>NC_137741.1:6205780-7679919 GCF_963264785.1 Psittacula echo | reverse complement strand
TCCATCTTGATCACTTGCATCTTGAGTCTCCAATTCACTTTCCTTGTGGTGTGAAAAACAATTATTTTACATTACAAGGGTGTTATTTATATTCTGAAAAAATAATGGGTGGAATCACTGTTTCTGCAAAATACTGTAACACATCCATAATAAAAATTCATAGCATGTTTAAAAAACACACACACCTTCACATCCTTAGGCACCACAGCTGTGAACACAGTAAAAACAATGCTCCAAATTGCCACATAAATTAGCACAAAGGAAGTGGAAGCTTATTTTGGTAAATAAAGCCAAACATTAAGCTTAAACAAACTCAGAACGGAAAAAATTACATACTTTTATTACCTTGACAAAGGAATCATCTTCAACTGAAGCATCACCAGTTAATTCATCAGCTTCATGCTTTTTACCTGGAATGACAAGATATACTAATTACTAGAGCTACTCCATATACCAGACTTTCTTTCAACACTGAAAATAGACTAAATATTTCAATATTGAATATTGTGTTGGGCCTTAGTTTATCTGAACTGTTCATTATTAAGATGACCCTTCCCAAACTAAGTATTTTTAAGGTCAGCAGAAAAAAATGTGAGCTGAGTGAGAACGAACAATTAATGCTGTTGCATATACAAGCAGTTACATCCAAGTTAGTGATTTTAATACCAATCCTTCTACTTTGATTGATAATGGAATTCAGGAGAACATCAGACTGTGTGTTTCTAGAATTACTGGAGTTATCTAGACATTATGACTTCAGACATTGGAAAGACCTTGCCCTATAGCATAATTAGCATCACTGAGCAGTTTTGGTTAGAAGGGTCCTCTAAATGTCATCTAGTCCACCCAACCTCCTGCTGAAAGTATAGCCAAGTTCCAAGTATAATCAGATGGTTCACGTTTTATCTAGCTAGACTATCCACAAGTATGGCAACTGCAAGACTCTCCAAGCCACCTTTTTCAGTGCTTTTCATCACTAGAGGGAACTCTCAGCAGAAGAATTGAGTCAGGTGAAGCATTTGTGTTTTCTACATGTTCCTTATTGTACTAGTGCACGTACCATCAAAGAATTCAGTTCTTCCAGGACATGCACACTCTTCTCTAGTAAAGATGTCTCTGTGGAGATGAGAACTAGACACAGTTCCCTTTGAAAATCACTGCATTTCCTTAATCTTCAGTAAAAACAAAACCAAAGAACACTAGATACAAATATCTCCATACAAACACACCCTTTGTAGAGCATTCTCTCTCTGATTCATTCTATCGAAGATTAGTCTATGTGATGGTTTTCAGTAACTCAAGGTACGAAAGCAGTTGTTAGGACATGCCTTTACCATCTTCTAATGAAACTCATGTCAATTCCAGATGCAAATGAGATGGCAGTTATGATCACCACTTAATGCTTTATTTTTTGACATCACATCTTTTCCCATTCTCAGCTCTGGGGCCCCCAATACAAGAGGGATGTGGACCTGCTCAAGTGAGTCCAGCGGAGGCCATGGAGATGCTGTGAAGGTTGGAGCAGCTCTGCTCTGGAGACAGGCTGAGAGAGCTGGGCTTGTTCAGCCTGGAGAAGACAAGGCTCTGGGGACACCTTAAAGCAAGAGCAGCTTCCAGTGTCTAAAGGGGCCTACAAGAAACCTGGAGAGGGACTTCTACATGTGCATGTGGTAGCAGGACAAGGAGGAATGGCTTTAAACTGACAGAGGGGAGATTTAGATTAGATACGAGGAAAAAAATTCTTCACCGTGACAGTGGTGAGGCACTAGCACAGGCTGCCCAGAGCCTTGAGCAATGTGGTCTAGTCGAAGGTGTCCCTGACCATGGCAGGGGGGTTGTAACTGGGTGATCTTTAAGGTCACTTCCAACACAAACCATTCTACGATTCTATGATCCCTTCATCCTCTAGTGAATGGCTAAATCAATTCTATATATGTACAAAAGGAGTGGAAAAGAAAAACATCAGCCAAAGTTTGACACAAATGAAGATTTCTACTACCTGGAACAGTCAATTTTGTCAGCAGCTAATTTTCATAATCTTTCATATAGAGTTCTTAAATTGTATTTCAAAGCTGGGAACTGCTCAACTACAGGGGAAGCAGAGACTACTGTTTTGGTTTTACTAAGATTCTAATTGGTTTTACTCATTTCACTGAAAGATGGCACTCTGACAGTACTCCTATATGCAGCACATTGTTTTGAGTTTTAGACACACACTAGTCCCTAGGAAAAGACATATGGCAAAAGTTATTTCTATGATTGCAAAATATATAAGATCTAAGCATTCAGATCCAAATACATAAAGAGATCTTGTCCCCGATTTTAATTCATTTAAAACAAACAAAACATTCCCGATTTATATTTGTAATGCAATATATTTGCAAGACTTCAGTGCAGAAAGCCAGCAACACAGGTATACTTAGGAAAGCCACCTTTCCTCAAAGAGGCATGCACTTACACTGGAAAGGACAGGTTTTGATATGCATCACAGTTGGTGTCTGAAAGCAAGACTAAGTCAAATCTTGTATTACTATTTTAGCACTGTGTGATAGAATGTACGGCAACATGTGTCTTCAATGTAAATTAAAAACCCAGTGAGAAACAGCAAGAACTTCTACACACATTCAAGTGTTTTCTGTTTTGCCTCTCTCACATTTCAGTTCTTGAGCCTGTTAAACCTGAAAGACAAAGTTTTCCCTGCATCCCATACCTAGCTGAGCACAGAGACAGCCAAAACCACACATCAGATGCTAGACATATTTAGCAACTATGTGGCATATAGTATCATGAAAGTTATTTAAATTTTGCCTGAGTAAGTCTCACAGGTGAACTAGAACCTAGACTTTATTAGGAAATTAAAAGAAAAAAAATATCTACCTCAAATTAATCCCATTATTCTGCAATAGCAGCTAGAGAAATGCATTTGATTGACATGTCCTCATCAAGAGGAAGTTGTACCTTTCAGTAATGAAGCTGTCCATATATTTTGTTTGCTGCTAGATTAGGCTAAACAGGAATATATGTTTTCATTAGCCTTTCTTCAGTCTTGGTGTCTTTCTTCACACCAAGTCTCATTTACTCCAAGTACCAGAGGTACTTGGTACAAATAAGGAGACTTGAACAATGACCTTCACCTTCCAGGGCCAAGCCACAGAATCTTAGGAAATTTGCTTTCCCCTCTCAGTTCTGTGTCTCGGGTCACTCTGATCTCGTCAGTCACACTGCTCAAAAGCAGCACGTCAAGGTTCTGATACAAATAGTTTTCAGAACTTGGCACACTAACACCCCAAAAAGCCAGCATCCACAAAAATTCACAACTTCCGGAGTCCCCAGATATTCAAAACTTTTCCACACTGACACTCATCCACAGTGGGCTATTGAAGGCATACTTCTCTCAGTTTCACAGGATTAGAATCAGATTGCAGCAAACACCTTTCAGTGACCTTATTCAAGATTGGCAACACTTTGGGGAAAATAACTGGAATTAAAGGGTATGTTAACAATCACAGTCAGAACAGCTAGACCTTCTGCAGACAGCAGTTGTCTGACAGGTACAGCAGTTGTCAATACATTATAAAATTTCTGTACAGATTTATCCATGCAGTGGCTATTGAAAATGTCAATGGTGTAAGCAGCGCTCATCACAAAGCTGGGTGCCTAACACCACAAATATTAATTTACCTTGGAATGATGGCACTCTTTCATAAGCCATGCTTACTTCCTTTTCTGGCAATGGCTACATATAATAAAATTGCAACCCACTACTTAAATAGAGAACAAATATTCTCCTTATGAGATGTAGAACATCTTTAAAATGCTGGTTTAAAACTATACAGGTTTAGCTTTTCTCTCATTTATAGGCCTTAAAGTAGCATAAGCTTGTTCTACCTATTAATGGTCTTCTACATGAGAAATTCAGGCTTATACAGAATTACAGAAGTATTTTGGAGAAGTCTTCAATTAGACATTTGCAGAAGTAGATTGACACACTTATCATAAAACTTTGGAAGAACCAGTGTTTGCATTTTTTCTGGTATTTCCTCTGGAGCGCCAACAGGTTTCTGTTGTAGTTGATGCCAAAGATTCATCAAAAACGTGGGACAGGAGGCAAAAAGGAAGAAGGGGAAAGAAAACCTCTACAATGGAATAAACTCTTTATAGCATTATTTAGTTAAGAGATCTGCTGCAACTCGAACAGTATCATTTGCCACAATATTAATGAAAGCAAACTAACCTGTTATACTTCTGTGTTCTTAAAACAGTATCATAGAGAAACAAGAACATTCAAGTTTTCTCCATTATCTGCAGGATACTGCTCTTACTCATGGTTTTTAGAAAGGAAGTCCTTTTGAAGGCCAACAGTATACAACTTAGTTTTGTTTTTAAGTAACTGAACAATTTTAGTAAGTCAAAACCTGTTGGTTGCAACATTTGATCTAACAGCACTGTAAAATTGGAAATTCAGTCAGAAACTAGAGGGGTACTTAAGACACGAAGTAACAGGTATCTGACTGGCCTTAAAAAGTTGAAAAGCTGCAAATAAACATCTCTGCTCACATTAATTCTCTAAGGTTAAAACTGATTAGCCTAGAATCTGTTCCTCACCCACACTAATTCCAAAAATTGGCAGAAAAGTAACTTTCAATCACTAAGTCATGATGTATCAATACGCCATAGTATTTTCAACTGCAAACAGTTCAAAGGAATGGTCACATTGGAAACATTTGGAAAATACTTCATACTAGAAGTAACTTCTTCTGGATTATCAGAATAAGCAGCAGAATGTTCAGACTTGAACATCTTTTTCCAGAAACTCTTATCTTTTCACAAATAGAGAAATTTGTCCACAGCTACTGAATTCCAGCATGGAAAGGCACAGCTGAGGCAAGTAAAAATGGGGCACTTGGTATTTGTTCCATCTTTAAGCTTTCTAACTTTAACTGGCAAAACCAACTGATCCCATCTCCATAGCTTTCCAATCAGCTGTTCTGCAGTTCTTCTTTACCCCAAATATTTAATTAAATTAGCTTCCAGGAAAAGTCTTATTTTTTACTAACTTTGCATACAGGATCAATCAAGGATTCTTGTTGGATTAGAGAATCCTTCTGCAAACATTCTTTAAGTCATGATGCAAAGTTCACTTTTCCAATGAAGATCCACATGGCTCCCTCTGTGTTATATCAATTTTGGGCAAGTCAGTAAACACCCCATTCTAAATATGGCTCCTTTTTCATACAGTATCTTATGCTGTGGAACTTTGTATGGGACACTGGAAAGCTGCTGTTTAAAGAAGGTCTACATTCAAACAGTTTAGTCAAGGTCTTATTATTCTACTCGGTGTTTTACAGGTATTTCTTTCCTATCTCATAGGAAGTTGGCTTTGTATCATCACTGTCAGAAGCTTGTCACAGTCCAGTAAAAAGCTGCAGTATATACTCAGCTGATAGATCAACTTATCAGGCCATTACAAGATCTTGTTCTATGAAAGTAAATTCCACTCTTAGCCTTATTCCTACTCCTCTCCATATTCGTCAATATACATACAAAAAAACCAACGAGAAAACAAATGCATCACACACCCCTGCACACACTATTCCCCCTCTAGTTCACCCTGCATCAACATTCCAAATCAAGTTTTTCTAACGGACAATGCTAGGGAATTATACACCTCACTTTCCAGAGACCTTAAGAGCTGCAGTAAAACTGGCTAGAGAAGACATTCAGCTCTAAAATCAATACCACCTGACACAGTTCATGATTTTTTAGAAGGGAAACCTCTTTCTTCACCTGTCTCTCCTATTCACCTCTCTGCCTGCTGTGAGGAGGTTTAGTCATTATTCTCACTTCCTGGCTTTTTCTGAGGCTGTATTTTCTTCATATATTACTATATGATATTTCTACCCTCCTTTGTATAGCAATAGCAGCATCAGTAAAAAATACTATAGAACTAGTAGTGCCTGGACACCAGGAAATAATTAAAGATCTATTAGCATTAGGCTGAAGCTGTGGGGCAGGGAGGAAGCAAGCACTAGCAGAAGGCCTAGAGCAATCCGTCAGCAAAATCTGTGAGGCAACACTATGCATAGTGCAGAACGTGTATAAGCACAAAGGGATCAAGATAGTTAATTTAAATGAAAATTCAGTCCTACTGGATTCAAGTGATGGGCATATATCTCCCACAAGCTTTTGAAACTTTCCTAGTGACACATTAAGGAATGGATTTTTTTTAAGTGCCAGATTTACAAGTTTTGAGGGATACTTTCTGGTTACTAGTAACATATTTCAGTAGAAAACATCAGAAAGGGAGATAAAATCAGAATCTGTAGTTAACACATACAAGCCACAGTTAAAAAGAAAGAATATATATTCTTTCTTACAGCTATGAGTAAACCAATTAACATAAAAAAAGATTTTCCCCAGACAAATTACAGTTTTTCTTTGTTCAATACGTGAAGATTAATACAACATGAACCTTCTTATTTTTGGCACAAAATCTGCTCACAAGACTTTAATAATCCAAAAAGTAATGAGGAAAATCTCTTGAGCTTGCAAAGTGGGCAGATAACAACTTTATGAAGGTCATATTTTACTTTGAAGTTTACCAAGAACGTATATGTTACACATACACCTTAAAATTCCACAGAAGAGGTGGCAGGGAACAGTTACTGAACCCTGCCTCAGGCAGCAGCAGCCTTTGCAGAAGCAAAATTAAACAAGAAGCTGGTTCAAGAACATTATGCACATCGAGATACTAGTTTGGAGAACAGGAGGATGAAAAGCAGGAGATAAGTGTTCAATACAGCAGAGCAAGTAGCCATTTAAATCTCTACATGAAAAATGGTAGAAGCCTTTCCTTATTTAGCTTCCAAGTAGTTTCCTTAAGCATCAATTACTTTTCCAGAGTAGAGAATAAAGTAATGTTGCAGAACAAAATGAAACCACATTGTAAAACAGTTTTATTCCCTTTTGCTTTTCTACTACGCCAAAAGTATAGGTAAGTTATTCGAACTTTCTAAGCAGAATTTATTACTTGTTTCCCCATTCACAGCAACAGACCAAAGCATGAATAATCATTTCTACCACAAAACTCAGCATCAGTTAAGTGACAGTGGTATAATATTGATCATTTCCAAAACAGGTGTCTATACCACACTTAACGAACATTCCTAGTATGCACATTCCGTGAGGAATGCCATGCATAAAACAGACATTTCCCAGTATTACTTGATTATGAATGCTCTCAGAACAACAGAAAACAAAAACCCAAACTAATATCCCACAGAACTTAAGCTCAGAAAACATTATTAAATACTGTAATAAATACGCATGCAAAAGAAAACAGGAAACAATCTCTGCCAAACAAATCTGAACAGAATCTAAACAATTATTTTTCACAACAAGGAAACTAAAATCTCTTAATTAGACATTTCAGAGTGAGCCTTCAGAGCCCATTCAGGAAATTCCTATTTATGAATCCTGTCTTCAGTAAAAAGTATGCTAATAAACCCAAACACAATCATAGAATCATAGAATAGTTAGGGTTGGAAAGGACCTTAAGATCATCTAGTTCCAACCCCCCCTGCCATGGGCAAGGACACCTCACACTAAACCATGCCACCCAAGGCTTTGTCCAACCTGGCTTTGACCACCACCAAGGATGGAGCATTCACAACCTCCCTGGGCAACCCATTCCAGTGCCTCACCACCCTCTCAGTAAAGAATTTCTTCCTGATATCCAATCTAAACTACCCCTGTTAAGTTTTAACCCATTACCCCTTGTCCTCTTACAACAGTCCCTGAGGAAGAGTCCCTCTCCAGCATCCTTGTAGGCCCCCTTCAGATACCAGAAGGCTGCTATGAAGTCTCCACACAGCCTTCTCTTCCCCAGGCTGAACAGTCCCAACTTTCTCAGCTTCATATGGGAGGTGCTCCAGTCCCCTGATCATCCTCGTGGCCCTCCTCTGGACTTGTTCCAACAGTTCCATGTTCTTTTTATATTGAGAACACCAGAATTTGACCATTCAGGTAGTGAGCTCCTACCACATATTACTGTACACCCATCACTAGCCTAGGTCCAACATCTTCTCATGGCTTAACAACCTCTTAGTTCTCCCTTTGTTGTTACACAGACACTCTAAGACAACAGAGATACCCATCCCTGTTCCCAGAGCCACACAGCAGTTTATATCCACTCCGCACCTGCAACACTCCATGTTTAGGAGTGAACACAGCATATTCCAAAAACCCCACAGATCACCTACAGAGCCTCAGCACACACAGCACAAGCCCACAAGATCTGCAGGCAGTAGAGCTGCTACCTCATAACACATCTCTTAACTTACCCATTTTCCATGTCTATCTGGCATTCCTATATATTTCCTATATACAGTGACTAAAACCAGACAAGTAATGCAAGAGATGTCTCAGATGACAGAAATCATGAACAGTAAAGTCACAACTGTATCTAAACTACAGGCCACAGTTCCACACTCTTTCTTTAAGGTGATATATGCCACAGAAACTGGTTAAGAATGTAATATATATCCATAGATCTTAACCTTTGCTTTTAGTTGGTTTCTTGGTGGGCGTGTCAGCCGAAACAGTTATTTCAATATTATCTGGATCGCCTCCTTCCTCTTCAATAGCCTAAATAAGACCAAAAAACAAAAGTTCAATTTTTAATGATTTCAGTGGTACTCCAGACAATTTGATTTCAGAAGAAGTCAGTGAGACAAGCAATTACTTTTTTCCATCTCAAAAGCATTTTAGAAAACACTTTGGGTTAAACCTTTCACTTACAGCGAGGGAGGGAACACTAATGATAATGCCAAGAGTTTAAACTGTTAAAATGGCATGTTCAAAGCACAGCTTATCAAGGATCTGCACATTTCTTTTTGAAAACACAACACTAGAAGGCTAGTACGATATCCATGATAACATTAAGGGCAGCAAGAAAACAGAGGGGAGGGAAGCTCAGAAACCCTACAGCAACAGCCAGCCTCAGGGCTCACCCCAGCGGCCGCCCTACGAGTTTCAACGCCCAGGGTGTCGGGCGGGTCACAAGACCGCGGGGCGAGCTCCACCGGCTGGGACACCGAGCCCGGCCACCGCCTAGTACCTCGGCGGCTGAGAGGGGCGTGCCACCCTGCTGAGGTCACGCACGGCCACCAGGCTGCCCGGTCACGGCAGACCCTCACCCCTACACCGGAGGCAGCACAGGGACAGGTCCCGCCCCCCACACCGGGGGCAGCCGGCGGGGCGGTGAGGGCCCCGCCCCCGGAGCCGGGCAGCTAGCAGCGGCGGGCTTGGCCCCTCGGCAAGGCGAGTAGGGAAGTGCAGGGCAAGGCAGAGCAGAGGAGGGCCGGCCCCCGCGGCCTGTACCGGCCTCTCACCTGCTTGAGCCGGGAGATGAGCACGGTCTTCACCCCGGTGATGTCCAGGTTGCGCCGTTTCAGTTCCGATTTGAGGTCAATTACCCGCAGGTCGGTGATCTTCTTGCTCTCGGTCGGGGGTAAC
This sequence comes from Psittacula echo, assembly GCF_963264785.1. Lineage (NCBI taxonomy): Eukaryota > Metazoa > Chordata > Aves > Psittaciformes > Psittacidae > Psittacula > Psittacula echo. The sequence goes on along the minus strand of NC_137741.1, from coordinate 7,670,403 downwards.
GCCACCGACGCCGGCGCAGCAGGTGCCGCGGGAGCGCCCGCAGCGGCGGGAGACGAGGCGGCGGCGGCCATTTTAGAACGACTGAGCGCGGCAGCTGCACGCACAATGAAACTCCCCCCCGCCCGGCCGGGCCGAAGAGTACCCGGATGGAGGCCGCGGCCGACCTGGAGGCGCAGCGCAGGCGCGCTGGGGCTCACCTGGAGCCGAGACCTCTCCGCGAGAGGTTGGCGGCGGGGCGGCGGGCTGGGCTGGGTTGGGCGGGGGGTGTGGGGCTGTCAGGCTGTCGGGCTGTGCTGCGGCACGCGGGGCCCGCCCAGGAAGGACGGGCTGTGCACGCCTGGTGCCGCGAGGGGCTGGGCTTTTGGTTCTACAGGGAGCGGCGCCGAGAGCCATGAGGTGCTCCGGGGGGGTGCGGGATGCGGCGGGGCTTGGCCTGGCGGGAGGCTTTGGGCTGCGGGCCTGCGCTGAGGTAGGGAGGTGCCGCCGGCTCCCGGGCTGGGACCGGCCTGTAGAAGCACCGCTCTAACCTCAATTGTTTGGGCTTGCGGTTCGCTGGTTTCTCTTGAGAGCTTCTGGTTGAATTTATGCAGCTGCGGGGTTGTTCAGTAAAAGTTACCAGATAATCAGAGTGCGGTGGTTGCATGTGCGTGTTTGATTTAAGTGCGAACACCGCGAGGCTCCTCTATGGAGCTTGGGGCACCGGCGCGGGGGCTCCTGGAGCGGGATCCTGCTGTCGGGTTCCTCTTTGCCGTGGGATGTGAAAGGTTTTCAGGCTCTTGTAGCGAAGCGTTCATTGAACTCGTGTCAGATTAATTCTTTGCTATAAAAGCAAAATGTGTATAGGTGCTTCTGCGTTTCCATTAACAAGTTGGGTTGTACCTTCTTGCTTGCTCTGGCCACTGACTTCGCAGGGTTTAGTAAATATGCTTAAATAATTGATTCTTTTACTCAGGTGAAATAGTTCCTTGAATCAGTAGCACTAATGGTTTTGAAGATCAGAGGAAGAACAACCTAGGGAGAAGTAGATCTATTGGCATAACGGTTTTTTTATTGGAAGTATTCTAGAAGCACAATAAAAATTTTTTAAGTTGTTAACAAATAAAGTATTTTTTCTTATGATGTATTATGCTGCATTTGGAACAGGTAATGGAACTATTTAATTCACTTTCTGTAGGGAGCATTTGAAGTTATTTTGTGAATATTAGATATTACAGCTGATTTTAAATCTAGAAATGAGACCAAATCTGTGAATTTAAGTATGTCTAAATCAGTTTAAGTCGCAGCAGTCCTTCCTTTGCTTGTTCATTCAGAAATTGCATATTGATAAAAATGGAAAAATAAAGGTTGGTTTTACTTAATAAATTCTGGTTAAACAGTCTTTTGTGAAAATAAAGTCCTGAATCCTAAAAGATTTCTAACCCTGACCTTTCTTTTCAAAATGCATTTGAAGTATTTAAATAATACTTTGCTTAGCTAGTTATCAGTTAAAAAAGACTAATATTCATGTACTTAGAAGTTAAGAACACACAAAAGTAGAAGAGAAGACACATAATAATTGCATCTATGTTTTAAATATATAATGCTGCTGTTGCGCTTGGTACCAAGATTTTATGAAAAGAACAATTGTAAATGTATGCTGTCTTCCGCAGTAACGTTTGTATTAACATCGTATACACTAGATTTGACTTTTGAGGTTAGTAAATCAGCTCTGTAGCTTAAATTTAGACCATAGAAAAAGGGTTTTGTGATTGTATGACATTTGAACAATGCATGAAAAAGTCTTAAATGTGTTTCATTTACATATTATATCGAATTCATCAGTGCAACAAAGTCTCAGTCAGGACAGTCACTGTTACTGTGGTAAACTGTTGGACAAATACACAGGAAACCCATGGGTTAGGTTCTAGTATTGGTGAGGACAAGTTTACTGTGTCCACTTTCTGGAAAGAAGATGAGAGGGCTAACAAATACAGTGCTCGCACTGTTTTGTGGGGTTTGCTTGACTTACCTGAACCTTACTGCTTGCTAGTTGATGTAATGCAGATGTTCCAGCTGTACACCTAACCCACCTCCCAAATAAGAAAACAGGCAACAGAGCCAAAAGTGACCTTAAAATGTGTTCTTGGTCATCCTCTTGCCTCAAGGCAGGATTATGAGAACAGCCTTGACTGATACTTACCTAAAGTGATCTTAAAGTCTTAAACACAGATTCCACTCATTTCTCAGGCAGCCTAGTCTAGTCCTTAACTATCCTTTTTTGAATGTTTAGATTAAATCCCTTTTGCTGCAGTTTAACCTACTTGTTCAAAGTGAATATGAAGGACAGTGTTCCCTTTATTTTTGCAGCGTCCTTTTGCATAAACTAAGGTTATTACTACCTTTTTGCTCAGGCTATTTTTATTAAAAGCATGGATTATTTCCTGGTTTATATCAGAGTTCTGAAACAACATGACCTTCTGTTCTTGCACCCCTCTAGCTCCTGTCCAGTCTTTCCACAGCTTCTCAAAGTTATCGTGGTGACCACAGTTCTGATTATGTATCTCAGTAGTATGTATGCCTTTTTCAACCTTACAGACTTGTTGACATACTCTGCTTGAGATATGCTCTACCTATTGGTTTCTTTCCAGCAACTTTATTACAGTATCTCTTTTCTGGGCCGCTGATTATTTCTTGCTAAGTGCAGAGGTTTGAACTAGCATTTATAGAATTTTCTCCTCCCACCTCACCTTCCGCAGTGATTTCAGACTCTTGTCTTGAGTTCTGCATATTGTAGTACCTCTCAGCCTGGTCAGCTATGGGTTTATAAGTATATCCTCCGAGTCTGTTATAATATTGAAGTGTATGAGGAATTTTATTTGATACGAACCTACAGTTTGATAGTAAACTACTAATTGTGATCCTCTGGTACAACCGCTTTTGCACCAGATTTATGTAGTTTCTGTCCAGATCAAACTTCCTGACCTTCCTTTTGAAAATGTCAGTGGAACAGAATGTCAAAAGACTCACTGAAGTGAAGATTTTCAGTTTATTCATGTCTGTAGAACCATAAATGGGAATTAGGTTATTTTGATAGATTGTCAGGAGCAAATGATGTTGGTTATTGTTTGTCACTTTGTTATTTTCCAGGTATATACAAATACTGTGAATTTGTTCAGGAATTTTACTCAAGTTTGTTGATTTCTGTTTGATTGTATGGTTGCCTTTTTGTTTGTTTTTTTTTTAAGAAAAATACTGTCTTTGTCCTTTTGTAGTCTCTTGTTGAAAAAATTGTAGTTGTTTCGAAAAGCTTGTTTTATACCATTAGTTTCTGGAATTTGTGGTAAAGTTTGATTAGGAAATGGTAATAGACTTCCAAAGAGGAAAAATGTTTGGCCCATATATTTATATTTAAATGACAACAAAGACAGGAGTCCACAATTGTGCTCGTGTAAATTCTTTTTTGTCCCTTATATGTGTTACTTCTGCAAGTCATGAATGTCCTTAGATTTTTAATCTAATTTAAGGCTTTGTAATTTTGTTTTTCTCTACATAGAAAATTATCCTCGTTTCAGCAGTGCTGACCAGCCTGTTGCCAGCCTCACAGTAAAATATAACGAAGGACCAAACGCTGGCTGTTTCATCTTGTTTTATGGCATAATGCAGTTGGTATACTCTTTGCAGTTTTAACATGGTTGGGCTCTGTAAAAATGCAGTGACAGGCAGTGTTTTTAAAACATAGGGAAGTAGTTCTTGCCTTTTTTCTTGTGAGGAAGCCTCCTGGCTGGAGCCTTCAGCTTGCGCTGAACAGCCTGTCCCAGTTTTCTCCTCTTTTGCACAGCCACGTGTTTGTCCATATCCCTTAGGAGAGATGTTGGTTTAAGGAAAGGGGAGGGCTTGAGGGTGCTGGAAGGTCATCTCCAGATAAAGTACCTACAGTTAAACAGGATCCTGTCTCATTTGGGACGTATCTTTTTATCAGTGAAGCTATATTCTGTTCTCCGTTTAACATACTGGTGGTTTAAAAACTCATGTTTTCAATGTGTGCTTTCCTTTCAACTTTAGGCTTTCATTTCTTTGATCAAGAAATCAGAAGTTTCAAATACAGTATTTTGGATTCTACTTTGGGTGCTAGTTATTACAGCAATAAATGATGCAGTGACTCAGTTCCTTTTAGGATCTAACCAAACCCTTTTTTAAAAAGAGTGTGACATCGGGTTGATGCTAGGTTAACTGAAAACAACAGGAAGAGTCCTTTTTCCTTTGAAAGGCACTGAGTTTTGTCCCAGTTCTCATGTTACCTTGTCTGGTTACTACAATTCCAGACTTTGGTTTTAGTAATTCCTGGTATCAATCTGACTTTATTCAAATCTCTCACCAAGCTTATGTGTAAAAATTATTAGCTGTTATGTTTGCTGCACTGTTTTCTGCTTTGAAGGCAAACCAAAAATGAATAATACCATTTGAGACATTTTTTCATACTTGACAGACAATAGATAAATTTTAAGATTAAAAGTCACTGATAATTTAATTTGCATTACTTCTATAAAAAACAACCTTTTGCACTCCAAATATATAGTTTTCTTTTTGATGTATTATTGATACACTGTATGATGAGCAGTCAGGAGAGGAGAAGGTTCTAGAAGTGAGTGTCTGATCTCTAAGTAGCTCTGGTTGTAATTCTTCTACAGAACAGCAAGGAGAAGAACATGGACCTACTTGTAAATCAAACATGAATATTTTCATTTATTTTACTACTGAAAATGTATGTACATGCTAGGAATTGGCTATTGAATTTCTTGGTGTAAAATCAGATCATTAAATGCAGGATGTTTTTGTTTGTTTTAAATGTAATTGCCCTAAAATTAGCTAATGATTCATTGTTTAAATGCAGAAATATCTTTGGCAGCATTATTGTACAAGCACTGAAAGCATATAAAGGAATTTCTCATGTGATCTTTCTATTAACAGATTGATGGCATACTTGTTTTTTGATAAGAAAAAGACCCATTAAAAATGTTGTCAACAAACTTGTTAGTTCTGAGTAATTGCATATACCACATCTTTATAATTATATGACAATTTAAATACTTGAAATATTTCACTTAGAGTATCTAACTGCTTGAGACCTTAGCAGGGATTTGCATGATTTCTGAAAGTAACGTGTTGCGAAAATGCTGTTTCTAAACTTTCATATGTCTATGAGGCTTTACAATAAGAAATTAAATGACTAGTGACTAGTGGGTTGTTTCTGTATCTACGTTTTACTGTAATGTAGGGTATTTTGTTCTTCCATGTATCTTTAAAATACACAGTTACCTGAGGGGTGCGTGTTATTTTCCAGAGCTTTTGAAAGCTCTTAGGTCAATCACATTAGAAAATTTGCTGTGTTTACCATCATAAAACATATAGCACAGACAGCTGTCAAATTTGTTTTCGACTCTGCAAATGCATTAGTCTTTTCTTGTTTCCTACTGGCAATTCTTCATTACACAAATCATCCAGCATTTTTAATCTCTTCCCTATTTCTCTAGTTTTCACTGGTAAAGTCTTCATCTGGATTGATGGGAGCTATGGCAATTTGTGCCATCTGAATATCAATCCCATTTTTGTGATATGTTTGTCTGTGTTATCCTCACAACATACTACCATGAGAGGCTTTACAGTTGATTAGTATTAGTAACGGTAAATTGACTTAACACTTCCATTTAGATAAATACTTAAGTATGGTCCATTTTAAATCTACACAACTACAGATCATGTAAATGTCAAGGATGAGCTGTTTCACTTGGACTAATACCCTGGCCGCAAGTGATTTTGAGTTACTCCAGAAGCAGTATTTGTGACAGTAGATGTGTATAGACAGTCCTGTGTATAGGCAGGAGATTTGTCAGTGTATACGGTTCCTACTGTCCTGGACACTAGCAGGCTTGGAGTTAAAAGAGCTCTCAAAGACATGTCTTTCTGAAAGTGTGCAGCTTGCATCTTGGCCATGTGCCCAGTAGGACTGCGTTCCAGAAGCTGGTGTGTGCATCTGGAAAAAGCTGTCCCTTGCTTTCATTCGTGAGCGAGCAAACTGATACAGCAATTCTGCATAGAACTGTGTCCAACTATGAAGCCAAGCTGCTGAAGGTACCTCAAATAAGGTTGGTTGTTTTTTTTTTTTGTCTTTTTGCCAAAAATGTGAAGTGCAGTCTCGTGGTGGCTGGCATATTTTGATCTTAGATAAGATCAACACTTGTCTTAGGTAAGATAGCTTCTTCTCTGTCTTTAGTTCTGCCAGGCCCTGGGGTGTGCGTATAAGTGGTTTTGGTTTGCTCTAGTTAGAAGTTGAAGAGTTCAGTGTGAATTGATGACACCATAACCTGACAGCTATTCTGAAATTTGCATTAGTGATCTAAATGAATCAATTTAGCCTTTTGGTTTTCTGTAGCTAGGAAATGTGAAAAGGAGAATTGGTTTTGTCCAAGGAATCCATAAAATACTTTCAAGACAACTGTCTGTCTCTGTGAGATCCTAAAGTAATGGCAGCAGTAACTTTAATGGCTGGATGTGGGGTGCTGTATTTCCTTGATTCTACAAATAAACAACCAAACACCAAAAAAAAACAACCCTATGTAGAAAACGTAACAAGTTAATGATGGATGACCTTTATTTTTTTCTTTATTGAGAACTGAAATGTATTATTATTTTGGTTCTGGAACCACAGGAAATCACCTGTGATCTTCTTTTGCCTTTGCTGTATGTGGGTCTCTTTTTTTCCTGTGCTCTCACATTATACATAAAGCTGAAAAACTTGTTTATTTTTGCATAATTTATGTGGTCTAGCATATTTTGCACTTTATTTCTACTCTTTTTGACATTCAGCTATTCCTTTGCTTAGCAGTCTTTTTTCCTGCCCTTAGAAATATGTTCTTTTGAAGGTATTTCTATTTGAGGTAGGCATTTGTTGAAACAGTTTCCTTAAGGCCTTTTTACCTTGTTTGAGAAATAATTTGTTATTTCATCCACTTTTGCTTTAAGGAAATCCCATTCAGAAACTCGTTCAATTAATAGTCTCAAAATGCATTTTTTCCCTGATGAACACTTCTTTCATAATGATGCATGAAGGTTGTTTGGCTCCTCCAAAACAAGAACGCTTGTGTACTGCTGACTGTGGTGGCAGTGCAGCCTGAGCAAGATATTTACGGGAAAAACAGACTACACCTTTCTGTTCCGAAATCTTGGGTTTATGTATCTGTTTGTCACTGACAGTATACAACCCTTTTCTGTCTGGTGTTTTCAGCTGGTACTATTCTGAATGTGTACACTAACATTGATGAAAAGTCTTCTCTGGCTCTAAGGTAGCCTGGCCTTTGGCAGACTTGAGCAGTTACAAAGTTAATGAAGACTGAGAGACTTCAGAAAGCGGTGATGTTTACTGTGCTGTTAGGGAGGTATGGGACTTGGTTGACGTGCAGAAGGCATATATATCCACTGAAGAAGTTCCGTACAAGATTTACTGACATTAGTAATGTGGCAGAGTGGGCATGCTCACCTGTTCCTAAATCAGAAAGTGCATTACTGCAGTAAATGCAAATTAAATCCCTATTTCTAAAGACAGTAAATGTGAGTTGTCTGCACTTCCTAGCCGCTGCTCCTGTTGTTGGCCCCGGGGAAGGCTGTACGGTGCAGCAGGACTGCAGTCCCTGGAGCAGCAGATTTGGCGGTGGCCAAGGACGCGCAGTGATGTGACGCGGGGCGGTATGGTGGGTATAGCCCAGGAGCGTCAGGCACCGCGGGGCAAGGGGAAGAGATACCTCTGGGTACAGGCTCCTGCTTTCGTACGAGGTCTAAAGGCTAGGCGCAGCAGCAGCAGCCGTTGTGCCCAGCGGCCGGGCAGCGCTGCGGGCACCGGTTCCGTACCGGGCTCGTACCGGGCACCTGGGGCTCGGGGCAGCCTCGCGCTGTGGTGCCGCTGCTGCCCGGCAGGGAGCGCTGCTCCGGGAGCGGCTCCTATAGGAAGGAGGGGCGTGAGCCGACGCGGCTGCGCTTTGCGGACTGCTGTAAAGCAGCACCGAGCGTCGCGCTGCGCTGGAGAGGGAGCGGCGGCAGTCGCGGGGGCTGCGCAACAACAAAACGCCGCCCGCCGCGCGGCGTGTCAACGGGCCCGGCTGCTGCGGACCGGCCGAGCGGAGCTAGTGGCCTGAGCCGGCGTTGCCGGTTCATGTGACTGCCCGCCGGGGCCGCTTCCCACACTCCGGCCCTGAGCGGGGCGCCGGCGGTACCCGCCGTTTCCCCCTCGGCCTTATCGTCTCAGGTACGGAGGGCGGCGGGGCCGCAGTGCTGCCCGCGTTCTGCGAGGCGTTATCCCGTGTCGGTTGGGTTGGCCGGCAGCGGGCGTTGCGCCCCCTGCCCTCCCGCGGAGCTGGCCTGAGGGGCGCGGGGCAGCTCGGCGAGGGGCGCTTCGCGGGGGGTGTTTCTATGTGTTTGAGTGCCTCGCTGGCGCACAAAGCAGCGTCCTCACTGCGGGAAGCGCAGCGCTCCTCGGGGGCTGACTCCTTGAGAATTGGTCACAAATTCTCCCTTACCGAAATGAGTTTTATTCGTGTGCGTAATAGTGGATTTTATAACGTCATTTGTGGTGTTTGCGAAGTTGGGATCTTGTTTGTTACTCCATATTGAAAAAAAATAAAATCATTGTCGGGCTTCTTGGCCTCATAAACAAGGAAGAGGCGTTCATTCAGTAATGTAGGCCAGGATCCTCAGGAGGACCCGGGTTTGTAACTCGCTGCAGTGGGCAGGTGTTAAAGGTCCGTGTACTTCTTTAAGTGTCAGTTTTGGTGATTAGAGGTGAGCATGCATTTGTGGGATTTTTGTGTTGAGTAAGCTCTTCTATGGCTTGAAGTGGTTTTGTTGAATCAGAAGGCCTGATTGCATTAGCCGATTAAATGATACCCTTAATTCCTGGTACTCGAGTAATTCTCCCAGAGAAAATATAACCCAGGAGGTAAGATTGTGCCGCAGTAGCTTGACTTTACTTGATTTTAATGCGATTAATTCAGAAACAAATATCTGACAAAAGAAAAAAAATAATTGACTGCTTGGCATAGAGACCTACGTAGCATTTATTATGGTGGAATATCTGTACTGTAAACTAATAGAGGAAAGTCAGGTGGTGAAATAAAGCCTTACATTGACTTTGTTGTAACCAGGAGAAAACTCCAAAGATAAATTAATTCTGGATATTTAGTAGAAACATTTTTGAGGAAAACCAGTACTTAAAGAACTGGAATATTTTGTCACTCTTAAAAGTTGAAGCTTTTTATATTTCAGATATCTGTAGTCTTTCTATCAAAGTAGTTCTCCACTGATTTAAATGCTTTTAGTCATCTTTTTGTTGGCTAGAGGGACTACTTGAGGTAAAAAACCCAAACCAAAAACTGTTAGCCAAGATTATCACCAGTTCAAATTTGTATTCTTGCTGATGTGCAAGACTTGATAGGAAAAGATAGGATCTTGGTTCACTGGATGGACTTCTGGTCACCTGTCTCATGCTGTCATCCACCGTATAAAAAGGCCTATTGAATTCATAAGACAGAAGAGGCTGTGCACATATTTAGCATTTCACTCTAGTCAAATAAAAGCATGTAAGACACCAAACTTCCTGTTTTAAAACTCTTGAAGTCTTGTGTGGTTAAAACTCTGTTTTGACGGAGGCCTTAGCAGCTACAGCTGTGGTTACGTCTGGTATTGGGAGCTTGGGGGTGAACAACAGCTCTTAGCATTCATGCATATTTCACATGTCTTTTCACAGTGTGAATGGGAACATTCTGACCTTTCAGAAATGTGTCCTTTATGAAGCAGTGGCTTTTATAAAAGTGCATTAAGAGTGTACCTTAACATATCTGTGACTTGTGTTTTATCTTTAAATTAATAACTTTGTAGGCCTGTGTAACCAGATCAGTTGTAACACTCTTGTCTTTCAGTGCAGGTGGCCATGTTACAATTAGCTGTCAGCTAATTGGACAGTTAATGTTACATTTAGCTGACAGCAGTTACTGCCTTTTTTCCCCAAAATGAAGAATCTTTCATTTCAGTTGTTTGTATTTCCTCTAATGGTGAGGATAGTCTTTTCAAAAGGTACAGGTAATAGTGCCCCCCTCCCTAGCTGATGAGCTGTGGAGGCTTAGATGTCAGGCAGCTGAATAAATGGAGAAAATATGGCTCTGGGGGACGGGATGAGAAGCGGGTTTAGTTCACATATAAACAATGGGGGTAGTACAGAGATGAATTTACCATAAGCAGATGTTGTATAAAGATTTCCAAACAGGTTTAACCATGTACAACCTCCTTTAAGTCAGCTTTGTCACCAGATCCTTAGTGCTTTAGCTGTTTGCATCTCAGTGAGGTTGAGATTTAGAAGTGTGCATTTTGAGTAACGTCATATAGGACACAAGTACAGCATAGGAATAGGATGCTTATTCCCAGTCATAGTCCCTTAAGGTTTGTCAGTGTGACAGCAATCAGCTGCTTTCAAATTCCACAGTGCTCTTAAAAGAAACACTAAATATATCTGCAGCCAAAGGGTTACAGGAGTGAACTTCCTTCAGGCTTAAGTTTAGATAAGTGTTCTTTTTTGTTGGCTGATGTCAGGCCTCACAGAGACCTGTAATGGAACAGAGAGGATGGAAGAAAGAAAGGAAAACATTTCTTTCACTAACCCAGAAATTTTGCTTACAAGATTATTTTGCTGTTTTGTATAGCTTATATAGTTTATACTATTTGGAAAAGTAACTACTGTGAATTAAAGTAATGTCTTCCTAGTTAAACTTCCTTACCAAGTGAAGGTTGGCTTACAACTTTATTAGCAAGAGACTTTGGTATATTTTCTGCCAATAAAGTGCCATCCTAATACTTGGCTGCTGTCTAATACTTGGCTTCTGTCAGGTAAAATGTTTGCTTTTACTCACTGCTGCTTACCTCTACTGGGTGAAGTGTGGAGAAGTACTGCTTCACTGTCCTTCCCTCTTAAACTGATAGATCTACTCGGTTTAGTATCTGCAAAATCCCGTACTTCCCGCAGCTTTCCTGAAGAACAGCATAAAACTGTCCTAATGGTTAATTTCATAATTCTCACTTGCAAGGTTTTTGTTAGCAGTTGTGTCAAAGATCCTGTCTTACTTTGCTCCTCAAATCTTTATCTAGAAGTGCTTGCAAAGTGACACTGCATTAAGAACAGTTACATGTACCCCAAAGGTCAAAACTGCCAGGGGGACTAAGAAATTATTTTAAACTTATTTTTGGTGGCTGTGTAGCTCAGAACTTCCTCAGCTGACTCTGGAAGCAGAATTCCTAGTTAAGATCTTAAGCGCCATTAAAAAAAAAAGTGTATTTTGTAATTTTTTTCATAAAGCTACAATTCCTTATTCCCAAGTTCATCGCTGTCATGTTTGTCTTGGAGTTCACTGAAGCCAAAACATTCCTAATTGCCAAATCATAATGCTTATGTCTTAAAACCATGATTTACATAGTGGTAATACAGTTAACTGAGTTTAAGCGTAGGACAGAGCAAAGAAATATCTAGACTGAAGAATGTGCTTGTGAACACCACATTTGTCAAATCCACCTGCTTGCATCCATTGTGCAAAGCCAAACAGATTCCCTGCCCAGGTGGGTATGTGCATGCTAATGCTTCACTGATGATTGATGCTTGGATTTCTGTGGGTGCCTTATGGTCTTGGGCTGATTCGTAGTATATTGTGGGAGAACTAACTTGCTTATAGGCCTCTGTGCAGAGTTCTCTTGGCCTGCCAGCTCATGTAAGCTGAGATGCTTCCAGCTGCGCATTCTGTCTATTCCATCTGGAGCCAGGCCATAGATCCACTCATAGGGAAGAGCTCTTCCGTTTGTAGCTGTCCTGTGCTGGATTCTGTTAAAAGATGTGAAAGGCAAGCACTTTCCATAGTCTCTCCATAAGAATGGAGTGGTGGTAAATCTCTGACATGAGGTAACATAGCATTACAGAGGCATTCTGTAGCTATTCTGTAGGTGGCCTCACATTTCTGTTTCAAGGTAGTTTTACTGGTCTGAATTGACTTATGCATGAGGAAACAATCTTGAAGGACTTGGGGATTTTTTTGTTTTTGTTTTTTGTTTTTGTTTTTTTGTTTTGTAGCAGAGCTAAAATTAAGGAGGCTTTGCTGGTCCAAGAGGATGGATACTGTTTGTTACAATACTTTCCAATACAGTCACTGTGGTCTGATTTATCTTTGTGATGGCTTTACAAAGGTAAGAGTAGTACTGAACTTGAAATAATGTTGTTTCACTTAAGAGTAAACTTTTCAAGCCAGTGAGGGTTCCTAGAATTGGCTGTAGGGAGTGAGTAAGGCTACTTGCATTGCTGTGGCTGATGTAACAGTAGCACCCCTCTGTGAAGCACAGACAAACTTTTCTGTCTGGGTTGATGTCAAGGAGTGTCTTTGAGAGCTTGTAGGCAGGAACCTGTCTCCAGAACATTATCGTGCAGTTAGTAACTAACACTGTGCATGTTATTCTGAAACACTGTTCTTTTCTGTAGGACAAAAGACAAGTATTCTGCTTGGAATTCTTGGTTAATTTTGTCATTCAAAAATTTGGAGTGTGTCGTCACTGTAGCTGCATTAAAGCGAACAGGAAATTCAGAGTGGTTTGCAATGGTATTTCTCATTGTTCTGTGAATAAAGGTGTGTTTGATGCTACATAATATCAAAGCAAACATAATAGAGTTTCGGATTACATTCTGATTGTTGCTGTTTTATAAAAATTCATAGATCTTTAACCATCAACTGCTTATTTTCTGGCAAAGATTTAAAGACACATATATAGTATGCTAAAATTCAGTAGTTAAAACAGGCTTTCAAAAAAAGCGCTGTTCGTCTCATAATGTGGTGAAAACGAAGAACAACAAAAAATGAAGGACAATGCAGTAAGGTTTCAAAGTCTGATTGCACTTGTTTTGCCAATAAGTGGAACTGATTTGGGATAGCTGTTTACTTGCTACTTACTCTGCATTGTACCAGTTGTCTCAGCTTGATAGAAATTAAATGAGTAGGGCATAACTGCCCATTTTAGACTAACAAGTGGGTTTCTTTTTGTGAACTGCTCTGCTAGTTCTTTATTTTTAATGGAAAAAGGGCATGATAGTGCTGAGATTTGATCTTCATGGGATTGTGTTGGGGGTGCAGCTTCTCAAATGGCTCTAAGTCCTCTGTCAGCCTCCATTGCGTCAGGGTCATGCATGAATCAGTCTTGTTTGGCACTCTGCCCTTGAGAAAGGGAAGTAGTAGTACTTGGGTTATCGCACTTTTACTGAAGGTCTTGTACTAATATTATAAGCTTTTTCCATTATCCTGTTTCTTGGTGTCTTGATTTACCTGATGAAACAGCCTTGCCAAAATAAAAAAAAAAGCATCTCTTTAATGAGAGTAAAGAAATGATTGTTCCAAAATACAGCTTGTGCAATACTTCCATTCATTGGTCCATTCTTTGAGCTCTTGATAGCCATGTTTGCCAGTTAAAAAAAAGAAGTACTGTGGTAGGAATAGGATGCACAACATAAAATTTCTTTGTACAACCCAACAGTGAGGTTTTCTCATGAAGATAACAGTACCAATATTAGCTTGTTAGAGTAAAAATAACATTAAAAGTAAAATCTGATAAAGGCCACATATTAGGGAAGGGAATTAATTTTAAAAGTTAGTAATGAGTTCAGTGACAATATGCAAAGAAAGTAAAACTTAAGACTGAATAAAGGAAGTACAGATGCAGCTGATAGAAGCTTCCTTTCTGAGACAGTCTTAAATACTCTCTTGCCTGATAGCATTTTGTATGTGGGCAGTTGGGTTGGGTATGTAAGTGGTCTATACACAGAATTGTTATGTAAGTAGAACTGCAGTGTTCTTTCTGAGGTCATGATGACAGCGTGTTCCACAAGCTCTTGGTAGTCTTGAGAGCTGTCATGTTGGGAAGCAGTTTTGTCTGTGCTGGCTTCTAGGCTCAGCCCTACCAGATACCAGAATTGCCTGTAAGTGGGTTTATGGTCTGAGTGGTGGAGGGTGCATCAAACGAAGGGAGGTTACTGTGTTCGTAATGAGAGAGAAGCAGGAAAACAAAGATGAGGGAAATGAAGAAATAGACTCCTTTGTAAATGAAGCCTTTTTGTTCACTGCTTTTCATCAAGTTGGCTAGAAGTCTGGTTATTTGCTGAATGAACTTCTTGGCTAGCTGTGTTTAGGTGTGTGTTTTGCACCAACAGGCCAGAGACCAGTTATTTGGAGTTACGTAAGAGGCATGTTGCTGAGAGGCTGATCATGTGTCAAATCACCGTGTGCATACTATAGCCAGTCTTGAGAGAATTGATCATGGTGCTTTCTGACACCTAAAAAGGAGGTTGTTTCTTGGTGGTGAAAGTAGTTGACCATATTTAAAATGTAACTGAAAATACATTTTTAAGGTAATGATATACTAGATCACATGTACTCATCAGCTGAGTTTACAGCAAATGGTTCATGGTGTAATGAACCATTTCACTTACAAAGTTTCAATGCTATCTTACTTTTTGATTGCTAGTAATGGAATTCATTCTTAATGACAAAATACTTTGTTACTTCTTGAAACTCAAACATGTACTTTTGTATACGATCATAAACTTGTCTGCTGTAAAGATCTCAAACTTTGAGCTAGTTTTTACTTAGGAATTTCAAAGACTTCCTCTGTTTGCATAAATTTTATTGCACTGCTGTATGTCTTGGCATGATTAATATCAAAGGTATTTAATTTGTGACATGAATGAATAAAAGTCATGTATACTTCATGATTCTGAACAGTTACACACTTCAGAGGGGCAGTTAGAATATCTATAGTTTTCAGGTAGCTGTCTTAACAGCTCTTCATTGAGACTTTACTTATTGGCTTAAAAGAAGATACTACCCAATTTTTCCTCTTGGAGTCCTTATTCTGTAGGTTAATAGGCAAAATGTTTTGAGTAGGAAGGAGGAATACTAATGCTTATTGAGCTTTCTGCATCTTGCTGCTTTTTGGAAAATTTGAGTGCTACTTTTAATTAGGGACACTACATAGGAACTTCTAAATGTTTAACAGATGATCTCATTAGAATGAGTCTTAATTATTTGCATAGTATTTTTGTAGTCTCAAAGTTTGTCTTCTGTGTAAAAGCATTGGACTTGTATGTAGTGTGGATATGTCTTACGCCTAACCACTGAAAATACTTACAATGGGTTGGAATCTAGTTAAGTATAAGCTCTTCTTCCAGCTTCTGTCTGTTTTGGTCTAATCTTTTGTTCAAAGCTTTGTCATATCATTTCCAAATAGTGAAGGGATGAATTATTTGCAATTGTTGATTGGTACTCTTCACTTCAAAAAATGTACTCACATATAAGTTGTGTAATTTGTAATTGGAAGTCAGCAGCTCTCTGGTGAGTTAGCAGTTCTTCAGGCTCTGTATTGGTTAACAGAACTGAAGAGTTCTTGATTACTCAGTTCAGTTACTGCAGACTTTTTCCATGGTTGTAACAGTGCAGATACACAAAACATCTGAATCTCAGTTAACTGGCTATTATATCTAGGCTGCTTGTTGGGATAAAACTAAGCTAGTAAATAGTGTTTCAAGTGCACTAGTTTTCACCGTGTGGTGGTTTAGGTGTTTTGTCGTCTTACAGTACTGTTTCTCAAAATGTTAAACTTTTTTGCCCCCCCTTTTTTTTTCCTGTAACTTAAATATCTGTATTTTAGCACACCTGCCTCTGTGCTAAAGTAAACAGCATTTATACAAAGATAATCCCCATTCTGAATGCAGAATTTATATACTGAAGGAGATTTCCACACCGGAGTTTAACAATAAAAGGGGGGGGGTGTGGGTGTGTGAGCACTCCAGTGGGTAGAACCAAGTCCTTTGTCAATGAGCCCCTGATTGTGCTCACTTCATGAGAAAATGGTCAGATTTTTGTTTCTTTAAAAAACTTCAGAATTAAATAAAATTGGCCCCTTAATTTATCGTGTTAAAAAGAGAGGAAACTGTCCCCACCCCCCAAGCTGAAAGATTTTGTGGATTTTCTAAAACTTGAGATGAAATACGATGTTACTGCAGGAGGGGCTGGCTTGCTTTTGGTCTGTGGAATAGATTGACTAGATTGAGTATTGCATTTCTGTAGAACAGTGGTGTGTAAATAGCAGCACAAAAATACTGCTTTAAGGTGACCTTGTGGGGATGGGGGCCGTGTACTTCTTGTTCTCTGTGTGCTTATGACACACAGAGAACAAGCAGTGCTTGTTAGAAATTGTATAAAATGGAAGTCTCGAACTTAATTTTACCAGAGAAAGATGGTGCGTGTATCTGAGGGTAAGTACATGCCCAGAGAGGAGCACGGTAGAGCTGGTATTTTCCTCCTGAGCTGTCAGGAGCAGAGAAGGGTAGATAGAATTTCACAGCTTTAATGGAGGCTTCTTTGTTTACCATGTAGATGTCTTACACTCTTAAATTTAATCCAAATTTTTTTTCCAATTTTGCAACTGCTTTTATTGAGCCCTAGAGAAGTGGGTATTCTTATATAGTACATTTCACTAAAACTGATTGCAGTGAAATATATATATTGTCCAGAATGCCAGTCTTCTGTTTAACACTTGAAAATAAGAAATATTTCCTACTTTGAAGTGAAAGAACCTGTTCTGTTGTTGGACTAATTTGTCAAAAGGAGGTTTAGTCCAACATGCATGTGGTTAGCTTTTGACTTACTGATGTAAAACATCTGCTGTAATTCCAGTAGAAAACAGCACCACCTTCTTAGTTCCCACAGGATATAGGCTTCACATTTAACAGTAATTATTACAAATGTTTTGTAGAATTTCTAGCGACAACATTCAGAGGGATCTTTTCAGCGGAGGTTCTAGGATCCACAGGATTCTTGGATCTCCAGAAAGATCCAGTGAATGTATGCTTCTTTAGATGTTAGCATTGCAGCATACATGCCTTTTGCTAAATTTTAGTCCCCAATTGCGTCACTTGAAGAACTGGATTAGTTGCTTATGGCTGTGAAGAGAACACAGGCTGTCTTAGATAATGCATCAGTTTATACCTATTACAAAGTGAGATAAGTCATTTTTCAGGGTCTGTTAGGAACAACTAGCTCACAGCTGCTCCTAAAAGCACCAGTTTGTGAGACAATATAAGAAATGCTGATTTGACTCTGTTGAGTATTCTCAGTCTTGTATTGATTCATTCTGTGACAAAATAAACAAAGAACTTGAAATATTAGCACCAGATAGAACAATATGTTAGCATTTTGAAGAATTTGGAGGTATGGGCAGGAGATTATGGACCTGAGTAGGCAATGCTACTTAACCTGCCGTAGATCTTGCTGTTGCTACCTTAGACTTTTTTGTGGCTTCCTACATATTCCAGCTGTGCTGCATAAAGATCCTCATTTCCACATTAGGTATACTTGGGTATATTTTTCTTGAGCAGCCTTCTGGTAGTTCAGCACAACCTGCTATAAGCTAGGTGTAGCTGTTTGAATGCTTACATGATGAATTGGACTGGTGTCTGATCTGGTTGGGAAACTGATCTTTCAGATGGTCAGCTCTACATTCTGGTTCAGTGCATAAACATCTCTTTTAGAACAGTATAGGAGATGTTCCTTCAAACAAGTGGTGAGGGAGAGAGAAAGGAGGGAATGCATGACTGCTTAAGTAGTACAAGTGTCAAATGTGTGCTATAACCTTATTCATCTGAGGCACAAAAAATGTGATATTAGTAACAGTAAGGAGTACTTCAGTGATTTATCACAGTGGGAACCAAATTCTTTCGTTGCTTCCTTTGGGGACTTTAAACAGAAGGCAGAGATACCAGATGAAGCAGATTGAAGGTGAATATGTTACAGAGCTTACTGTTGCCTGTGTGTCTCAGTAGTCTGCCAGTACAAAAGTTTTTCTTTGAAACAATCTTGGAGGCTAATGTTGCATTGTTGTATGTTGACAGCCTAGTATTTTGACAAGGAGGGGAGCTTGCCTGGTACCAGCTATTAAGGGAACATGTGGTATGCTCAGTTTCTGTTGTAGGATAGAGTTAAAATTACATGGACTGAAAATAGTACATGACACTTGTGTGATGTTTATGTAAAGAAAATCTAGGTAATAGATTTCTATTACTTTACCTCAAAAATAACAGGGTTCAAAATCTCTCCTGTTCTATTCCTTTGCATGTCAGAAAAGAACTATGAATTCTAAGTAACTGATTTTTATAGCTCAGTTGTCACCATACTGTACCATGTGTTGTGTTCCAGGTATTTACTATCCATATATACGCAGCAATAGAGGGAGATGTAGGCCTTATTTAAGCGTGCAGTTTAGTTCATGGTTGTTTAGCTGAAAGTTATGTAACTTTTATCAGCGGCAGCCTGTAAAACAGACATCGTCCATACATTTTGCAGGCAAGATGCATTTTCTCTGTGAAAATTATGATGTTTTCACTGGCTATAAGAACTTATCTTCAATGCAAGTTATGAGAGTTCTGTTTTACTTCAAAATTACATTGTCAAGCAGTATTCTTAATATTATGATACATTCATGCTTCAGTTACTGCTGTTTTGCTTTTCCCAACAATGGGTTGATCTTAGCAGTGAATGACTTCTAGTTCAGTTTTGCTATCAAAATCTGATGCTTGTTTTTCTTGATGCATATCTATTTTTATTTCTAGGCCTTTCTTTAAACTTTCCATGTCTAAATGGACTCCTGAATGTAATATACTTTATACTCTAAAAGCGGATATGAAGAGTGAAGTTCCTTCTGATGCACCAAAGAGACAGGAGAGTCTGAAGGGGATCCTCTTGAACCCTGAGCCTACTGGGACAGCCAAAAGCTTCCCTGCAGAAGTTGAGATGATTGCCAGTAAAGTAGGGAATGAGTTCTCTCACTTATGTGGCGATTCTCAAAAGCAAAAGGACATGAATGGCAACCGTACAGACCAAGACAAAAGTGTTGTGGTGCGAAAAAAACGCAAGAGCCAGCAGGCTGGTCCTTCGTATACTCAAAATTGTCCTGAGAAGGAAAACCAGGAAATCATAGGATTAAGACAACATCTAGAAACACAGAGTGAAGACAACGATTCTTCTTTTAGTGACTGTATCTCTTCACCTTCATCTAGCCTACATTTTGGAGACTCTGACACAGTAACATCTGATGAAGAAAAAGATGCTCCTGTAAGACACCCTCAGGCAGTGTTGAATACTACAAGTAGAACTCATAGTGCAAGGTCACAAAAGTGGCCTCGGACTGAGGCAGACTCTGTACCTGGGCTATTAATGAAAAGGCCATGTTTCCACAGCAGTTCTTTAAGAAGACTTCCATATAGGAAGAGATTTGTGAAAACAAGTTCATCGCAAAGGACACAGAACCAAAAAGAGCGAATTTTAATGCAGAGGAAAAAGCGGGAAGTGTTAGCTCGAAGAAAGTATGCTTTACTGCCCAGCTCTAGCAGTTCCAGTGAAAATGACATTACTAGTGATTCTTCTTCCAGTTCATCTACTGAAGGGGAGGAAGACTTATTTGTGTCGCCTGGTGAAAACCACCAGAACAGTACAGCTGTTCCTTCAGGTAAAGCTCAATTCCTGAAGTACTTTTGATAAATGAGCATTCCTCATGTACAATATGCTTTTTTTGTAAGTACGTTGGACCAGTTGTTCTTGTGTGTTTATAGAAGTTCTACTACAAATAAACTTACTGCAAGTAATCCGAACATAAATTCTTGATGGGAAAAGAACATTCAGAACTTCCAGTAAAATTACAACCAAGCTAGAATCTTTAATAGGTAAAGTTAATGGTTTCTAAACACTGTACTGGAAGGTTGCTGAACCTGATTAGTCAGGTGCTGTGGAGTTGTTCCTTTTTTTAGCTGTTGAGTTGTATTAAAAATCGTAGCTGCAATAGCTTTGTTAACTGACTGTGGGGATAACAGTTCTCTGGTTTCAGAATGTAGAAATACCTGCTAAAACCTAATTAACTGCACTTGACAAAGAAGCCGGGGGGGGGGGGGGGGGGGGAGGTGAGAGGAATTGATCATTGTGATAAGAGCCTGAAATAGGATTCAGTTGAAGGTAGTAGCTCTAGTATTGTTGTAGAAAATTCTAAGCTCTAAAGTTGTGAAAAGTATTGAATATATACCAAATGTTTTACCTCGATAAACTCGATACAGTAATCTTGCAGTTGACTTCCACAGATGTTTCTCTAGTATGTCTTGACACAGTATATGAGGGCATACTCGAAGGTTTGGAGTGGGTTTTGGGGTTTCCTTACGTGGGGGGGTGTTTGAGTTTTTTGATTGGATTTTGTTGTGGGGGTTGTGTGTGTTGTTTGGTTGTTGGTTTTGGTTTGGTGGTTGTTTGGGGTTTTTTTCCCCATCTACCAATTTACTTGGGCCTTTATGATCTTAAATTTGCCAAGTAAAAGGTGGTCCCAAGACTGGGACCCACAGTATTCACAATGTTGTAGTTGTGCCTTCTATTTATCGTTTCAGCTTTTTAGAGAGCAGATACATAGAAAACAGCATAGTGTTAACCTGCACAGCCATGGGTTTTGCCTAATGACAAATGTCTTTTAGAAAGTGAAACCGTATCTCAGACTGTTCTGATCATTCAACTAAGAAAAAATAACATACAAGGACAAGCCTCTCTTTTTGTTTAGGGATGTTTGTTGTTGCTGTTGTTAAACAAACCAAACATGCACACAGGCTGCATAAATAATTCTGAAACAGAAGAATTATTGCACAGCCTTAATTATCTTTGTGCATATTTGTGAGAAGTGTAATTTTATTTAAGCCTAAAAAGTTATACTTGGCATGCATGTTTAAGCGTATTGGAGTTATGACTTGTAAATAATTAAGGTGTGGGGGTATGCATGCATTCATATTAAAAAAAACAATTTGGGAAACTACATTTCTGTTCCCAAGTTAATAGTTTATTCTCATTTTTGGAGAGGATGGAGTTTCATGTAACTGTGAGATGATGCAGAACCATTAACAGATCTCCACACAGAGCACCATACAATGATGGCACTGGTGTATATATAGATGAGAAAATGCAGGTTATGGCTTCTTAGGTGACCATCTATTTCCAGCCATGATAAATGATTTGACAGTTCTCTCTTTAAATACATATATTTTATCTGAACTGTTAAAAACTGCTACCTGTTCTAACACAAATTCAGTTAATACAATTTCTGTGCTTTTATTTCCCTTGACGTGTTTCTGTTAGTGAGGCCTTTTTCCATAGGCATTTCAAAAGATTCTTTCTGGAGAGAGATCTCTGTAAAAAAATTATATAATAATCAGTAAATATTCAGGCTGTTCAGGGAACTTCTGCTAATTCAGTGCTATTTTGATGGTAGGAAGACTGGAACTTGCACTTTGTTTCATGTAGTTACGTGAAAAAGTGCGTTGTCCCATGACTTAAAAAATTATTAGCACTGCAGCAGTTAATTTTAGATTAAAACACTGACATTAGTTGTAACTGCAATAAGGTATGTCTTAAAGAATGTGTATTATGCTGCCTGTACTTCAGGGCTAACACTTGCAGTGAGCTGAGAAGTAATTTTGGCTTGGAGTATGTGAATGCTATATTGTTTCTTTTTCCAGTGGAAATACCTATTGATGGGAAGGTTTTGAGCATTTTATTTACATTGCAGATAAAATGGGAAGTTGAGCAGACTTCCTGTATAAGCGTGTTCTATTTTTAGTAAAAATGAAAGTGTGATTAACGCTTTCTGTAGCCTTCTGCTGTTATATAAGGCATTTCTAGTTACTGAGTTAATTGGGACAGAAATAGGGCCAGCTGGAAAAATAGCTACGCAACTTATCTGTATAGTGAACAAGCAGGATGGTGCTTTTATAGGAGGAAAGGGTTGTATTGCTATTAATGCTACACTAGCCTGGTAATGTTAGGGAAGAATTTTTTGCTCTAGATTGGCCTGTGAAGGTGACATATGCATGTGCTGAAGTTCCAGAACATACTGAAGGACAAAGAGCTTCTGCTAAGTATGTAAGGCCAGCAGCATATATGTAAAGGTACTAGAGGACAGACTAAAGAAAGGACGAAAATAATAATAATCAGAAAAGAAAATGCAAGGAGATATGGTAATAACTGATTCTTTTAATAAGCAGGCATCAAAGAGATGTGATTAGTCTTGTAGCCTACTTAACAGCAGTTTGTATTAAGGATGTGTCACAAAATATTTCTTTGCATGTTGAGGATTACCTAAAGTTACAGGGCATTTAAAGAATTAGTGTATTCTGTGCTGGATGTTTCTTTCTGATTACTGCAAGAAATGACAGTAACAGATCTTTCTAGCTGAATAAGTGTGTAGCAGGTTAGTTCTTGTAGTTACTAACTTGGCAATTTTTGGAAAATTAGATCTGTGGATGGGCATTTTTGTTTGGTGATTTTTTTGTTTCATGGCGGTTTTTTTGTGGTTTGGTGTGGGGTTTTGGGGGGGTTGTTTTTTGTTGTTGTTGGTTTTG
This sequence comes from Psittacula echo, assembly GCF_963264785.1. Classification (NCBI taxonomy): domain Eukaryota; kingdom Metazoa; phylum Chordata; class Aves; order Psittaciformes; family Psittacidae; genus Psittacula; species Psittacula echo. The sequence continues at coordinate 7,647,884 of NC_137741.1, read as the reverse complement.
TGTTTTTTGTTTGTGGGTTTGTTGTGTTTTGTTGTTGTTGGTTTTTTTTTTTCCCAACAAATCCTTTTAGAAAACCTTTACCCAAAAAAAACCCCCCAAACAACTTATATAGGGTGTTTCCTCCTTTTCTTTTTGTATCAGGAAAGGTCTAATTCTGCTTTGGGAGTGGGAGAGTATTGAACAAGTACAAAATCCAGACACCTGGGAATTAGATTGTTTTACCAACTGTTTGCCATAAAAGGCAGCTGTCATCATTAAATCTGGGATGACCAGATGAGCCTCATTGAGGAGAAGGAGAGTTGAGGGCATGAGGACAATGTAAGAACAATCGTGTAGTTTAACAATACAGTTACAGTTGAAAGTGCAAGTGCTTTCAGGGGTATGCTAGTGTGAATGTTTATCATTTGCTTTTAATTGGACTACTGGTTGTACAGTTAAAATGACTGCAAGCAGCAGCAGTTTTGCTGTGAAATGCAGATTTTGATTTTAGGTAGCTCAGAAACTTTTCTCTAACACTTGGAGGACCTGTATACGCACCTATAGAGAGAATCCTCTTTTGACTTCCCTTGTCAAAAGTGACGAAATTTCAACTTTTCGTGTAACTGGATCTCTGTAATGTTGTAATGTGTATTTTCTGATATGGTTGAACAGGTATTTGGTTTTCAGCTTGGATTTAAAGGACTGGGGGTGCCATTTGAAGACATCCAGTCAGTGGCGTGAAATCTAGGCAAAGTTAAAATTGGAACAAGTTTTTAGCTTCACATACTCTGATTTGGCAGTGAAGCTGAAGCCCAGGAAATGGAAAAGTGTTGATATAAAAAAACTAGGTAGAATTCTGCATTGTCATGAATTGTTCACCTAATAGCACTTTAAATCCCTTCAGGATCTGGCATATTACTTTGATATTTTTTAGCGGCTAGTGCTAGACAGGCATTTCCTCTACTTTTAGAGTATAGTGCTGTTGAGAAGCTGCTCCAGTTTTTGTTCAGAGCTGCTTAGAATGGTAAGACTGAGTTTATTCAGTACCTTCCTCTTGATTCCTCTAATGTATATGTTGTCTGTCTCCCAGAAATGTTGAATGTAGACATCCAGTGTTTTAAAAGCCAGAGTCTGGTGAAAATATTGAACATATACCACCACTTCATGTTGAGATTATTTTAACAGTTTTGAAATAAACATGTATCAAGTAGAAATGGCTTGCCTGTTAGTAGAGTTTATTATTTTTCAGTTATTTAATCCCTCCTAAAACTACAGCATATGCACTCCTTTTCTTACAGTGACAGATGCAGCTCATAATTCAGAGATTTTATCACAACAGCATTAGTGGACAAGGAAATGAATACAGACCCTTTTTATCATGCCTTTTTGTAGAGAGGGCTTGGGGAAGAACTGGAAAGAGGTGAGGAAAGAGGCACCTGGCTTTGTGAGCAGTCGACATTAACCACTGTTGCTATATCTAGCTACTGTGAATTGGAGCTTTAAATAGCTACTGTAATAGAAGTTAGCATGGAATTCACTTCAGCACTTCCCTGTAGCTGATGCAGCTTTCTGTGCTGTAAGGATGCTACTTCTAGAATTGGCTTGCTGTAACATTGCTGATAGAACTAAGTTTTATGTGCTTGGTTAAGAACAGTCAGTAGAGTTTGGGATTAGCCTGTATTAGCATGGCTCACAGTCAGACAATTCTGTTGACTGTCTTTTCCACCAGGGTGCAGACTCCCTAGTAATTTGTATGATTTTGAAATTTTCTCACATTATGGACTGCTGCTATTGGAAAGTACATTCCAAATAAGTCTCAGGTACAGAAAAACTGTCATCTTCTAACAAGTGTGACCCAACACTAAGGGGACCAGCAGGTTTTTTGTAGGCATCTTTGTCAGAATGGTGATGGCTCTAAATCAAAGTCACAATTAAAGATTTATTTTCTTAGCAGGATATTGTGATTAGTATAGCACAGAATTTATTACTAGAATGGCACAACATTTCTGCAAGCAGAATCAATATAGTACAATCTATAAGTAGCTTAATACAAAGTTTATAACACAACTTAAAATTTCTAATCACCTGGACCATCTGTGGATCAGGTGAAATTTTAGTATGTGTTTTGCTGTATCTATGTAACAATCATAATTAGGCTCAAAAATGATATAGAAGAGTGAGTGCGTCGGTCCTCGGAGAAAGCAGCCGCTGGTGGAGGTGTCCCCTGGCCACTAGGGGTCACAGTTCTCACTGTCCAGCAGCAGTTCTGATCCCTGTTCCCACTTCAGATTTGTAACTGGTGATTTTATAAGCAGTGCTCTGTGTGCTGTTACGCTTTCCTGCTCTGTGACAGGGTGATCAACAAACCTGGTTAGCCGGGTGCGTGGGACCTTCAAGGACAGCAAGGAGGGGAGTAATTGTCCTGGAGCCCAGGAATCCTCAGGCGGTTAGGGAGGGGAAGAAGAAATATGTTTGGGTTGTCTGCTTGTTTCACAGGACCTTCAGAGCCTGACAATGCGGGGAAACAGAATGAACACATGACCTGCTCAGTCACAGAGAATGGCTGAATGCTTCAGAATGGCATTAGCTGTACTAACTGTATTATCAGGGTTTGGGAGCAGGGCATACTGCTTATACCTAACTCAAGAAGTTGGAAAGTTGAAGAAATGAGTACTTGTTAACACTAGTAGGATATTTATTCATAAAATGTTATCCATTTCAAGCTGAATTACTATAAGGTAAAAAGTACCAAGTTAAAAAAAGCATTAGACACATTTGCTGACAATTGTCCATGAGCAATGAATAGACAAGGAAGTGCTCCCTGACATCTGTAACACTGTTGTGGATGCTGGGTGATATGAGAGCATTCAGTTAAATATTGTAGCCTGGACTTTGTACTCTGACTGCATAGTTTTGCTTCCTGCAGCTGGCAGAGAGGCTGTAGACCTCAGCAGGCCCTTGCTTGATCCAGTGAAAACTTGTAACTCTAAATAAGCCATTTCTGTCACTGGAATGTGACTGCTTATTTTAAATCTCTTCTGTTTTCACTTGTGGCTTGGTCAGTCTGTCTCGTGAAATTGTGTATTGTAAAATGCCTTCACTATCTTACACGTAGTGTTTAACTAGTTTAAATATTACATTTTGGCCTCTCTGTGTTTTAAATTTTAACATGTGGCTGTATGTGTTAGACACTGATGTTTTCAATTTTTCCCCAAATTTTCAAGTTCTAATAATTAATTTTGTCACATATGACTTCCAGTCATCAGAATTTGGTGAGTACCCGTATCTGGAAGCATTGCTCTTTCTTTCTTCAGGTGTCTCTCTGGGATAAGTATGACCAGAAACAGATAAAGGCCATTGGAAAATAAGGAGTACAGCCTGTTTTTTTTCAAAACACAAAAATGTGATGGAGGGGGAAAGAGAAGAAGAAATAATCTGCCCTGCCTTGCCATGGGGTAGAGCAGCTGAGAACATTCAGTCAATACAGGATCTAAGTATTCACTTGCATGAGAGCAAATGCTTGAAGTGCTTAGCTTAGAAATAGCAAACTCCCATTTGAAGTTTTGCAGATTTCTTCAAGAAATCTAGCTCATTTACTTACTTAATTCTTTTGGCCCTGTGCTATCACTATACTGAATAATCCGTAGCTCAATTTAAGTATTCTAGGTAGCTGAAACTTGTCACTGTCAGTATTACATGTGTAGAGAAGTGTTTCCATGCATCTGAGTATTAGGCTGGAACTGTAGTTATTCTTCCTGAAGTGGAACTTGTTTCCTATTGAAACTCATTTCTAAATTGATTTTTGTGGGGTTTTGGTGGTTGTTTTTTTACCATTGATAGTTTCATTTTAACTTCCTCTAATATATGATTGTGAATGCCATTGAAAGTGTAGATGTAAAGATGTTTATAAACACCAATAGATTTGTGGTTTTCATTTTGTTGTAAAAGTAAATTAACACATATTAGTTGGTGCATAATATATTCTCCTGTTGCCACTGTTTAGCCTTGAGACTTTAATATCTACAAAAAACATAAGAAAAACCTATTAATGATAACAAACCACGACTGCTTTGCTAGTTTGAAAGCTTGTTTGTTTTTTATATTAGGTGACTGAATTTTGTTGTGTTAAATCTAATAAAATTCACTGTAGTTGCTTCCAATACATGGTAGAATGTAAGCTTGCATATCTACCCCTCCCATCTTCTGCCTCTGTTTATTTTACTTCAACATTTCCAGCAGAATTGATACCTTTAATAACTAGGTCGTGTAGTTGACGGTTATACTTACAGTTTTGACATACCCAGTGAAATTACCTACATGCATTTTAAGTCTAGTAAAAAAACAGTCTTTTATAATGACAGTTCCTGAGATAGATGAAATATACAAACTTTCTTCTTCCTTTTTCCTCATCAGGAACTATTGATGAAGATGTTGTGGTGATTGAAGCATCCTCCACTCCCCAGGTTACTGCTAATGAAGAAATAAATGTTACCTCAACTGATAGTGAAGTGGAGATTGTCACAGTTGGTGAAAGCTACAGGTGAGATTTGCATCTATTTTTATTAATGCAGTTTTTCTTGACTCCCAAGTTCGTCACAAGGCTCTGTGTCATTAAAAGTGCCTAAAGCAGTGTCAGAAATTCTAACCAGGATGCATAGCATGCATTTTTTTTTTATTTAAAACCCCAACCAAACAAAACCAATCAAACAAAAACCAGCCAACCAAACCTCTCAAACTCAAAGCCCCAAACCACAGCTTTGCCAAAGCTTGACAATTCAGCTAATTAGGAATTGTTGAGGTGGTTGTAGTTAGTGTGACTGATGGGCAGAATTTTAGGGAAGCAAAGCTGTACCACTGTACAGCTCCTAGAGTGAGCGAATGTAGGCTGAGTTGACTAGGGATTAGTTGAGCATTTCTCATGAAAGCATCCTACTGTTTTGAAGTTTCTGCTGTGTATGCTTTCCTGTTTTTTCATGCCTCTCTGGAAGTTCTGTTCCGTATTTGTCAGATTTTGAGGAATATAATGAAGTAGAGTTCCTTGAAATTGCCGTATGTGTGGGACTGTTTTAGATGCCTTCCTGTTGTGTATGTTTCCAGATTTGTGAACATGAAGGCAAAATTGTAGAATATGAAGAATGATTCTACTTTTTTTTTTTTTTTTTTTTTTTTTTACAGAATAATGACAAAGGAACAATAGGCATTAAATGATGAAAATATTCCATCTGTTTGTTGTCAGACAGTGCTTTCACTGATGCAATTTTAAATTCAAAATATCAGACAAGTTTTCCTGCAAAAATCACTTATTGCAACAAATGTCACATTGAAGAAGCCAATTTTATGTTGAAGACAAATGCTTGAATAATGTAGATTTCATGAACACTTGGAACTTAATTTTTCGTGAAACTCCAACTCACAAAGGATGTCATACTCACAAAAATAAACAGCCTCAATCTATAGCAAAAGAGAAGTAGGGAGAGATAAGAGAAATCAACATTACTTTCTTCAACAATATTTATTTCCTTCTGTTTAAAAGAAAACAAAAGCTACAGAATCAACAAATGCTCTGTTTTGAGGTGATTAGAAACATGTTTCTAGAAATAGTTGATTTATCTACATGAATGTATTTATTGAGAACAACATGTATGCTTGGAAAGACTTGAGCTACATCAGGTTAACGCTTTAGCCTCTTACAGCTTGCATGTAAAGCTTTAACAGGTAAAAGAATCAGGCTAGATGAAAGTGATTGTGCTTATGGAACATGAATTCAAATCTCATAAGACATAAAGGTGCCTTTAGAAAATAAACAGCTTTGTCTCTTCTGATCACCAATGAGGGTATTTTATGCATTAGCCATAAAAGACTTGAGGGGGAAGGGGGAAATAAATTACTACTTTCTTACCTTACCTTCTGTAATGATACAGCCAAAACAGGAGCAGCAGGCCTCCCTCTTTTAGTTGACATTAGTCTTGTTTTGCCTGATGCCTTAAGTGAGGAGATTGAACCAATTCTGGTGAATTTAAATTTCTGGCCTGTTTGGTTTGTTAGACCTTCTAACATGAAGATTTCTCAAAGGCATTTCATTATGTATCTCTCAAGATTGTAACAGAATGGTAAAATTAGGTTTTGCTCTTTAACTTTGTACTGTCCTTGCTCTCAACTGTTGCAAGAAGACATCACTGAAAATGTTCAGCTGAAAACTTTTTGAGAAGATCAAAAAAATACCTGGGGTTTATTTTGTTAATGGAAAAAGTAACGATTCTGTCTGTTTAGTTTTGGTTGATTTTGTTTGTTTGTGTAGTACAGACAGCAAGGTTTCTGGAATTGTTCTCTGAGGAAGAAGAGTCTTAAATTCAAATCTTGAGCCTGAAATGTCAAAAACTGCTGAACTAGTCTTTTGTACCTTGTACATAGTGTATTTCCTATGCAGGAAATTTACAATTTGCAGGTGAAACTTAGTTTGAAAGGAATTGACTCACTTGAATACAGGGGTTTTTTTGTATGAATGTACTTGATAGTACCTGAAGGTCAGCTGATGGTTGAGCATGCTGGGCATTTTAGCCTAGATCAGAAAGAAGACTTAAAAGATCAGAAAGAAGGAAAGAAAATTAATGAGGTGTTTAATCTGTCTCTTCCTGGATCTTCCTTTTAGTCTTTTTTTTTTTTTTTTTTTTTTTGTGTGTGTGTGTGTGGGATAAAAGAAAACTACTTGAAGCAGCAAGGAAGGAAGCCAGCATTCTCCAGACGACACAACCCATGGATCTCTTAGAAACTCAAAATTTGTGTTTAGACTTCGAAAAGCTAGAAACAAAAACAAAAACAGTTTTGTGTTGGAAGTGTTGAGGCAAAGCATCTGTTGTGATATAGACCCAGGAACATGTTAGTGTACATAAGCTAGTCTTTCACTTTTATCAGTGTGTTGTAGGCAGGATAGATAAAGACCATAGAAATGGCATTTTCCATCTTACTTATCTCCAGGCGAGGCGAAGATGAAGTAGGAGGTGAGACATTAACCCTTCTTTGTATTACAAGAGTGCACCTTGAGTCACTGAAGAGGTGACCAGAGAGGTAAATTTCATTCTGGATGGTCAGTAGGACACACACAAAGCACAAACAAATCAATTTGGATATAATGCAAACCCAGACTTGAAAGAGAATTTTTTAACTGTTTTTAACCAGCTCAATCTTTAAAGTACATTGATTACTGAAGTGAAGTGGAAGTGTAAGCCAGTTAAGACTGTAGCAAACATGCTTTTTGCACTACAGGAACATATACTGATCTTTGTTAGCGAGTTACACAGATGGGTTAAAGGGAGTACAGGCAGAAGAGAAATGTAGACTGAGCTCCATGGTGATATGTGCAGTGGGTTTGGTTTGTTTTTAGTGAAGTCATTCCCTTTTCTTCACATTTTCCTCTTCTGAATTTCTGAAGTTTTGAGTACATTGTTTTTTCAAACTGGAAAATAAGAACCACTTGATCTATGTAAATACTGGAGAGTTAGAGGTTTTTAACAGTGACTGGTAAATACCATGCTGAAAAAAATATTCTTCCCTTAATTACAGACAGTATTCTCTTAACTTAAATTCCAGAACATCACTGATTTGAGTGCTTGGGTTTGTATGGCTGAATTGAAGAGGTGCTAGATGTTACGCCACAGAGATAAAACCATCCCTGTCTTTAGGCATGGGTTACAGGCTTATGATTTTCTCTCAAACCACATTTCATCATATGAACATTACACAAAGTTGTGCCTGTTCTTTGAGAAGAGGAGAAACATAATATTCAAGAGAGAAAAGTCCAGAGATTTTGCAGTTTTAGGACATTTTTGAAATAGAAAATACAGAGATTACCTTCTGAAAATATTCTGTCCCAAGTTAACATGCACAGTAACTTAATGTTTACAGATGTTCGTTGTCTTTACAATTCTGCCAGCATTCATAAATCTGCTGTTTTAGATTGCATAGGAATAGTGTAGGATTTGGAGACTCTTTATTTACCATTAACAAAGCTAAAACATGACATCAGAAGTAACTACTGCCTGACTGTGGTTGCAGAGTTTCACAGTGAATTTTTTTATAAGTTTCTTGTACGTATTTCACAGTAACATGGTTTAAAGAACTTTAAACTCTACCTGTTGAGTATTTGCCATTACGTTATCTGGTAAAGGCTGCAGTAATGTTTGTAAGTACACATGTAGTGAATGTGGAGCAATGGGGTATTCCAACACAACAAAATGTTTTTCTAGTAATAAAAATACCAAATAATAATGAAAAAATACTACAAATCTTCTCAAACACTGAGGAGAAAAATTAGTAATGGCAAAAACTAGGCCAGTACTTAAGGTATTATCTTGTTTTAAGGTCTCGTTCAACACTTGGACACGCAAGATCACACTGGGGACAAAGCTCTGGTTCTCATGCTGCACGACCTCAAGAACAGCGGAACCGCAGTAGGATCTCCACAGTCATACAGCCGCTGAGACAGAACGCAGCGGAAGTAGTGGACCTTACAGTGGATGAAGATGGTAAGTTGCATTGATCTGAGAAATCCCTTCCCTTTTCAGAAGCAGGATGATCAGTGTAAGGGGAGAGAAGTTAATTGAGTTGGTTAAAACATAACTATTCTATGAAAATGTCTCAATTCTAAACAAACAAATTTCCAGGCCTGTCAGAAAACCCTCTTATGGCTTTACTTTTAAAATTGAAGTTTATCCATCCCCAATGGGTCTACTAGATGTCATTTTTCTTCCAAAACTGACCTGAGTGTGTGTGGTGTGTGTCTGAAGGCTGACTCACCAGACAGAAATTACAGAACAGGTTGGAACTACTTCTTTTATAATATGCACTTCAATGCAACACTGTAAAAGTAAAATCTATTGCTCCTTGTGCTTTGGAATAGTTACTGTTCTTGTAGGCTTCGGAGTAAAAATTATTTTTAAAAAAAGGAAGAAAAAAAACCCCCACAAACAAAAAAGCAAACAAAAAAACACCCCCAAAACCAAATCCCCAACAAAACAAAAACCAAACAAGCCAGAAAACAGACCAGTAACCCCAAACTAGTTAAATTTTTTAGTTTTCTGAAGCTGTAACCTTTAATTGTTTCCTAACATTAAAATCTGCTAGCATTTAATAAATCTGTTTCTGCTGAAAATCATAAGAGCAACTTCCATGTATTGTCAGAATTTGAGAAGGAGAAACTAAAGCTCTTGTACTTTTTTGCAGTTTCATTTTTTGCTATTGGTGGCGGCTTGGGGGATTTCTTTGGTTCATGTTACTTTTAATTTTCAACAGAAATTTTGTCCTGCTGTGCTTCCGTCCCTTAGCATATTGCAAGCTGATATCTTGCAATATCTTATTCTTCAAGTTGTTTTGATTTTTGGGGTAGGTTGGAGAGTTGGAAGAGTTTGTAATTGTTTTTTTTTTTTTCTGATGGTTTTTAAGGAAGAGGATGGGTTGATTTACAGATTCTTTTCTTTATAGATTTACTGTGAAGTATCATAACTGTATCAATGAAGGGGAATCATAGAATGGTTAGGGTTGGAAAGGACCTTAAGGTTATGTAGTTCCAATCCTCCTGCCATGGGCAGGGACACCTCACACTATAAACCATGTTGCCCAAAGCTCTGTCCAGCCTGGCCTTGAACCCTGCAAGGGATGGAACATTTACCACTTCTTTGGCAACCTCTCTCACAGTAAAGAACTTCTTCCTTATATCTATCCTGAACTTCCTCTATTTAAGTTTGATCCCATTACCCCTTGTCCTGTCACTACAGTCCCTGATGAATAGTCCCTCTCCACCATCCTTGTAGGCCCCCTTCAGATACTGGAAGGCTGCTATGAGGTCTCCATGCAGCCTTCTCTTCTCCAGGCTGAACAGCCCCAACTTTCTCAGCCTGTCTTCATACGGGAGGTGCTCCAGTCCCCTGATCATCTTCATGGGCCTCCTCTGGACTTGCTCCAACAGCTCCATGTCCTTTTTATGTTGAGGATACCAGAACTGCAGACAGTGCTGAAATGGGGTCTCACAAGAGTAGAATAGAGGCCATCTATTGCTTTAATCTTACTCTTTAAACACTTTAAATTATAGAATTTAGTCTTATATTCAGGAATCAAGTTATTTTAAAAAATACTGTTGCTCAATGAACTTTTACTTTTGTGATGTTTGTATTTACGACGAGACAGAACTGTCTGTATTGCTGATGGTGAGTCCACACAGCAACAGGCTAGCGGGGTGATTAAGGCTGTTAGAATTGAGAACTGTCTGACTGCAGGATTGCTTTCAGAACATATTAGCATCCAGTCTTGAGCTACTGTGTGATCACATGGCCATGTTAGGCTATAGGTGTCCTATAGGGCATGCTGGGTTTTTTTCTGAATTTTAACATTAATACATTTCTCCCTAAATTTTTTCCTGTAAATAAAACCCAGTATATTTGAATGCCACATTAAAATGCACAGTATTTTAAATGTAGGTAACAGGTCATGTTTTTTTAATATAATGAGTTCAAAGACTTGCAAGAAGGGAGATAAGTTTGTTCCTGTGACTTGCTCATACATCTAGTAGATGTAGAGAGCAATCTTGCAAGCTAGTCATATTGAATTTTGAGACTTTGTGTAAAAACTATTTGAAGTGTCTTGACACCTCTCCCCCCCACCCACCCCCGACACCTATGCAGACATTTTTATTAGCAAAGCAAACCTGAGCTGTTTGTGAGGATATTCCCTTTTATGGTATCTCATATTCCTAGTCATGTCATTGCCTTCTTCAGTAATCAGAGATAAATTTCAAACTTGCAGTCAAAGGCAGACATTTTAAAGTCTAGATTTGAATTTTGCCCCCAAGTATCCTTTTAAATGTTAACCTGTTTACAATTGTGTAGCAGAGAACAAGGTTTATGAAGTGTTTCGTCTGTTTCCCTGTATATTAAATATATTCTCAACTATTACCTTTACAATATGCAAAATGAACATATATGTACTTTTAACAGAAGTTTCAAACTGATTTAATGAATCTGTTTTTAATTGAGTCTAGAAACCAAGTTTATCTTGCTCTAGCCTTTGGTACTCTGCATCTGGAATGACTGAAGTTTGTCAAGTGGCACTGTTTAGTTTAGATGGTATTATGCTGCTCTTGGTTAGTTATCTAGAAGTCTTTGCTTTGTAGGCATTAAAAAAATGGTAATAACCAGAGAGTAGTTTGCTTCTGGATTTATAAAAGATTTCAGCAAACATTGATTACAAAGTACCAAAGTAATTTAATATCCTTTGTAGCAATATGTTATTCAGTAAATAAAACTTGATCTGTCAGATATGGTTGGGAATTGATTTTTATATTAATCCTTAAAATTTGAGGTTTTTTGGGCGTTTTTTTTAATGCTGTTTTTTCCACACACAAGTGAAACAGAATTAACTTTTGTGTTTTGTACCTGTCAGGATTTTGTGTTCCAACTTGCTTAGCATCTGGCAAGACCAGAATTGTGAATTTCTTGTAAAATAATTACAACCCAGCAACAATAATAAACAAAAACCAAATACACCAACCCAAAAACCTCGCCAAAACCAACCAACCGAACAACAAACAGAACAAAATCAACCAAACCAAACCAGCTGCTTTTAAAGCTTAAGGAACATGAAAGCTTTTTTCATTTTGCTAGAGCCGACAGTTGTGCCAACCACGCCAGCTAGAGTGGAGCCGCAGGTCACGAGTTCTTCTACCAGTAACAGTTCTAGTAGGTCTACCTCGGAGCAGACCTCTGATTCATCTCAGCAGACCTCTGATTCATCTCCAGATGTCTCCAACATCCAACCCTCTGCAACACCAGAGACGACTGCTAGTCTTCCCAGTGGCGGCACTGCTGGTAGTTCGCCTGGAGGTACAGAATGAGAGCTTTCTAAACTGTTATGTTGCCTCCTGGTACAAAGGAGGTTAATGGTCATTCTCTAGATTAAATGGCATGTGAACTTTAACTACTGAACTTAATAGTAGTGATTTGAGAGGACAGGAATCTGATTTCTCCCCAAAGATGAAGGCAGTTGTGCTGGAGCCTTCTGCTTTTGCCTATAAGAATTATTTAGTTGTACCCAATGAACCACCTTACTTTCTGAGGAGTTAGAATATAGTTCACAGGGAATTAATTCTTACATTGCAGTGTGTTACAGGGGTGTTTTGTAATGTTTATTGTAAGGAAGTGAAGCATATATGTACATTCATTGAACCTCCCTGTATATTACCTGACTGGAAGCACATTTATACAGACCTGTTAGATACTGACCTGTAGTAAAACTGTATATACATAGCATTCATAATATACCTGAAACATGGGTGCTCTGCCCCTATCTGCAAGGCAGGTGAGGTACAGAAAATCTGAGCTGACTACAGCTGCACAAGAATTTGAGGTCCTTGTGCACTAACAACAGGTACAATCTTCTTTCCCTGCTGATAACATGCCTTAAATAAGTGGAATAAGGCAAGAGTCAGTTCACATCCATTAGTGGTTCCCTTGAGTACATCCACCTTAACCATTTTGCTTTGGTTCATTTGAAAGGCATGCCTAAATCTTCTTTTTTTGCATCCAGTTTGTTTTGTTCTAGTTTAGATCTGGTTTTCGGTCAATCATTTGTCTGAAGTACAATATCTTGAAGTACAATACTTTTTTCTATTTAAGATGCAGTTTTATGGTTATCAGCTTTACTAATTTCTTTCATTTTAATACCAAATTTTCTTTATCTTCAAGATGATATCAGAAGAGCTGCATCTAATACAACACTGGAAACTGGCCCTCCAGCCATGCCAAGGTTACCATCGTGCTGCCCTCAGCATTCTCCTTGTGGAGGACCTTCACAGACTCATCATGCGTTGGGTCACCCACATACAAGCTGCTTTCAGCAGCATGGCCACCACTTTCAGCATCACCACCACCACCACCACAACCCTCATCCAGCTGTTCCACTATCTCCTTCATTCAGTGACTCCAGCTGCCCTGTTGAAAGGCCACCTCCAGTGCCTGCACCTTGTGGAGCAAGCAGCAGTTCTGGCACCAGTTACCATGACCAGGCATGTTTAATTCTTGTGACTCTCTCTTTGTGATTTCAAGTCATTACATTTATGAGAGAATGGAATGGGATGTTTGTTCTGTAGCAGGCATTATAGAAGGGAGCTAAAAGAAAATTTGAGCTATAATAGATGGACACACAAAACCTGAAATTTTACAGTCATAATCCTATCACTGACAGCTGACATCCTTTTGATGACTGTAAGATGATAGTGGCTGTTTAAGCAATACCTTGAAATATACTCTGGTGATCATAGCAGTTTCGCAATGCAAATGCTTCAGCTGCTTTAAGAGAAGAAAAAAATTAAGTCTAATGCTCTGTTTATAAAAGATGTAAAAGAGTTGCTTTTCTAAAACCATTGTTTTTTAAGACTTAAGTAATTAAAACCACACCTCTAAACCAAGGCAGTTATTATTAAGAACAATACTGAGCAAACTTAATTTATATCATGCTGAACTATTAACCTAGTTTCTGTTTTAAGTGTTATACATTTCCGCAACTGAAAATGCTAAAGATTAGGGGTTTTGTCTCCAAATATTTTAATGTATGTAGCTCCCATGTACTCATTGATTTATCCATCATGGGGTTTTGGGGTTTGTTTTTTTACACAGCATGGTGTAATGAATTTGGTCTCTCTCACCATATTCAAGAACTTAGAAGTAAGAAATGTTAACTATAGTTTAACAAATGTTCCAGAGTTGAGCCTTAAAACTTAAAAATTTGGATCTGAGTTGCTTGTGATTGATTTGGGTTTTATTAATCACATTGTCTGAGGGTTACTGTTTTCAGTGTCTGAAGAATTGCTTGAAAAAAGATGGTTTGTTTACCCAGCAGGCATTGCCAGTAGACTTAAGCAGCAGCGCTATAAGAAGTCATGGAAGTGGTGCTTTTCATGGAACATCTGCTTTTGACCCCTGCTGTCCTGGTTCATCTTCTCGAACTGCAATTTATGGGCACCAGGCTAGTGCTGGCCCAAGCCAGTCAATAACGATAGATGGATATGGATCAAGTATGGTTGCGCAGCCACAGTCTCAACCTCCTCCTCAGGCATCGCTCTCTTCCTGTCGGCATTATATGCATTCTCCTTGTAAGTACTGATAAGTACTGGGTATATGGGGGGGACCCAGTCAAACATGAAAACACCTTCCCTGGCTGCCTGTGAAAACTATTACTGTCTGCTTGGTTTGATCTTGGAAATTGCCTAGCAAAACATATATTAAGAAATGTATTTAAACAGTTTAGGTTGTGTAAAGGATTTGAATGGCATCAAGGTGAGGTGAAAGTATTTTCTTCTGAGTGACCTTAATAATATTCAGACTTCAACAACTGTATCTCCTATGAAAATATTTTTCATCTCCTTTGTATTTTAGCAGTGCCTCTTTATTTCCTTTTCCTTGGTCCATACCCCCATCCCCCCAGTGAATTCTGCTTGAGCAAACTCAGAAAGTCAACTAATTTGTTTGTGATTTCTTTCTTTGGATTTTATGTCTCTACAGAACAGTGGCAGGGTGGATATTGAAAATAAACAAAGTGAAGTAAACTTTCTCCCCATATATATACCTTTTCCAGCATGCATCACACAGGGGTTGGTTTGTGTGTTTGGGGTTTTTTAATTATTATTTTTGTATTACCAACAGTGGCAAGTGGAATACTTTTGGCTGCAGAAAGTAAGGGTTTCTTGTAGGGTATATTGCTGGAATTACTTTATCTAAAAATTGCGTAGGCACATATTCCCATTGCCACTGTTTACACTGGTGGAATAATATTGAAGCATTTGTGTAAAGACAGTATTTAAAATAAATTTCAGTCATAACCTGCAACTGACCAGACTAAAATCACCTGATGTTTTCATTGCAGATGCTTCTTTGACCAGACCTCTTCACCATCAAGCTTCTGCATGTCCTCATGCTCATGGAAATCCTCCGCCACAGCCACAACCTCCACCTCAAGTAGATTATGTTATCCCTCATCCAGTGCATCCTTTCCATCCTTCAATCTCCTCTCATGCATCTTCTCATCCTGTTCCACCTCCACCACCAACTCATCCTTTAGCCAGTGCAGCTGCTCCAATACCACAACATCTTACTGCAACACACCAGCCTATATCCCATCACATCCCTGCAACAGCACCTCCAGCACAGAGGCTACATCCTCATGAAGTGATCCAGAGGATGGAGGTCCAGAGAAGAAGAATGATGCAACACCCAACGTATGTCACAAATGTACTCACAGCAATATCTAAACATATAATTCATTTCCCTCAGGTTTGTAAAATGTTGCATGTGAATCTCAAACCGTTAGTTGCATGGTTAGGAACTATTAGTATGAAACCATGGTAAAAGGTGTCTTTACATACCACCAGAGTCATGTGAGCAGTAAGACTGAACCTGTTCCCTTACATCTCTGAATAATGTCTTCAGGTAAGGCATGAATAGGCATGGAAAAGAAGAGAAACTTATGTTTCTCTCATCCTCCAGATAACAGGCAGGAATTCCTTTTCAAGCTGAACACCTTGAAAAGTACATCATGGCTTCCTTTCAGATGTGTTCCTTGACATTGTGTTTTGCCTTGTTGATGCTGCTAAGATTCTCTTTATGTAACTAATTTATATAAACATTTTAAAACAAAATGAGCAATTTATCATAAGAGACTGTTTACCAGGTTAAATTCAGATTGAACTTAGATACTTAGCTTTACTATGCCTTTACATCTTTAGAAGAAAAACTGAATAGTATCGGTATGAAAATGTGACCAGTGTTGAGATGTAGCTTTGGTGTTACTGTTTAAGAGATGCCACTGTTGTTGCTAAACTAGATTTATGACAGTAATATGAACAGAAAGCAGTCCTCTTCTTGCTGTCATGTCTCAAGTGTGGGTACAACAGCTCTAACTTCCTTACAGTCTTTGACTCAGCCATGAAATGTACAAAAGGCAGTGTGTGAAGGTGCACTGCGTTTGTAGAACAGATATTCTCTGTTGTTAAATCTCATCGCCTACTTTAGGCTAAGATTGTGGGATAGGCAGCCTCTAAGTTTTACATTCATAGAAATAATTTCAAATCTATTTCTTAGACTAATTTTAGGAAAAATGGGCCTATGTGACATAAAATTTTTATGGAATTATGGAAGTTGTTCTGTGGGGTTTTCTGTATTAAAATGTTCTTCTAGATTTTTCTGTATAGTTATCTATACAGAGGATAAGCTGAAGGAAGGTGAGACTTAGGAGTAGGTTCTGCTGATCGGTCTATTCCTATGCTGGTCTTTATTGTTGGAGGAAACTAGTACTTCTAGCATACTGTCTACAAGCTTGGTAGAGTTCTCTGGAGAAGTGTCAATTTACAGTGACTAGAATAGTGTGCTGTAAAGTAACTTTTTATTTCTCTAGACAGGTAAATTTACAAAATGTCTAGTGTACTTTGTCAAGTAGTTTAAGGTGGTAGTTAATCTGAACACAGTGTACTGCTTCTGGCACAATCCAAGTTTCTATGTTGACATAAAAACCAAACAAACAACCTACCCAACAAAAAAAGAAAAACCAAACAAAAACCCTGAAAACTTTCTTTGTTGAAAGCAATGCAGTGAAAAATACCACATCATTTCTTTCTGGAACTAGGAAGTGGTAAAGCAACAGGAGTCAGCCAGCAGGTTTCTGAAGATTTGGTTTTTTTCCAAACCTGTAGTTCTGTACCAGCTGGCATGGAAAAACTCTGCATTCTTATTACTTGAGCTATGAGGCAATTGTCCTTTGATTAGTGTATTAAGTTTCCCCTCATTACTTTTGCTTTTATGGTTTTATTGAAAATTAGCTGCAGCATAGCTGTGAATGATTGAATGTCAGCATGACTGTCATGTGGCCTTTGCTTTCCTACCTGCAGTTTGAGGTTAGGACTAAACACTTTGTCAGTCCTTCTGTAGTGAAGTCTGACAAAGGCAGATCACAGTAGCTGAAGTTGCCTGTGTCTTTGAATATGGTATTTGTACTGTAATCAGTTTCTAACTTGTATCTAAAGTTGAAATTACTGTATGGGGAGTGTTACTTTTATTTTGAATGCATTCCATGAATTCAGTCAGTAATGTTTTGATGATGGATGTTGCTTACTTGATATTAACAAGTATATGAAATTTACTTGCTGTTTTATGTTGTTCAGACGTGCTCATGAGCGGCCTCCTCCACATCCTCACAGAATGCATCCCAATTATGGTCATGGGCATCACATTCATGTGCCTCAGACAATGTCTTCCCATCCTCGACAAGCTCCAGAGAGATCTGCCTGGTTAGTAATCAGCTACTGTTTTAGTTGTTCAGGACTCAGGTCAGAAGACCATAATATGTTGATCACAGTGCTGATAATGCTGATAATGATTTTAGAAAGTGCTGCATGCACCTGTGGGTTAAAATGGCTTTGAAATACTGTTTTGAGTACTCAGTATCTTAAATTTATTGCTAGAGGTTTTTATCTATTGCTTTTAAAATGGAATTAAGTGTTACTGACTTTAGTTATTTCAAGTATTGATTTTAAAATAGGCAAGTAAAGCATTGCTGAACACTATTAGCACATTTATGTTCTTTGTAGAGTTTTGGATTTGAGTTATGTACTATTTTATCTCATCTGTGAACTTATTTCAAATTGTATCACGCACACTCATGAAGGTTACATTTAAGTTCCACAATATATTATGGTCAAATACATCTTGGTTGGCTGGTTGATTTGTTTTCAATAGGGGAAGAGGTGCATGCGTGACAGCTGCTGTTCCCACAGTGAGAGCTACAGAGACTCCATGCTGATTATATTTCTGGACATGATAAATGTGGAGTTGGCTCTACAGATTTATCATACTAAATCTTCACAGTTGATTCAAAACCAACTTTCAGTTACATTACGATGGTTCTCTAGCAGTGTTTAAACAAGTTTTTAAAAAAACCTTATGTCAAACTGTAGTGGTAGTAGTGCTGTATTGTATGCTTTCCAAAGCAGTGGAATGGTATCTAAGAGTTAAGATCTAACTTTGCTGTAACGCCACTTTCGTTCTTGTGACAGGGAACTGGGAATTGAAGCTGGTGTGACTGCAGCTACTTACCCTCCAGGACCCTTGCATCCTCACTTGGCCCACTACCATGCACCGCCTCGGCTTCATCACTTGCAGATAGGGGCTCTTCCTCTAATGGTAAGGCAATATCATATGAAAAATTATGATCATTGCTCATTGTAATTATTTTGTTTGTCAGGAAAATTACTAAAAGGTTTACTGCATTTAATTGGACATGTATACGTTACTGCAAAACTTAATGGTTATTCTGAAGAAGAAAGTACTCCAGTGTTTGTGTGGTGCTCCCAAACAGGGAGCTAGAATAGGTTCATTGTCAAATAAGAGGAAACAGTATAGGACACTAACATTTCTAACTTCAGCTCTTGTAAAATGAAACATATTTGAGTTTAAATTGTCACTTGCATTGCAATGCATTGACCCTCTGCATCTGATTTTTAAAGTTTAGATTCTTCTTTAATAGATTTTGGATTGTTAACGGTACCAACTTTCCACCCAGTGCATGAGAATTAGCACTAATGCTTTGTTACAGTGTGTATACAGCATACAGCACAGCTGGAGTTCCATCTAGAGTTGTTTGTTCTCAAATGATATTTGGTGTTCACCAACCTAATTCTGTGTTATAAAGTACATAATTTTAAGCAGCAGGAAGTGTGAGGGTAAAACTAGTCCCATGCTACACATAATCTAAGTAGAAAACTAAGGAAAATCAGCATAACTGACTTTTACAGAATATTATGTTTCAAAGAATGTTTGTAGGTTTATTTAAAATATTCTTACTTTGTTTAATAAAAGCTCAAAGACCCAATTTTAGTTCAGCAGAGTATGTTCAGTGTTTATGTGTGGTATTCCATATAGCTAAACCACATTACTTAATGTTCTTAAAAGTAGATAACCTCATAAAAATTATGGGCTCATCTGTAAATGAATGCTAAAATTGTAATTAATAATCAACCTGCAAGTCTTGCCCATCCAGAATCCCTCTGTTAGTAGCCAGAATTGACATCTAGGGATTGAACTGTAAATTTACAGCCAGTACTGTAGTAGCTGTTGCTTCATAGTCTGGTTTCACATTGCTTGCTCCTTGCTATTTAGAATCCTGAAGTACTTCCCTGATATATCAGGGTTGGTAATTCACTGATTCACAGCTTGCATACTTAAGCACACACTTTCTAGTGTAGAATTTGGTGTATTAACGTAGCCAACAAGTTTCTTACTGCAAAACCTTACCTCCTATGTATCATCTCTTCAAATTAAGATTTTTCTGCATTCTGTTTCATTTAGGTGTCTGTTTTTAAGTAGATGAAAAAGAGGCTTGCCTCTCTTACTGGTATTTCATGTGTGGTACTTTAGCAGATAGTATCAGTTGCTTCAGATTCTGAGAGAGAAAGGGTCCTCCTCCTAATAATTCAGGGACCAGCAATTGCATTAGGAAGCAGCAAGTTAAACATATGCCTATTTTATCTCATTTTATATCAGGGCTGATAAGGCAATTATGGGATTTATTTCCACTATTGCTGTGACGTTTTGAGAAACTTCATCGTTCAGCTGATCATTGTATTACAGTGTGATGAGAAACCTGGAGCTGTATTTTAACTTTCATAGGAGTATTCCTACAACTAAAATGTTACACAGGCAAGCAGATGGGACCCCACTGATTGTCACTTTAGCAGTAGAATGGAAGAAAGCTGTGATAGAGAATCTTCAGAAGCATTTCCCAAGTATGTGATTAAAATAGTGAGTTTTGCCCTTCTGCTCAGGGACTGGTGTTACTAATGGATAAGTGCCAGACAAAATAGGGTTTTTAACACTACAGAAATTTGTTTGTGTAGGGATATCTAGTCCTTGTAACAGTAATTCATGAATCTCTGGATGAAACATTACTGAAGTTGTTTGCACTTTGAGGTCTTGCACACACTGTACTGGCAGTGTGTTTCACAGTGTAGATAGAAGGCTATAAGGAGAACTTTCTCACATGTTTGAGGTCTGTTTTGAACTTTGCTGTGATCAGACCAAGTGGAACAACTTTGAAGTTGTGTTCTGAGTCTGCTTAATTTGAAGTGTGTTCCTTCTACACAAACTAGAACACAGAAGCAGGTTAGAGCACTGCTAGGCATTGTATATACAATGAATTCAAAGCATTACAAATACTTTTTGATGATTCTACTCCTTCTGTGGCAATAATGAATGCCAGAGGTTTCTTCGTTTGCATGTATGTGAGAATACAGATCTGTCAGCAAAATTTACTTTGAATATGGAGCAGTTAACTTTTTCATCTAACAAACTTAACTGGATATTAAGCAAAAGTGCCAATTTAGTTTTTACTAAAGAGCAACAGATCAATTGCAGCTGTCACCTTGGGTTTTTTTAACTGTAGCTTCAGGAATAGGGGCAGGGGAGGGGAGGCTGAACTGTGATTAGAGTCCCTCTGCCAAATGATTAATGTTATGACGAGTGCTTTCTTCTGTCAGTACAGACAGAGGGTACTAAATAGCAGTTTACAAGGCTCTTTAGTAGTATTCTTGATGCAGATGTCATCAAATGTTGATGTTCTCCATTCTTTATGAGGGGTGGGGTGTCTTTTAAAGTAACTCATGCTGTAGCTCAACTAAAAAAATTGTGTCAAATCCACTTTCTGAAATAGCATGCTGCCCATAAGCAGTGTGCATTGCTGTCTGTTCTCAAGTACTAAAACCCATTCAAAATATTGCTAGACCATAAAGGGCGTAATGGGGGATTTGAGCTTTAATAGCACTAGTAATCTGATGTATCAAATTTCAGATTTTAACTGGATGTGGATAACCTAATTTTCATGTAATCAGTGTTGGAATGTAAGACTGCTGTTTAATCCTCAGGGAGAGAAAATGCTCTGGATAAGTTGGGGGAGATAGTGTTCAGCAGCTTTGGCAGTCCAAATAGAGGATGGGAAAAGCAAATTTCCTTCACTTTTTTAAATGTTATTTCAGGAGGAATCCTAGATGAAAAGCAGTTAAAGAGCTTACTTCGTATCTGTGACAAGGATTAGGCTGCTTCTCAGTTACTTTAAGGGTGACCCTGGCTCAGAGTAGGCTTTGTTCCCATTGTTAGTACTTTAATGTTGTGTATGTGTTGTAGAAAGATCTGTCAGAGTGATTTTTGCGATGGATTCCATTCTGGACAAATATCCATTCTGCAAACTTTAACATTTTCAGGAGGAATCAACTAAAGATCAGTGCATGCATAACTAACGGAACATCACACGAGAGAGGCACAGGAGATGGGAGCTTTCGTCTGTTTTGTCTATTTTCTGCTGTGACTGCTGCTTGTTAGATGCCACTTCAGTATCTGTTTACTCTAAATGACCTTGTCTGCTCTTTGGGCACTGCAGGTGAGAGGCTTTTTGTCCCTGAGTGCCAAGCACCAGTTATCACATCTGGGTGGACAGGATGGAAATTTCCATAATATAATAAGCTGAGATAGATGTTAAAAAGAGCGTGACTTTTTCATAATGGGCTAGATACTAGCTGTAATTCTGACTTATGGCTGTAACCAGTATCCAAACAGAATTCCTTTTCTTCTGTTGCTTCCGGAAAGAGGCATCCTAGTTTGTAGTGAAATCTGGAAGGGAAAAGGTACAAAAATAAATCACCAGAAGGTGTTCCTAATCTGGCCTGAGGAGGCCTTGAAATAGCCCCCTTCCCTATACTGCCGGCTCTCTGGTGTCTTGCCTCCCAGATGTTACCCATTTACCTAAATGACCAGAATGCTATGTTTAGTTGTAAAACAGTTACTTTTTATAACTCCAAAGTTGAAAATATTTCTTAACATTTTTCAGGCTTCATAAAATAAGAATGTATTAGAAAAGTAGAGAATTGATGTTATTTGCTATAGCTTCAAAGATTTGGAGACATTAATTTAGAAATTGTAATTTATTTGAGCTTTGAAACAGGAGCTTACTCTGAATATGAGTTTGTTACTTGGACACTTAAACATCAGTGCTTTATATTTAAAACCAGCTCTGTTAAACAGAGGGTTATTTTTATGAATTGGATTTGTTCCTGTTTGTCACTTAATGGATGGGGGTTGAAGGTTAAAACTAGAAGGTGTTATTTCTTCCCCCTTCCATCTTCTCCTTTTCAAAGAGGAAAAGTAAAATCTCTTCAGCTCTAAACTGATAACTAAATTTCAAATGGAATATAGACCTGAAGTAAGCAGTGTTTCCTTTTTGCTTTGTAACTTTGTGTACTTTTGTGCTTGTTTAAGTAAATAACAGCTGTGACTGGGTTTTTTTGTGGGGGTTTGGTTTTTTGCGTTTTGGGAGGTTTTTTTTGTTTTTTGGGGTTTTTTTTAATAATTTAAATCTTAAATAATGAAGGCTATCTACATGTGTCTCAAATTGTTTCAGTGACCTGGTAATCACAGAAGTTCCTGGGATATGTAGTTCCAGTCTCCTGACTCCAGCTTCTCCTGCCTTTTAAATAGCATCTTGTTGCTTGCAAATTTCTGAGGGGGGGAATTATTTGAACTTTACATTTTGCTAGCTGTAGTGTAAAAAAAATCTCTATAGGGTTCATACAAGCTTTGAGAAGACTCCTTAATTCATCTGTGGACCTAGACTGCAGCTTGCCTGTCAAAAGGAGATCTATGGCTCATAATATTAAAAAAAGAGAGTACCTGAACCTCTCTCAGATGTTATACATCCAGCCTTCAAAGGCTGTCCCCCCCCCTTTTTTTCTGTTGCTATGGCCTTACTCTTCCATTCCATTAACTGTTGAATGACTCAGAGTGGTTGAAGCTGTCTTTGCACTTAGTTCTAAAAACTGGGGGGGGATTTGCAGGTATAGGTCACTAGGTTCCAGTACATTATGTGCTGGTCATAGTAGTATCACTCAGAGTGTAATCATACAGGTATCGCAACTATAAGAGATGCAACTGTTCCCTACAAAAATAGCTGATGAACTTCCTGTAAAGCATCTGCAGTACCTATAGTAGTTCAAGGTGACCTTTTGGTTTGAAAAAGCTTTCATTAACTACTGAATTTAACTGCATTTTTCAAAAAAGAAAATGGACTTTGTAATGCAGCTGCTACTTCTTTCGTTAATATAAACATGAACTACTGGTTTGTTTGGGGGTGTGTTTTTGTTTTGGGGTTTTTTTTGGTAGAATATAGGCTGTTGAAGAGGACTCGTTTTTAAGTTGCCCTCAGATGCTGATACAGTTAGGTCTTAGCTATACAGCACACATCACTTGTTCCTTTGCACATTATCTCTATGCAAGCTGCAACTTTTCCTTGTTTGAATTTGGTTTATTAAGATATTAATTGATCAGAGTTACTTCTTACTGAGCATTGATGTGGAGCTGGGCACTTGACTTGGTAAGCTGTTAGGATTTGTATGAAGATCATGCTTAATGTGAAACACTGCATGAAATATTGAGATGGAGACGTAGTACCATACAATGGAAGAATCTCTTCACTGACTGTGGCAACTGAAAGTCAAAAAGATCCTGGAAAGCTGGAGATAGAAAAGAAGAAAATCCCACAGGTTAGCTGTTTCCAAGCAATTTCAGAATGTTAGTGTTGTAAATGGTTCAGACTTAGCCTTGAATTTTTTAGTTGCTGCAAATTTTTGTGATAGCGGGAAGTGCAAAACCAGAAAGAGATACACGTATAGGAAACAAACAGTTCTTGGCAAACTTGTACTGGAATTTTCAGATCCATGCTTTATGCTTTAAAGTATAAATTATAATTTGACTGTATCCAGAAAAATATATACAAGTACTTAGTGCAGACTGGCATTACCTGTAACTCTTTAGTTTCTTCATTAGCTATAAGTTTTTTCTTTCTTCTTATGTTCAATATGAAAACTTGCTGAAAACACACTTCCATTTGTGTGTGAAGCTGTTTCAAGAGAGCTGAAATCTTCTCTTTGCATTTGAAGCTTGAGGGTAACTGTCAAAAGGATTTTAGACTGGTTTAGTTGGGCATTATTGATAGTTCTCTCTTGCCCACCTTTCCTCCAGCTTGTAGTTACAAATGTAATTAGTTAAAATCTTGCTATGTTAATGGACTGCTTATTCTGCAGGTGTAAAAGAGCTCTTTTTTTCCTTACAGAATTTTTCAAAATACAGTGTTTACTTGGCCAGAAATGTAAGCTCTTTTATAAAAGAACCTCCACATAATATATGTTCAAATGATTTTGCAGAGGTGTTACAGTGTTCCCCATCAGGATATTTTGAAGGCACATTTATTAGCATAAAAGGGTATAGTCCCACCCAGTATTTCTGTTGTCAAAGTTCAGTAGTTTGTTATGGTGTGTACTCTGAGAACTTCTTGGTTGTTTTTGAAGTGTTAAAATTTAGTAGGCTTTTTACATAGTCTCTAGTAGCAGAAATTGTTCCAAATAAGAGACCTGTCCAGGTGCATGTCATTATAGTTTGTAAACTCCAACCTCTGAGGCAGTTGGAACTGGAATTACTGAATTGCAGCAATACACCTGTGACTTCACGGCTCTGGTAATGATGCAGTGTCGGTGCTATCAGACATACTGTTTTCCAGCAGTCTCCCTTCAAATCCTGGTGAATCAAAAAAACCAAACCAGTTAGTGAAAAATCACTCTGGAGACATGGGTTAGGTTTTGTCAGGAGTTTTCTCTGGGGTGGAGGCAATCAATTCACAGTGTAGTAACACGCAATGGAAACTCCCAGCTGATGCCGAGCAGGTCTATGAATAGTAAAAACCTGGGACAAGTATTTTCATAGTATGGATGAGTGACCTGGTTCTTTAAATGCACAAGTAAATGGAGAATGGATCATAAATCACCAGTTATCTGAGACTGATTCTTACGATGTGTTTTTTTACATACTGTATTTTTAATGCATTTTCCTTTGTTACAGCCACAGTTTATATTGTCAAACAGTAAGACCTGTGACACCAACAGATTGTTACTTACATGAAATGTTTAGGTATGCAGATGAATATATATATATGTTGTGATACAAAATTCTATATTTGCAATCAGACTGAATTCATGGGTTGGTATATAATCTCTGTAAATACGTTCTGCATACTGTAACAACAGCAGAGCTTTACATTGATACATTTGAGTTTGCCACAGTCATCCTGTCTTGCTTGTTTCCCATCTCCAACTCTAACTAGTACCAGACAAACAGATATTTAGGCTGCTTGCGAGAGAGGCACACCCTGTATTGGGATTCTGCAAACATTCTGAAAGTTAAATCTTCAGTTTCTATTTCTCTGGTTTGTAAAAATCAAATACTGATGTATGTGGTTTATATTGGCACTACATGCTCATCATTTAACAAGCACCGTGCTGTAAACTGCTTCAGTCAGATTCTGTTTTTCTTTTCTGAAAAGAAGTTATTTATGGCAGAGGAATCTTTTCTATCCATGTCAGCTTTTTGTTACCAGACTGCGTTTGAGAAGTATCTGAAAGTACCTTATTGGTCTGTTATGTAACTCACATAGTCTAGGCTTATGCTTTCACAATTCTTTTCAGTTTTACACCTTTATGTATGTCAGGCTTAGAAGTGTCTGCTGAAAGTAAGAAAAGTCACACATGGATACCTGACTCAGTAATATCTTAGATGTCTGACTTGTTGATGAATTTTGATACAGCAGCAGAGACATTCCCAGCTGATAGCACAGAAAAGAAGATAGTACTTCCAAGTGATCTGCTGCTTACAGCCCTCCTATCAGTGCACTCTAAATGATTAAGCAAACAATCTGCTGCTTGTTTCGGGCTTTTTTTATTCTTCACCTATTCATTACAGTGTTTCTGACAAAAAGTGAATACTATTGTACACTCATCTTCCCAGGGTGAAAGTGGAACGTGGAAGCCCTGCTGTGAAGGTGGTTCTTTGTATATAAACTACCTTTCTGCTTTCCTGTATGAAAAGCACTGGTGCTTGAAGTGCCTGTGATATCACTGGATGGTGGTATTTTGTTCACTGCTTGTCTCCCCTAACATGCAAGGAAGTTAGTGGATGCTTGAATATGGAGTGTACATTGAGTTGCCTGTGACTTTAGATGTGAGTTTTGAGTGTTATGTTTTTGATCTGCCTCTAAATTTCAAGCATGTCTGCAGATGTTCAGTTGTTTGCAGTAAGATCAGGATATTGGCTCTTTTTTCCAGACTTAGTATTAGCCTTGTTTCTTCTCTGGTACCAAAAACTTGTATTTGAGAACATACAGCAACTCATTTTTGTAACTTCATGCATAGCTTTTAGGTGTCTTGTTTACAGAAATAGGTAGATATTTATGGTGGTTTATACAAAGTAGGTTGAGATTTTGAGACTTCAGAAGTGAGACCAAGCAATATGTAATGCAGGTGTAGAGAAATAAACAGAGGATTTTGTCTCACTTCTGTTCTGTTTCTAGTTACATTTAGAGAGGTCAGAGTGGTGGTGTGCTATGCTGTTGGTTGGAATTGTACGCTTAAGCTGAGGAGTATAAATAATAAGTGATTCAATAAAAGCAAAAGGATCTTAAATTTTACAAAGTGAACAGTAAAATACTGAAACTGTTCTGAATAGGTTTAACTTAACATCTGCTGTTTGAATAGGTACCAGACATGGCGGGCTACCCTCACATCCGTTACATTTCATCGGGATTGGATGGAACATCATTCAGAGGCCCTTTCAGGGGCAATTTTGAGGTTTGTAATAGACTAAAACTAGATATATGTCAAAATGTGTCATGATGGAATATGGGGAGGGTGTATGGTAGAGCTAGTTCTATACATAGATGTAAAAATCATAAAAGAAAATATCCTTTATTTATAGAGTGACCTCACTGTTGTGAACCGGGATAAAAGGTAATCAATAAAAGGTACCCTGGACCATGTAGGCTTAGGTGGTTATTAACTGATACTACATCTTGCTCTGCCCACCACCCAGTTAATAGGATGTTGTATTCACATGATAAGTTGATAAAAGTTAGAGATGTTTCCAAATAACTGTGCCAGGATCCTCCTAGTGAGGGTGAAACTTGGCAACTTTTAACAGTGTTGTCCTGTTTGTTATGTAGTGCAGGAATTGAAACTGAGGGAAGAAGGGGCAGGGGGAAGAGAAAATAAAAGGTATCAGATGCAGAGAGTTAATGACCTAGTCCACTGAAAACATCTTCAGTGGCATCTCATGGTTCTGATAAGCTTCATTGCTGGAGAAAAATAAATCATTGTATTTCAAATTAAGCAACACATTTTCTGCTAAGCCTTAATGACTGTTAGAAAGCAAATATTTACATAATGCATTTCAATTCCATTTTCCTCATTAGATACACAATTATGTGTGAACATATTGTTAACCAGTCCTAGCTGACAAACAATTTCTGATTTTTATTTATTTTTTTTTTAGTAGTAAAATAGTGTTTCCCTACATCTTTAAATACCAGGCAGTGTTGTGTGGGGTTTTTTTTTTTCAGAAACCCATGCTTTTTCCCTCCTAACATACTTGTTTGCTTCGTCTGTATTTCAGTAAGTTGGGAATTGAGAGTTTGTCATTCTGCAAATATGTTAGAATAATATTCACTCAAAATAGTTGAAATAGCAGTCTTTACACTGTTTATGCCTTACTGATTTTTTTAGGAGCTGATTCACTTGGAGGAACGATTAGGCAATGTTAATCGTGGAGCAACACAGGGAACTATAGAAAGATGCACGTATCCACATAAATACAAAAAGGTGAGGATTTCTCAAATTGTGGCCCATCTGTATTATTTCTTTGAAAGTGTAATAATGTTTATGGCTAGGTTAAATCTGCAGAAAGGGCAGCTTCAGGGAGTGCATGTTTTCTGTATCTTGCAGTTTCAAGGATTGTAAGCGAAGCCTATGTGGCAAAGCTTACAATGCCACCTCTTTCACGAAGATAATTTTAAACTTGGTCCCTAGATAAAGAGCTACTATAATGTGATAAAAGTGGTTTAATAAGACTTAACTTGTCCGGCAGTTATGAGTAGCCCTGTAAGCAATGAAATTATTGGTAATAGTTATATTGTCAAGGGACTTAAGTGATAACTCATTAAATAAAATGAGAGTTTATTTTTTGCATAAAATTGTTAATGATGCTTATCTGCGTGGTACGTATCATTTTAGCCTTTACTGTGATCACAGTAGGAACACTGGGACATCAGAAGGTTTTGAATCTGGAACAGAATTGGAGCAACTCTAAGTTGTCTCTCAGTTTGAGTCTATGATAGCATAATATAGAGTCCTATCCACACAATGAAATAATGAATATGTTTATACATAGACAACAAGTAAAAGGATTGGTTGCAACAATATGACGTTAATATCTTCAGTCAGTCCAGTGGAGTTTTGTAACTAACAATAGTTAAATCTGATTTGTCCTGTGATTTTGCTTCAAGTGCTTGTTCCAGATTCATTTTGGTTCCAATACATTTGAATAAATATTATGAAAACTTTTCAAAAAAGTATGTGTTGAATATGTACTAAAACCAGATTTTCTTCAGTTTGTCAATAATGTCATCTCTACTAATAAGGTAACAACTGATTGGTTCTCACAGAGGAAACTGCACTGCAAGCAAGATGGGGAGGAAGGAACAGAAGAAGACACTGAGGAAAAGTGTACCATCTGTTTGTCTATATTGGAGGAAGGTGAAGATGTCAGGTAAATTGTACCACTGAATATCAGAACATAGTGTTAATATTCTGGGTTTGAGACCATATTTGAGTATAGTACACTACTCTGCAATACTCCCTGCAATTGAAAACACACTTTTCAGTTTGTATTGTCTTCAGGTAGAATGTAGGTTATGTTTTACAGTCTTCTGTAAGTTGACTGCCTGTCTCATAACATAAGCCCAAGCTGAGAACCCTCAATTAATCAGGCTTTCAGTGTATCTGGAGTTAAACCTACCTAAGACAGATTTAAATTGGTGTAATAGAGCAGAAGCTAGCTGATGCTTGACTTCATTGCCCATCTGTATTTCTTCTTGGAACTGGAGAAAACACAGGTTCAACTGGAAAGGCCAGTGAAACTTGGGGAAGAACATGCACGTGCAAAAAAAACCCTGACACTTCAATGGCGAAGCCCACATTACTGTTTTTATGCAGTAGGTATGTTGATGTGGAAATGCTTTATTAACACTAATGTTTTTCTGTTCTGATGACAGGCGCCTGCCATGTATGCACCTTTTCCACCAAGTATGTGTGGATCAGTGGCTGATTACTAATAAGAAGTGCCCCATTTGCAGAGTGGACATTGAGGCTCAACTGCCCAGTGAAAGTTGACGCCGCTTTCCAGAACTCTTGTCCTCCCTCTCTCTCCCTTCTCCTTCCTGGTACTGCAGTCAACCAAAGAGAAGACAGTTGAGTTTCAGTGTATTTATAAAACTTTTTTTAGGTTTTACATTTTTTTTCTTTTCATTACTGTATTTTTGCATGGTTCCTTGTATTGCATTTGTTTGCACATATTATGGGCTTTGTGACCCCAAACTTGCAGGCAAGATTAGCTGCTTTAGGAAGTAGAATTGTGTGGTCTCTTTTGTTTTTTGGTTTTGTTTTTTTGGGTTTTTTACGTAGCATCAAGCTTTGAAAGTATAATTTCACTCATTACTAACCTTGGATTCCTTAATTTAATTGGTCATATATTTAGTTTAAATGTATAAAGATCATCTAGAAAATGATAATATGTATTGAGACATTCCTTAATTAGGAAGAAATGGCTGCTGTATATTTACAATATCAGTTCTGAGTCAAATAACATCCTTAATACTGGGAACAGAATATGAACTATATTCAGTTTGACTGATACATATAGCATACTCATCACCAGAGTTTTTGTCTGATCAGATTTTTGTGTTCGTTTTTGAAATTTCAGCACAATGCAGATATATTTGAATGTCAATATTAAACATTTAGACTGCTGTTCAGATTGTATTTATCATTTTCTTCTTGTGTCTAGAAATTTGAATCCCTAACTTAAATATTTGCTGCTGTGAAACAGCTCTAGTGAACACTAAATGTTGATTTCAGTTAGCTGGGTTGTAGATACTTGCAGATTGAAAGAATTATTAGGGAAGTGGAAAAAGAGCTTAGAAACTGTTTGGTCTTCTGCTAACTTAAGTTGAAGTATCTCCGCACACTGAGGTTTTGGGTTGTTTTTTTTTTAATATGAAACCATTCAATGAGGACTTAGAGCTGCAGGGTTTTTGTTTTTTGTTGTTTTGGTGTTTTTCATTTTGGGTTTTGTTTGTGGGGGAGGCAGATGTACATGCATTCATAGAACTTCTGAGGGTTCCAGGTGTGTCTTGGGATTTCGATTAGTTTAATAAAGTTAGCTAAATCCACTTGCCTCTTGTTTTATTTTTTCATTAGTAAATTGAAAGCCTGTAAATTTCTGTAGAAACTGAGACACAAATTATGTGGTTACCTAGTTTTTGCCTTGATCATAGATTCCCTCTATAAATTACCAACAGTCCATCACTGATTGAAGTATTTTCTATAGTTAAGATTTGCTGCATAATATAGTATATAGAATTAAGTTATAATGTACTAACATTTCGCCTTTGGAGGAATTTTTAAATCCACATCAGGATTCAAGTTGCTTATCAAGATTCTTTCACATATAATAGATTATAGTTTATTTAAATGTGCTCAACGTTGCAAAATGCAAATGTGTAAAACCATTGAGACAGTATTACTGTCACTTTGGAAAAGATGTTCCTTGGGGATCATATATGAACATGTCCATAAGCTTGCATTAAGCCACCTGCTTTGTAAGTGGATTGAATAATAAATACCTTCAGTTTCTCTTGTCTTTGTCTTTCATAACCAGATCAAGTGTCAAATGGTTTACAGTAAACCTAGAAGATGAACTGTTATGTTTACACTAACTAATCCATTTATAAATATTACCTTATCTAATTTGATGCCTGTTTTTGTCTGGTTAAAGCTGCTTCCTTTTCATTTTAATTTTTTTTTTTTTTTTAATCTGTTAGGAGTAGCATTTGCCAGTGTGGTGTCTATTGCTGGCAATAAACTTAACATCTTGGGCACTGAGGCTTTAAGTGGAGAGAAATTTTATTCCAGCATGTGTGATAAGCGGACATTTTTAAGCTTAATTGTATTGCTAAAACTGAACTTAAAACCA
Source organism: Psittacula echo (assembly GCF_963264785.1). Classification (NCBI taxonomy): domain Eukaryota; kingdom Metazoa; phylum Chordata; class Aves; order Psittaciformes; family Psittacidae; genus Psittacula; species Psittacula echo. Next base: position 7,616,700 of record NC_137741.1, on the reverse strand, counting down.
CTATGTGCTTGTACAATGGGGGATATGAGAGATTTTCAACACATGATTTGACTGCTTCAAAACCTGACATTGTTTTATGCTAAAGGTTCTTGAACTTTATGGGTGTAGGAAACTGAAAGTGAGTATGAAGTTGAAGCTGCATTGGTAAAAATGAATAAAAGTAACTGGTAAGACTGAACAGACTTTCTGTTCTTTAGTGCCTGTTGAAAAGGAGAGAAGTTGTTACTACTGGTGCTTTAAATCTGATGATACTCACTTTTAAAGTTTCCAAGAAGGTACTTCAGAGACATGGGACAAAAAAAAAAAAGGGGGGCGGGGGGAGCCGCTCTGAAACAATTGAGACTCCTGGTTATGTGATAGAATCTATTTTGGCTTCCTTACAGGACAAAGAAGCACAGGTTGGGGGATAATTATTATTTAATTTTTTTTTTTTAGGAAGTATTTTACGCACCTGCTCTGGGTGCCAGGTACTAGAGGTATTTTAGTGGTCCATGAATTGACTTGTTTTATAAACTGCTACTGATACTGTCTTGCTTTTAAATGTGTGCATAACATTGTAATGTGATGTTGAACACTTAGGTATTTGTCAGGAGTCGCAGTGTTCTGATCTTACGTGCTATTGCAGGGGCTAATAAAGATGCAGCCTACTTCTATTCCAGAAAGTTGTGATTCAACCATAATTTAAGGGAAGGAAAAAGAATAGGCTTTTGCTTTTGAGAATTTCCACCACTTACTGTGCTTTATATGCTTAGATGCATTGCCTTAAGTTTTCTGCAGCATCTTTGACTTTAAAGATAAGATTCTCAACAGTATGCATCAAATTACTTTTCATATAAAATTCCATTGTCAAAAGAACTCCTTTTGTATGCAATAAATAAAACGTTAGACTGGTATCATTCAAAATCTGTTTCTTACGTAAGTTTTCTTTTTGCTTTTGTTTTGCCTTTGTAAGCAGATTCTTTTGCAAATGTGTTATTACAGCTTTGGCCTAGGAAAGGATTCTTTTCTAGCAACCTTTGGATATAGAAGCATAGAATGGTTTGGGTTGGAAGGGACCTCAAAGCTCCTCCAGTTCCAACCCCCTGCCACGGTCAGGGACACCTTCCTCGACCAGGTGTTCAGTCCCCATCTAATACACAATCTCCTGGTGCTTGTGATGCAGAGGGAGGCACCTATGTGGTGCCAAGCCCCAGGGAGGTCCAGCATATGCTGACAAACAGAATCACCTGTGAAACTGCCGTTGTGTTTCTTTGTGTTGCCCTTATGTTGTCCATAACTTGTGTGTATGTGAGGTTGAGGAGAGTGCATAATAGTTCTCATTAGATTTTTATGTAAGTTCAGGCAACTGCTGTAGAGTTGAACTAGTCCCGAGCTTCAGGAACTTGTTAACGTGACTGTTTCTAGCTACGTGCCATGCCTTTCTCAAGCCATGAGGAGCATTTAAACTGAAAGCTTTGCAGGTGCAGAGCATCCCCTGCTCTCTGGCATGCTGAGCGGCTCGGGGAGTGCGGGGGAGCTGCCGGCAGCCGCAGCGGCGCTGCCCTGCTCGTGCTTTCTGCGATAGCCTCGCACTTCTCAGGGTACAGCCGCTTCTTGCTGACCTTGGCCTCTCCCCAGCCTGCGGTGAGGTAGCTGCACCCGAACGCGCACGCCCCCCAGCCAGGGCCCGGCTGGACGGAAGTGGTGTAAGCCGTTCCTGTTTGGGAGGGGCCTGAGAAGGTGGACCAATTGAGGACGTGCATCGTACGATTGTGTCCAATGGGAGCGCAGGACGGGCTTTAAGAGGAGCCGCAGCAGGACGAGGCACTGGTCGCCGGTGCAGCCCAAAGCATTAGGAAGTGTGTGAGGGCAGGCGTGAGCGGCCGCAGCCTCCTTTTATCTCTCTGCAATGGCTTTACCGGTGACGCGTCGCGCCCCTGTGAGTACTGCTTGTGCCGGGGCGGGGGGGGGAGGCGAGTTGGGCTGTGGAGAGAGGGAAGGGGGGAAACGGGAGTGTGAGGGGACAGAGAAAGGGAGTGGGCTCAAGAGGTGGGCGATAGGGGTGTCGAGCGGGCGAGCTGGGGGTGTGTGAAGGCCCATCGGTCCTGCCGCTCTTTGCCGTCTGGTAGCCGAGCTCAGCGGATTGTGGGTCGCCGTGCGAGCAGGCTGGAAAGGGCTTTGCCCAGTGGAAGTTTGGGGGGAAGCGGGGCACTCGGCGCTTCATCTGGCCGGGAGCTCCCCTGGGCTTCAGCGTGGAGTGGGACCCGCGGCAGGGCTGGGGGGGGAAGGCTGCGCGGGGTTGAGCTCTGAGGTGGGGGCACGCGCCTCCCGCGCGGGGGGCTCTGCTCTGCGCACGGCACGCCCTCATCCTCGCCCGCGGGGGGGTTGGTGGTGGTGGTGTGTGAGGAGCCTTAAAGCTGTGGTAACGAGAGGGTGCGAGGGGAGGGAGGGGGCAGAGGAATCTCTTCTCGATGGTGGCTGGTCGGTGGTTTAATCCTGACTCCGCGAGCAATCTTGGAGACCTGGTGCCTCGTGCGCTGTGTGTAACAGCGTGTGTTCGTGTCTGCATGCATAACTGTAATTTGCATGGTCTGTGTGTAATAAAGAAATGGCTTTGTTCAAGAGAATAAAACTGAAGTTACAAACGTGTGAAGACAATAAACAGCGACGCGGTAGGTAAGCACTCTAACAAAAAGTTGTCATTGAGGAAGAGTGAGGTGGGGTGCATTGCTCTAATACTAGAGAGAGTAGTACTCCCTGAAACTTGTATAGAGGAGACTTCTTCTAAGCATGTGTGAATGAACAGTAAATAAAAACTGGTTGAGTAGTGGATAGCATACACGGAGGTATGGTGGTCGTAAGTGTATAATGGAGTTACGCACCTGAAAGGTCTCAGAGTCTTAAGCTGCGCTTTTATTGTTTTAGGTCACTAGAGGGGTGGAGAATGCTCTGATTGACCTTAAGAGTAAAGCTAAAACTCACCTTCCTGGCAAAAGGGCTGCTTTGGAAGAAATAGGGAATAAAGTTACGACAAGAGGAACACGCATAGCTAAGGTAAAGGAACACTTGAAATCTTTCCATAAGGAAAAGGTTGGATTACTGGCTCTGTACTAATTGTAATTATTTGGACTGCAGAAAACAGAATGTTCCAAACCATCTGTAAAACCTACAAAAGGACCTAACAAGATGACAAATGTAACTGTACTGCCTAAATCTCCGGCTGCTGTGAATCAAGCTTTGAAAGAAACTGATGTTCCAAAGGTAAGAAGTAATGATACTGCTCTGATTCTTAATTTGATTTGAAACTTAGAGCTTTAACTTCAGAATAAGTTGCCTGTATCTCATTTGTTTGATGTATCTGATTTCTCTGCTGAAAAAGCTGAGGGTTTGGTTTAATATATGTTGTGCTTAAAGGCTAACATTAAAGTGGTAGAACTAGCTGTTGAGGTACTGGGTGAAGCTTCTGCTTTAGATGGCAGTTACTAGAAGGCTTTCTGATTCTGTCTGTACAGCATCTTGGTGAAAGCTTGCAGTGCTAGAATGCAAGATCAGTTTCAACTTCTTTTATCTGTAAGGAACTATGTTAATAACTGGAGAAAAGTGTGGAAACAAGGGAGCATTGCAGTGTAAACAGTAAATATGTAAGGACTATAATCTGTTCCTTAGGTTCTGTCTCCTGTCCCTATGGATGTATCTATGCAAGAGGAGGATTTGTGCCAAGCCTTCTCTGATGTGTTGCTCAACAATGTAGAAGACATTGATGCTGAGGACTGCGGGGATCCCCAGTTGTGTAGTGACTACGTAAAAGATATCTATGAGTACCTGAGAGAGCTCGAGGTAAGACATTCTGAGTCTGTGCTTCTGCAGTATAGTGTTGATCTTGTTGCTCACACAGCTTTTTCTTCAACAGCTGCAGCAATCAGTCCGCCCACATTACCTTGATGGGAAGACGATCAATGGGCGTATGCGTTCCATTTTAGTTGACTGGCTTGTCCAGGTCCACTCAAGATTCCAGCTTTTGCAGGAAACGCTGTATATGTGTGTTGCAGTTATGGATCGCTTCTTACAAGTAAGATATTTTTCAACTCATGTTTGGATTAGGAGACTTATTCAACTACTGAGTTCAATTTATAAGGAAAGGATAAATCCTAAGAACCTACACAGTCCACTTGGTGCAAGCACTCTGTGTAATGTTGCATCTTAACTCTGAGGCTGCTGTCCACTTTGAGCCTGTCATTGTAGGGATGCTTCTGAAATTTCATTTACATTATAAGCGTAAGCCCTGTTATACTAGTGGTTTAAAACGATAAATAAGAATCTGTTGATGTAGAGTTTGACTTTCTGTGGCCTGATTTTTAAATTCATATGTTGCAGAGTCATCCAGTGCCTCGTAAGAGGCTTCAGTTGGTGGGTGTAACAGCACTGCTTCTAGCTTCAAAATATGAAGAGATGTTCTCTCCTGATGTAGCAGACTTTGTTTACATTACTGATAATGCCTACACCAGTAACGAAATCAGAGAAATGGAGATCGTGATTCTTCAAGAGTTACACTTCAATTTGGGGCGACCTCTTCCAATTCATTTCTTGAGAAGAGCATCAAAAGCTGGGGAGGTGGGTACTTGTCCTCATTATCTAGAACTTTCTTAGATGTGTCAAATCTTACCAGGATTGCTTCTGGCACTTTTATCATGTGATCTTACTACCTTTCTGCTTACACGCTGGATCAAGAAATTCAGCTATGAAACTCCACCCTGTGGAGTAACATGACATCACTGTGGCAGCCAGTAGCAGTTCGTGTTTGTATTTACTGGCCACTGTGTTCAGTCTTTGTGGCAGTAATTTTACTGTTAAACATACCCAGAGCAGAATACTTGCTTTTAATCTTTTTTCTGGTGATTTGGGTAGTCCGTAGTGTAAAGGGGAGCAGTGTTGCTGTTCCTCATAACTTCTGGATGTAAATATTGTATTGTTTAAGAATAAGAATTTTAACTTTATCTTTGACCAGACAGTTCACTGTCTCGAGTGAACTGCCCACACTTAAATGGGTTTCAGTTACCTCAATTGACCACTAGGTAATGCTCGATGTTAGGGGACTGCTTTAATAAGGATCTCCTTGGCATGTTTTGCAATTTTGTGTTATGTTGTTTGTCCCCCTCCCTCCCAGTGTATTACAGAAGGAGCATTTGTATCCTTGGTTGGGCACAGCAGTGCCTGGTACTGCAGTTTTCTATCTCCCTTGCTTGACTTTGTGTCTGAATTCTATGTGGGTGCTAGACTAGACTGGTTTGGGCTCCTGTCTCAATTTTGACATGAGTGCCTGTTAAGAAACTATTTTTGTCAATTAATAAACAATTCTGAATTATTACAGTAAGGTGAAGTGAAATTTTGTGGATTAACAAACTCTCAATCTGGTAGGCTGACGCTAAGCAACATACACTAGCAAAATACCTAATGGAGCTGACGCTGATAGACTATGACATGGTTCACCATCGTCCTTCAGAGATTGCAGCTGCTGCATTATGCTTGTCCCAGAAGCTTCTGGGACATAACAAATGGGTGAGTATTTGAATAGAGTTAGTGAAGGTCATGCTGTAAATAAAGATAGATCTTAATAATTTTCATGGTACATATAGAGTAATGAAAGTGTGGACCATGAATAGTGAATTGTAATTCAACTACTGGTTACTTTGCAAGTGTTGCTGTTTTTATGTTCTCCTCCGTGTAGAAATGTGGTTCTTGGCATTGGTGTCCAGACTCCTACTCTGCACCAGAAGTAATTCTGGATCTGTCGCTTAAACTGACAGTGCTACATTTCTTAGCACTTAAGGCTAAGCCATGAAGGTTAGGGCATTGGCTACCTGAAGTGACTGTGCCTTGAGCAGCAATCCCCACTTCATCAGTCTTGGATCTGTTGCTGTTACATTGCAGGATGCAAAGCAAGAGTACTACACTGGGTATACAGAAGACAGTCTTGAGATGACTATGAAACATATGGCCAAGAATGTTTTCAAAGTAAATGAGAACTTAACTAAATACACTGTAAGTACCACTACTTAAATCTTCTAAATGTTTTAGAGAGAACCTTTGTTGTATATTCTGGCTCCTTAGGTAAATGTTTTGTAGGTTACCTTAAAGTCTATGCTATTCTGATAAGGCTGTGAGAAGAGGGCATTGCATTAGTACTAACTTCAAAGTATTTTTAGACGAACTGGGCTCTTGGTAACTTTGCTTGTTTGTTTTCCAAATAGTCAGCCTAAAAGACCCAAAATTATAAAATGTTTTATGTGCACAGTATTTATCTTTTGTAATGCTGTTCCTCTACCTTTGCAGGCTACAAAGAACAAGTATGCAAGTAGCAAACTACTGATGATAAGCACAATCCCTCAACTGAACAGCAAGATAATCAAGGACCTGGCTTTACCACTCTTGGGATAACCCTAGGCAGCAAAGTTCTGTTGATGTATGCACTTTGTCTTTATCAGCCTGTTGAGGCAAAACTACTGCTCCTTGTACATAGCATTCCAGCTGTACCAGAGACATTTCAGGTTTGGAAGGTGAAGTTTTAAATTTTATTTGTAATACAACTCTCTGCCTAGAAATAAAGCTTCTCTTTTATGAATAAGAGTGAATCTTAAAGGCTCTACGTTAAACATCTGATGTTTAATGTCCAAGCAAGGCGTCTGACTGAATAGGTGATTGATACAGCTTGTAATTAATGTGGATGATTATTCTCAGAGGTTGTTTCTAGTGAGAATCTCCAGGCTTTATAGTGAGTTATATTTAGTAACTTACTGTTTTCACTGTTAAGGTATGAAACCAGGCAGAGAGTTTATCTTTTCTTGGTGTCCCTCAAGTATGTACTTTATTTCAGTGTCTGGTCTAAAGCAGTATACAGGAATTTCTTTGTCATTTGTTACCTTCACATTTGGGGAGGTAGGTAGGCTGGCTGTAACATACTAGCCTGGTAAATATCTGTGGTTAGGAACTCTGTTCTTAAAATCTGCTTGATTTCTAAGACATACTGCAACACACACACACACCCCCCAGCTTTCAACTGCCTCTTCACTCATACCACCACCCTTTTTTCCCCTTTTTTTTTTGTTTCTTTTTTTTTTGTTTTCTTCTGTTTTTTCTTGTTTTCTTGCTTGCTTTTTTTTTGCTGCCAACCAGTCTCCCTGCCTTTTCCTAGATTTTCCTGCCTTTTCCTAGATTTTTTCCTGCCTTTTCTTTCTTCAGCTTTTACTAGCTTTTCCTGCCTTTTCCCAGATTTTCCTAGGGTTTTTCTTTTTCTAGATTTTTCTCCCTTCTGGTCTCTCTCATTTTTCCTGCCTTTTTCTCTCCCTTTTCTTCCCCTTCTTTTCCATTCTCCTATAGGAATATAACTATATGAGTAATCTGTCTTTTCTGCCTCATACCTCATTTAAGGCTATTTATTTGTTAACTTAGTGCTATATAACTAATGTTAAGTTACAGACTTGTTAAGTTACACTTTTTACCTCCCTTCTCCCAGTATCTCCTCTTCATGAGTGTGCTGGTTCTGATTTAGAACAACTAAATACTGCAAAAATGGCCTAGAATTCAGTGCTCCCCCTACTACTACTGCATTTTATCTTGAGCAGCAGACTTTTCTCCCATAGGATAAGTCAACCTAGCACTTCCTGCACATGGTCTGTTGAAAAATGTGCTTGATCAGTTTTTGTGTATATGATTCCTCCTAGACTAAGACCCAGCTTCCAGAAGCAGACTCCACAGTCTGTTATCCCTTGCTGGAGGGGGAAGTTTAAGTGTGCCTAAACTAGATGCAGGCAATAGTTTAGGAGGGATGGGATTCAAGATTTTTCAGCTTTATCTTAAAGCTTATGCAATGTGTTAACATACACAGGAATTTTTTTTTTTTTTGAGCTGCTCTTAAGAACTGAAAATTAATGTACAGCATGTGAGCTGGGCATGGTGAAAATGTGTTGGAGCAAAGGAAGGGGATTTTTTTCTTTAGAAATCCAGGCAGTAAAATCAACAGACATTGTGAAGGGATACGTTTATATATGTAACTGGAAACAAACTGCACAAAGGACAGACATGTTCAGCTAACTGTTGCTTCTGTTTTATTTTCTGGAGGTTCAGAAGGCAAAGCATGAATGGTGGTAACTAACTGTATGGCAAGCAACAGTCACTCTGGTATGGGAGGCAATCAGATTTGAGCAATAATGCTATTGCCATTTGAAAGGAGTAGTGCATATCTGTAAGTACCTGGCATAAAAACTCTAGAACTACTTCATGAATAACAGCAATGGAATACTACATTATACATTCATACATGTTTCTATCATATTCAGTTTCTATATACAGTATATGATCTGATTCTATAAATGTACAGCTCTGCATAAAGACAATTATTACAATAAGACAATTAGGTAGAGCATTAAACATAAATCCAACATGGGCCAGCCATATTACACTATAAATCTCAAAGAAGGCAACATTATTTAGCATACAGTACTATGTGGTTTTCTGTTTTAACTTCTTAGACTGCCTGTTGGAGTCCCTAAACACATCAGCAAACACAAAGCAGTTCCATTACAACTCTGTACAGAATTACTTAAATACACCATCACAGTAGGTTTTTAGATGGTAATATCTCAAATTGGCCTAAATCTTTTTTGACATGTAGCAGCATACTTAGCATGTTCCCCAGAATGATCTGCATTAGAGGAAATGTGCATTTAACATCTTCAGTAGATAATTGCAAAGGTTACTGATACCCAGCTGAAGGCACTTATTAAATACAGCCAGTTCAAAGTCCCTGGTCCCAGACTGCAAAGCACCTTTCTGTTTCAGGAATATGTAAGTTTGAGTACTCTTCACTTAATAGGTGTTAAAACCAGGTTTTAAATATAATAAATAATTGGTCTGTATGTCCATTGCTGTATGCTTCTGAGACAAAATGATCAAAGTCTGTGCTGTGGGTAACTTTCTTCCTGCTCATGTACAACTTCACTGGTGAAAACCCTGCTGATAATGGCAGATCTCAGAACCACCATGTCCTGAAGGCAAGGAAAACCATCTTCCACCACAGGTAACTTCATGCCAATTTTTATCTGAGACTTTTATATCTTTGTGACATAATTGTTGGGAAACAGACCCTGTTTCCCTCGTAGTCTTCCTGTCCACCAGCCAGAAGGATCTAGGACAAAGAAAGCAAAGTGGTGAGGTTCTGTAAACTGAACAGGCAGCCTTGCAAACCTGTTCGACAAAGTGAGAGCCTTTTTGTGAAGGACAGGAGAAATGTGAAGAACCTTAGCTTGCTGATCTTTTGGCTGCATCACTGCCTTAGGAGGTTGCTTTAAAGACACAAAGAGTTAGGACTGGTTTGTAACTTTTTTGGTTCTTGTGCTATATCTGTGGTAATTTTCAGCCAAAGCCTGTGACAGAATTACAGAATTGGAGTACAGATCTGGAGTACCAAGTAATGCATACCTCACTGATGAGGTCTGATTGGTGTGGGTGTGGAGACTACTCTCTGAGCTGTCATAGAGATTGGCAAGCTTAATAAGGGGGAATAACTGTGGGGTAGCTCAAAAAGTCATGTCTTCTTATCAATACATACCTTCTTTAATTATATCAATCACATCGTTGGCATTAAAGCTGAGCTCGTCTGTGTCCTGAGCATCATACGCATACAATGCCCTGCACTGTGGTACCTGAGGCTTAGGCTTGGGCTGTGGTTTTGGCCTTCCTCCAGCTGGTGGTGGTCGGTTTGTTGTCTGCCTGCGAATGCTGATGGGAGAAAAAACATAAATGTGCTTTGAAGTATATGACTTGAACCTAAGCCTTATCAACCCCTCTGTGCTAATGGACTGGTTCTAGAGAGTATCACAGAACAAGGGGAAAAGGATTCTTTTAAATTTAAAATAGCCATCTAACACTTCCCTGTGAAAGGCCTAGTTGCCATTTCTTCCCTACTGAAATGGATGAATAGGTACTTCCAAAGAGCAGTTCAAATGCATAGTGCTCAGTATAGCATTTTAGTGCTCAGGCTAGAATGTAAACAAATATGTACATGCAGTTCCTGTGTATTTTGGCAGCTACACCCTTCAGTCTGTCTCTCCCCATGCCCCAACTTCACTGTAGTTTCCAGTATTAAAAACAAAGTTCTAGCTCACAGTCTTGCTACTTTACCATTCTTGTGACTAAGCTGTAAGAGACTGTCTCTCTTTTAAGTTGCCTCACACTCCAGGGCCATCTATGGACTTGTTCTGTTATAGTCAACTCTGAAGCAACAGGGGAGATGCTGCACAAACTCTGTCACAGCTGTGACCACTCCAAAGATAGGAAGGGGAAAGAGGGAAGAAATGCATTTTGTCAGCTCATCAGGTAATAAAGGCTGGAAGAGAGAACAGGTATTAGATGCAATATGTCAGTTTAATGTAAATAAATAAATGTGATGAATGATTAAAAACACTGCAGTAATGTGGAGGAGCCAACTGCAATCAGTTCATATAATTCTGTAACATCACACAGCTCTTGGAGAGGCTTATAGTTACTTATGCTAAGTTCTAATTTTTATCAGTATGCCTTTGTCTAGTTTTACAGAGTGAACTGCACCAGAAAATGAGCTTTTAAGTATGAGTTAGAATAGTATTTCAATTCTAAATTTATCTACTGTGAGAGAGGATTTTCTGCTGTTGGTCAGCATGTATTGACTTTGCTTGGGCTAAGATATGTTATCAAACCTAGACTTACATACGGAAATAAAAGAATTCAGAGCAAGTCTTAGAAAAGTCGCTCAGCTTTTCTGCAGCCACCCTAGGACAAGAACATGCTGAATGAGATGTTTTTCTGGTGAAAGCATGGTGGTTTCTGACTTAGGTTTGTATTGGATTGTTAATGATAACTGAAAGTTAAAGCTGTCATAGTACCACTGCATCTTTAGCAGCACCACACCTCCCCCGGTTAGGACACAGATGCACTGAGGCTCCACCAGGAGTTCAGAAGCAAGGGGCTCCACTCTGCTCTGTGCCTTTGGGCTCTGTATCCATCAGTTCTAGCTCAATTTTCCCTTTGTATGCTTCATCCATGAAATCAGTAAGAGTGAACCTTGCCCTCCAATACTGTTTAGCCATGACTCTATAGATTGTATTAACACTGGTCTTGCTATTACCTTTGGTCATTAGTTGAGCTGCCCCTAAACTACTCATTTCACAGAGGAAAACCTACCTGAACCACACCACTGGATGCAGTTAGTAATGATGGTTCTTTTGGGTACAGTAAGAAAGGAGCTCATAATGCAACTCTGTTTTGTACAATTAATTCCTTTTGGTCTGTTGCTGCTGTCAAACTCCCCTAGGATGTGTTTTTCTTAGTGGTGAATATATTGGAGAAATTTGAGTGCTGGGACTGGTACTTAACAGGAAGAACTGGAAGGAAGGACAGGCAGAACCCCTGTGGTGTTGGGCTTTCCTACCTCCATTTGTTTGTGAGCCCGACTCTGGTCTCGCCTGGTTTTGCGAGTTGATCTATTTGTCGAAGGATATGCTTACTTGGCTAGATTACTGTGCGCTCCAGCCAGGTCCCTAATGCTTATGCTTATGCTGGCCAAGGGTAACAGCAGTTTGTGGGCAGCGAGAAGGTGATGGAAAGGAACACACAGCTTGTCCTGCCAGTGTCAGCCAAAGCAAAGCCTGACCTGCGGCGGTGCCACTATCGCGACAGCAGGGGGCGGGCGCTGCCGGTTGGTCTGCGCTGCGACACCACCGACATGCGCTGGAGTGTGCCTGAACCAGCTCTGGGGACATGCATCGACACACGCTTCTGTCCCAGTCAGTACTGATAGGGACAATAACCGGGTTGTGTCTGTTATGGTGATTACAAGTTGCTCTTCTGACTGTGCTCAGAACATGGGGTTACTGGCACTAACAAAGCATGGAATAGGCTAAGTCAAAATACTCCAATTCCTACACCAGTCAACCACTTTTACAAATGTAAAACCAAACAATTACCTACTTGCTTTGATGCTCACCTAAAGTCACCCTCGCAGGGCTGCACTCTGCTCCTCTCAGAGCAGGCACTTTCCACCATTTCTGACCAAAACGTTATTTTACAATTCAGGTAGGAACCACAATTCAATGAACTCCTGGGGTGTACTGGACAGATAGTAACTAACTTTGCTAGGCCCTTTTTAGGTGTTCCCTTACTTTACACAGTAGCATCCATATTGTTACTGTGTGTCTCCTACAGCTTTGGCTTGCTTTGAAAGAAAAAAAAACCCAAACCACAACAAACCCAAAAGAACAAAACAAGCAGCCCTCCTAAACATCCTCTTCCCTTAGAATAAGTTGTTACTTTGTGCTATGTTACTACATACTCTTTTGCTTTACTTGCGGCTTCCTGTAGAAAAGCTCAACTTCTACAAAATCTATGCAGAGGTAAGTGATGGCATACCTGTTCCTTACTTGTTCTGGTTACAATTACTGCTGTGGCTGTCGTTGGGTCTTTTTTCTACCCAACCTGAGTATATTCATCAGTGAAAACTGTGGCAGGCAGTGAAGATGTCATTTAATACAGTGTGTTTTGTTGGAGGTGTTTATCATGTGTGTTTACCTCAGCTGCAGAGCATAGAATTGCATCTGCACTAACCATTACTATGCAAAGTTATTACACCTTACCCCAGTGGACTTTTATTCTCTAATAGAACCTTCCTTGTTGATTTAATATGCTCTGGGACTTGCTTACATCAGAATTAAGTAACAATGAAAAACACAAACTGCTTATTCAAAACCAGATTATTTCTCTTTTTGTGCTTGAATTGACAGAATTCTTTGATTAAGTGGTGCTCAAATTCCCACTACAGTAAAGCTCCATTAATGTTCTATAAAAGAGAGGAATAAAAAGGCTAAATTGAAGCAGAATCGGTTCAGTCATTGGAAAGTTTAAAATTTTGCAAGGCCTTTAACATTCTGGAGCACTACGGTCCCATAAATACTTGACAGAAGACTTGTGTCTTTTGATTTCCACAAATCAGAGGTTTTGACTGCTTCCAAATTTTCAGCCAAGATCTGGAGCAGCTGTTTTCAGAGATGACAACAACTTGTTCTGCTTCCCTCTACTAAGCCCCTGATTTATTGGTTTTGTCTTTCTGCTACAAATCTGGTGATTTGCTTTGATACTTTTGACTCTTGGCTACTGCAAAATGCCTAGTGACCTAGTAAGACCCACCCACCCATAAACCTTGTAGGATTGTCTTGGGAACATATTCTGGAAGGCTGCAGCTTAGAAGTCCAAATGATGCTAAAATAATCTTGTTGTCATGCCAAGCCTTCCTCCTTAAAAGGAAGTACAATTCTGGTATATGAGTCGAGTCAAAAGTGGAACAAAAAGACTATTAGCCAGCATTTCTGGGCATGAGACTGCCACAAAAATCTGCTGTTCATTATCTGCAAACCAGAGGGAAAGAAGGCCTAGTCAAACTCTTAAGTGTCTTAATACCCTTAACTAAAAGTTACACCAGGCAAATTTAAGGTATTAACTAGAACTGGTTCACCTTCATTCCTAAAGGCTCATGATGAAATATGCATTTTTAAATCCTATGGAAGATGATGATACTTTAGAGTACAGCTCAGTAGCACAATCTGGTCATCTCCGTACACAGCGTGAGTCAGATGTAAGTCAGTTTGTGTGTGTAAAGCTATTTACAAAAATTGACACTTTTTTCTCAGATTTAATGTAAAATCTTACCCGGCTGCTCCTTGGTCAGGTACTTTCAAGAAATCCAGGCTTTCTGGTTGCTGTGAAATCTTGCCTGATCCTCCTGACAGTTGCCGTGGTAAAGCTGGACGTGTCATATTTGTATACAGGTTTTTCTGATTGGCCTGCTGGTTTCCTGGGGCCTGGGGAAGTGCTACGAACTGTGGGGGATTTATTACTCCATTTTGCTGCTGACCTAGAAAGTAAATAAAGTGTGAACACATCCACTCCAAACTATAACTCAGTAAAGGTAATCTTCTCTTTGTGTTGATGGCTTAGCTATCAGATTTGGCTGTCAGTGAGACCCGGCTACAGAGGTACTTTAAAATGATGTTGATTTAGACAGGGTTCACAGTCTGCTGGCTATCTGTTTTTGTATCAGATCTTCATGGGCTTGTGCTCAAGTTAGAGATGTGTGCCTTGGATGTTACAAGCAAGAGGATGTCTGGTAAGGACCTGTCATAAGCACTGGGAGATACTTGATTACAAAAGGCCATACTGCAGGAATGGGTATCCACTGGTGCCTTGGACACGTGTAAATTTACATCTGAACTACCTTACCTACGCAAGGCAACTCTGGGCAGTGTCTGCAGGCACAAGGCTTCTTCAACTAATGTTTGGCTTTTTCATCTAGCTATAGAACTGCTGAAAGTATTAGAACAGACTTTCCTTGCTTTAACTCACTCTGTATGAATATTTACTATCTGTGTTCACAGAGAGGCTAACTCTCAACTACAGTAATTTCTCACTTTACTACAAGCAGTTGTTGCAGACCATGCAGTCCTTAGTTTGACTCTTACAGCTGTGAGGATTGGGAACTGTCTAGTTAATCTGGTGACCAAGACTGGTTGCACACCCAGCTCACACCATTAGCATTGTGCTTCTCAGTAAACAGCAGCTGACTGAAAGTATTCTGGGAGCATAATTAAAAAAAAAACAAACCTAAAACCACTTAGGGAATGTTTTGTCAATGGAATATTGTTATCCCCTCTGACTTCACAGGCTAAATTAATCATATCTCTCAAGAGCAGAAGTGAAACACCCTAATGACATCAATCCCATGCAGAAAAAGCCATGCTGCTCACTGGCACAGCTGATACATCTCAGCCTTTAGCATACACAAAAGTTATGAATCAGGGTGGGACAACTGAGGCATAAATCACATTCTATTGTTTACTGGCACTGAAAGCAGTCTCACTGCAAAACACTGTCTATGACTTGGTAAGTGTATTGTTTTTACCCTTGAAAGTGGAGAAGGCTAAGGGGCAAGGTTTAGATTCCACATCTTGCATTAAGTTGCTGAAAATGCCAGCATCCGTGACAACCAGGACATCTCTGGTGGAATAGCAGTTTGTCTTGTCTGCTGACTCAAACAGTACAATGCTCAAACAATGCTGACAGGATCTTTTAAAGAGGATTTTAAACCTTTACTAGGATCTGACATGTAAAAAAATTACCAGATGACAAGAGTAAAGTGAAAACCTGAATTCTGTTTTTGCCTGAGGCTAAGAGGACTTACCAGGAGGAGGTGGTGCGGCTCTCATAGGGTAAGTCTGACTTTGAGACCTGCTGGAATACCCTCTACTTTGGGTAAGGTTCCGTCTAGTAGGACCTAAAAAAGAAAACCCAAACATTTAATTATCTAAGGGTAAGTCCTGGCTGCCTGACCCGTACTCTGATCAGAAAGTGCCGATCTTCAGCAACAACAAATCTGAAACGTACAGCACTGGCCAGGTTGTTCTACAGCTTTAGGTGCAAAAAAGATGACCTGGGCATACTCTCCCTTTTGTGATCCAGTTCAGCCACAGAACATAAAGTAAAGCTATCTCAAGACTGCAGTAAATGAGGTGCAAAAGACTGTTAGCTTTATGAACTTGTTTATAAACCATGGGTAGCTGGCACAGCAGTACTTTGGACTATACTGTTTCTGATCACCAATTAGTATGAGAAAAAGACAGGACACTTAATTCGAGAGGCTGGTGTAGTTGCAGCTCAGTCTTTGGTGATGCACAGATGCTACACCTTTCCTCCTATCACAACCTGTTCTGTCCTGATGCAGACCTTTCATCAGCTAGATTGCAGGAACTGCAGGAGCTCAGCAGAGTCAGAGACTCCTCCCCAAAATACTTGGCTAATTGTGCCATTTGTACTATGTCACACAATTAAATGCCCTCATTTCTTTTGCCACAGAGCAAAGAATTGCAGACATTTCAGAAACAGTTGGTATATAGTGAAAGCAACAAAATTCCAGCACGACTGTTAGGATCTGTAACTTGGATCTTCATTTAAATGTTACAGAGAAATAACAAAGAACATGCTGAGGCTAGAGGCAAGCAAGGAAAGAATCAGCCACTCTAAGTTTCTAAGTCATTCACTAATGCCTAAAGGAAATTCATACTTACGGGAATTCTTTGGTAACCCTGGTCCAATGCTGATCTGCAGCACCTTATTACTTGGCTTCAGAACAGCTATATCTCCTTGGCCTTGCATAAATTGCACTTGTCGAGAACCACCACTGCTCCAGGGCCCCCAACTCTCCTTTTTCAGCTTCACTTCAAGTCTAATAAATATAAACACGTGAACACATGAATAAAAAGCCAGAAAGTACTATGGCAAATCAGGACAGTATCACTTGGCAGCAGGTAACTTAGAAATATAAAAAGTTTGGACTAAGAATCTATATTCCCCAAGTGACTCAGGTGACAAACTGCCTGATTATGTCTCTTTCATGCTTTTTAAAATGTTCTTGTTAATTAATGTTTTTACTTCCTTGCTAGAGCTACTCTAAGGAAGCTTAAGATGCCCCAGAGAGGTCAAAGTGTACAGTTAAGCATTCAAACAAAACTTTTACTCCTGGCCTTGGGTTCCCAGTATACAGGAGTATACACTACAGCCATGTTTCACACTTCAATTGTCTTCCTACATCCTTTCCAAATTAAAATAATAACCTCCTGTTAACTTTTCTAATTCTTCCACTTTTTCAAATCAAATAAACATACAAATCCAAGGCCTGCTGTTGCTAATCTGCTTAACAAGTAAGAGTATTAACAAAAGCACATGTTTGTTGGAATAGTTTCCAGCATGTCCTTACAGCTAAAATGCTCAAACATTGTGTAGATTTACAGGCTTGTTTCTAAAAAATGTTCCCAATATAATTTACGTAATGAACTCCTTTAGAACTACTCTCTTACCCTGCAGTCCTTGGTCCCTAGAAGAAATATCAGCATTTCACATTGTTACAGTATGTTTCCAGAAACTGTCTTTCAAACTCATTGTTTCCACTCCTAAGTCAAGGTTAAGAACTTGGAAGAGGATGCTCCCTTCTCATGATAGGAAACAGCAGCGGCACAGAGATGGAGATCTTGCAGTATGGTTGCACATTAATTGTGCAGTGAATAGCTTGGCCCTTGCTGTGTGGTGACAGCTCTGCTCGCACAGAGCTGCTCTGTAGCACAAAGCTGAAGACCCTTGAGCCTAGACACTGTGTTCAGCAGAACAAAAGCAACTCTTCTATGCACAAAAACAGTGAAAAGTGGGAGACGGCACAGGTACAATCCTAACCTATTACTTGGATGAGCTAAGCAGAGTCTGGTCTCTTTGCTCATACAGATTTTTACACTCTGCTGGCTCTTATTACCTTAAAGCATAGTGTCAGGAGCTCAAAAACTAGAACTTACTTATATTGGCAGACAGAACAAAGACTATTTATTATTAAAAGCCCATTGAAAAAGCATAACTCACGTATTGCTAAATTTCAGAGGTAGATTTCTTTGTGTTTTTTCTTCATATCGTTTTGATAAGAGGCTTAAAAACTCAGTTTTGAAGACCGATTCGAGCAAACTATCATATTCCTGTTCATGGAGAATGAAAATGTCATCCTGCATTGTGCTGAAAAGAAATCAGAGCATGTTAACATTCACATTCAAATTTCATCAGCAAATACAGCTAGCATTATAATGATATTTGCAGAGTACCCGTGGTTAACGTTTAAAAACATGTGGAAGTCCAAGCAGCATTAATTGCAGTCTTGCTTTCTGAGACCAAGTTTGGGGTTTTTTTCAGGAGCTTTCTGAGAGAAAAGATTATTACTCAGTCATTTTATAGTAATAACTGTTAGCAAAAGAACATGTGCCATTAAGATTACAATTAAAGTCCATCTCTTCAATAATGGCAAAACTTGTGATTAGAAGTGAATCAGAAACTTGAAGATTACTGAAGTAAGGCTGAAACCCAAGGCAAGCAAATTTGGAATGAAAACTGCCAACGTAGCTTTAGTTTGGACTGGTTTAACACAGTGTACAAACCATACACCCCTGTTCCACCACCACCTTTGGATCAACCACTATTTACACCTGCTGAAGTTGTGAAACCACACATCTGTGAAGATGTGAAACCACAGAACTATATCCACATCAGTAATTTGGCAAGGCTGGTTTCTGACCTCCCAGAGTCCCCACACTAAAAAGAGTTCTGCTGTGTCCTAGCCAGGATTACCATTGTTCCAGCATGCTTCTAAGATTTTTGTATGTGTATCGCTCTTCCTTTGAACAGCATGTTGGCATACTTCCTAGCTATAACTACACTGGAGCCTGTCTGCTTCTGCATCCTTTCCACAAAGGAGGATAAACAAAGCTTTCCAAAGAAAACTGTAAGACATGAAAATGGAGGCCATGGGTTCCCCCCTTACTTCCCGATTTGAATAGCTTATAAGCAACCACAGGATGCTGTGGTTCAATTTGCCAGTCCCACAGTAAACCAACTGTATTTTGAAGCTAGTTAAAATCCATGCATATTTCTGTTCCTTTCTTCATGCTAGAATTCATTCCCTTTCCTAGTAGGTTGATTTTCTTCCTCCCTTACTTCTTAATGTCTCATCCATGTTCCCATGCAGCCACCTGAGAATGATCTAGTGTGGGAAAATGTGTCTGGAAGAAGAGACAGCACAAGACTCCTGACAGATACGGAGAGCTGAAAATTGCCTAACCTTGTCACAAGGCAATTATCAATCACAGCACAGTATTTCACAAAATGGAGTGTAATCATTGAAGAAAGGAGTATTAAGTTAAGTTAAACACTGTTAAATATTCCCAGTAGAACATGGGTGGCTCCATTTCAAGGTTGTTTATTCCACAGCAGGGAGTCTGAAGCCAAAGCTTCTCTGCTCTTTTGTCAATGTTGTTGGTCAATCTTCTGCTGCTAATTTACTAATACCAGAAAATACTATTTTATAATAGTAATTTATTTCAATAAATATCACCTAGTAAGTGAAAAAGGCACTCTCAATTTGCATCTTTCTGGAGAAATGGACCTTTCCAATCCTATTGGATTTAGAACTGACATTCATTATGAGTTAAGGCTGTGGTAGCCAGGTGAAGGCCAAGTCCAAGTTACACACCTGTCTCTAAAAGCCAGCTTCTTACTATAGTTTGCAGAACAACACCATCACACAAAGAAGGTGCCAATATCTCACCTAAATCTATATATGTATTCATTGCTTCAATGCTTCAGAGTAATTCCAAATAAATTAATTGACTCAACATACAGCTCAGGAAAAAAAAACCTAAATCCAAACCCAACCCCCTATGTCATTAAGTCTATTTGCCTTCATTACTGTTTTTTGTTCCTAATTACTCAGCAGTCACAGATTTCCACTTCAAGCATGCTCGTCCCTTTTGCTCTCCCAGGTGGTTTGCCTGATTGCTGACTATAAATCTGAAAGGGGGAAGCAGGTCTTCCTTTCTGACTCCAACTTCTCATCTGGTTACTGAAGGCTACTGACTGTGAGTACCTTTTTATCCAGAATTAAAAATAGCTTCGTAGTGTGTCAAGAGGTAGAGGTGCTCTTGACTATCACATAAAAGACTTGAGACATTAGGTAAAGGATGAATCTACCTACCACTTGTGTACTTTATAATATCCTTTTAAGTCCTGAAATCTTCTCCATAGTTTGGAAAAGGGTGTACAAAACTACGAACATACCTAATTGGTATTCAAAAGAGCAGTAAGAGAACTACGAAGAGTAAAAGCATGACCTCCTTTCCTATCCTCAAGCAGACTAGAGACTCAGCAAGGCTTTGAATGAGATTTGTAAGAAAAGCCCAAGACCTGCAGCAAATATTATCCAGTCAGTGGTCCTTTCTTTTTCTGATTTGGCAAGAGTCTGACTTCACAATACTGTTAGGATGTCCTGTGTCAATCCTTATCAGGTGAATTATAAAGCTCAGTTATTTATTGTTACTAAAAATGCAAGAACATTTCCATGAGTAGTATGGATTGTCATTCTCAGCTCTTGAAATAAATTCCAAATTGGGCATCTGCACTTTGAATTGCAGCCTTTTTAGTAATTTAAATTGTTAGAAAGTGTTAACTGCTGCTAATGCATGTCAGCAGTGCTAATTATTCTGCCTTTGTCCCTAAGTGTATTGATACAAGCTTGTGTCAATAATTCATGCATGGTTTCTAGACATATACTGTTCAGATAGATAGCAGTGCAAGAATCCAGTTATCCTCTTTCTCCCATTTAAAATATATTTCATTTTGTATTGATTTAGCTAAAACTCCACTTAGCTAAAAATTCCATGAAAACCTGGTTGGTTGGTTTGGGTCTGCCCCCTCCAAGTACATAGCAGGTAATATATGTACTAAATAAAGGTTTCACTCTAGTTTTATTAATTGCAGAGTGTTAAATATTACAAGTGCTAACTCTTGTCACTGAGACAAGATTATCTCAGATTCGAGAGAAGTAGTAACTTTTACAGCCTCTGCAGCCACACATTGTATTACTACTATACCACTTAAATGCAGATTTAAGAGATCCCTTGATTAGACTCATTTTGAACTCAGACCATACTAATAAAGTAATAGGGAAAAGTCTGCTTGCCTCCATCGGTTTTTAAGGGTTTGGTTTTGGAGTAATACCTGGACAGTTTGATAGCTTGCTTTTAAAATATGCAAAACCAGGTGTTTTTTACAACAAAACAAAATCAATAAACTAGGTTCAAAACATTATTGGACATAATATAACATACGTATTTCCTCTGAACAAAACGTATTTGCTTTTGCTTCTGAAGGTTCTGTGGAACTGCTATTGACATGTGAGAGGAGTGTAACAGCTTTCACTAACTTGGCAGGCAGCCGTTCTTTTAGCTGACTCAATGTGACTATGCCTTTGGAATGCTACAGGCCCAACTCGAGCGTCTGGCTGCAATCTGTTCAAGGTTTGCACAGCACACAGTCCAGACTTTGAGCACTACAAAAACAGGTTCTGCTCCCATCTTTAACCTAGATCTACTACAGTTTTTTTGCACACTTTCCTTATAAAGATGTATGATAAATAAACAGGTCTTGAAAATGGTACAGTGAGCAGACACATCTTACAGATGTTCCCCTAATCTTGAAATGGCTGTGAACCTTCTGCAAAAAATGAAATCTGCTGTTTTGAAGTACTGGATAATGTCAGCAACAAGATTTCTGGCTATGCTAATGGGAACATTTTATAGGCATATACTAAAAAAACCTCCGCAATAGCTATCAATACACTCAACTATGGACTTATAGTTATTTATTGCAATATTTAAAGTATATTTCTTGCCATGGATCTGTATCATTTTGTACTAAATGACACTCAGCTACCAGCTCTGATAAACTGCAATAACAAATGTAGAGATATCCAGAGGCTTTGTTCACTCATCTTCAAAATGATGAAATTATATAGGCAAGAACACACTAGTCTTATGGGCAGTTTCTTTCTGGTTTTGCTCACCTAACTGAGTTTATCTGCTCTGTGTGGACACCAGTCAGTCAACAGAAGTGATGTGAAATCCAACTAGAAAAAATTAGTTTAGTAGCTCACCAGTGAGATAACACCCCTTTAGGAAGCAGTGGACATGTACAAGATGAACTTCTATAAGTAAGAATTATTTCTGGGATACAAGCTTGAGCCATAACTTAATAGAATGTGCTTGTACATGGTGAACATATGCATCACAAAATAAGTTTTGGGGATGCACCAGATTGGTGAGACCCAGTAAGTGAAACATTTTAACAACTAGTCAGACAATGTTTGTGTGGCTGGCTATAAACATCTATTGCTATAGCACACTTACTAGGGTTGGGATTGGAAAAAAAGTCAAGCTTCAGCTTTCTTTGTTTACAATATTCAATTAATACAGCTTAGGAAATCCACACTCCATCAACCAACTTATTTCCCCCATCCTACACAGATTTCTGTGTCAACAGAAAGACATTTTCAAGGTACTGACCTTAGAGAAACAGAAAGAATTCTCTCCACCTCCATCCTTCGCTTTAAGACTTCCTTCACTTGGCCTTTCTCTGGACCCTGCTTTATCTTTTCACGCCCGATCAGGTATATGCATTTTGGAGTTAGGACAAGATCTCGCTTCACGCTCTGAAACACAAAATTGTTTGAAAACACATAGCATGGGGAGATTAATGGGATGCTGTTCCAAAGATACACAATGTATTGTGATTTGGGCAATACTGTTAGTATTTGGTTCAAGTGGAAAAAAAAATTAATAATACTGATGGGATTAATCACACAACCTCAGAGTCAGATTGCACAGGACAGTAGCTTTGTTCCCCATTTCCTAACTAATGTAGCTTTCTGTCCAGCGAGTCCCATAAAACCTTCATCCTGGGACAACAGGTTTAGCAATGGCGATGTTCTAGTCACTAGGGTGTAGCTGCTTCCATGTATTCCACTGGATTCTATTTTTTCAAGCTGGAATCCTAGATGGTATGACACTAACATGATGGAGTTTCTATTAAAGGATGGTAGTGCTATCTGCAACTCCCTAATGAACTAATCATTAGTGGATGCAGCTCTTAAACCTACCTTAAACCGTCTGTCATATTTTGTTACAGTGTCTGCAAAATCAATCTTCTCTCGTTTGCCTACAAACTGGCGCAGCTCTGGATGGTCCTCCATGCCTATGTAATCTCCCACAAAATTCCTGTTAATGCTGTTTCGTCTTCTCTCTTTCTTGTTCAGCAATAGATCTGATGCTTAAATACCAAAAATAAACATCGATTAATAGTATTTACTGAATTTTCTAAACTCATGATCTCAAAGAGCCAACTGTTTCAAGGAGAACTTTCTGGGAAGAAGTCATAACCAAATTGTTTATAATATGGAAAAAAACAATGAAGCACTATTACCAATCTTCTACATAATGATCCATGTAATTATTAAATCCATTCGTAATGAAATACATCATTAGCAAGTTCAGCAGTTCTGGTGAATTAGGAGCACTTCAGGAACTAAAGAATTTCTCACTGCTGGAAATTAAACCTAGCTCTCCCAAACCCAGAATGTTGTTCATTCACGTAATCCAGGTCACGTATGCAAATAAGCATTACAGTCCTCAGAATAATCTGTATCATCTACAGACCATCTAAGTCCTGTATAACCGTGGGAAGCTTTTCCTCTTTCACTTCCCCAGGAACATCTCTGATCAATGTCCTACTCAGTCTGGCTTTGTTTTGAGAGCAAAACACTGGGTAGTCCAAGAAATTCATGCATACAGAGCAGCCAACCTCTTTAGTGGTATCTTAGGGGTTCAACACTTTGCAGTCATTCCTAGACAGTCATCTGCAATGTCATGGCTTGCTCTATAGAGAGGGAGATATTTCCTTAATCTCTCGTGGCACTCTCTCCTAGAATCATGTGTGAAGTATCTGTCATCAGAAGTTATGACCTACCTTCTTCTCTCATCTGTACGTATTTTTTCCTGGCCACATACTTCCTCCATGCCTTCTGGATGGCTCTGGCATACCCATCATACTTCCTCTCTCTCATCTCTTCTAACAAAAAGAGCTGTACAAAGAGACAGTAGGGTGCGTCAAACATTTCATATGAAAAGGTCAAGAAAAAGCTGTATTTTACTTTCAACAACCTTCCAGTGCATTTCACTCTAGATCCAAGCTGGTGCCTCTACCACAGCTATGGGTTCTGAGATCAGAATGTTAAGGCAACCTTTTCTGGACAAAATCTGATGCTTGAGTGGTTCTAGCTTTTACCAGTCTATCCATTAATCTTGATATCTAATGGTGAAAGAAGAGGAAGCCCTGAAATATTCTACTGGTACAATTCAAGGTTCTCCTCTGGGCCTCCATCCAGCCTCCATCTTCTCATTCTCCAAAATTCATATTTCTCTTGTTTTAGAGTATTACCATGTCTATGGGAATCTGTGCAATTTGTAACACAACACACTGTGTTCACATGCAACTTTCTTCCCTGTCTGAATTTCCTACTTTCATGTCCATTGGCTCCATTCTTTTCCAACAAAGAAGTCTGTTGGCTGGCTTCAATGATTTACAGTTGTGATCTTAAAATTCACTATGACAGAATAAGATTTTTAGGTGTAAATTATTGTCAGAATTCAAGAGAAAATGCTGATTTATCAAAACAGAAATGGAATGTGCATCTCCTGTTTTGAGAATTTCCCAGGTCAACTAAAATACATGTAAATTGAATGCATTAGGACAACTTCTATAGCCTTTTACTTACTTTTAGTTAAATGTTTTCTTGTCTCATCAGCACAAGCATTTGGGTAACAATTACAGTACTAAATCAGACCACTGAAATGACTGTTGCTAATTATTTCCCTCTACTGTGTTCACCATTTGTAAGGACTTTTCTTCTGGCTTTCAAGAGAGAAAATTAGTAAAACCAAGTATATCAAGAAGCAAACCTGGCCTTTAGGGTCCTTTTTTTAATTTGCTGCCCTAAACCATGCAAATCTAGAAAAATACTCTTGTTCATATTGATCTTAAAGAGGAAACTTGATCTAGTGCAAACCACTTCCGCAGAACCTCACTTGCTCTTGGAACAGTTATTTATTCAGACCTTTAATGGAAATGTAAACAACGAAGCCTCCTTTCTGCCACCCATAAAACCTTATTGCACAGTTGGCAACTCTCCATCTACAGCAAGTTTACTAAAAAAAAAAAAAAAAATAAAAATAAAAATCTCTTCCCAAACACACAAGCTCTAGATGGGGTTTCAGCACAAGCCTGAGTGCTCCTGATAAAAAAGCCTCCTCAGCTCCAGCAATGGCATGATCAAGCCCTTGCACAATTCAGGTTACAGTAAGAAGATCGATATAATCTCTTGTGAGCACTCACCATTTATTTCTCTAACACAATACTGCTAATTACAAAATCTCTACTTAGAATAGTCTTCTCACCTGCAGCTGAAGGTAATTAAGGAAGTTCAATGAAAACACTTAAAATGTGTTCTTAAATTATAAAAATACTGTGTGAACCCTTTCTTAAAATGTATTATAAATCCTCCCCTCACACTTCCAGGCAAAACAAGTCTTCTTCATCTGATTAACCAAAACAGGTGAAACAGCACCAGGTGCTCTCTGGTGGTACAAATATTGTCATTTACCATCTAAAAGATGATTTTTCTCCAGAGGAACATAACCCTAAGCCAACACTTCAACAATATGACAGATGACTGTCTTTGATACAAGAACATATAAATAAAGATGTAGAATAATTCAGCTCATAGAAACTTTTTCAACTTGAAATGAAAAAGGCCCAGACTATTTTTTGGACTTGTTTAAAAATGGATTTCATGGCTTTTCAAAAAATAATTTTTAAAGAAAACACACAGTAAATTAAAACTTTTACATTAAAACAATAATGCAATTCAAAAAAGTTTTATTATTTCCAGTCAAGCTCATGTTGTCTCAACCTGCCGGACAGTCCTTCAGTAGAACTCACAGATACACCATTAAATGGCATACACATGCAACCAGGACTTAGTATTACAAAAATGCATTAGAATGGGAATGTGCATCCCCTAGAAAACAATTTCTTTCTCTTGGAAACAACCTAGTAGCATATCATACTGAGGAACAGAAGATGAATGTTTTGGTTATTTCAAAGTGAAGAGGAACAGAGATCCATCAATCCTAGGTGACCACTTGCCACCTGGCTATTCAACAGAAGACAAGACACCAGCAAATAAGTTAATTTCTGTCTTTGAAAAAACCAAACCAATAACAAAGTAGCAAAACGTTGAGAAAACAGCCATCACACTGATTTTTTTTTTTTTTAGTTTCTCTTCCTAATTGCTTACCTCCTAAACTGAGATTGTATTTGGTTTGTAATTAAGCACAATGAACGGCATGGATCCAAAACAATTTCACAGTGAAAATAAGAAAATCTGGTTTGCTACAGTGTAAAATATTGAAAACCAGAATGGAAGATGTTGCTTAAATTACTAATACTGGTTCCTTATAATTACAAGCATCTAAGTTGTCTGTATTAATTCAAACAGATACTTCACCACAACGTGTACCTGTTACCACCCTATCATAAACTTGAGGTCATCAGTAAAGGACTAGAAGTCACAACTGTAATGCCACAAGAAGAGATACACAGACATCCACTAATGTCCGAGGCTATCATGGTGACATTGCTAGAGAGAATGCCACAATAATCTTAGGAAATTAATCATGGCCTGTGCTACAGAGAAAAGCAGATGAAGCTCGTAATTCCTCATAATGGGCTAACTAAGGTGTTGCTTGCAATGACTAAGTAGGATTAATCCTATACTAGAATTTCCTGCTCTGCCAGCATGCACTTAGGTATTCTAATAACATACTTCTTGAACACTACATGCTTTACCATGTAAACCTGTCTCTCAGACAGCCTTCTGTTTTACCTTCCTAGGTAAAGTCCCATTATTCCTGAACAAAGATGATACTATCTTACCCTATTCATGGTAAAAATGACACAATTTCTGTTACACCTTGGAGAAGCTTTATTGTTTTCCCTTTAACAGATATATTACCATGTGATTATGGCAGTAGAAGTGTTCTGGTTTTATTTTGATATGTAACTTCAGATAAAGGCACCAAGAAACCACCTAATGCTCAAATGCAAGGTATGCTATATAAACTAAGCCTGAGTGCTTCTGATAAATTAGGAATACATGATGGCGAGTAGAGCACAGTTTCTCCTTGACAACTTCTCCGAACAGTCATGTAAGAAAACTTTTCTTGAGCAGATTCTGTGCAAGTTAGCAGTCACATGATAAAAACAGCCTTATGATGCCTCTAAAGTTCTTTGAATGGGATTCCAAATTGCTGTCATCCTGGAGCACTGGTGCAATGATGCATAACACATCCTTACTTAACTGGCGGCTATTCTATTTTCATCAGGACTTCTTGTACTGAGAAGAGGACCTATTTTCTTGAGCTAACGCTCATGGGTATTCTTCCATGCTGTGATATTCTTTCATATGACAGATTCTGACAGAAAGTTACCATATGCAACCTGACACCAAAGCATCTTCATATCCCATCTCCTCTTGATGCATTTAAATCTCTTCGCATTCATTTAAAAACCACACAGGGTCCTTATGAACTGTACCAGTTATGGAAGTGCCTAGAATCCCTGCACAACCTTGGGGCACCTGTGACAGACTGGCTCAGCTCTACTTACATAATTAAGCTTCTCCCACCTTAGCAGATATGTCAGCTTTGGAGTGTGCAGGCCTTTTATTTCAGCAAGAGTTCAATATTTTAAAGATTCAGGTTCTGCCACACTTACAGACTCTGGAGCTTTGATGAAGACTTTGGATTTCCCAAGCTGGTATTGGTCAGGATCCATATTGACTGACTGAAGCAGGTGGAGAACTCCTTGTTTCTCATCTCCTTTCCAGGAAGGCCAAGTTGCCTTGGTCAGAATGGCGTACCTTAACCACCAAGGAGAAAAGATTAAAACCTGGTATCAAACAGCTGCAGAATACCACTGACTTTGTCAGTATTGCCCTGGGCATAGGGTTGACAATTTTGCCAGGATTTACAGAAGCCTGGAGTGTGGGAAGATGCACAGTATTAAGATGCTACTTGTTCAGCAAGAGCAAACAAGTGCAATGAGAAGACAACAGTGCCCAGAAGTCTCCCATTTCCAGATGCCAAGTTACTATTTGGTGACTGCAACAGTTGATTACAGAAAGTTCTGCTGTGACCTCCTTAAGTCCATGGCAAGGGTATATATTAGCAATGACTTATTATGATTCAGATTTAAGTACCTACATCACTGCTATTCTGGATTCATTCACAAGCATGTGGCAGATTTCCCACTCAAGCCTTCTCTGTCTTATTTTTACAAAGTCCTTTTTTGTTTCTAAGCAAGTTTCCAGCTCATGCTCCTACTCACTTGTTCAACAGCTGGTCTGTATTTAGCAAGGAGACACTCCTGGCTTTATCCCTGAAAGCCTTTGGCTTGGTCTCTGATGCAAGAGGAAAGATAAAGTGATGTTGGTGCTACCTAGAGGGAACACTGGGAATTGACCACCCAAAGGGTATGAGGAGGAGGCAGGGAAGTGCTATGATAATGTCTTTGTCAGTCTTCTGTCTCATGGCATTTTCTTTCAGCCTTGAAACTGACATGGCTGCCAGGTTGCAGCCCCTTTTGAACTCTCCACTTTTTCAGTTTGAACCTGGGTTTTTGGAACTGCCAGGCTGGAATTGCAAAGCTGCCTTGTTCCACTGCCTGCCAAGGAGCACTGATGGGCTTTAGCTGCTTCAGTTGTCTATAGATAATTAACTTCTCTAGCAGCAGCTATTTAGATTCCTTTGACAATGAGACTGGAGAACAGCTAAATGTGTTGTAACAAATTTCTCCCCCATATCTTTTATGTTCTTTGACATATTTTTTTAATGTCTTATGCATACTTGAGTTATATAAATTAAATCACAGTTATTAGTAAAACTATTCAACTAATGAAAAAAGTTCTAAAGTATGGAGTTCAGTTTATTGTATTTCCAAGTTCTTGTTTCTTAGGAATGTGTAGGCAGCTCCTAATATAATATACTCAAAAAATCACAAAAGGAATTGTTAGAAAATTCATTAAGAGAATGTTCATTACTCATTCTTGTCATATCTAAAATGTTATCTAGTCAGAAAGCATAAAGTGTCATGCAGCTTAAATAAATACCATGCAACAAAAAATACCAAACAATTGAAAACAAACATATCACAAAACCCAAACATCTCTGAATAACAGCTATATGCAAAGAGAAAGCTAACTTATGAATAATTCAGTAGGATTCAAAAGGGTCTACTGATGTTATTGTGTTCAAATCTGGTTTTAGTTAAGAAATGCTCAGGTACTATGCATCGTGGTGTAACAAAGTAGTTCTTATACCATCTCAAATATAAAAGTATATTACAGATCTATGTTTACAGACAATGTGTGCACTTACACATTTATGTAATTTATCAAGTATTATGGGATAAATAGATGCAGCCCCGTAAGGAGTTGTAAGTTAAAGTAACTCCCAGCTTACTTAACAGCTTTTTTTGCAGGTTCACCATGTACTGCCAATAGCTTAGTTGTATAGGTGGTTCCAAGCAAGTCTGTATTTAAAGAAGCTAATGTTGTTAAAGGCATTTGAAACTGCTACCTTCCACACAACAGAATCTGACACTACCTTTCAACATGTTACAAATTCATTCCCTCGTCTTCTGGCCCATGAAGGCAGGCACAGGGAAAAACATGATTTAAGACCTTTTAATATAGGAA
Organism: Psittacula echo; assembly: GCF_963264785.1. Taxonomy (NCBI): domain Eukaryota; kingdom Metazoa; phylum Chordata; class Aves; order Psittaciformes; family Psittacidae; genus Psittacula; species Psittacula echo. The sequence goes on along the minus strand of NC_137741.1, from coordinate 7,587,413 downwards.
AGCTATTGAACACATGAGAATAGATTTGAAAGTCTCATTTTTTGTAAACTCTAACTTCCTACATTTACTGGTGCAACAAGACTATAGGGCAGAAGAAAAAAAAAAAAAAAAACGTTCTGTAGCATGCACCAGTTAAGCATTTCACAATTTTGCATTGTGACAATTCTATCCTTGTTCACTGCTGCTCAGAAATAGCATTTTTACTCTAATGTACATGTGCATGCTTCCCGTTAAACTGGTCATGTCATTATCCGTGCCTAGGTTTTTTCAGGCTTGTGCAATTTGCTCTTTCAGCACCACTATTAAATGTGTTCTTAAAATGCTTCTGAAAAATTTAAATCATGACTGCCCCAAAAAGTTATCTACGGTAAATTCACAGGGAGCAGTTAGGTCTTATTGTCTAAATATGGGAGTATGGAGTTCAGCTTTTAGATTGGTTATGCTTTGAAACACATAGGCCTTTTCAGTGACTGCGGCCTTCTGCATGCAAATGTAAATTTTGTACATAAAAGTCTATTCAGCCCAGAAACTTCCACTTCTATGGAGCTGCCAAGGAACGCCCAATGAAAACAAGTGTACAAGCATGCATTTCCTGTCCATCCCATGCCTCAGCCCACTTTTACTCACACTGACTTAGGGTGTCAGAATAGAGCTTGTTCTAGATGCTAGGGAACTGTGAATGGAAAGGTTGCAGGAAGAGTTTTATTCATAAAAATGTTAAATTTAACAAGATAATTTGAAAGAGATGGATGAATTAGAGAAAGAATGGTTTTAGCTGCCTGTGGACCTCTGTCTATGAAGTCAAGTACATAAATCTATTTACCATTCAAAAGTACCATATAGCTTTCCTTTGTACAGACCTCTTGGGTGGATTTCTAGACCTGCACAGCCGTCATACACAGTGTTCAACTGTGGAGGCTACATGTAGCGCAAGTTATTCTGTCTCAGCAACAGTATGTGTGAAACAATGCAACCTGAAGCACATTCATGTTGATATGTCTGAGCTTGAAGATCATGAAGGGATTTAAACTGTCTTCCTCATGATATAAATAACTACACTGTAATACTTCTAAATGAGTATCACCTTACCTCTGCAAAAACTTCTTGAAAACACGCCTGTAGGCATAGCCAGCTCTTCTTACGCGAATATTTTCTTTCAGACCTAAGTATTCCACTTGATGTTTTACCCTGTGGACAAGAACAGTGCAAGATTTACAATGCGTTTCCTTTCACCATATTTGTGGACTGAGGTACTCTTAAAAGTCTGTAGCATGTTTAAACACTTACTGACTTCTAAAATGCATGCACAGGTATTGAATCTGGTTTTGCACATTACCACGCACAGTGCATGGTAAGAAAAATATTCAAGGCAGGTAGACTATATTACCAAAATAAATGTAGCAAGTTCACCTTAGTATTTTTGACTAGCTTAACTTCCCATCTCCTAAGTTATGTATAAATTTATTAACTAATATTATTACCCATAAAAGGCCAAGTAACTATTACCTATACAATTACATAGCTGGTATCAAAGGGCATGATAATTTGTTTTATATTCTTTTATTGTAGGCTTCACCCATGTTTTACATAGCTCAGACATCAAAAGTAGCTCTTTTTTGGTAGTTCTGGAGAAAGGATCAAATCTGATGGCTGGAGAAAGCCCCAGATGATACTTGTGGCACTTTGAGAAAGAATGGTAATCCACTCAGTAGTTCAGAACTGATAACGACACTAATCTTGATGACTGTGATAACATACAAAGACTTCCCTAAACAAAGAGCATCCATCCTGCTTCTCTGGGCAATGAGTCAGAAGTAGTAACAAGGAACATCAGGCCCCAACCCTTGGATCACTACCCAGAAGAAAATCGGCAGTGGTTAGGTAAAAGGTAATCTTGGCAGGGAGCAGCATAACCAGTGACTCGAGAGAAGAGAGACTGAGAATGGTGCCTGATTAGCATGAGAGGCCAGAGGCACCTTTAACCAGTACATGGTGGAATACTAAGTAATGAACAAATTATGTAACTCCCAACCAACGGACACTGATTTGTTTGTTTGTCAATACGCATAAATAGCTTAAAGTTATAATCATCCGTGTGCTTGATTTGTGGGGACTTCCACCAAGCACCCCGCACAGAATAAACAGTGTCTCCTTTCTAAACAAGACCTTGTATCTTTGTTTAGGAAGCCCAAAACCAGCAACATAGATGCCAAACTTTCATGACACGAAGAATGGGAAAGAAGACAGCGAGGCCAGGAAAAGCTAGCATTCCCCCTAATTTTAGCATGCTGCAAAGGAAGGATCTGAGGAGGCACAGGACTGGCCAAAGCATGTCTGCTAAGCTTGATCATGGCGTACTGAAATTATGAACAAAAACAGAGCTGGTACCTGTCCCATAGAAAATGTTAACAGTTACGGACAGAAAGCAGCACATGTGAACTGAAACATTGTTATCCCAAGGCCATTAGAGTTCCCTTATGTAAGACAGATTCATTTTGGTTCTAAATGGGGAAAAAGTATGCTGCCATGAATCTCAAAAAAAACAGCAAAAAAGCTGCCTTTTGGTACCTATTCCTCTTTCTAGAGCTGCAGTACATTATTTTATGTTGCTTCTTACATAATCTGCTAGTTACAACTAGCAATTTAATGCTTGGAAACTTGAAGAATTTCAGTTAGCTTCCTTAATGTATGACTTGCTGTTTGCATTTCTTTAATTTCCTCATCTAAGTCAGGCTGGAAGAGGCAGTGCCCGTTTTTTTACACAGAAATATGGTGTTCAGGGGCTTCTGTTGCTGTTCTTTTATAATGCAACTTACAGAAGCTTTAGCTTTCAGTCAGAAATGCAAGAGTTGTTAAGATTTTAGTCCTGCAAGTTTAACAGACAGTATGTTAAAGAGCACTTCTTTATACATAATCAAACAAGTGAGCCTGTAAGGAGCTGTTCAATTTTTCTGCTTGCTTTCTCTCTGATTTTACAAAGATTTTTCAAACTATAGAATCATAGAAAAGGTTTTGGGTTGAAAGGAACCTTAAAGATCATCTAGTTCCACCCTGCTTGGAATGGGCAGGGACACCTGACAAACTGTTGATTCAATGCTATTCCCATGCTATTTTGAGATATTAAATTTCAGTATAAAGTGCATTGCCCATTGATACATTTTTTTGGTTGAGACATTCTTTTCACATGATTCATAGTATAAAGGAAAAAACTTTTGAAATCCCATCCTACAAATGACAGAAGCCGTTCAGTTAATACTTTTTAAAGAACGCTTTGAGAGGAATTTTACTAAATCATAAGTGATACTGCTCTTTTAGCTTATAATAAAGAATACTCCATGTTTTAATCTTGCTGTGTTCAAGGAATAAAGTATTTTGTACCTGCTCCAAGAACTCTGGTACAGTAGAAAGTTGGTGGACAAAAATACATTTTCCTGTTTATAGCCTTCGCTCCTGTTCACATCTGGAATAATGCACTGCAGAAACAGTATTACTCCCACTTTCTTACTGTCCTGCCAGTATTAGTGTCCAGCAACAGAGTATTTGAGATACTTTTCGGGGGTTTTTTTCCCTTTTCTTTCTGAGAAAAGACACAGTGAAAATCTCCCTCCAGGCATCAACCTCAAGCAGGTCAGGGTCTGGGAATTCAGCTAATGCAGCAGTTTTGAATACAAGTCCAAATGGCTGTGCCAGGACCTGAACAAAAACACATTTCAAGAACACCCCAATTTTTGGAATAATTAAGGTCTTATGCAAAGTTTAGATATTACACAAAGTCTACGTTTCAGTGGTACAAAGTGACATGGCTGCTGCAAGCATGAAGGAAGACAGCCTTTGTGTAGGGTTTTTTTCCCTTTTCAAGTAATATTTTCACAGTTTAGTAAACATATTACGAATGAGATTAGATACACTACTCCTGTCACACTGTTCAATACAGCATTATGTGATCACAGAACAAAATAAAAAAACCCTAAACCAATATTCAGCAAAACATCATTCTGTGTTCCCCTGAGCACAGAACTTCCTCACAGTACAATCACAACACAACAAAATTAAGCTTGTGTTGCCATATGCATCTAAATTCTTTTCCCCAGATATGTCACTAATAACAAATGTATCCTAGGTGAGGTCCCAGTATACTATAGAGGAAATCATAGCTTGAAATGGGAGAGAACGTTAGGATTTTGAAACAGGGGTGAAGGGTTACCATTATAAGAACAACTTCCATTTGTGCCCGAGTTTGACAGAATATAATCCTTTGTATTTCACTTGGCAAATGCAGCAGCTACTGATAACTAATATCACCCTCATTATGGGAATACAAGTAGAAATCTTGCCCAGTTTTGCTCCAAAACAGATCTCCTGAAAGCTAGCCTTTTCTCTGGACTAGGTTATTGTTTGCTTGTTTCATTGGTTTCCTAGCAACACCTTCCACAATAATAGGCCTCTTTTCCAATATGTAAATGATTGATTTTAAAAGCCCCCCAACTTCCAGTTAAAAATTTTAGACACACTTTTTTCCAGGGTAACTTCCTTTCCTCCTCTGGTCCCCAATGTCAGTGGAAAACCAAGTGCTGCATAGTAGAATTTTCAGGGGTGGAAAGGCAAGAGGAGAGAAAGAGCATCTACATTTACTGCCAAAACCTAAAGGACACGTTCAAGCGCAGTCCCAGTTGCGGCTTCTGTAAGTGCTCTGCATCTGCATGTAATTGTGCTAGCCTGCATGCCAAATGGCAGGAAGCAAATTCCGGTGTGGTGTTGATTTGGTCAAGAATGCTTTTCATCAGACTTTGCAAATTGTTTCACTGTGATAAAAATAACCACATGCTTTATCAGCACTTTTGCCAATACAAAAAGTATATAGTAATATAAAATTACCTATATTACGACCTTGCATAGTATAGAGATTGTACTGATCACCTTTTTTTGAATAGAAAAATGCTATAAAGCATCATATAAAGATGCCTTAAAACAGATGTGATAAACCAAAATGACAATTTACACATCTATTTAACATTTATATAACCGCCTGATATGATATTCTAATGACTTCTCTTTAAAGACTTGGCTAATGAAACTTAAGAGTCTAGAAGTTGTCTGCTATAGAGACTTTTTGGTAAGTTTGATACATAAAAGCAGATACAGACATCCTGCTGGCTCTTTAGCTACCTAACAAAAGCTGTTCTCAAAGCATAAAGCAGAAGTTAGAATGGATGTACAATGCATTTGGTGTTCAAACTGTACATGGAAAACTGGAGTCTTTAATATACTGATTGTGTTCCTGTTATGCAAACAATGATTATTCAAAACTGACAGGAGAAAAGCTCAGAACTGCACATAGTAGCTGCTGATTTAGACCACGTGACCACAATTTGGTCACTTCACTACAATCTGTAGTCTTTATGTGACTACAAATTATGAATTTTAGAGGCTATTTTTGACTATTAGCACTGTTCCTCATCGTATACTCTGTTTATCCATACCTGCTCTCCTCCCAGTCTCGAGACTTCTTTGTTTCGTTCGGTTTGATGCAGCGGATGTAATGGGGTGTACACTTCATCAAGGTGCCAACAAGGTCATTTGCTTGTTTCTGTAAAATTGAAGAAAAACAACAGGATTTGAGCTGAACAGGGTAATCCTGTGAAAGAACTTTAAAAATTATCAGCCATCTGCTGATGATTCAGTTGCCTTTGGTCTTTCTCCAGAACAACTGAAGTGTCTTGAGATAACATGCACCTCGTGAGAAATTCACCACTAACTGGAAGGTACCATTACCTCCAGCTACGTGAATATATTTAAAGTATTTTATAAAAATATGGAGTGACAAGGCATGCCTCAGGTGAACTTGACTGTCAGGGTGAAATATACAGGAAGAGGCTGATAAAGTATCATTTTCTAAAGTCTGCAAGTGTGTAATCTAAGCATATATTTTACAACCGGTCTCAAAAAAGATGCTTGCCTTGTAACACTTGCTGCCTTATTCAAGGCACATTATGGTCAGTAGCAAGACTTCTGTTGACTTCAGTGAGCGCTGGATTAGGTCCTGATGCATTTCTGCACTATAAAGAGACCAGTTATCTATAGTTAATTGTAGGACATGAAGTGGCTGAGTGAAGGGGCTCATTCATTATGCACATGCAAGTAGTATTATCACTGCCATCAATTGCTCATTTGAAAAATTCACTGCTGTACAGTGCAGCTGAACAGAACATGTAATGAACAGTGGTGCTGGGCAAAACAGGATTTTAACAGGTAAAACAATGCAACTGAGATACTCCTGATGTCTCCACAAATGTCTGGACAGTAAAAAAACCAGCAAAGACTACTGGTTTTATTTTAAATCTCCATACACAAATACACCCCCATCTATGCACATACTAACACAGCAGAACTAGACATACTTTGATTTTGCTGCCCGCAGTGGTAGGACGGCCCTTCTTGTCCACTTGAAGATTTTCAGGAAACAGAGCCTTTATAAAAGGCCTAAGAAAGAATTAATAAAACAGTGTTGGCATGGAAAAACAATGCAATCCAGGGATATTAAGAAATATGCTGTAAAAGTTGATAGTTGAGCAGAATATAAATAGCTATTTCTATTAAACTTGAGTTGTATCAAACCTATTTAAAGATTAGTATTTCCCATGAGCTTCACTCCTCACAGAGATATATTGCTGTTTTAGTGATCCCTAAGACACGATACCAGACTTCTAGACTCAAAGAAACACATATTTCTCAAAAAGTAAGCCTCAATTAATTAAAACAAGTAACAACAAAAAAAAACCAATTTATTTTATATGTTACAGTGCCTGCCCTGTTACAGTGCCAAATCACTGATGGCCCTGATCAAGGCTCAAACAAATGGCTGTCATTATATCATTTGATTCTGACACTGCAGTACCTTACTTACTCACATTTGCAGAAAACGAAGGTCAACACAATGCAAGTGATGCTGTTCTACTGCAGCGATGTTTTATCTCCACTTTTATACAAATGAGTTCACAAGTTGCAAAGTAGAGAATTCAGGCCCTCTGCACCCATCTGAACTAACACATTATTCCTAGCTTTAAGCAAGTTTTGCTTACGTACAAATCACTGCTCTGCATGAGTTCAATCAAGTCCATGAAAAGAACATCCCGATTTCTCTCGCAGAATCCATCCATATCATAAGATACCTGGGCCAAGGTGGAAATTGAGTGTTTGTGGTAAGTTGAGAACCCAATAATTAAAGAAAATTTAAATTCTGTCCTCATCAGTAGCTGTTCCAACTTTCTGGTTAGTCTGGTATAACTTAAAAATACTACAATGATCACTACCTTCTTGCATATACTGTTAGTTAACTCACAACAAGCATAAAAGGAATTTCATCTATGTGTTTAAATTCAGTAAGAAAGATTGTTATGGAGCAAGTAAATGGCATCTGATACTGGGTTAAAGAGTTTAAGTCAATTTAATACTGGATTTTATTGAACAGAAATTTTTGCATTAAGGGTTTACCTTTACTAACTACAGGAAATCATGAACAGTCTGAGAAATATACCCAAAGAAGACAGAACTGTACATTAGGTTCCCAGTTTAATTAGTATATCATCCCCTAAGGGTCATTTTTCTATTTGAATTCTTTAAATTTACTGCTACTATAACCAACAACTAAGATTATAATTATATAAAATACTAAGGGCATTTATTTATTACATTTAATATTAAGTTTGGTAGGTTTGATAGCAACAAGGCCCAGATTCAACTCTAAGGAATGAACAGATGTTAGGGCATATTTGTTCTAAGCTCCCTATATTGTGAAAGAAATACACTGTCTCCTGAGATACTTTACCTACTGAAAATCAAAACAGCCCTCTACAGGGCTTCCTCCTTCCCTTCGTTACTGTTTTTTCTTTATAAATACATTATGCAGAATTCAGGGATGATTTTCCACATTACCTTTCCAGCATAATGATGAATGATAAATCCCTGGTTCCAGCTGTTGAAATGTTCATGAGTCCCAATCTGCATCTGGAGTTTTTGAAGCAGTGTTTGGTCAGCTCCTTCTCCCACTGCATGCATTGTGGCACACACATCATCTAAAATGCTCATAATCCCTGGGGGATTCTAATGCGTTGGAAGATAACAAAAATGGCAAAAGAAGTGAGGAAAGAATTATAATGCAATTTTTTCCCCTGAAAACAGAAAAATACCTTTTCTACAAAAAACACTAGAGCAAAGCCACAGCAGGAAAAATTCCTCCTGTCAGTGGAGTTCATAGTAGAGATTAATCTGCATGCACAAGTGTGCAGTTTAAGGAGAGATGCCACTTCATGAAATGGTAGTCACAGTGGGAAATCAATGATGGCTGTTAAAAATAAACTAAAACAAGACACACACCCTTTCCAGTGCCCAACATTTGTTTTAAATTCCCTCACAAAGCAACCTTCTTTCTTGTTCCATAAAAAAACCAGCCTGTGTCTGAGATAAGTATTTAAACTCACATGGTGTAGTGTGACAAACTTAAGAGCTATCTACAACTGTGATATAAATCATATCTTCCTAGCTATCCCAATACAGATAGGAGATGGGCTAAATCTGATGGGCATTTAAGCACAAGTCACTATAGTTTTTTGAACCACTGTTAAAATTACCTGGCTTTCATGAGGACAAAGAACTAGCTGAAAAACAACCTACTTCTGTTCTAAAACAACATTTGTTGTCACCTCAAATCAGAACATGAAAACTTTATGTGGAGCAAAGACACAAATTTCTTCTATCTACAACACTTCCGCATATTCCCTCTTCACTTGTTTTTGCTTAATTTGTGACAGTACCTCAGAGGAAGTGGGTATTGTAGCTTCCCCAGACAGAAATACATCCCCCAGGGACACAAAGCTGTATCTGATGTACACTAGAATACATCATGAAGTTCATGATAAATTTAGGTGAATAAAACTTTAATTTCCATCATTACTTTTTTAGTCACACATCAATCATGCTATCTTATGGGTCTCTTATTGGTCAGTATCTTGGATAACATACATCTTGGATGACATATATCTCAGTGCTCTTGTAAGCCATCTTATGTAAGATTTATATATAGGTTTAGGATGACTCAGTAACTGAACGACAGTACTTGCATTTTTCCTATGAACGCTCTTGACAGCAAAGCAGTTGCCCAAATATTTTAGAGAAAAATCTTACTGCTTTTTCCATCTGTTTGTTCTAAATACTTACCACTTTGTTCTCTATAAGGTCGCACACTATTTTGTTGTTGAAGTAATCTATTGGTGTCCATCTGATTCCTTCTTGCACATATTCTTCCTGTTGAGTGAAAAGACAGATGCACTGCAGATGTAGCACTAGTTTTACAATGCACTACCTATACACAAACTCCGTACTACTCCTGTTCAGAAAGACTCATCAAATATGAAACTGGTGGGAGGTGGGAAAAATGACCCTTATGATAGTTAAATCCATTCTCTACTGCCAAAGATATCAGTCAGAATCCTTCTCTCCACACATTCTATTGTCATTCATAGCCCTTGAGTAGTTACTGGTAAGAGCAGGATTATTTCATCAGTGCATTCACTGTCAAAGTACTTTGCAAGTGACTTTTACACTATCTTGACAGTGCACCTAAGCACCCATATCCTAATCTATTCTAAAAATTCAGACTGTGATGGGCATATCAAAGGATCAGACCCCCAAAACAATACATTCAGAAATGCACATGAACTGGAGAAAGAGCTCTACTTTTATTTCTGTACACAATCACTGTAACCATCAAGAGACTGGAGGGGGGTGGGGGGCAGACGGGAATCACACTAAAATCAGGTTCAATTCACCACTCAGTTGCATACATGAGTTGAGCTAGATGCTTAGCAGGTTGTTTGTGCACTCAGCTGCAATGATCAGTTACTTTTATACAAAGGCATTCTTGAAAACGCTGTGCTAAAGCTGGTGCCAGGCCTGAGCTCATGCTGTATACAGTGCTTCTGTCTCAACTGCATTCTGTCTGCCCTCCCATGCAGAAGCTCACACTCATACAAAGTGAGATTTTGCAGTAAGACTGTGAGCAGAGAACTGCAAATGCTTTCAGAAGTATTTCTGCATGTCTCAGTAATGTATTTCACCCATATATATTAACAAAAATAAACAGGTGTTGAGGAAATTAAGAAAAGCATTCCCATTTAAATGTGTGTCATGTCCAATGAAAGCACAGGGATGGAACCAAGCTGCAGTTTTCCATTTCTGTCCATGAGTCAGAATATGCAGCAAGTCTGGGCAGAGTCATATGACTGCATTAGTAAGCAAACTGTGATGGACTCAATTCTGTGCTACTGTACTGGAGAAAAATGCCTGTAGCTAAAACTATTCAGTTTAGGGTCAGCCAACAAGAAAGGTAATTTTTTTTCTCTGTCTTGCTTAGCAAGGCAAACGTTATTGTTAGCAGACAATGAAACCTCATTTTTTCCACCAACTAAAAAACCAATAAATAGCTCATTTAGGAATTCAAAGATAATAAATGTCTGGTTACCTGTTCTGCCTTCAGTGTCAGTTCAATAAAAATCTGCTGTAGCTTTTCATTAACGAAGTTGATGCAAAACTGTTCAAAACCATTTTTCTACAGGAAAGGAAACAATTCAAAAATTAGTCTCATGCTTTATATGTAGTTATTCTTAGTTCTTATGCTGTCAATAAGCTTCAAAGAAACACTGTCGATGATGGATGGGTTGCTGACTTTATAGACATTTTACGTAATCTCAGATCTTTTAAGATCACTGACCTAGTTTCTTTGAAGTTTCTTCCATACTTTGTGTTTATTAAGTGAGACATTACCAGTGAGAACTCAGTGTCCAGGAAGCTGGGTTGGGTTCTGGCCACAGGATTTGTTTGGGGGTTTTTGTGGTTTGGATTCTTTTTCGCCTCTAAATAAAAAACTCTCCCAGGTCAGATCAGCTCAAACCCCGAGTATTACACTGCCTTACCTGGAATATTTCAAAGCCATAAATATCAAGGACACCGATATTATATTCTTCATGGTCCTTCTCCATAGCTTTATTAATAGACTAATAAAACAGAAACAAAATGTAAACCAAAGTGTAGTTCATACATTTAGAAGATATATTCATATCCTTTAATATTTATATAAAAACATTGTTTATTTTAAAAGAGCATATTTTAATGGAATATAAATATACGTAATAGGGTATTTTACTTTCACTTTTTAATTGTTATTAGCAGCTAGGAAATAAAGAGTACACCACCCTCTTTTCCAGGTTAGTGAGCCTTTGGATCTATTGTTCGTAAAAATCTTTTCTCTGTGGCACAACTGGCTCGGTTAAAAAAAAAAAAAAAAAAAAAAAAAAGAGGAAGCCACCAAAAAAAAAAGAACAGCTTTAAGTGTGATACTTGATGCATTTTGCAGATGGCACCATGAATCTTTTCACCTATTTCTGTATTCCCCTACTTCGCAGCCTCAGTGCTCATCTGAAAATAATCCACTACTTAGGAGAAAGTAAGACTCAGAGAAGTATGAATGCTGACAGAAAGAAGATGTCAGAGTGTCATATGGGACAGTTGTGGCAGGAGACTGCAAATATAGTGCTGAAAGCACTGCTCATTTGCTTCAAAGAACATGTAGCACTTGTTATATTGTGCCTTGTATATGATACCCGTGGGTCAGGCTCCCATTGTCCTGCTCAGAGCTGCTGCTAAGGTTCAGGCAAGGAAACAGACTGAGTTAAAGAAATGATAGGCAGGAAAAGTACTGCAAGAAACATTTCTAGTGTATTTCTCTTTGGTTTTGATATTTCAGTAGATTCAAGCAAATCCAACTTACATCCACCAAGTAATCAAAAACACGGGAATGAAGGGCCTTGGCCAGTGCATCCCTGGTGTAACAGGCTTGTTCCACATTTAGCGTTACATTAATGGACTCGGATTTGCCTCCCCACTTGCTGTCCATCTGTCTGCTGGTCAATTTTTCCTTTAGGCGCTCCTGGTTAATTCCCAGGAGAAAAGCAGGGAAAGCCAAAACTGCAAGAAAGATCGGGGTTACTGGATTATGACTCATGGACTAAAACAATACAGAATGAAGGGAAAAAAATTAGCTATATCTCTAATAACAATCAGCAGTAATAAACCTCATGGGGCAAGCAACTTAAAAAGAGGTGGGATTTATGTCTTTAAAATTTCCTTAATCCCCCCAAGGTCATTTTCAATTCTTTACTTACATGGATTTCAATTAAGATAAACCACCTTGAAGTAAATTAGTTATTTCTGTACCTAGTCCTTCAAATGTATAAGCTGGCTTAGGTCATGGTTTTGAACTATGTGGTTCAAACAAATTACTCACAGGGAAGATGGAAATGAAACATAGAGCTCATACATTTAATAAAAATTGACACAATTAAAAATTCTTTGTAAAATCATGAAACGCTTAAATTGCAATAAGGAAAATGGTATCTGCTTCTGAATATTCTCTCACTTTCTTCTTTTAAGTTAAGATATTACAAAGAGTTTTCAACTGCCTTGCCATTTATCTGGTTTTGGTTTTTTAATCCCTTACTCTGGAGGTACATTGCAAATTCTGGTTTTTCTTGTTTAAAAATAAAGCATAAAAATACATCTGTGCAATAAGCAGCCACAATCTAATACTCTTTGCATTCTTAACACGTGGTGCAGATGTTAGCTGCAGGTGTCACACATCTTAAGGAATGGAAAATGAGAAATAGTTTAAAAGCAAATGGAACTAACTCCCAAGGGCAGATCTCAGAGTTGGTATTGCACCTCCACTAAATCACACAGTCCTCTAACAGTGTTTCCTCCACATTCCATTGCTTTCAGATCTACTTTACTAGTGTGAGGAGGATGTAAAATAATCACTAAGGCAGCAGCTACTTGTACTTCACACATCTGCAACGTCACCGCGATTTTGCTAAACCCATCAGTACATTAATCTAAAATTATTTTTAAAACTTCACATAACCGCCAGCTCTCTGAAATCTGATTTATTACAATCACAAAGCAGACTAAATTTACTCTGGAGTACTAGGAACCACATAACTAATGAAGGTTGAGTCACTGGCAACATCTCTGGTAACTCGCTGAGAAATCAGGTTGCAGAGTACATAGAAGTCAAATATCATATGCTTTAAAACTAAAAAGAATGTAGGTAATTATAGAATATGCTCACATATACAGTAAAGATACCAGAATAAATATTTAGCCAATACTACTGTAAGAATTTGTATTAATCACTACGTACACCTGAGAAACTCTTTCTTCACAGCACTAACGATTTACTACAAAGAAAGAATAGATGGCCATGACTGGTTCTAACTTGTCATTCTTAAGATGCCTGATTATTTTCCCTAGTTAGCAACCATAGAATTACCATCTAGAAATTACTATAAAGCAGGATACGCATAGAATTGAAAAAACGATCCTCAGAGAGCCATCAGTAGTGTTCTGTGGAATAGCTTTAAATATAATCTGTGAAGAAAAGCTGCAAAAGGATAGGTTCATATCGTCGTTTTCAGAAAGCGTAAAGCAAATCTTTCAATACAATGCAAGTGTAAGGAGGGATGGTCTAAATCATCTTCTGCAGTCAGGAGGGCACAAGTAGTATTTGGCACGATTTGCAACATGGAAAATTTAGAATAAATAATGACATTTTTTTTCCCCAAGTATTAATTACAATCAAGGATTGTAACAGACAGCAATCACTAGCAGTTTTAAAGAAGTATTTATCTAAATGTCTGGCAAGAACGGTCTGTCTAGATTTCATTCTGACTCAGAGTATGAGACCAGGGGTTTTGGAGTCTTGAAGAATGGCCTCTGCATGTTTTTCTGCAGTTGGCTTCACAATAACAAGAACCCTATTGACCAAATTCTTAGAACTTTTATTATTTCAGACTTACGCAAAGCATGACTTATCAGTGGTCTTTCATTGTGTTTTATCTTCCATGGCTATCGAGCCTATAAATGCTTTACTATTGAGTTGGCTAGGACAAAGAGTAAACTGGGAAGAAAAATGGAAAACAAAATGAACCCAACTCTTAACTTCATAATGCAGAAATTGTATTAGACATCGCTCTTTCTTCTCTGGCTTGTTTAAAATGCAGTATGTTTATGACTAAGTTCTATATTCTTTCTAACTGCTATTTTTTTCAATGTATTATTCATACACTACTTCTGTACTTATATCCCAGCAAGCAAGAAAATATGGTGTACATGGCTCATCACAAAAATCCATTCACAATTACCAACTTATTCTCAACTCCTGTCTTTTCAGTTTGGTACTTCTTGATGCAGCTCTGTTATGTATCGTGTCTAGCTATGTCCTGATTTCATTAAAAGATTGAATACTGTGATCCATATGGAAGCACAGTAACTCATTTGGAATCATAAGGCATATAAAAATTCCTGTAATTTATTTGGATGTATAAAAAGCCATAAAATGTTCTTTGGGTTCACTTACTATTCTCTCAAATTAAGAAATCAAGGTCAAAAATGACTGATTTTTATTTCCCTGTGTTTTAAAAGAAATAGCAGGAGAGTACTAATGCAGCTGAGAGGGAAGTTGACTAGACAATATACTTTATTCATATTTAACTTATCTAAAACTAAACAAATGCAGTTTTCCTAAACATAAGGACCACTCTGAAATAAGAGAACAGATCAATACGTATATGCTACTACATATGTTGTGCTTATCCACTCTTGTCCTTAAACTATCAAGATAACATAAAATCTACATCAGATGCAAGGTATAAATCATGACAAAAATGTTGAAAAATCAAGATCAATCATCTTTCAACATGTTACTGATGTGGGCCTAGCTAATATAAAACATCAGCAACAGGTGAAGGACGCAAAGACCGTGCACTGTGGATAAGGAAATAATAAATAGTTACACAGTAGATGTACCTAATAAGGAGGTACAGGTTGAGAACTTTGCGAAAGGAAACAGAACTGTAGCATGCAAACTCTGAATGTCAATTCGATTTTGAATTTCTGTTTTTAAGGCACCTCTTCTGGATGCATGTACACATATATGTGTATGCTTGAGCACTGACTGTACACCTGACACTGGGGATACTCCACAAGTTGATAGCTGCTTGCACATGAAAATGAGGTCAGGCAAACCACATCCAAAACGAGTATTTTTACGAATGTGTGGTAATGCATTGAAAGGAGCAGAATTCAATCTTGCTTAAAGCATTTCTCACAGTTTCTATTATTTCATACTCAAAGGCTGAAAAAGGATTTCTTTAATTCAAAATTGCACCCCTGTTAAGTCAGTGGCATTGTACAACACAAAACAGGGGCCTCACTACCATTGCTTTGGAATACAGTCTACATTAGTAGCCTTGCTCTGTAAGAAATGATGCACAGTGTTTGGA
Source organism: Psittacula echo (assembly GCF_963264785.1). Classification (NCBI taxonomy): domain Eukaryota; kingdom Metazoa; phylum Chordata; class Aves; order Psittaciformes; family Psittacidae; genus Psittacula; species Psittacula echo. The sequence goes on along the minus strand of NC_137741.1, from coordinate 7,572,024 downwards.
AAAGCAGCTCAAGATTGAAGCTCACTTTATGCCATCTGGGCTTCAGCCCATTGCTACTTCTGTAAGAGTTTCCACAGGTACTTACATTCCTCACTCTCTACTCCTGCATAGTTGCCAACTTCTTTGAAGCTGATGTTTCCCAAATGCAGTATTCCTGCCACTATCTGCAGCACCAATGCCTGTTCTTCTGCAAAGATCCCAATCACACTCATTGCATGCTGCAAAGAAAAAAATTACTGCATCAGTTGAAGGATCTGTTCAATGACTTTTGTCATAGAAGTCCCTTTAAAATATTGATGTTAAAAAATCTGGGTTTTTCAAAGCAATTCAAATTCTTAAGGCAACCGAATTTCACTACGGCCTGCACTGAACTTTCAAAAGGTACCAGCTGTCCTACTTCAGCATTTCTGTAATTTTCTAATTAAATATAGAAGCATCTAAACCATTTAGAAGGCATTAGCAAAAGAAACTCCGGAAAAAAATTGAAAGTTACTAAAAACACAGACACCTGCTCTTATGTGTCACACTAAAAATAAGTATTTTCATTGCAAAATAGACAATGAACTTAAGAGACAATGAATTTATTCCTTCTACACAGACAGTTCATCTACTGAGACCAAAAATTGTGAAGCTGTACTGAATGGCTCTAAAAAGCAGCACTGTCTGCCTGGTTTAGGCTGTGAATTTCAGCAATTTACTAGAAAATAATCCACAACAAGACTGGGGTTTGGAGCCTAAAGTATGTGTAATTTAGAATGTCTTCTCAACTGACTAAAGTGAACATAAGCTATGCATTTTGTGCAGGCTTGTTAAGCTGAAACATAGGACCTCCCCAGAGTAACATGTCTCACAAGGTAAAATACAGCTTAAGTTATACCTACATTAATTTCTCATTCCCCCATTAATACATCAATGTCTTTGCTACAAATGAACAGTAAAATGGACATACATCAAGCACTAGGCAAATCATAGAGTAAAAATAACTCACCAGTGTTTCCTGGAAATCTGATTTGTCATTAATATCATCAACCTTGTAGGACCCAGAGAGACTTAGATAATAATAGTAGTCCATACCGGTAATGCCAAGACTGCTTTTTTGTTCTGAGGAGGCCCCTTCAATTAGCTGCAGAATAGAAATCCCCAACATAGGTGTCATACAAGGATCTTCAGCAAAAATGGGACAGGTTGGAAACATGTGTCTGAGCCTGAAACTACTGGGAGGGACAGTGCTGTGCCAGCTATGTATCCTTCCTGCCCTTTGTTAATTGTTTAACCCAAAAGATCAGATTTTCATTCCCATTCCCACAAATGGTTTAGTTCTAACTTCCATATCTAGTAAAAAGCAAAGCCCGTGACTGACTTGAATGCCTTCCTTAACTCATATAGTTATGACAACATGGGTTTTTGCATCTACAATGTCTTATCTAAATTCTCAGGAGCATCATGTTTTCCATGCCTACTAAAAGTAGGCAGAGTTGAAAGAACACCCTGAAAAAGCATTATTTGTGACTCCAACTGTGAGATCAAGTATCCTGTTTGCCCATTATGGTATACATTCAGCAAGCTTTGAACTGCTCCGATGCTATGCTGATTTGAAGTGCGGCTCAAGTCACACTCCTTTGCACATTTAGGCCAACAGGGCCAAGGCTAAATAACAGAGTAGCTGAAAAAAGGTTCCTATACTCTCAATGATGCCAGAGAAGTTCCTCAGTCCTACATAAAATCCACACAGCTGTGCACAGACATGGCTGCAGTAAGAAGGAATGAACAAACTAACCAACCTCAAAAAGAATTTGAAATATTGAAGTATTTTTTTTCTGGAGCTGCAAGGCAGCTAAGTAGGTCTATGTTAGATGGTATCTTAACAAGCTGCCAAGTTTCCTGGTCATGTCCAGATTGCCTTCTGCTGTGTGCATTCAGTAATCTCACTGTGTTGAGCATGACTTTTCAATCAAAAGGAAAAACTTGTCCTAGTTATTTTAAATACCTGGGAAAGGACCTATACATTCCTGACCTGGTAAAAAATGTGAAAACTCCTCTCTCCAGGATTCCTCATTACAACTCGAGACTTTTCCAGTAGGAAGTTGGAGATTTTCCCTCCATCTGGCTCTCCACCTGGGCTAAACTGGATTTCAAAGTATTTGCCCTGCAATAAATAGTTAGAGCTGTTGAATGATTAGTACATACAAATCTGAAATCACACACTTGTATGTTGCCACAAGGAAGGTTACTAGGATATTTACTCTTTATGGAGGCAGTGACCCAGCTGCCTCAAGGTATAACCTAAGCTTGGATTCTTGAAGTACCGCCTATCTTTCTTTATGCATTTACACAGTGCTAGACTCGGAATAATACATCACATGTTAATGCAAATGTAGAGAGGAAGTCAGTGGCTTCTTTTAGCTGCTGAGACTCCTGCTTAGTGTAAAGGAAGCCATAAGGCCCACCTATGCAGGAAGTAAACTGAACAGATTTACAACCAATGGCAAGTATAATGTTCTGCTTGGAAGGAAGGTAAAGCAATTATCTTCTTATTCCAGGGAGGATATTAATTGCACTAACACTCATATTGGCAGAGGAACAAATCTTAGGTTTGTAAAGCCTATGAATAACTTAAAACAGAACCTATAGTACATTATCTAGGGAACAGTCATTTCACAATGATTTTGACTATTTTATATTTGTACAATAGACAAACTGAAGAAAATACCTGCCTACTTTCTGTACAAATTAGTAAAGGCCTTTCCCATCAAACAACTCTAAGGGTGGTTTCATCTATTTAAAACAAAACAAAAAAACAAACCAAAACAAAAAACCCTTATCTTCTTTTGTATTTATATTTTAATGTATTACTGCATCTATTTGGCTGACCTGGAAAACTGGCCACTTTGCTGATGATAAATTATTTGTTTACAGATTTAACATGCTATAAATGAATTGACCAGTAGATATTGTAAGAGAACAAAAGGCACAACCTATACAGAATGAAACAGATGCCTCTTAACACCATGCTTCAAAACACACTTTATATTTTATTGAATTCATTTGTAATCAATTTATATTATACTCCTGAATAGTGTCTCTGTAACAGAAGTTGGAAGAATAAAGTAATCTCTACAGTAGAAGGACTTACAAATCTGCTGGAGTTGTTGTTCCGTACAGTTTTTGCATTCCCAAAAGCCTCCAGTAAAGGGTTGGACTGCAGAATAATATCTTTAACATGCTAAAATTTCAGGAAAAGCATAGACATAGAGATTCAGAAATAGTCATTTTAAAAGCTCTTAAATATTTTCCAGAAACCCATGACATCTGAGTTATATATTAAAAAGCCAGAAATCTGCAGCTCTAAGAAACCCTCTTGATCGGATAAGGAACCAAATCTAACCAGCTTTTTTTTTTTGGAGCTTCTAGTTCCTACTTTTTAAAGAAAAACCTACAAAACTGAACAAACTGCCTACAGAAACTGGTCCTTCTGTTCATTGTTCTGTCAAACAACACAGCCAATAAATTGATCTGGTTTTTCACCATCTTGATTTTAAGCAATTTCCTTCTTACACATGAGCATTTAAATCTTTCGTGGGGGCTGGAACCACAATCAATGAAGTTAGAGCAGCATGAAATATAGGAGCCTGCAGGTGCTTCAGCAGCCTGTTTTGGGATCCATAATGCTGCTATCTAGTTGTCTCAGCAACTAGGTATGTTACTATTGTCTCTTCACCTGATCCTGGGAGATGGAAGTATGGACAAGACATTAGGTTTGAACAAGCTCAATGCCTGCTGGGTTGTGAAGAGAAGACTGAATTTTATCTCAAAAGAAATGCTCAAGGCAGCTTACCAACTTCATCAACTGCTACTTGGGAATCGCTAGGAATATTTTTTTATTTTGTACAAAAAGCCGGAATCTTTTAAACAAATCAAATATTTACTTAGAAAATAAGATTATACTTATTCCAGAAATAACACAATGCATATTTTCTCTGGGTCATTCTCTTGGTTACTGAATTATTCTCTGCAGTGTTCCCAGTATCGCTATTGCACAAAACTAAGTAGGAAGAACATATTCAACATCAGAGACTGCAGTAAAGCAAAAAACTACCAGTAAGCACTCAAAAGAGTGGGGACTGGCAAATGCTGCTGCTACCTACCTACCACTGCCTGCCAGCCAATGTAACATCAGTAAGGGAATTTTTACTGCTAATTCACTCAATTAGCTTTAGCTAATAGATTTTGATAAAGCAGACATTGATAGTATAGCTATTAACAAAAGCAACTACTTGTTGTTTCAGCAGACTTTCGGATTCTCTTATTGTTACTAGCGAACCTCAAGAAACAGCATGATACTCCTGCTGCTGGCTCTCTCATGTATGCATACAAATCAGAGCTTTTATGGAAATAATAGAACCCCAAAAAGCCATCTCAGTGTTCAAGAGAAAGCAGAACAGAAAGAGAAAGGACAACACAGCACAAAAACCCCACACATCCACTAAGAGGAGGTTGATTCCCGTTCTTAATCTGGTTAAGAACAACAATTACAGTACTTTTACCCCTTAACTTTAAATAAATAAATAAATAAATGAAATTGCTAGTAGAGATAATTCAGCGAAAGAGCTACAAGTCTCTCAGCAGAGCTGACTCTGTGTCTGTGGATTTTTCTCATACAGCTCTCACCACATAAGCAGCCCAGCAAGCAAGCAGGGCTTGTCCACTGTCCACTTCAGCTATCTCTGCTATTGAGGGCTTATAAGTGTTTCTAGCTGCTCAACCACAACTTCAGCGGAGTGCCCCGTGTTTGCCAAGACATACTCTTGTCATACAACCTCTGAATATAGACTATGCTTATGCTTCAGTATTACTCTATATCAACTCACCTGTACTTTAGGGCCACCTCCTGAAATTTTGGAGATATAACTCATGATATATTTAGCTGCTACAGTCTTTCCAGCACCACTTTCCCCACTACAAAAAAAGGAACACAATGATGTACCTATTAGTTTTTCAATAAATCTAGAATGGAGTAATTTGAGGTTTAACCTGTTCAGCCAAGACTAGGTACCTTAACAATGAAGAATAATAATAAATATGCACCATATTTACATCAGGTAACCCAGTAATATACAGACTGTGGTATAGTATGGTAGCATGGTACTTGGGTATGTTTGTGAATAAATAATTTTTAATGCATCATCTTGCATGGACACCAGAATCTCTATGGGACTTCACAGTCAGAGAACTATGTAAACTGAAAAATAAACAGACTTAAACCAAGATGCTAAAAAAAAAAAGAACAAGTGTGTTAAGACCTCAATTCCCACCTAAATTTAGTGGGATTTCAGATCTCAGCCTAAACACTCATTCAAAAATCCAAACTTTGAATGCCATGCCAGATACCTACTTCATTTCAGGAGTCTTTTGTTTTAGGTGTTCCTGAATGAAATAATGAGACATTATTAATCACATCCTGAATGACGGAAGAACTACCTTCCTGTTCCTATGCCTCTTGACACAGGGTACAAGAAGTCTTAATATTCCATACTAGCTTTCACAATTCCTTCCTTCCGTTATAATATTTCATTTCAATGGTGAATAATGTTTCCAACAGCAGTAGATTTGCCTTCTTGCAATTAGTAAGCTTTGCAAGAGGGAAAGAAGATTGGCATGCCAGACAATCCAACCTCATGCTTTACTTCATACCTTAAAGCTAACTTCATTTCAACAGAATTGTCAAATGTCAACTGACATACATCTTGGTCCAAGTCAGCTTTGACCTTAATGCATTTACCCTGACCGGGAACAACTACACTAATGCAGAACACAACATACAGATGTTGCTTCAGTGATAGATATCCAAAATGGGGTTTTGTTGATTTTTTTTTTTTTCCTTTGTGTGAAAATCTTTAAGCTTCCCCATATAATTTCAGTGAATGTTGAGTCTTCTATCGCACACCTACTTGTTCCTGGATATGGATCAAATGCACATCTTTTCCTGCACAAATTTTAGCTATGTTTGCCAGCAAAACATCAGCACTTCCTGCACAGGAAGAAGACTTGCTCAGAATGAACAACTCAGAGCTTCTTATCAGCATGAGTAATGGATACATTTCCAATGGTTTAATTCTGAAAAAGCTCCCCAAACTGCCAAACTCCAAACATCATTTTACATCTTTAAAACTTCCACGCGTACAGAAACACTGAAAGGCTTTTCCCTCCCTACAACCACAAAGTTTTCATGCTTTTTGCTTCTCCTGACTGCAGTTTCACAGATCAAACAGGTAAGTTGAAAAGGTGAAAAAAATACTTGATCACCTCATCTGTGAAGTGCAGACCATGATGCTTATCATTCCAAATCATGAATTCATTTTCCCAAGCATTAAGAAGACAGCCTATATTATTGGGTGTCTGTTACATTCACAGGGACAGATGAGTCTGATGATGGCAAACACCATTTAGAAGTTCAGAACAGCAACAGTTCAGTAACTAAAATAACACTGCTTCAAAATTTGCTTACAGCAAATTCCTCATGCTATTGTAAAATGACACAGATCAATCTAAAATCATAATCTTGAGTTTATTTACGCAGTGTTCTGCTGAATACAGAGGAGGATCTGGGACCAAATACTGAATTGATTTGATCAGGTGTTATTTATCTCTCCGTAAAAATGTAACACATTTATGTTAGGTCTTCTTGGATGCATAAATTATCCTCCTTTGTTCAAATTAAGCATAGCTTGTATTTCTCACTCCCATGTCTGCCATGGAAACTGACCTGGAATAATAAGAGTTCCATTTTATCGTTAGTCTCTGTTTTTATATAAATGGTCCTTTATATTAAATTGCCTTGGCCAGACAACTGCCTTTGAGAGTTTGCTTTAGATTTGTGCATGCATACACGTATTCTTTTTTATGCTTTTATTGATCAGAGACCAGTAAATTGCTCCAATTAAACTAGAATAAAACAGGATGATGCATAATTTATGAACCAAAGTAACTTTATCTGATGGGATGGTATCTTGCCCCCAGTAAAGCTCAGGTGTACCAGGGAAATTGTGGCATTCCTGCCAAATGGTTCTCATAGAGAAGCTTTTTCACATACATTTTACTGTTCTGCTGCTATTAAAACTATTTTAAGATGTAAGAACCACTTTCTAACTTGGTAGCTTTAGGTATGTTGGAAGTATGGAGAATTTTTAAGGTTGAAAAAATTATTACAATGGCTTAAAAGTAAATGGATTTTATACTGACATTTTTCTCGAGACTTTTCTCACTAAAAACAATCACTAACAAAAAACGGTAATTCTTTGAAAAACTTTCGTTCTTCTAGCACTATTTGCTGCTTCAAACAAGTGACATTTTGATCAGAAAGTCAATTAACACTTGGCTGAAATCAGAGTGAGACTACAAACATAGAAGGGAAATTTCTTGCTCCTTCCTTCCCTTGCTTCCAGAGAAAATACAATCAGCGATTAGAGAAGCAAGATCAAGCACACAGCCACCTCCTTCCCTCTAAAATTAATTTTCTGAGTGACAACTAATATAGTATCCCTGGCTGTAGAACAACGCAAGTAATACTTATCTATATCATCAGAACAATGCAGAACTGTTAATAACAAATAGTTATAAAGAACTCCTGCTCCTGTCAGAACACTGCATATGTAGAATACTCTGATGTGTTTGGATAAGCTTTTTAGTTTGTTTACATAGAAAATTTACTTTTTCTAATTATGTTCAGAGAAACCCCATGAGCACAACTTCAGTGGAATATTTTTCCCTTCTGAACTGGAGCTTTTACCTAACTGTTGGTACTGCGTTAAGACTTATGTTTCTACCCCTTTCTCATGGAAATTCTACCACATTTCCAGTAAAGATTCTGTGCAGATGTTTTAGACTGATCAGTCATTTGAATCCTCTGGAAAGTGTAGATACACGAGCTGGCTAGAAGTCTCACATTAAATTTTGAACTTAATAGATTTAAGACATATATGAGTTGTTCACTAAAAACAGTTGAGGTGGTAAATGATCCTTCCATGAACATAGATTTGTAGTACTTAAGTTGCATTGTCTTTTCAGGTATGCAGTCATAATACATAGCTTTACTGTAACCAAACATTGCCACAGGGATGTCAAATGTAAACTAAAGTTACAAACAAGAAGGGCTGAAGAAATGCTTTAAAGCAACTGCAACATCTCCTGGCAGAGAATCACAGAATGAAAGTGAAAATAAAGTCCTTAACTTTATAGAAAGGTAAAACCTCAAGAACATCTGAAGAAACACACTTATTGCTACATAATAGAAAATACTAATCATAACCTCCACTCTCTTAATTAAAGGACAGTGATAGTCCAGAAAGGATTAAAAGCCACAACAGACAATCCTTTGTAATTAAATCTTGATTGGACAACTCCTTGTTGATAGTTTGGAAGTGCTTGGATTTCTTCCTCCTTGAAATGACAACAGTCTGCTGTAGCAGACATTTATGAGCTTGGTTCAATACAGACTTAAATAAAATATCATGCCTAAGTAATACAGAAACTGCATGAGAAATCTAACTCCAGCATAAGTGCCTTACTCAAGAGTAAACTCCCTTTGTAATTCCGCCCCATGCATACAAAACAAGGGTAGAGACTGTGAGTACTGCTCCCTCCTCCCACCTAAGCACACGCTCAGCACCTGCATCCAGCCCAGCCAGAGTCCAGCCCATGAATAACCTCATTCTTTACACTGTTCACAGGCATTCAAAATAGCTCCTGGATCCTCAGCTATAATCAGACATGCCTACATGTAATTTTCTTAATGCATATGCATGTATGCTGCAATTACTCCACTGATGGAACAGGCTTCCCTGGCCCTGGAAAGGTTGTTTGGTAACAGTTTCAAAACTAGTATTCTCACATTAAAAGATGATTTCTGTTTGCTGTCTATTCAGCCTTTCAGAGAACTGCATTTTCTTTCGGATCTGCTTTCCTAGCTTATCGCTGACTTTTTGAAGATGCTGAGCTTTTTCTATTGGTGTCTAAATGCGTTATGTGGAATTCTGGAATTAGACATCCTGGCAAAACAGTGTGCAATCCTCATGCACAACACAGGGTCCTGACTACAGCAGGACACTGCAGAGACCCTCCTTCACCTACCAGGAAATCTACATCTAGTCTCTAGGAATGCATGTATCTCCCCAGGTCAAGAGACAGCTGTCACAGCCATATGCTGTAGGCAGACACAGGTGAGCGCCAGTCCCTTTCCCATCAACCTTATGTCTCCATTCCTGCAACTCCATATGCACCACAAGCCAGACGTAGCCTTTTTGATCTGACTGTGACTGAGTCCAATCTACACCTTTTCTCTTTACAGAGAAACTCACCTTTCTTTAGGGGGAAAAACTAGCATCTTGGGAGGCAGAGGGAAGGGAAAACCTGGGTCTGTTTCTGTACTAGCTTGCTCTGTTCCTTCCATCCTACCAGGGATTTTCAGTGAAGTCACTCCAAATTCAGACTAGTTGTAACATAGAGAAGCAAACAGGCACCTCATAATAACCATATTGTCTTCATCATCACTCATTTTCCACAGGACACATTTTCATGGCAAAAACTATGGTTCACTGAAACACAAAGGTTCATTTGGAACTGCTTAGGTTCAGCAGACTCCTGCGGGACTGAAGACAGTCAAGACAGAACTGTATCTCCATTTGCCCCAGTCTAGGGGCAGAAATGGTAAAGTCCTTGGCAGCTGTTAAGTGAAATTGATGGTGTGGTGGTACACATGAATCTAGCTAGAACATTCATTTCATTCAAGAGCTGCAGCATCTTGTGAGCTTCTAGTCTGGCAGTAATTTCAGTGCCTTCTGGTCTATGAAATAAAATATGAGCAAGCAAATTCCAGACTTCAAAAGACTTAATTTCTAAGCCAGCTCTAGTTGTTAGAAATAGTGATAACATTAAAGTCAGAAAATACAGGATGTGTCTAAACAGTATAAGTGAAATATGGTCAAAAGGATTAAAATATCAACCAGAATCAGTTTTGTGAGTGGCTGAGTTACTTGATTTCATTAAAACAATTTCTAAGTGTTCCAAAAAAATCAAAATACCATCATGAAAACTGCTTGTAAGTCTACAGTTTATTTAGACTGCCTGCAATAAAAATCATCTTAGGAAAAATAGATGTGTAGAAAGAAAAAGGAACTCTGAAGTTCCCTGGCAAACACGGTTTTTGTTGTTTCAGTTTTGCAGTAGATTTCAAGTAACTCCAGCAGATTTTGAATAGGCTGTGCACACACTGAGAGGGAATTCGCTCCGCACATACAAAATGCAGACACTCCAAAGCATGTCATCCATCATTCAAGCACAAGAACTCTCACATGAATTTAAACCTGTAAGTCTGATTCTCAGATCTGCATCTTCGCTCTCTGAAAATGTGACCCTCTGCATTCACTGAACCTCTGGGCATTAGCAATGGATAAAAAAATATGGGGGTTTTAATCACAGTTCACTACAGTTTAAAGGTTTTTACTATAAATTTAGCTTCATGTCAAACATCCCAGGCTCTGGGATGCTACTTTGTTCAAAAAGCAAAATAAATCTCAATTTTACCCATTCCCAAGAGGCCTGAATTGGACTAAATGGCTCTAGAAACTTCAGCACGGCAAGAAGCATCTATTTTGCAAAAAGGAAGACTGAGCTCAGGGAACAAATCAGACATATGAGAGACAGGAATATGAGCTTTGGGCATTTTGTTGTGTACGCCTCCATGCTGTAGCTAGGGGCCCAAGAACAGGGAGGCCTTTATAGGAGTACAATTCAGAGTAGAAAACTGTTAACACCTGATTGACCTTCCTCCATGTAAAATCAGCAGTTCCCACATATATATTAATTTATAAATTTAAAGAGATTAATAGTGAAGACAAAATTAATTTTCCAGTGTCTCTCTCCTCCTTTTGTCTCTGACTGAATGCAAGCAAAATTCCAAATGGAAAAAAATACATTAATTTTTAACAGGGGAAAAAACAGTACTAAAACCAGAATACAATAAAAATGGAGTCACTGTGAGAATGTTTGATTTAACAGTATCTGTGATTCCTATAGTTGTTAATCTAACTCTGTTATGTAGTCAGTCATCCAAGCTGTTGTAGTTTTGGTACTGGGCATGAAGCTGGCTGTGTAACAAACATTTCCTGTGGTTAAGCTATCACCATGATTTCACTGGAAAACAACAGGAAGGGTCAGAAAGTACTTAGCTACCCTAGAAAACCCCAAAATGCTCAGTGGTGATGGACACAGAACATTTTCACTGATACAATAAAAGAAATAAACTTTTATGCTTTTTGAAGTTAAAACACCAAAAGAAGATGATAAAATATTATTTACAGATCTTTTCCTTACCTAATTATGACACACTGATTTTCTCTGTCAATAATCATGTTCCTGTACATGCTGTCTGCAAGAGCATAAATATGTGGTGGGTTCTCATATTGTGCCTAGGAGAGGAAACAGAGAACCATTTTTCAACACAGCATTAAACAACACAGACAGAGCAATGTAATTCTGAATTTAAATTGGAAGAGTTATTTTCCTGGAAAAACAACTCTGAATCCCACTTTATGCTGAATTTTCCCCAGGATTTTTTTTTTTTTGTTCGTTTAATAAAAACAAACCCAGGTCTCTGGGTTTTGTTACTGATCTTTCTGTCATCCATAATTTTCTTCTGAACTATCATAAACACCCTGTTCTAAAAATGGTTTGTGCTTGAAATATATTACTCACATAATTTTAGCCCATTCCATGTGGTCACATGCTAACAATAAACTACCTAAACTGCTACACAGAGCCTGGTAGTGTATGTCTCATTTTCATCCACTGAATCCATTCAAAACAAATGGTTTCCCGAATCTCTGGACATGGCCAACTTGAGCAAAGCAGGAAAGAGAACGTAAAGCCCCTCATGTCCTTGTGCTGAATCATTCTTCAAGCTCTGTTTTCAAAAGTTGCATTCCATTTTGGCAACTCTTTTTTTTTATTATTGTTTTTGTCCAGTTTGCGAGTTCTCGGGTCATTTTGTATTGGGCACCACACTTTCAAGTTTAACAACAGCTTTTGCAAGGAGGAGTGCCTAACCCACATCAATGAGAGAAACCTGACCCTGGTTAATCAGTACAAGTACTTTCTTGAAATACTAATCCTATATTCCAGGGAATTCAATCTGAAGACTCAATATATGGTGGTAAATGGATATCAGCCAAGTTCTTACAGGCTAGTACAATGATACTACAAAGCCCAGAAACAAATGCTTCCAAGAGTTTAACCATATTGACTAATATTTACATGCCCCTGAATACTGCAGCACATTTTAGACTGGTTTACTTACTGCTCCTTGGTACATCTCAATTTCCTTTTCTCCAAAATATGGCATTTGCTTGAAAGGATTCACAGAGATTAATACAGAGCCAATATATGTCTGTATTTGAAAGAAGTTAAGATAACTACAGCTTCATAAAGTATTATCTTACCACTAGTGACTGCCAAGTAACTTTTCCATCTATTACACAATACAGTACAGCTTCAAACAACAGTAAAAACTCCACCACTTACAACTGTTAATAAAAACGAAATTAGCAGGCTTACAAGAATATAAACATTTCATTCAATGGGATGCTTTCCTATTATCAAAATATTTATTTTAGGACAAGCTAAGTATAGCCATATGTACTAGAGGTCCAAATATGACACACCTCAAATAAAAATACAGAAAGGAAATGGCATATTTAAACTGTTTTACTCCTTTGTAACTTAGGAGGTCATATTGTCAGTATTGGAAAATATTGTTTTGACCTTTGCAGAATATAGTATAGTGACACACTCTGATCTCATCGAGATAGTGCTGAGCACGCACAGCTGGATGGAAACAGCCAGTACTGAGCTAAATTATTCAGCTGTGTGTACTAGTAGGGGAGCTAAGGGAATTAGGTAATTCAGTATGTGTTGTTATTTTATGAGCGTAACTATTAACAGTACCTTAGAGTCTTATCCTGCAGGCTGCCCTGTAAGAAGCCCCTCAGTTTCAAGCTATTATTAGCCCCAAAAAGCTTTTTTAAACATTCTGAATGCCAGTATTTCACCATTCTGGATTCAGCTCCACATGTACCTAACATTTACAACATACTTCAGAAGCTTTAGAATCACAGTTGCAGTATACATATATGAAGCAACTGATACTACTTTACAGGCAGGACTGGTTCACTGAGCTGGAGTTAGCGGTGTAGCCATGTCAATGAGGCCAAAAAGTTGTACCACAGGTTTCATTTAACAATCTGGAATTGTTCCCAGGCAAAGCTTACTAAGCTTTCCAGACAAAAGTGGGAAAATTATCAAATTTATACTGCTGAATTATCCTATGTAAAAATCTATTGTTCCAGTGCCACAGCACAAAATGGTAACATTAGAGAAGAAGTATAACTCAGTGAGCATAATTTCTGTACTCTTTAATTTGCAATGCTTTCTTCATACTTCTTTTTTCCACTTAAAGTGACATCATCTGGGTCTCAAATATAATAAATCACGTATTCAGTCAGTATAAACATCCAAAGTGACAGTTTTCTGTTGGTAAACAATACCAGCATTTTCTGGGAGGATTCTGTAATCTCTATGCAACATAGCACAGAGAAACGTTCATTCATGGGTGGACACAAAACAATTGAAAGATTCAAGAGATTATCTCCATTCTAGAATGAAAAGCCTTTGCAGAACTGCAAAAGGAGTCTTTTTTCCCCTACACAAAAGAATTATAATGCTTTACAAGAAGACTCTGATCATTCATGTGACCACAAGCCGCTTGGAAAACATTCTTATTCCTGCTTCAGTACAAAGACCATCTCCACGTTTAATGTCACTTGTTCAGAAAAAAAAAAGCATAAAACCACTTCTTCGGCACAGAGCGCCAAAGACTTTGTGAATTTACTGCATGGAAGATGCAGAGTTCCACCAGGACAAAGCACTCGTGTTACTAGCAGGAAGAGCACCACAGTTTGCCTCAATACTATAGTTTGACAAATACTGCACAACTTTATCACGTTTCTGCAATGCCAATGTAATAATGGTGTGTTAATTTATTGAACAAAGAATTCAAACCCATGTGCACACACATATTAAAAACCTCTGCAGTTTGGGATGGAAATGTTAGCACAACTGCAAAATTATTTTCCTCTATCAGTCCTCAATAACCCAAGCTGCTACTTAGCTCTTAACCATCTGAAGGTATGGAAAAAGCCAGGAGATGTTATATTTCCTTCCCTTTCTCCTAAAAAAAGTTGAAACTCTTCAAGGAACCTATTCCCTGTTATTCCATACTAGCAAGTATGAAAACCTGGCTACAGCAGAAGATTATGTATTTTCCAGTATATAATCATATTGGCTAGTGTTTACCAGACTTATTATCACAGGTCATGTTACACTGTGAAAGCTAAAATGACAGTGATTATTCTTATCTCAAGGAATTGCTCTCACAAGAAATTTAAAGTAAAATTTAAAAAAGCAACCCTTTGGTGCTGAAATACATTTTCCTTGTTGGGTTCTGTGCTCAGATTGGGTTGTGTTCAGGTATTTAAATCATCTTCTTGCATTAATCATAGAAAAAAAAATTGAGCATGAACACTATAGGATTTACAGATGTTCAGAGGGTCAGCTGTTTCCATCAGCTCATGATTCACAGTATTAACAATTCCAGAATAAGTTGTAAATGGGATTATGTCAGAGAAGAAATGCTACTTTGAAAGCATTAGAATTTAAGAGGTATAAAAGACAATATGGTATCAAGACACATATATACACCTTAAACCTACTAATTCTTGCTCTTAGAAGTAGTATTACTGCAATGGCTTCAGGGGTCATATGGATATATAAATGTACAGAGCTACAGACATATCTTCAATGACAACAAGAACTATTCCAAGTAACAAAAAGAATACCTTAAAATAACTTTTGAAATCTTAATTTCAACCCTCAAAATTAGCTCAGTTTATAAAAGCATTTTGTGTAATCTCAGGTGAACTGTCACATTAAACACTCAGCATCTTTGAGTAATCAGTTTACACAGAATACATGCATTTAATTAGTTTCACATTGGCTCAGCAAGTTGACAGGGCCCCTCTAAAAGCAACACTGTAAAGGATACAAAAATATAATCATCCATGTATCGCTTCTTTAGGTTCTCCACTATGGAATCCTCTGTGATTTTGGAAAGAAGGACCATATCATCCACTCCACTATGCTTGACATTGTGGCTCTGCCAGTGATACCGGTAGTGCCCTTTGCTGCCCTACAAGAAAGCACAGTAAGAATCAAAAATGTTATTATGTAATAACTGAAAACCATCTATTCAGATTTCAATTTCCAAAATGTTTTTCTTTCACTGATTTCCAGTTCTTGATCCAGGAATTACATAAAAGCATACATAAAGGATGTCAAATGACTTACCTCCAAACTACTGAATAATTACACTGCTCTCAAAAATCTGAAGGTCATACCATGGTTTTGTGAATGTCTACACACAGAAGGGATTTTAGATGGCAGACACTGCTAAATCTAGCAGAAAAAAAAACATTTTTCCAACTATTGGAAGCTGACGATGCAAAAAACACACTCCTACAGTGCAACTATTAGTAGTGAGGACAATTACCACCACCAGAATTGATTCACTACCCTTTACAGTCTTTGAAGTCAAACCTGCACATATGCTGTAAGACAAGCGGAAGCCGTGAGCCTGATGCGGTTAAGTATACAGTGATGTTTTGCAGATGATGTTACGCAGCTTGTCGGCTACAAGTCTTAACAGTCCCTTTTGGCCCGTTAGTCACCATGCTTAATTGACATCTAAACAGATATTGGCTCTCTGCACTTAAGAGACTACTATTTCAAGACACTACTGGAAACGTGACATTTCAAGCTGTACCGCTTGGAATCAGAATCTGTTTTTCTTCCAGCTGATCTGAACAGTAGTTACGTTCTGTAGATACACCCACAAACAAATTTTAATCCAGTCTAGATCAACGCTATTAACTCAGCTATAAACCTGCTCTCCAAACCCAAATCTATTTGCTACAGCCTAGCAGATGATGCTGATGGAGTTCTGCCCTCTTGCCTTTTTATGCCTTTTTTTTTTTTTTATGCAATGCTGAAATTAGTGATGCTGGAATTAACACATTTTACACTGAGAAGCTGTGTGCACTGTCAAGATAGATGTGGCCAACAAAATGGCAATTCTGTGTATTCCCCTCATTTTTTAATATCACAATTTCAAACAATGTGATCTAGCCACACTGCTCTCATGTATGGTATGGGATCAAGTAATATTTGTCAGAATACACACAAATTATTAGTGTAAAGAAGCTAGCAGAATAACATAATGCATTATTTTAAGATAAAATAGGAAAATGTAGGTACTCTGAACACTTTGGCTTCACTCCAGTATTTCAAAATGGGACAATATCAACTTAGGTGCGACTTTAGTATGTGCACACTTTTGCACTAGTAAATGACCTATGCAACTGTACCAACACAAAAGCTCATCTGCCATATTGTTCCCTCATGTAAACAGTCAAGCACTTGTACCAAGATCAGGCACAGAAGTAGGATCAACAAATGGAGGCAGGGGAGCACATGGTTCTTACTTTAAGCTGGGCTGGCTGGAAGTTCTCATTAAACTAGTTTCAGACTACATTTTCCCACAAACTTCACTGCATCTAACAGGGTGAAAACCCAACAAAAGCTAATGAAGACACAGATTTAATGCATAACATACATTAGCAAATGTAGTCAGGCCTATGGGTTAGCCTCATCTCAACTGACAGAAAAACCAAGGACCAACTGGATTTTTAGCTCAAGTTAAAGTAGCTTGCACTAAAACCAGACCCATCTTACTACTGCAGGCAGAACTGTAGCCTTTATATATGTTTCCTATAAAGTCGCCAGCCACTGCTACAGCTGATGCAGCTCTGTCACTGCTAACACAAGAACAGTTGCAAACTTGAATTAAAAAAATGCCTTTAAATTTAATATAGAAGAGGTAAATACATCTGAAAAGACACAATCTCAGCAATTTTCTTACATGCGCTACAGGAAAATAGCAATCAAACTAGCTGAGTTTGCATGAACCTTGTCAATTTTACATTTGTACAATGGAAGCAGTGAGCTGAAGGCACTGAGAAAATGAAGGAACCAATTAATTTCTGGAAATTGTTATGAAACATATGACTGAAAAGATCAGTTGGAAGGTCAGGTTATTGGAGAAAAGAGAAGTCCAACAGAGAAGCATCATTTCCTTCAGCGTTCTCATCAGCTATTTATGGAACTGCATTTTGGAAAAAGGAACTGGCAGAGTGGACAAAAAGGTATGGTATCAAAATAAATACAGAGAACTGCATTCTTTACAAAGCTATACAGAATGTGGTTTAGTATCAGATAATAGAGTAAGCTACAGAAAATGTGTAAGAAATGAGACACAAAGCTCACAAAGCCATGGGATATATGGAAAATGTGCACACAGCTTGCAAAACAGCAGGCTTTACAAAAGTCTGGGACTGCTGTTGACAATGATTAAGCCACACATGCTACCAGGCCAAAGGGTTCCTTCCCAAAAGCAACAAGCCAGCAAGCAAACAAGAGGGGGCAGCTCAGCTTGCCCTGGAAGCAGCTCTCCCCAGCACTTAGTCACTGCTTTAATGTGCAGATGTAATCAAATCTGTGTGCTACAGTATCACATACAGTCAAATGGAAAGGAATGAAGAGAGATGTAATAAAAAGGCAGCAACCCAAATATCCAAAAAGCAACAGCATGGAAGACAGCTGACAGTGGTGGCACTAAGTTGTTCACATTAGTATTTTACCACATTTTAATTGGCAGTTTCCATGAGAAGTTTGGAACTACTTTACTTTCCTTACAACATGGCTTTACATGCAAATATACAAAGCAGCAGCAAATCACCACCAAATTGTTGTGAGACTTCTCCACAGCATCTAGAAATAAGCCCAAACTTTAGTAGTGCTAAATTAATCTGTGGTTAAGTTTTACTCTCACTCTCCATGAGAACCCAAGACCAGCAGGATGGCCAGAAGCAGTGGCTAGCACCTCCTTGGTCTGGGCAACAAAACAGGGAGTGCTCTTTCCACAGGACGTCCCCAAGTTCACAGTATCACAGTATGCTAGAGATTGGAAGGGACCTCAAAAGATCACCTAGTCCAATCCCCCTGCCGGAGCAGGAACACCTAGATAAGGTTACACAGGAATGTGTCCAGGCGGGCCTTGAATGTCTCCAGAGAAGGAGACTCCACAACCCCCCTGCGCAGCCTGTTCCAATGTTCTGTCACCCTCACTGAGAAGAAGTTTCTTCTCAAGTTTAAGTGGAACCTCTTGTGTTCCAGTTTGTACCCATTACCCCTTGTCCTATCATTGTTTGCCACTGAGAAGAGCCTGGCTCCATCCTCATGACACTCCCCCTTTATATATTTATATACACTAATAAGGTCCCCCCGCAGTCTCCTCTTCTCCAAACTATAGAGACCCAGCTCCCTCAGCCTTTCCTCATAAGGGAGATGCTCCACTCCCTCAATCATCTTAGTTGCCCTGCGCTGGACTCTCTCCAGCAGGTCCCTGTCCTTCTTGAACTGAGGGGCCCAGAACTGGACACAATATTCCAGATGCGGTCTCACCAGGGCAGAGTAGAGGGGAAGGAGGACCTCTCTCGACCTACTGACCACCCCCCTTCTAATACACCCCAGGATGCCATTGGCCTTCTTGGCCACAAGGGCACAGTGTTGGCTCATGGTCATCCTGCCGTCCACTAGGACCTCCAGGTCCCTCTCCCCTACACTACTCTCTAACAGGTCGTTCCCCAACCTATACTGGAACCTGGGGTTGTTCCTGCCCAGATGCAGGACTCTACACTTTCCCTTGTTATATTTC
Organism: Psittacula echo; assembly: GCF_963264785.1. Taxonomy (NCBI): domain Eukaryota; kingdom Metazoa; phylum Chordata; class Aves; order Psittaciformes; family Psittacidae; genus Psittacula; species Psittacula echo. The sequence goes on along the minus strand of NC_137741.1, from coordinate 7,553,087 downwards.
ATCAAGTTTCTCCCTGCCCAACTCTCCAACCTGTCCAGGTCTCGCTGGATGGCAGCACAGCCTTCTGGCATGTCAGCCACTCCTCCCAGCTTGGTGTCATCAGCAAACTTGCTGACAGTACACTCAATTCCCTCATCTAAATCATTGATGAATATATTAAATAATACTGGTCCCAATACTGACCCTTGAGGCACTCCACTAGATACAGGCCTCCAACTAGACTTCATCCCATAGACTAAGTTCTTGCTCTTCCAAGTGTAAGTGATGACCACAGAGTCTAACCTGAGTTTATTAACTTCAGTCACTTCCAAATGGTGCTATAACCATGCTCAGATAACAGTTAACTTGTCTGTAATATAGTTTTGAAATAAAAACCAACCAAACAAACAAAAAAAACCCCACCAAAACTCTTCCTATAGAAAATCTCTTCCTGTCATGCATAAATAATCTAAAAAAACCCCTCCATATCATAGCAGTTGCAAAAGCAACTCTTCATATTTCTTCAGTCTGTATATTTCCTAAAAGTCAAGGATATATACTTTAAAATTACAATGCTTTTCAATTGCCCACATTGCAAACATAATGATTTGTTCTTACTGCATATTGCTTGAGAACTTAACCTTTATTTTAGCTAGAGCTTCCTACCATCCACATATGAATGCAGCATTCCAGTCTGGATACAATTTACACCTGAACAAGTTAAGGTGTCTACCTTACCTTGAACCTGCTTTGCAGGGAGGGCTCAGACTAACTCACTCAGCTCTGATTGTCTTCTGTTCACACAACACACTTCCCCTGCCCCCGCTCTCCACCTGCTCCAAGGACTGTCTCCTGGGACTAACCAGGAACTTCAGAGCCAGCAGAACAAGGGCCAGTGGAGATGCCCCACACCCCCATGTCAGCACTAACCACATTGAGGACTCGTAACTCTAGCAGAGCTCTCCTGTGGCGCAAGCAGATCCAGGCTCAGAACTTGCGGTCCATCCCTGGGCCCAGCCATGCGGCTCGGATGTCAGCAAATACCAACTTGGCTTCTCTTTGGTTTTCCCAGTGAAAGATGTGATCTAACCATGCAGTAAGTAAGCAGATCAAAGTCTTTGTGTCAGCACTAACAATGCCTAAGCAGCTGAGAAAAGATGAGCTTGGCAGCTTAGGGAAAATATAAAAAACACAAAACACATCAACAGGCTGCTAAAAGCCACAGAAGTGGAAAGAGGAGAGTTGAACAACCTGGCTGCCAGGCCTCCTTCAGGCTCTTCCTGAGCTTCCAACCACCTGACATTGCACAGGGAATGGAGGCTGAGCTGGTGAAGCTGGAATTAAAGGCGTATGCCGCATGGCTGTCAGCTGTTATTATTCATTTGGTTGCTGTTTTAGGCTCAGAATCAGATCTGCTTTGCACTGACTAATAATAATATTTATGAGTCACAAGATGACCCTGAGAGCTAGAAGCCTACTGTTTCTGAGCCATACTGCTTCAGGAGCCCATAAACAGTTCCCACCTGGCTACAGACGAGGCAGCATTGTCCCCTCCATTTCAACAACTTTCTTACCTTCAGCATCAAAACAATCAAGACTTTAAAGAACATAAAACACTCTCACTTTGTAAATCTCCCTTAACACCCACTTGTTAACAGATTAAGACAATTGCTACATTAATACCAAGAGAGGGGATGTAAAATTCTTGCTATGTACTAAATGCTCTCTATACTTTCTGTACTACTTTTGGTATGATATGGTTAAAGCATATTATTGTTTTGTTTGGAATTAATAACAAATATCAATGAGATATTTATTTACAGAACTTTTTTTTGCTGCCCTTCACCTTTTGTTACAATAGCAACTGCCAGTTTCTTACTTTTGCCTTTATAAATGTTTGTATACTTCTGTATTATCCTAAGGAACATGTATTTGATGTGGCTATAAAAAGATTCAGTCATACTGTGTCACAACAGGGTTTTCTTTTAACTGGAAAAAAAAGCAAGTATTTTTTGTATTTCAAGCTATTAAAAATTCAAGTACAAAAACAATTTTAAAGTAGTAGGTCTAAAAATAAAGCATTAAAAACAAGGGGTCAGAAGTGACTGTATTCTGCCCCTGAGAAAGAGCTTTCTCTCCGTCAGAACTCTGCCTGAACTACAGCAACCTACATGCCATAAATAATAATGTTTAGCTCCCACAAAGAGAAAAATTGCCATCCTGAATCTGACAGCTTTTTTCAATGTCAAACATCAATCCTCCATCAGAAGTGATTCTCAGCCTCCACAAGGGAGTAAGAGTGTCAAATAATTATAAGCACAACCTTTTTTCCCCATTTCAGCTATGACAGAGTACTATTGCATGAAATCATTGTAGTTTTGAAGGCATGTATCTATCTACTCCGATTAGTTTTATGAATACAATACCAAATGATACACAGCCATACAAAACCAAAAAAGCTGCACAGCATTTACTCTACACCTGACATATGTAGGTGTAGAGTACTAATGGAGACATATCACTAGTCTCATACATGAGTAACTTGTACCATTTTTCCATCTAACAAGAAGCTAAAAAAAAAAAACCCCAAAACCAAACCAACAAGCAAAGAAACAAAAAACAAAATACAATGTCAGCTTTTGGCACTGACATAATCCATCAAAATAGCAAACTTTTGTAATCCACTTACAGGAATCTTTCACATAAATCTATGAAGTGGAAGTTTGCTGTTCTCAGCAGAAATACTTAAGGTCAATTTTGATCCACCTCTGGGATAATCAAAACTGAGAAGCCATAGTAGAGAAAAGTGCTCCTAAATAGCTCTTGTGAGAAAAGCTCTGATGCTAGAAAAACTAGAGATAATTGGTTGCAATGATCTGCCCATATTTCAAAAAGGATATTAAAGGAAGACAGCAGAAGCAAACAGACAGCCAAAGGGCGAATTATCTAAATTTAATGTGAGGCAGGTATTAAGTGAGACATCCCCACCATCACCACCTGCCCTGGGCTCCGGAGCAGGGAGCAGCCACGACTCTACCTCCCTGCCGCCAGCACAGCCAGGGCCAGGAGGAGGGGACGAGACAGAAACTGAAGCCTGCTTATGTGAACAGCAAATGCATGCTTGTTATGGGAATGTCAGATGTCTACAGGGTATACACATCATGCTCACAGCATCAACTCTATTGGAAAAGACCTTTAAGATCAACAAGTCCAACCCAGGACTGCCCAGTCCACCACTAAACCATGTCACTATCATTTTCAGGAGTCAGGAAAGACATCGGCATTCCTGTAAGATAAATAATAGAATATTACCAAAATAAAAGTTACCTCAGTGTTTGACTGAGGACCATGTACTGCATCAGTATTAATTTTCACTATTATCTTTTAAAGGTTATTTTAAAGAATAAGGCAAAGCTACTCAACACAACAAAATATGGATGGGGGAGCAGATCATGCTAGCGTGCATAAGTTTTTGATACAATTCACAAAGACAGTGGGCAGATACCAAAAAGTAGTTAATGAACTGTAAATTCATGCTTGCTTACCCCAAAGCTTTTTGGATGGATGTGGCCTGATGTTCCAAGAAATAATCTTCTCAAGGAAATGCAATACTGTTAGCTACTTACTTAATATGGTTGATTTGCCCTTAGACATTAGCCTCTGAGCAGGCTCCAGAGCTGGTCTAAGTTTGACTGGTCCCTCATGGCATGAGAAGCCAAAATTTCCCATGACAGTGGCGGATTAAAGATAGGCCTTGCAATATCAACATTTAGTCAATGAGCTTATATATACAATTTGTATATGTTAAATTTATTCTGAGTCTTCCTCTGTGCATCACATTCACAAAAGGTATTATTATGGTCTTTAATAGAAATGTGTAGTTTGAAAACTCAATCAGTCAATTCAGACAAGATGCCACTGCCTCTCCTACAGCATCAGACTGTAATTCTTTTTTCTTGATCATCCTGAAACTAAATAAGAAGCTGAAGTCAACTGGGAGCTTACCATCTGGTTTCCAGAGATAGGAACCTTAGAACAGTGTGACTCAGAAGCTCTGCGCATGGACCAGTGTCTCACACACACACTGCTAGAAGACGTTTCGATGCTGTGTGGTACATACTATATTGGTGCCAGCTTAAGTTTTTAGAGAAAGGAAAACCCGTGGCATATTACAGCAATGCCATCCCAGCCATGTCCTGTTCTAGCTGATGTCAGCGCTCACTTCCCTGCCCTGTCCCCCAGCCTTTGGAATCCAAACTTTAGCAGCAATCCATACTGAGGCCACAATCACCCCGGTGAATTCCTTTCTGCTCTGTCACTGCCTTCTTTGTATGGTTGCACATGAAGAGCAGTTGAAAGTTGCTCTTCCTTTCCCCCTTCTACTGACCCTTTTGTTTCAATGGTAAAACAAAGGTTTCCTCTGAAGAGTGATACTGCTGAGACACCAACCTGAGAGAATTTCTAGGGAATAAAACCACTTGTATTAAAACCTCATTTAGTTATTACTCCACTGTCAAAGAGTATCAGTCACCACAAATCCACTCTGCATCTACTGGATCAAGTTCCAATGAAGTCACTAGCACTTACAAACTACTAAAAATAGCTCATTCCCAATAACAATTGTTTATGTAATCAGTTTAATGGTTTAGTTATAAACAGGAAGATACTACATTCTAAAGGAAAATACTTATAATATCTCATATTTTAGTTACACCCCAATGAACTCTGACTTATCTTTGGAAAAACATGCTCAATACCACCAGTAATCAGTGTGAGAAAAAGGATATGTCAAACTATTAGTTTTGAATCTTTCCCTGAATTGGGTAGAAAACTGTAATGCTCTTCTCTTGTGATAAAAAAATTTACTTTTCAACAACCAGTTTTATTGAAATAACATTGCCAAAGGAAAACCTTACATAATAAAATGATAGTAAATGTCTTAAATAGTGAAAATATATAGATTAAGAACTATGTATCTACCAGTAAGACTTTAACTTTTTCATTAAGATCATAATATATATCTACACTTTTTAGCACACTACATCTCCCCATTTTTCTAAGGCTTTCAGGTTCGGTACTTTCTTTTTTTTTTTTTTTCCCCTATTCTGCAGTAACACACATACGAGATGCTCTATTTTTTCTATTTAAAATACTACTTAATTGACCAAGCTTAATGAAATCAGAATTATTAAAATCCAGTGATCTGTTTTCAATCCGTAGTCTGATACCTTTAGAAGATGAAGCAGCATTTTGTGACCCAGTTCACTAACAGCACAACAGTTCATGCAACAACACCTAAGCAGCCTGTAAGGTGGAAGCCAGTGTGGACAGCAGCCCCATGTCCGGGCAGGGTGGCCAGAGGGAGCCCAGCCCCTTCCCTCCCACCAGCTCACCTGCTTTTCACAGTCTGCCTACACTGAGAGATAACTGATGGAGGGGAGGAGGTCTGCATGAATCGCAATGCCAATGTCACCAAACAACTATTTATGACAGCCTTTTAACCCCATGCTGACCTTTACTACTTAGCCCCAGACGGAGATCTATCCTGTTTTTAAAACGGTGCCCACTGTACCTCCTAGAGAAGGAGGAACTGTAACTGCAGTGTAATAAGTTCAGTGTTATAGTTTGTATCATTTTTATGCATTCTAATTTTTTAACACAATATGCCTTTTGTAAAGCTCTTGGGTACTGAACTCTCATCTACAAACACCATTTTCACTGCCTGACCAGTCCAATATAAAAAGCCCTTTAAAAATACAGTTTTAATACCGTATGCCAGCTTTCATACACAGACAATGCATTTTTAAATATTAGATAGTTTTAGAAAGACCAAAACTATCTTTCCCAAACATGTAAAGAAACTGAAACAATCTCAATAAATGGATTATTTTTGGATGGCTTAGACATTTAAAACAAAAACATCTAAGCCCCACCATGCCAGTTTCATTAACTTTTACTCATCTACCACCCCAAACCTACTTTTTGCTGTTGTTTCATTTGCTTAGCACATATTCCTAAGACCTCTAGATATAAACCAATTTAACTCCAACGTAATGCACTAACACATTCCAGCAGCAAAAAGGAACATTATATTCTGCACATGAAACTGCATTATTTTCTTCTCAACAAATTACTTTGTCTGGTGCATTTGTCCTCACTTCATCAATGGCTAAAGGATTGTGAACAAGAATATAACAGGCTGGACAAATTATAGAAGTTGGCATGGACTTTGCTTTATTACTGTTGTTTTTAACCAAGAATGTCTAACTCGATGTTTTTATGCCAACACCCTGGAGGGAAGAAGGCTAGAGGGAGACTTTATCACCATGATCCAGTGTTTAAAGGGTGGCTACAAAAACCCACTCTAGTTTGCACTTCTCAGGCCCCACCTGGAATACTGCATTTTTTGGTCCCCACCATACAAAACAGATGTGGGCTGGCTGGAAATGGTCCAGGAAAGGAACACAAAGATGATCCAGGGACTAGGAAGCCTGTTATATGAGGAAAGGCTGAGCAAAACAAACTGGGTTTGTTCAGCCTTGAGAAAAGGAGGCTCAGGGGAGACTGGCTACAAGGAAGATGGAGACTCCCTTTTTACAAGGAGTGACATAGAAAAGATACAGGGTAATGAGCACAAGTCAGTGCTGGGGAAATTCTGGTTGAACACTAGATTCAGTTGGACAGGGTGCTGGGGCATCTAGTCTATATCATGCTTTGCCTAGGAAGGCTGGGCCAGATGATCCTTCAGGTCTCTTCAAATCTGGGACTTTATGATCCTAATTATGTAGCAATTCCACACACACACACAAAAAAAAAAAAAAAAAAAAAAAAGAAAGACTGATTTATAAAACAAGCACATTAGCTAAATTATCCCCCTGAATCACATGTGAATTTAGAAATACAACAGCTGAGTTGGGTTTTTTCTTTCTTTTTTTTTTTTCTTTTAGGTATATATACAGCCATTTTCTGAACTTATTTTTAAACCAGAAGGAATATAGACTTCTTTTTCTTTTTTGAGATTGTCATGTAGTCACGTCTGTAGCAGTTCAAGATAAACACTCTTTATTGTAATAGGCATAATAAAACAGCAAAAGCTGCAACACAGCAGATAACTGTGGCCAAAATTAGTTTTTCAACAGTATGTACCAAAAGGCACCTTTGTGCTGACACCACAAAACTCTACTCAGAGTCAGAACATTTAACTGCCAAGATGCCCAAAAGACAGACATGCAGTCATGCTTATTTCTTAACATGGGAACTGGAATTGTCATTGGTTTCAAATTAATGTTTTATTGAGATATTTGCTTTGATCTTCCCAACTGTTACAAATGGAACCTGCCCTCCCATATGCAGTGTTTTTTCAACTGGGATGAGCAGGGCAATACAAGACAATCACTGTTGTGTTGCACCAGGGTGGTGCCCCGTGATAAGGAGTTCATTTGCGAAAGTCCTGCTTGCAGAATTTAAAGGTATACTGTTCAGTTTACTTGAGATTTTACCAATCAGGTGGCTTCAAGAAGTCACCTTTCATGTTGGATTAAAGGCCTCCATAATCTGTCCTTGGACTGTGTTTAGATAGAGAGCTCTGGTAACTCGATTTCTACAGAGGTCACTTTACTGGGGGGACAACCTGAACAGGGAGAGCCCTTGGAGCCACAGTCCTGCAATGCTGCACAGCTTGGCAGTGGGAGGTGGGATACACCGTGAAGAGCTGAAAAGCTGTTACTGCACACTCAGGGAGAAGCAGGAGAGGTCCACCCTCCTCCAAAACATCCATGTTTCACACGCGACCTGTCACCTCCTCTCCCTGCTGACCAACAGGAGGAGCTTGTTTGGGTGGGCAGCAGGAGCTCCGAAATGCGGAGGTTCCAATGTAAAAATTGCTTTCTATGTTTATTTTAATTTCACAGAGTGCTGAGTAAAGAGAGTAAAAGCTCTAGGACTACAGCAGCTTCCTGTTTACCTCAGCAGCACTGAGTCACAGCAATAGGGGAAAGGATCAGGAGGTGGTGTTCACTCACCTAACACTGGAGCCAACACCTGGGTGGTAAAACATATGTGGCTTAACTCACAAACTCCTTTTTATTGGCTTTCATGTTTTGCTGTTCATGCAAGAAATGAGATTAGACTTCAGACATTGGGTAGATCAACTATTCAATACATGGATTAAGCCTTTAACTCTAGAAGAACGCACCCTTAGTATTTATTTCAGTGCATGCAGATACAAATGCTTCCTTGTTTAACTATTATACAAATACAAACAAGCATTCCTTTAAGCACTCCACCTCAGGAATAAGTTACACATTTCCAAAGGACCAAATCTGCAAGTTCACATCAACTCTCCAAAGGCTATTTATCAAAGGGCAACAGAAGGCAAAACCTTGGGAAAAGCAGTATACATCAGACCCAACAAATCTCACACACTGTGTAAGAAGAGACTCAAACAGATACTGCTTTAGCTTCCCAGCTGTACCTTCATCTCTGGCCTGACCTACAAAGAGCTTACTATCTACTTCCAGTATAAGAGTTTAGGATGGTTACACAGCTACACTTCAGCTTAAGGAGTACATTCTTTCTAGAGCTCACAGGAGTCCCCCACCATGCCAGAAAGCACATTCCCCTGCCAGTCCATTCCTCCCTAGTCAAGTTTACAGTTTTGCATGAAAGGACCAAACCTAAACATTGGGGGCAGAGAGATCTTTCTTCTCCAACCCTGAACAACCCAGTGACAGCAGAAGTAAGCTACTCCGAGATAATATACAAAAAATAGGAACCTAGTGAATGCATAATAAAAGTCCTTAACGGACAAGACCATTTCATGCAGAGGTTTGGCCATTCTCTGTTAAGATTTGATTTTTACTTCAACTAATACTTACACTATACCAGGGCAAGCAGGTCCCATTAAGTGCCCATAACAGATACTCTCATAACAAGATTATATTTCACATGCACGTTAGAAGGTTAACATTTGACACTGCACTAATTTTCTAAACCAGGTTTGATTATTCAGTCCAGGGCAGCTTTGAGGTGACACGGTTTGGAGTGTGAGGTGTCCCGGGGGGGGGGGGGGGGGGGGGGTATGGAACTTGATGATCTTAAGGTCCTTTCCAACCCTAACTATTCTATGATTCTAAGAAACCACATTAAAAACACACCATGTAATACTTCGGTTGTATAGAGCAACTGACTTGTTGTCATTTAACCCCAGAATCCCAGACTGGTTTGGGTTCAAAGGGACCTTAAAACTCATCCAATTCCAACCCTCTGCCACACACCTTCCACCTCCAGCTGCCCAAAGCCCCATCCAACCTGGCCTTGAACACTGCCAGTGATGGGGCAGCCACAGCTTCTCTGGGCAACCTGTGCCAGTGCCTCACCACCTTTTAGCACAGAAACAGCAATTTTCCCCCAAGGTTGTTTTTTTGTTTTGTTTTGTTTTTTACATATTAGAATGTTTAATGTTAATATCTAGCATTCAAATTATTACTTGAGCAAGAAAGCTAACTGAAAACTAATTTAGATATCTAGCTATCTTCATAACTATGGGCTTTTACCAGATGTGTTAACAAGCGGGTCCACTTGCAAACTAGCATTCTTCACACATTTGCTGCAAGTAACTGATACTCAGTGTCACAGATGTTGTATGACATAGAATCATAGAATAGTGAGGGTTGTAAAGGACCTCAAGATCATGTAGTTAATTATGCTTTGCAGAAATGCCAGCTCTGAATGCACTGCAGGAGGCTTAGACTGCTGCTGTTTCACAAACACCATAACTTTATCATTGATTTTGCAGAATTATGCAAAAGACCAAATTTTAAAGTCAGTTACACCTTGTAATTCACTATCAGCATCATAAATATACAGCGCATTTTGTAGTCCAACTGCTTGTACTCAGCATCCAGACAAACCCAAAAATAAAGAAAAGCGCCCTTCCAAAATAGGAAAACACACACTGGAAGCAAACTTAAGTGTGTTGGAACATTTTTCCATGGAATTAAAAAAGAATAATCCAGGAACGGGAAAAACCTTGTAATGCTGAGGCTTGGCATACTACCAGTCTTGATGTAAACATAGCTAAGATTTTGCCAAGATCATTGTGTCTAAATGTTATTACTAACCAGAGAATAATTGTGAATATAGGAATGCGGTTAAGTCTTCTTAATCAGTTCCTTGAGGTTCTTCGGTGGCATAAACAATGCATAAGCAAAGTTTAGCATGAATTATTCAACACTTAAAATACTGAAACTCATTGAGGCTTTCAAAACCAAAACTCTTCCAATTATGAACACCCAATTAGAAAAGAACAAAGAACCGTGAAATATTCAGGTATCTGTTATTAACTTGCCAACCTGTTCTATTCTGCTAATTTTACTTAGGCTTAGTTAAGGTTTGTTGCAAAGAAAACCATCCTCACCTTGCTTCTGCAGAAAGTGTATAGGCCAATTACGAATGTTTGTCTCTGCAGGACTAAGGAAAAAGTATTCTGAAGCAGCCTATCAACTTTTATACACGGCATCTGTTTGGGGGGGTGTAATAAATAAGGACATAATTCACAAATCTAAAATTTTCCTTCTCGCCTGCACATTTCAGATTTTTGAAGACCAGGTGAAACCTTAAGTTACAGATTCCACCTAAGCTGCCACACTGAAATGAAGGATATTTGTCTCACTGCTTATGGAACTGAAGCTTCAAATACTCTCCAAGGTAACCTTTAACAAACACACACAAAAGAACACCAACAAAACTAAGTCAAGTAACACCAAATCCAACAAGACCAGGCTCATTACAAACAGGTTTTAGGGAGTTTTGGGGGGTTTGGGGCTCTTTTTTCTCTTTTCTTTCTCTTTAAACAAGCAAGGAACAAAGACTGCCAGCAACTGAACAGGCTACAAGTCTTCGCTATTTTGCTATTGGAAATACAGGTTTTAGCATTTCAGAATCATTCTATTGTTAATATATCCGGTTAACCAAAGCTATCAGAAACACCTGTTAAATAACAAAAGCCTCTTCTTTCTTAGGTTTTTCAAAATAAGAAAGAACACACTAGTAGAAATTGTTCTTCAGTAAAATACATAAGTTGTTTATAATAAGCAATACAAAATGCCTCTCCTATAGGTTGTATTGCATTTAAATCTGAAACATGCATCTAAAAGCCTTTGTACACTACAATGCCTCATCTAGTTAAGTTTTTAAACAGTAGATGAATAACTCACTTTACAGGTTCCTATTACATCTTTATGTTTCATACTCAGTACCATAAAATCTCATTATCATTTCAGATGTCTACGATTTCAATTCAATCTAGTGCAACTGTTAAGTTTTAACACTTAACACCACTGTAGCATTTAGAAGTAGCTGCAGACCACGACTGAAGTTACACAGGAGTACACATTTCACAGACATGCCATCTCCCTACCACCTGCACTGCTACTGCTTGCAATACGGGTGTTCATAAGGGGTGGGCCATTCCCGCCATCCAGGTCACTTGAAGGCAGCATGCTATCCTGTTATATTGACTTAAAACCTATGATGAAAGACAGGATAAAGGCACAAGGCATGGAATGCTTTAAACATTTCAGCAAATGAGGTGTGATTTGAAGCTGCAAGATTAGTCATATACTGAGGCAGGTTTGGGATTCGCACTCCCACTCTCAAAACCCCTGCTGATGCCATTACATGCCTGGGTTTATTTGAAGCACGGTGACTGAGGAAAGTTTGGTTTCTACAAGGTTCCTTGAACATGCACAGTTCTATGCATCATCTAAGTGAAGCAATAGTGGAAAAACACATCATACATCAGGCATGTGATCTTAAACCACCCCAGCCCTCTGTCTGTGCCTTTTTCTTTCCCTTACAAAACATCAATTTGAACAACCATATTAAAAACTATGCTGTGCAGCTAAGCATGCCTCATCCAGTTAATGAAAGCACCCTAAAATCTGTAGATTAGAATGAGACCATTAGATATGCACATGTGCATCTGCATACTCCTTGTGCAATGTCTGCCCACCAGAATCACTTTGTTTCCACTGGAAAAAAGTGAGAAAGAACAGGAGGCAGCCTGCAGCTACCTTGCTTTGGAGTCTGCTCCTGTCAATTCTCCATGTTTAGCAAGGGTTGATTTACATAGTGTTTGCATGGGAGAGCATCAGGCAAAGCCAAGTTTCAAAAGAGAGCAAGACTAGTAATTTAGTCATTGATGTGTCAGTAATGGCCCAAAATGGTAAAGCAAAAGGGCTATAAATGGGACAAAACCTTTAAACCAAGTGTCAAAGATTATCCAAATATGTGTAGTGATTAAAGGTGCCATAGAACATTTTGTCAGAGTAGGGTTTTTATGCTGGAGTCCAATTCTAAAGTAGTTATATTGCTTTTAGTTAGTGCTCACAACAGCTTTGAAAAGATACTCTGCATTTTAAATCACACAGAGCTAGCATGACAGAATAGCTTTCCTGTATCTTTTAACACACACAGTCTGTGGCATACAGGCAATACCTAACACCAACTATTCCATAGATTCCTATCAGAGATTTGTCTTCAGTGCTGTTTTGCCAATTTAGTGTTAATGCACAAATTGTATATATATTTTATTGCACTCAAACTCTCCAACAGCCCATAGCAGTAATTTTAAAGAGTAGTATAAAGGTTAAAATCAATTTTTAATCTGTTAAAAGTCAAGATTCATATACAGGCATTTAAGCAACGACTTCTTCATATAACCAGGTTCACAAATGGAGATAACATTTGTACATCCATGTTTAACTCCATCGTCTTATTGCAAAATATAAAACAGAACATCATTGCCTTTATACAATGCGTGTCATTGCAAGCTTCACTTTTGTATGTGCTACCATAAAAAATTGCACTTTAAAATGGAGCACAAGAATGTTTGAGTGTTTACACACACCATTTCAGAACCATTGTCAGGGCAAGGTTAAACCTGTTTAGAACTACCCAGTAAAGGCATAACTCACATTACATATTTGTACAGATAACATTTAAGGGACAAACCCCAAAAATCATACTGGAAGTCTGTTACAAAGTGGAGCATGTCATTTGGGATTTGCAGCTGAAGACAGAGGACTGCTGAAAGTTAAAAGATGTAGAAGGGAGAGCTTGTGAAAGACAACTGCAGAAGCCAAGAATTAATACCACAGTGTCAGGCCAACCAAGCATTTCAAAGTCACACGGCTAATCAGTGGGAATGATGACAAGCATGTGTTTCCTATGCAAGGTCAGAACCAGAGATGATGGTAGACTGAATCAGTTTCATTAGTAATACTGAAGGCTTATAAACAGATGGAAAGAGTACTAAGGTAGAACTGAAGGAGCAGAACTTCACATTAAAATTGGAAGCAGTTTGCCTAGATCAGATTAGGCTCCCACCATGTCACCAACACAGATCATGCCACCATTCCCTCTTAGATTTACTCCCCTTGTTCTCTTTCCTATTTGAGAAAGCAGGATCTGTCACTCAGCCTATTGTGGGCCAAGTCATACTTCCATCACAGAGGACACAAAGTAGTTTGGATACACTGCCTGGCAAAACCAGCAGAGGATTCTAGCCTTCTCACACACTATCAATTATTTAAGCTCTTACGAGAGCTCAACAACAGAGATACCATGGTCAGCCATTAGGAATAAGCCCCTTAGCTATATTCCCCAGTACTTCCTTATTAAAACAGCAGCAGAATAAAACAGAGGGAGAAAGGGGGAAAAGGAGGGAAAGACTGCACACCTTTGGCACTTCAGTGAGGTTTTGCACACTGTCACACTACAGACTGGAAGACAGGAACAGGAATGAAGGGGAAAACAGTTAGGTTTATTACAGCCACAGTAGCAAATGTACAGAACAGAAAGCACTTCCCCACCTGCCAGTTCTGAAACATGTCCTCACTTGCCCTGTCTTAAAACAAAGGGGGGAAAAAAACCAACAACCCAACAAAAAGCCAAACACACCACAAAACCAACCCTCCCAAGCTTAAAAACCTGAGTAGTTTTAGCCCTTGAGTATATTTCCAAGTCTTCAAAAATATCAAGAATGAAAAACGAGTGACTACACATCTCATTGAGATACAATGTGGAAGTAGTAAGTGGGGTCATTTAAATGAGGTAGACTTCTACCTCCCTCGAGAGTTTCAACTGGTCAAGAATAATTGAAAAACAAGCCCTAAAAGGACACATCTAGCTACAAACATTCTTAAAATGTCAAAAACATTCTTCATTGTTCACTGTATCCTGTTACCAGTTTGAACATAATTTTAGCTACTGAATTGGCATTTTATTGTTTTGGCAATCAGATGATATTAACTTCCCCTTTGTTTTTTCTTTTCCTGTTTGTACACCTGCACTCTCAATGAGCAAACAGCAACAGGATTTAACTTTATAGTTAGTCTACTACTCTACATCTGTAGAGAGCAGCAGGACAAAATACTTTCAAAGCCCTGGGGAAAAAAACACACCAACCCAAAACAAAAAAAAAAACCTAACAAAAGAACCAACCAAGCAAAGAAAACCCAGCAGCAACCTTGACTTCTAAGATCTAAATGTAGTCCCCAGGTAAAATAATTCTGAAATTAAAAAAAGTACATTTTTCCTACACACTGTTTGCTTCAGATGTAAAATTCATGCCGTAGCTACCTCACAACAGAGAGTTAACATCCCTATTACTGACGTTACAGCATATTTTGAAGCGCAGACTAGGAAGAACTCCCATAAGTTGTCTTAAGTGCATTCTAGAACAGTAGTAAGTTACCACTGGTATTTTTGATTGAAGTCTCTTTTCCCCCATACTAAGTTATCAGCTATTTAACTGTTCTTGAGATCAGAGATCCAATACAAACCACAATAGGCAGGTTACAATCAAACTGATGGAAGCAGTTCACCATGCTTTGTCCCTTGCAGTCCCACTCTAGCCACACAGGGCATGAAGAAAAATTCTGCTATACAGTAGCAGGATAAGCCTACTAACTGCTTGTTCAATTTTGAATGTATTCTGCTGAAAGCAGACCCATGTACCAGACAAGTCAAGTGAAAAAGTTACTTATTGGCCTCAGGTGCAAAAGTGCCTCAGCCTCTATCATTAAGAAATCATCTGAACAAAAGAAAACCTGATTTCAGTAGGTGAACACTCTCGAGGTGTGTCAGACTAAATAGCTAGTCATGACTAATTCATTAATTGTGGTAACAACCACACTTCTCCATTACATTCAACTCCCTTCAGAACAGATTCATCAGAACATCCTTAGTGATGGCAAAAAGTTTATGAAGTACCTGCCTATGCACTAAGGGTACAGGCTGTACCGTCAATACAGCCCAAAATACTTGCTTCAGTACCTGTCATCTTTCACACTGTTCAGACTGTTTTCAGAATCAACAGTTCTTAAATTCCTTTCCACAAAAGGACTGGATAAAAGCTGTTTTAGTCTATAAACTTCTCCTACATCACCAAAACAGGGATTTAAAATTCTGTATTGTGTTCTGCTCTTCTGGGTGGGTTACAGACACTCTTGTCTTAACCAGAATTGGCAGGTTTTAGTTCTGTCAAGACTATATCTGTATTGGCTTTATTTTGGGCAGTCTGACACATGCAGCTGAAATTTACTCAGTCTGAGTTTAAGTACAGATTGCAACACTTGAGAGCAAGAAGAGGCCAAGATCAGGACTCCAAAATATCAGAACCTGCTGTCACATAATTTGTATTTTGCTGATGAATTGCATGGGAACAGCAGCTAGCTATTTTAGCAGGAAGTATGGATTACATTTCTAGTGATCACAGTGATTACTAAAGTACACCATATTTGCTTCTTTTTCAATATGGCTTTACTAGCAACTGTTCAGGAAACCAGGTTTAGGGCTTGGGGTTCCCCCCAAATCTGTACTGAGAATGCAGAATACATCACAAGCCTACCCAAGCACTGGTCTTAAGATAAAAAAAAAACAAACAACCAGCCCAAGGATCAAGTTAGGAGGTGTGACTGACATTGATGTTCTAAGTATTTTTTCCTCTTTCACTATCAGCAATTAAAGCTTGTGTTCAATTTCCCTAGAAGTACTTTGTAGCCAACACGAATTCCAATTCTTCATAACTTAAAATGCACCACTGCTAACATATAGACCAATGGAATCTCTACTACAGAACAAGGACTTGTAACTTGTAAAGACAAGCTTTTAGTATTGTCAAGATACAGGCCACTTGTCTTAATCGACCACAGCAGTGCCACTTAACTGCTTAACATCACTGTAACTTCACATAGAAAACAGCACTGTAGACAGCTACAAAGAAAACAGACCTGATGTGACCCTGCCAAGATTAACCCATCATTTGAGGAGGTCAGACTGTCCACAAACACTGCATCACCACTCTTTTAGTGAAGAAGGATGTTCACTTTGTTTAGAAAAATACCAAATATGGCAATAAGTAGCCACTGTTGTTCTGTTTCCTCTCCAATGTTCCTAGAATGAACCAAGAATAAAAACACAAAGTAAACTACAGGAAGAAACCACTGCTGGTCATGAGCTTACTCTGCATATTGAGATCAGGTCTCTGTGGACTGGGCGTGCTGGTATTTCAGGCATTTCACTCCGGAACCAGAATTCCTATTTGCCACTAGAAAAGCTTTAAAGAATAGCACTCATGGGAACAGCTTTAAGACTTCTGGAGAAGTCAGCTGGGTAGCTGACACTAGGAACTAGTAAACTAAGTATTCCTTTCAATATTAAAACTGTCAGTTAACAATAGTACTATCTACATGAAGTAATCCATTCTCTACTACTGCGTGCTGCTGAAGTTTAACCACTTTGTAGCCTCAAAAGAGGCTTGCACACTTTTAACATATTCCTGAGACAGAGTCCAAGGTCAGTGGAGACTGCATTCAGTTCTGTAGAGAATACATATTCCGTGTGTTTGAAGGCAACTTTAGCTAGGACAGATTAATTTCCATTATTGAATGTACCTTTCTTAACCACAACAGAGCCCATTTCAATTGCATAAATTAAGTTTCATCAACCATATATCATATACACCAATTTGTTATTTAAAGCATGTATCAAACTTGGCAAATTCTTATTTTCCTTAGTACCTTGGATCTAGTCCTTTATTGTCATGCAGATGGCTATTTCATAGTGCCGTAATGCAGTTATAGACAAGTATCTAAGCTGCTTAAGAAACAAGACTTGGTTGGTAGAAACAGGTATCTCAAGTTCCACACAGTGGACACTCAGGCACTGTCAAGTCCTCTTTCCCTTGGTTAGGTACACCTCTAATCTCACTTGCTCTGCTGATGACCTGTCCCTATCCTCTCATCTGAAAATGATCATGCCCTGAACTTTGCGGACAGCAACCCAATGCTGAGACAAAACACAAGTGAAACACTTCAAAAGGGCAAAAGCAGTGGTCTCTCTTACAATGAAGTTATTTTCATGCCCTTTCCAACTCTGCTTTAAACGCAACTCAAGTTTTTGCTCGTTAAAGGACAAACCTCAAGTCAGCCCTCCATAGACATAAGCAGTGCCACACAGGACCTCCGTTTGTTACAAACATATTCAAGTTCACTTTTTCCCCCATGTCATGCCTACTTCTTAAAAAAAAAAAGAGAGAAGTGCCAAAAAACCCCCCACAAAAAACACCATCACACACAACCCACAAACAGCACAGTCTGTAGAAGTTCCACTTCCAACTTCAAGAGCAAAGAGTATTTGCTGCAAGTCTATTCCTATAACTTACCATCAGTAACAGAACAGGACTTGAGCCCTTACAGGGTTCTCGGACATTGTTCCTGCAGGGACTTTGCCTTCAACGACTGGTAAGTAGAATGTGACACTGGCCATCAAATATGAACCCACTGGGTCCACTGAGCCCCATCTGTTACCTGGAAGAAAAGCACTCCTACTCACAAAAACACTCTGGGCCAATTCCACCCCTTACTAAGGCATCTAGCAAATGTGAGCTTTAAGCATCTGTAATTAGGAATTCTTGACTACCCAAGAAGGAAAAAATGCTTTGCTAAGCCAACAGCCACTGTGGAGCAAGTAAACAGCTAACAGTTTGGATACAGTTCAGGAGTCAGATATGCATTTTTATCTCTTTTGCCATAGACATCTCAGCATATTTAAGCTGCTACTGTGTAGCAGTAGGTAGGCTTATACCTTCCGCTTCTACCACGGCCCAGCAATTCCAAAAAGTCACCATACTCCAGTCTATTCAAGTCTTCCAAGCTACTCAAAGAACAGCCAGGGTACCCTAAAAACCTGAAAAATATCTGAATCGCCCTACCCTGAGAAGTTGTTTTGACTTTTCCACTTCAAGGACCAGAATGTTTTCGCAGGAATTTTTGGTTTGCTGAATGTAGCAATTCTTAACCAATATAGTTGCTCCCAGTGTATATATTTAGAGTTGAGGGGAAGCACTGAAAAAGGCTTTGGAGACTACCAACAATACAGCTTCAAGCCCTGGAAACAAGACTGTGCATAAACACAAGATTTTAAATGGAGAAAAATAAAATCTAGCTGAAGTAATTCTGTTCTTAGTGGGACTACTGTATTTTACTTGCTAAAGTCAAATACTTGTTTTCATGGATTAAAGCAATTCAGAAATCAAAAACTTATCAAGTTTACACAAGAACAATGTCAGCAGATAGCATATGGTACAGAAGTGATATGTAATATAAAAATGTAATACATCAGATCCCACAGTATCCAAATTTATTATTCAAATTATGGCAGGAAAGATATCAGAAGACTCCTGACAGGAGTTGTGTGTCAGCCTAGCTTGCTTCCTTAAAAACCGTACCATTAAGAAATAACAAAAATGATAGAACTAAATAAGATACAAGTCTAATTCAATGATGATTCCCGTAACTAATTAGGTTTTCTTCTAGATGACCACATCCTATTACTATAGTTCCTTCAAGAACATATTAGGTAATAATTTGGAAGTGCCAATACCAAAACAGTGGAACCAATTATGCCAAATCCATGGTTCATTTCCCTTACCAGAAGATACTGTACAATTACTTATTAACTCAGACTATGTAGATAGCTAGTACCTCTGTGCTGAGAAAGCAAGGATGAGTGGGTTTGTAGCTTATATTCTTTCTGGAATGAATCTCACAAAACCCAAAATCTCCAGTACATCTGTACCATAAGTATGACTGTTTTGAATTACTGTTATAAATCCTTTCGCACATTTCTCTTGCTTTAGGTATGTACTGCATGCGGCTGGGGATGTAGTGCAGGAAAACTAATTCTTTCATGATTAATAAACAGAAATCAAATTCTTCTCAAATATTGAAAGAAAAAACAAATACTCAAATGTAAAAGTATGCACTTGCTTTTGAGTACCATGAAATGGCTTTTAAGATTAGGTTTAATGAAAGCACTCCTTCAATATGCCTCAAGAACACTGCTTTCACTTAACAAATTAAGTATTTTCAGTTCATATACCAAAACATCTGCAATACACTAGTCTAACACCCGAGTGATCAAACGGTGTACATGCAAGTACATCCCAGAAGAACTACAGCATCTCAAAGCCTAACAGCTAACAGAATGCTAATGCTGCACATATATACATTTACAATACCTAGGTAAACTTTTGATCTTGGAATCTCCCTACTAACCCCCCATATCAGCAGTAGTGCTTTTGTACCAAACAAGCTATCAGAGTGTACAGGGGTCACAACTCAAAGGACTTCAAATGTCTTGACAGCATTGCTTAAAAATCAAATACACTTTGTATCAGCGTACTTCTTTACAAAGCTGGGAATAACATCAGGTTAAGAGTTACTGCAAAAGCAAATTTGGAAGCACTTAAGCATTTTTGCAGACTTGCATCCTTCACAGCAGAAATAAAAAACAAAACAAGACGAGACAAATTCTTGACTACTGCTTGGCACTGCATATACATTATTGACAAGAGGTCCCAACTTCTATCTTCCTGTATTTTTGCTATTAGCAATATACAACTCAAAGCACAGGAAAAGACATAAATCACTGCAAAAGATAACAGCCCACACTGGTAAACTGCCTAGAATTTCAAGGCTCACAAATGTTGTGGAATGCCAGATTGAAAACATAAGACTGTCTTAGGTACAGGATCAAACATCTGGCAGCACACTATTTCATAAGTCACAGGCATGAAAGATTTTAAATCTTCCTGTGTTAAGAACATTCAACATGTTTTATAAAGGGTATCAGGCTGCATTGTTCAGACTTGCATATGACTTCAACACTTAAATTAAACAAGGCTGACTGAAAACTGGTTACAGACTCAGGCTCAGCTGATGAAGGTGATTCAGTGAGTGGTTCTGAGCTGGCAAGGAAAAAAACCCTCACACTTCCTCTACAAGGACAAGTGCAGCTAGACTACTAGTCCTGTTTGAAGGATTCCAACAAAAACCTCTTATTTAGACTTCAGATTGCGGAGCAAAGCATAAAAATAGCTTCTAGAAGCACATGCTTTTGCATAAACCATTTATGTTCCCTTCTTTAATGAAGTAGGCTAAACAAAGCTCTATCATCATGCCACCCCAAGAGTATAAAGCAGTCACCTTTTGTATTATTACCCTTGACAGCCAAAGGTAGCTTTCACCAGAGACACTTCTGGCAGCTAAAGAATGACCTAGATGACAGGAGAACAAAGCACCAGACCTGTTTTATAGTTCCTTATACACCTCCAGAATGGTGTCAATCATGAAGTGTGCTTGAGATCTGCTAACACCTGGCTTTAAAGTTCACATTTAGTTGTTAAATTTAGTAAGTTATGTTAGTAGGCAATTCTTCATACTTTAAAGCACATCTTAAGTATGCTTTCCAATAAGCATCACTTTTGGTAAGTCTGACTTGAGCTCCAGTCACCAATACCACTTTGCTTTTTCCGTTTCAATTAAATAACTTAGTCAAGCAGAGAGAACAGAGCCCATACACTGCCAGGACATGACTGCACACCTGGTCTCCCCAAAGGGCATGTGCATTTTTTAAGAGGTGAGGGTAGAAGGGGAGGAAATCAGTGGGTGGAGGATAGGAAAGCTAGAAGATGAGGATGAGTCAGGAGATGAGGACAGCTGTACTTCCTGGGCAGGACAGTGATTGGCATCTCAGGAATGTGGGGAAGGGAGCCGGAAGGGAGCCGGAGACGGGAAGGCCTGGCTAAAACAAAAGCTCCTCACACCCAAGCTCCCCCAGAAGTGCAAAAGGAGGCTAAGATTACACAAGTCTTAACGATTAGGTGAGGTGAATGTCTAAACAACTTAGAGTAAGAGACAGCTCTCAGTTCTGATCATAAGATAGGGAGGAAAAATTCTTCTCTACTTCCTGCCATGTTTCTCTGATATTCATAAATACTTCTACACCCATGTGGCAGAAATACTAGAAGTCAAACAAGATACAACAGCTAACAGAGTCCTTTGGCTACAGCAGTTTCAAAAATTAGAAAGCAGCCTATACACCAGTAGTACTTATACACAAGTGGTAGAGAGGAGGTAAGGGGAGTGGAAAACACTTCCACAGAAGTAATAGGAATGCTGGTCATTTGCTAGTGACCAGCATTGACCAGAAAAGCCCCTTGACAGGCAATAGGATAATTAGGAACTTAACTGGCAACAGGTGAGAAAACGTTCAACAGAACTGCAGCATGATTTTCCTCAGGTTTAGCCTTTACACTGATGTAAACTTTTGCTGCCCATATTCAAGGCAAGACTTTAGATAGTACTGAGTGCCTTCATTCAAAAAGTTAGCAACAGTGCAAGCCAACCCTTTCTTGCCAAAGCCTAGCAATATCTGTGTTTGCTGTTACCTTACTTTCATAAAACACACACACTCTCTCCCCAGTTCTGAGAACTGCTTCTTTGGTTTTACTCCTAGTCTTGCACTGTTCACTGCTAGAACAAAACCTTTTTTAATTAGGTGTAAACTCCCTTTATAACATAGCTCTCATTGCTTTCCAGTAGCCACACACGATCCAGATCTGGAATTCAGCTTCCTAAAAAAAGGAGGCTTAAGTACTGTATTACAATAGCATTTTAAGAATCTGAAAAGGAAAGCAGATCAGTTTGTCGTTAATAAGCCACATATTGTGGCAACAACCAGAACCAAAGTGGAGGAAAAAACCTGACAACTTAGAGGCCAATCCCAAGTTAGTCTCTATCAGCAGAGCTACAGCAATCTGTGTCAGAACTCCTCATAGAACTACAGCAAGCTCACTCCTACAGTTACCCAGAGTCCTTGGAAAAGTGTAAGAGCTAGGAGCTGAGGAGGAAAGATTACCTTTTACCTTTTTGCTCACTTCCTCATCAGATGCACCAACTAAAACTAATTAGGTTTTACTGATATAAAGGGTTCTTCTGTAGGTCTGAAGACGCTTATTTACATGTTCTCTATCTATACATTAATAATACATGCATGCTATATTAGAAGACAATTCTAAACATGCAGGTATTTCCGATTCGTTATGCTGAAGCTGGGAATATGAGAGTACAAAAACCTTTATTCTTTGATATAACTTGCAAAAGAGCAGTGCATGACCAGTTGGACTGATGTCACTTTTAGATTAGTTCCTAAAACTAGGAAGATAGTGAAGTGGTATTTGTGAATTAAAGATACTTAAAATTATTACAAAAGAGGCTGAGAAGACTTCTCTAAAGAGATGTGCAACTTCTTGGTGTTTCAAGCGAGGAAACGTACTTTCCACATTTAGATGAGAAATGACAGGATGAGAGGAAACGGCTTCAAGTTGCACCATGGATATTTGGGAAAAAAAATTTTCTTCACCCAAAGAGTTGTCAAGCACCAGAACAGGCTGCCAGGGAACTGGCTGAGTCACCCTCCCTGGAGGTATTTAAAAGATGTGGCACTAAGTGACATGGCTTACTGGTGGACTTGGCACTGTTGGGTTAATGGTTGCTGTTGATGAACTTGAAGGTCTTTTTCAACCTAAATGATTACTAGGATTTTACTGAGAACTCACTAAAAGCTTGATAACATTTCACTGGTCAGCTATCACAAAGGCTCTAAAAAGCTCATTCTAGCTTTCCTCATTCCACACATGCAGCAATGCTTTAAGAGGCAGTTAAGACAGGAGCAGGTTATCCCTTCAAGTTTAGCAAAAATGGCTGCAAATAATTTAGTTAAACTACTAATAGCATTGTCATCCCATTTACTTCACAACAACCTAGTTATGTATGGAGGGGGAAAAGAAAACAATTCCGTACGGCAAAACAAGTTATGGGAAAATGCTTAAGACATATATACATACACAATCATGTGCCCAGTTTTCAGCTGCAAAAACTGCATTTAGGTAACACTCTGCATAAATTAGGTTACCTGAAAAAGTGCTCCAACACACACAAGATATGCATAAGCTTTCTAGAGAACTAAACTAGAAAGAAAGAGTGAAGCATGCACACAATGTAAACATGTAAACAAAACACAAGTCTGAATCACTAACTTTGCTATTGAACATGCTACTGTGTTTTATATATTGGCCAGACAGAAACACCATACAGCTGGAAGATTTTTCCACTAATGCACCTCTAGACATAACGCAAAGCACATGCTGTTACCCTCTCTACTATTCCGCATTTGGCAGAGAGCAAGGTTTGAGCTTATGCTGCTGTCTGCAGCACCAGACAGAAAAGCACCCTTCCGACACAGAAGCATCAGTACTTTGCTTGATTTTCTTGCAGGAAAAGACTTAAAATAGTGTGAGGTTCACATCACACATTAGCTATTTTAGGACCAAATCCTAAAGGCTAGAAAGGCCTTTCAGGCCAAGCTGAGTAATTTTCATTTCTTCAAACTTTTACAGGTACTACAACTAATCAAGACATCCCCAGCATCTTCATGGATTGGGCTATAATATGTGACCACTAGTGTAACCAAGTTGTGTTGAACTGCTATAAAAAGGAGGCTCCTTCTTACGAATCATCTTCCATCTTTGTTGAAGATGTGGAAACAGGAAGACACAAATATACCCAGATAAAACAGACTGTGGTGCTACAGAAAAATGCTTAGCATTGAAAACGTGGTTAAAACCAACATAGGGACCCCTTTTTTTTTTTTTTTTTTAAAGGGAATCAGACAACCCTGGCATGCTCAACAGTTTGTGAAGTAATCCAGATAATGCTGAACCTGCTTTCTCTTGGAGTCTTTCCCCTCTCACTCTCCCCAGCAAAGTGGTACAAAACTTAAGTAGAGGTAATACGCAAAGATTATGCAAAAGCAGACAAAGTTGATCACTGGTGGGTTGTTCTTGGGGTGTTTATTTGGTTTTGCTGTTTGCCTGTTATAAAAATGGTAGCACTGATGAATGTTCCACCTTTTATCCTTAAGAGTCAAAGCCAGCTGACAGCACTCTGAGGAACAATCTTTCCCTGAAGAAAAATTAGAATTATAGAGCTACTTTAAATGAAAGGTTCAAGATCATGTTGTCACATTAATGTGACGAGTTTGTTTTGTAACATGACACAGATTCTCTATCCAACTCTAGAAGATCCTCCAATGCACCTCCATGAACTACCTAATGACATCACCAAGATCCAAACTCACAATATAAGAGCAAAAGCCACAAAGTTCACCTGATGTTACATTTCACTTCAAGTAAGTTCCAGCTTAGTTTCACAGAGGTTTCCTAACATTAGGAATCCACTCCTTTACTGGAGTGGGTCTACTTTACACTTACACAATACACATATTTGAAGACTTGCAAGTTGCAGCTAAGCTGTTACGAGGCTCTGGTTTACTTTGAATTAAAAAAAAATTAAAACAAAGTTTCAATTGAGGAGCAAGTGGCTGCATGGTACAGTACTTAGTTGTCAGCTGGGCTTAAACCACAACAAAAGCCAACAAAATTGATGTATTTCAAGAGGAAAAACATCATAAGTAAAATCAACAGTTGCCACATGTTCCCCAAAACTGTCAGCTTTAATGCAGTTTGTCCCACTGTTGCTCATTCCCACCTTGTAGTACAGCACACAACCATGAAACAGCTCACCCATTTCACATCAGCATGATCTCTGAAACTACACTATTACCTCGATATAGATACTGATCTGGATTAAAAATAAACCATCAGAAAAGGTCCTATTGCTAAGTTGCACAGAGCCAGCACACCTGAGTGGGGCAGTGCACCACCGTACAGAGACTAGTGAAAGAACATCCACACCAGCATCACCTCTATGTGCTCTGCCATACGAGACTACCTGAGAAGCATGAAACAACTACAGCTATGTTAATGGTAACTCAGCACCCTTCACTGTGGGCCCTGCCAGAACAGCAAAAGGTCACTCTAAGGTCTACAGAGACAACATAGCAGAAAAAAAATTTTAATTAGAGAACACAAAGCACTCTTTTGATATCCTCCCCCCCCCCCCATCAAAATTGTCAAGACAAGAATAAGAGAAATAATGTGACTTTTTTTGTAGAGCACTGAGAATGAGTATAAGGTTTCAGGATATTAGTAGTGTGAATCATGTTGTAAGCAGTTACTGTAAGTGCTGCCAGGCAATCCTTCTGCCAGGCAATCCTTCTGCCAGCTAAGCTACAAACTACTACCTTCTCATGGTTATCAAACATTTATTTGGGCATAATTCTTAATTAGCACTTTTAAAAATAATCTTTTCTGGTTTTGTTGTAATTATTCCTTTTGAACAGTCTTAAAAAATGCAGTTCATATTAGCTTGAGATCTCACAGTGAAAAGATTAATTCAAGACTACTTAAGTATCAAACTAAAAGGTGGAGAGTAACTGCCTGAACAGTTCTCTGAAACTGGTATCTTATGGAGAAAACCAGTTCTTTTACTTGGATAAAGTAAAACTTGTTGAATATGCTGCCAATTAGTTATATATACTTACAAGAACTGTATTTTGATTAAAACTTTTCCTTGAAAACGAATTAATGCATCCACAGCAGATCTAGTAGACTCACTGTTCTCAAAGTATTATTGCTAACAGGTGGACACCTCTGAAGGACCTCCACTAAGGATTTCCATCCCCATTTAACATGTCAGCAACCTAGGCAATGACACATCATCTCTACCAGGAAGTCTGAAGGTGCCACAGGTGCCTGCAACCACAGGAACCAGTATTGAGGAGCAAAGGTTGATCTGAATCACCTGGCTAAACAATCAACTCAAGAAGCAACACATATACCTTAGGTCGAAGCACCTTACTAGCAACAGGACTGAGGGATGGAGGTATTGCTATGGTTGGTTATGACAGTTTTAGTTTCCTAGCCTCTGCAATGCTTTATTTAAATCAGAGACTTGTGCTCAACACAGGTGTAACCAGGGACAACTGTACTTGCCTCAGGAAGTCAACACACGGGCACTGGCAACAAGAGGGACATCCTTCAAAAGACACTGGGAGTAAGGGGCACAAGCTAATACTGCATGTAAGTCAGTAAAGTTCTGAATACACAAGCACTAAATTGGGTCAGTCTTTAAAACTTAACCTTAGTTAAGCTTTAGCAGGTATAATGCAAAAACTTTCCAAGTACCTTAACTTTTGGGTTATGGATTTTAGCCTACTTTATTACCACATGAGATTTTTCACTACTTACTCCAAGTTCTTGAGTAACAGGTAGTCATAATTATTATTCGCATTACTTCACTATGAAAGCTATTATCAATCATCAAGAGTCAAATCACCAAAGACAAATCGAACTCAGCTCCTGAACCTCAGTTTTTCCTCAACCTAGCACCGATACATTTGACTGATACCGCATTCCCTTATCGCACAGGCGTTCAACAGACCCGGACTCGCAGCTGCCGTACCCGAACACGCGCTTCGGGAGCTGCGGTTGCGGCACCAAGTCAAGCGTTCCCGCCGCCGGACGCCAGGCACTAGCTCGCAGGTGGCCGGAGCAGATGCCGGTACTGGGACACGAGTGCCTGGAAACAACAGCCAGGGGTGGTCCCCAGGCAGAAGGCCCTCACGAAGCGCCCTTAGCAGCGCAGATGCGTCACCTGTTGTTCAACAACGCCTTGGAACCACCTTCACACCAAGTTTTCCTTACCTGAGGACACCAACACTCAAAACCTCTTTAGACCACAATGGGCGACAAACGACGGGACGCACTGCCCGTGCTGCCCCGGCGGGGACACCTACCCGGGGTCCCCGGGGCCGGCCGCTCCTCGGCAAGTGCCTGGCTCTGCCCCGCTCCCCACACGACGGCGCCGGTTACACAATCGCGTCCTCTGCGCGGCGCGGGGCAGGGAGCGCTGCCCGCGGCCCGTTCCCAGCAGGGCACGGTCAGAACCGGCAGACGGGCGCCGAGAGACACCGCACGGTCCCTCCACCCCCCGAGAGCCGCCCACCTCGCTCCGCGCTTACCATCGCGGCGGCTCCGCGCTCCGCTGCCCGCAGCTCTGCCCAGACTCGTCGGCGCCCCGGGACTGACGGGCGGGGAAAACGGAGGGGACGGAGCGAGCCCGCCCTCCCCGCGCGCGCAGCTCGCGGCCGGGGCGGGGCGCAGGCAGCGCGGGCACAGCGGCCCCGCGGGCGGCGGGGCTCGCGCCAGCGGGGAAAAGATACAGGCAGGCGGCGGCGGTAACAACTGCCCCGCGCGGGCGACGTGTCCATAAATGGAGAACTCACCGCGGCGCAGCCAATGGCCGCGCGCCGGGACGTCATCCCCTGAGGGAATCCCGGCGCGGCGGCGTGCGCCCCCTCGCGCCGCCACCCCCGCGGCACGTCCCGGCTCAGGCACCGGCCCCAGCGCTTCCGCCCCGCGCACATGCACCCACGCACCCACAGCCCCTGGAGAAGCACAAAGCACCCGGTACCAAAGGTGCCTGAAAGGAGCCGAGGTGTGGGCACACAGATGCAATGAACCCTGGCGCTGGCCGCTGCCGTCCGTCCAGTGTTGCTCATCGTCGTCCTGACCAGAACACAATCAGTGCAACTCCTGGGGACTGCGTTTGCTAAGGACCAAAGCAGAGATACCCACAGACGAGGGCTGCAGTCCTCCTAACAAACTGCCCTCCTTGGGCTCGGAGCCCTGTGGTTGACTTCCACGGATTTCTAACTGCCACTCCTAAACGAGAATATAAATAAAATGGGAATACCATAATGTGACAATCATTAACAACAGCCAGACACTGAGCCATCTGTTAACATTGCTTCTGAACCACCTTGAAAAGCACTCTCGGTAGGTGTAGTTCCTGGTTTTCATCATTAGATATTAGTCGGTTTAGTTCATTTCTTATTGAAAAAGAAGTAAAGTTACAAGGGAAAAAAAAAAAAAACCACACCAAAACAGTGGTTTACACAGAATATAGTTATCCCATTGTTATTGTTTGTTTTACAAACAAACAAAATACAGACCAGCTTCCACATCAATACAGACATTAGGCATAAGCGGATTCCCTTCAGACTTTTTGGAGAGCTGCTCTGGCTCCTCTGGGGCAGTTGCTGGATCTGCAGCCAGACCTGCCCGAGCAGAGGAAGGGCAGTGGGTTTGTCCTTATGGATCTGGCAGCAGGATCAGCATGCTGGTCTGCAGACATAAAACACGGCTGATGAAGTGTTACAAATTCAAACCGCCCTGATGAGCTCGATACAATGGGACAAAATTTAAACTGTTGATCTGGCCCCTTCCTGGGCTCCACACACTCTGGTGGTTTGGATGAAACACAACAGCCCCGGAGGCATGCTGCATCCTTGGGTTTGAAGAATACCAAAACACTTCCTCAGCTCAGCTGGGTTTACAGCACTGTGTGATTACTGATCATGTGAAGGTTGGGATTTCCATAGTGGACTGTGTTAGCTGACATCAATACGAGAGGTAGGAAGTATTTGCATTGAGAAAGTAATTGGGTGGTGAATATGAGCTACAATAGCTATTAAAGCAAAAACATAATGCTAGATAATGCTAGAAGTGAGCAAAATTTCACCCGAGTTTCACACTTTGATTCCCAGCAGAAGGTAACAGCAATTTTATGGAAATCGGACAAAAATAGTTTGCTTAGTATTTCATTTGAATATGGAAATGTTACATATATTTATAAGACTGTGCTAAAAAGTGGTGGAAAAAAAACAACCCTGTAAGAATCCCGAGAGTGAATAGAAGGCTAAGAAACAAAAGAGAATCTATACTGGTTTGGTATATTTTTTCCTATTTGCTTTGGATGCAGGTCTTTTTTAATGTCTAGGTTAATTTTCTTAAGACAGACATATTTGTATGTATGTGTATTTACATTTATATTGTATGAAAAAAGTTATGAAAAAAGTAGAGAAACTAGGCTGTAGGAGGAGAGTAAAAAAGTGCATTCACACTTGAGAGCTAATGGAGAAACTGGTTGTCGTGGTTTAAGCCCGGGCCGTAAATTAGAACCACGCAGTCTACTTCCCCCCCACCCCCCAGAGGGATGGGGAGGAGAATCAAAAGAATGTAGCTCCCACGGGTTGAGATAAAAACAGTCCAGTAACTAAGGTATAACACAAATCACTACTGCTGCCACCAATAATAATAATGATAAGAGAAATAACAAGGGAAGAGAATACGATACCGCCTGCCGGAAAAGAGAGCCCGACAGAAAGAGGACATGCCCTTCCGGGTAGCTCCCAGTTACATCCCCGGGCATGACGTACTGTGGTATGGAATACCTCTTTGGCTAGTTTGGGTCAGGTGTCCTGTCCCCGCTTCCTCCCGGCTTCCCCTCCTCCCTGGCAGAGCATGAGACTCACAAAGTCCTTGGTCAGTCTAAACATCAGTGTCATCAGCTTTGTTCCCAGGCCGAAAGTCAAAAACACAGTGCTGCAACAGCTACTAAGAAGGAGAAAAACTGACTGCTATTGCTGAACCCAGGACACTGGTCCTGAGCTCACTGCAGTTTATGGGGGCTGCTGGGGGCCACCTACTCTAGATGGACTATAAGACGGTTTTCAACAAAAATTGTAGGGATGAAGGCATCAGTGCTTTGTGTCTTGAGAAGCCTTTGCTTAGCTCTGTGTGTACCAAGCACAGTCAAGTTTACAGTGAACTCTTTTCATGCTTCTAAACATATTCATTTAATTCTTCTTATTTTAACGAAACACCTAATGCCCAAGCTGAATTATACTTATTCAACATCCATGCTCAGAAGCAGGGGAAGGCATTTCCCTTCCAATGTCAGTGGTGGTGTGCCTGAATGTTCTGCATGCCTGGGCTCCTCCAGCCCACAATGTGTCGTAGTCATCTCCAGGAAACCCAGAACCCACATTTTCATCTCGGGGAGCTCCAGTGGAGTAAAAAGGAATCTCTGTACTTTTATATTATGCACAAAACTTAGAAGTGGTGAAATGTCTGTCACAACATTCATATGGACAGGTTACCTTTAAAAGACCTAACCTGAAAAGATGTATGTCCCTGCATCAAGAACTTGCATCTGATTTTTCAGTGTGTGTATTGTCTGACAGAGTTGTGTTGTGTTAGTAACACCTACCAGCTCACGCACAGAAGTGCCAGCATTGAGAATTATTTTGAGGATATTTTCTGGCTGCAAGCCGTTGCAGCACTTGGTCCTCCTGATACTGATCACTAGTGCTAAGCTTCAGGAAAACATTTAAGGACAAACTTCACTTCAGTGCCTGAGGAGGTTTTATTGACTTGGCATTCCGGACTCTGTCCAAGGTGGGTACAGGCTACTGACAGGACTGACTACAGCCTCTTTGCCATCATCTGATGCAGGGCCCACGTCACACCATGCAGCGCCTCAAGAGAGAAGCTGTTGCCTCCACAGTGCATCTAGTAACTCACACGTGTCTCCAGCTACCCACCATCTGAGTGACACAGGGTGCCAGCACTGATGCTGAAATGTATAAAAACTGCATTGTCTGAAAAAAGAACATGGTACTTACCTCTAGAAGCCCACAGAATACAACTTTTCCTTGTCCTCCATTCTAAAAATATTATCATGGCTTCAGAAAGAAATAACTCTTATGAGAAGTCAGTGAATCTGGAAAAGATGAGAAATCCTAATGAAACACGCAGTGCCCTGACTGCTTTCTAATTGGTTAAAACTGACAGCAAAGAAAAAAAAAAAAAGGCATTGCTGCTTTCCTCTTCCTTACAAAATGTATTCAGAGTGAGTTTTATAAACCACATATTTGTCTTCTGTTGGCCAGAATAATTTAAGTAATAATTTAATTAATGCCTGAAAGCCACTAAAATAAGGCTTACTGCCCTTAACAAGACATCATAGTTCTAGTCAGAAAACCACACAATTTGGCATTTCTTGGAAAGATGAAGGATTTGTATCACAGAAAAACAAATGGTATAAAATTAAAAATTCATGCAATTTTTTGCTGTATCTGAATTCCAAGGAATAAACAGAATAAACAGACACTTTATAATCTCACTGCTAAAATGCAGATGGTTACATTCTGCCCTCAGCTACATTTGTCAAATGCAGAATTCTACTTACAGAAAATAAAGAATGGATTCAGAAATTTCTTCTTGTAAAATGAAGGGACAAACAAAATAGCATGTATCCAACAAAGGCAAGAGTTTTTTACTCAAAATGTGATGAAATCACTTCAGTCATTAGGACAGTTTTCCATGTTGGAAAACAGTATAATCATTTCAGCTTTCTTACACTACCTTTCTCTGCAGCTAACACAGTATCTCCCTTCCTTCCTCTTTTTTGTGTGCCTTAAATTAGAGAAGCATACCTATTTAGAAGATATGCTTATTATCATGTTTAACATGTCCATCTAAAATACCACTACAGTAAAAAGCACAGTAGCAAAGTGAACAGCCCTTTTCAGCCAGTGGTTTGTTGTCTGGGGTGGGTTTTTTTTGGAGGATAAACAACATGTGTCTCTCTGGCTCTGGATCTGATTAAGAGAAGCCTCAGACATAGGAGATACTCAGAATTCATGGAGTTGAATTTTTCTCTAGCTGCAAACCAAAATGTATGAATAATGTTGTTATTTGCAAGGTTGGTATAAATCTGGAAGAGGTCCACAGGAATGCAGAAATCGAGGAGTTTTGCTGTTTGTGTTCCTGTGACTGACTTCAGTTAAGCTGTAGGTTCACATCACCAAAAGTACAAGAATTGTTTGGGTTATTTTCTTCATCAGAGGGAGATTTTTTGAAACATTACACAAGCTTTTATGATCAAAACTTTATGTTATGATGAGCAACCTGATCTAACATCAACATTAGCCCTGCTTTGAATTGGGAGTTGAAACAGATTCTCTTCTAAGGGCTCCTTCCAGCCTAAATTGCTCCATTCTGTAATTCTGTGATGATTTAAAATGGAGTTCCATTCATGAGTGAGACAGTTGAACACTCCAGAATAAATTAACATTATTGTTGATACTGTGCTTCAATAAGGAAAGTGATCTGAACTGGCCTTTAAGAAAATAAATCTGTGTATTCAGTATCAATTACACAGAAGATGTAATGATATAAAATACAACAGTTTAGTACTGTTTCAGTTAGAACCATCAAGGAAGTGATGTAAGTATAAAAATAATGATCTCTGATAACACAAAATGAAAAGAACATTTGGGTGGGTCAAACCAAAGATCATTCACCTCAGTGTCCTGTATCAGGCAGTGGCTGGTACGGGTGCCTAGGGAAGAGTGCAAGAACAGACAAGCATTTACATGTCAGCTCCCCATCCTTCGTCCCCTGCCATGCTGAACTCTGTTGCCAGACACAGGCTATAGGGACAAAGTGGACTGAGAGCAGGTACAGAGGTACCTGTTAATGTTATTTACAAGACTGCAGTAGGAGGTACAGCTGTTGACATATTTGTAAATTAAAATAATCAATTTGCTTTAAACCTCCTGGAAACACTGAATATCCCAGCAGCAAGAAAAATCACGCTGGGCATTTCCATTCTTGAAGGTTTTCTAGAGCAGGCTGGATAAAACCCTCAACAACTGCATTTGGCCTCATCAGTAACCTCGCTTGGAGCAGGAGGTTGGCCAAGTGTCCTCCTGGGGTCCATGCTAACCTGAATGATTCCACAATCCTATGATTCTCGGTTGGTTACTATCCTATTTTGAAAGCAGTTATGGCATGTTTTGTTTCTGGGCCAACCCTTTGATGTGGGAATCACTTTAAAATAAATAGGTCAATCAGAGTGTGGATTCAGCCCTGCCTTGCTTTTACAATAATATGTGTATGCTGTAACACTTTCATCCTTTGCATCTGCCAGATCCTCAGTCCTGCAATGTTTCTCCCTATGCAACTGTAGAAGTTGTATATATTTTAACCAAAGCCAGAGACAATCTGCTATTTCAGAGTGAACTGATGCAGTAAGTTTGTCTGCGATTTTACTTACCCTTTGTTTACCCAAGGTGGTTTGTACTGAAATCCAAAGAATGACGTAGGCAGGAAGCAAAAGTGCAGGCAGACACACCCTCTAAGGACTGCTTTTCTCTTGGATCATATGCCTCTGCTGTGCAAAGGACAGATCATCCTTGCTGTGATACATGAAGTTTTACTGAAGCTACATGTTAGATCTTGTTTGAAAAAGATAATGCAGAAATCTTATAAACAAAACTATTATTTGTCATTGATTTTAACAATCTTGTTTTTTTATCAGGATTTGTTATATGCTGTGGAAAAATCCATACTTCAGTCACACTCTCAGCTCTTTTACACCATTAGTCATTCGGAGTAACTACTGCTTTGGCAACACCGAACTTTCTTTCCGGAGGCCGTGTGCTGCTGCGGGAGCCGCAGGCCTGGCCCCGCTCCGCAGCTCCGTCGCTGATCCCGCCGCAGGGACCCCAGCAGTTGTTTGCGGGGTCCCTCCCTCCTTCGCACCGCTGTGCAACCTGAGCGGAAGCGATGGCCCGAGGGGGTTGTCCCGGCGGCTGGAATATTCACGTGTTCCCATCCCGTGCCCCCC
Organism: Psittacula echo; assembly: GCF_963264785.1. NCBI lineage: Eukaryota > Metazoa > Chordata > Aves > Psittaciformes > Psittacidae > Psittacula > Psittacula echo. The sequence continues at coordinate 7,519,260 of NC_137741.1, read as the reverse complement.
CCCGCGGCTGCCGCGCGTCGCTGTCCCCCAACGAGAGCGTTCCCATGGCGACGGCGTCTTGGCAACCGCTCCCGCTCCCGCAGCCCGGCCTGCGGCGGCCGCCCCGCTCCTGCAGCCCGGCGGGCGGGCGGAGGCCCCGCGCTGCGGGCGGACGGACGGGCAGACGGACGGACGGACAGACGGACGCCCCGGCTGCTTGAAGGCAGTCGCGAAGCCTCCCCAACGGCTGCTCTAGCGGTGGCAGCGCGTTAAGGAGTGGGGCTCAGCCGGCCGTTGGGATGCAGGGAAAGATGGGCAGCGCTGTCCTGCCCTGATCCAGCACGGGTGAGTGCGCGCAGCGCCCTGCGCCCGCCGCTGAGTCTGTCCCAACTCTGTCCCTCGGTGTTGCATGGCCGTAGAGTGGTGTCTGCGCCGCGGTGTCCTGTCAGCTGTCGCCTACCCCGTGTCTCACAGCCCTCACCACGATTCCCGATGACCCCCGCACCGCAGGGTGCCCCCGGCGCGCCCGGGCCTGTCTGAGCGGCAGAGCCGCGGGCGAGGCGAGCGCAGGCGGAGCGGAGCATCCCCGCGGCGTGCCGCCGAAACGGGTCCCAGCTCGCACCCCGAATGCTGCATGGCTGCGTTAGCACCAAGCACCTGAGCAGGCGCGTTTCTCAGAGGACCCTTAGCCTGGGCTCGGAGCTGGCACGGTTCCCTCTCTGCCAAGGGGGAGCCCCCGCCCCGCACTCCGCCGCACACCGCATTCATGTTCACAGAACGTCATGGCAGCGCAGAGGGGTTTTGCAAGGGTTTGTTTCACGTGACGCACTGATACATCAGGTTTTGACCCATCTTTTTGCCGAGCTGTGACACAGGGGCTTTCTCATGTACTCCAAAATGTCGCCCCAAAGTGCTCCAGAGTAACACCAGGATCTGCGACTCCGGAGCAGTGCTGCCATACTGTACAGCAACCAAAGTGGTTTCTATTTTCAGAAGAAAAGAGTGATTAAAGTGTTTGCCTAGGCAGGTATTTCAGTCTGCTTCGATTCCCATGCAACTTGTGTCAAGTCACGTAAGCCCCCACGTGCTTCACTTCCTGACCAGCAACAGAAGGAAAATAGTATTTTCAGGAAAAATAATGCTTTCCCATCACCCAGGCATATTGTGAGAATGAATGTGAAAACCACTCTGACGTGCACTGACATTACAGCAAGTATTTGACACAGGTTTTCATGGAAGACGGAGAACTGAACATTACAGATGTGATTATCCTTCAAAACAGGAGAAATGGAGAACCCACAGAAAATAAACATGCGAGGCAGTCTGCTGAAGTGGGCAAGGGATGCCACAGTACAAATAGCAAGGAATGAACTTTGCACTGCAAAAAGTGTTTCTTCAGCATGTCCCATGTGTGTTCTTTTTTCCAAGCTTTTACATGTCTGATGTCAGTGACATGAAGAAATGATAAAGAGATGCCAGATGCTTGTATGGAAAAGCTGCCTTATGTATCAACTGAACTCTTGCTTTTGGCAATCAGGCATACCATTTAGAACCGGGAAAATCTTGTCCATGTGACAAGTATATTTGGAATATTCAGTAAATTAAATCAATCAACAAAAATCACTGGCTAATATGTCATGGTTTAAATTGCTAGAGTAGTGTCAAGCAGGAGATAACATGTAAAAAATATAAAGCACCTGAAACCCGTATTTGAACTGGTATCCAAGTTGATTCCAGTTTACTGCCACTAAAATCAGAGCTATGTGAAATTACACTCTTCTGAATCTAGGCACAGAATATTTTTTTTTCCTTTATATTTATTAGTCTAACTATTCTATGGTACTAAATCAGTATTATGCTCATACAGAGTGAGTCTGCCATTAGTTCTGACACCTAATCCATTATTGTTTACTGTAAATATCTCCAAACTGCAGAAAAGCTTTTTTACAACTGCTGAGCAAGGTCTTAACACATCCTTTCTGGATGTTAGATGAGATCAAGAAATCTGATAAATGATGGGGTATTTCACTGTTGTACTGAGTGATGTGCTTCAGTCAGCAGGAACGAATGAGAGTCCATCTGTGTAACTTTAGTTTCATAGGCACTATTTCTCCAGACATTTGCATTTAGCTGCATGTCTAATGCAGTCTGGCAGAAAAAAAAGTAAAACCTTCAAGCAATCCTATGCTTGCTCTGCTGCAAACATTTTCTATTTTTTTCAATCAATAATAAAGGAATACTGAAGGTTGTAAGATTACAACACTTACTTATTTACAACACTTACTACAATCCAGTCAAGGGTTTTTTCTTGTTTGGCTGGTTTTTATAAGGTGTATTTCACTAAGATACTGCTAGATGTACAGACTTTAATATTTGTTCTTCGTTTTTCTAGGTAGCATCCAGTGCTTTGCTGCTGTGATATGCATAGTTCTTCTAAATCAGTGGGATATTCCTGAGTTTATAATTGTTGTGTTTAAATGCTTCATTGCATCGAGATCAGTAAAACATATTATGGCCCAGAGGATTAGGAGTGAATGAGCTCAGGTCTACTGAGAGGTGCCCGGTTGCTGTACTGTGTAACACTGCGCACAGCAGGGATGCCCTGCAGAGCGGTGGTATTGTTTAAAAGACAGCAGCTGGGAAATCACGAGTGTGAGGAACAGGCTGCACGACTGGACAGTCAGGGCCTGGGCAGGACTTTGAAAGCAGAATTCATCAAGACAATAGCCAGCTCTTATGCTGTGCCTTTTACTTATAGGCATGCAAGAACTTAAACAAGGAGAAAGGTATCTCTGTCTTCCATAAAGGGAAATAGAATCATTAGATATAGAAACAACTTGTGCAGGGATTGAGCAAGGAATTAGAGTCAGACCTTCTGAATTGCAGTCTAGTGTCACTGCTGCTCAGCAACCCAGCTTCTCTCAAAACTATTTTTCTCTAATTTGTAGTTTCTGAAGCACTGTGCTATAAATAGAACACACATACTGTGACAATGTTTGCTCTCTGCTTTTAGGCAGTGCTTTCATACATTTCTAAAGCACAAACATGCTTGGCATTTTGAGATCTCTGAGAGTAGTCCTATCACTGCTTCACCATCAGTATTTGACTGTTTTGTGTCAATAACACTATTTTCCTGTTTGTACAGCATATTACACCAGATTTCATCAGCAATTGCAAAATTCTTTTCATACATTAGCCTTTAGTTTTCAGTAAAGATTTTAGGTTCCCAAGGAATTCAGGTTCAGGCCATGCTTGTCCTATTTGTAGTTAATGTTTATTTGTTTTATATAAGGTGGAATAGTTGGATTTGATTGAGGATACCATCTTTTTCATTAACTTAATTTCTGTCAATGAACAAAGCTATTAGCCATGTACTGGTCTCACAGTAAGATATCAAAAATGTTCCTTTGAAGCTAGTTAACAGACCTACCCTGCTGCAATGTCTGTCACAGTCTGGCTGGCTATGTCTAAAAATTAAAACCAGAATTTATATTCTTATCACAGAAGCATTTACAACATGAAGTGTGGCCATTTAGATTTGAAGACAGATTAATACAAGGCTCAGTTTTGCTAAACAATGCTGATGTCACACATTTTATTTAGGATTCTGACTGCCAATGCTTTTACCGGAAAGATACCCCAAAAAATCTGCTGTCATGAAATATTGTTATTCCATTCTCTAGCCAATGCCTTTTTAAGCTTTATGATAATCCCACTGATCTTACATTTTTATTGATTGATTAATGATGTCCAAGACCAGCAGAGAGATTGGGGACAAGAAGTTTGTTTGCCTCTGTCCTGCCAAACCAGTTCTGTGGGTCAACAGCAGATTTCAGTTTCAAGGCTGTCAACTGTGCCTTTTTCAAGAGTATCATTTTCCCTACAAAAAAGCTTTTTAGCAGTTTTTTTTTGTTTCTATTCTTTTGTATTAATTTTTATTGGTATTTATTCCATAAGCAATATCTGAATTCTGAGATCACAGCTGTCAGCATAATCCTAAACTTTACTTAAAGGTTCACTTAAAACAGAAGCATTAAGTTGTTTCAGTGCCAGATATAAACTATTAAATAATTCAATGTGTACTTTTTCAACAGACATATATTATTGACCAGAAAATGGCCCAGCGAAGCCCAATCTTCCCAACTCTTGCCCCTTCTGAAAGGTACAGTTTGGAACGTAAAAAATAAAATCTTCATATTGCAAAGTATTATGTGTCTCTCAATTCCCTATATATAGTAATGCTGTGACTTGGGACTTTGGCATTAGTATGCAAAGCAAAGTGATATACTGTAGATTCATTCAAATCATGGCCCAAATCACAATTCCTTACTCAGCTTTTACTTAACCTTTTCCCAGAGAAATCAAATAGTTTAAACTGAGAGTAGAAGTCCGAGAACACTATACTCAGCCAGTCTTGTAATAGTATGGACTAAGTGCAAAAACTCAGAGTCAGAAGTGACCTTTACTGGAGTCCTCATACATCTCTGTCAATATCATCATGGTGAAAGTAAACTGTTAATTTGGCTCATTAATAGGAAACAACATGGAGAATGCACAGTAAATACAGAGTTCCAAGAAAACGATCTTGTCTTTCAAAGTGGGGTTGAATTTATATCTTCCACCTATGCTTTGGAAATTTTTCTTTGCTCTTTACAGAATACAGCAGCAGGAAAAGATTGCACGCATTAGCAGCCTAATTTTTACTTTGAGCACCCATGAGCTCCATTGCTTTCCACGGAAGCTATGCAGTGCAGAACTCTTGACAAATCTAGACAATTATTTAAGGTACCCAAATGTAAGCTATTTGACCTCCAAGACTGTGAGAAGCTAATCATAATTTTGGTCTCTCCTCAGTTAGTACATGTGCATATGGTACTGTGCAGGACATGGAGGAACAAGCTTTGTTACAGAATAGCTATAGAGACTGAATAAAGGAATGGATACAAGCTGCTCCTTTTTAATCTCGATCTGCTTCCATTTAGTTTGCAATATGTACCTTCTGCAGTTACTGCTTTGATTAAGCCTGAAAACTGTAGAGCCAAATAGCATTACTTTTGTAATACAATAGAAAGGCTTTGAATTCGGATTCTTAATCAAATTATAGCCCTGGATTGTAACTAATTTTATAATGCTAATGTCCTTTTCTTGAGACCCTTTGCTTTTTTAAGCTTCTTTAAAGAATATGAAAAAGAGCCTGACCTGCTTTTGTACATGATAGATGCAGTAGCCAACACTTATTTGTAGCAGTGGGTTACTCTGTAAGTAATTTTGTGCTTCTCCCCAATACTGCTACTAAGGTAATATTGCACTTTCTCCAGTGGAAAGACATTGCAGAGTTGTGTGTGAGAAATTAACAATGTGTGGATATTCTTCTTCACTAGACGGGTTCGAAACATAGCACTGCATAGCCAGGCATTGACAGCGGTCCCACTGGCATCTGCGAGCCTGGTGGATCAGCTGGAAGACAGAATCCTAAGCCATGAGAAAACAACGGCGGCTCTTGTGGAACACGCTTTTCGCATTAAGGAGGACATTGTTTCCACTCTGCACAGAATGCAGAACAAAGGGGGGGGTGACCGGTTGGCTAGGCAACTCTTGGAGGAACATATCCGAAACATAACGGCAATAGTGAGGCAGCTTAACCGGGACATTGAGGTATGTTAAGAATTTTTCACAGGACTAATGCCATCTCAGCTACTTATTCCTTCTGATTTAATAAGAAAGTTTACCACAGGATAACTAAAGGTCAGACAAGGTCTAAAGATCCTGCAAGCTTATGAATTGTTTTTGTAACCTGAAAAACTGCTTGCAAGTTGTGTAATTCTTTCAGCGGCTATGAAGATAGCATAGCATATTAGCATATAAACACAGAAACCTTTGTGGTACTAATAAACTTGCTTTGAAAAACTGCACTGGAAAACCTCAAAAAAAAAAAAAAAAAGAATTAATGCAACACTCATACCCAGCTCAACTTCAGACCAAAGGCTGTGCTGTATAAACACCAGGAAGTGCCTTAGCTCTGTAATAAACTTTCTTTCACTTCCAACTTAAAGATGACACCAAGCACCCAAACACAACTGCTCATTTTTATGACCTAATCACATGCAGATACGTGGCTTCACGCCTGACCTCTGCTGCAATGAGCAACAGGGGTGTGGTGGGGAAAATGAAAGGATAGAAGTTAATATTTAAGTCTCCATTCTGTTGTAAAGTCATACTTTATACATATTATGGTATTTATATGCAGATTGGACACTGAGAATAAAAAAATAATGTATGACCTAAAAGGTGTCTGGTTCAGTTCAAGACAAAACAAAGCTTTTAATAAAGTAATAAAAAAATAGTATCTGATGTTATGAAATACTGAAAAATAATGAGTGACATTTTAAGTGTACGTTAAATGTGACATACTGAGATTGTATTTGCATATGAATGCTTTGTAGATGCTGCAGGAACAGATACGTGTCAGAGACAATCTCAGCTATGGAACAAATTCTACCCTGAAGAGTCTGGAAATGCGGCAGCTTTCTGGTTTAGGAGATCTTCGGGGAAGAGTTGCAAGGTAAAAGTCAACACAGAAGCATATTTTGAGGACTAGCTAATGTTGTTTTAATCTTGAAGTATGAATGTTAATGACAATGGGCTGAGTTCAACTTTGGCAAAATTCCTGGGATAATTTTAATCTGTGTTTTCAAGAAAATGAGTAACAATCCTTTGCATTCCAGTATTACGTGTTAAATATAACAATGTTATCCTTGATTCCTGAAATTCCTGAAATTAGTTTTTAATAAATTACCTGAAATTCCTTAGGAATTTGGATTTGGTTCAGCTTTAAAGAGTACTATGGTTGGACTGGCCTATCTTTGAAACAAATAGATTAGCACAATTATAAAGGCAGCATGGAACGATCTGCACTTGTAAAGAACAGAAGAGTTGCACATTTTTTGCATATATCTTAGAAGTAAAAATCTGTGTGTTCCGTTATTGGTTAGCCATATTAAAATAAATGCATGGGCTACTGACATGCAAGGAACTGAAAATTATAAAGTATTAGAGGGTTTACAGGTACTTGAAACTCCAGATTACAGTTGTGCCACTACACAGACTGCTATCAACAGGACATTTACAAACTCCAGTTTAACAACATTCGCTTAACTGTTTGTAAAGTTGAACCCGAAAGATAGATGACATACACAGCTACAGAAAAAGGACCTAATCTGGCCTAAATTAGTTTGGCTTATAACTCTGGTGGAAGTCTACTTGTCCTGAATTTGACCTACTGTCTATATTGTACAGATAACTTTCAATTTTCTTATACTTCAGCTGATTTAGCGATAACCTTCAACAGCCAAAAGAAAAAATCAGGAGAGATTTTCCTTGAACTAAAGTTTTCTCATAAATTATTGGGGTTTTTTTTGTAGTTCCCACTAACATACACAGCCCATTTTGTAAAGAACTTTACTTTAGAGAACTTTTACTTTCTGTTTTGCACTATCCTTTAGTGCATAAATGAACTAGACATTAGAAATGAATTAGACATTTATTTTGTCAAACAACAAAATTGATTGAAAAAATATAGAGAGAGATATACAGACACATATATAGCTATCTCACTGACAAACCCCTGAGACATTTACATGCTTAGATCTTCCTGCTTCTTTATCTAAAAAGTCCAGTTTGAGATCATACTACATCCTGAGAGAAGTCCATGTTTGGAACAACACAGTTACCGACACCTTCTAAAGCCAAATATAGCGCCTTTACTTTCAATAACAGAACTCAAGTTAACAAACACATGCCAGCACAAGCTTTGCAATGGGACCATTGCCTCTCCCAAGTACTTGCTATGAGGACTGGTAGTGGGACTAGCACAGGCTGTGCCAGGATTTCTTCCTTTATTTACTTGGGGCAACACCCATGTACTGTGCCTGGCTTGCAATTTATCTGATAATTGTATGAGATTATACCAATCTGCCTTTCGTTAGATTGTGCAAAAAATGTTGGCTATTTGTATTCACTGCCCTAAGAGAATCAGTTTATTGTCCTTTAACTGTTACATTCTAGTCAGCATTATCCTCGTGATTCTGTGATTACGCTATGTAAACATTCTCTCTGAATGAGGAAGAAAATAAGTTTCCCTTTATCAGAAAGCAAGCTAAAGCAGTGTTCCATGGAAGAAAGCTATTTGCCTTTATTTACAGACATACTCTAATTTGAGAAAGAATGTGAATTATTATAGCAGTATCTGGAGATCATGGTCAAGATGGCAGTTTGTTATGCTGCTGGCATTGTACAGACACTTACTAGAAGCATTCCCTGGGATTTCCTTTCTGATTACTTTAGCCAAGGCTCCTTATGTAAAATAAGCTGAACTCACTTGATGTAATTTTAACTTTAACATCTAGTCCTGCTATCTTTCAGATGAGTTCAGAGAGTGGAACCTTAGAAACATGATCAAGTTACTGTGGGTTACCAGCTTACCATGCAGCAGCTTACAGCCACAGTCAAGGTACAATGTATGGTTCAGGCTGCAGTGACAGGAGGCTAATTTAACTTCAAGTACATCATGGTTGCTCTAGGCTAGAAGCACAAAGATGGACAATCAGTTTATATGTGCCACGTGACAGCAAATCACCTGAGTCTGAGCTTTTTGGTCCTGTAATAATTTTAGTGTCAATCTCAGGATGCTGGCCAAGTTTCAGGTCCAGTAATTACACGCATACCAAACATCCTATTCAACTTCAATATTGGCGAGATTGGTGTTTATTTCCTAACACCAACTGTTCTGTAACATGTCAATATGTAATCAAGCAACTGTCTCATTATTTCTTCAGGATTGATGCTTTTAAATGAAGAGAACAGGGACCCCTACATGCACATGCATTTCTGATGCACAGCTCCAAAACCACACTACCTACAGCTCCAGAAGAATGAGATTTGGCCAGACCTCACAGTTGAACTCACCTGCACCACAGAATCAACTAATATCACTATCAGAAGAAAACTGAATACACATTACAGCTCATGTCTCTGGGCTATTTCTCATTAAGCACAATTTATTGCTGAATTTGTAGAGCATCACTGCAGTGCTCACCATGAATGATGCTGTACATTTTCCTAAAAATCAGCATTATTACTGACTTCAAGAAAAATATGACCTCTATTGAATTCAGTTACACATTCAGCAGAAAATTAGACAGATACTGACAGATCCATTACTCCAGTCTCCTGTCCCTGATGTTGGCGATTTTATATAACACAGATTTACTAATTCTATTTCTAGTGATATTCGATTGTTACAGTAATGAGTACTGCCTTATCATTTATTTACAGAATAACTTGTGGGCTATGATAATTTGTCTGGAAAGTTTAAATACAGCAGCCTGGTCAGAACTACAGCAGTATTTGTCTCTAGAAGCTTCCTGATAGATGAAACATCCAGAGAAATAACAGCTATGCACATTCAAATTGGGCCTACTTGGCATATTTAGATGATTTTTATATACATTATAGATCTGATTCATTTCAGACACACTGGACTCATTACATGTAGGAAGATTTTCCTACACTGCACAGAAAATGAGTCTGATGCATCTGGGATGTGCTGCATTTATGAACTGCAGAAGTATAACAAATCTGCTGCATTCTGGCTACTTGCTGTGTAGGAGATGCACACCATGAGGGCTGATCTGGGCTCCTTGATCCAGGCTAGTCAGAAGCTACCAGCGTTGCTGTTCTTGCCCAGTGGATCCCCTACACATATCGACTTGCTTTTCACTACTTGTTCTTCGGCTACTTCTTTGTCAGTGAAACACTCGTATTTAAACTGAAACATCTTCTGTTACACTAAAACAGGAACATTAAGATCTGTATGCACCATTATAGTATATTTAGATAGATAGCATCCTGCTGCAGAGTATTGATGTAGTTCTCAGCTTTATCTAGTCCCTGGTGATACTGAATAGAGCAACCATTGTGCTTTGATTTCCTAGAGATCAAAGACAACAAAAATACTCCTCAGTGTGCCAGAAAAATAACTACTGCTTTTGCTCACTATGACTTGGAAAGCTGTTGTTTGGTAATTTCATTGTTTACATTAAACATGACTTGTTCCTCGAATTATACTGTATTCTGAAACTGAGAATAATACTTGGCACTGTGAAATCTCTCAATTTCTTCTTCATTTACTGATTTCACATAAGCATACAGCTTGGCAACCACAACTTTCAGCAAATGTACTCCAAAATCAAACATTGGTGAACTGAACACATTCTAGTGCATCTTTGGCCCCATTTCAACAGTGCATCTGTGCAATTGCATATGAAAAACTGCACTGGGTTGTTTGGATGGCCAGCTTCAGCATTTCAGACATGAAGACAGATTTATTATGCATTTCTTTGTACAAAATGGTTTTATATACAGCTCTTATATTTTTAAACTAATATTCTTCCTAGAAATCTTAATCTATTTCTCATTTCTTTCCTTGTGCTTTTAAGATGACCAAATCTGTAAAGTTGTTTTCAACTTCCATCTACAGCCACAGCCTACTGGCTTAATTTATATAGACAGTTTGATTAGATTACCCAGGAATTTAAATCCAATGTTCAGAAACATTCAGTTCTATTTTTAAGAAGAATTCTATTGCCATTTTAACTTGAATCTATAAAGAACTATCAAAGCAGAACTTTCAGGGGTGTGGGAAGTTCAGTGGAGATGGAAATGTGCCTTTCTTGGTGCTTTTTATTTGGTTTTTCTTTTTTTGAATGAAGAAAAATTCCAAACTATGATGTGTCCTTGTGTTTAGATTGCTCATTTTCTTCTCACCCATCATGCAGTAGAAATCTGAATCAAAAAGTCCACGGTCTTCCACACGTTCATCTTATTATTGCCTCTCTACCATTTGAAAGCTAGTGGAAGCATGGACTGAAGTTATTTAATTGTTTTCAGTTTTTAACTCAAAGTGTATACTCACATAACTAATATATCATAATCTCATTCTTTGTCTGCAGGACACTAATGTTTTCTTCCAGGTCAAAACTAATCACGTGTTTGTGAGAGTGTACTATATATACATTTTGAGATACATAGATACCTATATATCAATAGATCTCAAAAAGACTTCTCTTTCACTGCTTCAAATGGAATATTATTTTTTAACAACTCCCCAAACTTAGCAGGATACCTACATGACAGTGGAATTTAAGCTTTAGTCCAACTTTTTTAAAAGAGTGCCAACTACAGCATCCCTGTAGAAAACCAAAATAATCTGATTAATACATACCAAGCTGACAGTGAATTAACATAGTCAGAATTTTAATGTTCCAGTTACCATGCAACTGTCTGACCCCTTTGATCACATAACCGAGTCACACAAAGAGGAGAGATGCACTGTGATTAAACCCAAATAGCTCATCTGCCTTCAAACCAATTACACATGCCTGCTGTTTACATTTGCTACAGTTGCTTTTTGTATCTTCTGTTATGCCTCAGAGAAACAAAGCTAACCATTTTTTTGAGCCCAGCGGCTTTTGGTGACTGGATGCAAGAATATTTCATTCCTCTGATTCTCTCTGATCATACCAACATGGAGACATTTGTCTTCTCTCACCTTTCTAAAGAAACTGCCTGATTTTAAGACCTACAAGTTCATGGTTCACTGCCATGTAAACCTTAGCTAGTCTCTTACATATTAATCTCTCTGATATTACCCATTGCTCTCACAATGCTGAACTGCTAAACCACAAATTATTTTTCACAAGTTTTATAATGTCTATGATTCTATGTTGCATTACTGATTATTTTTATATTGAAATTGTACCGTAATACTAAGCAGACGCTCCATTTGTCATTTTAGCTGTTACTTTCCCTTCATGTTTAATGATAATGGTAGTTACTGTAACCGAGGTGATGAAAATGCATGTTGAAATGAAAGGCTTCAAATTGAAATGTGACTAAAAAAGAGGTTAAAATGTGTCATTGGTTTAGGTAATGACTTAAGGTGCCTTAGCTTATTTCATTTTACTGCCTTTTTCTCCCTCAAATTGTAACTGCTGTCTGTTCTCCATCAGTTTTATAGATCAAATTTGCTAACACTGCCGATAACACTATTTCCCTTAGCAAAAAAAACATGCAGGACTCATACTTCACATAGGTATTCCTCCTGAAATTACAGTACTTATATTTTTATAGCTCAGTTAATGCCCTTATTGTATTACTGTAGATGAAATCCACCTGACCAGCTTTGAAATGTGGTAGAAAATGCACATTTCTATAGCACATTTATCCTGAAAATGTTACAGCACCAAAAAATGTTCCAGTGTGAAGAAAAGAAACAAGAATTATGTTCCAGCACTGCATTTGAGACAAAATTGCCTTTTCTTTCAATGACAGTTTTACTTAAATAAAGTCTAATAACTGTAAAACTTGCCGCACATTGTTTACTACACATATTAATTGTATACTGCTATTTCACAAATAAAAATAAGAACGCAAAACTCAGAGAAACACAGCTGAAATAATGCAAAAATAATCCTCAATTATTTAGGCTTCTAATCATGTAAGCGAAGTCATGCATACCTTAACAGATGTCTTTTAGAGTATGAGAAAATTGACGGTGTTGAAATTCTGCATCTTTGCATTTCTAATGTGACTCCCCTGAATGATAACAACACAGTCTACACATATTATGTCAGTGCCAAGAAGACAGGAATGTATGTGTCATACTATCTGACTTCTAGTCCCATTTGGGAGTAGGTTGCTGAATACTATGAGATCTATCACCATTTTACAGTCTCAAAAGATATTGTTTCACTAGACAGCCAACAATTTCACAGAAATGCCCAGTCTAAAACAGGTAACTTAAAAGCCTGGACCTTACAGTCATTTCAGCTGTTGCTTTGGTATTTTATTCACACAGGTGTGATGCTGGGTTAGCCAGACTGTCTGCAGAACATAAAATTACCTATGAAAGACTTCAGAGCTTAAGTAAAGACCAACAGACCTCCAAGCTTATCTTGGAATCTAAAATCAAAGAAGCAGAAATACAGGTATGGTATTTAGACCAAAGCAATCCATGTATGGGTAAGAATTATAGCCCAATTCACAGTGACTCCATTACTGTTAGCTATTATCCTGGGAGGGCACAGATTTAAAAATGGAGAGGTGTATCTGCTCACAGTCCTTATTAGATTGAATATTGGTACCTAGCTGTGTTATTGTACTGGTATAACTGAAAAAGGTCCTTTAGCATGCTGTGTAGAAGGGGCTAGTACTTCAAAGCACCTGACAGGACTCTAGGAATGAACAAAAGCCAACGATGACTGGCCTGAATAGCTTCTTGAGGTTGGAATGTGAACAAGACAAGGATGCTCTACAAAACTACCATAACAGTGCAAGCATCAGTGTCTTCCCCTGTATGTTTTGGCCTTCCCAGGATGGTTTCATAGGTATTTAATCACAATTTTTGAAAGTCTGCAAAACAAAACTGGTTTTGGGTTCTGTGAATCCATTGATGTGTCTGTCAGGTTTCTCTTCCACTGAGTATAAGAATGAAAGTGAGAACTAGATAGAAGCAGAGACATAACATTAAGGCAAAGGATTCTTCATAGCTCCTTTCAAGGCATTTCCATTTTCTTGGGCAACAGAAGTAATTTACATCTCCATTGTGCAGCACGTAAACAGTTAAAATGCACTTTACCTTTCTCAGAAGGCTCAGTACAGTATATTTGCATGTCAGGAGCATATTATCAGGAATCTTTTAGAACAAAATAGTATGTTTTGTAAAAATAAAAATAGTTTCTGTTAGTAATGACTTATCCCCAATTAAACCCAGCACTTTCATCACTGCAGAGTCACTATACATGACCTGATAAAGAATATCACTATTGGTGGAGTGCTTTGCCATTTGTTTACTCTGCATATGTGGCAACATGGATGCCTATGGATCACATAAATTCAGCTACCTCAAGGAGGGGGAGCTTGCAGATGCTTTCAAGGCAAGACTATTCAAATTGTTTATGGCTGAAAAATTAGTTTTCACAATATTGATACTTTCATCTTGCAAGATAATATATTTTTCATGATAAAGTAAAACATGCAAATTCAGTAATTGTGAAGTGGCAGCAGAAACGGCCCTTCTTTAAGATCTCCTCTACTGTTATGAAAACGTCCCAGATGAGATTGTGATGAAATGCTTCTGAAAAATTGTAAATTCTGAATTTTGTTTCAGATTTCTCATCTTCTGAGCAGAGTAGAGCAATCAATAATGCAACAAGAAGCAAAGCTGAAGATTGCTTACAAAGAGAGCAACCAACAGCTCCACCTTCTGGATACGAAGTGAGTGCCTGGGAAATCTGGCTACTGCCATGCACCTTGGAAGAAAGGGTCCTCAGTTTTCCAAGTTTGACTGTTGTAATCTTCAGGTCTATTAAAGCACAAACCTGTTTAAATATGTATGTGTGCTCAACAGATATTACAAAAGCACATGGTCTGTCCAGGAGGACTCGCTTTCAACAAGAATTCTGTCCCTAATGTGGTTAGGCAATTCTGAAAAGCCCACGAAGTTCCCAGTTAAGTATCCAGACAGAACTTATATTAAAGAACACAAATAAGGATTTCTGTAGGAGTGGCCTTTTTGTAGAAGGCAACAAATGCTGTCGAGTGCAGACAAAAAGTTCAATTCAAGCCACCAGGAAGTGAGGCACAGCATTCACAAAGTGTTATTGCTTTAAATTGGCTTCAAATACAAATACATAACTCAAATACCTAAATTATTAATGATAAGCTACTGTGCAACTACTAGACATTATATAGGGATATACTCAATTCAGATATTAACTCTTCTCCAGGCATTTCACTCAGTGGCAGCTGTGGCTTAAGTCATCCACCTCCTCACTCCTTACTGCTTATTGCCAGCCTCATGCAATCCTATCAGTTACATCAGTAGAACTATTTGCAAACGAGATGAAAGAATAGATCCAGGTTTCAAATATTCACTGGAAAAAAAGACTTTCTAAAGAAACAGTTTCACTGGCAAAGCTGGTCAGTATAAACTTGATCTGGGGATAGGCGACGTTAAGTGTGGCTGTATGAACCAGCCCTGCCTCTAAAGTAAATGGCTATCAAATCTTTGTTCAGATCTAAGACCTATGGACCTGAAGACTATAACCTGAACAGATGACTATATTCTGTTTTCAATGCTGCAAAGAATTTGCACCTACTATATCTCAAAATGTTGTGATATGTTTCATATAAATAACCATTTATTTATATGAATATATATTCATATTCATATATTTATTGTGCCATGCATGTACTGCATTACCATGATATATTTTTTTTTTACAAACATGTTCATAAAACTGCCACAGCTGAACGACCAAATTTTATTCTCTTTTATATCTGCTAATTTCTCTTATGCTCTTAGATTAAAAAATGCTATTGAAGAACTCAGCAGCCAGATTTTGTCTGCACGTAGCTGGTTGGAACAGGAACATGAAAGGATTGAAAAAGAGCTTGTGCAAAAGATTGACCAACTCTCATCTACTTTCAAGGAAAAAACTGTAAGTTTTGTTCAAATGTCCTAATAATACTTCTCAGGAAGTACTCAAAAGCATCATTAATAACTAAGATGATATAATGCAGATATTGTTTGAGTGACATTTTCAGACCTCAAAATTTGTATAATTCTCTTCAGTGATGTCAAATGTAACACCCCACAGCCTGAGAGTCTTCAAATAAATCTGATCACTTCTTAATAGATCAGTATTTTACCCTATGATAATCAAGTCTGTTTGAACCATTTAATAACAAATAATTCTTTACAGTTTTGAATTCCACATAAAAGACAATTAAATTAATATCTATTGTATACTTGGGAAAGACCAGTGTAATTTCACCTGCAGAGTAAATTACTAAAATTCTTTTCCCGTCTTCAGGAAATGAGCGAAAGAGCTATAGAGATGAAATTCAACCAAATGGCAGAGAAAATTGACAAAATAGAAGAAATACAGAAGATAACCATGGAAGCACATGAAGCAAAACAGACTGAAGAAAAGATAAATATTCGCATTGGCAAACTTCAAAATGAGATAAATGAAGATATAAAAGAAATGAAAGCCGAAGTTAATGCTGGTAGGACCACAGTTATGAAGTTCTTTATTCTGAAATGGGGTAACAATGAGCCACCTATAATAATATTCAAAATGCCTTTGCCTGTATTGAAGTAGTTTAAAGACTCTTGGGGCAGAGGTAATGGCTACACTTGTGGCACTAAAAAGGATTTTCACCAAGTGTGAAATTCACAGTAATAAGAGGTGACATCTTTTTAGCTTAGGAGTGCTCTTCCTAGTGTAAAGCAGAATGTCATGGTAGGAAGCGCATTATTTACTAGCATTATTACTAGATAGCAATACTCTTGCTTTTGAATATGAACTAATTTAAGTCTCACCTGCAATTAGGATTTGCAGCTATCTATGAGAGCATTGGGTCTCTACGGCAAGTTCTAGAAGCGAAAATGAAGCTGGACAGAGATGAACTACAGAAGCAGATCCACCAACTGAAGCAGGAGGTTCCAACATGGGGAGAGGCTGGACCATGACTGCAAGATTTTGGCCGAGAGATTAATGTTTACCTGGCTAAATACGCAGACTGTAATCTTGTTGCAGTCTGTAATCCAAATTAAGTGCATGTACCAAACGACATGCTGCTGTTGCACAGGTCCGTATGTTTACTCAAAGCGGTAAGTGCAAGCTCTTCATAGATCAGCTGACAACAATCTTTTAGGCATGAGGTGTTGATTTGCCACTGCACTACTCTAGTTGCTCTCAGGAGATTAAGCACCGTGTAAAACTGGAGTAATATATTGGTGAAGCTGGCACCTGATTTGCTAAAGGCATTCCAGTTTCACAGGCTTGATCAGACAAGAATACGCTTATATACATTTAAGCACCCGCACACCCCCCTTAGGAAAGAAAAATAAAAAAGCCCAAAACAAACAACAAAACCTCCCCAACAAACAAGTTGATACCAATTGTTTGACATCAGGCTGGCAAGGTGCTCCACCTTGAGACAAACCACTTGATTGAAGTCAACGACATTTTTACAGTGACTTTCCCTACTACTGACCTCCTGGGGAGACAGAATTGGCACAAAACAGACCAATTTTCATAACCTAGATACCAACAGAAAAAAAATACCTTTGTTTAGTTTTGCAAATATCCTCTGTGTGTGTAAACCAAGTAGTGTTATATAATGTAGTTGTAGAAGATGATTCATCAACAACATAAGAAACTTAACTTGCGTGGTCTTGTATTGTAATATCTTTAAATTAATAGCCAAATGGAGCTGAGACAAGGTAAAAGATGTACATATGAGTATTTTATAACTGGGCATGTGTTCCTGTGACTTGTTTCATTATAACTTTGCAAGGTTTGAAAACAAAAGAGAAGGTGATAATCTAACAGTCTGGAGAGTGTAATGTAAAATAAAATGCAGTTTATGGCCTGCTTAGAAATTTTCCATGAAGTGAAACAACAGATTCTTCAGATTTAAGTAGACTTTAATAATTCAGTAGATTCAAACTGCTATTTGTTTTCACAGTATTTCCAAATAATAATGGTGCTTATTTCCATTCTCAGAACAGATTACATAATGAAAATCAGCACTGATATAGCATACCTATTAATCTAGACAGGAAAATATATTTATGTTGATTTTGTATCTTCATTCATAGCTTGATATTGCTCCTCATGTTTGTAAATCAGGCAGGATTAAGCACTCGTGAAGAATAAAAGACTTAATCCAGTACCTTATTAATTCATACTATTAACAACAACTCATATACAAAAATACTTTTAATTTACACAAGCATTACTGTTAAAGTAAATAAATTATTAGGATGTCTCTGCACTGCCTTTAACGGACCTTTCTTTTGGCTAGTACTACAAAACCATGTTCCTATTTGGAAAACTAGTGGCCAGTTTCTCATTGCTTCCATGAAAAGGAGGTTTGGCCCCCAGAGTCATATTGATAAAAAAACCAAACAACCCAACAAAAACCAAAACTCAAAAAACTTAAACTCATCTACTTCAGTAGGACAGTGTAGTGTCTAAAAACCAAACACATCTTTACAGGTTTAATGCCTAAGTTTATATTCACTTCCTACAGTTTCAAGTAATCTAATGTATCAAAGATACAGGAAGTTTCTGCAACTCTGGCTTCCAGTGCTCTCTGACAACAAAACTGCCCCCATTATTCCTGTTTTGTATCATTCATGTGCTGTGAAATATATTTACAACAGCAGCTTAAGGGGAAAGACCAGTTCACTAAAGGGAGACAAGGAAATACCCGCAGATATTTCTTAAGAATTGTCTTTAAAATTTGTTCTTTTTCATGTCTGTATTCCTATCTAGTCTTAAATATTTAGCCATGGGCAGTGGAAAAGCCATCACCAGTATTTTATAAAAAAAATAACAAAGAAAAAAGCAACAAGAGATTTAAAAAAAACCTCTATAATTTTTTTCTTCTGTAATTGGAAATCTGTACCAGAGAGAATCTGGTATGGTATGAAGAGCCCACAAGGAATCAGAGAAACAATTTATATAGGACTTCAATAAAATGTTTCTCTTGTAATAATCTTGTGTGATTCATGCAGATATAAAATAACACATAAAGCACTGTTTTGAAAAGACTATTTTTCTTAAATTTCAGCTAAAACAAACAACTAAAAGCCCAAATAAAACAATATTGAAATGCAATCTACCATCAAGCAGTACCTTCAAACTATATAAAGTGCTGTGTGGAGGGAGGTACAGGTTATGGGGACTCACATGCTGGAAAGAGACAGGCAGAAATGGCTAGCTGGGATACAAACAAGTGTAGCCTGCCCAACGTCCATCCTTTTCAGAGTGCTCTAACTAGTCAGTTGTGAAAGGAAGCCACATATTCCAGACCAAGAGTTTCTGCAGAAAAACTGAGGAAAAGCCAGGATATAAAAAGTAATGTGAAGGAAGATTGAAAAATCTAGAGAAATAACAGAGAAAAAGAGTAAGTCAAAAGAGTGAAGCAATGGAATGGTAGCTGCATGGGCAAAGGCATGGAGAAGTAGTTACCTGCTGATGAAGCACAGAACAGGTCTGAAGATTTTAGCAAGACCTGAAAGTTACAGACAATACTATATTTGCTAAAAAGCAAAGACCCCTCAAGGAAGGGCACATTAATTGTTTTGTCCTAATTCATGCTCCCTACTTGCCTGCTGCATTTTACTCTGCTCAAACAATTGGGAAAATAAATTCTTTTGTTTTCCCTTCAGTTACTTTTTTTTTTTTTTTTTACATTTTCTGCACAAAATAGGTCAACAATGTCTTGTCTGCATAGTCTGTCAGGGAGTGCTCATATCTGAATAAGTTACAACTGAGTCCTTCAAGGGAGAATTAGAGTCCCTGTATCTTTCAACCATCTTGAAGTTGTATGGCAAAATCCTTTCCTCAGAAACAGCATGTCCCCAGGGAAATTACTATGAAGCCAGGAGGACAGTATTACAGGCACTGTGGTCTATGAAAGCTTGATTTTGCAAAGCAGAAACCAATTCTGAAAAATGACCTGCAGAGGTCCTGTAAAACAAAACAGAAGGAAATAGATGTGCTTGGAAGTGGAACTGCTCCTTTATTTTTTCTTTCCATGCTGGTCTCCAGTGGCATTCCTGTGTGCTCGTCCTCCAGGGATACAGATGCCTTGTGATGGTGGAAGTAATGTGCTTTTTTTTGTCAACATAAGTACTCATGCTCTAAGTCACCATCTGTACAGCACCAAACACGGGTCTGCCAGAGCTCACAAGTGGAAAAAGGCAGTGAGAAGAGGCAATTTTTTTCTAGCTCACACACAAGCAAACAGAACAAGATTTAGTGCATTTGGGAAAGTATAATACTGAATATGCACAAAATACTATTTAAAACACAAAGTACATTGACATGACCATAAACTCACTGAAGTAAAGATTGGAAGGAGTCTTTAGAAGCCATCTGCTCCATCTCTCTGCTTCAAGATAGGGCCAATTCTACCTAAAATATATGTCACAGACACTTCTCTAACCTACTTACATGAATCTCTCAAGAATAAATCATTGAATAATCCAGTCTGTTGCAATGCTAAAGAACACCACCCTGCCACCCAAATACCTGAACTTTTGATAGGACAAGATGTAATGGGCTTAAATTTCAAGCACAGTGGATACCCAATTTATTAAATTCTTCCCTGCATATCCATTATTTTTTTAAAACAATCTGTGTTTTAAAAAATATGGATCTTTGCTCAATATTCCTTAAATGTTTATTCTCCTTCATACCAAAAACCCCCCTAAAAAACCCCAACAACAAAAACCAAACTCTACAAAACCAACCACCATCAACATCCAAAACCAGCCAAAAGCAGACCATTTCCTCTCCTGAAGCTTTAAAATATTTCTTTTGTCAGCTATCTAGTATGCATAAAACTTAACCCACTTGCATTGTGCAGACCATAGTATTCAGTCAGCTATGTTGCCTGAATGACATAGCAAGTGTCAAAGGATAAACTCATAAAAATTTTTTTAATTGGGCTACATGCCTTTTACATTAGCATGTGATAACGGCAGAACTACAGTACTGTACAGTGAAGGACTTAACTGGAAACAGAATTATGTCAGTAGTTACAGAGCAATTGTGTTTAGATTCATTACACAAATCAAAGTAAGGATGCAACTAAGAAGTTAAAAGGATGATCCTGACTTCAAGATCTAGTTGTTTATGTAGTACAGTTTTATATTGTGGATATTTTGTCATTACATACCAATATGGTTCAGTGGACAGTTCCTTGTTGGAGAAAAATGGTAGGAAAGATCATGAATAACAGCACAGTCCAGTAATATCAATTTAAACTGAAATGTAATCTTTTCTAAGTTTCTGTATTTCCTGCTCTACCTTTTTAAGTATTTAGCCACTAACATCTTAAAGTGCTCATTAGACATGTATTTAAATAATGGAAACGTCTAACGAGAGAGACCCATGACAAACCGATGAAGGCCCCCGCTATGTGCAGAGGAGGGATTCCTCTGCATACTCCCCGCAGTGTAAGAAATTTAGAGGCGAATTTGAAAAACACTAATGGAAATTCTGTGCAAGTCCTCTACTGAGTTGGCCACAGGGTGTCACTGTTACTCCTGGCAAGCAAAGAAAGATGCTCAATATGCTCCAATACCACTGAGACAGCTCTGGAAGTGTTTAACATCGTTACGCATTTTGACAAAAAGAATTAACCCACCACCCCACCCCCCCCCAAAAAAAAAAAAAACAAAAAAAAAACAAAAAAAAAAAAAAAAAAAAAAAAAAAAAAAACACCACAAAAACCCAAAACAAAACCCAAACATTTTCAGCAAAATTCTCTGAGAGTGGCTGTGGTGGTCCTTGAGGAATGCTGAGTGGTGACCAAAGTTCTCTGCTACCTTTGCTATCAGCAGAACTTGGGCCAACACAAAGCATAAAAACCTCAAATCTCCCAGACCCAGAAAAACATCAGGGGCAGTCCTTCTAAAGCATAAGATCTTAAGTCAAGCACAGATCAAAGAGCAACATGCATTCTACACTGATCATGCTAAAAGCTGCTGTAAACATGCAGAAAAGGTTTCTCTCAAAGCACTGCCTCCCATTCCAAGACTGACTGTGGCTGAAAGACCACAGGATAATCTGAGCAGTTCCTACCAGGTGACGTTCTAGGACTAGCACAAAAAGCCGCTCTCAAACTATGCAAGGATTATCTTGCTAAATAATACAGTGGAATAGCCTCAAATATTGCAAAATAAGTGGGAGAACCCTAACTTCTTCTGGCACAGATTAGTGAAAAAATGTTTTGAGCTCAGCAGAGAATCAATGATGTGTACCAAACCAGGATCTAGTTTAAAAAGAAAGATGAAGTAGCAATTGTCATAAAAAAGCCTGAACTGTACGTGAAGATGAGAAGTAATTGCTGGTGAGAGAGGAGAAAGGAGATGAGCTACAGGAATCAAAATAACATTGCTCCACATACTCCAGTTAACTCTCATTAAACCTGACTTCAGTTTCTGCTAAGGGTCATTTTCAAATGCCATTGCAGTGATCAGGCTTCCATTAGATGCAACTGAAACTGAAGCAGACTATAAATGAAGACAGATTTTACTGGCTTTGCTGTCTCATTCTTGTGCTATTCTGATTGTATCAGGACTGGGAGGTAAGCATCTGCTTTGCTAGGTGGCCTATGTGATCGTGCTATCTTGATTATGAATAACTTAAAGGGTTCAATAGTTGTGTATTAAAATATATATGTGTCTGCATATATAACATCGAATTTCCATGTTGTGCCATGCTATTTTCTTCTTCGCTAGTTTTGAGAACTGTAATTTAAGCACGTTGCAAGTATCTTACATAAACCATCAAATTCTAGGAAGGTGTAACAATCCAATGTAGAGCTTTTAAGATGCAAATAACTAAAACCAGTAGAAATTAGAACATATTTTATGTTACTGCCATGCTTCAAAAAGATAAATGCTAACCTGTTTACTCCTATAAATAATAAACCTTATTTGCTTAACAAAGATTTTATGGGGATTGATCACTTCGTATCTTACACAAGTTTGAATATGTGAAGCGCTGTGACCCAATTCCACATATGCTCTCCTCTGTGAGATTAATCTCCCTAAAATGAGAATATGTCAGCTCACAGCATATAATAAACTGCCTGCTTACCTCTCTGCATGTGTAGTGTTGCATGCTGCAAGACAAGAGGGGTTGTCAGTCTTTGGTATAGTCTCCTGGTATCTTGCCACATTAACAGAAAAATCTCAACCATTACTTAACATCTGGGTTTCCAGTTATCATGGACTAATGAGATAAAAAAATAATAGTGTAATATTACCTTCATTTATTTGTAGTAATGTATCTCCATTATCCAGAGTGTCGGGACACTAGGAAAATCCAAATAAAATAATACTGAAACCATGAGGCAGAGCCCGGTGTTGGGATACTGGATCTCCTGATTGATTTGGGGCTAGTTTGGGCCCAGTATCTATAGCTTTGTGCCCTTTATTTCAGTAAACTACCTAGTGGTAAATCAATGATCTACATTCATTAGGTTGCTCTGGCTGTAGTAACTCTCACACCATGGTAAATGAAAAAAAAACCAAACCCAAACAACAAAACAAAAAGATAATGAGGAAAAAGGGAGGAAGGAATTGAGTATTATTCTATTCCTGAGGCCCCATTACCACCTGATGTCACTGTTCTTGTGAGGTAAAGGCAGCCAGTCATGCTACACGCCTGCAAGAACTGATAGATCTGTAAATGATTTCAGCAGTCAGGAAGCTATACACATTATTTCAGTAAGTCAAAAGATCAAGCCTTACGGACAGTGGTTATTAAGGTAAATCCATTAACGAAGGCAAAACCAGAGATTCAGTTAAGTGTGAGCCTCCTTGTGGTCTGCCAGGGATAGGCTGGGACTGTCTGACCTCTGTGCACGCACAGTGAGGCAGGAACTCCATGTGACAAACACTGCAACAGGGTAAAAAGCTCTCCTCTACCTGCACTATTACAGCTTGCTTCCCAATCATGCATAATAAAATAGGAGAAACTCCATAAATAACATGAGTTGTCTGACACACATGATCTAAGCCCAAGCAAAGACCAAAACCACTCATACATTTCATGACAACTGTGTCATGAAAGTTCTCCCTGCTTGTCATCAGCCCCAGAAAGAGTCCTCGTTAAGCTGACAAGAGAACAACTGAGGATTCAAGGCAAGATTTAAACAACAGGGACAGGAATGAAGTCATCTATACTACATCAAATGTGTGTACATCTGGCAAAGGCAATGGAATATTATGGTATCAAAAACAGAACAATAAGATTTTCACTAGGAAGATATTTTAATCATAATTCAAAAGTTTAAGATGGAGAAATAAAGAAAATACACGGCTATGCTCATTCGAGAGCCTTTTGCTTTAGGAGTGGTCAAAGAAACAAGGAAAGGCCAGCTGGAACAGCAGCAGAGGATCTGGCTCTCACGGTCTTCTCAGCCCAAGGCCATACAGCATATCAATTGCAAATGATAAGCAAGCTCAATCTCTTTTATACTATTGCTTACAGAGGCATGTAGTGGTTAAAACTGAAGGCCACATAAACATGTAATGCAATGGTCTAGATCTTGCAAGCTTTGGCCAATTTGAGCTCCTAGCTTGGTACCAATAGAAAACAAAACTATTCCAAAATAGTGTTCCAGACAGGCAATGACCTTTCTTTCTGTGCTGACTTTTTTCCTTCACTCACAGCAATTAAATTAACACATTAATGGAACCTGGTTATCTATCATGTTTAATTTACCCACTACTGAACCTTCTAAGAAGCTGAAGGAACCTTTGTAAGGAGACATTCTTGCTACACATTAGTTATGCCTAAGCACATCAATACCATTCTGTATAATAAAATAACAGTTTTACAATATCTTTGTTAGATAAGCATTATAATACTTTGAGGAAATGGCACATCATTAAAGTAATCTCTCAAGATTACACAGCACAGCTATGACACACAAGTAGTTAACAGTCATTACTAGTTCCCACTTACCAAGCGGTAACCTTCCTCCAACACCAAACTCTCAATTACACTATAGCAGTACATAAATGCTATTTATACAAAGCTTGAAGCTTGAGTGTTTTATAAAGGAGTATGTGGGAAGCATTATGAAATATCAACTGCTAGTTAATATTTAAATCACTGCTCGTTTACACTTTAGGCAAGTTTCATTGCTGCTGTTGGCGAAGAATTTCATAGTTCAGAATTCAGTGATTCACTTCATGAATGTTTATAAATGGCACTATATAAACAAACAAACAGAAACCCCCAACTTACGACAAAGAAATATTCTGGCTCCCAGGGAAAAGAATTGTTTCTAGAGAGAGTAATTTGGGTTTTACCTGCCAAAAGAACAGGTTCTTTGGTCTTACAAAACAAAAGTGTTCAGGAAGGGAAATGCTTCTGTCCCAGGTGCATAAACCTTACAGAAATCCCTCACAAATGTCAGAAAAATGATTATACATCTGCAGTTTGAAATAACACAGAAGATAACTACTGCCTTAGCAATGCAATCATTTGACTAGGGATGGTTTATGTCATACACAGGAACACACCTTGTAAGACTCAATTCCACCAGTAATAGAAGCATCAATTTAAACAATCCTTCTAATTTTTCTGAATGAATTTTGAATTTTCTTCTATATGGTGTTCCAGACAGATAGGACAAGGATGCCTTCAGCATACATGGAGAGACAGAAACACATTTAAGCCCTACATGTATTCCCAGTATTTTTTCACCACTTTGCCTTGCATGACTGTCTACACCCACACTGCTCTTCAGAGAGCCCACTCCCAGTTTTCCACATGTACCTCCTCACATCTGAATGAAACTGGGGAGGTTAGTACTGCAACTTCACATGAATTTGGATTCCTTTTGTCAGCTTCTGGTCATAAAACCAATGGACTTTCAGTTAAATTCCATAGCTCAAGGTAATATTGGAAAGATGCAGTTTAGCCTTGCAGGCCTAAGAATGTAGAGAGTCAGAAGTAGAGCTCTGCTGAATATTTTACCATATTTCGTTCTAATCCTATTTTGTTTGAATTTAATGGAATTTTCCTAAAGGGAGACTCTCATAAAGGATTATGTGGCTCTAGCAAGATGTTCAAAGAGAGAAATTTAAAATTTACCTGGCTGCCACCACTTGCATTGTGTCGCAGCCTCAGCAGTTTGAGAATGAGATTATTGTTTTGTTCATGGTCTGTGGTAGTCCCTCTTGATGAAACTGGATACATTGAAAATATCTCCATAATCCTCACTGGATTATGAATTACAGAAGCACTCTCCTTAAATAATTATTGCTCTAATAAAGCCAGTGCTCTCAAGAGAATATCTCTGTCTCTCCTATTCCTGTCCTTAATCCTAAAACCTAGTCAGTCCTCCGGTGGGTACCCTATCAACCCTTTACCACGTGGGCACTTCCACGTTCACAGAACAACTTCATCTCTCCCTCCTCCTGGAAGGAATCCTGCCATTTCCTCATAAAAATCAGGAAGATGACACAATGAACTGGATTCTGAGGCTGAATCTGGCAATGTAATGCATGAATCAAACTGCTATGCAGTAATAAAAAAACAACAGAAAACATAGAGCAGCTCAGAACGCACTGGAGAAACAGAATTATTTACTGGAGTAACTCTCAAACCAGGTCAACAGTGAGGAAAAATGTGTGACTGCCAAACTGCTGTTCAGTGAACTATCAGGGTCACCCTGACAAGCTAGTTACCAGTCTTCTGTCACAAAACACCCTGCAGCAATCAGCAGGAAGGTAGCACCTGGCTTGGCTTATGTAAGATGGGGTCAGCCAATCTCCACTTGGTGAGAGAAATTTGGGGAAATTGTGTTCTTATAGCACACGTAATTGGGGATTTCTGGACTCTGACATTCACAACTTTCAAAATCGACAGTTTAAATGAGTTTGTTACACAATGCTTAAACTTTAAAATATATATTTATATATATTATATTCTAACTTAAAATATTAAAATTAAAACAAATTATAGGGTATTTTTTTAAAAAACCATTCTGGTGATTTATTATTTATTTTATTCCTAAGAATAGAATGCAGCTGAATGCTTAGAAAACCCACTCTTAGACATTTAAACTCACTGGGTTCCCATAAGACTTAAGCTCCCAGGTGATCAGAATCTCCTTTAAAAGTATGATATAGGCTCTAAATCACTGCAGTGCTTTTGAAACTTGTACTGTTATTAACATACTCTATTTTCTGATCATCATAATGTAAAAACATTAAAATGTTTGGATTATTAAAATCAGTGCTACAGAAATCCATCAGCAAACTGATAAATTAAATTGTTACTTAAAATATTCAAGGCATTGAATAGCTACTTATCCTTGCAGCCTGGTATTAGCAATGTCATTGTTGCCTCTGACCTGCCACATTGCATTATCTTCATAATTATGGGAATCCAGAATAACAATTTTGACTGTGATAAAAAGATAGCTATGAATTGCAGCCATTAAAGAGACCCACAGCATTTTTATTTAGGCATCCCAGAGGATTTATTAGGAGCAATAGCTTCAATTAAAAATTAAGATTCACTTATGTAAAAATTAGCAAAAGTGGGAACACTGTTTTAGTTAGGTAGACATTCTAAGTATAGAGCAAAAATAAACAAATCTCTGAAAGTTTAGTTTCATTAAAAGAAGTCCGAGTATCCAAACATCTCTGGTTAAAAAAATCAACTTGAAATAGGAAAACAGCTTTCAATAAGCTCCTGTAAATTTCTTGCTCTATTTACCTGGCTCAGGTAACCGTGGTAATTTTTCTCATGCTCTAATAACACACCAAACGGGTCAAATTCAACACAAATAGTCAGAAAACAAGGGATCTGGCTTCTTGTTTCTGCATTAGCGAGACATGCAGAAGAAGAAAGTCCTAGAGCTATGTGAAGACTATCTCTGAATGTAAGAAGACATTCCAGATATGTTGGTCTAATTGGTAGACAAACTTTAGGTCAGGTTTTTACTTTATTCTTATCTTTTATCTTATAATTAGTCATTAAAACAATCAGTAGTCTGAAATTCCTTCTGCAAAATAAATGCTAAAGGAGATACCTGAAAGCTTATCCAAGCTTGAAAAATCCTCCAACCTAATTAAAATCACTGAAAGAACCCTGACAGTTCCTTCCTCTCTCTACCTTATGTCACATTTTTCCTTTTTTCGTCCTCTCTGTCATATTAGAAGGAAGTTCTAGGAAAAAAATACCCACAGTAACTGTATGAACTAACCGTGGTCTTTTAAATCTAGTTCAAGAAAAACACGCTGAAGGCAGTTTGCATTCACTCATGACTAACAAACCTGAGAAGTTTTATTTTGAGAACTATCACTAAAATCAAAGGCAGGTTTATTACTGGAGAAGTCTTTCCTCTGCACATGCATCTATTTTCATTGCTACTACCAAACTTGCTCATAAAATGGTTACTGCAGATATTTAAGCTGGACTATTAGTCAGTCATTTATTCTGTCAGGTTCTTCAGTGCTGAGAAGATGAGTCATGTATGACTGAGGAGTGTATTTTCTACATATTACTTGAATATCTGATAAGACAATCCATCATCTAAACATGCCATCCCCACACTGGTGGTCAACCCAGCTCTCTGGCACTAGCTTTTCAGCAGGCCTCATTTTAGTCAAATGCTGGGTACTGGGGGCTGATACACAGGGTTTTAGACTTGCTTTTTCACTTTAATCTACAACAGACAGAAAATACTCTGCTTCGTGATTTATGCTACTGACACTTACTACACCCACTTACAGTCACTGGCTTTGCAGTCGATGCAACAAGTAGACTGGCTAGTCTGCTTTTAAACCAGGAACGAGTACGGAAAAGTCCCACTCATTCTGTCACAAACAAGAACATCAAGCAGTCCAGCTGAAGAGGGACCCACCACTCCTCCACACTTGGCTGTTTCAGCAAGCTGAAGAGGCAGCAGATGCTTTCTGCTGCTTACATTTGCCATGCTGAGGAAGTCAGGAAATGGTCTGCGCTGCCCATGTGGAAAAACCTGGACTGCATTCCCGAGTACGGCAAAACCACAATCAGTGGCACATCCACACTTCTGACGTGCAGTACCTAAGTTTGTATTTCTCTGTCTAAAGGGTCGGATAAAATAGATCACATCTGGTGGTCTGAATTATTTGTAGTGAATTCTCCATCAAAACATGTATCAAAAGTAGTTTCAGATGCTCCCTGCACAACTCTTCATTAGTGAAGCAATCAGGTAGCTGCTTTCAATGGTCCTTGAAGTCCAGGGGGCATCTCATTTTGAAAATCTCCCTGTCTCTGAAGGATCCATGGCCTCTAAATCTGCTCTATTCTAACAACAAAAATTATTCACCTTTGTTTCCATTCTCTGAATGCTACCATTTGCAATACTTTGCTTGAAGGAAGTGGGTGTCACCAGCTGTTTGGAGACAATCAGCATTTTTCACTGAGCCATGCCTAGCTGCCATTCCACAGAGCCAAGAGCCATGAGTTCCTTCTCACCATGACATTTGTCTCTTCGCAGCCTGCTGTTGGTATGAGAGCACTGTGCCAGTATAAAGAATGCACTTACAGAGAAAGCACAAAATTTCATTTAAAAGAGAAGATGATACATGATATTTGTTGGTCTACATGCTTGAAAAACATCAACTTCACCTTCATCAGTGATTATCTCAAATAAATAATACATGGATTGGACTGATTTACCTTAGGAGAGATACTGAGAGTTTGCAGGAGAAGCTGGAGGGAATACTAGGGAATGCTGGGTTTATGCAATGTACAGCTGTAAACCGGCAATCCAGGCACTCCAAGACAAAATGCAGAGACATGAAAAAATAAATCCCATTCCCCTCAGCCAAATTAAAACCATATGTATTTGATTAACGGACACTTGACCATTAGAATTCCAAAGGACATTTGGTGCTCTCAAGCAGCACTTTTCTTTTTAGAAAAGAAGACTACTTTTCTGTTTAGAAATCTTATCTGTAGAAATATGGCATTGTAAAACTGACCTGTGTAATATCACCTGCTTCAACTGCAACTCCAAGTTTAAATGAGTTTGCTCTCAGTATTGGTACGACATTACGTAGTATTGTCAAGAAAAAAGTCACTTTTCAAACATTTCTGTCTTTGAAACGATTAGACCTTAGCTTTATGGTCAAAGGCCTTATTAGCATCGTCTTTACAGACCAGATGACCATTTTTGTGGAATCCATGTTAGTTAAATTGTAGCAGATGGTAATTTTTTCAGCAAACAAAAAATCCTGGTGTGTTGCTTTAGGACAAGATAAGTAAGGTTGATCTTCATGTGTTTACAGATGAGGATCTGCTAAAGCTGCATTCCTAAACCGCAGATTTCTCATCAACTCTAATTAGCTTCTGTGAACCCTGTATTACGTACTTATTCAAAATCAACCAGGATGAAGAAAAACAGTTTTGCTACTGTTTCTGTTGTTCACACTCATGCGAGAAGATGTCAAAGTGACTCCAGAATGCTGTGAATTCTGTGTCAGTGAGAAATGAACACCAATCCCTGGAATTACAGAATGACTCAGAAGGACCTGACAGAGCATTTGATGGGCAGAGAGTTGGACTGAAAGGAATAACCCATGCATGGTCTCAAAAATGTGCTTCAAGCTGCAAATGGGAACCAGACAATCCACAAAATGCACTGAATTTTGTAGGCCTGCTTTCCAACTGTGGTGCTTTATACCTACTCCAAGCAGGAGATCAGGCATCATTTTACGGAGCCATGTGTTTGTCAAACACTAAACACAACGTCACTCAGTTATGGTTGTTTTACCCATATCCAGACAAAACACGTAGCACCTGAGCCCCCAGCCCTGCATCTCTGGTGGGGATTTAACAGCATCGTGGGCAACATCACTTTGCCCAATTCCCTCCTTCCCAACAATGTGACCGAAGTCAAATTCCTGGGTAAAGCCAGCAATAACTGGACCCGCCCTATATCCCAACCCCGGTTGCCTGCCCCTCCCGCTGCGCGGCTCGCTGCAGGCGGTGGCTCTCCCGCTCGTGGCACTCTGCTGGCTTTTGGGCTAATCCTCGCCTTTCAGGGCAGCAGCCGAGCACTTGTGCTGAGGCGGGCAGGGCAGCTGGGGGTGGCAGCTCCGCGGCCCGCAGGAACCTGACGCCCCTTAACCCTCCAGCTAGCACGGCTGGGTGCTCTCCCGTGCGGCGGGCGCGGAGCCCGGCGGCTGCCGGGAGGCCGTCAGCTGGCTGGGCTGGGGGGCTGCCCCCACCCTCGTCTCTATAACGCCGGGGCTACAGCGCACCGCAGAGCTCCGGCTGCGGCAGCAGTAGCAGTCCGCGAGCGGCCCCGCAGGGCGAGCTCCGCTGCGGGCGCAGGAAGAGGCCGAGCTACCGGAGGTCCTCGGGGCGCCGGCTCCCAGCGGCCCGGATCCGCGGCCCGCCCGCGCCGCTTGGGGCTCGGCGGGAGGAGCCGCTGCGGCTGTGCCCGTTCCTGTTCGCGCTGGGTTTCCCGGGATGGGCCTCCAGGAGCTGACGGTGTGGCTGCTGGCGGCGGCGGGGCTTGTGCGCGGTGAGTGAACGCCGGGCGGCACCGGGTAGCGCGGAGTGCGGCAGGGGCGCGGGTGGAGGGGGTACTCCGAGGTCCCTCCAGCCCCTTCCCCGCGTCCTGCCGCTGCGGCGGGGCAATGCTGTGCTCTGTCCCGGGTCGCTCCGGGCTTGGGAAGGGACATGGGAGATGCGCAGAGCAGCGGGGATGGGGGAGCAAACTCCGCCAAGGCACTTAAATGGTAGATGCTTCAGGGCAGAGACTGTGGCTTTTTGTGCGGGAAGCTCAGGACTATAAAATAGGGAAGAAGAAAGTCCGTCTGGAGAGAGGACAGGGAGGGCTCACATCCAGAGAACCTGTTTCTACCCTGACCCAGATTCTGTTCGTTCTGAAACTGCCTCTGTCCCTGGTCTGCTCTGCTCCGCTCCATCCCTGTGGACATGCTCCCTCTTCCTTCACAGGAAAACGGCAGAATAAAGACCCTCCCGGGATCTGAGGTGTAAGAAGGACAGAAATCCCAGAATGTTATCACGTATTAATGTAGTGCCTATCACCTCTGCCAGAAACCCCATGCCCCCACTTCATTCATTGCTGCATGAACAAAGCAGAGAGTACTTGCCCCAGAGAGTTCTCAATCTGAGGCGGTCTGGGAGCAGGACTTAGTCTAATCTGTGGCCATTTTTCTCCCATTGTCTTGCTGATACCGTATCTGTGTTCTGCTTTTCTGGTTATAGCTATGCCAGGACAGGTGTCAAAATACTTCTTCACCTCTTCTTGCTGATGGACCAAAGGGTACTGATGTTGTCAAAGCATCATTTAGCATTTAGAATTTACCCCTCCTGGCCAGCCAAGAAATGATCAAAGAGGGAATCTGCTTTACAGGCTGGGATGAAAAGAAGAGCGATACATTTTATTGTAGTAGCTAATGAACTGTATGAATTACAGTGGCATTTTTCTGGGAATGCAGCAGTTAGAACAGTAGATACATAATATCTGATAGCAGGAAAAGAGTGTATATCCTAGCTTTACTTTCTGATGCAGAATTCTAATTACTTATCTATTTATTCCTATACATGAAGAGTCCCTGCAAGGAGAGTTTCAAAGGAAGCTTTACAAGGAGCTGCTGAAAAACTACAACCCACTGGAGCGACCAGTTGCAAATGATTCCCAGCCACTCACTGTCTATTTCACTCTCAGCCTCATGCAGATCATGGATGTGGTGAGTCTGTAACCATCTAGGAAACTATGTCTTTAGAAGGGTGGATTTTTTCATCCTAGAATGGAGATTCGTGATAGTAAAAGAAGACTTCAAGTTATTGGAAAGCACAAATGATTCAAGACACCATGCCAAATTTTGATTGCCTTTTAAAAGAAGTAAACTGAAAAATTAAGTTTGCCTCTTCCTTAGACCTCTTGTCAGTATTTCCAAACCTTCTTAGTAGTATGAAATATTTAAAGGGAAGCCCAAACTGCATTCTTTGCCTTCTGAATCCTTAACTGTGCTTAGAACCAACAAGAAGTGTATTCAGGAGGGATGTGCCGAACCAAAGTTCTTGATTTCTGCTAGTCACTAAAGAGCTTCTTAATTTTGGAGATGGGGGGAGAGGAAGGAGGTGTTCTGGCCAAAATCCAAGTTATATTATTTCTTTATTATTGAGACAAGATTGCAAATAGAGCAGCTAAAATTTAAGCTCATAGAATGTAGCAACGACAGTTGCTTGGTACATCAATAGATAATCCTACGCAGTGCTTGGCAGGCTTATAAAATGTACTGTTGGATCTTTTGGGTTCATGTATAAGTAATTTAAGCTCCACTCTGTCACAGCAACACAGAGATGAAACTCTGCATATAAGTGGCTTTACAGTATTCAATTTTACTGAATTTAACTAGCTATGGCCACTAATAAAGAAGTTCATTACTTAAAACCAGTAATTAACCTGAAAATGACATTATCTTGGCATCGAATCCTCAAAGTTTGAGGCACAACAAAATTAAAAAGCAGAAAGATAGGATTATTCAGTGGATATTCCTTTACAAGCTGCTGACTGCTAGAATCCAGATACCATTCTGGATCTGAATGTCAGCACACACAGAGAGAACTCTGCAAGTTTAAAGGCTCATTGTTTCTATATATGTTTTTGCAAGTTTTAGATTTATTAGACCTAAGGTGAAAACTAGGATATGTATTTCCAGGGTGATATTTACTATTCATAAGTGAGAGTGGGCAGTCACAGTCAGTGAGCTCTTTCAGTGTAGTGTGGCCTATATGTCCAGGAAAGCTTAAGCAGTCTGTTCAAAGTCTGTTCAAACTGAGCACCTGAACAAAACACCATATGTTAAGCCAGTGGTTTTTTTAAAGTATTAACCACACTGGGAAAGGTTTGTTGTATGGCCAAACCCTCCTAGTGATGAACAGTTTACAGAAGCCTTCTTTATGTTATCAAAAACATTTCCTGTTTAGAATAAGCTGAATGCCGACAAGACACATTTCTTACTTAAATTGCATCTATACCATACAGGTTTCATTTGCATTTCTCTGAGTTAATAGTCAGGCTCTCTCTTCCCCACACTCCTGATATGGCTACAGCTATGCCCTCAACTACTGTATTAACAGCTGGCTGTTGGAGCCACATGGCTAAAGGCCAGCAGGCAGTCAACTTCACAGAGTTATTACTTCTGGAGTTGTCAAGTTTAATTAAAAGTCTTATAAACTGAAGGGCAAATACCCACAGATCACTAGTCAATCTGGGTACAGTCAATGACTGGCAGTCTTGGCTAATATGATGCAAAAGGGAATTTTTGATCTTATGGGCCTTTCAAAAAAATCCCTTCATAATCAGTCAGAAGCCATAGTTTTAATACTGGCAGTTTAGTTACAGCTCATTCTGCTTGCTGTAAAACTGACTGTGTTTCTTTCTCAGAGGTATGGGATTGACAGGCAAAGAAAGAAACCAACCATGAAGTAAATTAAGCTTCACACTATAAACCAAAAGAGTTTTCTTCATTGTCAACAAGCAGCAAATGGTGGTGGGAATGACAGCTACTTGCAATAACAATTACTGGTTTAACAAGCTAGAAACAAAATGTGTCACCATCACACTTTCCTGTAGTTTATATATTCACTTTAATGGGTTCTCAGCTGATACCAGCTGTACTGGAAGTTAGACCTATCCACAGCAGATCTGTCAAATCGCTGCCAGAACAGACTGAGCCAGGCTGGATACTGGCTGCTGCTATTCCTTACTTTAAATCTCCTCCATTCCACTCTAACTCTGTTGATAGGGAAGGGTAGACAGAGTATATGAAACTGTTTCCAAATACAGTGGATATTTCCTACCTTATATTTTTAGTTTAACCCTTTCGTTCTAAAACTAGCAATTATTTCTATGATATGTTTGGGTTTTGGTTCTTTTTTTATTGGTGTTGCGTATTAACATGCATGGTAGTATCAGAACTATGTAATGAAGGACCTGTAAGTGCCAACTGCCCCAACTTAGTTTAGTTCACTAGAAAATAGACTTAATGAATTGTCTAATGAGAATGCGAGCTGGCCAAGTAAATTATACAGTATTGCTAAATGGGGAGGGGAAACAGTGGCAGCATGAGAAAAATGTAGTTTGAGGACACATGAATGAAGAGAAGAGCTGGAAGACTTGGTGAGGGTGTGGGAATTCATGGTAGACCTGAGAGACAGCAAAGGAGTTTGGAAGAAAGATGGAATTAACGTGGAAGAGGATGGGGGGGACTGTGTGTGTATGTGAAATGGAAAGAGAGGACTGAAGAGAGTGAACTTAAAGCTTCAAGTTAGTAAGAACTTTTAAGATAGAGATCCTAGGTGTCTTTCAGTTTACATTATTCCTGTATTCCTGTGCTGTTTTCAGCTGGGATAGAGTCAGTTTTCTTCCTAGTAGCTGGTACAGTGCTGTATTTTGGATTTAGAATGAGAGTAATGTTGGTAACACACCAGCGTTTTAGTTGTTGCTAAGCAGTATTTACACTAAGTGAGAACTTCTCAGCTTCTTGCCCCACCCGACCAGTGAGTAGTCTGGAGGGCACAAGAAGCTGGGAGGTGACACAGCTGAGACAGCTGAGCTGACTGACCAGAGGGGTATTTCATACTGTATGGTGTCATGCTCAGCATATAAACTGGGGAAAAGCTGGCCAAGGGCTGCTGCTCGGGAACTGGCTGGGCATCATCTGGTGGATGGTGAGCAATTACATTGTGCATCACTTGTTCTGAATATTCTTCTTATTATTATTACCCCGTCTTTTTCTGTCCCATTAAACTGTCTTTATCTCAACCCATGATTTTTACTTTTTGTTTTCTTCAGTTCTGTGTCCCATCCTCCTGGAGGAGAGGAGTGTGCGAGCAGCTATGTGTGTTTAGCTACCCGCCCAGTTAAACCATGACAATTCCTTAAGAGAAAAATCAGTGCTTTTAAACTTTTGCAAACAATCTTGCAATGAAGTTGCCTTGAAGTGAAAACAAAGTGCAGACACCCAACTGGCCAGAACTGCTCTTCAAGGATGTCTGAGTTATTACAATATCAGAAGATGGAATAAGAGGTTTCTTCTGCTTTTTAGAGTTGTTTCCATTTTCTTGATATGAGAAATGCCAAGCAATTCAACCAAATAAATGTCCTGAAATCTTGTCTCCGAACTCCTTGCAGGAAAGCAACACATACTGATGCATAAAACCTGATAATAAACACCTCTCTGGATCTGAATCAGAAAATGTTTGGAAATACGTGAAAACTAAAACTAATCAAAATTTAAGAATAATCACAGAAGGAAAATCTTATCAGACAAATACTAAGGGTATCCACATAGCTTAGTGGCAGGAGAGGAAGAGGTGTTATAGTCAAGGTCACAGCTTCAATACAGTGTCAAAAAAATAATGATGTAGAGAAGGAACTTATTTTTCTCTACATCTCACCTCATGGACACCCCAGTACCTGCAAGAGAAGCTAGTCTTTGGCTTCTGCCTGTCTAGTATTTCAGTGTTGGCATGGAGTATGAACCTAAACTGTGCTTAGGAAAAACTTCCAGAGTATGCATTTTTGAGAAACAGATTCTTAAATCATGCTGGTATTATATCATTTCCACACTGGATAAAATTGCAGCCACCAATTTTTTAAACACTATGTGGAGGCAAACACCTTAAACCAGTCTTACATTTTCTTGTTACATCTATCCCAATAATACCATCAGAGGAGAATATTCAGCCACTACCAATTGGTTTAGAGTGAACACTAGGAATAGACGCAGAAGCAGCGCTGCTCCTACGCTGCTATAGATCATGCAGAATAGTGAATGGCAATGAAAAACAAATATAGTGATCACCAGGTTATGAATTTTATGCCTGGCTTCACATTTTTACAATAGACATATTTGCGTCTACTGCAAATTAACACAAGAGAAACGTATCTGAGGGAATTCCATCCCCAAAAGTCAGATGATGAAACCTTGGAAATTAATGCAAAATAATCATACATTTATACTGTAAATTACTGCTTAGAGACACAGACATGAAAAACTGGAATACACTGAGATATATAGTAACAGTTCAAACAATTTTTACTGATGTGTACACAAGGAGAAGAATCCTACAGTCTTATTTTAGTTTGAAAGGGGCCTCCAGAGGTCATCTAGTCCACCCCTTGCTCCAAGTATGTCTAAACACATTAAGTTACTCAGCACTATATCCAGTACTGAACACTTCCATGGAAAGAGATTCCACAACTTTCCTGGGCAACCTGTTTCAGTATTGAACTACCATCATGGTAAAAGTCTAAGCAGAACTTCCCATGTTCCAGCCTGGGAACAACACAAAGAACACTTCTACAGAAATGAGGTACTTTTCCTTCTTGCACAAAATTGGGTACATGGCATAAAGATACTTCTCATGAAGTATACCAGATTTGTTGACTATTTTCAGCAAAGGTACCTATTTGACTCTTAATAAAGCCTTTCTGAATTACATTCTTGGCAGAAAACTAAAGAATAAGGTCTTGGCAAGCCCACATGGCAGAACTGGTTAGAAAATCTCAGAGTAGTTGGTAATGGTTCTGGCAAAATGATGGGATTTAGTTACATGGTGAGATTTCCCAGGAACCTATACTGATTCAGTGCTTTCATTTTCTTCATCTGCAAGACAAAGTAATGTTTTTATTGAATTTGCAGATGACGTAAGTTTGGGAGGAGTTCAGAGAATACCGAGTGCAAAACTAGAATTTAACATTGTCTTGTTGTGAAATAGAGTAAAGCGACTGTTTTGACCCAATTTGATGCATGTTTTTTTTCAAGGCCTAAATTATGTGAAATTTTGAATATTTATTTAAGAAATTTAAGAAATATTTGGATGCACTGAAAAAAATCCATCTGCTGGAGGCTTTGGTTGTATTGAATGAGTGTAATTTGATGTCTAAGTGCTTTCTCAGCTGGAAAAAAAGACAGGTCAATACTGCCTCTGCATGAGGGCCGATATTTGTATTATTTTTACCATTCCATCTACTGTAACTTTAGTCACAGTCGAGACTCTCCCTTTACTAGATCAATGTAAACACAGCTGAAAAGATCATCTTTGTTACAAAACATTTACAAAATAATTATATTTTGATAGACTAGATTCTTTTAACATCAGAATTGTTCATAACCTAAGAACTGTTGAAGCGTACAAGACAGTATTAAATAAAACTTTAACATAAAAATGCTAAAGTTAAGACTAGAAGAATTATTGCATTGGGATCAGACCAATGGCGAATTATTGCATTGGGATCAGACCAATGGCTTTCTGATATTAATTTTCACTAATGTGTCTTCTCAGATTTTACTAAGGAATTTCAGCAATTTTACTCTGCAACTGTTGAAAACATTACTGTGTTCTGGGGCTTTCTGATTTGAACCTAAAATTTATATCAAATTTGTGTGTGGAACCGGGGGCACCATTTTGTGAGTGCCTTACGCTGATCTCAGCACTCTGGGCTGGAAAAGATGATCTTAGTAACTTCTGATCTCATGTTCCTACCCCTTTGGCTTGCACCAGTGCCTCTGGGACTGAGCAGGTAGCTGAATCAATTTTTGGAGCAGTCATTTTTCTAGATGACCTGTACTTACTTTGGATTTATGTTACCTTAAACTGCTCACAAACCTCTACACAGGGTTCTTACTCACTTTAAATATGCCATATATTTAGCAAACCACGCTAGTTCCATCTCTGTCTGAGGCAAGCTGCTAAACTTGGGAGAATGCTGGATCAATACTCTCTTAGCTTGTGACTTCTGTAGCAAGACTTATGGTGACAAACATTTTGGTGAGTATGAATGTGTCCACTATGGTCAACCTTGATCATACACTTTTTATAGATATATATTACTAGCAGAAGAATCACCATTTAATAAATTAAGAAAGTTGAATTTAGTTATCTACAGTAATATTCAAGTTCTTGTTTATGTTGCATAACACCATTTAGTCTGAAATCTTTCATGGTTCCTCTAGACATTTACCAGCGAATTAAATAATTTACTACACAACAGTTTTCACTTATTTTCCAGTTTCTCATGCTTGGGGTTTTTTTTAACTTATATTAAGGGAAAGAGAAGCGCTGAACAGTTGTTTGTATATAGTGAGCAGCAGCAGAATCTCAAGAGTAATTCTGTTCCTTTAGGCTCTCCAACTCACTGGTGCAGACCAAAAGAAAAATGAAAGCACACAAACTTTTTTATGTTTATCTGAACTCAGTCAAAGTTTGCTCCTCCTATATTGCCCTTGGTTACTTGTATGACTTAGATTTATATATTCAAGGGCTTTCGTCCTTGTTTCATTTTACACAGGGTGATACAATTGACTTCCCTTTCTTAGATACAGAGCTTAGCAAAGCCTCTGCCTCAGAATCTGCAGCTCAGTATGTGCAATCAAATACCCTGAACCCACTGGGCAAGACAGTAATGTGAAATATCTTGACATTTTAAAAGAAAATGATGCCGTCACTCATGGAAGCAGAAGAGCTTCTGTAAAGAAAGAGACTATAAACCAAACATCTCCCATGCCAACAACAACAAAAAATCTGGAAAGACGAATAAAACCACCAAATCAAAAGCTTGTTGAGAAATGGCACTAAAGAAGTAAGTAGGTCCTAAGCTCCTAAGCTGTTTATCAAACCTCAGCAGCCTTTTTGCAAACAATGATCAAGGCAGAAGCTCATCAAATCTGCATTATTCTGTAAATTTCTAGCATTCATTTGTGTACCTTACAAAAAGTCTCTCCAAGCTTTATTTTCCTCTCATTTTGCAGCTTGATCTTTATTCCCTCCATGCCGAAGGGAGAAACTATTTGCACTTTCATCTTGCAGACATTTCCATTCTACCATGATTTATTCCTGAGAGCTTAGAAAGCTGGAGCAGTGCTGGGATATGCTTTCCAGTATTTTTCAGTAGTTTAATACGTATGAAAGTCACTGGATTACAACAGAAAACAGCGTATTCTCCTTCCCCATGAAATATGAAGAACCACTCTTTTCAAATAATAGTCAAAAATATTACATTAATTGATTTAAATAGGCAAACAGCACCTTTCCCTGCCCTCCTGTGGTAAGATACTGATAAAGTGCGAGAAACTGTAACCTTATTTCTGTGGTATTTGTCCATTTTTCCCGTGCTTCTAAATATCTTCTGGCTTTCTGGACTATTTTTTCCTTCAGCATCTCTCTTGTACCCAGTCTTCTCAAAGAGTGCTAGATCTGGAAAGATATTTTAAACAGTCTATATTCTGTAGGATGGAATGGGAAGCAATGAGTTTACACTAATGTAAGGCAGTTTGCAGGAAGGAAAAAAAGACTGACTAAAGGCAGTAAAAAACCTCCTGATAACAGTTAACTGGAGGACATTACAGATGTTCATTGTCTGTGAAAATCAGAATTTCTATTCTGCTTTCTGGTTCCATAGGAGAAGTCATTGGAACTGTAATGCAAATCAGTTGGGAGTTTTCCATTTTGTTTTGTTGCTTGTTTGTTGTTGGTTTTTTTTTTAATATAAGTAAAGCAAAGCAGTTTCTCTGACAGTTTTCTCATCCTTTGTGATATAAACAATCAGCATGAATCATAAAAACTCGGTACTTTAATCCTCTGCTTTATAGCTACATTGGTATGGATGCACCATTAACTCAACAAGTGAGTAGACATCTAGTGGTATGCCATCTGCGGTGAAGGTTTGCATTCTTACTCTGAAAAGTATGATTAAGGTCCTAGAAAACAGATTACAGATGCATTACTGTAGAGCACAGGCACCACAACATTTTGTATTTTACATAGGACATCTTACAAGAGCAACAGAATTTGCAAAGTCATATCATATGAGGACTACTAGTCCTTAGTAATCAGCTAATGAAACAAAATTAAAGCACAAGACAAAAATTGTGAGAGGTCTGACTAGCCAATACTTGTTCTTATACAAAGCTTTTAATTCACAGAAGTTTGGGGACTGAAATGAGTATAATCCCTGTAATATGCAAAATAGTTCCTCTTTTTTTAAGACTATATGCAGTTAAAATGACAATATTTATCTTGTATTCTAGTACTAGACAATACATCATGTTACTGCTTAGTACACATGTTCCTATCCTTTGTTTTGACAATGTGGATCAGCTTGTTACAGTCCGTGGAAATCTGTATGAAACATTTGAAAGCTCTGTAGTTTTCTTATCCTTGGATAGTGGAGCTACACTGATTGGCATCAGCTGAGGACCTGGCTCCATAAAGTAGAAGTATTAGATCAGCATTTTCAAACCCTCTTTGCCAGTTAAATTACTCCCCTGTTCCCAGGCTCCTGGGAGACCTGCAGGTTCAGTCCCAGCTGTGGCATGAGCCGATTCATAATGTGTGTGCAGTCTAATCTCTTGCTCAGGTTTTGTGCACTACAGACTGATTACACGCTCTAAAACTCTGGTGTTTCACTGTGCACATAAAGATGGGATTTGACTTGACTCTTCCTGGATTTCATTTGCCTTTGCAGTGTCAACATGCACTGAAGAAGGAGCTCAAATGCAGGTGGTTGCCTCTGCTGGACCCATTTCTTTTCTAGGAAGGCCTCTGGAAGTGATGTGGGAAGATTCTGTGGGCTGGATGAGTTATCTGGGGAAAAGTAGCCCACACCTAACCATCACAGCCTCTACCCCGCTCCTGTAAAGAGGATCTGTGTGGGTTCACAAGTTGGCAGGAAAGGTGCTGCAGCAATTTCAGGGATGACAGCAAAGGGAAGGTAAGAAGTGCTCCTAAAGCAAGGCACCTAACCTGTGACACTATGCTTGGGAGCACCTATGCTACCAGAGGAGCTTGGGGACTAGATCAGATTACCTGTCATGGTTTAACATTTTTAAATGGTAGTCCTGATGGGCTATGGCTCTTGAACAATCAAGTAGGAAGTATTCTGTTTCTGTTCTCCCTTTCATTTTAGGGCTGTATTCTCAGACCTGTGTGGATACAGTGCCTGCTTTTCTCTCAGAAAAGCACACACTATAAAAAGTTTTCAGTATTTTACAAATCTAATAGTGCTGACAGCAGTTGATCAACGTATTCTCAATGGACTGCGAGCAAACCCTTTTCTATCTGTGAACAGCATATTAACACAGAAACATTCAAATGTTAATTACTTCAAATTTAGATGATACAGATGCGAATTCTTTGCTGTCTCCTGAACTCCTCACCATGTTTGCCTGAATAGACTACTAAACAATCCAAATGTTCCCAATCTAAATATATCCCTGACAAAAAAGGCAAAAAACTTAAGGGGCGAAGAAGCTCTCACCAGGGGTTGGCAGCAGGGAGCATGTGTACAAGCACTTATATAAAAAAAGAAATTTTTAAAACTTACTAGAACTTTAACTCCTTTGTTTTTGCTGTGTTAACTAATTTTGAGTTTTTAATTTATTTAAAATTAAAATAATTCCTTTCCAAAATAACCAGAAGAATCTTGAAGCAAGCATGTATTTGGATTTAGCCTTCACTTCGGCTTGCATGTTCATGGCTGTTATCTGAAACTAGAATTTTATTCGTAAACAGCCAAGGCTGTTAACACTGGCTTCAACAACAGCTAACTGGGAAGTGCTAGGAGCATGGCATGAAGCCAGAAACACAAGAATATGATATTTATCCAGCTCATCTCTCCAAAATCCTCTGGTAGTAATGTGAAGCTGTATTTGCATGGCCTATAATCATGTCTTCATATTGCTTATATGATCCTCATAATGGAGTAGCTTGAATGGAGCACAATCCATGTGCAGAGTTGGTGGACCCACACACATTTAGTTATATAGCAATACTACTTTGGACATTTACTGGCTTGTCTTCCATGTTCAGCCATGGATATTAACATATTTCTGTGTTTGGCATCCCGGTACTTACTTTCAGTAAGTACGCAGTTGTGTTGACTAACTATGAGAGGAAAGAAGGAGGCTTTTTACCCACTAGTACCAATGCTACTAAATGCAAGAATGAAGACAGAAAAAATAATGAGCAATGGTAAACTTGACCTAACCATTCACTGAGCCCAGGAAACTCAAATAAGCAGTTTTATTTTATCCAGAGATGGAGCACTCCCTCCATCCCTGACCTCAACAGACTGAAATGTTCTTTTTGTAGGAGAGAGTTTGCTCTTTTGTGTCACAGAAAACAGCAGCCTGAAGGACTGTGTAGGTGTTCTGACATTTGAGTCATGATGCTTGTTGCATGCAGTTGATTTTCATCAATATATTTCTCTCAGCCAAGCTGACATTTTCTCAGTACCTTTGTCAGTAAATCGTTTACATGCATTAAAGAGAAGTGGGGACCAGGTGCATTTTTAAGGAAAGTTCAAAATAAAGACCCTCTAAAAAATTACTCTCAAACCTGTCCCTTAGAGGATGTAGGGTAAGGAATAACTAGTATTTCTGTAATGCTCATTCATTCTCTCTTCCTCAGTTATTAAGGGGCACTTGTAATTTTTCTGTGTCAAGAACTGCAGTGACGTTCAAGCAGGATAAACATTTTGTACTACATCCTTCTCCAGGAGATTTTTTAATTGCCATGGTAATGTCTGTAATGTAGCCTAGATTGAACAGAGACCTTGAAACATCAAGAATAATGGATTACATTACACATCACAGAAACTTTGGAGCTACTCCTTGCTTACTTTGCCTACACTTGGAAAGGTGGAGATAAGATAGTGTAGTTAGAGAGACTGCCTGGGATGAGTAATGGCAATTTGCTAACTGGTTCTCAGAAGCTGGCTTTAACTATGTCCATTTGTAGAGCACGGAGTGGAAATTTCTGTTGCTGTTACTCACAAAAATAGAACAGAAGAATGCCAGCAGCAAGCTGGTGCTAGAGCTGTGTGCTCTGATGACACAACGGGAGAGAGCTTTGTGTTCAGCTTTTCCTTCTTCCATAACTTTCTCTTCTCTCCTTGAAAAAATCACCTGCTTTCCTTCCACTTTTATTTGCTAAGTATACATGCTACAACAGCATTTCCATATGATCTACAAACATTTTAAGGAGAAAGGTTTAATAAAAAGTCAAATATGACTTAAAGAGGATTATCAAGAATAAGAATAGAGTCAAATCTCTTGATATAATACTGTCCTGGAATTACTGGTACATCTGGTATATCAACCTGACCTTTCAACTTCTGTGTTTTGCAGCTAAGCTCTAGGCAAACAGACCAAGTCCAAAAGCTTTGATTCCCTCTTGTTTTAACACTGTTTACAGAGTGGGGCTACAGGGGCTCTGTTTTTCCCTCTTAGCCTGTGGAATGGTTGGCAGCTCCCAGATTCCAGCATGTGCTCAGAGCTGGGATGCCCATCTGTGTCAGATTGGCAATGATAATCAGCACCTATAGACAGTTAACACTAATTCAGGGTTCAATCCTCTGAATGGGAGTTTGCTGTGCAATACAATGGAATCAAGAATTGTTTGTAAATAAAGCAGTAGAACACAGCTATTACTTCGTGTGTTTGCACTAAATGTAACTGCACTTTAAGCTCTATGCTATATTTAATAATTGAACTGAGGGATCATGGGAGTTCGTAAGATAAATTGAGAAAAATGCAACCTCCCCCTCTTGCTCTTCAGAAGAATATTTTTTTCACAATATGTGCTGAAGTGTTTTCTTGGCTATACTGTACTCTGCTCATTCAAAAGCCTGATCCGTGCTTGTTTTTGCAGAGACGACTGTGTTTAAATCTAAATACAACCTCTTGTTAACAATGATGTACTGGGAAAAAAAGAAAAAAGCCTGCTATTACAATAATGTCCCCATGGTAACGGAAAGGGTACATCATGAGGCTCTTACCCACATTTATAATGTCCGCTTCTTTTCTGAGAAACAATGTATCTCAAGCCCACTGTCAAGACAAAGCCCTGTACGCTCAATGGCAAGCACAAGTGTCAGACCTTGTCAGAGTACATATGGAACAGAAACACATTCCCACATTTAAGGTGGCTCCTTGCACAGATGCTCTGCCCAGAGTTCAAATGGCTTTTCTATGCTCTTTCTCCAGCAGCTTTTCTGCTGTGTAAGATCTGCATTCATCTGGGATGACCTTTGTACGTTTAGAGCAAACTCTGCCTTTCTTTTAAAGCAAGATACAGTTGTTGGGGAGAAAGAAAATGCT
The DNA here is from genome assembly GCF_963264785.1 of Psittacula echo. Taxonomy (NCBI): domain Eukaryota; kingdom Metazoa; phylum Chordata; class Aves; order Psittaciformes; family Psittacidae; genus Psittacula; species Psittacula echo. Next base: position 7,474,463 of record NC_137741.1, on the reverse strand, counting down.
TCTTGAAAAGCATGTCAAATAGTTGGTATGGAGAAACCACTGGAGTTTTTCAGACTTGCAAAATAGAGCACACATGGCACAATTTAAAAAAACACATCAAAATGAGCAACCCTCCTCCTCAGAATTTCTCTTGAATTAAGTTAAGCAAAGCAATGAGACTCCTCATCTCACACTCCAATCTGAACCTTAACCCAGATAAAATTCAAATGACACCTTACTAATTTTTATTTGAAAGAAAAAATTAAAGACACACAAAAGACCAAAAGTGAGCACCTGCTCCTATCGCAGCAGCACATAATGCTTTAGTAACAATTTAGCATTTTAACTCTAAATACCTTTAACACTTTCACAGACTTCAGCTATAAGCAGAAGCATACTTGTCTGTTATACTCAAGTTTACTTCCTCCCTCTTCTGCTTCTCTCTTTCTCATGCACTTGAACAGGGCATGGGACAGGTGAACTCCAGGCTTCAATACCCATGCAGAACACACACTTGAAGATTCCAATTTTTTTTCAGATTTACATACAGATCAAGCTCTAGAGTCACTAAGTCTGAGTTGTATCTGTGGGTGAGCTCATAGCAAATCTTGTACTAAATATGTGCCAACTCAGGTATTAAACACAAATCAGAATGGTAGCTAGTCTAGTGCTAACGGCATCTTTCCACCACTCACACCAGTAGGTTTCCTCTCCGCCTCTCCCATTCCCTTCCCCAGTTGCTGGATGCTATTTCTCACCAGTGACTTGCAGACCATACTATTGCCGTTTCCACTACATGAAACTAGAAGTTCACCACAATGGGCTTCACCATGGCTGAACCTTGCACCTCTGCATACCCTATCCCAGGAGACCCTCTGCACACAACAGCAGATGCTTGTTTCTGTATGTGGTAACACTCTGATGTTTCTGTTCTGTTGCTCAGCCTGCCTCTTCTGCTTGTCTTTTTTACTACATGCAGACGTCTGGAACTAATGTCAACAGATGTGGCAGTCTAAACTGCTACACATGTAGCTGTATAACTGTCTGCAAAGCAGTGCTGAAATCTGTAATGCTTTGTACTGTAAAGCATTAATTTGGCACTGTTGCATTGTTATTTCTAGCTAAGGCACCATTTTCCTTGTGCTTAATTTGCTGAAAATAATGTGCTTGTAGGTTAGAAGATTAACAAAGTCACTTTATTTACTCATTTTCCACTCAATTATTCCCATTTATAATAATTCAATTATAAAAACAAACAAACCCCAAAACAAACAAATAAACAAAACCAAACCAACCCCACAAGATAATACGTGGTCTGAACAATTTCACATTTTCCTGATGGGACAAGCTTAAAAACTCTCGAGACAGGAAAATGCTCTACAATCATATGCCATAAGAGTAATAACCTAAAGTTAGAGCCAGTAGAGCATAGCTGGCTAGCTCTGAGTACTCTGGCACTGTTTTACACCACAGCCCAAGTAACAGAGAAAATGGCGTTACACATGCATACGTAGACCAGCCTGGATGTATGCATTTCAAGGGAAGATGGCATGAGTAGATACTGCTTTGAAATAAGTCTTCCATATCTTGAACTTCAAACATTACACTGTAAGTAAACATTTCTGAAGATAGTTCATGTTTTGAAGGTAAGAAGCTGCACACAATTGAAGTAATAGTAAGATGAGGTTTTGGCTGTCACAGAGCACTATCTGCTAAAGAGAGGTAGCTTGAACTGGAATGTTTGGTTTATCCAGCATTACTTCTAGTGTGGCACACCCTTTAGTTTGTAGAAATAGTTCTAGTAAATATGGCCAGACAGAGGAATCACTAAATGCAGGTCATGGTTCTAAAACAAAGAATAAACAGAGCAAGAGTGCAGAGTCAGACCTTAATCCCACGTGTCTCCTGCAGGAAACTTCACTGGAGTAACAATGGCACTCTCCTACAAATACTTATAAATTTATTTCTATAACTGAGCCAATATTTACAAGAGTCCTCAGCCTCAACACTTTGCATGGATGATTCAACTCTTTCGCAAATACTCTTCAGCTGCATTCTCTTCTTCAGCTGTACTTTCCAGCGCAAGCTGTTGTTCAGCTCTGCTGCACTGTTCACATGACGTGAAGAGGCTGATTTTTTAATTCAAATAGGTAACAGAGGAGCTGTCACTACCTCTGGGATCGGTACTGCCACTCTGTCCTCCAAGATGATGGGAAGTGCTTAGGACAGCAGGTTGTGTTGGGAATACGCCAGGTCTGTGCTGCATTGTTCCTGGCTAGAGATTTAGGGGACTTCAATAAACTTTATTCACTGTATCACAAATGAAAGCGGAGCCATAGGGAGAGTAAGGAGGGGGGTCTCCCTACAGGGAAACTGTTTCCCAAACAACTCTAAGTATTTCAGTAAGTCCCAGAATAGCCATTTATTGCCTCGCTCCTCACCGAATCTACAGTCCAAAATCAGCCTTCTTAACAAATAAAAACAGCTAGTAGCAGCAATCTGTGCCAGTCTGTGTTACCTCCAGCAACAAAACTCTGCTTTCCCAGTCAGAAGCAATTCTAAATAGCAGTTCTCTATTTCAAAGACCTTCAGCATGTAGCAAGTATGAAAAGCAATTCACATAGTATTCATCACAAATCTAATACACCTAACAACTCAAGACAAAAGAAGTTTTCTTTTCAAATTTCACTTTAATTAACTTCTCACATTTTGGTTTGCAGTAAGATTTTAACTCTTTGATTAAAAAAAAGCTACCAGAAATTAAGTCAAAGAACAAGAAGCACACGAAGGAAGATATTTTCAGGCAGGCTGGATTTCAGAGATTTAACTGCAAAACTCGCCTTAATGCTACAGGCAATACTTAGCTAAATCCCAAGGACAACTGCAGTGTCTTTATCCCTAAAAGTCTGAAAGAGCCAGAGTCAAAGTTGGAAGGTGAGAAAGTCACCCAGTCAAGTATCATCCTAGCAGTAAAATGCGTCAGGGCTGAATCTGGCTTTGAAGTGGAATGCAGAAGAGAGTAAGGAGTAATGGCCTAAATGCCTCCATTATACACCAAATATAAATGTGTGTTTGTTTGAAGTGGTCTTGAGAAAAATGCACTGAAACAGTGAAAATTTCTATTTTCCACTTTTGACTTTTTATTGAATCATTTTGCACTTTTTGCATCTATTTTCAAGAAACCAGAAACATTCTGTGGCCTGTTCCTGGCATTGAGTCTCACATGCTAGATCATGAAATATTATTATTTATGCATTGGTAATGTCTGTTTATACAGTTTCTGCATAATTGGAAATATGTGCTGTATGCTGAATCAAAACATTTTACTGTGATGAAAAGGTATACTGCTGACTTCTGGAGAAGTGAAGGGTAATTGAAATAACCCATTCCTTTTGTGCTGAAAGGCAAGTCAGGTGGGGAAGAGGCATCAGGAATTCAAATCTTTCTTCTCACAAATCCTGTACATTGCTTAATTTTCATCTTTATGTTGCTTAAAAAACCTGTTTCACATTGCCAACTCCTTGTGTAGCTTTTTATGCCTATGCAAAAAAAAAAACAACCCACAGTCCTTAATTCCATCCAAATTGGCATTTTAATTACTCCTGCCTTTTCGAAGGTGCAATGTAGGGGATGCCTTAGGCTTCAGGGGTAATGAATGTGCACCCATTACAGGGCAGTATGACTCTGTACCCTCTACTACCTTCTTCAACATCAAGATTCACTGCAGCTACAGCCCCCACCTATGGATGACTAGAGGCAGTCTTCAGCTAGCAGCTGCAATTTCATTTCATGGCAGAAGCATCAGGCTGGCTTTCTTAAGTAACCTGACTTTTATCCTCACCCCTAAGACAGCAAAAATTCTTTTTTGCCTGAACCACTAAGGAGCTTTGAGCCACCTTTAATACAAAAGTTTAGCATTAACCTTGGCACATGGGGAGAGCATAATTGCAATAGTCCTCCATGTTGACTTAGTGTTATGAAGAATGTAAGGTTGCCGTGGTGTTTTCAGTTGGGCTTCTGGTGGGTGAACTTGAACCACTTGCTGCTCTGGCCTTTCTTGGAGGTTTGGCCACACCATGGGCAGGAATTAAGAAGTCCAGCCCCTTCACTACTCTCCAGAAATTTCAAGGAGCTCACATGCATATTGTCGCTATGGCTGCCTAAAGCATGGCCACAGCATCAATCTTCTGTCAGCTGGCTATTTCAAGAATTCTTAGCTTATCCTCCAGCCTGTTGTCTCAGTACTAACCATAAAAGAATTCAGGCTTTTTCACTTCATACTGTTTAGTGAGCTCAGTGCATGACCATAAAAAAGGAACAGGAAGAAAACCCAAAGCTGAGTGAAGCAAAAATTTATCATAACAGGGTTTTAAAGGATGTGGGGGGATAAAAGCCATTGGGTACTAGTAATTTGGCACTGTGGATCTGAAGATGTTGAGCATGTTTAATGAGCAAGTGCTAAGACAATGAAGTAAGAGCAAATGAACTGATTAACCTGCTGGTTTCAGCAGAATGACATCCAAGCAAATAAAAGTAAAAATTGGTACAGGGAATGCCTTATGTGTCTCTCACTGGCTGCCAGCCCATTAACTTCAGACTACAATTATTAACTTCAGTCTTGCTACAAGGTACCAATCAGGAACCTAGCATTATTGCTGTGACAAGGGATGTCTTAAAATGCTTTTACTAACTCTTCTAGTAAGGTTTATAGTAACTGAAGCCCTGTTGAAAGAGAGATTACTTTTTCTGTAATTTAGGTGAGATGCAACCACATAAGAATCCGGATTTGAAGTTCATGAATTACAGCTACAGATTTTAGTCAGGACATTACTTCATTACTTCCGGGAAGTATGTGTTTCTTGCTAGCTGCTGCACATCAGTACATCCCAATATATAGGCATGCAGGCTGATTTTACTTTTCTTCTTGCTTTTTTCTGCATAGCTTTTCTAGTGTGGATAATAAATGTGCTAACATCCTTTTGAAAGTCAGCAGATAATGTTCCTCACAAAGTTTGTAATGTCCAGGCTAAAGCCCTTCACAAGGCATTGTCAAATTTCCATCTCTTCTTTTATATGTTCTGTTGAACACAGGGTGAGGGAAGGATAATGTGAGAATCTGGTACTGCGTTTCCAGAGATGATCTGGAAACTCACAGACTGTTTCCAGTCTGACAGACTGTTTATACAGTAAAGACAGACAAAACCAGAGACAGGAACTGGAATAATGGAGACAGTACAATTCCCTTCAAGAACTTCCAGAAATTGTTACCTCTGCCTTCAAAAATGGACACAGGACCATTCAAGTCTTCCTGATGTCAACTACTTTTCCTTCATCAATCACACTGCCATGGAATAATGTGATAAGTTGCCCAGTGGCAATTTGTTATTATTTGCCCTCACAGGTCATGACTACAGTTACGAATCAAGTAGCCTCCCACCCACCTCCCACTGCATGACTGAAACCTAACTCTTCACTGCCTGCACTACTTGGCCAGTACTACCTGAACAGCAAGTAACCTAAAGTAGCTGGTATGGGAAAAAACCCACACCAATCCTAACAACATGGTAGAATTTCTGGTCTTGCTCTCTGGCTGATTTTCCCAGCATCTCAGAATATATTGTTAAGTCCTTTTTCTTTGCTCCTTTATTAAAGAAAGCATTTGTAATAGGAACTGCCTTGCTTTTTTGTGGAACACTTTTTCTGTAGGTGTTTACAAAATATTGCACAGCGACAAAAAATGAGGAAGTCCTGTGCAACCCTGATAAAAAAATAGTGTTAATACAGTTTGATGTAAAGCTTTCAAAACAGCATCCAAAAAAACTCTCCTAGCGGGAAGGAAACCCTGCAGGATGTCTGTCTCCTTTCCCACCTTTCACCAGCTTTACTTGGGACCACAGAGAAGCACAATTCCTCTAAAATCAGAATCTTTCCTCTAGTGATGGGTGAGTCAACCCAATAAAGACTAAAATGCTGGAAGCCATTTGTTCCAACAAACACCACTACAAAAACCACACCACTATAAACCAAGTTTCTGCATGCAGCAGAGTCCTTACAGCTGAGGAGCAATGATGGGATTTATGATTTAAACACCAATGGAACTTTAAATATAGTGCTCCAAGTGGGAGTTATTTTGTTCAAAATCACTCTTTCAGACTCTAAATGCTTAAGGTAACAGAGAGAAACACCAGGAAAACAGCATGGGCCATCTTCTTTTTGTTCTTGTCTTCAGTGTGCAAGCTGCTTTTGAGTCAGTGCTCTCAGGCTACCCTCTCTGCGCTAGTTTTGAGTGAAAGATCACACTGAGGAATAACTCGGCTTTCAGAACAGGTCTGCAGCCTCCTGCAGGCAAACCTGTTATGGCTCTGCCGTGTGCCCAGCTGCCTGCAGTGGCAGGCACCGAATCGTTCTGCCAGCAGCACCGCTGGATTAGAAGTCTGCTGTTCCCCTCAGCTCTGCTAGTTCAACTCTCAGTGATGGCTCTCTAGCCTGGTTCTGTGATGTGTGCTGGCTGAGAGTAGAGTTCCTTTCTGATACTCCTAAAATAGTTCATCTGACTATGATGTGGGCTCAGGGATTCAAAATACATCTCCATGGTATATCATTAGCTCAAGCATCAGCAGCACTCCACTTTTTAGTACAATCTTTTCCTGCTACTGAAAAGGGAATTTTTGAAACATCACTAATCTAACGCTGGGCCCATTCATGTGTAGAAAGAGATCACACTGGGAGTAGAATGTGAGTTTAACTCAGAATTTAACCATGCAGGAGTACATGCCATTCAGCTAATGAGGTCTAGACATATCAGCACCTCTGATAGCTGCTGCTGCACAGGTGAGTGAAACTTGCTATGACACTTCCTTAGACTGTTAATGAAGCTTTGACTGGTGTTTGGGAGAGGGATTTTGCATTCAGTTTGGAGAATGCATAATACTGACAGTATATATAGTATATTCCATTAGCTTCACACAACCTAGGTGGATACTGATAAAAGTACCTCCGTAGAATAAGGTCACCAATGTTTTCCTGTGTCTGAAAAGTTCAGAATTATACTCTTCAGTTAAACTGCAGCATTAAGATGAGATCAAATTGTCAGAGGAGGCAAGGGGGAATGCCTTCAAACAGGAACTGTTGCAGGCAGAATAATAATGTTCTGTCCTGACAACAGTTTCTTGGTAAAGCTGATAAAACCCCTTTTGTACAGTTCCACTGATGTAAGTGGTGCTACTTGCCTGTTAAGAAGCTACTCAATACGACCTCAACGCACATCATCTGTGCTTAGTCACACTTTCTTTGTTCAATATTTTTCCTCCTACCTGCGTATGTCTGGTGTGTAAGGTTTATTAGTGAGAGGGCTGCTCTTAACAAAAGTGGAACAGGCAAGCCCTACTGTAATCTGCTTTGCCTTTTAAGACTCCTTATTAAAGGAGCCCCAGGGAAAACTCTGGCAGAAGCACACCCTCAGGAAAGACTTTGATTGACTGTGGTAATACAAGATAAATTAAAAAGTTCATGTGAAGACTTCTGTTGCAGCAAGTTAGAGGCAAGGATTCCCTCTGCTTTGAATAGTACCTTAGCACAACTGACTGCTTCATAACAGTCAAAGAAATTTACAGGTGTTGTTTTATCTGTATGCTACTAAGCTGTGGTTTGTTTTTTTTCTTCTTCCCCTTCTCCTTCCTCCCAGGATGAAAAGAATCAAGTATTAACAACAAATGTCTGGCTACAAATGGTAAGTTTTGAAATAAAGTAGTTATTTTCCCCCTTTGGTAATTCTGTTTAATCTGGTGAGAGGTTTGAATTTTAGGAACCTTTCAAGCTTTTGTTCTGTATCTTGCTACATAGTGCACAAAGCTAAGCTGAATGGGAACTGCAAGGCTGAGATTTAGGTCTTGATGTTCCAGGTATTTTTAAAAACTTGAAGAATTTGAGTCAGTACACTAAGTAAGTTACTAACTCATTTTAGTTGATTTAGGCATGCTAAACTCTTAATTGGCATAAGATAATGGTGTCCTGAAAGTCCCATGTACAGTAACTGTAGGTGCAAGTGCCTGATCACTCATTTCAACAATCTCTGCCATCCTACTTGCTTTTCTGTCTGCCTCAAGATACTGCAAAAGGATTTTAATGTAAATGGCCATGCTGTTCCCATGTTGTTCAAAATGTTGTTGTTTAACATAGGTTGTCATCAGAAGTTAACTGCAAACATGAGGGGTTTTTTTTGTTTCTTCTCCAAATTCTGTTATCTCAGTTTCATGACAAAAATGGGTACAGGAACATCAGTTTTCTAATGTGCAGCTGGGAAAAAGCTGTACTTCTTCCTGGTTTTGCCCACATAGGGTTTTCATTCTTCAAACAGTAGCTTTATTTTACCTTTTGTTGCAATACTTAGTTGCTATAGTTGCCACAGAATTTCACATTCTCTCTTATTAACAGTAACTATTGCCACCACTAGATTCTACAGCAAAGAACTTTGTCCCCATCAACTCATGCCTGGTATTGCTGGACAGAAGTTTTACCCATGTTTGTAATAAATGGAGCAGATAACAGAATATTCAAGAACTTCGTGAGAATATTTTGAATTTCTTTTCCCTGAAAGGTGAAGTGAGCGAGCTCCTCCTGAGCAAAGGAGGCTACACAGATTTATTCTGAGTTGATTGCTTATCTTTTTGCATTAGTTTAAATTAAGAATTAGAATTAACAAGATGCTTCTCACCATGCTGACTACTGTGGGCTTCTAATGCTTCCACAAAATACTTCTACTGTAAGTCTGTGCTTTACAAAGATGGAGTGGTACAGGCAGCTTTCTCCATACTACAGCACCTAGGATGAGCATTTGCCATTAGTTGAATTCCCATCTCTAATACAGAAACTCAACTGTTTGGATTAAGTAAAGGTTTACAGAAGAGTTTTATTATTCAAAATAATCATGTTGCTACCACAGAAACTTTACACCTTTCAGTTTCTTTACCCAGCTCATTCAGTTTAAATGTATTCTTTTATAGAGCACCTCTCTTGCACTGGGGTAGGAAACAAATGAAAGAGTATTTTGATGACCTAGAAAGGATAGCACGGCTATTCCGTTTATTCACAAAGAAAAGCTAACATGGAAGAAGCATTCACCCCATGTTATTTTACAAGCTTGTACAGCAAGATTAAAATTGTCAAATATAATATGGTTTTGGCTTTGAGCTACAATGACAACAGTTACTGTGATTTCTCACCAGGAAAACAGACAGCAATTCATACTCAGGGAGCTATCAGTTATTTTCCTTCTCTTTTATCCCACAGCATCCTTATCCTTTTTGAGATTGTTTTCCTTTTTCCTCAAGGAAATTCCTGATTCTTTTACGTATTCTGTATTTCCTTTGATTTATTCACCGTAACACATACTGTATGTGGAGCATGTTAAGACTGCAATGAACAGATCATTTGATGACTATGTACTTCATGGCCTGTGTACACATTAAAAAAAAAAAACAAACCAGCAATGTGTTTGCATATTAACTTCCTAATAATGGGATACTAGACACATCAAAGCATGCTTAAGGCAAACATAGGTCATTTTCTTATGCTAAATGGTCCGAATATTTTTTCCCCTGAATTTCCCACTTTACTGTCTTTCTTGATCTGTATGTGTGTATAATAAGTGATGTATCCTAAATAGAATTTATTTAATTGTCACTGAAATACTTAAGTACAAAAAATAATCTGGGAGAAAGAGCAAAGTCTAGTATTTATACATGCAGACTCTTTGATCCTGAGCACTATCTCCATGGCAATACTGTTCAGTATCAAAATCTTACACTTGATCTAAGTTACAGCAGAAGCCTTGCCCTGTCACACAGATTAATACTAACCCAACTGTCTTGAGTTGTTTGCTAGTTTAATCCACATCAGATGTACTTCAGCTACAGTGGAGAACATAGCTCTATAGTCAAAACAAAATGAGGCAGCTCATGTCCAGCTGGGTAAGCACTCTGTACACACAGCTAAACCAAGCAACTGTACAATCTGCTTAACTTTATCTCTAATATAGACTTCAATACTAAATTTTCTATCACCCTTTGGACTGTTCTTAAATCATTCAGTGTCACCGTGTGCTGTGCTACTACCTATTGGTCATGGTAACTCGTAAAAGAACTTAGAATAAGAAATTATTGGCTACATCACTATAAATTACCGTAACGCAGTTCAGATGGAAATGAAAGGGGGAGCCAAGAGGCAGCATTGTGGCAGCTACCTGCAGCCTGCCAGCCCTGGCCCCGCCACTGCTGCTCACAGCGACTGGTTCTGTCAGATCCTGGAAATGAAAAGGAGTTGCCTAAAGCCAACAAGAGCCCACAGGTTTAAATGCCTCAAAATGACATATTGTATTTGTTTGCATTGCTGGACTTTGTAAAAAAATAGAGTTCTCATGAGGATCTCAGTACTTCTACATTCCACAAAGGATGAAGTAGTAAAACATGCAGTGATATTCATGTACCAGGAAGCTCATGTGACACAATTCACTACAAACTGATTTAAATTAAAAAAAGAAGAATTTGAGAAGCTGTTAATCCACTTACAGAAACTGTGTATAGATGCGCACGGGCAAGACACATGATTTAATTAGAGAACTGTGAATGGAGCAGGCAGTGAAAACAAAATCTATAAACACTGCCAAACAGATATTCTGGTTTAAGATTTATGTAAAAAACTGTTATTTGCAAAGGGAAAAAATAACACACAGATCAGATAATTTGTCCAGGTGACAAGGCGCTACAAATTCATAGCAAAAAATGAATGAGAAAAACACAGAAGCACAGACCAAGAAATTGTGTAGCAAAAGCTTAACGAAAGATTTGTGCTGAATGCTCCTAGATGGGTTGCATGCATCAAAACAGTCATTTATGAACACTGTACTAGAGGTACAAGAATGAATTTGAATACCTGCAGTGTGAGGCTAACAGGGGACTTGTTTGGTGTATCGAACTGAAACTTCCCTGTGACAGTAACGCAAGGAGTTATAGAGAACAACCTGATGTGAATACCCCATGAGAATGATCAATAATATTACCTCCATAATACCCATTAGGATTTTTTTCTGAGCCTAATATCTGTCAGAGATTTTGACAAGGGCCACTGGACTGTTGAAGAGCTAAGTACTGTACATTTACTCACCCATTTCAAAGTTTACGTTTAAAAGACTAACATTTGGAATTGCAACAGCACAGCAAATCTAGAGAAATGTCACTGTAAATTATGTGATACCTACAGCTATATGAAGTTAATGTAAATAACATAATATGGAGATAGAGGCACAATATAATGAAGTATAGTATAAGAAAAAATAGATTTTGTGAAACAAAATGAAATTTTTCTCTTATTTATACCTTTTGCACACAACAAAAAACAGTAGCTAATGCTAATATTTCTCAGGAGTTAACTAGCTAATGCTACTTAACTTACTAGCTCAGGATCAACTAGTTAACTTACTAACTTAGTTAACTTACTAGCTAATGCTAGTTAACTAGTCCCTGCCCATGGCAGGGGGGTTGGAACTAGGTATCTTAAGGTCCTTTCCAACCCTAACTATTCTATGATTCTATGAATGCTAGTTAACACACAGGAAGACACAGTAGTTAATGCTAATATTTCTCAGGAGAATATGAGTTTGAGGCAGTGCTTTTGTTTCTGACTGTGCAGGACCATATGACCATATCTGAGATTCAGCAATGCTAAACACAGACTAAACACCTGTTGGTTTGACTATGACAGACTCCCTGCCTGTACTGGTAGTCAAGGACAAGTTTCAAGGTTGAAAGGAGCATGGAAAGAGGAGATGCCTCCAGTGCAGTAGGTGCCAGCCAGGAAGGAACCTTGTGGGACAGTGCAGTGCTGCTGAGCACCTCTGCCTCAGAGGTTGCCTAACTTCAGGCCACAAGAGCTAAGATTTTTTATGTTAGTTTTGACTGTTCTGCTATTGCAGTTCTTTTCCTTGTCAGCAGTGACTGTTGGCTGCTCTACCTCATGTCTATAATCAAGTTATTACAACCCAAGAATTTCCAACAACAGAAAAGAGTTTTCTATGAAGATAAACATAGTTAATGTATGAATTATAAGAGAAAATCTGTTCTATCCCATGCACTGAAGGCAGAATGAACAATGAAACACAAGCACCCAAATCTTTTATAGTCTGTATGTGCACTGCAGTATGAATTGAACATGAGGCTTTTGTGCTTTCCATTGAGCTCTCGGTGGTCTAATTCATCCTTTCTAAAAATTTCACTGCCTGAAGCTACTAGTGTCTCTTTAACAAAAGAGCACCTATTGTTTCAGGCTATCTAGTCCCTAGAGAACTACAGTAAATCATGTATGAGGTGACCTAACTTACTTTTTCTGTGCATGTCTTAGTACTGGACAGATCATTATCTACAGTGGAATGTGTCTGAATACCCAGGAGTGAAGAATGTCCGTTTTTCTGATGGACTGATTTGGAAGCCAGATATTCTTCTCTATAACAGGTACACATACTTTTTTCATATCGGGAAGGAGAGAATATCATAGAATTACAGAATCACAGAACAGCCCAGGCTGGCAGGGACCTCAAAAGATAACTGCTGCAAACTATCATGAGAAAAGGAGCCTAGCACCCTGTCCAGTTGCAAAGATAAGGCAACACGAATGACATAATCATCTCTTCAAAATGCCTAGGTTTGGAGCACTTTTTAAAAAAACTGTAAAGTTTTGGAATACTGCAAATAACTGTCTCCACATACTTGTAAACAACGACATCCTCCCTACCACCAGTTCTGGTTGGGTTTTGTGAGATTAAATGCTCCATCCCTGGCAGTGTTCAAGACCAGGCTGGACAGAGCCTTAGGTGACATGGTCTAGAGTGAGGTGTCCCTGCCCATGGCAGGGGAGTTGGAACTGGATGATCTTAAGGTCCTTTCCAACCCTAACACACAGATTCTATGATTAGAAAACTAAACTTTCCTGGCTGTGTTCAATGGTACAGGTGGTGATAATTTCCTCTTAAATACTTTGGTCTAAATGTTTACTGATGAATTCAAATCTGACTTCTGACTCTTGTCTGGTTTTAGGCTGGGGTCCACTAGAGGCAGCATGGGTAAATGCCAAAAACTACGTTCACATTTTTCCATGCCCAGTTTTGTGTCAGTCTTGCTTTCTGCTACAAAAATAGCTAGGATATTCACTGCTCTCCTCTTCAAACTATCTGTTCTGAGTTGGGCTCATTTCAGACAGACTGCCATCAATCCACTGCAGACCCTTTGGCTGACACTGCGAGATTCTTTGCTGCACCATTATATGGTAGTTCCCATTGTGGAATTTGTTTGGTTTAAAAAGATAAAGCACTGACACCTATCTACTCTTTTAACAGCTTGCCTTTTTCTGCAGTTGTGGGCCTGTGTGCTGTTCCTCAGGTATCATAAAGACCTTACATCTGCTTTGTACATGTTGCACTGGCTATTTTTGTGTTAGTCAGGGTACTTTGGTTTTTTTTGCCCATGCAGACAACAAGAACCTTTTGGCTTTTTTTCATCTGTTTGGCCTTTTTTATCTGTTTCTCTGCCATATGTCTACAAATGACATCCCTGCTGTGTTTATCAACCCGATTCCCCCTCCCCACTTCAGGAGCTTTTTGTTGCAACAAGACCTAGAGAATAGCTGTACCCAATATGTCAGCTGCAGTTACGCTCCCTTTTGCCAGTATTATGATCAATGTCACTGTCACAGATGCTGTTGAATTGTAATAATGTGGTAACAGCACCCAGAGTACTTCTCTCTAGGGCCTACATTACTGCTTTGCTTACAGCATGCTGCAGTGCTTCTCTCAAAGGTACAATTAATACTAAACAATTTGAGGTAATCTCCACTAGACTTCACCATACTTACTACTTACAGTAACTGTCTGTTCTTGTTCCTGTTTAAGCATGGTGATTAGCACTCAATCTCCATGCACCAGCCTAAAAACCCTTCTAAATGCTCTGTACACAAACTGGAGCAGCATGCAACCTGGACAACTATCTTAGCAATAGTAATCTTGCTTAATGTATTTTTCCATGCAAAATTGTTCCCTTGAGCATTTATTCCTAGCTACCTTGACTCCATAAATGCCAGTATTATTGGGAGAATCCAACAATTCAGGCATTCATTTCCTATCTCCTGCTGAATTACATACCATGTATGCCACAAAATTGGTACTCTACAACAGCATTCCAAAAGAGCGAATTATGACAATATTCTTCCTCACATATATCACATACCTGAGACTTTCAGTATATCTGAGGATTTATGCTTCAATATTTAAGTAAGTATATCCAAAATGAAATGAGTAATATTAATACACACATGCTAACTGTAGCTGAAGCACATTACAGAATGAGAGGGATAACAACATAAAACACCAGTTTTCTTTTAATACAGGTTTTTGACTCTTGGGATTATTAACTATGGCATGGTCATGAAGTAATTATTCTACAGTGTTTCTATTTCAAACATGTATTTAATCCAGAATCTTATTCAGAGATCAGTCAGGGAGCAAAGCTATTTAAAACAAGTTCTTATTCCTGTATGAAATAGCATTGTGATTGTTATGACATTCTTTTATAGTGCCATTGTATTTTGAGATAGATACTTTCAATTTCTATGCACTTCACTAGGGACATGCATCTGCTGTTACAAAGGTATTAATGAAATATAAATTCACATTTTATTGTAATGAATGCATGTTTCACTATGTTTTGAATCCTTACACATCATGCTGCAGCCGAGTACACAGAAACTTGTGGCAGCTTTATTAAATTTTACATCCAGTCTATAATGTAGAGAGCAGGGCCAGTTCATCTGTAGTTTTTCTGAGGCAAAAAAATCTTTGTCTATGTACAAATTCCAGGACTGTGTTAGTGTCATGTATGGGCTCTCTCCCATTTTGTTAGTTTACTAGACTTATTAAATAAGGGCACATTTCTGGTGGCATTATTTTCTAAATATTAAGGCCACATAGTGTTTAGTACTTTACGGAATAACAAAAATTCTACTTTGTCATCTCAACGTACTGCAGGCAATATCTGCTTTCAAGTGGTTATACCCTGAAGAAGAGATGTAGCAGAAATGGTTTTCTATCATTACATTCGAGTCCAAAGTTTCATCAAGCAAAGGCTTAGCTACTTGGTGCGTTCCTAATTGAAGCACTGCACTTCAAAACCAATTAGAAGCACAGTGTAGAAAAACACATATGCGCCTTTTTCAGAAAGAAGAATTTCGTATTTGAGTCTGTGTACCTCTTGATGCTCTTTAAAGAATGTGTCTCAGGAAAAGCAAAGGCACATGCAAATGAAACCTAGTTTCTTGATCACTTGTGTGCATGCATGCATGCACACCTGTGTGAATACATGCGTTTGTATGGTCTTTCTTGCTGCCCCTTTCCCCAATATCCTCTGAATCCATGGCTGCCAAATGTAGCAGTGCAATCAGTAGCGATCTCAGCAGTAACAGTTTCTTACAAATGTCATGAAAACAGACAACCAAAATGCAGAGGGAGAACAGTTAGTGCTCTGACTGGAAGAGAAGCTGCAACATGAACTCAGAGAACCCAGCCATGAGCTGTGAAGCTAAAGGAGAGTGGCCTGCATTAGTTCAACTGCCTTAGAATCAAATTGCCTTTTCCCTTCAAGGTGCTAGAATCCATCTGTGCTACATATATATATTTAGACTTTTCTGCTTGTCTTCAGAGTTCAAATTAAATAGTTGTACGCTTTTCAACACTGTGGAACTTCTGCTCACCACAGTAAAAAGTGCAACTCCAGATGAGCAAGTAACTATTTGCATTTGGTTTTTTTCTTGTCTGCATATATCACAGACGTGTCCAGATACTTTTTAAAGTTGATTTCTTCAAATACATAAGGAAAAAATCAAATGCGAAGTAACAATGACTAAAATAATGATTGCTTTATATGAATGATCCAAAATTTGCACCAGAATAGCTCAAATATTAAAGTTCTCTTTTTTTAAAAAAAGACTATTTCAATAAGGGTTTTCCTGCTGGAAAAACATGCCAGTTATTATACTTGATTTTCTGCTAGAAATAGGATTATTTCACTTTCTCTCCCTCTCAGATTTTTGCTGCATTTTTCTGATGATGTTTTAGGTGATTAGAAAATCATGAGATACTAAACTGCTAGTAGGCAAACAGAGTATCAGAGACTTGTCATATTCAAATCAGCCTAGAGACAACACAGGTTTTTGGGTCAACAGAAGCACAGACATTGAGGTTCATGCAACATCCTTTGCCCTGCCCAAGAGCAGTTGGCACTGTATTTGCCCTGTGTGCCAACCAGTCCCTACAAAGTGACTGTTTGGAAACTACAAACAATACAACGATATACAGTAGCCTGTTTTCTATTTCACTTCTCCACTGCACAAATGAAAGCCCAAGAAGGGAGCCCGTATCCATAATCAGGCATGAACTCAACACAGCTGTCCCTGAAATAATTTTGAGATTCCATGATCATTCACTGCTAGAATCTTCCCAATACGTTCTGTGCAATTTAATGTAGGCACCAATTTGAATAACTCTGACAATTTCTTGAATATCTAGGTCCCAAACTCTCAAAGATGTACAGATCAGAATCTGTAATACCTTACCATAAAAGCCTGCTGTGGTAAATGGGAACCGTGAAAGAGGGCACCATACTATCTGAGTATACATCCACTGCAATGCTAAGAAATCTAAACATCTTTCATAGAGTGATTTAATTCAGCAAACTTAACTCAACTTTTCATAGGAGTCTTTATTTCATCATCTAAATATTTAAAAATGTTTTTTTTCCCATTTAGAAGTTCTTACAATTTTAATGCCTAGTAAATTCCTGTGTCACACTGTCAGATGCAGCTGTGATGCTCCCTGGCAGGAGCTGCCAATTCATAATTTGAAGTGCTCTCCAAGTAACATGATTCTTTTCTAGGGACTTCAAAAAGGCACACTGGGCCAGTCCTGGCCAGCACTACTACACTGACACCTCTAATGTGGTTTCTTTTATTGCTGAACCCAGTTTGTGAGTTCTGAAGTAGACAATGAAGGCTGAAGCTGCATTAAACTGTCTTATGTATGCCACGTAGTAATAGTGTTCACACATGCAGAGGGGTGGGATGAGACACTGAAGGATCCATGTAGTCATTAACTGCTTTTCATGTAGACAGCGAGAAAACAGTTTTCTCTACACAGGTGCTTGAGAAGTATTTAAAAAGCACTTACTTTCCAATGGAAATCAGTAAGAACCCAGGCACTATAATGAATGTAGTGGGATAGGTAAGCAGCAATGAGGTGGCTTACCTTCACTTGCAGTTGTTTGTCAGGTACAAATCCAATATTATCAGTATCTGAGGCCACAAAAAACTGGTGTCAGGAGAAAAGCTGTCAAGTTTTGGGGGTGAAATAATCCTTTTATGAAGAATGGATTTGTCTCAGATAGTCTTCAGCCACTCAAAGAGCATATAACCCATTTTATTTCTTCTCTGTTCTAGTGCTGATGAAAGATTTGATGCTACATTTCACACTAATGTTTTAGTCAATTCTTCAGGACATTGCCAATATCTGCCACCAGGTAGGCTGTTTCCATGTCATAAATTTTGATAACTTGGACTTTGTATGTATGGTGTGGTTTCAAATTTGACATAAATTCTCTGATATTTATCTAGCTAGCATCATCTGATCTAGTTAAGCCTAGATGCATTATGAATTAAATGGTTAACACCTTTGTATGAAAAACATTGTAAAAGGCACACGTTTATTTTAATTCTGTGAATTCTTCTGTCATAACGCACTATTTCAGAAGCGTGGAAGTATGAAAGAAGATAAAAAATAAAAGCCCTCAATATTAAAAGACATTGTTTCTTAAAGCCGTGGTAATGCTTCTTAATAAAAATTCATTTAATTAATTTAGCTGGCTCTTCTATTAGCATGTTAACTTTACAGTAAGATGCTTAGTAACATCTTGGATGTATCTTCTATTTGAAGTGATTTGCTGGGTGGTTCGTCAATACATTGTTAGCCTGAAAAGAGTCTGTGTTTGATATTTACTTGATATCAGCAGTGAAGTACTGTTTCAATTCCTAAACTCAACTGGCATAATTAGAATTAACTTATCCTAGAATCTGAATTTTAGAAACTACAGCAATAAAGCCAAGTGCTTTCCAGACAAAGCAGTTTTTTCCGTTTAAGATCCCCAGAGGATTTCAGGCAGTTAACTGTTGTCTTTTCATAAGATCTTCCTTTGGTGGGGTTTTTCAACTCAATTATGAAAGCTGCTAAATGTCAGGGCCTGACTCAACAAGTGAAAAAAAAAGAAACTAGCTTTCCTCGATAAATCAAGATCGTGTAAACCTAACAAGATAGCAAAACATTTTTTAGGATTTCTTATTTTATTCATTAAAAGAAATAGGAGAAACAGATTGAATATTCTGCTTCATTTCTTCCTGAAATACAGTATCTAGAAACCTGAGCTTCTCTCTAAATATTCTCCTACCATGTGCCAAATGGAAATGTTAAAAAAATAGCGTATAACATCAACATGTTAATGGTTCTTTTCCTTTTCTGTGACTGACTTTTGCTATTCACATGTCAAGGCATAACTGAGATTAAGTATGCTTTACAAGTGAAAAACATAGGGCGAAACGTAGAACAAGGTCTGGTTACAAAATTTACATGAAATTATGTGGAACAAGCATTTAAATTAAGTGTTCTTATTTAAAATCCAATCTAGGCATATTTAAAAGCTCATGCTACATAGATGTGCGCTGGTTTCCATTTGACGTTCAGAAGTGTAACCTGAAGTTTGGATCCTGGACTTATGGAGGTTGGTCCTTGGACTTACAAATGCAAGAAGCAGATATATCTGGCTATATTTCAAATGGAGAGTGGGATTTAGTAGGTAAGCTCTTGATTTCTTATTTACACTGTGAAATTGTAGCCTTATCTCCACTGCTGAAATTAATGAAATACATTGGGAAATGAAGATAGAAATTAAATTAATAAATTACTTAGCTAGTGACATTTGACACTGAGAACAGGTATAAGATGAAAATCAACATTAAAAAAGTAGATGACAAAACTGCCACTTGAATTCAGTGCCTTTTAGCCAACTTTCTTTTATTACCTGACAAAAATTACTTGATTGGGAATTAAGCTTAAAGCAGTTTTACCTATAGTGAAACTTAGAATTTAGAAAAAATGTTTATCCTTTTTAAAAACAATCACTACATAATATACAGTTTATTCATATTAATTTATGGTTTTCTTCCTCTTCTGTCCTACACAGGAGTTCCTGGGAAGAGAACTGAGAGTTTTTATGAATGCTGTAAAGAACCATACCCGGATGTAACATTCACAGTAACTATGAGACGTAGGACTCTCTATTACGGACTCAATCTTCTTATTCCTTGTGTACTGATATCAGCACTTGCTTTGTTAGTTTTTCTGCTTCCAGCAGACTCAGGAGAAAAGATCTCACTAGGTAAATCCTTAACAGGATATTGTAAATATGACCAAACCAAAAGAAGTTGCCCTTTTGAAAGTTTTTTAAATACTCTTAGTAGGCAAGGGAAAAACCTTGTGTGCCGTATTCTGGCTACAGAGCTAATTTTTACTCTTTGATGGTGAAGCTGTGTGATGTTTAACCCTTGCTCTCAGCTTAGGGTACACTGAAGTTACAAAATGGGGAAACATGACTACCTGCTGCAGTTCCTGGCTACCTTTCTTAAGAAGCAGCGTTTCATTTTTTTGACATTTATTTACAGAAGAAAACCCCAACAATCACTGAGAAAAGCTCAAGTTTACAAATATGCATTTGACCAATTTAACCTTTAGCAGAGAATTATTAATATTTCCTTTTAATAGTAAGTTGTATTAAGGGCCTAAGATACCTTCTCAGAATGACTGATTCTAACTGCTACTAATACAACTTTAATAGTGAATTTAAACTGAACCATCGGTTTGTGAATCACATCTGATGACTTTAAGTACTTGATCCTTAAGACGGAGGTTCATGCCTCTTTTTTGCCTCATGCAAACCTGGAAATGCACTGGCTTTGCCTAAGTGGATGTAACTGTTAAAAGGTAGAAACAAAATTGACCATTTCTCCAGAATGTGGTTTAACTGAGTAGAGGCTCCCTAATCAAGTCCTTCCCCGTATTTTAAGATTAATTCTTTATTCCTAAATCCTTTTCCACCTGACAATGAATAGCTCCTTATTAAGTACAACTAGTCCTGAGAAAAGAGTGAAGTCTTATTCCAGAAAGAGGGGCACTCGTCACCGAGCAACAGAAGTCAAACTCCAAAAATCAACAGAAAGGACTGCTTGCAGATAGCCAAGTGCAGAATTCAACAGCTAATATCAAAAGATATCAAAGTCTGTCCAAGACAGCAAATCTTTCAGGAAGATGATGTATTGCACCACCACCTGTAGCTTCTATGCCAATTAATCAAGTGTCATATGCTCAAATACTCAAAATCACACCATGTTTCTAAAGCAAGCAAGCAGCAAGAATTACTTTGATTTACGTCAGCTAATTAACAAATTGTGATAAAAGCTGAACAGTTACAAGGATCTAAAAATATGTACATCTCTGCAAGCATCGGTACTAGTTTGACAGTACTGCTACCCTGAACTTGAGGTAGTACAAGAAAGGACAGGAGTACCATAACGTGATGGTGCAAGGGTAACAGTGGGAATGCATCTTGCAAAGGGCACTCCTTTAGATTCATTTGCTGCTTCTTATAGCCTTGTAATTACGGGCTATCAATCTAATGTTATATGCCATGTTTCTCTTTCAGGTATAACAGTTTTATTGTCTCTCACTGTCTTCATGTTACTTGTGGCTGAAATTATGCCAGCAACATCTGATTCTGTGCCCTTAATCGGTAAGCTCACTACTGCTTTTATTCACTTTCATGTCTTTGTCAAATGAGATGCAGTGACTTTGCATGAAGGCCAGCAGTAAGGCAAATAACTACCTGTACAATGGCCTACTGCAACTGAATTAGAGAAATGCAGCCAGCTGATAAGATGCCCTTATGAGTTTGATCCCCCCAATACAATGTCCATGCTCTTTCCTCTGAACAAAATAGAGAACCTATGTGTATTGTAGGAAAGCATAAGCAAATTGGTTTTCTCTAGAAGTTGTTGCAGTTTCGACACCATTGGTCAGACATTAGGAAAACAGAGCTAACCATGGGTAAATCTTCCCACTGTAACTGCTCAAACAGAAAGAGAAACTTTTCAAAAGAAGTACTAGCCAGTCTCTACAATGCTGGTGAAAGAAAATTAGAGGACATTTTTTTTCAAGGTTGTTCAGAAAAGACAGGTGCTTAGTTCCACAGAGCCATTACTAGAGACTGGCTATCCTCTCAAAATAATGGCTGTTCTTTCTGGTTTTGAGAAATCTCTCATAAGTACCTGAAATAGTATGTGTATCACTACACTAGAAAAAGAACACTATGTATGCATGTATAAAAACATCCCTTATTGCTACAAAGCAGTATCAGCTGAAGTATATTGCTGTAATTATCTGTTTATTTTGCAGCTCAGTATTTTGCCAGCACTATGATTATTGTCGGTCTTTCTGTTATTGTCACTGTTGTTGTTCTACAATACCATCATCATGATCCAGATGGAGGGAAAATGCCTAAATGGGTAAGGTTTGATTTTCATTCATTACAGAATCATAGAATAGTTTGGAGATGGGTTGGAGAGGACCTTAAGATCATCTAGTTCCAGACCTCCTGCCATGGTCAGGGACACCTCACACTAGACCAGGTTGCCCAAGGCTCTGTCCAGCCTGGCCTTGAACACTGCCAGGGATGGAGCATTTACCACTTCTTTGGGCAACCTGTTCCAGTGCCTCACCACCCTCACAGTAAAGAACTTTTTCCTTACAACTAACCTGAATTTTTCCTGTTTAAGTTTAAACCCATTCCTCCTTGTCCTATCGCTACAGTCCCTGATGAAGAGTCCCTCTCCAGCATCCTTGTAGGCCCCCTTCAGATACTGGAATGATGCTCTGAAGTTTTCATGCAGCCTTCTCTTCTCCAGGCTGAACAGCCCCAACTTTCTCAGCCTCCCATCATACAGGAGGTGCTCCAGCCCCCTTACCATCATTATGGCCCTCCTCTGGACTTGCTCCAATAGCTCCATGTCCTTCTTATGTTGAGGATACCAGAACTGTACACACTACTGCAAGTGGGGTCTCAGGAGAACAATTGCGCAAATGTCCTGATCAAAGAAGCAATATAGCAGATTGTGTCCTATGTTTAATTCTTACTTTAAAAAACATATAAATCCTTCCTAAATATTTTGTTTTGAAAAGTAGTTTTACCAGAAATGAGATGTCCTGATACATTTTGTATGGTTGGCTTCTTAGAGTGCATGTGTGTGTGAGAGAGAATGAATATACCTCAACATGCTTATATATTCAGAATCTCTCTCATAACAGCTAGAAGCAACTCAGGATTTTGATAAAAACTAAATATGTAAATGAAGGTGCTTTTCAAATAAGCTGCAAATATCAGAAGTAAAACAAGTAGAAGGAAAGAGTAAAGTGCTGATGGAGATTTTAAATGCATGAAATACACCACCCTCAAGATGCAACTGCACGGCTGCTATGTATTTAGCTGCTGTGTGTACGGAAACAGCAGCAGCCTAAAAAGCACTTGTTAAAGATAGCTGTTAAAGCAGAACTGAAACTTGCTCTGAAAATCCTCACCTTTACATCTCTGGCCAAGAACATCTGTAAAGAGCAAGGAAAAATTAAAGTCTTTTTCTAAGCATTATGATTCTTTTCATAATATACTTCTATGAATGGTTGTTTTCATAAAGAACATTACACTGATACTAGATTACTAAATATTGATGAGCATCATTTGCTAACTGTCCACTTTTCCTGACTTCACCCAGCTCATGGCAGCATCAGGCATCACTGCAAATGGAAAGACCTTTCTTTTTTTCTCTCTAGAACAATGAGGTATTATTGCATAGAGTAGCACCCTGCAGAAAAGAGATAATGAGGTGTTCCCTGACCTGTTCTGGGTAGTGACTTTAAAATGAATTTCAATTAAGAGAATCAGTGGTGTATATCTTCATACGTATGTTTGATGACCTAAAAGGGACAAATGTTTAGTACTGAGCCAAACATCCTGAGAAAACAAAGTACTTGAGGTTGAGGAAGGAGCTTTAGCGTTGAGAGCTGAAGACCATTAAACATTATTTGGATACTGGTGGATTTTGGATCAAGCCCTCAGCTAATGAATATTATCCTTCTTGGTGAAGCCAGATAGTGTAAACAGAGTAAGAAGATAAGATCTGTCTCTGGTTGGGATGCTTGCCTGGATATAATATCAAGTCTGAGTGGCAATCCATAGTCAGAATAAATGGACCAAATTTAATATTAATTACAGTGAAGGATTTGCACATTGTATGAGACAACAGTATTTCATTAGTGCTCTGGAAAAGAAACAGTGGAGTGAGCTCTTAAAATCTGATTGAAATAAATAACAGAAGCTTGCATCTGAACTGGAACAGTCTCTGGCTTGTCTGCACTTTCTGTAAGGCTGGATTAAGGCAATTTGAAAACAGTAAAATGACACATACTGATTAAATTTGCAAAGTACTTTTTTTTTTTTTTAAACAAAGTAATTTTTTGATCTTTTCTTTATGATATGTGCAGATCTGTTTTCTAGAATCTGTAATCACCTGTCATGAAAACAACGCGAGAAGAGAAGAGACTCATTGATGTCTTGCTTGATGGCTGTGTTTTAACAGCAAACAGTAATGTCATGTGAATTTTATATTACAGCATAAATACAAGTGAAAGAATTGTAATTTACTGAACCCAGTCAAAAGCGAGAAGAGACTCATTGTAAAGCTTGATGGCTGTGTTTTAACAGCAAACAGTAATGTCATGTGAATTTTATATTACAGCATAAATACGAGTGAAAGAATTGTAATTTATTGAACACAGTCAAAAGCAGCACTATTAAGGCTATTAAAAAGTAACTATTCTTCAGTAAGTGGGTTCTCTTTTAGTTCATGGTTTCTAGTAAAGGTGGAAAAGGCTGTCATTTTCCTAATCAAGTGTAAGGAGAACTCAACACTACAGAGACCCTCATCATTAGCGAAAAGTTAGCCTGAGACAATCAATAGCACTACTAGAATTAAGAAAGCAGCCTCCATGATGGGCAAATTAATCAGCTGGAAAAGTCTGGTGCTATTTTCTAGAACTCCTGCACAGACTAAGCAGAGATCATGGACCAAACAGTCACCCAGGCTGCAAAAATACCAATAGTGCCCAAGGACAGTGGCTATGTGAAGAGATGCTTATTCTCAGCAATTTTCTTTCAGACAAGAATCATCCTTCTCAATTGGTGTGCTTGGTTTCTGAGGATGAAAAGACCAGGGGAAGATAAAGTGCGTCCTGCCTGTCAACATTATCAGCGTCGAGGTAGCCTATCAAGTGTGGAGATGAACACTCTGAGTGCCCAGCAATCCAGTAATGGGAATATGCTATACATCGGGTTCAGGGGGCTGGAAGGGGTTCACTGCACACCTACCACTGATTCAGGGGTGATCTGTGGGAGGATGACCTGCTCACCAACAGATGAAGAAAACCTGCTGCATAGTGGCCACCCCTCTGAAGGTGACCCAGATTTGGCTAAGATCTTGGAAGAAGTCAGGTACATTGCAAATCGATTCAGAGACCAGGATGAAGAGGAAGCCATTTGTAGTGAATGGAAGTTTGCAGCCTCTGTAGTGGATCGGCTCTGCTTGATGGCTTTTTCAGTCTTCACAATCATTTGTACAATTGGTATTTTAATGTCAGCACCAAACTTTGTAGAGGCTGTGTCTAAAGATTTTGCTTAACTCCTAACTACAGTCTGATTCTCTAAAGTATGATATGTAGCAAGTAAGAGTGGGGTTTTCTGTTTGCTTGCTTGTTTTTAATGAGTATACTGCTTCTCATTCTATGCTTTCTTTTGCCCCCCCCCCTCTGGTCCTGAGTTAATTTTGGAAGAGTGGCACCATTTCAGAAGGAAAGCCAAGGATTTCTCCCTGGGCTGCCTTTGCACAGCTTCTCTGACCACTCTTCTGTGGGACTGATGCAGTGTCTGGAAGTCCCTTCAGAATAACAGGGTATTTGCACTACCATCTTTTACATATTTTTGAACTGGCTATTACAAAATAACAGGTACGCAATGCCAGAAATGTCACTTCTTCCAGGCCTGGTTATAAAAGATAGAAGGTGGTCCTACTTGAATGAGCAATTGTAAACACTTTCGTTTAGGAGAGGATTAAATCCAAATGGAAGCTGAAACCGCAGAGAGAAAGGGAGAAATAGTTTGCTTTTCAGCTACTGCTTCTGATTGAGTTGTGGTATGTAGCTCTCCAGCTCACTCATAACCAGTCAGAGCCTTAACTCCCTCCATGCATTTTACAGACATACCAGAAACCTGAGAGTTAAAATTATACACCACATAACTTGTCCTTCTGTATCTTTCTAGATTTGACCTACGTGTTTGGCCTGAATTCTTACGCAGGCTTCACAGTCATTTTTGCAGTGTTTGCTACTTCTTCCTTCTCCCCAGAAAGACATTCTTTCAACTGATGACCTTTTTAACCATCAAAAAGAAAGGAAGGATGCCTTTATTCTCCCTTGTTAAAAAAACCCAACCCAAATCAACAAACCAACCAACCA
Source organism: Psittacula echo (assembly GCF_963264785.1). Lineage (NCBI taxonomy): Eukaryota > Metazoa > Chordata > Aves > Psittaciformes > Psittacidae > Psittacula > Psittacula echo. The sequence goes on along the minus strand of NC_137741.1, from coordinate 7,448,734 downwards.
AAACAAAAACAAAACAACCCCAAACTCACAGAAAACCCTCAGGAAAAAATAACCCAAACCACACACTTGTCTCTCTACTGTTAATCATATTTCAGTGTGGAAAAGTGACACTCAGTGTCTTGTACAGGCAAAAGCATAAATGAAGAATCTAAAGCAAAAAGAAGCCGTTAAATCCTGAGATCAAGGTTTTAATTAAAAAAGTTAAGAGTTTGATCTGTTGTATGCTTAACCTTTCATAGACTTCCTTCTGTTGAGTCGCCATAACCTGTCTTTACAAGAAAACTGCACCTTTTCTGCTCAGTTTATCATCCAAAGAGCGCTAATGAATAATAAGGCTTTCTTGAGTCTAATATAAACTATGAACTGTGTGTATATATATATATAAACACAGACACTGCATATATGTCAAAGGAGAGGTTAAGACTTAAATACAAATTCTCTTCAGTCTAGACAAACATTTGCAAAGGCAAAACTAATAGTTCATCACTTTATCTTATTTCTGATTCTGAAATTCTCCCATCAAAATATGCTTAGTTTTCACATGATGGCTTAATGAAAATGGCAGAGCTGAGAATACCAGGGCCTGAATCTTCATGTGTACGGAACAGCTGAGAATTAGTCTCTTGCTGGTGCACCAGTATTCCTGACCAGTGATGTAAGTGGTAAAAGATGTGGGGGAGGATTATTTTAGCATTGACTGCTTGCTTTATCCTACAGAACCCCAACTTTTTGGCTGAGGTCTTCAGAGACGCAAATGGAGGCCTGTTGTTGTACCATGTTTTTACTGTGAAGTAAACTCAAGTCCTCAGTTTATCTCTTATGCTGAATTAAAATAAAGTGATTGGAACGCTTATTCTCCCTAGGAAACAATTCCTTCTCAGAGTCTGCTACCCTGAGAGCAGAAGAATCAAATTTCATACAAACCAAGCCCAGAGTCACTACAGGTACAGTTCATCATGGAAGTGAACACCTCACTGAAGTACCTTCATGCTAGAGAAAAGGGAGGATGAGTGAAAGAAAGGCAGGATATTTCTCACAGAACCCTGTCTTCCTAAGGTTCATTCAGAATGTCACGCAGCAAAGACATGAGCAAAGCATTCAAATCCTTCTTAAAATTTCATCTTGAAACCATGTCTTAGAGTTACCTGTGAAGAAGTTATATTTTCAGGAACAATTACTAAGAATTAGCCACAAAGTAATTCCTGCAAATAGTTTCTAGTTTGTAGATTGCACATGAATAGGAAAATAGGAGTCCAAAACCTGAAATGTGAGTTTTGTTCAGCTGTGGATAGCTACACATATTATGTGGCATGTGCTTATGTTCTGAGTAATGTTTCTAGGCTAGGCTTCCTGATGCAAATGTTGATTTACACTGGTATTTTTCCCTTCTGCAAGTACCCCTAAGTAGCTACACAAAAAGTTCCATTTAGTCTTTGTAAAGTTTTGGGGTCCTCTTGGAATTTTTCGAGGGGAAATAAAGACATCTGGGGACTACCTTGTACACTAGGACGCAGCTACTGCAATCACAATACCATGACACGAGTAATATAGGAGGCATAAGAGTACCCCTCTTTCCACCAGAATCTATTTACAGCATTTGTAGAAATTATCTTGCTAAATACAGGAGGTTTTTATAGAAGGATGGAGAAAACAATTTGCAATTTGTCAGTAAACTTAATTATCAGTGACAGACATGCCTATGCTTAAAAAAACCCAGAAACTGTTCAGTGAAGTCCTGCCAAAGTCTCTAACAGTGAGTTTGTAATACTGTCAGTGAATACCAGATATTAGACAAAGTAGCTGTTAGACACCAGTGCCATGCCTACACTGCTGCCTTTATGGTTGGCAGGATTAATGAAAATACACCAAGGGACAGGAGAATCCTTACTGGCCTACTGCTAACATGACCTGTAAACATTTGGTGATAAGATTATTATAAATTTTAAATACAACAGTGACAACTCAGTTATGTTATTTTGCATCTATGAGTTAATTTTTTCTATAACTGAGCTGAGCAAAATTGGTATGTTTCTTGTCAAATGTGTGTGTCTTAAATATATTTGTGTATGTGCTAAAGAATATTTTGATCTAAATGCTAGGAAAAAACCATTTATTTACAATTCTGGGCATAGAGATGGAAATTAAAACACTGTGTACAGTATGTGTACGTAATATTAAAGACAACATATTGATGGTAAGGATCCATTACAATCTTTAGAGTGCAGAGAGAGGATAAGCAGGTGGTTCACCACAATTAAGCTATGACTTGTCTGACAAATTCAAAAGCTCACTCTGGAGCTCAGCTGTCATGTACAATACTATGTGTGAACAATGTATATTTTTCTGTTTTGTTTGGTTTTTTTTTTTAATACTGAATTGTATTGAATATTTAAAAGACTTTCATATTTAAAAATTTTTATTTACGTGTTAATGCCAAAAAAGTTCCAAATGTAACATTTTAAGCAGTTAGTTTTAAATACAGATAAATTATTTCAACAGTCTTTAAAAAGTTAATTATTTTATATAGGAATAATAATACTATGTAAGACTCTTTTTAAAAGTTTCTTTAAATTCTCCCTATATTCTCTTTAGCTGCAGGATGTAATTAACAGGTTACAATTACAATTTAATTGTCATTCAGCTTTCCGCCGTCTTTAACAAGAAAAGAAGGGAAACCAAAGTCCCAGATTTTGTTTCCCTTTGTTATACTATTTTTTTACATTAAGAAACATGGCATAAAGGGCATTAGAAAGAGATGTTACATCTGTCAGGTACTGATTGTCATATAACAAATTCAGTACCTTCTCAGTCCAGTACGAATAAAAGATTTAGATCAAGAAACTTTTGATTCTTTCTCATTTTGCTAAGATGGAAACAAGTTCAAGTTGTAGAACACATGAACAGCCATGAAAGAAGAAAAATGTCTTTGGATATATCCGTATGGGATGACAAAGATCTTTGATAATTAAAAATACATTTATATTCTCCTAGTAAACCAGTCCCACACTAAACATCAGTCTTACATAAGCAATCAAATTGAGTAGGACTGAAATACCATAATAAGTTTTGGAATGGCCTCAATGCCAGTATTATTAGTTTTCTTCTTGGAGTTTAACACAGTAGAGAGAAACAAGAGAGAAAAAACAAACACATACCGGCTAAATAAATTGTTGACAGCTGCCAATTTTGTTTGTTGGCCACTGGTGAAAATATACCTAACCAGCAGAATAACTCCAGGATGGGGAAGCAACATGTCAGGGTATTTTTTTGCAGACAGACAAGATGTACTGGCCACATGTTCAAAAACCTTCCTGAAAAGTTTTCTATCTTTACAACATCCCACTGAGCACGTACCAGTAGTAAAATCAAGGGTTCTCAGCCTAAGACTTTATGGTCTTATTGCTTCCACAAGCTTGTAAGAAACAACTAATGAAGACCTGTTTGGTCAAGGTCAATGTACCAAGTCATACAAACATGTGGTTGCTACTGAATCCAATCTGTCTTTGGGTAAGAATGGCTGCGGATCACAACATCAGATATTCCAAGGTGAGGAACATCCTGATGGATGTGCACTCTGCCAAGCCAACATGCCTGCCTTCTCTTCTAGAGTGCTGAGAGGCAGGACACACTACGTCAGACTTACTGTTATGCTACAGCGTAGTCAGACAGGTTCAGTTCAGCACACACCAGGCAGTTTCCTGACACTGTGTATAAACCTACCACCACACTTACTCCACCTCTGAAGCATTTGTGACTGGGGATTAAAATCAGACTGCTGTCTGCTGCTGGTGTCAGCATCTGGTTGGTTAATACACAGACTGAAAGCTGCTATGGTTTAGAAGTTTATACATGAGCACATCGAATGTCATCACCCTGTGGGTGGGTAGGTGGCAACTTTCATTAGAGCCCTGGGTGTTGTGGTCATAGAGTAACAGTATCAGCCATCTAGTTTTAATCCTGTAAAAAGAATCAGAATATACTTTCTCTTGAACAAAACAGATTTCTTTGCCTAACCTAATGATACTAAAGTATCAGTTAACTGTAAAAGGCTGTGAACAGAATCTGCATGTTACACCCAATCTAACCATGAGGTAATCAAACAGGATCTTAACAGGACTACAGCCACAAATGAAGGCCTTTCACTACTGCCTTTTTTTCTTTTTTTTAATTGCTTCTGCTGCTTAAAAGAAAACCTTAAAGTTTATGTAACATTTATTTGTGCTATTAAGTAATTTGCAGATGATGGCAGAGAGAGAAACAACAATCTCTCACACTCCAATGACCACATTCAAGACTGCAATTTATTAACAGAACATGAAAGTACTTGAGTCCAAAACATAGCATCAGTGTCATATTTATACCCTCAATGTAAAGATATCATTAGTAAATTACTGGGTTTTCAGAGCTGCACTGACTTATCCCTGTAATACAGCTATACAGGAATAGCAGCTTAAACTCCAAGACAATTTGAACTATATGTACACTTTGACCTTAAAAAAAAGACCCAAATGAAAACCCAATATAAATTTAACAGCCACAATGTGATATAATGCTACTTTGGAATATGTATACATGAGAATAACATCCATAGATGTCTTCCTCTTAACTAAACAATTCAGGATATAACCCAGCCTCAGTGCCTATGAAGGGCAGAGATATCTTTCTACCGAGTCCAGAAGTCTGGGATCAGGACCCTATTCATTCCAACAAACCTCACAGTTATCATTTATCTATTATTCTGGTTCATGACAGTCATGCAAAGAATTAAGAATAAGCCAAATATTAAATAGTTACATTAAAATGGCTTTAGGCTTAGAAACAAAAAATCTGCATCCCAGAGTAAGATATATGCACAACATCCCTCAGACAATATTATCTTACCTCTCTGTACACATGGATTACCTACAGCTGTGAAACATCTCATAACAACTTTGTTACTGTACAAGAACTCCTGTTCAAGCCTACTTTTGCTGACATAGCACATTCGTTGCTCCCTGTCCTTCTTCCAGTTTCTGACCAAGTGAAACCTAATTAGCAGACTATTTTGACCAGAAGAAATACTACAGAACGAACAGTCAGCTGGCCAGAGGTTGAAGCCTTCTCGTCCCTTTTATCTAACTCGGGGAACATTGCACTGCCTTCCCTACATGTACATAAAAAAAAAGTCTGCTTCTTCAGGGAGACAGAGTTGAAACAAAATATACCCAAAGATTCAAATAAACATTTGAAAAATACTCTGAAAAATGTATGCAGAGAAAACTAGTACGGTTCCTGTTGCTAAAATTATACAGAATTCAAAGCTTTCCAGTAGTTTTTCAGTTGCAGAAATATGCCAGGGCTTTTAGTATGCCAGCTGCTAAATAGGATGGGGGTAACAACCTTCTTACTGAAATTTTGAAGCAATCTGTGCAGGTTGAAAGTATGTAAGTGGTATAAGGGGTATAAGTGAAAACTCCTATGGCCAGCACAGCTTTTAGCCCTAGCACTCTGCAGCCTGTCTCTTCAAAAAGCTCATTGTTCGTCTGCATCTTTTAGTGGATTGTTCTGTGCATCCAACAGAATCCAACCTGTAATGAATGGCACTGCAGAGATCTAAAGAATCCAACCTCAGTTCTGAAAGACTGGATTCATGCCCACTAAATACAGTAATAAAAGCCCATTATTTTCTCATGCATTTTCCCTAGTGCCCTGTAAAACGTCCTATCTCCCTGCAGCAATATAAAACCTGCAAATTCCTGCATCTCCCGACATTGGTTTATCATCTTTTAATAGTAAACCTACATCGGTGTAGATGACAGGAGATTTATCCCAATCTTATATACAAAACACAGCTCCATTTTGCAACTTCTGCAATTTCAAACTCTTCTGCCCTTTTCTCGGAAAGCCCCAAGAATAATGGCATCATGACTTTTAACAGCTGCCGGAGTAATAACAGCCACAAAAGATGTTTTCTCAGAGCTAAAAACATCAGAATTTTTTTGATAAAACCAGAGCACTTTCTGAACTGCAGTATTTGTCACCTTTGATACATACACCCAATTTAGACATTTGGGTCTAATTTATTCTCCAGTTCTTTGAGATACCTGAGATGATGTTAGCATGTAGTGTTCCTGGTCAAAGGGCTTCAATTACTGACAACTTTCATAAGGGTCCTTCACCTCCAGCGAGGGTGGCGAGTGTTTTCTCTTGAAAAGAGTCAGTATGGAAACTTCAACTGCCTTTCTGTAATGCCATGAACTGCATAATTGGATTTGGAAAAAATATCTGTGTTAAGAGAACATCAGAGGTTACAGATATTCCATACTACTTTTCTCCAGGCAGTAGCAGCATTGATTTTCCCATTCACTTGACAAGAAGTAAAACCCTTTAAGAAAGAAACTCTTCCTTCATGTTACCTGACACACACACCTATGCCCCAAGTCTATTTTCTCAACTTAACTCTGGTAGCATTAGTGAATGCAATAGATTATAGCCCAAAGTGTAACTATTATTACAGGATTTTTTTATTTTTATACTTTCCTCTAGCTGAAATGATGAAATCCCAGAGTAGCTAGAACTGGTACCTGTAGCTATACTGATATGTTATACCCAGACCAACACTAGAAAAGCAGATGCACTTACAGTAGCTGGTGAAGTGAGATTTATTTTCCATTACAATAGTAGTTCAGAGGAAAGTAAGGTTGCAAATTTTCAATTTCCACACTGCAGAGGACTCAGTCCTCTGCGACAGTGCAGAGCACAAACTCTTGCTGAGTCAGAAAGCTACTGAAGATGTGTGAGTGTGGAAATGCTGGTGGCAAAGTGAGTCATATTGCCATTTGATAGCAGCCAATAATCTGCAAGGAAGAGGAAAAGATGAGGCAGAACTCTAGTGAAGACAAAACTCTATAGGTAAGAAGTTCAACGCTTTCTCCAAGAGCAGTTCCTCTTTGCCTATCCAGCTAAGTAGACTGTCAGCACAAAACAATCATACTGCATTTTGCAAAGCTTCATGCACAACTTTTTCTTTTTTAATAAATGGAAATATGCACATATGACCATGTCACAAAAGGGTATTCTCTATATAAGGTGTGAGAAAATTTTGTTTATTTGTAATTCACTGGCTGACTGACCACAGAGTCTAGGGCAAGAAGCAGAGCTGAGGAAATTGAACCATTTAATGTCTGCTCCTTTATACTGCCTAAATACTGAACAAAGTCTTTCTCCCCCCCCTTTTGTTTTATTTTGTTCATTTTTTGTCTAAACTGTACAAATTTTAAGCTATGTTTCTATGTGTACCTTTTTGTTCCAGAAGATGGTATGCTAAACGAGCACCATCTTCCCTACACTCAAAATATGTGGCATTTGACACCTATTTGAAATGCAAGACCTTCTGCCTCAGCTTTGTCCTGCTACATTTCCACCTTGCTTCTCACTTGATCCAGTTACAGGATTGCCCCATGAAAACAAGCACAGCACTGTTCCGGAAAAAATACCTGAAAGTATCAGAGGGACTTTTTGGGTTTTATTCACAATATTTGTTTTGGGTATTGCCCATATGAATGTGTCTTAGACTTATTAAGTAAGTTACTCTTCCATGTATTACTGGAAAGCTTGCCTAGCTTGCACAGCAAACTGACAGAGTACTGATTCTGCAAAGGCAACAAATCAGTATCAAGGAAGATGTCCTCCTGGAGGATATGGTTAGGGAACAAAAGCACTACAAACCTGAGCAACACTTGCATTCAGTTTGCAAAGAATCTGGGGATGAAATATGTCCTGCACTCCTGTCCTCCTTAGTCCTGCACTGAGCACAGACAAGCACTTTTTCATATGTGATAGTGATTCTGGCATACATTCTCTTCCTTGTGTGACTTAAAAGCAACTGATAGCCTTATATGGCCTAACACGATTGGTACTTACAGATCTGGAAGAAACCCACAAATGGTTCCTGGTGATTTTTATAAGCTCCTGATATTTTCTGCATGAGTTACTGGCAGCTACATTTTAAATGGCAACTGCTGGGTTATCAAACCTCCTACTTTCTCTCTAGGAAAACACTTTCAACCTCTGATGAGAATAGCCTAAAAAAATATACTATGTGTACTGATAAAAACAGTGTCTAAACCATCACACAAAAGAACGGAACTGAGTTTGACTTCATAGAAGGCTCCTGTAACTCTCAGCACACTGTTTACAGAAAAAGTGAGTAGGAGTCCTCCTACTTCCAGAGAAGAGGTACAATATAATACATTTAGCAGAGACCAATTACTGACTGGCTTCCAGATGTTACTGCATTATAAATAGTTATCTTCATGATACCGATTTTTTACTGTAAGCTAAGTTGACATATGCCTGAACACAAATTTACTCAGTTGAAAAAAAAAAAATGTTAGGGAAACCAGGTGATTTCATCAGGAAAGAATGGATGCAGGCTGGGGGTATTCTGAAATACCTCAGAGTAAAAATACAGACTGTGCATTAAAAAATTATGTAACTGAACCATTTCTGTGTGGAATACCATATAATGCATGCAAGGGAAACCTCACATGGGTGGAAGAGTATCACACAAGTACAGTATTATTAATGTGAAAACATCCGTGAAATATGTATGTGAAATATTAGCATCAAGAAGATATTTAAAACATGTAGAACAGGGTTTTTTCCAACATCTGAATTATAGCATAGAAAAGTTGCTATTATGGGTATACAAATTTTTTTTTTTGACATTAACTATTACTTTACTACTCTGCTTAAAATTCTGCCTCCACCTACAGTTGCATTATCCATTTTTATGACTCACAGTGCCAGCAGTCCTTACTGAAACACTAGTACTGAAGCAACTGAAACGGCAGGTTCAGCTTTCAGCTCTCAGAAAAGAACCAAATAGGCAGCTTATAACAAGATATGCCTGGAGCTAGTGTGCAGAAGTTATGAAGGAAGTTAAAAGAAAGGCTGGGAAAGTACAAGAATTTCAAACTAAACAACAGACTAAACACTACAGTATGACCCAATCTGCTCCCATAATCCCCTTTTTTCCTATTTTATCACTGCAGGAATTTACTTATGACTTAACTGAGTCTTATTATTGTTTCTAGTCTTGTGCCTTCCAAGAAAACATCAGAGTCCTCTACTGACAAGGCAAACCTTCAACTGTGAAAGAAATGCAGAGCAGGATTAAAATGTCAGTATAGGTCTTTGATAAAAACTTAATCACAGCACCCCAAACATTAAGACTGAAAGATACCAGCAGGTAAGCAGAACAATGTTTTTGGGTAGGTTGTCAAGCTTACTACGAAACCCCTTGTCCCAAGCAACCAACCCTCCCACCCCAGTAATTGCCTCAAATCAACAAGACAGTGATGAATAATTTAGCTTGTGAAGTTGACAGGTCTTCAGAAAAAGCCACTATTATTCCGTCTACAATCCTGTTTGTTTCATTGTTGTCTTAATGACAGTTTTCTGTTCTGGCAGTATAACAGTTGGTTAAATGGTACCTATGTGACCTGGCAACTTAAAACCTACCATGGTTATGATATTCCTCAAATAAGAAAAATAAAGTGAACATTTCTGAGGTACAAATCTATACACATAAAGTTAACAAAAGTTGTTTACATTATGTTGAACAAACTGTGTATACTGCAAACTTTCAGCATACTCCTCCTGTATCCATGCCTATAGCATTTGCTGCACGGTAATATCTGGATTTTGTAACTAGTGAAATGTGAAATTCCTTGGATGTAAAACTTACCTCCTTACAAAATATGTGTCCTTTCAAGCCCAAATTTATCAGCTTATAAGCACAGAATGCTTACAGTTTAATATAACTTTCCATCCTCAGTGTCCATTAAAGAATTCAGAATTTATTCCAAAACTCAGTGAAACCCCTGTATCTATCTATGGACTTCATTAGTTTTCTGAAAAGTTCTGCTTCTGAAGCTTTCCAGGCAATTGGAAAAGAAGGGATATACAGTTCTTTCAAGTACCTCAGTTTAAAACTGCCTTGACAGAAAAATCTTAAGCTTGGAAGTGGTCTGCACTCAGGCACAGCCAGGAGTAAGGTAATGATTCAGGATTTTAGTTTCTTTGTAACGATTATTATTTTGTGCATGGAGAAATAAATTAGAAAGAGACTTACATGGTCATTTCTTTGAAGAATCAATATTACACAGTGGTCTGTAAATCTGTAAATACAGTTCTGAAATGCATTCAATTCACTTTATAGCTTACACATTGACTGGCTATAGCTACATACATGTGCATTTTTCCATTAAAAAGGCAATGTTTTATCATATTTTCAGTATCACAATATCATCACAGGAACTTTCTAGACAAAATAATTACCTTCTTTCAAACCCATTATTGGGTTTGAAGGAGTATAAAAACAGCATTATCTTGAAATGTATTTGAAATTTATTTTTTAGCAGATATTCTCTGAAGCCACTATGAAGCTATTGCTAACCTCATTCTGTCTTCCAAAAGAGTATTTCCCTGGAAAATTGCATAATCTTGAATACCAGATGAAAAAAGCAAGTAAAAGTCTTTGGAGGGAATCAGTTCTGATACTATTCTAATTAAAAATTTTGCGAGCAGCTGAAAATGTACAGTGACTCTAAACTGACAGACCCACTTTGAAGAAGGAAGTTAGTTCAAAGATGAAGAATAACACACTGGTAAAAGGATTATAGGGCACAAGACAGAACAAACTGCCTTAGGGTTATAATATTCACTATGGCCTTGAGATTAGATTTCCTAAAGCCATTAATATTGAAGACTCCCACTGAGTCTGATGGAGTTTGGATCCATCTCTGGGGAAAAAAAAGGCAACTTCTTACACAATAACTTCATTCTAAGTATGGACAATGGTTCAAACCATGGGAGCCATTTGAAAGAATGCAAAAGTTGGCTCACAATGTCTGTTCATGTAGCAGTTGCCATGGAGAACATGAACAAGAAAGTATGTGGTTTGATCAGATTTTTATGTTTGGTAGGCAGTAAAAAAAATTAATTCAATTGCATCTAATGTGGAGATCCTATGAATAAACTAAACATATGCTTAATGCTTTTCTTTGCCATCTTCCCATTACACACGTGTCGAGAGCTTGGGTGTCATCTCCCCTTTCCTCGCACTTTTCTTTCTGTCAGTCTTCCAAGACAGGGTTGATAATCCTGAGAAGTCTGGCCAAAGAGTACTGCATTTAAATTTCATTTCTAAACTAAGGTACTGGAAGAACAAAACAACGAACAATAGATCCCTATATACTAACCAGAAGCATTCAACAGTTAAAACAATTACAGTGACCGTCAGGATTAGTTTTTGGGAAACTCAGCAAGGAATGAGAAATGGAATTATATAAAGACTAGTTTATTGCAACAGAAGGCAAAGGCCAAACTGTTAGTATTTCTGCCTCCCTAACATCCCTTAGGGGGTGATAGTAGTGGAAATCAGACCTGTCTGCCTTATAATGAACCAACTGTTGTTGATCAGCAGAGTAAGGTTTCATCTACTGTAGGAAGGAATATGAAAAACAAAAATTAAATTTGAAAAAACAGATCTTGTAGTTCAGGAGGTAAAAATCACAGAACAAACCAATAAATGAATGCTTCTACAATGTAACCCCTACTCACAGCATCAAGTTATCATTTGTTTCTTTTGGGTAATACTGAAATTGATTGGAACTGAGTGTAGGATGTGCTCATGAGAATAAAATGTTTGTAAACAGATGATTTTTATTTCATTATACAGCTGTTAGGCCTGGAACACTGGACAGATTCCAATCTGTATAATTACATTCTGTCTACCTAGATTCTCTCTGCAGCCTTAATTGGAAATGATGTTTTTCTTTTTTTCCTCTTCTATGTTATGGTTCCACAATGTGTTTTCACTTAAATGAAATTATTTTTTATATTCACAGAAAGGACAACCTGGGATGCAAGGATAAAAGAGATGTTACAAATGTAAAAGTGATAGAAAACTTTCAAAGTGGTCATTATTAGGATCTTTCAAACTCTTTGGTGAAGAAAAACAAGAAAAAGTATGCTATTCTTGGTATGCCTGAAAGCAGTTAAGATCTTTTCCCCATTTTCTGAAGAGATCATCAAGTATCTCCAGAAATCTTATTCTTTTTTCTTCCTGAGTGCTAAAGCAACTACTGCTAGCCTCCCAAATTACTACTGAAGAATCCACACTCAGTTTATTCTTAATGATCTCCAGATTGTATGCAATGATTAATTATATTAAATTTAAAAATCACACAGAAAATCTGATCAATCTTGTTCTTACTAAGTAATGTATGACTTGCTAAATATTTATACTTAGGTAAAACTAGCAATAAAATGATCTTTGAATTAACTAAGTGTCTTCCCCTTCTCACTCCCTTCAACCTGAAACAGACGGCAAAAGCACCGGTTTACTTTGCAGCTGTTACGCAAGGAGGCTGAAGAGTGTTCTCACTGACTAGCACTGATTTTCAATGATTTTTCTTCGCTAGTTGAAAAGAAGCCATACAAAAGAAATTCCTGATTTCCTGGCAAGAGGCTGCAGGAGTGTATCTGCATAAGCAATCCCTGAGATCCCTGACTCCTCATAAGACTAAAGCTCAGAAAGAGAAATTACAGTACACTTGCTGTCAGATAATGCATACCTTTGTACGCCTTAGAGCACACAGCAGTGTCAGCTGCAATTTACTCATTTATTACAAATCATCAAAAGTGAAGTAACAAATTTCTCACAAATCATAAAGTTGAATGTTTTAACTATCTTAAGTTATTGATGTATCTCTGCATGTGTATGTGTATATATGTAGAAAAGAATACATGAATAGATAAAAATATGCCATTGATGCCATTGTTAAATGGTTATATAAGCTGGAATAGATGTAACTGATGTTAAGCTTAAAAACTTTAAAATTTGTCTAATTTCACTTCCATGCTACAATGTAACTAAAAAGCAATAAGATGGAAGCTTTCTTCACTTAGCATTCAAATACCTTCATAAAACAGTCCGATAAAAGTTCCTTTCTTAAATTATGTTAAGGAGCTGATTTATGAGCAAGGCTTGGCATTTCATCCTACAAGGGTAGTTAAATTCTACATAATTCTCTCTTGAGACTAAACAGATATGAGTACAAGGACTTTTCTGTTTACAGAGTGAAACAGCTTGGTCTGACTGCAAGCTACAAAATCTGCTACTGGTTACACTGATCAATGGAAGAAAGTAAAGAAACTTAAAGAACAATATAGAAAGAAAACAGAAAAGTAAAATACAGCGCATTTCAGCTTCAATCTGGTTTATCACCTTTAAAAACAAAAAAAAAATCAAAGGCAAGAAGCTCAGCAAATGCAAAAGTTCAAGAATAAATTAATCACATTAAACACAGAATCCCAACACTTCCTTGACTGATTTATGACCATAGGTATTCCAATATACTCCCAATTCTCTGTAAACATGTCAGAATAAAAAGCCTAAATAATGAAACTATAAATACCAATGTTTCATTCGACTCGGTATGGTTTCCAGCAGCACAGAATGGTAATGCCTTACAAACATGAATGCATGCATATTCACAACTTCATGATCTCATCGCTGCACTTCTGGGAATATCACCGTACCATCAAAACATGATTAAAGGCAGCCAGACTATGAATTCTTCCTTACACACAATGCCTGCCATCATCCACTACCACCAAGAGGTCAGAAGAAAGATTTTGCCAACATTTATGAAAATGAAGCTGGCCTTAATCAAGATGATTAATAACTCTCTTTGAAACGGTGGGAAAAGGCAGCAAACATTCCACAAGGTTCTCTTCAGTCTTTTTGGTTAAAGAGCACGTCATTATGACACAGGAACTCAAGGAAGTACTTTGCAATAAGTGAATATAGAGGGAGGAAGAAAAGCCAAAGGATATTCAGGATACAGTGAAGGTGGTAGGAAAGAGCAGGGCACAGACAGCAGCTCACCATCCCAGTCTAATAGACCTCTTGAGCCAGATGGTAATTGTAAATAGAGTTTCAAAGAACTTTAGAGAGAAAACAAAATTCCATTGCAGCTGAAAGTATGTTTACAGAAAACTAGTGCGAAGTCCAAAGGGGTAGCGTAAGGTATTGTCTGCATGAGGAGAAGAATGACCTTTGTTGCAGTAGCTATTCAGCACTTCAATCCACTTTGTTCTATTTTTAGGCTCCTCCGAAAGCTCCCGCTCTGTGGCAATTCTCCTATATGTGAGGTGGCTTCCTACTTACCCTACTAAATTTAAAAAGCTGATACAGAATAAATAACACAAAGCATATTTAAATGACAGTGAAAGGTATAAACTTCAAGCTTAATTATGCAGCATAGCGAACAAATCTAGATCAGTGCTGGCTTCACTAGTACTGGCATACTGCTACTCTAGATGTAGCCACTGTAAGCACATTAAGGGTCTCTGTGTCTGCTGTCACAGTCATCTGCTCAGAATGGCTTCATTTCAAAAAATATAAACCCAGTACTTCCAAAGAGAAGAGAGAACTCTTAGGATTGAATTCTGTAACAGAAGAAAGAGCACTGATGTAAAAGAGTTCCTTTGCTTTTAAACATCAAAAGGCCATTACAGTCTTTAGAGGATGCCGTTAAGTCTGTTATTATGGAGACCTCAAAATCATTCTGAATTATATTAAAAGTCTTTTAACTATCTTTCAACTTCCAAAGTCTCCACTCCTCACATCTAACTGATGATTCAGCTCTCCATAATTTTTGTATTTTCATGTCTTTCTTGAATCTATCACTATCTAAAGAACAGGATGACAAGTAAGGCAATCCTGCATTTATAATACAATTTCATCAGAATAAGCAGCTCAAGTTCAAGTAGAAATGACAGTTACGTAACCTGTAATTACTATTTCTGTTGTTCTAGTCAGTGTAATGACATTGACAAGTAATAAAACTAAAAGAGATTTTAATATCCAATTTCAGGTGTCTGATCCTACACCTGTAAGATGTCCTCGCTATCAGCTGCTAGATGGTTAGCCTTGTAGCGCTAGCTTAGCTGCCACAGATGCAGCCCACACCACTTGAAGAGTATGATGGACTTGCTGTGGAGTATATTGCAGTTTGTGCTGAACCAGTGCAAACTTTCCACCTTCCTCTATCAGTAAGAGACTGAAGTTTTTAAACAGCCTCACTACTTGCTGCCCCAGACGAAGTTCAAAACAAGCACTAGCCATAATAAAAACCAAACATATGGCACTCAAGCAGGAAGCAAACCTCTCAAACTTGTTCTCCAGTGCTGCTAGTGTCTTGCTAAGTGGTTTTGGATGCACAGCTGCAACTCCCAGGTGTTTTCAGACTCCCGTCTTCCCTGATTATACCATATATACTGCAGGACAAGTATTGTGTTCTAGTATTAGCTTACACAAGCACCATGTTTAATCATAGCCAGCATGTCTAGGTGCTACCATCATGCAAGTAACTAAAATCAGCAAGTATATAGCACTAAAAGTTGCATGCCTGTACCAGGGCTTTGAAGGCATGTTTCTTCCTAATATGCCAATCAAGCCAGCTGAGTGAGCTGACATTTAATCCATCCTGCCTCTGGTTCAGTAACTCTAGCAGATATAAAGATCATTTTAAGGAATACTGGGAAATAAAATTATCCAGTTCTTCTCTAAAACACACGTTTCTTGCATTTCCCTAGGCAAAGTATCCAGAAATGGATGGGCTAATGCACAGTATCAATACTTGCAACATTGGAGTTGCAGAGCTCTGATCTTTCATTTGGTTCACTATTGAAAAAGCAAGATAAAAATGAAAAGGAATTTGATATCACATTAGAAACGATTCAATTCGGTTTGATACAATTTGGTATCAGAACTGCAAACCACAATCTACAAAGCTGCAAATGAAAAGAAATTCACTTTAAAGGTTCTTCATTTACAACAAATTTCAAGCAGCTAAGCTCTCCAAGACAGCATCCTGCTTACTAGAAATTAATCTGGATGTATGGATCCAAGATCATCATGTTCTTCTAAAGACCTGAACTCACCAAATATTAATCATCATACAAAGGAATACAGGCTGCTGCTGTAATTAATAACCAGACTATTCCACTTTGATCAGCATGGGGTCCCATACAGTTACCAAGGAGCTTAAACTTGTTTACATGATTACATTAATACAAAACACAACTTCTCAGCTACACTGTCCCTGGAACACTGTAGTGTCACTTCTCCTCCCATCCCTGCATTAATGTATCAATTTCCAAATGCTGCATTTACAAGTTAGAAAGGATAATTAAAGTTGCTGCATACAAAGCCTCTTAAGTCTCCGTATCATATTTTGTCTGTGCTGGAGATCAACTGGGATCCTTTCCCCCTAGGCAACTAGGCTACAGAAAGGACTGATTCTTTGATTAGCACACCACATGGTCATAGGGACAGAATGAACATATTGGTAATAGTAGTTTTGTCTGACTTCTGACTGCAGGGCACTGCTGCCTGTGAGGGTGTGGAAAGCAGAGGACTTTGTATTTAGCTCTAACAGCTTCTTCTACTCTGAATAATTTTACTTCAAACACTGGAAATTTGTTCTGGTGTTTAATGAGATGCAATGGAATCTGGATATCTCATTTTAATAAGCAATTTTTTAAAGCATACCTGTGTCTAGGGATTTGAAAGAAACCATTTTGATTCTGAATTTACAGTTCCCTGATTGTTGACTCATTATATGTCATTAATAAGAAAATGAACTACTTTGATTCTGATTTGATTTAAACCATATAAATTCAAGTTGCTCCCCTGTGATGAGTATCTATGTAACATCAATTTCTGAGTAGCACTTGATGCTTTCAGATTAATCATCAACAAAAATAAGTCAGGAATTTCCACTAGGAAGTGAAAAACCTCAAAATTAAATATGCAGGTATAGTAAGACTGGATTTTGGTTGATGAGTATGGGACCTGAGCTTGCAAGAATCAACTAGATACTTCTACAGTGAAATTATTTTGTGACCTTGAATGAAGTGGAAGGTTATCATTTATGCTAATCAGAATTTTGCCTAGTTTATGCACTACTAAATCCAGAAAAATAGGTTATACTTTTGTGTTCATGTCCTATTATGAAGTCCATGTTTGCTAATTCTTGTCTGCACATGGCAGCTGCACACTACAGAGGCTGCTGAGGCAGCAGAAGCCCTAATGTAAGAACATGCAGGTTTCCTGTCCTAGAAAGGCTCTTTGGTTGATCCCAGATTCAGGAGTTAAATACTAAGGGAAGAATTCTATGATTCTAATTTTATATGCCAGAAAGTCAGTAAGTTCACAAATGCTTAGCTATTTCCAAAATCTGTTCCTAACTCCTAAGTGAGTTTAGTGTCATCGGCAAACTTGCTGAGAGTGCAGCAATCTCACCATCCATGTCACCAACAAAGATGTTGAACAGGATCAGTGCCAACACCAACCCCTAAGGGACACCACTCGTTATCCGTCTCCAGCTGGACATCGAGCCATTGACCACAACACTTTGCATGCTGCCATACAGCCAATTCTTTATCCACCGAGTGGTTCATCCATAAAATTCATGTCACTCCAGTTTAGAGATAAGGATGTCATGCAGGACAGCGTCAAACGCTTATTCCTCACTATTATATTCCTCACTATTACTCTGGAAAGCAAGTATCTGGTCTGAATTTCTGCCAGATAATTCTAAAATTGGCTGTTTGTGAACAGCAGATAATTTTAATTAACTCTCAGTACCGAATGAAGCTGAATTCTTCACTACTTGCACTTTTCTAAATAGGTCTGCACTAACAGCCTCAGAACCAAGAAGTGTGATGAGAAATCTGGTATCAGCTGCTTGAGGAGCGGAAAAAGCTACTTAATATTCTGGTGCTTCTGCAGTTTGATCTCATCCTCAATGAACTGCAGGAATGAAAAAATATTAATTATGGACGTATATTGCTTCATTATTTATGCTTCAACCAAAAGGTAACATTTAAGAAACGAACCCCTCATGCTTAATTCTCTGTCATCTTTTTGCTAATTATCACAGCAAGAGGGATGAACATTTAAATCAAAAGAGCTGACTCCTACCGTTTCTAGCATCTCAAACATATGTTCTGCTTGTACGCTGTACTTAAAGCAGTTATAAAGGTCATATTTGCATAAACTCACACTCCTAACACTGTAATGTTTTATTATTTTAATTCCAATGACAATCTCTCATCTGGATTTAACTTCATTATAAATGAAGGCTGCACCTCCTCTCAATGGAGCAATCTTTCTAACATCCTTCTCTGTGGAATTATCTAACCAGGATACCTTATTCTGTACAGAATGGTTAAGTCCATACACCCATATTCAGGGAGGTGCATATCATTCACCAGCTAGTGCAGTTACTTGGAAGTTGCAATGGAGGGCTGAGCTTCTCCAGTGAATGCTCAATAGGGGGACTGACTCATCAGTCTACATGGAAACATCCCTTGGAGGAGTCAGTCTGTATTGTTCTACAGGATGCTGTGGAGACCAGCTTCACAACACAGACCAGTGAAACATCCTCAATCCATGTATACATTCCTCCATCCATAAACTGCCTACACCTGGGGACAAGGACTGTGTGCACTGATGGAACAATCAAGTGAATATAGCTATTGATTCAGACCATAAAGATACCGAATCTGTCTGGAAATGGATACAAATATTCGTACAGACACTGATGACATGGATGTAGTTCTTTTCCTAGCAATTATTTTAAAGTTCCTTATATCAAATTTCCCCCCTCCTTTTTGAGAGCTAAAGTAACAGCCCACAACTTTAGAGATGAATGACAAAGGCACACACAGTACGGCATAATTCATCCCATAACATTAACTCAATCTTTTAGGGAACAAGAAAGCATCAAAACAATGTACTAGCAATAAGCCAAGAAGATCAGCAGCATTACAGCATTTTAGCACAACTGCAGTACCTCCTAATTGGTCATTAATTCACAGTTGAAACATTAATGCTTTTGTTCCCCACTGCTGTAAAATGCAATAAAATAGATTTTGTTTCTTTTCTTCCGTCTTATAAATATTCTCTCTTTTTGAATCAAATGATCTAATGATACCCTTGCAGGGACATTTTGTGAAAAAAGTCTGCTTTGTTCACAGCTTCTGAAAAGGCAAATAGGGAACAAAGTTGGTTTTTGTTTTTTTTTTTTCTTTTTTCCCCTTGATCAAGTTAAAACAATCATTGCTATCACTTCGAAAAGTGCTGTAGCTTCTCTGTGTTAAATTGCTTCCAAATAGCTGTTAGAGATCTGATGAAATAACGCACTTGGTTACTAAAGTATACTGTTTGACTGCAGTAACTATAAAGACAATTAGTTCCACAAGTGGCTATTCTGCCTCTGCACCACTTCCAAGCAAGTGGCAGAAAGAGTTCTTGGCTAATGCTTTCAAGAAACATACCACCTACAATGGGATATCTCAGTCTATGACAGAGTTCATGAAGTCTTCTCCCAAAGTACAGCAAGCCACAGAGTTAAAACAAACAAAACCCCACATTACTTTTTCCAGACAGCATCTACCTGGGAAGACACGGATGAAGATTAAAACAGAATTAGTTCCTTCTAACCAATCAAGCACAAAGAAGCCTCATGATACAGTCAGTCCTGCTGAATGGCAGTTTTACAGTATCATGGAAGTGTCTTGCAAATATTCCTGTCGAAAACTACAAGCTAAGCCTTTGGCTGATACTGATGCATCATTTATAATTTTTCCCTCAAAACTTAGGAGAACTCCATTAATTGTTTAAGAAACATACTCCAGAGCTTTAAACTTTACTCTCTCATAGCAAAGAACAAATTTGTATGTTCACATATGTGAATATATTTATGCATGTATGTATGTATATATATTCTCTATATGTAAGTATAAATTATTATATATACTGGACATGACCTCTAACAGTCCTTTTTTGTCTGTCTGTATTGCAATATGTTTCTTTTGAAGCTTGCATTCAAGAGTTTTAATGGAACCATTCACCTCATGAAAGAAATACAGACTTGCAGAGGCATATTAATATGGATAAGCCCCTCAAGCTGCTGTTCGTTGTAAGCAACCAGGGCAAACAGGCACACACAGAACACTTCATCATTATGCCACAGATATGCATCAGGGGAACCCAAGAAGTGAAAAGCAGTATTATCTTTTCCTACTACATAAATTATCAACATCTCCCAATATTCTGTAAGTTTATATTAAAACTAGGAAGCACCAAATAGTCTTCACCTGCACTAGTTAATAATTTGCAACTCTGAAAACATCAGCAACATTTCTAGCAGCATTATGTCTAGAGAAAATAATTATAATATATTTATTCTAATTCAACACTTTGATTTAAATTCAAATCTTCCCATTTGGACACAAGGCAACCACTTTCTAAACTCTGGCCTAGGTAAGGGATATCATAAAGCCAACCAAAGCACCTGGGCGAAAACCAGCATTTTTGTTGATAATGTTACAGTGGGCCTACAGTTGACTCTCTCCTGACAGCACAAGAAGTTAAATAGGAAGATACCATGTAATCTGTCAATAAACTCATGACTTACAAAGGATATATCTGAAGGAGATAATTATCAATGTCAGTGATTCCCAGCACAGCTAAATCAATTGCTTATTCAAATCTTTTTAAATTGTATGCTCAGCACTGGACATTTAAGTGAAAACAACCACCCCATTTCAGTTATATTGTTCCTTGATCCCAATGAGGAGATATTCTGTGTGAAGACAAAACACGGCCTTTAAAATATATCCTGACAGCAACAAAATCCCCCAATGATGAAACAGATTTCTTTCTCATGTGTCTGGACTTTCTCAATGTATTATAGTGATCAATTAATGTATTTTTTGCATACTTGAGGAAGATAGTATGTGATCCTACACATAAAAGTCTCACATGTGAGTATGTGCGTTTGTTCTTAAGCGACAGAAAAGAGGGGAAGGGGGAGGAAAATCAGCACACAGTTTTCAGCTTTCTAACCTTTCCTTCAATCTACACAAGACTGCCTTCAGTGCATGTTATAGTCAGAACAGCAGTGGAGCAGACTCAGTGGTATGTAACCAACACAGATTCTGATTCGGTTGTGGCTGTTGAAGCAACAGCTGATTAAGAAGCTCTCTTCACTTTTTCATTTGCAATAATCCTTTTCTATGCTTGCTATAGTTCTTCAGTGATACTTAAAATTTGTCACTACCCTTGCCTGTCTGATGCCGTGGTTGGATCTAAAGTCAATTATCAGCAATGCACAGTTCAGTATCAATAAAGGGCATGAAGCTGACCCTTCCTTTGCATCACTTTTCTTCCTGCTCCCAGGCACATAACGAAAGCCATTTACATCAGGTTCTGTTCTGCTTTCTGCTGAACACACCTACTCTCTACAGAAAACCACTTCCAGGCTTTTAAAAAATTATCTTGTTGAATATATTTTCGTAAGACTAATTTATATACAATTTGTACTACACTGAATTTCTCTCCCATTCTGGTCTTCCATTACCTTGGATAACTGAGAAATGACTAAGAAGTTCTGTTAATTGGCAAGTGTATGCAATGTTTTGAGCTGCTGCTATGAATAGGATTCTTTTCCACTCTGAAAATGAATAGGCTGAAATGCCTTTTCTCAGGCTTTTGGTTTGGCAGGTATCACCTTTCTTGAACAAGAAACCCCACACTTCGAAACAAAACCTGGACAAGCACATTTAGCACAGAACTGCCCAAAGCTGTCTTCCTTCTCAACCAGCACCAGGGAAAATACAGCTTTCTGGTTGTACAGTTCTCTAAGTAAAAGAAAATGGCAGGCAGACCCACAGTGTATGATTTCCTTGATTCTTCAACATCAATCTTAACATAAATTAAAATATCCAAAATGCTGTCAGAGCAGCATCTATTACAAAACTTGTTCCTCCTCTGCCTGTTTCCATGTGACTTGTGAATTCTGCTTCCCCTGCTAAGGCAGGTCTGGCTAGAACATGCTTTAATGCTAAAATCAAAATCCAAACCTTCACTTGCAAATGCCTTCCTGCTGGCACTAATTCCGTTAATTCACAGCTGTGGAGACATGAAGTATGATCTGCCAGGAACAGACCACTGCATTCAACATTATTTCAGATACACTATTTGTATCTAAAACAGAAAAGGATTCATGTCTGAAAAATTATAAGTTTACTAAGCCTATAGTTGATTGAGCATGAAATATTTCTACAATCAAAATGATCATCCTGTATCAAATCCAATTCCCAAAATTCTTTTTGAAATAAAGTATGTGTAGATGTCTTCCAATGTATAGGGCACAGAAAACCTCGAATGAAAAAGTCAGTGAGTATTACGGCACGCTGAGAGGCAACTGAATTAACTAGAGAGAACTCCTCCCATGACAAGTCAGCTGCTGACTCTTTGAACTGCTGCTCATAAGTGCATTACTTTCTAATTAAAGATTCAAAACACCATTTCATGGATAACTTGAACATAAGTCTTTTTCTTAATAGTATAGAAGATTAATCTGTATGTTAAGAAGTATATGCTGCAGTATTTATACAGACAATAATCCCTAATAAGTAAGAAGTTTATCACGAGAAAAAAGGAAATAGATTAATATTTGGAACATGATTAATCATCACCCTAAAAATCAGTATATACTAGTCCCACACCTCCTTACATAATCCTCCATCTTCCCTATTCAACTACACTTACAAGCACAGAAAAGATTTTGCCTTTTTTTTAGGCTTTTACAGAGGCTTTGCACAGCCCATACAGCTGTGTAGGCTTCCACAGCCATAACTACTCTGCCCACTCATGATTAGAACAATCAGAATTGCATTGGCCATTTCCCAACACAGGAACTGCTGCATTCAGAAAAAAGACATAACTGGAAAAGCATCAATATGTGTTATGTTGCTCTATCTCCTGCAGGTCATAGCAAGAGAACACAGCTACACTAATGTGTAGGGGATGGATATACTGTTGCTAAATTAAATTTTCTCCCTAGTCACTTCTGGACTACAACACATTTTATAGTTAATTATATTTTAACTACACTGCCTTGACTTTGGAGCAGATCAACTGTCTTAGGCTACTCTGATCAGGCCATCCAGAAAACAACCGAAAAGCAAGACCTTGCTGAAAAGCAGGTGCAGGACTTTTCTTTTTTAAGTGCATCAAAATGCAGTGATTTCACGGCATCATGAGACAGTGAGCTATATTAACCATATGGTGCTAGTCTGAATCACAAGATACAAGTTTTATTCTCAATACCTGTCACTTTAAGACAGCACTTTCCTTTTTTGTTTGAGCCCCAAATCTCATGCACCTGACACTTCCTATGAATTGTCAGGAAAAAACAGAAGCTAACAGAGATTATTAGCTAACTGTACACCTAAGCCATATACCACTTCTTTAGTTAGCTACTTGAAAAAACAAATTTAAACAACACCCCTGTGATCAAATGTTGCAAATCTGTTTAAGTGTTTCGGATTTAATGAAGAGTGAAGAAATGGTATTTTGACTGAAAAACTGAAGCCAGACTGTGGCTGGATCTTGCTTGAACTGGGGAAGACTAAAAAGACTGCATGAGATAAAAAAACCAAGCTAAAATGGAGTTAATTTAAATATATTTAACCATTGGAAAAATGCGTCAAGAAAAATGGTATTTTTTCCTGTCATTTGGACTTTCACCTCAGGACTGCAATATCTTTAAAACATCTTTTCATCTAGAATGTACTGCTGTATGGACAGGTGATGAAATAGTCAGAAAAATCCTCACACTCTCTTTACGCATATTAAGTCTATGAGAAAATGAAATTGGGGATTTATGCAGAGCACATAATATAATTCACACTTTCCACAGTATCTGTATGCTTTCATATCACCACAAGTGGTGCAGCAGTACATCTGAGGCAGAACATATTGAGTCCACTGAAACCAATGAGATGTAGTTCTTGCACACTGAAGTTTTGCCACTGGATCCAGTAAAAGCAGCATTAATCTCATTATTAGACGATCTAGTATTTGGCCATTTAAAAAGTGGCCTCTGCTGCTGCTGCACAGGAAAACCAGCTGATTTCAAAAAAACCTTGTCCACACATTAATGGGAACCTAGATACCTATATACCTAATTGAAGAAGAGTTACACATCACTCAGACTCTGGATGGATACTCACAACCCAAGATGACATTCAATACCAGGAACAGCAGCAATGACTAGACAATGACTCTTCTCAATCCCTCTCTCAAATCAAATACTCCCTCTCTCGATCAAATACTCTCCTGAAAGTCGGACAAGCCTTACCCAGCTGCAAACCTCAACAAATAGATAAGTCACAAGAGAAAGCTGGTATTTAACTTTCCTAATAATCCATTAAATATTATGGCCATAGTTTAAACAAGAACTGTATAATTATTCAGGAGGGAAATGTGATGTACTGTGGATATATGGGAAGTTCCAATGAGAAAGGATTAACTTGATGGTGTGAGAAAAGGCATGACGCAATAAATATTATACTCCATAGTATACATATGGAGTTTGTTAAGGAAAAAAGTAATTTATACTCCTTTTATAATTCATACCAAGTTGTCATCATTAAAGAGTGAAATAGAAATTATTAGATTCTCATACAGTCCTAAAACTTTCTATATGCAAAACTGCAGTGAGGGCTAAATTGCAGTAGGGTCATAGTTTCCACCCGTCATTAACTTTAAAGGCTCTCTGGATACTAGTACCTGAAAGTGTGAAATGAAACTCAAATTCAATGGGTGTAACTCATTGACAAGCCTGTAGTCAATGCTATTTGCTCCTGTTGCTACTGTTTTACAAAAGTTGCACAGCATTTCAGGTTATCAAAAAAGACATACAAAGTCAAGGCTACGTTAAAGCAAAGCTTGATTAGCAGGTTTTTAGAAAGTTAAATCATAACACCTAGTCTTGTACTTGAGAGAGCGAATGGTTACAGGTTTTGCCTGTGCTGGTTGTTTAAAATACGAATAGCAGGAAGATGTACACAAAAAATCTACCTGTAATCAAACTGCAAGTTGGATATTAAAATACAAGGACTCATCCTAACTCAAAATAGCACTCAGGTTACTTAGTCCATCTAGGAGCCCAAAGAAAGCTACTTTTGCAATATTTCTCACTCACAGCATTAACAGCAACACACGATAGCATTATGGAAAAGATGTAACGGCTGAAGTTTTTCTTACACTCTATGCAGAGTCAATACTGATGTTTCTAGTGTTCAAACCAACAAGGCAAAAAAACAATGCTCGCCCTTGTACTTACACTTCCAACTCTTCACAACACATATTTTGCATTATGTTCTTCTACTGAAGTTCTGATCCTTGTTTTGAATATCAAACCCATAGAAATTCAAGTGCGAGCAAGTATTACTTTCTCATATTCATCGGTAACTCACTACCCCTAGTGAATAGTAAATACCAATGCTACTGATAACACTGACCAGCACTCAGTCCATACAGTACCCAGCCCACAACTTGATGATCAAGTATCAGGCTGTCAATCAAACTGGTCTACTCATTTCAACTTAATTAAGAAGTTGAACTGACAAGACTTAAGACACCAGGAGACCATGCATAAGAGTGATCATACACCTGCAGCTACAGAATATTAAATACCACATATAACAATATAAAAAGAAGGAATAACCTTACACTTACCTTTGTCTTTGCTGGGACACAGATTCTTGTGTTCTCTAAGAACTGGCCACGTTACTGTGCAACGATACATCCCAAAAAGAGGTCATGTTCTCATGAGCTCAGGTGACCTGGAACAACATTAACAAAACAGCTGAAGGTTAGATTTATGTGTGCCAAATTTCAGACTGCTTAAGTATTTTATGTGTGTAGCATCCAGCTTCGAAGTTAAAAGTATTTCAGTGAGAGACTCTTTAAATGTTCATATTTTAAAAGTAAAAACAACTGTGTTTGTCAATAATCCCTCACTAGACCGACATTAAAACTGTTGTTCTTTTGAAATCTGCATAATGTTAGAATAACTATGTTTTTCTGAATTGGCTGTTGGGCTCTGTAGTATTCAAACAGCTTTTTCTGCAGTTTAGTTACCTTAACATTTTCAAAGAAAATCTTAATGGTAGATACTGGATGTTTTTCAGTGTTAAAAGGAATCAATTCTCTATTTGAAAACAGCTGATATATCTGTATATCACTTACACAGCTACAGGCTAATACAGTGTGACTTCAGGAAATAATTCCTGACAACACTGATGCTAGTTTACACTGGAGGTTCAAGTGTATTTGCCTTCCATGATGACTAATTTTAAATGCTAACTTTAATAGGGCACTACAGTGTTCCATTGGACAACAGCACACAACTAAGCAGATGGATTTTAAATCAGAAATGGGGCATTCATGTGCAAGTATTATTAGAATCACAGAATCAGCTAGGTTAGAAAAGACCTTTAAGATCAAGACCAGCCTTTACCCCAGGACTGACAAGACCACCACTTGTGGATCACAGCAGGATCAATGCCCTGATCCTGCTGGCCAAACTATTGCTGATATAGGCCAGAATGCTTTTGGCTTTCTTGGCTGCCCAGGCACAAGCTGGCTCATGTTCAGCAGCCTTCAATCAACACCCCAAGGTCCTTTTCCGCCGAGCAGCTTTGCAGCCACCCTACCCTGAGCCTGTAGCGTTATGTGGGGTTGTTGTGATCCAGATGAACAATCCAGCACTTTGCCTTGTTGAACTTCATGCCATTGGCCACAGCCCATGGATCCAGCCTGTCCAGATCCCTTTGCAGAGCCTTTCTACTCTCCATTAGATCAACACTCCCACCCAAATCGGTGTAATCTGCAAATTTACTGAGGGTGCACTTGATTAAACATAAAATTTATGACAATGGATTTTCTCTACAAATTACATGACACTCACTGTGAAGACTGTAGTTTTAAAGATACTTAATCACTTACTCTACCTTTTTGCATTCAGAAACCTTCCTTGCCCTTAATTTTCTGGTTTTTGTTTCATTAAGTGTTGAAGCAAATTTTAAAATGCAAAACCTATTACAATTAACTAGGTTAACATAGATGAGAAGCAAAAGACTCAACTTCCCCCAAACCATGAAACCTATAACCATAGATTTTAATACAGAATGGATATCTCAAGTCCTGAGTACCTTATTTAGTTTTTTAAATAAATAAACAAACATAACAGAGTTCTGAGGCCATAATCATGGGCTGAGTAACGTAAACCACTGAACATTTACAGCAAACCAGACAATCTGTAAACAATCAAGCAGATTGTTGTGAGAGCGGCCTCACAGTCACAGGCCGTGGTCGTCGTGGGGGATTTTAACTTCCCTGATGTTTGCTGGAAGGACTACTCAGCAACCCAGCCACAGTCCAGGAGGTTCCTCCAGTGTATGGATGATAACTTCCTCATCCAAATGGTGGATGAGCCAACCAGGAGAGGAGCGCTGCTGGATCTCATCCTCACTAACAAGGAGGGGCTGGTCGAAGCAGTAAAGGTTGAGGGCTGCCTTGGTTGCAGCGACCACGAGATGGTGGAATTCAGGATCTTGTGTGCTAGGACCAGTACAATAGCAAGTAGAATTGCAACCCTGGACTTTAGCAGGGCAAACTTTGGCCTTTTCAAGCAATTGCTAGGGGAAATCCCATGGGCAAGGCTGCTTGAAGGTAAAGGGGTCCAAGACAGTTGGTTGACATTTAAGAATTGCTTATTCCAAGCTCAAGAGCTGAGCATCCCGACACGTAGGAAGTCAAGGAAGAGGGCCAGGAGACCTGCGTGGCTAAATAAGGAACTGCTGGGTATGCTCAAGTGGAAGAGGAGAGTTTATAGGTCATGGAAGGAGGGGCTGGCCACTCGGGAGGAATATAAGGCTGCTGCTAGAGGATGTAGGAAGGCAGCTAGGATGGCTAAGGCCTCCTTAGAATTAAATCTGGCCAGAGGGGTCAAGGACAACAGAAAGAGCTTTTTCAAATACATAGCTGATAAAACTAACACCAGAGGCAAGGTTGGCCCACTGGTGAACGGGATGGGTGCCCTGGTGACAGAAGATACAGAGATGGCAGAGTTATTGAATGCCTTCTTTGTCTCTGTCTACTCTGCTGGAGGCAGTCCTGAAGAGCCCTGTACTCCTGAGACCTCAGATGAAGTCAGGTCACTGGAGCAGTTTGCCTTAGTCGACGAGGAATGGGTTAGGGACCAGTTGAGCAATCTGGACATCCATAAATCCATGGGTCCAGATGGGATGCACCCGCGGGTGCTGAGGGAACTGGCGGAAGTCATTGCTAGACCACTCTCCATCATCTTTACCAAGTCTTAGGAAACGGGAGAGGTGCCTGAGGACTGGAGGAAAGCAAATGTCACTCCAGTCTTCAAAAAGGGCAAGAAGGAGGACCCGGGTAACTATAGACCGGTCAGCCTCACCTCCATCCCTGGGAAAGTGATGGAACACCTTATCCTTGATGCCATCTTAAGGCATATCAAGGATAAGAGGGTTATGAGGGGCAGTCAACATGGCTTTACCAAGGGGAAGTCATGCTTGACCAACCTCATAGCCTTTTATGAGGAAATAACATTGTGGATGGATGATGGCAGAGCGGTGGATGTGGTCTACCTTGACTTCAGCAAAGCATTTGACACAGTCTCCCACAGCATCCTCATAGCTAAATTGAGGAAGTGTGGCCTGGATGATCAGGTAGTGAGGTGGACTGCAAACTGCCTGAAGGACAGAAGCCAGAGAGTTGTAGTCTATGGGGCGGAGTCCAGTTGGAGGCCTGTATCTAGTGGAGTGCCTCAAGGGTCAGTATTGGGACCAGTATTATTTAATATATTCATCAATGATTTAGATGAGGGAATTGAGTGTACTGTCAGCAAGTTTGCTGATGACACTAAGCTGGGAGGAGTGGCTGACACGCCAGAAGGCTGTGCTGCCATCCAGCGAGACCTGGACAGGCTGGAGAGTTGGGCAGGGAGAAACTTGATGAAATATAACAAGGGAAAGTGTAGAGTCCTGCATCTGGGCAGGAACAACCCCAGGTTCCAATATAGGTTGGGGAACGACCTGTTAGAGAGTAGTGTAGGGGAGAGGGACCTGGGGGTCCTAGTGGACAGCAGGATGACCATGAGCCAACACTGTGCCCTTCTGGCCAAGAAGGCCAATGGCATCCTGGGGTGTATTAGAAGGGGGGTGGTCAGTAGGTCGAGAGAGGTCCTCCTTCCCCTCTACTCTGCCCTGGTGAGACCGCATCTGGAATATTGTGTCCAGTTCTGGGCCCCTCAGTTCAGGAAGGACAGGGACCTGCTGGAGAGAGTCCAGCGCAGGGCAGCTAAGATGATTAAGGGAGTGGAGCATCTCCCTTATGAGGAAAGGCTGAGGGAGCTGGGTCTCTACAGTTTGGAGAAGAGGAGACTGCGGGGGGACCTTATTAGTGTATATAAATATATAAAGGGAGAGTGTCACGAGGATGGAGCCAGGCTCTTCTCAGTGGCAAACAATGATAGGACAAGGGGTAATGGGTATAAACTGGAACACAAGAGGTTCCACTTAAACTTGAGAAGAAACTTCTTCCCAGTGAGGGTGACAGAACACTGGAACAGGCTGCCCAGGGGGGTTGTGGAGTCTCCTTCTCTGGAGACATTCAAATCCCGCCTGGACACATGCCTGTGTAACCTTATCTAGGTGTTCCTGCTCTGGCAGGGGGATTGGACTAGATGATCTTTTGAGGTCCCTTCCAATCTCTAACATACTGTGATACTGTGATAGATGCTCTTAGCACAGCTTGGCAAGGCTGTAACTTGCAACTAGAAAGCCACTGTTGTTGAAATCCAATTGATTTTTTCCCCCTAAAACTAAGACACAAAGAAGATGTTTTATATTGAAAAATCAATGAAAGCACCAGCATAATTGGCATAATTCCTGTCAAAGGGAGATCTTCAATTGATTTCAACAGATAGATCACATATTTTGAAAGAAAACCTATGTAAAGGCATGGACAAGATTCCAAATCTGTTTTAGAAAAATCTTTAAAACAATTATGTTAATGTCTGACTTTGTCCTCTCATCAATATTAATGATGTCATGAATCAAAAAAATAACTTCAAGTTTATACCTGTATTTCAAGGCAAATGGCACTTAGACTTTATGCAAATATTAGGCAGTTTTAAATAAGCCCTTATCTATGTTAATGAGACTGCAAATGAGGTTGCATTGTTAAATATGGTGCCCACAGTCCATTGCTAGCACATTAGGAAGTGAACAGCATAAGTGACCTTGAAGAACATCAACACTCACCAGAACAGCATTGAATCAGCCCCTGTTGCAAAACTGCATTCTAAGTATAAACAAATCAGTGTAAAAGACTGTATATACGTGGAAGGAAATGAATCTGGGGCTTGAAACTCTGGGTTACCTCTGCAGTGAAACCATTCTGTACATTGGTAGACATATGCTGCATAGAGACAAGTAGTTTAGTCATACTTTTACTCCATTTGTTCATACTACGAAGTGATAGTTGTAATTTGCATCTATTCTTGGGGGAAGGGTGAGGGGGACAATATACAGAAGAATATAGGGAACTGTTATCAGAAGTTGATTTTTATCATATAAACAGCTTACATAACACTGCAGCAAGCGCCAGGAAGCCCTACAGGAAGACTGATAAATGATATAATGATAATTCTACAACATAACTGACATGATTCATACTGCAAAACAGATTGATTGCACAGAATGTAATTCAATAAATATGAGAAAGAAGTGAAGATAAAAAGCCTAGAAACACTAACACTACAGCAATAATGTCATCTGAGATCAAAAATAGCTTGAATTCTTTTTTTTTTTTTTTTTTTTTTTTTTTGGGAGACATAATGAGTTAAGTGCCATTGATGTGTCCTTTCCTTTTCAAACAGTAACTTGAAGGTTATGTCAACCCTCTTTCACTAGCATCACAGCCCATGTACTGCTACTCATCATTAGGAACTCTGTGAACAGAAGTAATGATTTTTCTATCGCAAACACAATGTAAGTTAAATGAGAGACCCTACCACATGAAAAAGGCTCAGTTTAAACCAATAACTACTGTATCATGAATCATGGAGCTGAAATTTAAGTTCTTTTACTATGTCAAATTACTTCGATTTCAATTTTAGAAATTGTATCAGAAACTCACAAGCAATAGGAATCTTCCTAGAATAAGGCCTGTGAGGCCATGTGCTATTTGTCAACCACCACAGCCAGTGTGTTAATAAATATTATTTACTTTATAAAATTCTTTAGAAGAATGTATTACCCAAAAAGCTCTCTGACAGAAAAGGTAAGGCAGAGAACATGAAAGAATCTGAATAACAAAGCCAACATAAGTTTGTACAGTAATAAAATAACAGTGAAACTGTGACTTAACGTGACCCAGAAACGAAAAGACATCTTGTCATCTCAAACATTTGTTTGAAAAATGCGAAACATTCTGCCATTTTTCCTCGCAGATATAAGTTTGTATCACTTTCCAGAGTAATTGCAACATAAATTGTATGTCAAGTGTAAGCTCATTACATGACTTAAAAGAGCAAAACACTAATAGAAAATAGAATTCATTTGTCACACTAACCATGCAAGCATAGGACAAATCATCATATTTATTAGGTCTCCTGCTATAAGCACACTGCATACTGACTGATGTGTACAGAGCTTGCGGAGATTCATTAAAGAGTTCAGAGTGTTTTGAAAGGGTATATGAATTACTTTGCACTTTATACTTTCTTTACCTTCTCATGGCTTTTTTTTGTTGCCCAGAGTCATTTTGTTTCCTCAGTGAATCCATCTCATCCATACTCTATACTGAACTGGTACACAAGAAATGCTTCACTGTCTTATGGTACCACTTCAGTACCTCATAGTTCACACTCATTCTAACCTTAATCTAGACTGTATTTCACTAACAGACAAAAAATAACTGCTTGCTACAGACCACTATAAATCCTTTAAAAGGATACTCTCTTAATAGAACGTATCTCTCTTCCATCATAATGTTACCCCATTCTTAATTATATTTCCTTCATTATATACATTTCCTGATTAAGTTAGGAAAAAAAAAATCATCTGGTTCAATAGAAAGCTTTTGGACAACAATAACTGAAACTAAAATTCCAGTTGAGTTAAAGCCAAAGGGAAAGAAATTAGGAAGAACTGCTTTCATGAGACCTCACTTGAAGTATTGTGTACAGTTCTGGAGCAAATAGCCCCCTGATAAAAGTCTCTCACAACATGTCACACCTACACCTGGGTTGGAGCAATCCCAGGCACAGCTACAGGCTGGGCAGAGAAGAGATTCAGAGCAGCCCTGCAGAGAAGGACTTGGGGGTGTTGGTCAGTGAGAAAATGAACATGAGCTGGCAGTGTGCGCTCGCAGCCCAGAAAGCCAACCGTATCCTGGGCTGCATCAAGAGGAGCGTGACCAGCAGGTCGAAGGAGGTGATCCTGCCCCTCTGCTCTGCTCTCGTGAGACCTCACTTGGAGTATTGTGTGCAGTTCTGGTGTCCTCAACATAAAAAGGACATGGAACTGTTGGAACAAGTACAGAGGAGGGCCACAAGGATGATCAGGGGACTGGAGCACCTCCCATATGGAGATAGGCTGAGAAAGTTGGGGCTGTTCAACCTGGAGAAGAGAAGGCTGCGTGGAGACCTCATAGCAGCCTTCTGGTATCTGAAGGGGGCCTATAAGGATGCTGGGGAGGGACACTTCATCAGGGACTGTAGTGATAGGACAAGGGGTAATGGGCTCAAACTTAAACAGGGGAAGTTTAGATTGGATATAAGGAAGAAGTTCTTTACGGTAAGGGTGGTGAGGCACTGGAATGGGTTGCCCAGGGAGGTTGTGAATGCTCCATTCCTGGCCAGGTTGGACAAAGCCTTGGGTAACATGGTTTAGTGTGAGATGTCCCTGCCCATGGGAGGGGGGTTGGAACTAGATGATCTTAAGGTCCTTTCCAACCCTAACTATTCTATGATTCTATGTATACAGTGATAAAACATTGTAAATCCAGTTCAGCACAGAATTGATTCCTTCCACATCACAGAGCATCGTAAGGGAACTTCTCATGCTGTCTAATAAGTACCCTAACTTTAGCCCAAAACTTCAGGCAAAATCTGGACATTGTATCATGCATTATCACAATTGACTACAAGTTCCTTTGTGCTCTTACAAATTTTAATATACAATTTTTAAAAGGGGAAGTGATCTGTAATTAAAGGGTTTACCTGAAAGTAAAAAGGGATGACTGTTTACTAAAATAACTAATTCTTTCTGAGTCCATAAGAAGCCTTATTTTTCTTGACCTTACAGTCTAAACTGTAAGTGCTTCTCATTTTAAGACTTAGTTCATTATTTTGCTAGATGTAAGAAAAACAGTAAATGCATGTCATTTAAAAGAAATGTGGAGGTGATTGCTCATTAGTGTCATTGAACTGGAATCTTCCTTCCAGTCTAATTGGCGATACTCCACTTACCAAGTTTTGAAATGAGGATGAGATATTTATTATTCCAACCCCATGGTTTGGGTTGG
Source organism: Psittacula echo (assembly GCF_963264785.1). Lineage (NCBI taxonomy): Eukaryota > Metazoa > Chordata > Aves > Psittaciformes > Psittacidae > Psittacula > Psittacula echo. The sequence continues at coordinate 7,415,190 of NC_137741.1, read as the reverse complement.
AGGGGACCTTAAAGCTCATCCAGTTCCAAGTCCCCTGCCATGGGAAGGGACACCTTCCACTAGACTGGGCTGCTCAAAGCCCCATCAACCTGGCCTTGAACACTGTGCCAGGGATGGGGCAGCCACAGCTTCTCTGGGAAACCTGTGCCAGCGCCTCACCATCCTCACAGGGAAGAATTTTTTCCTAATGTCTAACCTAAATCTCCCCCTTTCAGTTTGAAGCCATTCCTCCTTGTCCTATCACTACATGCTCTTGTCAAAAGTCCCTCTCCAGATTTCTTGTAGGCCCTCTGCAGGCACTGGGAGCTGTTCTAAGATCTCCCTCCCCCAAGTCTTCCCTCTTCCAGGCTGAACAGGCCCAGCTTTCTGAGCCTGTCTCCAGAGCAGATTAGCTCCAGGCCTCTGATCATCTCTGAGGTCTCCTCTAGACTCACTCCAACAGGTTCAAGTCCCTCTTGTGCTGGGGGCACCAGAGCTGAACACAGTAGTCCAGGTGGCGTCTCAGAAGAGAGAGGAGAAGGGGACCATCACTTCCCTCTACCTGCTGGTCATGCTCCTTTTGATGCAGCCCAGCATACAGCTGGCTATCGGATTATGCATTATGGTTGTGATCTATGTATTCCAAATCATGTAAAATCTAAACTGCAGCTCTGGGATGCTTCTTGTGATTGTCCTTAGTTAAAAGATAGATGTTAAATCTGATGTAAATTCAGTTCAGCATTTTAACATTAATATCAAGTTATCTATTTATATGCCCATGAAATGGTACTATAATTCTTAAGCTATTTTGAGATAGTCATTTCATTGTCCTCATTTAATGAAAATATTTTTCTACATGAAATATTTGTAAAGAGTTTTAAAATTACATTTAGTCCCTCATTTCCATCAGTCATAATTTACTTATTCTTTTCAACATATCATTTATTAAAATACATTATATTTACTTTATTAACTCATTCTATTTGTTCCTCTGATCTAGCTTACAGGATTCCTCCTCAAACCTCCCCTCACCTTCCTATTACCAAATCCACTTTCAGTTAGACTTGAGGAGGCAAGAATACTCAACATCCACTCCCATCTCGAGCATCACAGTTTGAACCTGCAATGGCAGTTCAGCAGTGAATCACTATTACAGAAGGAGAACACATCTGTAACCTCCATGAAGCAATCCTCACCTCATTTTGAGAATATTGGAAAACATACTCTTAACTGTGGAAAGTTGAGAAAACATACTTGGCATATGTAAAACTGCTCATTCTTCAAAACGAACGCATCAATTCCATACGAATCTCTTCTTCATTCTTAACTCCACCAGACCTTTCAAAACTTTACCCTGAATGAGTCACTGCTCATCCTGTTACACAGAGGTACCCTGAAGCCTATTCATACCTTCCAGATACATAGGCATCTTCTGCTGTTTTCAGCAAACACTCTGTACCTGCATTTCTAACCTTCTAAAAACCTCCACCTCTATCTTTGAGTACTGGCTGGTACTGTCTCCTTGCTGGTACTGTCTCCTTTGCACAGTCCCACAACCCAATACAGCAGAAACTTTGCTACTCTTGTATTTCTTTATTCCCACTGGCAAGTCTGCAGATCAGGACAAAGTGCAGGGGTCCCATTCATTCCTCACTTATGCACAAGTACTAACTTGACAAACATTGGCACAAACACATCTGGTGGAAGACAGGTAACATTTAATCCATGCTTTATATCCTTTCTTCAATGAGCTGACATAGAAAACACAATAATAAGCCAGAAATGCTCCCATTCATTCAGCCAAATTTTTTTGCTTCAAAGGGTTAAAGTAAAAAATCACATTTTGAATGATGAATTTAAACAATATAAAGCTCTCTAATGTTCAATATCAGAAGGAGTTTGCATACATGTGAAAAAAAAAACTAATCATTGGCAAGAGACACTGTGAAGGAGCCCTTGTGAGACCTTCCATGGAACGTAAATCTTAACGTTGCAGTAATTGTACCATTTTTACCACAGTGGATGTGCAGTGTTACGCAACATTACAGACCACTCTGTTAAAGGTCATTTACTCACAGCCAAAGGAGTGTACATAGCAGCTGGAAAATACCCGGACGCATCAGCATAGAATAAACTAAGTCTTTTTACTTCTTTTTTATTGGACAATGATTGTATTATATAACAAGAGATTAAGTATGTCAGCAAAAGTTTTGATAAAAGTAAATAAAATGCTACTGTAATTGCTGATGTTTTAAAACATTTCAGATGATGTTTCACACTTAAATTTCAAAGCACTGAATATAGAGGCAGATAAAAGGAAAGACTTCTTTCCATTAACTTTTAATATACATAAGAGTCAAGTCTTAGATTGAATTTGTCAGCTCCTGTATTTTCACATCATAAGAATCCTATTAAATTTTGATACTGCAATTTTGTAGGAGGTAAGGACTAAGTAATTTATAGCTGGATATTATCAGAAATCTCTGCTTGACTACAGAAGTGCAGTTTGCTAAAAACCTGTGAAGTAATTTATTAATGGTCCCAACACATGCTGAAATGACACATTTGAATTCAAAATCCTTTAGTACCCAAATGTTTTAGAAATTGCAGTTTAAGCTGGTATGTAAGCCTTTACTGTGCTGCAATATTTGTTTCCATTTGCATTGCTAGAAATCTATGTAAAGATCAAACCTCACAGGGCTGACCTCTGCACAGACAGCCATGGCAGACATCCATTTCCCTAAATCTAAATAAAAAACACAAGAGTTTTAAATTTGTATAAATAGCTATAAAGTTATATAAACAGGAAGAACCCAAGGCTGGAACAACCTCTGCCCAGTGCATTGCCACAGGACAATGCCCTGGTAAGAGAGACATAAGCCCATCTATCAGCAGAAAGGCTGTAACATTAATGGCTATAGTATGACACAAACATTACAAATGAGACAGAGTGAAGTATCAGGCTACTAATATGTACCTATTCTGAGATATTAAAAAAATTCAATCAATATACATAATCATATACATTTTCCTTAAGATGTGTAAATCAACTTTATTCTGTGAGCAGTAATAACCATTTTTTAACTGCTTCCTGAATTCCAGTCTTTTATTTTTAACAGTTTAAACATATTCCCCTGCCCCAAATTAGCAATAAGGCTGAAGGAATACAAAAAATAAAGACAATTCTACCTTATTTATAATTTTTAAGATTTTGTGAACACTGAAGGCCAACAATGCAAGTTTGGAAAATTTTCATATGTTGACAGATGGTTTCCAAAACACAACAGTTTAACTAATTGTATTACAAAACGAAGACCCACCAACAGCCAGGTTAACACCTGAAAACAGCTAGTTATTTCTTACTGAAGCTAACAGACAAGAGGCTGTGGTTAGGACACAAATAATACACACCACTAATAACTGACATAATTCAATTTTTGTTTGCCTGCAAGTTCAGTGTTAATTTAAGACTGAGGGATGTTACCAGAACACATCAAAAGACTTATGGAAGAAGAGTACCTAATTTAAAATAATTGTACTGGAACAGCCCTTCGGCAGTTTTCATTCTCTGGGAAAATTGCCTTCCTTTCATGATACTGTACAAGCCCATCTGCTATTATTGCTCATTTACATTTTTATTCATGAGGAATGCTTTCTTCAAAAACCAAACACCAGAGTTTCTCTTCTTACAACAGGAACTGAAAGCCTTGATGTCTGAAGACATAAATGACACTGATGTCTTGTTTGTATAAGCTACAGCAAATTCAGCAGAAGAGTTGAGCAGTACGGCACATTAGGAATATGGATGCAATGATCCAGGCAAAAGGAGAACAGATTCTCAGGCATATTTTTATTGTGCGGTGCAATACTGATGCAAGAACACCACGGTTTACGTTTGTGTAGAATACTAACTAGGTGACTAAATAGCAGTGAGTAAAACTAGGATGACTCTTATTGTGATCATCTAGACATACCTAGAGACCTAAACTTCACCTAGATTTATACTATCAATCACATGTGTGTATCTACTCACAGAAGCACAAACTGTAAAGAGGTAATGCGGGATTGTAAGACTGCCTTTTATCCAGGCACTCCTTAATCATTGCCACACCTCATGGCACTGCCATCAGAAAGCCTACTAGTCTACCCCTGCGAAACTCCAGATCTTCCTCCTGGTCAGCAAAATCAGATGCAGAAGTGGCCCTACTTAACTGCGATTCCCTATTACCTTCTGCCTCCCCTCTGCCAGTTCTGCATGTCAGCATTTCGATTAGGCTGCTCTCCAAACACCCCCAAGATGTTTCCTAAAGTAGGTCATTAGTTTCAGTTACCTTGTGGCAGGTACAATGAAGCTTTAAGCATACACATTGCAATACACTGGCTAAACAGCGCAAAGGTGGAATTTGAAATCACACATTCTGTAGTTCAATTAGAGCTACATTTAGGATCAAGTATGTGCCTGTAGACATGGTTTCCTCCCTTTTGGTATAATTTTCCTAGACTTCCCTGAGGTAAATAGTTGATAATTTTTCTCTCGTAACTATTAGAGAGCAGAGAGTTGTGTAAGAAAAGGTTTGACAGTTGGAATATTGTTTTTCTGCCTAGCCAGCTTCACATCTGGCACTGACTTTATTCTTCTGTGATGTTACACCAAAAGTAGCATGATAAACTGTTTTTCAAGGTTTTTCTCCAACTGTACTTTTTCTGTGCTTCCAAAAGGAAAAGCCTCCTTTTTGTATTTAGCGGCTATTGGATACACTTAGAAAATAAAATTGTTCAGAACACAGGACTGACATTTTGAGATCTGTTTCCAGATGAGTCATCTGGATGATGCCAATAATATAAATCTGCCCATCAGTTTCCTTTCCAAAATATTCAGATTTACAGTACAAGGGTGATTGCTTATCTTAGTGTAGATTTCCTAATTTTGTTCTCTTGAAGTACTCTAATCTCGTACTGTATTTAGAAAAGCACAAGATACCCTGTTCTTTCCTGATTTGCATAAGACCCCAAATTCTCTTATTTCAAATTCTCCAAGATTTGCTGCTACGCTTATGTCAAACAGCAGGAGCAGCTACCTGTACTTTTCCCTGCACTTAACACTAGTATAGGGAATAATTTTGTGCTTCCTTATCATTCATATTTAACATGTGACATATTCAGCTTGGCATCTTTATGATGCTGCTGTAGCAGGTTTTATACTCAGTTTTTATCAGATATTCTCATCTAATTGCAAATATCACGTGGCTGGCTACTGCTGTTATGAGTCCCACACCCTGCCAAGTGACTTAGTGCAGAGGGCTGGACAGAGCACATTTACTGCACCATCCCACAACCATGCAATGACACTGTGAAACTTGTAGAGCTGTAACTACAGCTTCTGCATTCCACATTTGTTTCATATGCTACGTTGGATATTTTCTAGCAGTGATTTTTTTGAGACTCTGTCAATATAGTTTACTCGAGGCCAGCACTACTCCATGCTATTTGTCAAATTTGTATATTTCAGCAATATATATTTAATAATAAGCACGTTAGGAAATCGCTACTGGCACAAAAGGTGCTATGTTACAGAAGTTTGGTGTGTCTGCCTGCATCATGAGGTCTGAGTAGATACTACCCCTAATAAAAAAAAAAGTTCTGAATAAAATACATCTTCAAATCTTTTTCTTTTCTTCCTTCTTTTTTTTTAAACTGTTCCTCCATGTCACAGATAAGAATTTCTTCCGAAGCTGCTACCAGGAACCACTGAATTTCTACAGAAACTGAAGTAGGAAAGTTGCTTCAAAAATCTACATGACTGTGCAACTTCTAATCTAGCAATAACTCCTTCCAGGCAAATCAAACACACAGTTAGTGCCACAGACAAGTGGTTTTTAACCTCTTGCAAACGTCTGAATGGCAAGGAAAGAGCATTTACCTCTTCAATAGTTTAAATTCATCAGCTGTATATCTCAGGGAGCTGTCCGCAAAAACAATTTCTGTGCAACTGTTTAACCCAGACTGATTACATTGTCAAGTAATATGTCAATTATTTGAGACATCAAATTTACAGTCTCACACTAGATACTTTACTAAATTTTGCATTCATCTGTCACAGCTATGTTTGATGATTTGACCCTGATTAAAATTCAAACAGTGCCTTTCTGTGGCAATTCCTTTTGATATTCCATTCATCTCCACAATTTCAATAAAATTGGGAATAAAAGAGGAACATTCTAGCCTCTATTTACTGTATATATTACCAGTTGTCTGCAGAACCTTGCTATAACAGTACAGCACAAGAGGTGAACTGTGTCAAATCTTCCCCTCCTTCTGAGTCTTTCAGGAATGTGACAAAGAACTCAGCAATATCCCCGTCTTCCACTTGTAAGACCACATAGAGTGTTACAGACAAAAGAAATCAAAAGTTCTAGAAACTCATCAGATGGAAAGTAATCTTCTAACCATAGTGTGAGCCAAGACTGAGGAATTACAGCTGATTAAATAGTCTATAACAATTAGAAAGTTGTTTCCAGAATCTGTGAAAGCAGTGACGTTCTTACTGAATTACAGAGCTTGTCATAGCACCAGCAGGGACAAAACCAGTAATGTAAGAATGTGCAGGGTTATCATGTAAGTAGTCATGCTGTGGTTGACCAACTGTCATCTGCATACATTATCTTATGTTTGCTTGCTGGGGAACAAATGACCTTCCAACTGCAACTGCTGTTAAAGTAGGAGGAAGACTGAACCTCTCTCCTCTCATGTGTCAGCTTACAGCCTATGTTAAACAGCTACAACACCTTATTTCAGTGACCTGACTATATCTGGTAGAAATACAAAGGAATAAGAGGAGCGGCTTTGGCAACTCTCAGACTGCATAGAAATGTACTGGCTAAAGCTGCCAACTGAAAGATTAAAGTAATTTTGAAAATCAACAGCTGAGTATCATGAACATGATACTTATGAGCATGACAACAGCAATTCAATGGTGATAAACATAAAGTCACAGTCTAGAAGGCCTCAGAAATTTTTCCGGTGCAATGGGACAAATGAATGCCAGTTTAAGAATTTCCATGTCAGTAAATGCTTTTCCATATTCTTAAGCAAAGGACAGGACAGACATCATCTCACACAACACTTCCATTGTAATTTAACAAGATTCTTGGTTGCCACATTTTCCCATCTACAGCAGAAACATTAGTGCAGCCCAAAACTACAAGGAACAGTAACACCAAAAAACACATATGTCAATGTTTGGATGAAAAAATGCAACTATCTCAAGACATTGTGTTTGCAATAATGCATCACTTGAAGCTTGTCACAGTGGCCAAGAGAGAAAATGAGAATTCCTTAATGTTCTGATACAGCTGCTTCCTTTAAGTAGTCTGACTACTTAAAGATAAACACAGATCTACGAGACTACAGGAATGCTTGGCAGGAAGATGGGCTTTAGTACAAAGCAGAGTATTACTGACAATAACTGCCCTTAACCATCAAGGCAAAGGCACTGCTTTACTTACTAAACTAAGGCACACCCCTGCTTGTCGGTGAAGATAAGATGGGAGCTATGCCAGATTTCAAGGTTGGATCTGGTCATACTGTCATACTAGACAGTGCCAAAATAAAGAAATATACCTGACTTGCATTCACATGACCTGTGTTCAGAGGTGACCAGTTTTTAGCATCTGCTCTCTCTCACTACAAACATGTTTTTGAAGAATCCAGAGTCATGTAATTTTATAACACTTTATCAAAAGAAGTAGTAACAGGTGTCTGTAGACAAACTCATTGTATCTTGAGGTTCTACTCCCAGGTTCAGTCATTCTACCATGATGAATGCATGGCATGGAAAGGGACTATAGGGGAAGCAGGGCTTGCCTCGCCTTGAGAAAAGTATGCTGGGCTGGATGGCAGTGGCAGGGGATGCCACGTAACCTGCTTGCTGTCTTCAGCCACCCAACAGAGGTTATAGAAAAGACTCTTTTTGGATGTGCACCACAGAAGGCGAGGGAATCTGTACTAAATTACTTTCACCAAAACTGTCAGCTTCAGCAGGTGTCAAGACTGATCACAGACCTTTGCCTTTAGCTATGTAGATCTCAAAGCTAAAAAGCAACACTTTTTAAAGCCTCTACTGGCAAGAGAAGCTGGGTTTGAATTTGGGATTCCCAATTTATGTTAAATCAAAGCAAAAATCAGTTAACTAAACCTAACTGCCAGTCACATTGTCCCATGATGTTGAGAGAATTCTAGTGCAGACTAACCACATTTTCCACCCCAAATGCACAAGCAGGAAACATGTTCTGAGGGGCTTGCATTTGGAGGACATTCTCCTAAATCTCTGAATCCTGAGCAACCTGCAACAATTAGTCATAAACCCACTGCTAGTAAAATGGGATTTGGATGACTGATACTATTTCTGAAAATTAGATCATTTAAAATGACTGTTTATCATTCTCATACTCCCTTTTCTAATTGTTTCAGAGTATCATTTATTCAAAAGGTTTTTGCAGAGAACAAATTATTTCGGGACAAAACTATGGAATTTTGACCTGTTCCATAGTCACTGATATATTTTTATGTATTTCATTTACTGACATGGGGAGCAGATGTGCATATTCTCTATCTGCCATTCTTCGTGACACTTGACATGAATCAGACTATTAAAAGCTAACTGTTGTTTAAAATACACTAGATGCCTATTCAATATTATAAATAATTTAGTTAATTTCTATTAATACCATGGTTGGCTGCTAACAAGTTCTGGAATTGCAGTTGTCAAAAAGTAAACCTTTGAAAGGTACCTTGCTCCCAGCTGATTAGGCTTAATTCAAATTCGATTCAAGCAAGCAAGAGCAACACACTTTCCCCACATTTCCTCTGAATGGTAAGCTCGTGAAACAAGACTAGAAGTCAGATTTTATTTCACCAGGATTTAAATACCTCCTAGATAAAAACAGAAGCAATAAGGGAAAAAAAAAAAAAAAAAAAAAAAAGAAAAGAAAGTAAATCAAGTAGACAGAAGAGAAAATAAGGGGTTTAAACACGCACACTGTGGGTCCTTTATTTCAAGCATTGACTTCGTGAGCATATCTAAGTATGTACAATTTCCTCCAGTCCCAGATAAGGACTTTTTGGTTTGTGTGTGGGATCTGTCTGCTCTTTCCTTCTTCCATTACAAGAAGCTCCTTCAAATTAGTGAATTTATAATACTGAGAACTGCTGATTAGACTATTCTTTCCAGAGGTCAAGCAAAACAAAACTGCTTTTTAAAGAACATGATGTAATTGAAACAGAGAAATTTTCTTACCTTCATCTTTCTAAAAGTATCTCTATTTATAAATGTGCCCCAATATATACCTCAAAACTAGTAGCATGTATGAAAGTCTTAGTTTAATTCCAAATAATTCAGTATGTTAATGAGTGCCTTCATGAAATGCAGAAACTCAATATACTGAAATTTGACAATAATATTTGATTGCAGTGTTGCTTGATATTAAAAAGTGCATATAACAGGGTTTGACATGGATTTGTTCATTTCTCACAGTCTAGGGCAAGCACAAGCAAAAGCAGCAAACCCTGCCTAGCAATCCTAGAGCAGGCAAGTCTCCTACTGCAGCTACAAGGTTTGCAAGACTATTTGCCTCGTCCAGTTTTAACGCAGAACTAGCAGTTCATGCTTCACATATATACATCAATTTATTAATGCAAAATTAAGGCGGATTCCCTGTAATACTGTCTTTGTAGCTAAGTAAAGAAAACCTGAAATCAGGCACATCTGTATGCTGCACTATAAAGTGGATTCAAATGTAATCTTCAATTTCAAGTCCATCTGACAGAAGCTGCTAATTTTTTTATTTCTTTTAAATACAGCTCTTTGTTATACACCTTAAGGAAAGATCAGTGGCTTAACCAGTAAATAAACACTAATGTAACAGAAGTTAACATAGTCCTGAAACAAGTGAATGAAAACTCTTTCATGAAACCAGTAGCCTTGAGAGTTAAGACAGTAAATCTTTGTGATGGCTGGAAAATGTGGCAGCTTTAAAGAAGACATTGAAAGTCACCCATAAATTACTTTTTGACATCTGAAGACTTCTGACAGTCATCTCCACAAAATGATGGTAAAATGCATTAATCTCTTGTGAAGCCTGGATAGTTGCATTTTTTGTCAGGAACTCCACACAGTTGAAGAAATTCACTTCTCTTCCCAGAGACTTGCTGGCAAACTTTGAATGTATATTAAATTTGCTGAGTGATGGTTTGGAAAGGATATGCAGAGACAGCCTTTGCCATCACAGAGGATGTTTGTGAAAGCTAAGTATCTCCAGACACTTCAGTTTCCTGTTATTGCTGCTCCTCCTGCTGTTTCTCCCAGCTAACAGCAAAAATAGGAGCACTTTAGAAGATGCAGTATTAGGAAATGGGGGGAAACACAACTGCAAATCATTGCAAACACCATTAACTATCACATCAGTGCCCTGCCCGTATTTGCAATTTCAACTGAAGAACATGTAGCTCCCTAAACTGTATCATATTCTGCAATGCCTGTAGAGGACTAACACATCAGACCTGTTCCAAGGTTCTTATTTTAACAACCTTCTTGTACTTATAGCAGAAAAGATGAAAAAATTTTCACAGCACAAGAAGTATTTATTTGCTTAAAATACTACTGCAACCATTCCTCAAGTATTCCATCCAGACCTTCCAGATCAAATCACAAAAATATTACCAAAGTTTTCTACATAGAGAAGAATTCTACCATCTTTGGAGTTTTGCATTAGGAAGCTCACAATGCTGAGTCCAAATACTGCTATCTTTTATATCTATAACTGGATTTAATCCAGATGTTGTTCTTTATTTTCTAAAATAAATAATGTTCCCTATCACTACTTTAAATAAAGAAGATGATTATATGTTCAGGAACCCATAGACAAAAGGGGTCATCTTTCATTCTGTTTTGTTGTTTTGAATTAAGGAGTGCCAAATGTACACCATTACTCTCACATCTATTTTTCCAGTAGAATATTTAGAGAGAATAAGGAGCTCTTTCTCTTGTTGTTAAGTAAAGAAAACATTTGTGTCATGTGCTTGAACGCACCTAAGTACAGCAACACAATTTGCAGGGGTTCTACAGTAATGATAATTATGCCTGATAGCTATTAAAGTTATATTAAAATGTTTCATATTGAATTTTGAACTTACAAAGCAGCTGTTGAGCAATATCGTGTAGTTCTTATATATCAACTGTATTTTATTTAGAATTATATTCAAGTATTGGCAGCCCAAACACTGTCATGTATTTAGGACAAGTTATTGTAGAAATTGAGTAAAATATTTAAAGATTATTCTTTTTCTTACAATGTAGCACTTTAATCTTTAAAACCACTATTTGTCAATACTCTTCTATTAAATTATAGCCTCCTTAAAAGCAAACTGCTTTTTGATCAAAATACCATGAAAACATTTCAGTAACTTACAAAGTTTTCTTTCAATTTTTATATTCTCTTTGGTTGTACTGAAACAACAGTAAAAACTATCTCTCATTTTGTGTACAGACAGCCATATGCCATACATATATATACTTCAAAAAAAAAAACCAAACTTGTCTTTTGTCCTAAGATTTGTCATGTTTGTAAGTATACAACACTAAATGCTATACAAACTGCATGCAACCAAGAAGTACAATACAGCACAGAGTCAACAACCAAAATCATCTACCAGCTGTTCCTTGAAGTAAAATGCATTTCTGTGAGTCGAGCAGATATGACTTGCCGATGCCAGGCAGTCATTTACTGGGAACTTGTTTTTATTTTAAGATAAAAAACAATGCAATCTGTCTTTTCAAAGTAAGTATTTTTCCAGTAAGAAACTTTCTTTCTGAATTCTGCTCAGTGCTTGTGAAAAGACATGGTCACACAAAGAAAAGCCTGATCATTGTAGCAGATTGAGCACATACAGATGGGATGTAAAGTACAATGAAATAAAAAAAAAAAATATATTTTGAACCTACATCATAGCCGCCTGTCTTCCCCCTTGAAAAAGCATTCAGACCACTGGCTATAGTCACACAACTGCTGCAAAACTCCTGCCTGTCTATTGGTCTGTTTTCAGGCTAAAACATACAAATCCGGAGAAGAAATTTCCTGACACTGAAAAATCTCAGCTGTTAAGTATAAAGAGACATGCATAGGAGTGAAGGAGGAATTCTGTCAAATGCAAGCATGGAATCCCACCTCAGAACAATTCTCTATTTTGGTATTAGCACATGCATTCCTTCAATGCTTGTTTTTAATTCCCAGTATTTTTTTCCAGTCACAGCCAAGAAACAAGTCTCTGCATGAAGACAGGGAATTGTAAGAAGGTAAGGAATGATCACTGTACATTCCTGGAGCTAACCTTTCAGGTTTCCTTTAACTTGCCTCTCTGAAGAACAGAGTTACTCAGCAATAAAGAGACGGCATTTAACACAGTGCATTCAGGACTTCAGTTGATTACAAGTTACAGAAGCCAATAAAAATGATGAAAGGACAAACTAAAATGAAATTCGCCACCAGAAGGTATGTCACAAAATGTAAACAATGAAAAAGATAGGTTGCTTTAGTCTAATAGTACCCTCAGATAAATAAACCAAAGCAATAACCTGCCCTTCCAACAAAATTCCATCAAGGACAGAGTAGTGAGCTGCCAGGCTGTGCTAAGCAACAAAAGCACCACTCTATATATTTTTGTAGTTACAGGAAAGCTACTCTGTCATTAACTAGGCAAAAGAAAGGTTTTTCCTGCAATACATCCTTAGTTTTCCTAGCATTTTTCTCTCAATCAGCTTTAAACCTACTTAAGTTGTCCAGCCTTCCTATTCTACAATGTTTCCGGTGATTTTATCCAGAGACAGTGGAATCAATACAAACTGGTTCAAAAGAACCTGTTTAGGCTAGTTGCACAACACATACCCTTTATCTGATGTGGGCTGGTTTACGCTTCATAGCTCCCCTGGTTTGCTTTCCAGTTCTCCTCCTCTAGCAATATTAAAATCACTACTGCAGCCTTTTAAGTCAGGCATTAAAATAATATTTGGACAAACCTTTATCATTTTTGTAAGATCATACTTTGGACATCTCTCTTATCTCATTCTCTAGAATAAGAACAGTATTTTCAAGACACTTCAAATTATTTCCTGTTTGTACAAGACTATCATATAAGAATTGAATTTATAGCTATATATGCAATTCATCTAGGGAAAGGCCAAAATTAAACGTACTTTCTAAATCCATTAGAACTGAGGAACAAAACATTTCAAGCTCCTGCTGTTTTACCTTTATTAAGGCGGTACTCCAAATCACTGAAATTGCTGGGCTTCATAGTAATTCCAGAACACAGAAGACATCTGCAATATAGGTATCAGCTATCAACTGTAGCCCAGCACTGTAAGAATGAACTGATCTTTTTGTTATTTCTATTCTTCTGAGCTTACGTAATTTTCATTGTTTGAGCCCTCTCCGTCTTTTCTTGTTGCAGATAAAGTATACAACCTTTACTCTGCAGTTTTACTCATCAGATTTGAATATATAAATTGCAAGATGCATTTCCATAAAAATTAAAATAATAGCATGAACTATAACGCATACAGCTCTAACGACAGCTTTCAGATGAGATGTTACTCATGAATCCTGAGAAGCGGAGATGTATAGATGGATAGAGAGTGAACCTGTACCAACAATAACTAGAAGCATTACAAGCAATAAAGAATGAAGATTCAGTTCTGTATGCAGAAGTGTCTGCTTCATGTCTCATCATCACTGTCCACCAGCGTCCATCTTCCAGGATACAGCTCCATACCAGAGCATAAGTTAGGCTGCCTTGTAACTTCCTGCACCCTAAAAGCCAAGGGCTTATAATGAATGAGATATGCTCCACTGGTGCAAGCCTAATTTGACCTGATTAATAAACTAATACATTATCATTGTGCCTGTTGCGCTTCCTCAATGAGAATGTATCATTGTCATAATCTGCCTTCCAGTGGGGGTTCAGTAATATATCTCAAAGACAGCTAACGACTCACTGCTACCAAAAGCATCAATTAGGTGAAAGTTTGACATGTCTTAAATTCTGCTGCTGAAGACAGCATTCTCCCTTTCTTGTTATTAACCATAATGACTAGCAGGGATAATCTAAAAGATAAGCATCTTTACTGAGAAGTTTAACAAAATTTACTTTTAAGTCATTATCAGTGTTGTTAAGATTATTTTCTGGATAAAAACATTCATCAGCATGTAAATTAGGTTTTAAAAATATCAGCTATGAGGGAACTGTTCATTACAAAGCTACCTAAAGGATTAAAATCTGCATAGTATCTGTAAGAACAAAAAAAAGAACAAAAAGAAAAGGTCAGAAGGTTCTGGACAAAAAAAAACCCATAATCTTTCATCTTGTGAATAATCTGCAGGGGGAAGGCTGCATCTAATTAAACTGCAAAATTTAAACACAAAAAATTCTTATTTTTAAACAGCAGATAAACTTGAAAATAGGCTGAATAAAAAAAGGACAATGGAATTTTTGGCTGCATCCCTTCACTACTAAAATTCTTGCCTGGCACTTGCTAATTCAGCAGCTACTTTTTAACAAAAATGCAGTCAGAGGCAACTCATGGAGTAATTAGTAGAGAACGACATCTCTGGTACCTGCTGCTTCTTTTGTGCTCTTTCTTACAAGCAGGTGAAAGTCAGGTGAAGAATCACACTGTCACCTTCAACAGCTGTTTCTGTAGCAAAGTTCTCCATCACACCAGGAAGCTCGGCTCAGAAGCCCTGCAGTGTAATGGAGTTGGCACCAGAATTTCAGCCAGGAAAATACATTTCTCCTCCATATTCTGATTACAGCAGTTCTCTGAAACAGCTGAGCAGGACCACAGCTGAAAGCAGTTGATACCCTTTCTCACTGGAATGTGACAGAAAAATATGCCATCTCAATACAAATGTCTCCCATATATTAACTTGGCCTACAACTAAGGCACTCTGGAATGTGATTTCTAGACAGCAAGAAACCCAAGCAAAGAATGCAAGTCACAGCAAACAAAAAAAGGACGCAGTTCCCTACCAAAGACATTAAACATCAACTACCTTCTGCTTCTTGTGATGATACTTCCAACTACCTTCCAGGAAGCAAATTTAAAAAGACAGAAATGTCACTTCAACATGTAATTCACTCTGGTAAAACCCAGATCTTAAGACAGACACAAGTATCATTGAGTTAGGTAGCTAAGTAGTAGCTGTGTATACAGGTCTCTGTATGGAACAGGCTCTAGCTTCTCACTTACTCATAATGGAAATTAAGAGTCAAGAGACCACTTGACTTTCAAACATCTCTCTCTTACATTTGTTCTGCTATTTCTGGGCTAAAACAAGGTAAACACCTTCTTAATTAAATATATCTCTTCAAAGGGTAAGTGACCCGTGACAGTGTCTCAAATAGCCTTGTAAGATTATAAGGTCTTTTCTCAAATTATAAGGTACACTCGAAACAGGAAGATTTGTAGATGAGAATAAAGCATAAATATCCCTTCCTTCTTGTATCAAAGGCAGTCCTGACACACCATTTGCTTTTGCTATTTATGAACTACTTGCATGAACCATGGAGGAATAAATGAGATTACACCATTTGTTAATTCTGTTGACTCATCCAGAATGGGAAGGTTATTACATTAATTTGGATTTACATCATCTAATACCAGTTTACCCCTGCCCGCTTGCATCAGCACACCATATGATAATGACTAGCTTTAAGCCATCAGGCACACAAATACACTCTATTTTCAGTTTAATTCTATTATACTGAAACTGATGGCAGTGGTAGGTCTAAACTCACTCTTGTTTCAGGTTTTCTATAGTTTGTTAAACTGATTACGTTTTGGTGAAGGACAGAGCTATCTGGCATTCAGAATGGCAAATCATTATCATCAACATCCTCCTCAGAACAATGTATTTGTTCTTATCTGCCACCCTATTCCCATTATCATAAAACTAAAACATAGTTGCCCTCAGAATTTCATGCACCAAGAAAGAGAAAAATCACTTTCTTGGCATCAGTTTTATTAGCCATACTTGGTCAAACAGGACAAAGCAGCAATAAAGTCAGAGGGGTTTGTTATTAAAGGAAGACAGTATTCACAGAATGTATTATCCATGGGCACAGCATTGTGCTATAGAAACTTGCTTACAGTTTAGTAGAGTGCCTGGCATGCTCAGCTTGCAGTCTGTGCAGCAGGACTTTAAGATGGCAGGCTATTAAGTGCCACTTTTTAACTGCTCAAGCAGAAAAAACACCCTAAAACCTGGCAGCATATTTCAGCTAATTGCTTTAAAATGCTAAGCCTCTAGATTTAAGGAATCAGTGCAAGTCTAACAAAGAATTTATGTGCATCTACACACACACATACACAAAGCCCACCAACACAAAATTAATAGATATTCCCAGATAGGCATCCTCCTGGAAATGGCTTTGAGACTATCAGCTTCTTTATTGATCTGAACCTCTGACATAATCTGACACACAGCCAAAAGGCTCAAGCATCTTGCTGAAGAGGAGTTTGTGCAAGTAGATACTTAAAATGTGTATCATGGGCTTGGTGACCCTTCTGGACTGACTGATTTTAAATTACTTTTCCCTTTTTTGCATAATAGCCTTCATTCCCAGACAGGTAGGAATTAATGATCCTTTTAAAATAACGGAATAGTTTAAAGAACTCTGTTTATCACTCAGATAATTTCTCCAGACATGCAACTGTGAGGTTCCATAATGACCATTTCTCAATACCTCTAGTTCTGCTTGTTGAGTCTACAGCAAGCCTTTTTTTCCTTCAGCTGTTCTGAAAACTCCTGAAGCCAACCCACATTGCTTCCTTTTCATGCATGATCAAAAGTAACAAAGATTTACAGCTCACATCTCAGCAGTCTATTACCAATGGCAAACTTGCACTGGTGTTACAGAGCTGGTGTAAGAGTATCCCACTGATAAAGCCACAGCTTTATCACTGCATTTCACTCACACTCAGCTGTTCTGTTCAAACAATGGTTCACCAGTGTTTGATCAAAAAGAATAGGAAGACATAGTAGAAAAAAAAAAAATAATCTTGAAAGTGCCCAAAAAATAGTCCTTGCACTCGCAACATGACAAAAAAGGCATTACACAGAACCAACTACATAGGTAAGAAATGGACACAAATGAGTTAGTGGAGACAGTTCAGGCTAAAGGCAGCATGGCCAAGACTCAGAACAGGAAAATGGGTGAAGCCACAACAGGAGACAGCTGCTACTTCTGCGAGGTGATGTATCACCATATCTTGTTCCAGCCCTACCTCCAGCCATAGCTGCCACTGTGACTTCAGTTGAGATGCAGATTTTAGGACAGCTGCTTGCATGCATGGCGTTCACTCACACCTTTGGATGCATTAGGAGGAGATATTAATAGTTGCCTTGATGTGTGATAGGTCTATCTTTAGTTTTCCAAATATTCCCCCCTCCCAGGACCAGGAAGCATATCTTAATATGATTCTAAACCAACTTTATGAAGCTGATGACATTCAACCTTTACTATACTTGGAAATTGGTAGAGCTGACTTGGGAGATTTGAGGACCACTTGGAATGGTTACCTTAATTTAAAGACTGTTTTCTCATTCCTAATTATCTTCTCTTTACACACCATTAAGCACACAGCATCTATGTTTGAAAACTGAATTTTATTTATAATAAAAAATTCTATAGATGTTTGGAACTGATTAAGATGCAACTGCTGAAGCCTACTTATTGATCCCAGCATTACATATAGAGGTATTTCACTGGTTCACTTTGCAGATGCTATTCAATCTGTTCAACTGCTTAGCAGTGTTAAATGGAAGCAACTGCCTTGTGTGGGAAAGATCATTTACAAAGGATATAAGAGAGACAGGAAGGATTTCTACATGTAGAAAACCTCCAATTTAAAAAATGGCTGAAAATAGCTCAGAGATACTATTTTGTTGATACCTAGTCAGAACATCTGCTCGATTCTATTTATGTCACTGCACTTCTATTGGTATTGTGTTTCTTTTGTTTATTTAAGCCACAACATATGAAAAGCAAATCTATTGCATCAGAAATGTATTATTACAGAAAATGTGTTCAAAGCACTAGTTGGGGAAAAGAATGTAAAAATAATTATTCCTATATAATTGATGCAAATCAAGTAGAAAGGTTATTACCTAGGAAAATATCAATTTTCAGACTTCAGTGACAATATAAGGCTTATGGCTTGCTTTTACTGCTTCCCTTGGGATAAATTGATGTTGCAATGCACATACATCCCTAAAATTCAAATGATGGCACTGTAAAATACTATACATTCCTTTTGCAAAATTCGATCTGTTTGCATTTATTTAGTATATAGTATATCACAGATTTGCAATTGACAATCTTTAGTTATTCATCCAAGGTACAATAAAGGTGCAAAGTCACATGTGGCTGACTGATCATTATGGCCTCTTTCTCAGTAAGGCATGAATTGCATATTTACAAAAAGCACCCCAAAGCCTCATAAACATACAGTTCACTCTTTTCATAGTGTTAAAGGGACCTGAGGACCCATGACGTTACGTAAAATTTTCTATGCTTAATTCTCTCATTTAAATCAACACAGCTTACACTAACTTCGTTGTGCGCCTTGTGCATCATCTCAGCAAAATAAAAATGATCTGGAAAATGCATTGCTAGCAAAGTAGGATCTTAGTACTAGCACCATCTAGGGGCACCAGTTTCTGAAGTGACATTTGACCATAACTCCTTGGTTATTTTTGAAAGCTTTATCTTTATTACATTATCATGAAGCAGTCTGAGGAACTTTGATTTCTTCCTCAAAGCCTGTCTTGCTATCCTGTTCAGACTATTGAAGGGTTGGGAGTTGGTTTGTTTGGCTAAGTTTTCATTTCTCAGTTGTAATATAAACCCCACAAGCAAATCAATCAACAAATCAAACTGACAGAAAGAAATTCAGAACCACAACTGAGCAATCATAACCATACTTGACACTTGTTATTGCAGTATTACATAATCATGCTAATAGTTTTAAAGTTATTTCTGACATTTTAATTATGCAATAAAAAGAACCAGACCGTGCGTTTGAGGGGTTTCTCATGAAATTACTGTACCTTTTCCCTTCACTTATGGCAACACAATATTCTTTAGCAAAGGCACTATTTCGCTGCAGAGAACTAACTTAATCTGCTGCTTAAAATTTTCAAGCTTAGAAATACCAGACAAAGTATACACCCGCAATAAGAAGTTAAGTCAGACAACTTGCATAGACGAATGAAAAGAGGGTGCAGAGCAAGAGAATCAAACCCCATCTCCTCCCATGGAATGACAAGGCATTTAGAAAAACAGTTTTGGGAAATAAAACCTTGACAGTTATCACACAACCTGTAGTGAATTTCCCCACAGGTCTCTTTAAATTTGAGCTCTGATGTACACTAAACCAAAGGGAGGGTTGTCACCCTCAATTTAAAACCTTTAATTGAATTTGTCTAAAATTTTAATTGTCTAATTCAATTCAATCATTTCTGATTAATTTTAATACACATGCAAGTCTGTTACCTTCTGAAACAGCATTCCAGTGATGTGCAACTCCAGAAAAAGAAAGTGTACCAGTGACAAGTACAGGAATTACCAGAAAATATTGTGTACTACCATCATCACAAGTCAGAGTCCTCATGCTATAAATCATGACTAAGTTGAACAGGCTGTTAGACCTACTCTGTATGAGCATGAAATATGGATAGATAAGATTGCTCCAAGTTACAGGTATATTAAGCATTTTTAAATTACTCAGTTCCCCAGGAGCACTCCCTTTTACTGAGGGAGGAAATCCGTTATTACTGCAGTGACTAGTCTTAGGTGTGCTCAGTTTTAGAAAACTTCTAACAGCTGTTTGTCATTTCAAAATAAATCAACCTGCTCATTTCTATTTTTAGTAAATGAGACAACCATTTCATTCCCAAGGACTTTTCTTGCTTTAGACATCTACAATTTTTATCTATTTTATGCTTTTCTTGGGCCTACTCTCATGTTCTGGAAACCATTTCCTGTGTAACTCGAAGGAAAAACTTACGTGTATCTTTCAGAGCATAACAACAACCTTCTCTCTCCATTCCCCACTTCTAATGATGTTATCACTCACCACAACAACCAGAATCCAAGTCATCTTCTACTCTCTGCAGGGTAAATAAGTACTATTGGTCCCCAGTTTCTTTAGAAATAACAAAGATGGATCTATATCCCATGGCAGTTACCATACACCTAATCATTTTATATGCATTACATAGGTACCTAAACACATATACACACATATGGAAAAAGAGAGGTAACACCTGTACATGTAGTATCATATAAAATTAATTCTATACCACTAAAGATCTCCTATATCCAAAGCTACAGCACTATACAGGTAGATTTCTACTGGATATTAAATGGATTTCTTCTTTTGTTTATATTATAATATTGTCTAGCTTTGGACAATCCATAGTAAAGCCTCTCCTAATTCCTCCTTTTGTTATTAACAATTTGCAATAACTTTCAAACTTTACCTCTGCCATAAGTATCCTGTTACACATTGAAATAGTGTGAGACAAGCTGCTGAATAAGTGTATGTAGCTAATGAACCTGAGATCAAGAAAACTTTCTTGTATGGCACCAAAATACCAGCTACTTTATTTTACTATGAATATCTCAAATATTCAGCATTGATGATACCAGATAACTGAAAGTCCTGAAAATGCCAGAACATTCTAAAGATAACACCGTAAACATTCCCAGACCTTCAGAATATTAGTTGTTTTCTTGAAAGAGCACCACAGAGGTTACACCTGCAGCACCCCCTGCTACCAAACCGTTGCCCAATACAACAACCTTTGGCCTCCAAAACATCACAGATTTCCTCAGACTATTTTCGCTTTGTATTTTTGCCTGTCACATATTGATTGCCAAGTAAACAAATTGCTGAAGGAATGCCCCTCCCAACAACTCTCTAGGCTGCAGCCTGCTAAGTACCAGCATGTAGAGCACCTGTCAAAGCAATGCAAGCCCTGGTAATGAATCTGCCATAGAAATATTGAGAATAATACATAATCTCAAAAGCATTTCTCCCTTCTACAGAAAAGTTCATTGTAGCTGGTATTTGCAATTCAAACCTACCTTGTTTTGCTCTAAGTGTTTAAAGACTGCCTAATCAACACTTCTCAAACATAGTAATACTGCCCTTTCCCTCACTCTCAGGTCACCCAGAAAACCCTAAAAAACTCTTTTGGACTTGCCACAAATGCCCTACAAAAGTGACATACCTCTAAAAACCAAGTGCATTATTAAATATCATATATTTCAGTAGAATTTGCTGTATAACTGCAAAATTCTTCCATCATCTTTTCATACTATTTTATTAAACCACTCTGTGGAACTAATTAATTGCAACATACCTTAAGCAGGGAAAGGGAACAGCATACGCAAATTAATGTCATAACCATTCTTTACTGAGAAGAAAAGCATATTTTGCTAAGTTCACTTGTATTGACAGACACTATCCAGTCAAATATCACTGAAAAGGGCTAAGATAAAGGGCTGGATTTGCCATTGGAAAACATGTAGTTTGCATCAGAAATTCACACTGTTTGCATGCACTGTTGGTTTGCGCATTTTAATCATCTTAGTTTTCATTGAAAAAGTCAGATGACTCAATCTTTACAATATCAATAATTTATTCTGAAATAGAAACAATTCTAAGGGTTCATGAGAAAATGAGCCTATCTTGTTTCTGTAAATGGTCTGGACCTCATATTGACAAAGGCTTTGCTTGGGCAACTTTCAATCAGAAAATAGAACGCCTAGCATACTTTCCCCTACTCTGTTATCTCAGCATTGAAACCTTCATATAGCTCTGTACATTATGCTACTCCTCCCCACCATGTTTTGACTGGGACTTGTGTAAACCTCAATTCTAACAAGAGGAAAAGAAAAAAGAAGCAACAACAATAACAAAATAATAACAATTCCACCACTAAGAGAGCTAAACACAGTATTCAAGTTCTTTTAAAGTTATGTTTCCTCTGTTCTGCAAAAATCATAAAAACATAGAAGTGAATGGAGCACAAATAGTTCACTGCAGCATTATCATTACCACAGTGAGCGAACAGAAGATTGGGCTAAACAATCTTCTCCTGAAGGTTTAATTTCTGGTCTTGTTCAGAGCTCTCAAATACTTAGGAACTTGGCTATCAGCCTGTTTCCTCAGTCCTGGAAAGTCTGTAGCTGCCATGATTGCTTGTGTTAATGTACAATGAATAAGTTCTAATTTCCTTACATTCTAAGTAGTCAGCTGCTTGGCAGCTAATTACTCATTTCTTTCCTTTGAAGGACACTTCCTCTGACATCCTTTAAAACAACCACCATAAGAACAAAGTTTTGCAGCATCCTTTTACGCTAGTTTGTATGAAAATTTCAAATGAAGGCAAATGACAACAGAACACCAAAGGCTGATTTGTATGTAACTCCTTTTCTTCAGTGGTGATCTATCACAAATGCCCCATTTTCTCTTCCCTGGCATATATATTATTATCAATTGCCTGTGGAAACAACTTTTGCTGTAATCACTATGATACC
Organism: Psittacula echo; assembly: GCF_963264785.1. Classification (NCBI taxonomy): domain Eukaryota; kingdom Metazoa; phylum Chordata; class Aves; order Psittaciformes; family Psittacidae; genus Psittacula; species Psittacula echo. The sequence continues at coordinate 7,392,549 of NC_137741.1, read as the reverse complement.
AAACTTTTGTTCAGAGCACACAGTAATAATTCTGCTCTTCTCCCATTTCAGAAATAAGCCCTTACAAGGCCTTAGTAGTCAGCCACCTGTTGTATGAAATCCTATTCACATTAATACTGAACTTACCTATCAGGTATGTTTAATAAACCTTTTCCTTTACTATCAGGAATAGCAGATCCATCAGAAAAAGAAGCAGGCCCTGCAGCTAGAACGCTTTTTCTATTTCATGATGAAACAAGAGACTTTCATTTTTACACTGATCATGTTTATGGCTAACAGTCAGTGGACAAGAAAAATCTCCAACAGCTTCTGTTACCTACAGAAGCTCTCCAGTTTTATTTTGAGAAACTTTACTGGTCACCATTGCCATAGTAAAAGATTGCTGACATATAGTGCATTCCTGCTCTGCAGCCACTGCTGCTGTTTACCTTTCTAGCTTCATCTTGGACCTGCCTCATCACCACAAACCTCCCTGGTGGTCTGAACTTCTGGTTGATCATAGCCACTATCCCCAGTCCTGTCCCACCTGCCTGGGCTGGCAAAGCCCTCACGCCCCCCATTTCTTAGGGAGCAGTGGACAATTCTTTGCAGCAACCTGACAATGACAACACCATAATTCATTTATATTTCTTTCCTTTTAAATAAGACTTCAAATGCTACCAAAGTGTCTTTCAAAACCCTGTGAGACAACCTCATTTCTGTTTTATGTTATAAAGGAAATAAAATGGAGTCAGGTTAAGCTACTTCTCCAAGCCTCTATATTGTCTGCCACCACAGAAATTGACTTGCAGCGCTGCATTCCTCTTGAGCCCATAACTATCAAAACGGATTGCAAGAAGCAACTTAAGCAAAGACACAGGCTTTGGTAGCATCAAAAAAATCCAAAACCCTACAGCGTTGTGTAAAATTAGGAAAGTCGCAGATAAAATACTTCTGAGGTCTAGATACAAAAAATTAGAATCACACTCTTGGTAATATTTGTAAATGCTTTGATCAAAGTCAAAATTATCTAATTAATCACTGTTCTAAAGAACTGTGAAGTGCACAATTTGACTTCATAGTAATAACATGAAGTCATTATTGTATAATTTCATTGATCATCTGATTTTCTGTTTCACTGGATCATGTTCCCGAAGTATTTATAATGATAGTAAGAATTAATAAGTGCCTTCAACATGAACTAATTAATTTCAATTTCAAGCCACTGCTACTCAGGTTCTTAATGAGAAAAATAATCCTACACTGCAGCCAATACGAAGTATTTTCCTTTTTATGTTCCTGGCTGATTCAATATGGGGAAAACATTGATGCTGAAGCTAGGTTTTGGTGGGGTTTGTTTTTGGATTTTTTTTAAGTTTCCAATATATCTATATAAATACTCAAATAGGAAGCAGAGCCAAAGGAGAGCTGATTCACCCCAATACTGAGTTAATACACTTTGACACTGAATATCTGCCTTCAGAATAAAAAAGGACTTTCCTACACGGCACTGAAGATGCTAAATAAGGTACAAACCAGTTTGAAAAGATGCATCATGGAAAATCATGCTCACTGAAGGAAGCTCATACTGAAAACAAGGCATATATATTTTTCCATTGCAATTTATACACGCTGGTGAAAACAGCATACGTTATTTCTGAGACACATGAAATATCTCATATAATTTCTACTTTTTGTATGTGAAAGATCTTCCTATTTTAGTCACATTCTGCAGAGCCATTAAGTAGCATCTATGCTACTTAATGCTCACTGAAGCATTACACACAGGAGAGAGGAGCATCTAAAATTATTTAAACCAAACTTAAACCCTGATGGCTTTTGAGGCTTAACTCCCAACAGACCTTTTGCCTGTCAAAACTCCAACACAATAAAGGAAGCCACGCTGGCTAAAGCAATCTGGCACATTACTGACAACAAGGACATTGCACTGAAGAAGTTTTCACAAAGCAGCATTGTCTGTTGATGACAGTAACACTCAGAATTCAAAAGAACAATGAAATCTAAGGCTTAATTAATAAAGCAAGAGGATGGTTTACACACCTAGTGTAATATAGTGGTGCAGATGAGAGTTGCTTTAAGCAATTTCTTACACAACACTGGGAAGTAATACTACATATTGTAACTACTACCCAAAAACTTCTTCAGTTTCTTAAAATTTAGGTTCCAGGGAATATTTTTATGGAACACAGCAACTCAAATGAACTAAAGCAAGATTGTTGGTTTTGATATTTTTGAGATGCATGAGATTTACTACTGGTATTTTCAATGTATAGTGGAAATATATACTAGCAAAAACATCTGCAGAATAGTTAATTACATCAAATTTTATTTAACAAAGAGGATGTTACCAGAACTCAGAAGCAGGCATTTTGGCACAAGAAATCTAATTGAATTTCAGGCTGCTTTAAAACTTACCTCCTCACCACTAGTTTAATTTAAATGGTTTGCAAACAAATTGGAACTTCAAATCAAGGCTGCAAGCAAAAAGATGAACCCACATATTCCTTATGAAAAGAACTTAAAATAGAATACTGCAATGTTAGACTTCTGATTCATTGCTATGAAAGGGTGAAATACAGCTCTCAGTGAGCATATCTAATTAGCTGTTTAGATAGGGCTCTTTTGCTTCGGTTTTTATTTTATGTTTTCTTTTCTTCTCCTTCTGGAAGATTGTCTCAAATCTTTACTGAATCCCAGTTAGTTCACTGACACCCGTCCAGTGGGTTTACTTATGACTGTTTCATCAACTGTAAATAATCACAGATTTCAAAATATCTTCACAAAACTGTCTTTTATCATATTCAGAGCTCTACTGTGTCTTACATGTTACTCCCAAATAAATCTTATTTTTAGCATGAAGTGAACCTTTTCTGCTTTAGGAAATGTGAAAATCTCTCATTGCTATCCCCTACATATCCATCTTTTTGAAAATCCTAAAAAGAAATTGAAGTCTCTCATGCTTGCCTTTCAACAAAATGAATGGAGTAGGGGTGAGTAGGAAGGTTCAGTGCTTGCTATAGTATTAACTCAGTCAGCAAAAATCTCTGTAAGCAGGTCAGGAAATATGTGGATATAAGAGAATAGTGTCCCATTATTATATTCTCCCATACCATCCTGCTCTTAATTAACACTGCATCGCTTTAAAGAAGAAACTAAAACTTAATTTTCAATTCTGAAAGTATCCCTTTAATTGAAGGCCTAGAAAGTTGATCACCTTCAGCTATCTTAAATGCCAGTTTGTAAAACAGAGTCACTACTCACCTAGTGTTTCAGAGTTGTGCCATTTCCTGCACAACCTGTTTTATTTCAAAAAATTCCTAGCACATTTTGGGACCCCAGCTACACTTAAGAAAGGCATTCTGTGAGTAGCAAGTCAGACTCTGCCATTTGACAGTTAAAGACTAGGAAAAGGAGTGGGAAGATGTGGCATTTTCCCTACCTCACCACTTTAATTTCTACTGTAATAGAAATAGTACAAAGAAATTAAGTAATGAAAGAGTGAACAAATTTCACTGTAGTACCTCTTTCAGAAAGAGTACTTTCAACATCTTCCTGTCCATATAGACATACTGGCCCACACAGGTCCTAAGCCACTGCCTTTTGGAAGCCTGGAGGCTATACTAGGAAAAGGACTCTGGTCATTTGCTTGTTCTTCTGTTTTAAGAGCTCATTACTCAAGAAAGGTGCATTTGACTTTACACAGCGTGATGCCTATATTAAACATAGTTTAAATCACCTGCTTTCATTAGAACTGGATTGACTTAATGTAGTTGAGAATTCTGGGCTACTGCTCTTATTGACAAAATTCAGATGTTGCTCCCTGTTCAAGAGATAAGCTTTGAAGGCAATCAGCTGTATAGGCCTGCTCACAAGTTCAGAGAGAATTAAAAAAAGTGTATTTTTCTTTTGGACTAATATAAAGGACTTATCTTAATTTGCACCATTAGCCTTTAACACTGGGATTTAACCTCTAACACTGTACCCCTGAGATCTCAGATGAAGTCAGGTCAACGGGGCAGTTTGCCTTAGTTGATGAGGAATGGGTTAGAGACCAGTTGATCAATCTGGACATCCATAAATCCATGGGTCCAGATGGGATGCACCCGCAGGTGCTGAGGGAACTGGCGGAAGTCATTGCTAGACCACTCTCCATCATCCTTGCCAAGTCTTGGGAAACGGGAGAGGTGCCTGAGGACTGGAGGAAAGCAAATGTCACTCCAGTCTTCAAAAAGGGCAAGAAGGAGGACCCGGGTAACTATAGACCGGCCAGCCTCACCTCCATCCCTGGGAAAGTGATGGAACACCTTATCCTTGGTGCCATCTCAAGGCATATCAAGGATAAGAGGGTTATGAGGGGCAGTCAACATGGCTTTACCAAGGGGAAGTCATGCTTGACCAACCTCATAGCCTTTTATGAGGAAATAACACGGTGGATGGATGATGGCAGAGCGGTGGATGTGGTCTACCTTGACTTCAGCAAAGCATTTGACACAGTCTCCCACAGCATCCTCATAGCTAAATTGAGGAAGTGTGGCCTGGATGATCAGGTAGTGAGGTGGACTGCGAACTGCCTGAAGGACAGAAGCCAGAGAGTTGTAGTCTATGGGGCGGAGTCCAGTTGGAGGCCTGTATCTAGTGGAGTGCCTCAAGGGTCAGTATTGGGACCAGTATTATTTAATATATTCATCAATGATTTAGATGAGGGAATTGAGTGTACTGTCAGCAAGTTTGCTGATGACACCAAGCTGGGAGGAGTGGCTGACACGCCAGAAGGCTGTGCTGCCATCCAGAGAGACCTGGACAGGCTGGAGAGTTGGGCAGGGAGAAACTTGATGAAATATAACAAGGGAAAGTGTAGAGTCCTGCATCTGGGCAGGAACAACCCCAGGTTCCAGTATAGGTTGGGGAACGACCTGTTAGAGAGTAGTGTAGGGGAGAGGGACCTGGAGGTCCTAGTGGACGGCAGGATGACCATGAGCCAACACTGTGCCCTTGTGGCCAAGAAGGCCAATGGCATCCTGGGGTGTACTAGAACGGGGGTGGTCAGTAGGTCAAGAGAGGTCCTCCTTCCCCTCTACTCTGCCCTGGTGAGACCGCATCTGGAATATTGTGTCCAGTTCTGGGCCCCTCAGTTCAGGAAGGACAGGGACCTGCTGGAGAGAGTCCAGCGCAGGGCAGCTAAGATGATTAAGGGAGTGGAGCATCTCCCTTATGAGGAAAGGCTGAGGGAGCTGGGTCTCTATAGTTCGGAGAAGAGGAGACTGAGGGGTGACCTTATTAGTGTATATAAATATATAAAGGGGGAGTGTCACGAGGATGGAGCCAGGCTCTTCTCAGTGGCAAACAATGATAGGACAAGGGGTAATGGGTACAAACTGGAACACAAGAGGTTCCACTTAAACTTGAGAAGAAACTTCTTCCCAGTGAGGGTGACGGAACACTGGAACAGGCTGCCCAGGGGGGTTGTGGAGTCTCCTTCTCTGGAGACATTCAGGGCCCGCCTGGACACATTCCTGTGTAACCTCATCTAGGTGTTCCTGCTCTGGCAGGGGGACTGGACTAGATGATCTTTTGAGGTCCCTTCCAATCTCTAGCATGCTGTGATACTGTGATACTGTGATTTTTCAGCCACTGGGGCAGATGCCTGCCAAATCCCCTACAGCACCTCCAGAACTGCTCTTGTCAGTAGTTTTGAGAAGCTTTGTGCTATAGCTGCACACACATGGCTCAAAGGCAACATGTGACCTAAAATTTATGTAAATGCTCATTTAATTTAGGATAGAATATTCAATATAATGTTTTCCAATCACCGCCTACTTCAGAAGATGCTACAGTCACCTAATTTACTCTTTCAACCCTGGAGACTCAGCGCTTAGTATTCTAGTCTTACACTTCCCAAATGCAAGACTGCTGTTCACTTTGGTATGCAAATCATTGGAGTCAGGAGACAAAAATATCCAAATTAAGGAAAATGAGGTGGCTAATTATGTTTCCTATTTACACACATCAGACCAAAAAAAAAAAAAAAAAAAAAGATGCTTTTTCAACTGTGTGTTTCTGCAATTACTAAAGCAAAAAAAAAAAAGGTTTTTTCATAGATAAAATCCTGTTTATACCAACCTCTATTTTTCTGATTGCAAAACTGACCTCATATATGCCTTCAGAGATGCCATTTCGAACTCTGAGCCTCACTTACCTTTTATCATTTAAAAGGAAAACATGTCATGTTAAGTATCTCTCAGATCAATTCCTTTCAGGTAAGTTAAGCCCCTGGAGTATGTAGATTAACACATTATTGCTCTTTGAATACTCATATTGATGTGATGGAAAAAAATAGGTCATGCTTTCACACTCTTAGGACTCAATTTTCATTGTTTATTCATCTGAGTCACTAGGCTTGAATTCCTAGGATTCCTGCAATAGACTTCTAGGCATACAGAACAAAAAAACCCCAGTAAATTTGCCAAAAAAAAATTTGATTTGTAACAGACATGAAACAACATGCTTAGATTCAGCCAAATTATGTATCATGCAGACTGCAGATAGAGATGTGTAATAATACTAGCATAAAGCAATGCTGTAACAGTTTTATGGAACAAGATAAAGAACCCTTGCAAGCCACACTGGAAAACCAACCCACTTTGGTCTGCTGTGTCATTTTCCAAAGATGCATAATGGCTTGTCTTACCACTAAAGCCTGCAGAGAATGCACACCTACACTCCTTTACAAACACTATGAAAGTTTGGGTCAGGGTTCTTAAAATTTGTGAATTTTAGGCAGTGTAGTATTACATAAACTTAAATGACTAATTGCATATACATTAAATACGCACTTAAAAGCTTATACCGCTTTCAACCTTTCAATTACATTTTTCCCTTCAGAATAGCCATTCTTGGAAATTTTACTTTCACATAGGCTATTCGCTGGTTTCCTAGGATTTCTGACAAAGCACCTGTAACAACATTTATTTTGATACCATTTGGTTTGCATGTCACAAGGACTTTTAGATAAATAACTTTGTCACTATAAATGCATATCTCAACCTCTCAAGTTTTTGTTTATTTTCTTAAATCATAACAGATTTTCTTCAAACAGGATTTGATGGCAGAATATGGGGAAATCAAGTATAGCAAATAAGCTAGAACTGTACAAACACAGTTCCTGTCATCTATCATGCATTAAAAATGCAACTACATACCAAGAAAAATATATTTGATCTTTGCACACTGCAGACAACCTGACTGAACAGAAAAAAGGGAAAATTATCTATGGGAACACAGAGAATCTCAGCTTCTTTAGGTCTTAAAAATACAGTCTAATACCTTCTCTAAGACCTATATGGCATCTAACATTTTATTTTACTCACAGAAACTCAGATTATTGTATGAAGGCATGTCATCCTCCAGAGAAATTAAACCCAACTGAAATGTGTGGCAGGACTAGGTGGCATATTGTACCGTTAGCTAACTATGCCTTCTTCACATCTTAAAAATGTGATTTACTATTATCATTGGCACACCATTTTTTGTGAATCCCTGCCTTTCCTCTCCTCTGCCACACATAACTTACAGCCACAAAGCGGTTTCAAAAATGGTCTGTGTTCAACAGATCTAACAGAGAAACATGTTCTGCATCTCATATTACATTCTTATATGCCGGAATATGAGTACAGAAGCTCTCATCAACTTTTGATGGTTTCCTTCAACATCTAAGTCTAAATGTTTTCCAGTTGTGAAATTTCCCTAGCAGCATTTGCAATTTACAAATCCAATGTAAAATTCCTCAGGACAGGCCAGAGGAATATCCACACTTTTAAGCCAAAAGTCAAAACAGATTTTTAAATCTTGTCCAAGTGTAGAAGAGTAAACAAGTCATATTTAAAATGTCTAACTTCTGTTAAAACATATTCACCCTAACGATAAAATAAAGAGAGTACAACATAATGCATGTGATAAGAGAATTCTTTCTGCAAAGCATTTTGTTTACCCTAGAAATGTTATAATCTGGTCCCTTTGGCAGATACTAAGACATGATGCTGTTCCTTCAGTAATGACAGTAACACTGTAATCATACTGATAAAACTGACAGTAATCACAATACATTTACATAAAAAAAGTGAGACGCTTCAGGTTTTAAAACTTTAAGAATTCCATAATGTCCAAACATATTTCTGTTTTCCTACAAGAACTGAGGAAAGTTAAGTTCCAATACATAGAAGGAATAAAGCTGAAAAAGTATTAAACTTGAGTTAGCATCACATGTCCAGACTTGGATCATGGCAGTTAAAGAAAAGGAACCAACAATTGTCTTCACTCAAGCTATTATATGTCTGCCAAAATCAACTGTTGCTACACTGGCACAAGAGGCAAGTAAAAGCTCAGAACTTCATTATAAATTCTGATATATAAGATCTGAGTTACCTTAGTTATACCTGCTTTCCACTGCTCGGGACTAGACACCCTGGTACTTTCAGTTCAGATAATCAGTTCCAGGGAAACATTCCTCAAGTTCATAAATTACTTATCTAGGCATTATCCTGCTACTTAAAATAATGAAATCCTTTTTCTCCCTCCAAATTTGCCAGAGGCAAAGATGCAAGTCAATCTTCATCTCAATTATTCATCTGCACTAACTGACTTTTGCTATGACTTCATCCTTCCTTCAGTTTTAACTTCTAGAACAGCCATTTGAAAGAAATTTCCATTATCTACTCACACGTTCAATCCTCTGAAAATGGCATTCTGACTTCCTGTTTTTAGTAGGGATTACTTCATGCTTTATTCTCAGAAAGCATGCACCTGCACAGCAAATTGATTATAGTCTATTTCTACATATTGACATAACCTCAGATTTAAGAAATGTAACAATTTTAAATAATTAATATTAATAAAATAAAATACTGAATATTAAATATTAACTTTATTTATTTTAAACAATTCTATTATTTTAATATTATACTTCATGTAAAATATTAAATATTATATTTATAAAAACCTGAATAGTTAAAAATTACCCCTAACAAAAGGGAGAGATTTCTTTTACCAGGCTGTCTTGCTAGCTGCAATTGGTGTCTGCTACTCAGGGCATCTTCTATCATCATCACCTGTTCCAAATTGCTGAGAAATTGCAGGGTAACAAGGCTTTAGAATGCAAAAGTCTGTCACTGAGATTACTACTACACTGCTGTTTTCAACAAAGAGCTCTAAGAAAGCTAATTAGAACTACTTTAAAGCAATATGCTTATTAGCATAATCGGAAAGTCTGTCATTAGAAAAGAGGAGATACAGACTCTGTTCCATTATCCATATTACAATCCTGTTTTTATTTTTTTTTTGTTTTTATTTTTTTTTTTTTTTTATTCTTTTAAAAGACAAGACCACAATTAATTAATTTAAAAAATATACAAAAATGTGGTGGTTTTGCCCCAGCTAGCAGCCAAGCACCCACACAGCCACTTGCTCACACTATTCTGCTAAAAGGAGAGGAGCGAAAATAGGAAGAACAAATGGGAGAGAAATCAAGGGTCAAAACAATGACAGGTGAAATCACTCACCAACTACTGCTGCAAACAAAACAGACTTAACTTGGGAATTTAATAATGTCAGTTAACATTTTAATTACTGATTCAGGTATTCAGAAACAAAGATGACAAACAATTAAAGACTTATAGAAAACACTCCCTGCCCCCTTTCCCAGGCTCAACTTCACCCCAGACATATCATAACTCTGTAGGTCGCACTTGGTCCCTTCAGTGGCAGTACCTGCCCTGGTGTGGGTTATCCATGTATCACAGTCCCTTCAAGGATATTATCAACTCCACAACGGAACTCCTCCTACTATTCAAGCCTTACTGTTCCTCTTTCTGGTCACTGTCTAACCAGCTTCACTGATGGGCTCATACATATTCTTCAGTGGGTATATTATGAAACCAACAGCAGCCAACACAGGGCAGGCCCTGGCCTCTTTCATTGAGGCCACCTCTTCAGTTCCCTCCTCTCCCCACCACCAAAACCTTCCAATTTATCCCCAGTAAAACATAAACTATTGAGATTTTTTTCTTTTTTAAAAAGTATGATTATTGGCTGGAATCTTGGAAGATGAACTTGCATTCAGAGCCAGCCCCATCTACTCTCTTGGCTCTCCCTGCCTATATCCAGGCATTCTTCAAGGATACAAGTCATGTTCTCTGACTTGGTTCCAGCCCATTTGCCCTGCCAAGGACAGCAATTTCTAAAATCCTACTGAGAAAAGAATGAAACATGCCTCTTTATACTAGAATTCTCCATTCCTTAATTCCAAATTCTAATTTCAAACAGCTCTTAATCATTTATCAATTTTCTGTTACAGGAATGTACCACATAAACACAAAAATCTTCCTTTTGTAATTAAGTTCCTGGATTCACTAATCAGTTATGCACATTTTACACTGACTCACTCTTCCCCACCATTTGGAGCCACATCACCAGCAGCTACAAAGGAAAAGAGCCTTTTCAATCGCTATGTAATAAAGGTTTAAAGGATTCTTCTGGCTGTTAGTGCTTTGAGTGTTAGAGAAAAACAGTACAAACCACAGCTCTTTCCCCAGCATCTGCACCCCACCAAGCTTCATACCAAGAAAACATCCCATAAACCCTCACAAACTGATGCTTATTTCCTGGCCCACTCACACACTACAAGTCACCTCTACTCACCCCTCACACAACAACATAACTGCCAAATTACATCATTCCTCATTAGTATCCTGTGGATATAAAAGAGGCAATTCCTTTATGCAGTGGTTTGGATTTTGTTTTATGTGCACTGCACCACTGCTTCTGCCTAGCTGACCACAGAACACACTTCTATATGCATGTGAAATGAATTAGTATTATACTAATCCACAACTGCACACTACGAGAAAAGAAAGCAGAACAAAAGATGGTATATATGGTAAAGCTGACAATAGTCAGCTTGGACATAATGTTTTCACACCTTTCCTTTCCAGATAAACTGTCACAGTCAAAACTTACTAATCACACAGCCATTATATGACTTGCTGCCCTGCTTTGCAGAGCTCCAGCAATAATCAGATAGTTACATTTCCTAACACACACATTACAAAGCTGACTGATGTTCTTCCCTAACTCCTCTCATCAATTGCCCTTGCACCACTGGTAAGTCTGAGCAAATTCTGGTCACAGCAAATTCTGCTCATTACAGATCCTTGCAAAGAAAACAGCCGTTGAAGGTGTTTTTTTTCTCTTTTTTAAAAATTTTATTTTATTAGAAAAATAAAAAAATGTTGAAAAATAAAACAGGGAAACATTTGTTTCAAAGAGGCATTTAAGACTTTTTTAAACTGTGTTTTTAAATATAGCCTTTGATTAAGCACAGTAGCAAGGTATATTTTCCTGGACTTATTTGACAAGTAGAACAGACACATTGCACTTTTCAACTTCATCTCACACTCTTTCAATAGGAACACAGGGAGCCAAACTAAAAGGTATCTACAGTCCTTTATAATTTTTACAAACTGCTTCATTCCTGTTCCCTGCCTCAACTCCCTTGATCTCCCATCATAAAAGAACACGCTGAAGGCAAAACAGAATGAGAAACCATGAAGAGAGAAGACTGGAGAAAAGGCAGCTTAGGAAGTACTTTATAGTCTTTCAGTACCTAGAAGGGGACTACAAGAAATCCATAGACAGACTTTTGACAAGAGGATGTAGTGATAGGACAAGAGAGAATGGCTTTCAGCTGACAGACTGAAGGTTTAGATTAGACATTAGGAAGACATTCTTTACTATCAGGGTGGTGAGGCACTGGAACCTGTTTCCCTGAGAAGTTGTGGATGCCCCATACTTGGCAGTGTTCAAGGCCAGGTTGGACAGGCCTTGGAGCAACTAGTGGGAGGTGTTCCTGCCTGAGCTTACACATCACTGAAAAAGTACCTTCTTCTATTTGAGCTTACCACCTTCATTGTATGTTTTTTCTGTTATAAAAAAGTAACTATGATACCCTCTCCCCAGCATTTTTATAGACCTTCGTCAATATCTCATCTTGGTCATCTGCTTTCCAGCCTTTTCAGTCTAGTACAACTATCATGTTGTTCTTCATTACTTTCCCCAAAATTCCAGACACTCACATTGCTTCTTAATAGGCCATGATGTTTCCATGGAACTAGTGCTACTCCTGAGGAGTTAATGGTCAGCTCCTGGCTGATTCCTTCATATGCAGCATTAGGATTTGCTCATCCATGTGGATCATTAACAATCCAATGTAGCTCAACAAGCTCCCATCTTAGCACGCAGTTTTTGGAACTCTTCAGCTTTTACTAGTGTAAATTATTTAGTATGATCAGTACTTCTGATGAAACTTTCACTCCTTTACTAAGCTTTTTACACAGATACTATATTCCCAAACTATAGCCTTCAAGTTCAGAATGTATTTTCAAAATTCTAAAAGACTAACTGTCCCTCCTTATGAGCCTATGTCAATACTCACAGAACTACTCAGTCACAAGGGCTTGTATGAGCTTAATGTTGTAGCTGATTCAAGAATTAAATAAACTCACTAAAGACAAATAAAGCAATTATGAATGAGATATGTGGGTTCAACTCTTGTAAACCCCATAGAAATCAAGAACGCTGGTGAGTAGGAAGTCACATTTGGCACAGCGTGCCAGGATCAGTTTTCATGCAAATTAACCTGACACATTAAAAAAAAATAATAATTTTTTTGAGATTAAAAAATACTCAAGTATGAGATGAAGCAGTCCAGCATTTCTATCATGAGCCATAATAAACTTTTGCACAGGAATACTATTAAAACAGGACTTCTTGTAAGATCAGTTCAACTATAATCAGTTCTAGCACCTAAGAAACACAATCACTAATGACAAACTCAAGTTAGATCAGCTACTACACTGAATTAGTCAATTTAGGCAATTTACATGCCAGAACAAAAAAACCAACAGAACCAGATTCACATTTTTAATAAAAGTAAATCTGAAGCAAAGCAGAGGAAAGCAAAAAAGCCCCTGGCAGCTCTCTTGTAACACTTTCAGTCAGAATCACAGTTAGATAACCACAGAAACTGCATCATTAGAAGTGTTTCAAATTGGCCTGTGAAAATAATTACAAAAATATAATGACTTTGCAGCGATTATAGCAGAGTTCTTTGTCCATAATGCAATGTTACAGCAAGTTCTTACCTTTGAAAAGGTCTCAAAAGAATCCACAGTATAGATCCAAAAATAAATTTGTCATTACAAATGACACATTACAAATGAAATTTGTCATTACAAATGACAAATTGCACTGGGCAGTTCGTTCAGATCTTGTAAGAGGGACAAGTGGTTTGGACTACAGTCTAACTGTAATACTGAGAAAAAAGAAATAAAGGCAAAAAGGAAATTCCCTTCCCATTGATAGTGGAGCTTCATAAGATGGCCAGCAGCAAATACTGATGGCATGTGAATTTATCTTCTCTTGAGTTTTGACACATCACTCAGTACTATTACAGAGTTCATCCCTAGTTCTAGCTACCACAACTGAAAGCCACAATATGTGAAAACACGGTTTCATGACACCATGCATGTCTTCTAATGAACAGCCTTCAAACCATACATGAAGAAGGAAGTTAACACTCAATATAATGGATAGTGTAAATAAATAGTATACCATGACTAGTTCAAACAGACACCCACTCAAGAAATGAAAACCTACCACTGATAAAATGCAATAACAATTGTGATATGAGACTCTTAAAGCTTGTCAACTTGCCAGAGATACACCTACTCTGCACCATCAGGTTTATGAAAGCAATCTCAAATGGATACCCTGTAAAGTGACTAAGTGGAAACACCTTGAAAAGTATATGAAACATGTTAAATCAGCAATCCCAAATTTGTGAGCAGTTTAATTTATCAAAACTTTAATTTTAGCAGAGTCATTAACAGCAAAATGACTCTGCAATTGTTTCAATGCAACTCTGAGTTCATCAACTCGCATTAACCTTTAGCCATTTCATGCATAAAGCATGTAGCAAATGTCTGCTTTGTTCAGGTCAAATTTAAGGTTAATATATATTTAGACAGTTTTCTGTCTTAGTTCTATCCAGTTAAACTCCAGTAGAATGTTTATGCTTAAATGGCCGTAGACAGATGCAGGAAAAAATTCAGTAAAATGATCTATAGTTACTCCTTCAAGAGAAATAAAGACTACCAATTTCAACTGGATTCAACTGGTTTACACTGCAACCGAACCAAATCCTGAATCCTATCCAGCAGCTGACATTAGATGCTTAGTTAATCAAGCCTAACTGCAACTATATATCAGTTGCTTAACTGCATCTGTCATTAATTTCTGCTTTCCCCAGCATATAAGGAATTAAAAATTTAATACGTATGACTTACAGATGTTAAACCCCTTGCATAAAAATCTATGAGCCTTTAATGGCAAGGTATACTACGGACAATATATATTTTACTACTATAAAATCCTAAAGGTATTACTTCAGCTTTCCTTTTTTCTAAATGAAGACAACAATATTTAGGTTTATCATCATTATTATTCACTTGCAAAGGAAGATCACAACAATACACTTCTAACTCTATAGACAGTAACACAGCTGCAACTCATTCCAGTTTGAAAACATAGGCATTATATTTGATGGTAAATTCATCACCAGTAGGTAGCATGTTGGAATGAATATATAATTAGCTTGAGATAGCACTTTAGGAAGAACATTGTGAGCTCATTCAGATACTTGCCACCAACTGCACCTGCTTTTTAAAATCTAATAAAAACATTACCAAAAAAAAATCTTATTTAAAAAAAATAATCTCTGAGCTAGGAATTCTCCAGAACAACATAGAGAAAGAAGACATTTCAATCCCTTGAAATAGTGGTGTGCATCCATCTGCTGTACCTTCCTGTACCTGACAGATGTCATGAATTACATTACCAAACTGTAGCATATGTCTCTATTTGTTAAAACACTCACTGTAAGCAAAAGAGAAGAAATAATCCTCCTCTTGCTGGATAACTTCCAGGGCCCAGTACTTACGCTTACTGTTGCACCACAGCTTTGTAATGAAAACAGACCTTGTCTAACAAGCTCTAAGCTCACTCAAGAATAGTCTCTTAATGAAAAATTCTTCACAGAATTACACAAGTGCTATGTGTTCTAAGGCGTGAACTCCAAGATATTTTGGTAGAAGCCAGCTGAAATTACTGGTATGACCACATTATTGATTAAGGGATTTTGCAATACCACACAATTAAGGAAGAACCAAAAAATACCTATGAGAAAAACTGAAGTGAAACACCCCAACTTACATGAATGTTCTCCTACAGCGCAAAGATGCTGTGGCAATACTCTGACGTATTTGACAGTATCAAGTACTTCATTAAACTTGATTTTTTGCTAAACCAGCTGTATCTTTGCATCCCTTAGTTGTAAATTAATATTACCCCTCATTGATCTTCTAAATTAGTCTCCAATATGCTATTTGATACATGAAAACTGTCAATGCACAGTTGTTCTTTTAAGCATGATCCTCTGAATGGAACTTTTCCCACTCTTGATTTACAACCATTAACTATATTTCAGTTTCAACACCATCTGATAGGAAGACAAAGTAGCATTTTCTTAATACAATTTCTTCAGACATAAGAAGTACCAAAATCTATGTTGGGAAATCTGTAAATACATGTATATCCCCTGTGTTCAGAAAGTTTTGCTAAGCCACTGTCCTTTGTGCTCCAAGGTAAAGAAAATATTATTTAAAACAGTGTTGCATAGCAATGCAAATATCTTGGTACAAATATTAGACTAGACGTCGACCACAACCTGGTTTTACTATGTTGTTATAACAATGGAAAAGAGCAAGCAACACCAAGAGGCAATGTTTCTTTACAAACTGAGCTAAAATAATGTGTCAGTTTAAAAGTTCAAACAAACGCCAACAAAAATCCAATGCAGCTGTCGAAGGGCTATTCAAGTGCACACTGGCTACAGAGCCATCACTGCTCTAGAGCTGTAATAAGAAAATGGCTGGAAAGGAATACACAGGAAAGAACATCTGCAGTTGGAAATTTTAGTATTGATAAAAGTTGCTCTTTGGAGCATTTGCTGTGGTGAAAGATGCCTGTATGCAAAGGCCCAGCCCTTAAGCCCTCTTCAGCGGCTTTCCATGGCATGTGGGTGCATGCTGGACACATGGCAGAATTCTTCTCTGTACAACCTGAAAAGTGAGTTAAGTTCTCACAAAGCAATGTGTATCACAGCAAGTTCTTGTCCCTGTTACGTCTTCTGAGAGTTGTCTGTTCACAGCTTCAGAAAAGATGACTTTTTCATGCAGTTTTTCAACAACATTCTCAACACTTGTAACACAATAGCCAGGAAGCAGGTGTTTGTGAGAGAGAATATGTAATCATTCTTATGAAAACCTTGTGAAAGAACAGTATCTTAGAGACTTTTTTTTTTTTGGGAGGGGGAGGGGTGGGCTGGGGGAAGTGACATTGCAGTGATCTGACCCAGGTTAATGAAAGTTATTTATGTAGGCACATCATACTTCAGATTTCTATGTGGAAAAAACAGTTGTATTTTCTTCATTATTACTGTATCAGGAGAAAACAGAAATCAACAACCTGATCCATACCCTGCTTAAAACCTTCTCCTAGCAAAAATTATATGGATTAGTAGCAGAGAGGGCTTTCCTGGGAGATTCAGTACTCCCCACAGCCCTCTGACAGAAGAGGTATTACAGGTCTTTTCCACTAGCTCAAGTGAACTCCTCATGAAGTCTCTTTACTATGAAATGAGCAAGATACTGTTAAAAGAATTAGTGCTCCCAAGTTTCCAATTTTTGGAAAGCATACTGCAATGTTCTGAAAATGAAAGGTACTGTACAAAGAAAACTTATGCCACTTCTCAAGCACATCTAACTGCTGACTCATGTTGAAAGATAAAACATAAACAACGAAGTGAATGAAAAAAAAAGCACAGCAAAACAAGAGAAAATGGAGCGTTCACACTCCTACGATCTGTAGTCACTACACATTGTTATTTGGCCTCCTCTGCTATGAGGCACCTGCAATCTCAACTGCAGCTAATATTTTGTAACTGAAAAGCTACAATATGCCCATAGAAATCCAAAATAGGAAGTTGCAGAGGTAATGTAGTTCCTAACTACAAACACAATTTCCACTCCCTCTGCTCTGTAATAACCAGAACTCTAGTAATGGAAAAGACTGCTTTCCTTAATGGCATTAATTTAAATGAAAATAAATGGATTCAGTTTTATTTCAAAATTCTCTTCTCTGTGCTTCAAGTGCCTGCAGGCTACATGCTGCCTCAGACTAGATGCACCTACATCAAGTAAAAGGGAGGTGACCTACCCATATGGGTGCTGTAGGAGCACCGACTCTGAAAGTAAAAGGACCTAAGCTTTAGAATTAAATTCCTTTCCAACTTTTCTGTTGTTGGTGATAACTGCAGAAAAAAACCAAAAAACAGAAAAAGAAAGGTTGCACTGAGTAGGCAGGACTTGGCATGCATTCAGTTCAAAACGTATTCAGATATTACCATGCTGATTATGAAAGCACATTAAAACACAAAATGTGGATATGCAATTGAAATACACGTGTTTAAATAAAAGATTTCAGGATACTAAATTTATCTTGATGAAAACACAAAGACTCTCCCTTCAAAGAGTGGCAGATTTTAGTTTCCAGTAAATATTAAAAAACTTAAACTAGAAAAAAACCCAAACCTGTTCTTCTTTAGTATAAAGTGACTTTGCATCTCCTGCAGAATACTAAGAGGCTGTAGAGCCAAACTGAAAAAAGCAAACTAGCTGATAACTACTTTCAAGTATTTTATTGTATTCTTATTCTAAGTGATAAAAAGACGCAAATGCTGTACCACATGCAGCTACGTGGGCATTATTATTGATTAATACAAGATGACTCATGCTGAATTAAACCATGTCTTTCCAACACAGGACTGAAAAGATGCTAAAGGTACTGATACCGTATTAATGTTGAGAAAGTACAACTTTACATTTGGAAGCAAGGGGAGAGGAAAGCAGTCATTCCTTCTCCCTTCTAAAAGAAAAATCACCAGTTTTCAGCAGTGGAAGTTAAAAAGGAATGGCAGAAGTGGCAACTGAGTTTTACAGCACTCTTGGTCTAATCAGTTATTGCTTGTGTACACAGCCAAGTGCTTCGGCCTTTTTGCTAACAACATTCATAATCACAGTGGATTTACTGCTTGATTTCAGTACGTTATTGAAGTGATTCTAGGAAAAGTGACAACTTAGGAACCATATGACTGTGCTAAAATGTTGAAGGTTCAGATAATGCAGAAATCTCACAAAAGGAAGTTCGTATTTTCACATTAACACTTCAGAAATTCAAATCCAGAATATCCTAGCAATTTAGGGAGGCATGTTATTCAAGCCAGACAACTTTGGATTATATGTCTCTTGCTGTTCAAGAGAAAATGCTTATGGATTGAAAATTCAGCCTGCAAAAGACAGAACAGGCATGCAAGAAATTAAGAAGCAGGTATGCAAGAAAGATGATAGAAAGAATGAGTGGAGAAGAGTGGCTTTAAGCAATACAGGCCTTTGGCTGGAAAAATGAATACACCTAAATTAAAACTTCAGCCTGAGGTTTCCAAGGCCAGACATCCGAGTTCAACTCCAGCTTGACGAGAACAAGCCTGTACATAAGAAAGACCACAGGTCTCCAGAAACTACAGGATTGGAGGATCCACTTTTCATAACTAGAAAATGCATAAAAGAATGCGCTTTCTATGAATACATATTTTAAAATACATACTCATTTTTTAAAATCCCAAACCAAACAAAAAGCCCTGAACAAAAGCATATCCCTGAAGTAGGATATGAATCTAGCTGAATGACAACTGAACTATTGTTCTGTAGCACAAAAACAAGTACTCAACTCAGAGCTCATTAAAATCAAAATAAATCGGATGCTCACTGCAAGTTGAGCTTGTATATAAATGTCATATATTTACCCACTCCTGCTAGATCCTGAATCAAAACAAGCCTTTTCTTTCAGCACTCCCCCCACCAAATATGTTTTATTTCCTGAAATGAAGCACAGCTTCTTCCTAATTTCACAGGATACAGATCACCCAGAACAAATAGAATCACTTTACTATTCTTATCATTATTGCTGTACAATACAGTCAAGAACAGAAGTTTCAAAAGATTGCTTAGTCCATCTTCCTGTCCTGAGGCAACATTCAAAAGCAGACATCTGTCTAAACTATCCTTATCCTACAACAGTTCTACCATATCACCCCCAGTCAGAAAATAATTGTTATTTACACATGGTAAATGCAATCTTCCTTCTTGAAAATTAGATTGCCTTTTTTTCCCCCCCATCCTTTCAAGACTCTTCTTGATCATTAGCCTTCTAATGATCAAAATAATTACATCAAAAAACCTAAAATAAATTCACACTGTGGACTGTTAAATCTATGTCCAGGCTTCCTCTTCCAGAATAAACAAAGCTAACTGAATTAAAAATTGCTCATAGTGGATAGAGGCAAACATATTTTGGTTTTCCCTTTTCCAGACTCCTTTCAATTCACTAGTAATACTCTCCGTATAACATATAATTTCAGTACAGATCTTCTCAATGCTAGTGAGAGAGAAATCATTACTCTTGCATGAACTCAGGTTGTTAAAAAAAGTCACTGCTACATGCTACCTGTAATTAATAATCTATTTTTCTTGCAATGCAGTTATTCACCAGTTTCATTTGATCATTCAATTTTTTCATACCAAGTGCAGTATTTTATAATGTAATGTTTCTCTATTTTATTTCATTCTATTGATTTCAGATTACAGTTACAATTCACAATTTGAATTCCTATTCTTGCCTTTAGAAGTGCTTGCATAAAACATGGAAATCAAATGTGTATTCATGTAAGTATACATCGATAGGAATTAAGAACTTAAGCAGCTGATCCACTCTTTGCACATCTTCCACACACATATTATCTGTTGCTCTCATTCTTTACTTCTATTAATAATATAAAACATATTTTATGCTCTGCACCCAAGTCCCACAGGCTGTACTTACTCACCTGGTACAACAGCATAATTTTTCAATTTATGTCAAGAAAAGATAAGGGAATTCAGGCATTTTTCAGATGCTTTTGTATGCTAAAGAAGATTATGCCCAATGCTTTTTTTTTTTTTTTTTTTTTTTTTTTTTTGGGGGGGGGGGAGGAGGGAAAGGGAATCAAATTATTACAGTTTAATGTAAAAAAAGATGTTTTAATGAAAAACAGTACCTCATGCAATAATGACATCTTAAATTAAAAGTATTATGTGTCAAATGATGATTGGATGAGGCCTTGGGTGGCATGGTTTAGTGTGGGGTGTCCCTGCCCATGACAGGGGGGTTGGAACTAGATGATCTTAAGGTCCTTTCCAACCCTAACTATTCTATGATTCTATGATTCTAAATTACTACAGCAAGAACATGATTAAAAATGGACACAGTGTTCTAAGTGTTAGAATGTGAAGTATGCACAGGATATGTCTCCTTAAATTGAAAACCATCTTTCAAATAAACACGTTTTCCTAGGGTTCTCTCCTAACAGCTATGAAAAAGTTAGTAAAACATTTGCATGTATGTTCTTCCTTTCTCTCTTTCACTACTTCATTGTTGAAATAGCTAAAGGTTTACTGCTGCTATGGGCTCCCAATTCTTCAGAGTTTTGAGTCAAAACACATCAGAAAAGTGACTGAACACCTGTGCATTTAAATAGCTGAACACACCACTCACCAATTCCTAAGATGAAACTATGAAGTATTATGACATTTTATTCTCCAGTCTTAATCAGAACTCAGTGCTAAGAAAGTTGGTTCAGTTACCAAGCAAAAATGATTCTTCAGGCAGGTGCTCTCTGTAATTAAGCTGGCCTGGATTTTACAAACTCGCCTTTCCCTTTATTCTGCAGCAACCAAACAGCATTCACTCGTAGTTAAAAGCCCACCTGATCTAGTGAATGTATGACAGTCTTTTTAAGCAAGTCACATTACTGCTACTTCTTCAGCCTGTAACCTTAGCATACTCTCTTAAGGCAATAGCAACCATTTCCAAGAAAAGTTAACCTTTAACTGTAAAAAAGGGAGAAAAAAAAAAAAAAAAAGGCAGCATTCTTTCCACAAAACAAACAAGACCGCCAAGAGACTTTTTTCAGACAGCAGGAAATCTGGTTCAAAGAGAACATCCTAGTGGTGGAAACACAGTATGTGATAATTTTAGCTCTTCTTTAGCTTATTGCTGCTTCTTGTAAAAACAAATTACTCCACAGTAGAAGCATTTCGGATGCTTCTCAGAGAAACAGTAACATGCTAATAAAGTGAACAGTCCTTTAAAAAAAAACCAGAGGATACCTCAGACCTTCTCCAAAGCATCATCTTCAGCTCCAGTAACATTTTCTTCCATTGGCACGTTTCTTCCTATTTCACTATGAAGCCAGAAGGTACATCCCTTCCAAGGCTTATGCAAAGCTGAAGCAACAGCCAGCCATGTCCTAAGCAAAAGAATACATAATTTAGTGCAATACACAAGTAGTTTTGATATTATCTTGCAGGTAACAGCAGATCCATTCACATAATAGAAATGTTTTTCACCAGAGACTGGCTGGTATTGCAATCTGGTGTAGCTCCCTTGGTATTTTGTCAATTTACTTTCCAACCACCAAATTCATGCTTCTGTAGACTCTTACTAGCAATTTCAGGAGTCTTTCAGAGTAAGGAAGGTTACCTTCACAAAGCTCCATCACAACACAATACCAAAATGGCTGGCTTTCCAGGGCACACTGTGCTTGCTTTCAGCCTTGCACAACAGGGACACATCACAATGTAATAAACAGCCAGCTGGTAACTTGAATTGGGAAGTAGGAACTGCTTGCATGTGTTTACCATTACCAGAGCCTGAGGATACTGAAAATAGCTGCTACCTCTTCCTCACAAGGGCTATCTCTTGGTCATACTTATAAATATAAAGCAAAAATAACTACATGATGCAGACAGTTCCCTATCTTAAAAGGATCCAGCTTCTACTGGATTACTATAACTGAGATCCAGTGCCATTTCAGTCATCTGACTTAAGATTCAGAAACTGGAACTAAAGACGCTAAGGTCCAGGTAGTTACAATCCACACAGTTGCACAGAACATCCAATAAGGTGTGGGGTGATTTGTTTGGGGTTTTTTTTGTTGTTGTTTGTTTGTTTTTACCATGTATAGCAAGAAACTAAATTGGAATGTTGGGGAATTACATTATTTGCATTTTTATCAAAAGAATTCACAAAGGTACATTTCATAGCTACAACTTTCAGATTCCAGCTTATCTATCACACTGGAGAAAAATTACTTGTGTTCCAAATAACAAATTCCAAATAACAGTTTCTGCTTGTTTTGGCTGGGTTTGAGTTAATTTTCGTCATAGCAGCTGGTATGGGGCTCTCTGTTTTGGAGCTGTGGTGGGAACAATGCTGGTAACACAGGGATGTTATTGCTGAGCAGTGCTTACACAGTGTCAAGGCCTCTTCTGCTTCTCACCCCACCAGCAAAGTGGCTGGGGTGCACAAGAAGCTGGAGAGGGGACACAGCTGGGACACAGCTTTGTTTATGCACACGGCTTTTGCTTTACCTATTAAACTGTCTTTATCTCAACCCATGAGTTTTCTCACTTTTACTATTGTAACTCTCTCCCCCATCCCAATGCAGGGGCAGTGAGCAAGTGGTTGTGCGGGGCTGAGTTGTTGGCTGGGGTTAAACCATGACATAGCCAGGCACAAACTAACAATTCTGCAGTTGCTGAACACCAATTAAATTGAAAGCCCACAATGTGATTTTTTGACAATTACTGGTATGTTTTTCTGATCCATTTGCATTTATATGTCCTGGTAATTGCAATTACAGTGCAGGTGCATTACGTTAATTCTGTACTATGTGCATTTTAAGTATTTTTCTATGCCTTACTCAAAATTTCACAATGACTAAGTAGGAATGCAGCATAAAAGCTATTTTAATATTAGAATAAATTTAGTCTTGGTTCCTGATGCACCCTATTGGATTTTTCCTCCTTTGAAAGTCAGTTTTCCTTCTTCAAACATTCACTTTTATTGCAATTTATCCCAAACAAAAATGAGTAACAAACAAACATAATAAAACAGGCAAGTGCAATGAAGAAAAGATCAACAGAAATGATCTACAGTCCCCAAAGCAGTGCCAGATATTTATGTGCATTTATTTCCTTTCCTCCACTCAGTAACTGCTTTAACTGTATACCAGAATCTCTGCTTTGGACCTCAAGATTCCAATCAAATCTTCACAGGCATTTCAACTGTATAAAAAACACAACTGACATTCCAATCTTCGTATTCTCCATAGTTCAGAGAAAGCAACTACGGAGCACTCCCCTTCAACTTCCTCCAGTAACGAGTGACCATTTGTTCCTACCAGTTAAAAAGTCTCCAGAGCAAAAAGTATCCTTTGGAACAAATTCAGCACTGGAAGGCACTGATGACAGTTGTAAGTCCATCTGTAGTTCCTGCACATCTGTTTTCACTTACAGTTGTTCCATATCATTGATTAAATTTTAAAAATCCATATATTTCTAAAAACCACATAGATTTCCAGTGAAATAGAAGAGTAATAATACTAAAGGGGTTGTACTATGTCATTTTTCTCCCCTCTTTCATAAACTACATATGGAAAAAACATTAATGTTGAATATTAATTTGTTCTTAATGAGGAGCATTAACATCACCCAGACTTAATTGGACAATGCCTCCACATCACTGGTAATGAAAAAATCCTTGTTATTTAGAATCACTTGAGTAAATAGGCCTGATTTTCTTCTGGCGCTTGAAACAGAATCGAAGGCCTAATACAATTTTACATAGGTCTTACTTTCCTTAGCAATCTAGTATATAAATCATCTAAGTTAGGTGAACAGAAGTGTTCTCAACTTTATTTAAGAAATGTATGCGGGGGAAAAAGAAGCTCTATTGGAGACAAGATCAGTTTACCATTTTACAAGTGTTAACACCCACAGAAGTCAGGAGCAAATAGCCCCCTGATAAAAATCTCTCACAGCATGTCACACAAATGCAAGTTAGTAAGGACAAAATAGTCAAAACCAGCAGAGCAAGGACACAACTTCCACTCTATTCTTCCAGTAGCAAATATAGTAGCAGGATCCAAAAGGAGACATCTTAAAATTATTTACTTGCGTCTAACCTGCTGCTCAGGAAAAGGCTGACCGCTGATACGGTGAAGGAGAATGCACCTTGGAAACCACAAAAGAAAAGCTCAAAACAAACAGAAGTGGCATTTCAGTTTTGGGTACAACTCCTAAAGAAGGTCAAACTTGAGACTAACATAAAAATTCTCCTTTTGTGTCTTGACACAGGAGAAAAATCTAAAGATCCACTTCAATCTTCTGAGCACTCATCTACTAAAAAAGAGCTGTTTAACACATAATTGCAGAAAACTGTGTTTTGCAATATGGTCACAAGTAATAGTTGATGAGAAATAATTCAGTTCAACAAGCGATTTAAACAGAATAATGAGGTATCTTTGTTTTACGGTTTTGTTTGTTTTTAACAAGGCTGCAGGGAAGTTTTAAGCCAAAATTATGATTCTGTGTGTAAATACACGATTGGAAGGACTGCAGAAAACAGAACCAGGCTCTTTTCAGGAGTATGCACTGAGGCAATGGGCACAAACCAAATAAACAGTGAATTCCACCTGAAAATAAGGAAACAGCTTTGGATGATGATGATATTCAAATCTGACTGGACATGGCCATGGGCAACCTGCTGTTATTGACCCTGCTTTGAGCAAGGGCATTGAAGCAGATGGCCTCCAGAGCTGCCCTTCAAGTTCAGCTAAAATGTGAAGAGCTTTGCACTTCTTTCTGGAGAGGTGTTATGCTACATTCTCTCTCTCTGCATATATACACCTCAAAAAACCACCAAAGCTGAACAAATTTAAGCTGGGTGCTGATTCTAAATCAATGCTAAGATCAGCCCAGCTATATCTGAAAACAGGACTGGAAGGCAGCACTGACCCTGGTGTATTTGTTCCTCACTGGAACTTGCATGCGTGGAAAGCCAAAATTATGGGTTTGGGTTCTCTTAAAAGCAACTCTTCGATTTTATCTCATCAATAAACTCTCCATAATGGTTTCCTTTGGCTCCCACTTCCTTTAAATGTGGCGAGCTACAGCTACATAAGACTGCTTGCATAGGAATGTTCTGAACTGACGAAGTTGAACACAGAAATCAGGTGTGGAATGAGGCATTAAAAATGGGCACTCTGCACTCGACAACTGATCAGCCTAGAGCTGCACACAGCTTATGTGACTTTGGCTACAGCCTCTGTATTTGCCTGCACCCACGTCCACTCTTGGCACCAGCCACGGAAAATAGTGAACAGCCTGAATGTCTACAGCCTGAAACAGGTGGCATGTCATGTGAAACCCTTCTCATGCTGCTCAGGTGTGAAGGCTCCTACAAATCACCACAGATGCTGTGAACACCTCACTGCTGAACAAAGACAGAGGGAAAAAGTATTGCATCTGTTACAAAACTCCTGACTTTACCCTGAACACATGGAAGACCAAAGACTTTATTATCATATAATTTTATGGCTTAATAACTCAAGTTCTACTTTTTCTTAAAACTCAAATGCCTATTAAACACAGATACACACCTTGCCATCCACAGAGCCCAGACACAGAGGAAGCAAGCGCTGGGGGCAGAAAGGGCAGACTAAGCCGGTCCCACGCTCATCCCGTCAGTGCACACGTCTAGCTTTGCTTCACAGCGCGGCGCGAAAGCGCACCGCACACCACCAAGACCAGACCCCTCCGCGGAAACCCGCGGACATTGCGCGCAGCGGCCTCCCCTCAGCGCGGCACATAGCAACGGTCGCTGGGGAACGCGCATGCGCCACAGAGCAGCCGTTAAGATTCGAAAAGCGCGAGGCACGGCGCGTGCCTAAAGCCCCGCCTCTTCCCCCCCTCCGTGCGCGCAGGCGCCATGACGGGTGTGAGCGTCGCGCACGTAATGGCGGAGTTCAGCGTTAAATGCAGAACGCAGAATCCGGGTGACTCCCACCTGTGTGGAGCAGCACGGAATGCCTCATAACGGCAAAGAGGAAAGGGCAAATAACAGCATCTCCAGAAAAGTTTTTGTCCCTTGGAATTTCACTTATTTATAGTGAAATTACAATGAAATATAACTGTCTGTAGTGCTGGTCTGGTTATGCTAGAGTGGGGAAAAAATCCTTCACCAGCTGCTAGCAGAAATTCCACCTGTAGAGTGCACACTTCCTCAGCCCTGGGATGTGTGCTGCGGGGTACAGCCACAGTGTTCTGTGGTATTGAGCACAGCTGAACACACCCCTAAGTTATTCTGTTGTCATGTTGCTGATTTTCTGCTGGTAAAGCAGTGACTGAAAATGAGATGCAATTACAAAGAACTGCAAGATTCCAAACCTCAGCGCACCAGCTCAACCTCGGCACAGCAGGCCCTGCTGCTCCAGGAGGGGCTGTATCCTGCCTCCTGAAAACGGCCGCGCCTGTTGCTGAGCCTTATCCTGCACATGGACAGGAAAAGTGAAAATACATCGGGAGCAAACCTGCTGAGGTCATGAACAGGCCCCATGGACCACCAGGAAATAGCTGCCTTTCCAGTGGGTAACAGACACAAGTATCTCAGGGCAGTCTGTCAGGATGCTGCTATCACTTGTATAAGGCTGCAGCACAGCTTATGCAGCCATTTGCAACATGGTTATATTTTGTCCACATCTAAATTTGAGTGAAGGTTTCCTTAGCATGTATCCCTTGTTAATACTTAATTCTGAAGAAGCTCTGGAAGAACAAATGAAATAAGAAAAATACCATGTCACAAATTCATCTTGAATTACTTTATTTTTCACAATAATAAAAAATAAATTAGTCATAAACAAAAATAGTTAACATTTTTTCATCAAAGAGAAAATGTATACAATATGGAAAGGATGCTGTACAGTTCTGGTTCAGGTGCATTGCCATGGATACATATTCCTGAACGAGTCAGAAAGCAATTTGCCTATATTCTCCCCCTTTAATTCACTCAATGAACGGCTAATCAGGAAGTTTAGAAAACTGTATTATGGATTTACAGTATGACATATATACAAAAATATATATGTAATACTTGTGCTATAAAATTCCCTAAAAAGCTGGGTTAGTAAAATGAAAAAGCTGGACAAAATTTGAATCATATATGTAAATAAATACATATTAGGTCCCTTTTAATAAAAAAATCTGCCTATTCTAGATATTTGAAATATTTTGGTGCAGTGGCTTGTTCCATAGACACAGCTCAGAATTACTTATTTCCCATAGACATCTTGTATTTACAAATAACAACAAAATAAGTTATAATAAAGTATATCCTTCTGCCAAAATCAATTATGAGGGTCAAGTATAAAATTTTATACATATTAAAAAAGTTAGGGTTTCTTTTGTCTCCAGTCCTTCCTGATCCTCTATGTAGATCCTGAGTGACTATGATGGGACTTCAAAAGTTTGTACGTACCCAACCCCTGCGAAGGCCACTGGTCTCGAGAGACCAAACACAGCACGGATAAAACAGTCCAGGGCAAGCAGCAATGACAGCTGTCGCTGGAAAGTCAATGATTGCTCAAAATTAAGCTCCTCTCCTCTCCAGATATAGTGATAGTTATCTATAACCCGTTATAGTAAACGAGGATACAGAAGATGGGGAACTCACATTCTTCAGAACTACTGGTTGCTAAAATCTTAGAAGCAGAGCTGAGTTCAGGTCTGGTGTGAGTTCCCTTAAATGGAATTCTCTCCCTTTCACCAGGTCTGAATGTCACCAACAATACTGAGACACTACAATGATGACAAGTTTGCTTGAAAATATATTGAAAATGCTTAGTGGGTGATTTTTCATTTCTGATATAGAAATAATTATTTTACCCCATTTTCTAAATAAACAGCTAAGGTATCCCCTACAAACATATTCTGTAACTTACGAATAAAGGAAGTTTACTTTCTATGCTCAAATTTTCATGTTTTGTGTGTTCCAATTACAGACATGCACATTACCTGCATAATACACAGAACAGCTCTTACAGAGACACTAAGTGTAAGTGTCAAGAAAACCACGTAGACACCCAGTTTTCCTTTGTGGAGACAATAATTCTCATTTTTTTATGCAATAAGTGTTCATATGAAAAGCCTCTACATACTTCAATAGCTGTGCAATCACAGTTTCATTGCACAGAAATGAATTCAGTAGGTACCTTAATAATGTGCATTTAAAACTAGCCAGCATGGATACATGCACACACACAAAAAAAAAACCCACAAAAAAGCAGATCACTGGACTGGCAGGAATATAGTTCTTTTAAATAGCTGGGCCTAGTTCTAACACAGATTCTTATCAACCAAATGGCCAGTTCAGTAATTCTGGCAAAATCAAATATTGTTACCCGAAGGACAAAGGGATGGAAGTGAGGTGAGAGGAAGAGGAGAACACTTGTGGGTGTTAAAGGGAGACAAGTCGGGATGAGGATGAAGAAAAGCAAAGCCCTGGAAAGCACATTTTACTATTTATGGTGGTATAGATACAAAGAGTGGAAGCAAAGTATTTCCTTCAGGAAGGCATAACCTTCCCTCTTCTAGCCATAAGCTGTTTCCAGCATCTACCTCCTTCAGTGGCACCTTCTAGGACTCTGACATAAGCAAAGTAAGTAGCAAGGTCCTGGCAGTACTGCTGCCCCTTGTGGTCTCCTGCTCTATGAGTTTCAGAGGGCTATACTGACCATTTTTATCAAGTTTATGAACAAGTAACCTAACATCTTCTGCGACACATTAGGTTTCTTTCTGTATAAAAGGACCACCACACTATCATAAAACCAGGATTTAACCAACAACATTAAGCACTGCTTTATTCATACAGAAAGTTCTTCATTTGCTTTAGTATTGGGAAAAAAAAACAAAAAGAAAATAGATTATGTGTGTAATGAAGATACTAGTTCCCTGTGCAGAGATACTGAGGTAATCCTCCATCGCATCACTGGGCATACACTATAGTTGGACTTCCAGGCTAGCAGGCTTCTAAGAACATGTCTCCTGCAGTGTTCTCCCCAGCACTCAACTGCCTGCTAACAAGCTTGCCCCTAATTGAGAGCCCTGGGGACTGAAGGTTAGAGACACTAAAGCAGATACTAACTGTCTCATTGCTGGCCGTATCAGGCAAAGGGTCATTCCCACAGGAGCAACCTCTCATGCTTCCACACCATCATCTTCAGTTTTCTCAGCTAGTCAGAAGAAGGGAGAACTCCAGGAATTCAGTGCTGCTAGTAAGAAATCTCAAACTTGGCATCCAATTCCTATATACAAGCAATACTGCCTACATATGTTTGGATCTGACATTGTGCAGGAGCTAGCAAACCCTGATGGACCCTTGATAACTTGATAAACAACTGCACCAGCAGTCCTTAATTCCAAAAGGAGAGTGCTTTGGAAAACACAGCCTGCTTTGGATGGAGCTGATTTTGGCCAGCTGCATGTCTGCAAGACATGAAAGCTGTGTGTGGATTTTACCCCTATAAGCAGTTAAACTGCTTAGACTCCTTAAATCAAGAATCTACAGCAGTCTTCTTACACTTACTCTGGTGTTACTGGATTGTGTAAGGTGAAAATCTTTAAGTCAAGGAAGCTTTTTTTTCCACCATTCTGTGGGATTTTGATGGTGTTAAAATGTCAGGAAAAGAAATTAAAGCTTTCAGACTCAAAAGGCTCCATCATCCCTTACTTATATTGGTTTTATATCCGCTCTAAGTCTACTTACTGCATTCATTAAGTCCACCTCTGATTTACAATGAAAGTAAAATCAGGCCCTCTGCAGGCATCATCCCAACTTGGTGCACTGCTCTATTAAAATAAACAGTTACTATAGCAACATTTTCAAAAGTGCACTTTGTGTGATGGTAAAATCTTATGCAGCACTTTGTACATAATATTACTACATACAAGTGCTGAAAAGAAAGATTCATTAGTTCATTTAGCAGGAGCAACTACTTTGATTATGCTGACACACAAGAAGAGATGATAAATGATGAAGTTCTGCAACATTCTGCAGTTTCCTTATTCTCTGATGTTTAATTAGGTGACACAATCTTATTTTTGTTTTATCTGATACATCTGAAAATTGTCCCTTTACTAAAAAGTACAGTTTGTACAGTCATAACTCACTGCATTCAATTCACAAAGCTGTACACATTAGATGTAATACAGGATTACAGTGATATGTATATGTATATATTCTTTGATACTTAGCTCCCATGAACTCTGTTTACGGTGCCTACAAGATGATCATCTTTGTAAAATAACCTAATGGCTAATTTCAGAGCAAAATAACATATTTTATAAAAGACCAGGATCATCTGTTTGTGTTCTGAGTCACTGCCCCACAGCCAAAAGTGTGTGCAAGCAGATTATGTTCTGTGAACTGACTGCAAACCTGATTTCCTCTCTGCATTTCATTTACCTTGTGATTTTCAGAAAGCCTTTGTATGGGACAGGTATTTCTCTCAAGCTGGCATGATACACTTCCTTGGGACAAAAAACAAAAGAGACAACAGCAAGAATTACATACTGTATGTCAAGATTTGCTGCAATGAGATAGCCAGATGAAAATCTGTATTTACAAACACCGGATTCCAGAATTTTTATGCTGCACTTTCTCTGAATTATTCTTTGGTTAGGAATCTAGGGAATATAAAATGATCACAAACCTGTATATTATTTTCATGTATACATCTTTATAATACAAGGGAATATGACTGTGAAAGATTCATGAAATTAAAGGTTTTCTAATCCTAATTTCTAACAGCTTTATATCAATTAGTTACAGTGGAAAATGCCAGATCAAGGTGTACAGAAACAGACATTATTGGTTTGTAGTCACAAAGAGTAACTACCAACTTTGGGGGAAACGCTTCTTCATTTCACTAAGTCAAACGACAGTAGTTCATTGTGTCCAAAATATATTTTTCACCAGTGACCAAATAAAAAAATCTAAGGTCTGTCTCCATTCCGTCTTCTACATCCTCTCCACCAAGTCAGTAAGAAGAAAAGAATAAACAGTGAGGCTCAAACATAGCTCTTCAGCAGCAGCCGGACACTCAGTCACTGTTGTATCATATCACTGGGAGTGATTTAGCACAGATTATTAAAATGGTTTTTGAACTCAGACACTAGGCACCTTAGAAATAGATGCACAGCTGGGTTACCACCAATTTACAAGCAATATGTTGTAATAAAAAGCTGAATATGCAGAAGTGTTTGGTTTATCCTTCAGCCTTATTTACAGATTTGAAAGACCTCTCAGGTAAAGAGAATGTGCAGATAATGTAAAACATAGCACATTCACTTTGCTTTTAGCAAGTCCTAAGGCTGACTACTGTAATTGCAGAATTGAAAAATCACCAATTCAGCTGTAAGCCTGGAGCCATTCGTAAGTAACAGAAAAGGAGCGACAGAAGTAGATCTGCAGGATGGAACACTTGACTAAAAAAAGACAAGTATGTTGTAATAACTGATCAAAATCTGAAGAACGTCAGTAGCTAAGATCTTTTTACAGATGTTCAGCTACTACACTCATACCGCTGCCTGGTACCAAAAGTAACAGACTACTATAAAGCACAGACGCCTGCCTTTGGTGGTTGTTTCAGAAACTGGTGACATATCCAGACTAGGTCTGGACAAAGTACTTTGGTATGATAGTTGTTAAGCAGTAGTGCAGAGACAAGACATTAGGCAAGATACCAGTTCCCTGAAATAACTGTTGTACAGGAAGAAGACCTTGCCAAAGGAAACAATTACCTTTTTTATAGCAGTAAAGGCCCTTCAACATTCTGGTTAATCTGCCTCAGTGACAGCTGCAGTTGTTAAAGACTTAAAGGGTCTAGTGGCACTCTGGTAGGTAATGTATTTTAAAATCCATACAAAACTAGAAAAGTGTAACTTCAAGAATTTATGAATTAAATATGAAGGCACTTTTTGGCAGTCAAGTGTGTATATATATTTGCTGCCTGAGGACAGGAAGTTACTTAAAAGTACAACTGAGAGAGCTTAACAGTGACTCTACTTTATTATGAATGGACCAAAGTAATTAAAAATATACGTTAGAGTTCTAAGAAACTGATGGTAAATGGATCTTCAAGGGTCTGGTTCTTTGTGAAGTAATTTTTCTCATGTGCATTTTTCACTGATTTAGTCACCTAATTTAAGACAGTCCAAAATACGAATTAAGAGTAAGCACTCAGAAAATAATGCAGCAGCTGTATCCATAGTGGTCAAATATCTCCAGTAATTGCCTGTGACTGATCTAGTTTTCATTAATTTCACAATACTAAGGCTGGTATATTCTTTAAATAATTAGTTATCTGATGAGCAGGTGCAAAGAATAGTATCATTAAAAATTAATGCTTTAAAAAGATTGTGGGTTTAAAACAAACATTTTAAAAAAAGATAATTGCACAATAACTGTAACTGAAAGGGTGTGAAATTTAACCATAGTCTTGATGTACTCAGCAATATAAAACCCATCTCTAAGAAGCTAAAACCTGCTGTAGTCAAACAGTAACACTGTTCAAGCGCCATGAGAAGACTTGAGATTGCCACTTTGAGTAGAAGAGTATTTGTTATCTACGTCCTAGAAATCCAGATTGTCTGTTTGCCACACGTGTACAGGATGCACAACAGGCTGTTTTGTAATAGGTGTAGACACAGAGCCGGGCCTGAACCACCACATTGCAATTGTAGTATTTATCTTTGCAGTTCTCATCTGTGGAGAAAAAGGAAGAGATAAGAAACTAAAAAAAGCAGTGTTAGAGCAACAAATAACCAACCCCCTATTTTTTACCATGTGAAATCCCTTGCACCTGTATTTAAACACTCATTGTCAGGTTAAAATAGGCTACCAAGGCAAATTAGTTAGATTATTCAAGATTTTCTACACTTAACACAAAGATACATAAAACTGTGCTAAAAATGCACCTCTTCCTAGTTACCCTCTTGTGGGGGTTCGTGTGTGTGTGTGTAGCTGGTTTTTGGTATACCATTTTTTTAATATAGTTAAATTATTAACTTAAATAATTATCAGCTGAAGACTGTTGTACAATGTGTTTCTATACACTTGCATCTTTCTTTCCCTAGTCATCCTTGTTACTATTAAAATCAAATCTGTATGAGTTGATTGACAAATTCCAAAGCCAAATTATATGAGGGTGTGCATTTATGTTGCATAAAAGAAAATAGCTTAATTGCCCTTACAAAATATACTGTTACAAAATACAGCGTATCATACACAATCCTTTTTCTGTTTTAAAGACTCTGCCAAGAGAAACCTTTGAGAATGCAAGGAGGCTGCACAAAAAGACCCTCTATTTTCACAGAAGCAGATTTCTCACACTCTCAGCAACTTCCAATGTAACCCAGTTTCTTACATGTTACAAGAAAAAAGTTTTTAATTGGAAATTAAAGCCTGCTTTTACACAATAGAAAAGAGTGGTATTTCATGCAAAACTGAAGCCCTGAACTTGAAGAAAATATACTTCAACACCTCTGCAAGACTATTAAGTATTTTCTCCACTAGATGGAGTTCCACATTTAAACCAGAAGTTTCCTCTTCCTTACCTATTTCAGGGATACAAT
Organism: Psittacula echo; assembly: GCF_963264785.1. Lineage (NCBI taxonomy): Eukaryota > Metazoa > Chordata > Aves > Psittaciformes > Psittacidae > Psittacula > Psittacula echo. Next base: position 7,358,755 of record NC_137741.1, on the reverse strand, counting down.
CTTGTGTGTTACATGGTTCTTTTTCTTCAGGTTTAAGCTGTGGATCACACTGAGTACTGGCTGTCATATCATCTGACAGACATCGTACCTCTCGAACCCGAAATCCTCCTTCACAGGATTTGGAACACTGAAATACAAAAGCTGAAGTTCATGAAGGCCATATAAGATGTGCAAATACAGAAACTAAGAACTGGGAACCTTGAAGCCAGACCCAGGTATCGCTGTAGCCTTTTATCAACGTCACCACTTCTGGGGGCTTGGGTTTGTTTTTTTTTTTCCTAACTATGTAGCCCTTAACATACAGGCACAATTTTGTTAAAGGTTAGAAAACATTTATGACCACGGGGGCAACAACCAGACCAGTAAATATGATAAGACACTGAGCAACTGAAAGCATGCTAGAATATTCCCTTTCTGAATTACTTAGCTACTTGCTTCTCTTATTAGCCTTGTTCTGCTCTGGTTATTTATACACGCTCAAATCTACTTTTTCCACAGTGTTCACATTTCTTAGTTTAAGAACTTGCTGAAGTGAACTTCACTACTTGACTGTACTGCCCTCCACTGTCCTTTTGCCTCCATTTATATAGAATCAGGAATAATCTTAATTGCCTTTTTCTAGCACTTGATTATTTTTCACTTCTTGCAGCACAACAATTTTACTGAGCATTATGGGTTTATTTGAATTTCTAAAGAAAATATTTCTGTGCTTCTGAAGCCAGAGACTTTTGTACTTGCTCGACTTGGTATTTTTAAAGCCAATTATTACACATTTCTGGCCGTACTGAAACAAATCCCCCACTGATTTCAAGAATTTTGCCTGATTGAGGTCTTTAAGATTTGGCTCACTGTCCAGCTTGACCTAGATGCTCACAAATTCAATTAAACCTGGGTCATTTATAGTGATTAAAACCTTAATAGGCCCAAACTAGTACAAATGTTTTCTTTCTGACCTTTTTGGCATAATTATTTAGTTTCATAACATTGCAAAAACAACTAATCACTATCATAAAATCAGTTAGTGTACCAAACTAACTAAAATACTCTCAATAATATATTCTTTAATTGCTCTTTCATCTTTAAGTACAACCTTTCTCCGCTTTAGAAAAGACTTAGCCCTGTGGTGGCAGTAACTGAATGCTTGCAGGTTTCCATATAATTACTCTTGTTACATGCCTGCATAGAGTATTGTAATTATCCCACATCCAGCAGTAAGAACTACAATTCAGGTTTGTAGAGATCTTAAGCACTTAAAATAGAACCAAGACAGAATTTAGATGTTACATACAAAACACTCTACACAAACCCCAGCATTCTGTGTTAGCCAGCCATTTAATCTCCATGACTGAGAGACCATACCATTTATCCTAGGTCATATGAAAAGTCTGCTGAAGATATGAACTGGACAGTTTCAAAACCTAATACAGAGGCTTTGAACCAGCCGTTCTGCTGGTTTTCACACCATTTTTCATTCTAAGATGACAACGGACTTCCTGATTTTCATTTGAGAGAAAAATGTTGATTTTTGGGGGGGGTAAAAATCCAACCAAAGGATTTTATGGCACTTGCAAATGTAGCTGGTCCACTTCCAGGGGAAACTGGAGATACATGAGGCTTTACAGTAAGTTTTCTCTCAATGAAGTTCTAAGTAGTACAGTGAGAGTTTACAGCAAAATATTATGGTAAAGCTGACTTCAAAAACTGAATGCATACCTCATTCTTTTATTAAATGTTCTTTAATTTTAATGAAACTAGAGTTCTGAAAAGAACTTCTTAGTGTGTTAGTCTCATTAAGGAGCAAACCAACTTTATAAAACAGGAAGATTCCTGGAAGAAGAGATCAGTAATGAAAAGATCAGTGTCTCCCTTTGCTCAGGATATTTTCTAACTTTCCTAAACTTCACTGGTTGCTAAAGAGTACGCTTTCTTTTTAGTATCCTTCCTGTGCAAGATTAAGGCAATTCCATGATCAACAGTTTTATCCAAATGGTGTTCCCTTTTAATATACATGGGAAAAGATGTATCAAACAAAGCTAGATTTAGAAAAGCATGACAGACTTACTGTGCTCCATTCTGTATGAAACCACTTAGATCCACATGGTTTGAGGTAGCAGGATTGCTGGCTGGGAGGTTTTTCCAAATATGAACATTCATAGGGGTTCAAAACATCAAAAGTACCTTCAGTTTTCCTAACACAAACAACTTCTCTCTGTTGAGTTCCACTGCCACATTCTGCAGAGCACTGTATCAGAGAAGGAAAAGAAGCGGTGGCATTTGTTATTCTACTTACATCCTCCAACTTGTTTCCAAAGTAATGTGTTTCTCCACAGTATTTGTTTCTGAAATAAAACAACACACACACTCACTTGCATTTTAAATTAATATTCAAACAGGAAAATTGGTAAAGTTTTGTTTATTCCCATTCTTGGGCACATATTTAGACACTAACATCCAAAATCCATTTCCTTATTATATGTTCTTTCCTCAGTAAAATGGACTTAACTGTATCTTTCCTTCCATCATTGGCATATATATGACTTGAACAGAAAGGGAAAGGGTAAAGTATTCCTTAAGTTCCTGCAATAGGGTTTTTATCTCTCAGAACCAGAAGAGTAGCTCAGATAAACCTTGGGCTATTATTATTATTTGTATGTAGTACTAACACAGTAGCCAGCAGTGCCAGTTAGGAACCAGGACAAACACATGCTGAAGGATACAGTAATGACTAAATTCATCAAGTGACTCCTGACTGTAGGTGTGTCAGGTATTACTTATTTACTTTTTCATTGTTGCAGTGGTTAAAACTGTACTTCTGTGGGTCTTTATTCCACATGGTACCACAGACTCAAAACATACTTCTAATTATTTTTATGAAGAAGACACAAATCTCTAATTGGAGAAACCTGTAAGTGCAGTTTTACCTGTAGCTACAAGAAGAAACTGGTATTTATTTTTTCTAACAGAAAGAGAAGCATAACTTACTTGCTCCAGAAACACTGTTACTGCTTCTTGCTGGAGCAGGATTAAATGCACTGTGCTGAGGGTTAGAAGGCTGGAGCACAGTTTTGCAGCTTTACTGTGTGGTTTTTAGAAAATGCCTTGATCTGCCAGGGTGTTCCTTGCACATTTGCAAGTACCTATGTGTTGCAGTGTTGGCTGCACTTCTGAAAAGCAAGCTTGACTCAGGTGGACTCTTATTGCCCATTTAAAGGTTAAATACATAATACTGTTCCTGGCACTTGTAAAAAGGTTTTTTGAAGATGCTTTCAGCAACATACTGGTTTCTACGTTGCATAAAGGACTACGATTTTTAATGGCTTTTTCTAGCCTAAACTAATCAAATGTTATTAAAAGTGGGGATTTAGTTTATATTTCGGTTGGAACTTATGACCCTTTTACCAGATACCCACAAAAACCTTGAGCTGAGTGAAAAACCTTGAGATAAACACACCAAATAAATTCTACAGGAAATAATGTAACTCCACTGCCTTTAACACTGAACATCTCTTTCAATGTTTTAATGTCTGCTGTATTTTAACAGTTCCTCCAAAAGACAGTATCTTAACATTCAGCCTTAGCTCTAGAGAAGCAGAATATGGAAGGTCATCCACCAATGCTCCCACCTGCTCTGGTCTTTTACAGTACCTGTCCTTTTCAGACTGTCTGCTTTCATTCTGGTAGTTAAAAGTCAGGATCTGGCTGGTAGAATAGATGCTTTCAGATACTTGTTTCAGATAACATACAGCAAAGACTCTGTACCCTTGCTATGCATCAAACAATTCAATCTCATGTAAAGAAAGGTAAGTCAGCTCAAAAAAAGGGGCTATTGTAAAGGACAGTTTGTTCAGTTCTGGGCCCCTCACTACAAGAAAGGCATGGAGGTGCTGGAGTAAGTCTTACAAGGAACACCTGAGGGAACTGGGCGGGGGGGGGTGTTAGTCTGGCAAAGAGAAGATTCAGGAGGGACCCTTATAGCTCTGCCTGAAAGGAGGCTGTAATGAAGTGGGGGTTGGTCCCTTCTCCCACGTAACAAGCGACAGGATGAGAGGAGATGGCCTTAAGCTGCACCAGGGGAGGTTTAGACTGCAGATTAGGAAAAATCTCTTCACAGAGAGGGTGCTCAGGCATTGGAACAGGCTGTCCAGGGCAGTGGTGGAGTCACCATCCCTGGAAGCGTTCAAAAACTGTGCAGATGAGGCCCTTAGTGACGTAGTTTAGTGGTGGACTTCGCAGTCCTGGGGTAATGGTTGGACTTGATGATCTTAGAGGTCTTTTCCAACCTAGTTGATTCTATGATTCTATGCCAGAAACTCCTATTTGGAACAGAATGTGAGGGCTAATATGACCTTACTGAATGCTGTAAGTAAAAAGTCCCAGATTTTATCTGTTATTAGAACTGCAGCTAAGTATGTTTTAAATCTGAATTTGTTACTACTCTTATAGAAGTAATTGTCACTTACACTTGAAAGCATTAGCATAGTAGTATCCCTGTAAACTCTATCTCAGCTGCACCAGTTTAATTTCCAATTCCTTATTACCTGGAAGGATCCTGGAGCATGAAATGCAGTGAGTTAACAGCACAGCTGAGAGACTTTTCCCTGGCAGCTTCTGAAATGCCTTTGTTCCTGACAGCAGAAATGTTCATTTAGAATGAGAAGGACTATTAGACGTGGATCAAGGGAAGAATTTATCTTGAGAAAAGAGCATCAGGATACTGGCACTAACCAAATTTTGTTCTCTACCTATTATCATGAATTTCAGTACAACAATAATGAAGGTAACTTTTGGTTTGGCCATTGCTTTTTGTCTTATTTATATTTTGGAAGTTCTCTAAATTGATCAAAAGATAGATAGATAGATAGATAAGATAGATAGTCAGTGTGCAGGTATGCATGACCACAAAGGCTCTACTTTGAAAAGTGCAAATCTCTTGCGCTAGTGTTCACCTGAATATGCTAAGCAGCTTGCCGTTATCTTTCATTTTATAAATACACTGGCTCAGTAGATGAGAAATAAAAATTAAGATGTAGAGAAAGAGAAGAACAAAATCTTATTTTCATCAAAAAAAAAAAACAACACAGGAGGTGCTGAAAAGTATTGAATATTAACTCAGAAAAATACAGAAAGGAAATACGTGAATATTCCGGAGGTGCAGAAATATACACACATCTTCACTGTACAGAAGCATTTTTTTAAATTAAGATACCAGCAGAAAACAAACCTGTGTTAAAGCTCACCTGTGTCCAGCCCCCAGCAAACCACTCCACTTTACCAGCACAGGGTCCATTATTACAGGGAGTTGTTTCAGAAGGTCTGTTATTGCCACAGCCTTCCAGAGGCAAACTGCTGACATGGTTTGTCATGCAAACCACTGAACGTGTACGGATTCCATCACCACATTCTGCAGAACACTGGGGAGCAAAAGACAGAACACGTTCACTACTGCATCCTCCATGCTGCACAATGAAATGAGAAGCAACAATTACAAAAAGTAAATTAATTTATGCAAAGTCAATAGTTTCTACTTTTATGTGAGCTATAGAAACTTATCTTACAGTTTCATGCTTCTGAATACACTACAAGTAGTACCTGTCCTTTACAGTCACAAATAAAAGAAACTGAAGGATTAGAAAAAGAAGAAATCTAATTTTTTTTCAGCTTTTTATTAGCTTTCTTACTTTTCCTTCCTTTTCCTGTCTGTAAATTCTTTCAGTTTTCATTTTATTCGTCTTTTTGCGTAGTGATTACACGTACTGATTAATAGATATGAGAAGGAATAATTCCAGTAAGCAACTTTTCAGACAGCAGTCATATTTCAGTTCTATGAGTTTCTCCTCTGACCATTCAAGCTGTCATCCAGGTCAACTCCTACAGTTTTTAAAAGGATGAGGCTAAGAAGACTGGGGACTATGGCACTGCATAGTGCATCCTGGATCTTTTCCATACAATGAGTTTACAGAGTATGAGAGCTCATTAAAGCAGAAAAATATGACATTTTTTGACAGGTGGTCTCAAAAGACTGGGGTAAATCCTCAGCAAATAACTGTAACTACCACAAATTATTGCACAACCAGTTTCAAATGTAAGCTGTTAATCATTTTTAGCAGAAGAGGTGGCTGTAGAAGTTTATGTGAATTCAGTGTTGCTTTCTAATGATATGATTTCCTGGTAACTAACATTCACCATCTCAACTTTCCACTGTTAAATTCTGAAAGCTGTTAATAAATAATGATGTGCAGGTTCTTATGTCACACATTCAGAGATAGTAAGCATGTCATCCACAGATCATGCAGGATAAATTCCATTTGTCATCCATCTACTTCAGTGGGAAAGTATCCGATATTCTACAGTTCTGGGCAACATCAAACTATCAACATTTGAAAAACAGAAAAGTGCCAGGGAAAAAAATGATTTCTTGTATTAACTGGGGTTTTGTTGCTTAATTATTTCTTAATATTCCCCTTTTCTTTCAAAATGCATTTGGCATTTCATGTCCAGACCATTAAAATAAGGAAAAACCCATGTGCAGTTTATTGAAAGATATGTATATAATTAAATTTAATCAATTAGAATTATATTACAAACGTAAAGAAAACCACCGATAAGTATGAAGTATATGGGAGAAAAAGATGTATTTGATTGCTATTGCAGATTTGATTTCTAACATACAATGTAATTAGTTAAAAGAAACTGTGTATTACTTCTGTAGTGGAAAGTACATTCCTTGTGAATGAATGTAACTCTGTAATGGAACATTTTTTAAGATATTGAATAAAAGTGAGAATTATTCCAAGAACTGGTAACAAATCACAGCTTGATTTGACTCCCATCGGTAACAATGTAAGGGTTCACATCCAGTAGTTCAACTACAGAACAGCAGATGCCATGACGGCACCACTATTAATAATGGGATGAACCAATGCAGTCATTCATCTTCTCAAGATAGAGAGACCAGTGACCGAATGTACAATTTCTTGCAAACTACTCTTTACTCACTCGCACTGAAGAACATTGGTTGTGTGAAACATGTTATCATGTTATAGTTACTCCACAGATACCGTACTGAAAAACATTTTTTCCTATCAGTGAGTTGGTTGCTTTCCCAAGAAGTTCAAATAGAAGGGAAAAGCTTTATTGAAATGGAATCTCCAGAAAACTAAGAAAGTGACTCAACTTTTGACAAGTTATTTTTTTAACACACAAAATATGAATCTACCTTCTCAGCAAACCAGATTTGATAGCTAAGGAGGTCTTTTCCAAGTAAACTGGCAAAATCTTGAAAATACAAGAATGATGTAAATTGTGCCAGTAGTGAACATTTTCCTCGATGTGTAAACTGAAACTAAACTAAACAAACCCATTTCAAACAGCCCACTCATAGATAAAGTGACCATTTAACTGAGCTCCATACAATTGCTACCTTTCAAACCCACTGTACAGAAATAAATTTTGTGGCTGCTCGTATTTTATCTTCAGCAAGTATGTTCAATTACATTATGCAGAGAGAACTATGCAGGTACTCTGCAAATACTTTTCTTATTTCAAAGTAATTTTCAATTGACAATCTAATTTGCTTTTCTACCTTGCAAACTAGAGCTAGGAACAAGTTTAGTCTATAAAGTCATCCAGAAAATCTCCACAGTCTTCTGTTATAAATGATTATGCATGAATTAGGCTTCCATATCAAATAACAAAGGAAATACCAAATGGGAAGGTATAGGGTTGTCCCACCCTCTGCTGCAAGATTTTACTACAGATTAACTACCCTCAAAGGATTTGCAAAGCAAACTTAAACCTGAATGTTTCTGTGCTAAGTATTTGGGTTTTCATGGGTTTTTTCTTCCTTTCAGTAAAAATCTTCCATGTGAAAGCCATGATTTCCAAAGCCCAAGGCAGGGAGTAGGGAGCAGGAAGCGTTTGGGTAATGAATCCTCTCCCTTTGGTTTTCACAGTCGACACACCCCTACATGCAGTTTTGTGCCATTGATTTGTTGCATTAACACAGAGTAAATGCTATAACCTAACACTGTACCACATGAGGAAATTTCGCAAGCTTCAAGTTCTCTATTCTGGTCCTATTATTAAAGATATTCTGTTTCACTGTCTTGTTTTAATTGGCAGAAATTCTTCAGAAACCATAGTCTGTGGAACACCCTCCCTAGTTTTAAGGAGTCTGCCATTTCTCCTCTTCCTGAGGTCCTTCCCTCATGAGTTCAGTTTCAGAAGATTTCCATTCCCATTAAAAACTAAAAATAATTAGAAAATCCCAAACCCAACAACTAATGCAGTGCTCTGATAGGTGTCAGAAAGCAAGTTTAACAGCAGTCCAGAAAGGAAGGCTAGTTGCTGGAAATTTGGAAAACTCCAAGTGGAAGCCTGAATTTTTGTCACAGCCACAGGGCATGGTAGAAGAAAACCCCTTTAACTGTGCCAGTTCCCTTTCACTAATGTGCCAGTCTTACTCATTACCTTCAACTGGGGCAGCCGACCACAAGAAAGAGGCAGCAGGAAATCTACCAGAACTCGAGACCTTTCAGGTCCCAGCATCATTGCTAGCCTTAATTAGATTTTTAAATAACAACCAATTGAGTTGAGTTCCAGTAAAACATCCCCATTTGTGCAGGATTTCCATCTGCCACACTTTAACCTTCATCATCTTAATTATTCCCCACAAGAAAATGAAGTTTTCTATGAATCATCCTCCCGAAGTTAAAGTACCACAAAAAATAAAAATGAAGATTTATGTTTGAAATACTTACGAAACTCCTCAGCTTTATTTGATCGGCCCTGAGAAAATCCCTTTCAGAAGGGATTTTAGAAGGATTATGTAACCTGTTTTGCCAATAATAAACTAAGAATTGTATTTCAGAAGCTCACTACTGCTGCAGTTCCAAGACTGGGGCAGATTTTCAAAGGACGTAAAACAATTGACAGCAGTGGGAGAGGGGAAGCAGGACAAGTCAGAAATATCCTTATGTATTATTGTCAAAGCACTTTCTGATATCTGGATTTAAATTATTTGCTTTAGAGTGCATCTATGCATACAACAGATGCTGGATCAGAAGTCAAACCACCCTTGTATTTTGTCTAGCAGATCCATGCTATCCTTCCAAGGCAACAAAGTTTTGAAATATGGTCTTATAATTTTTGGGCACTTCAGCTGGATGATGACTGCTCCTACACATGCACTGCTCCTTTCTTTATATGTAGTTGGTAACACTATGTTGTGGTTTAAGCCCAGCTGGTAACTCAGAATCACGTAGCCACTCACTCATTCCCCCTCTTCTTCCCCCCATCCCACTCCTGGAGGGATCGGAGGAGAATCAAAAGAATGTAGCTCCCATGGGTTGAGACGAGAACAGTCCAGTAACTAAGGTATAACACAAACCACTACTGCTACCACCAATAACAATAATGGAAATAACAAGGGAAGAGAATATAAAACTAAAAGGGGAAAGGGAAATAAAAGCCAGTAAACACAAGTGGTGCACAATACAATTGCTCACCACCCACTGATCGATACCCAGCCCAACCCGAACAGTGATCTGGGCCTTCTGGGTAACTCCCCCCAGTTTCTATACTGGGCATGATGTGCTGTGGTATGGAGTGCCCCTTTGGCTAGTTTGGATCAGCTGTCCTGTCTCTGCTTCCTCCCAGCTTTCCGTGCCCCTCCTCACTGGCAGAGCATGAGACTGAAAAGTCCTTGATCAGAGTAAACATTACAATAGGGTGCTTTTGCCACTCTTTCCCAGTCAGGCTGATTTCAGCCTCCAGTACAGTCAAGTTCTGGAATCCTCCTGTCACTCCAGAAATACAAATGGGTTCCAGCTTGATGGCATTCAGGGTATACTGTGCACCAGTATCTACTAGAGCCTTACATTCCTGTGGGACTGATGTGCCAAGGCCATCTAGTCCACACCCAGGACACACTGTAACATTGCCAGTCACGAACTGAGTTACATATTTCTACATAAAGAGTGCAAAACTTATATTTCCATTTGATTCCCATAGGAAATCAGTCAAAAAATAATGGAACGCCTGCACAAGCTCCACAGTGGGCTCTTTTCCTTTGAGGTTGTCTTTTAACTTTCTTTTGGGGGAGGGGTTATTTGGGGGGTGTGGGGGTTGGGGTTTGTTTTTATTTTTTTTCCCTCAGGGTCCAGGAGATTTTACAAGAGCTCTCCAGATTTAAATAAAAAACAGTGAAAGAAGAGTGTGAGCTACAAACTCTCTGGTGGTTCCATATTTGACTGGTCAAACCCACTTGTACCTGTCAGGTAATGATTTAGGATTGTGAGGAATAAAGCATTGATTTTGAGGAAACATACTGTAGTTCTCTAATGGAAGATATCACAGAAGCTTTGCTGTCACTCTTTCTAATGAAGAACAAAATCCAGAGCATGTGTTTGATCTGGTTTGATTTTGTTCCCTAATGTGCAGCACTTTTTCTTTCTTCCCAAGATTTTATTTTGGCCTCAGAATCTCATTAACATCTAAGAATTGTTTGTATTTTGGCTTCTTTTCTAAGTATGCTTTAAACATAAAATGAGAAACAAATGAACATTGATGGCAATGAGAAATAAACAAAAATGCAAGAGAGGAATCCTCCAGCTAGATGCAAGGCAACACTGGTGAGTCTCCCATGCTGTAAATCAAGGGAATGCAGTTTCCCACTTCTGACCCACAAGAGAAGTAAACTTTCCAGCAATTAGAGCTGTCAAGGAATCAGTCATGTGAAATGTTTGCAAAAATCTCATCTGCTCCCATCAATCCAATTTTGTTGCTAAGTTCAGTAAGGTTCACCAGCTTTACCCAACTGATTAATGATTGCAGTTTGGTGGAACTCTGCCATTTTAATGCTGTCTGACATCTTAGGAGAATTATGAGATGGGAAGCCACCTTTCTACAAACACGCTTAAAAATATCACAGTTTGTCCAGACTCTGCAGGCAAAAGGGGTTAAAGATCATGTAGAACTCAAACCCATGAAACTTAATTCTCTTATACTCGACATAGAGCAATAAATGTAAAGACAGGCACATAAAATGTAAGATGAGTCTCATTTTACTGCTAGAGACTTTTAACTTGTAATCTCTCCAATTGAAATGAGTAAAAATTTCTGTTTCTCTGAAGACTGAGACTGGGGAATATCAGAAGATGGTGCTTAGATATACTTCAAAGACAAAGCTTATACTTCTCAGTAAGTAAGAGTTTGTTTCTTAAAGATGAACTGCTTTCCTTCCTTCCTTCACATGTTCCACCAGTGTGCACATGGTAACCACACAACTCAAAGGCTTTCCAGTTAAAAGTGTGCATGTAACACACACAATGGACTCTGATACCTGTTTATCAAAATAACTCAAGAACTGTATTGCTTTAAGGAACATGGAGGTATTTTTCATTACTTAGGCTTAATTATATGTATAAAGAATCAGTCTGCGCAGAAACTGAAACCAAGAACGTCGATGCCATGGGAAGGAAACAGGTGGGCCATAAAATACATACATATATGTTGTGGGAAAACAAGATGAGAGAACATGGCGAGAAGGCAGCCATGCACATCCCAGCACAGCTCACCCTGGGAAGCAGACACAACTCCCACACACAAGTTGCATGTACTCCACTGGTTTTTAAGCGCATGGACGTTGTATCGCGGAAGTTACAGCTAGGGAAATTCAATGACTCAATCTTCCAGTTGAGAACCAGAGAACTATTAATGAAAATGAAGGCAACTAGCATGATTTTGCATCAATTAAAACTTTGCGAGGGTTCAGTAAAATACGAAAACCAAAAATCTTCCCACAAATCCTAAGTTAGGTCCTGTCCTTTTCTTAAAACTCAGATGTGACTTTTCATCTCTTTCTCTCCCTGTGTTAAAAAAATACCCTAGTCAAATTCAGCATGAATATATATCAGTTATGAAATCCTGAAATTTAACATCTGTTGGCAGCAAAGACAAGTGTAATTTTTAAGTTAATGTGCTTTTTCTTGATGCTTTGCTAATTAACCAAGGCTATATTATAATGCCCCATGCATCACATAAATCCGGACATGGAAGTTTGATATATCCCTTGCTGAAAGAGAAAGTATGTGCCTAACTGATTTCTGACAGGCTTCTGGAAACCTCTACTTGCTGCATGTGCAACAGTACACATTAAGTGTTTGCAAAATGTGTTTATGCATTTTTACAGGCCATTTTTACATTTTACAGGCCAGGCCTTCTCTTATGGCTGTAACCAAGTTTGAACTCAACCATTTCAAAGTTCCAACATCCTCAAAAGTTATGCAAGTTATGCTAAGTTCTTTTACCTCTTATTTCTAGCTACGGCTGAAGTGTAAAAATACAATGGGAAAGACTGTTCTGTGGTATTTCCAGCTGGGACTTGAAGTAGGCATGTAATAAATCTCACAAAGAAAGTCTGTTCTTGTGAGATTTCTACCACAGTTTTGCAGACTCCAGAGGTTTGAATAAGCTTTCTTTAAGCATCTGAACATTTGGCTGCTTATCTGAACCATTTCTGGCTGCCCATCGCTGATCTATGCTTACTGCTGGAGTGTGGCTTGGCTTAAAGTACTTTTTAGAGAATTGTTCGGGGAAATCACACATGCAGAGTTCACTCACACACCTGGGCCACTTCCATTCCATGTTAGAATTCTCTTGTCTTTCAACAGATACACATTCCTCTACAGAGACTTCTGATCCTAAAAAAGAAATCAGCTCTCGAAAGGAACGATAAGAAAGATAACAGCCAAAGGCCTGACTTTGCAAAGCTATTGACGAGTCCCATATTCTCCTGACTTCCACTAGAATCACTGCCACTAAACGTCTCTGAACATCTGAGTTACAACAATCTTAGAAGATCCTGCACATTCAAGCCCAAATCTACTTTTTTTCATGAAATAAGCTGTTCCTTCCATTTTATTTGTGAATCAAGCTTCAAACCCACTGCTGGCAGAAGTGATAGTGAATAATGCCAAGTACAGTAGCAAGCATTTGGAAGGTATTAATTTGTACACTTATATAATCTGAGAAGGTAACAAAATCCATTCTTTACTCTCTGGCCCTAAAATGTTTGTGGTAAGAGAAAATCCCAACATTTTTCGTATTACCTGTTTCACTTCTATGTCTCGTTTAATACATACAAATAAGCATAGTAACATTCTGCAGTCATAAACTTCAGCTACGAAAACTAGTTTTAATTCTGCAGAGGACAAAATCTCAATCTACAATAATGAAGAAAACATTGATGCTCAAGTCTGCACTGGAATATATGCACTTTATGTGGTGGAACTTCACTAGCTGATAGTAGCTGGGACACGTTTTGTCTTTGAAGGTAGAATGCACTTTTCTCTCTTACTCCTTCGGAGAAGGGCTTGGGGGTGTTGGTCGATGAGAAAATGAACATGAGCCGGCAGTGTGTGCTCGCAGCCCAGAAAGCCAACCGTATCCTGGGCTGCATCAAAAGGAGCGTGACCAGCAGGTCGAAGGAGGTGATCCTGGCCCTCTACTCTGCTCTCGTGAGACCTCACTTGGAGTATTGTGTGCAGTTCTGGTGTCCTCAACATAAAAAGGACATGGAACTGTTGGAACAAGTGCAGAGGAGGGCCACAAGGATGATCAGGGGACTGGAGCACCTCCCGTATGGAGACAGGCTGAGAAAGTTGGGGCTGTTCAGCCTGGAGAAGAGAAGGCTGCGTGGAGACCTCATAGCAGCCTTCCAGTATCTGAGGGGGGCCTATAAGGATGCTGGGAATGGACTCTTCATCAGGGACTGTAGTGACAGTACAAGGGGTAACGGGTTCAAACTTAAACAGGGGAAGTTTAGATTGGATATAAGGAAGAAATTCTTTACTGTGAGGGTGGTGAGGCACAGGAATGGGTTGCCCAGGGAGGTTGTGAATGCTCCATTCTTGGCTGTCCTCAAGGCCAGGTTGGATGAGGCCTTGGGTGGCATGGTTTAGTGTGAGGTGTCCCTGCCCATGGCAGGGGGGTTGGAACTAGATGATCTTAAGGTCCTTTCCAAACCTAACTATTCTATGATTCTATGATTCTACTTCCAAATTAGCACTGCACAAAGCACAGCTCTACAAGCTAAAAATAAAATAAAGTAAAATAAAATAAAATAGCACTGCCATTTCCCCTACAGCAAAATCTTTGCCATTTGCACTAATACCTATACTTCACCTGATAACTTTGTGTTCACGCTACACAAGAGCAAACACTGAATGAATAAGAACTGGGAAAATAAAATTCAAATGGCAACAATAAAGATTAGTGTATTTATTTTTTCTGTATAAAATCTATTCAAGTTATCTGGAGGCTGAAAATTTTGCAGGCCTTTAATTGTAGCAAGAGTCTGATCAGCCTTTTTAAAATCATGTGATTTACGAGGTACGTGTCCTAACTGTGAAGTTCCTCCTTCTTCTCTGCACCTAACATGTGGAAAATCTTTCGAATGTCCAAACTAAAGCATAACCTATGAGCCAGACACTCCTAGCTTTCAGAGACACTAGCACAAAATAATCTCATTAGTGAATCCATGAAGTGATAAATGTAATCTTACAGTTTTAATGCTAAACTATATTATTTGCTTGCCAAAACATCCAGTCAAAAAAGATGGAGATGCAATGAGGATTTTACAGAATGAAGGCTCAACTTGTCTACAGATGAAATGGATATGCAAGCATCCACAAGAATGACCACAATACTGGGCTTTTCTTAGCCCATTTGTAAGCCTTCTAATGAGAGCATATAAATACCACTTCTGAACAACAACTCTGAGCCCAATCATGAAAAAGGTGAATTGCCACTGGGTTTGTTGCTTCCATGCAGAGAATCTGACTCATTCAAATTAAAAAAACACATCCATGTTCACAAAGTACAAAAGCCTGAATCAACCTTGCCTGAGTTTTTGAAGTTGTTCCCCTCTTTTCACTGCTACAGGGTAATTGTTTTATGGCTTGAACTTTAACTCAGACATCAGGCCTCAAACCTTCATCCCTTAAAAAAACAGCAGGGAAATTTTTAGAGTCTGAATCTTGAGATTCAGGGCTAAGCAAGGCAGAACAATAAATCTCAGCACACTCAATATTTTGGGAATTGCAGACACAGAGCCAATTCTAAATCCAGATGTTTGGCCATGTACCCACACACTTGCCCTTTCTTCTCTGCATTCTTGTATCTAATAATGCAAACCCAAGATACCCTTGGGATTATTATTTTTTTGTTTGCTCTTGCCTGCTTGACCAATCATTGATAAACATGGGAAATAAGATCATTCCTTTTATGGCTGTACAGATGTGTATTTTTTAACTCTGATGCAACTAAGTTGATTTAGAGGGTTTGACAGCACAAAGATAGTAAGAAGCCTTACCCTGTCACTCCACTCTGTAAGGAACCAGCTCTTAGCACAGGGACCCATGTCACAGTTCTCAATATCATTTGGCCGCAGCTTCATGTTACATTCCTCATCATCAACAACGTCTCCAAGGTTGCTGACACACTTCACATCTCGGGTCCTCTGCCCCACTCCACAAGGCACTGAACACTGTAACAAAAGGCAGGTTGCATCAGGAATATGCAAGAACTGTAATGGTTTATCAGGGAACTGGGAACATACAGCTCATTCATTCCTAAGACATCCACAGAAACTGCAGAACTATTCTAGAGTGCCAGGAACAGGAAATAAAAAGACAGTAGTTTTAAGTCGTATTCTCAGTCTGTAGTAATCTACAGATTACTGTGAAGATACATTTAGAACACATAAAATTGAACCCTATCTTCAACAGGCCATGCTGCACCTTATCAAAATGAACTGCTGATACTTGAATCGCAGGCTGACTTATTCAGCATAATTTTGATCTTAATATAAAAGCAGATATGAAGCAAGAGAAATGCAGAGAAACAGAACTTCTGAATCCCTCTTACAAGCAAAGGCCTCCTCCTGCTCTTGTCCTCAACCTCAGAGAATGCTAACAGCTATTGGTACCTCTGCCTCATGATGTGAAGCAAACAGATCATGAAGCAGGACAGGAACATAATTTTCTGCTGTGTACGCATGAAATGTTTTGCTGAGTCCTGTAAACATTCTAGAATTAAAGAGGAAATTCGCTGTGAATTTAAAGATTAAAGACTGCAGTACCTGAATACAAGGGTATCTAACAGAGCTACCAAAGGCAGCCTCATTGTTTTTATCTTGCTTTTGCATGCTTAATCATATCTACTATACTTATGTGTCGAAGTTCTTTATGTAAAATGTAAAATACATTCTCTACAGCAAGGTACTTCACAGACTTCATCCTCAGACTGCAGTTATTTCCTCAACTGTTCACTCTAGAACACCGGCCAAAATACAGACTAGAAGTGCAAGGTCATTAAATAGCAAACTGGTAATAAGAACCAATACTCCACTTTATGTTATAAAGGGAGCAATTTGTCCAGAGTTGCTCTTGAAGTCTAGGCTGCCAAGGTGAAAATTACCACAATGCCATTTATTTCTAATCAGATTTAGATCAAAGTTTTTGACATTTGAATGTCAGAAAAATGGTAAGCACATTAAAATCTTAAGATGGGCTTACTTTTAAGATCACAAATCTGTCTCTGAAGTGAAAATCTGACTGTACTTCAGCAAGCACAAACACAAACCAATGTTCTATTGAAACCAGTCTGCAAACTCAGATGCTCCTTTCTTTATGATGGAACCTCATGCCAAGAACTTTAATACCAAGAGGAAATTAATCACATCATTTTATTAGAATTACACTTAAATTCAACCAGCTTAAATTTCTAAAGCATTTGTTTAGCTTGAGTCACCATATGCAATAAACCTCTAAGGGTTCTGTAGACTCAAATACTTCTCAAAATGCGACAACACATGAAAGCAGCTCCCTTTTCTCATCACGCACATGATCAAAACTTTACTGTCCTTTAACTCCAGATGGATTTTAATTCATCATTAATAATGAATTAACCAACCAACACATCTTTACCTTCATATATCAGGGTATTTCTATTTTTTTAATCAGGAATATATCAACATATCAAAGATACTTCATGACTAGGATTTAACAATGCCACCATCAGCCTCAGAAAAGCAGCAGCTCAGGGAATTAACTCACATAGGCTTTTCCACGAGGAAAGACCCACTATAAACCCACACAAAGTCTGCTGCATGGCTCTTTAGCCTACTGGGACTGTGTGGATGGAAAACTGTGTTACTGCTGCCAGTGGACAACACACTACATGCTGTGACATGCATTCCAGCAAAGCCTGGGGGAATTAGGAGCAAGGAAGCACTTCAGTAGAACAGAAAAAAAAGGTTTAGGTTTAGAGTTTAAGCTGGAATTTTTTATGGTCTATCCATCCACACAATTCAAGCCTAAATTTTTTCATGGCTACCTGAGATTTGTTTATCACTACACCTAATATACCAGGATATTTTCTCTTTCACACAATGGCCATGAAACCTTTTCTGAGCAACACAGGAAAATAAAAGCTCGAAACTGTACTGTCCACATTTATCTGAAAGCCTTGCCATAGCCTCAAAACAACTACAGTAACAGCAGCTACTTACACTATCCTTAACACACACGTAAGGTTAAATAACTCCTAGAGCTAAAATCTATGTGCTGTGACAAAAAGCAGTAAATTTGCCACCACAGGCAAACCTACCAGGACTCTCTTCATACCAACTCTACTTCATATAGCATTAAAAAAAAAAACATTTCTCAGAAGGACTGTGTACTTGTGTACACACACATCCATGTGTGTTGTTCTATTCAATCACTCTTTTTCTGCTTCTTTCTGGTTATGAACTGAACTTTTCTGGTCATAATCTAGCAGGGTTTTCTTGATCTAAGATTCACTTATTTCCAACGCTTTTCACATTCCACTTCCCTGTTTTAAACCAAATTTCATGTTTGGTTAGTGATGCCTGGAAAAACTGGTTTACACCATAAATTTATCAGTCACACTTACTGAAGTCCACTCTGTCCTAATCTGCCATTCACTGCAAATCTTCAGCTGGCAAGTGCTGGTTGTCTCTGGTTTCTCCAGGTGATGACAGCGGTACTGCTGAACTGTCAAGGTACGATTGGCGTACATTTGCCGGCATAAGATCTGTCGATGCTGCATACCAAGGCCACATGTTTTGCTGCACTCAGACCATTCCCCTATGTCCCAGCTAAAGAAAAAAAAAGGGAAAAAAATGCAGAGGGTGTTTTTTCAGTAAAGATGTCTCTAATACTGATTTTAACAGAACTCAACTGACATGATTCTGATGCTGGTATAGAATCTTATAAAAGAACACTTAAGCCTCTGAATGAACAACCATCCTTTTTGAAGACACTGTTACATACTTGTAACCAATCTACCTGTAATGGTTGATAATAATAAGCATGCACACAGATTGCACAATTCCTGGTTTCAAGGCATACTACAAACATTATTTAAGCCACTAATAGCGGTTTCTTTTTTTTAAAGATTTTACTATCTAGGATTTCATTCATCAGTAAAACTGAAATAGCAAATGGTAAGCAATGAATAAATACATTTAATTTTAGAGATGAAAAGAATGCCTTAGATATATTCTTCTCATTCCAAGATTTCACTGTATTTATCTAATCACTTTTGTAGAAACATGTAATTTTCCCCTCTCAGTTTTCATTTCAAGCATGATGACATACACAAATAAGGGAAGTATCTGAATTGTTCACACATTTTATTTCAGAACTCATCTGGAGAGCAAGCAAAATCTCTGTATTTTTTAAAATAAATATTTACATATCTTTGAAAGAAAAAGGTGAGAAAAATGCTTGGTGAGAGATGATGTCTTCAAGTAAATGACTTCAGAAATTCCTGTGTATCTAACATGCACTAGGAAACTGCTTGTCAGGCATCTCTAACACTGTAACAGCACTTAACACCATTAGAAACTTCCATGGGATAAGGAGTGGCCACTTGCTGCTCAGAAGAGAACTGAGAAATGTAACCACAAGAAAGATGGAAAACACAGCTGCTGACCTGAAATAAAGTAGCTATAATGGCAACTGGGTTTAACCCTTTTCTCTTCTTCGTATACCCCTTGGATGAATTGACCTTTTTTTTTTTCCTGGCTTTTTCCTGTTTAAAAGAAGTTGCCCAGCCAATTCTAAGTCACAGTCTCCTGATGGCAAGCGTCTTTTTGGAAGGAAATCACACATGAGGTGGTTGTATTAGTGTGCTGGAAACGATGACGATCATTTCAGAGTCCAGCCTTCAAGCTGAAGGACTACTGAATTCCAAGAAAGAGAGGCGATCTTTCTGAGAGAGCTAGTGTGAGCAGTATCAGCTTCATCTCATCTCTAAATATGACACCATATTTACCACAGCACACTGATCCAATGTGGAGTGATACAGCCTACAGAATCTCTTCTTTAGACAGGTATATGAGGATGCCCTTCACTTGAAAAAAAAACATACCCATAGAGAGACCCCTTAATTGTGTGCACACCTGAACAATCACACTAGTTTTGAGAAATTACACAGTCACTTGTTGCCAACTTCCCTTTTGCCTTCTCTGAATGCTACTGATCCCTGTGAAGGGGAAGAAGGCCACCAACAACTACACTTTGTGACACAAGTTCAAACTAGTTTTCTACTCAGAACAGCCTCTTTCGCATGCAAAACCTCAATGACATTGTCTTATTTCACTTGATGTAAATTGTAATATCTTACAAAGCTGGACATGGGAAGAGGTTGCAGGCTTCCTCTTCTGGAATGGGTTTGGTACTGCTGTCACAGTAACTCTCAGATACCTCCTCGTGAGTGATTCTGTTGACACAGTGGAAAACTGGGTACTGTGACCCTGAAATGAAGAAGAAAATTAGGTGATGCATTGCAAAAGACTCTGCAGTCATAACAGTAGCACCCAACACTGATGCATAAAGGAAAAGTATAACCAACCAGGAAATACAGACTAAGATTTTATCCAAAATTTCCAAATGTGAGAGCAGAATACTGTTTACATTGCAGTATTAAGGGAAGCCCTTTGGTATATAGAAAGTACAGCATAGCATCGTTGGAAAGGGTGACAAAACATGCTTCTGGTCTGCATGAGACGTTTATACTGCAGAGTACAAACATTAAGTATTCAGGCAATTCAGGCAAAAAAATGCAGCCAAGCAGCCACAACACAGACTTGAGAGGAAGAAAATTTTAGCAGTCATTCTGCTCTGCTTCTGGAGAGACTAAGAGTTACATGGTAAGTATTATCCACTTTACCTGGTTTTTGAAAAGGCACATAAGATAAAGCTTACAAGATAAACATTACTGTAGACTAAAAAAAATTACTACTCTCCATATTTAAGGTCCAGTCTTTAAATAATTTTCATGCTAAAGCAAAAAGACAGACCTTTACTTCTATTAATATTGCAAACTGACTACCAAACGGATGACAAAGATCAAGGTGCTAACATGCCTACTTGGATTCGGAAAGTGAAAAGTTGGAGTATATTAACAAGTTTCCTGACACAGGTGATAGAGGAGCCAACCAGGAAAGGTGCTCTGCTAGACCTGATACATACACACAAGGCAGAAAAAGTCAGCAATGCGAAAATCAAGGCTAGCTTTGGCTACAGTGACCATAAAATGGTATGCAGAGTTCAGGATTCTAAGAGGAGGGAGCAGGGCAAAAAGTAGGACCACAACCCTGAACTTCAGAAGACCAGACCCAAACCTCTTCAGAGATCTGCTTGGAAGAATCCTGTGGGATAAAACCATAGGGTAGGTCCAGGAGAGTCGGCTGATATACAAAGACTACCTTCTCCAAGCTCAAGAAAGGTCCATCCAAACAACTAGGAAATCAAGCAAAGGTGGCAGGAGGCCTGCATGGATAAGCGAGGAGCTCCTAACTAAACTTAGAAATTGCAAGAGATGTAAGCAGGGCAGGTGATCCCAGAGGCGTACAGTGATGCTGTTTGACTGTGCAGAGATGGGGTTAGGAAAAGCAAGGCCCACCTGGAGTTGAATCAGGCAAGGGATGTGAAAAGCAACTCTATAGCACATAAACAGCAAAAGAAAGACTAAGAAAAAATTACTTTAAGTTCTTTTTAGACAGTAGTACAAAAGTCAGCTGATTGTCTCTCTGCCACGTTTACACCATGTAAAGTGGCATCAACCCCTCCTCTTCAATGTGGTACAGTGGTGGCACAGGAAATCTTTATTGTAATAGGACTTTCTTTCTCAGAATGAAATAAGCACAAGTGGAATATTATTTAACCAGACAAGCAGAGACACAGTTTACATTTCTTCCAGCAAACTTTTCCTGGAATGATTTCCTTCTTAGATTAGAGGCATCAGCAATTCATACAGGCTTCTCACACCAAGATCACAAGGAATGTTCATACAGTCTCAATAGTGTCAGGATCCTGCTCCCAAGGTCCAGTTGCATTTGAATGTAACTTTATCACATCATGCATACATTCTCTTAAGTAATGGGAAGAGAGATACTAATTTTTGACAGTTGTCTTGATAAATTTTATGGAGTACATTTAAGCTGTATAGAAGGCTGAAAGACATCCTCTGAATTCTTTTCTCCTGTAATTCTGCTATTGTCATTTTGACTCAGATTTCATTAATATCACTGCCAATAGCTGAAAAATGTCAAGAACTATGTTCAAATGTCTATCAATCAGGTCAACATGAAATACAATCAAGAGTTCTATGATGTAAAGAAAGAGTACATTTACCCTGATGCATTCCTGCAACTGCATCACAAATTACCTGATTTGGATACTAAAATTCACCATATATATGATAATCCAGAGACTCAGCAGACATTATCACTGATTGCTACTAAACAATAATCAGGTGCAATTAAGGATTCTGCCCATATGACTTGTATTTAGGACTCACAGTGTATTTAAATGCCAACCAAAATCATTCTGGATTACATTCCCTCCTCTTCTCCACAAAAAGGCTGACTTCAAAAAGTCTTCTGACTTTTAGTGGCTGATTTTAGGTCTAATACTTTTGCAGTAATTTCTCCACAGCAAAAAGTTTTCTCAGTATACTGGAAAGCAATTTCTCCTGGTATCAAAATTGCTGGATTTTTTTAGCTTTACCTGTAGCTATAGCATGGACCCTCATATGGCCTTCGACCAAATGCACAGCGTCCTCTCAAACTAATTAGGAAGCAAATATTCTGAATGTATATGAACAGGTGACAGACACCCGAGTTCCCTCACTGGCATGTCTTTATTCCAAAATTTGAAATTTTTTAGGTACAGTGATGGGTGGCTACATATAGTACAAAAGATTTCACTTTTACTATCACAAAAACCTATTCTTCCAAACAATTGCTTGTGCTATGCATTACTGAATCCATTGTCATTGCAAATGTCTTAGGTCAAAGATTAATCTGACAAGCTCAAACTAGTGTACCATCACATCCCAAAAGCTCATTAATTATCAATCCCTTCCTGTCCCTCTTCCTTCCCACTTATACCCTATGAAAACTCAGTTTTCTGAAGTCGTATTATTGCTGTTCCAGCAACATCAAAAGAGGCAAAGATATCGCTGATGAAATCCCTGTGAAACCTTCCCATAAAGATCAGAAAACTGATGACAAAAAAGCAAAAAGCACTGAGGCTGTATTTCACAAAGCTGGAGAGGACAAATGGAAGTATAAAGAATGTCAAAGAATGTTCAGGAAAGCAGCTGTGTATCAAGGGTGTGAGAGAGAACAGCTTGCCATAAAATCCTGAACTATTTCCTTTCAGAGGCAAATGCCATATATTCCCTTTTCATTTCCATACTTTGTTTTTCAGATATTTAATTTTGTTGTTTCCTTTGATTTAAACATAAGCACGTATAATAGTACTGATGTGTCTTTTGATTGTAAGAAAACAGCAAACACGAAGTACAGCAATGCTTTGGGTATACAAGAGCTGCTAAAGAGTCACACAGCTTCTCCCATGTCTCTCCCCCATGCTGGAACCCTCCTGTGTGTCATTTATTTTCTGTGCACGGTGTATGAAGCACTTACCTTTCCCACATGTAGTTGTGCACTCAGTTTTTCCAACCTGTTTCCAGTTGTGTTCTCGGTTTTGCCTTGGTGGTTGCACAGCAGGCACCTGGTTTTCTGGCTGATGAGAGGGAAATCTTCCTGGCTGAATAACTGGAAAAGTTCCAGCTGGCTGTCCAGTGAGAGTGTCTGTCTCCCTATGCAAATCCTCATCCTCATGATTTGTGCTTTCTGTCATTCCTAACTGACCATTCAAGGGCTCCCCTGATGATGGACAATAACAGAAAAAGAAAATAACGAGCCTCACTTGCAAATATCAGTCTATATTTTCACCCACTAATAATCACAACCGAAGCATCATTAAACTTCAAAGCATCTTTAATCTGCTATGCAGAGACCTCCTAGTAGTGTCCTGCAAAGACTGTGTTCTTTTAAACTAATACATTCAAAACTGAAAAACCTCCACACACACTGTAGAGTTAATGCAGACAGTGTCAAAATTTCCCAAAAGCTTTTTTTTTCCCATGGTCTGTATTCTGTGCCTCCCCATGTCACAGCACAGCTGCTCTGCATTAGGAACAAGGCAAGTCACAAACATTAAAAGTAGGACGAAACTCACTTGTAAATTTTCTACTGTCCTTCAGAACTTCATACCAGTACACACAGCACGTACCCACAGCTCTATCAGGAGCAGACACTGCCCAGATTCTAGCTTGGGATGGCAACAGTTTTGTGTTTGATTCTCTCCAATTGGGAGAGAAAAGAGAAACTGCAAAGAGTTGTTTTAAATTATCTCAAACTCTGAAGAGAAAAATCACGTTCCATTTAATTTCTGAGACATGGTTACAACACTCCAGCTCATGCAAAGCCATGGTTAACATTTTGACAACAGATTTGTTATTGAAAGTAGAAATATATGACCAGATGCACTGCTACAGTATAAATAATCCCTGCCAGTATTAATTCACTGATACTACCAAATCTATGCAGACTTCTGGTTCAAAGGTAAAATTCCAGGCCTCTCCCACATCATTGGCAGCATTTACAATTAATTTAATGGTATGAATTTCTTCATTAGCATTCTGGGCAACAAAATGTATTTAACAATAGGAAATAGTGGCATTTTACCTGGCCTCCTGTGAGCAAGCAACTGAGGACTAATGACATTGTCTCCTGGAATGATATACTCATAATGTATACCTGGGTTAGGCTGCTGATGTATCATCTAAAAAGAAAACCAGCCATATATTCAGTTCTTCTACTTGTTATATTACTTATACTTAAATATGTACTTCAACTGATCAACTACGTAATGTTATTTATGATTGGTCGGGACAGAAACAACGGTTAATGATGGTGTGTACCCCACAAAGAAAAATAAATAATTAAATAAATAATAGTAAATAAAGGTATTTGTTCCTGGAAAAAGTAAGGCCATGCAGGATACCACGTTTGCAAACTGAGCTAGGTTGTGATGGCGGAGAAACTGCTTCTCTACATCTTCTTTGAAAAAGGTAAACCTAATGTGCTCGAGGCCAAGGTGCAGTTGTGGCTGCACCAGCCACAGCGTTGCCTCTCACCAGTGTGAGCAGCAGAGGCACACACACACCAGGCCACAGCAGCAGTAGAGACAGTCCTACAGTCACCAAAACATTCTCATGTAGAAAGACCTTGGCAGGTCTGAGGGACCTGAGGAAATATAAGCAAGGAAGAAACAAAGCAGAGAAAAATAAATAGCACAGACCACAATCTACACATCCAGCCAACTGCCTTTTTTAACATTCACCAGTTGTACTCAATCAGAGCACATGCAGACACCATGTATGTGTTTCACGTGTACCACCTCTCAAAATTTACAAATGAAATTGTTTCTTTCATCACTGTGCACCTACCCTCTGCACCATTCAACGGAGACTCAACAATCAACTAGCTAAAAGTTCTAACATTATGCAGCTCTTGTCATAAGCGTTGCTTAATAAAGATCAATTGAACATATTACAAAGGCTAAATATAGAAGTTATAGAAGCTGAAGAGTACAACCCTCCTGCATCCTTCCAAGTTAATTTTCAACCGAACAGAGATGTAATATACGTGCAGAGAAACTCCCACTGCTTTACAGCTAGCTCCAACTCCTTTATCAAAGTGTTCTTTATGAAACACAGGCAAGAACCATAAGGTTTTCTCTTTTAAATATGAAAATGAAGCTGAGTGGTTTCAGAAAGCTGCTGCACAAGCCCATTTTAGTTGACATAAGCACACCTCTGAAAGTCAGTGTCACATCTTGTGTGCTTGTTAAGCAGTTAGGCAAAATAAGACTTGTGCAATATATGACTCTATAAAAGCTTTTAAAAACTGTTAGCAGCACACTTCATACCCAACTGGCTTCTATTACATTGCTACTGCTGCTCCTGAGAGCCTGAGCATACTCACACCAGAAATACAGGGGTGCCATCAGCTGCTAATTTCACCACTTTAGCATTGATTACTTCAGTACTGCTTCTACTGACTGCTGCTTTAAAAGTCTGCAACTCTTTGTGGTGACTGGTCTGGTAAAAGCCTCAGCTTACACCAAACCAAACCAAACAAACACCAGAGCTCTTTGGTTCTGACAAACCATGGGCTGAAAAAAGTCATGCTATGTCAATGGCTTTATGACCCAGCAGAGCACACTTACACTTCAAGGTTTCACTAAATTCATCATGCTAATTAACACCAACTAGGGATTCAGACCTTTGTTTTTCCTTATGTCAAAATCACTTATTCCTTGCCAAATATAATAGCTATTCCTCTGAACTCTATCCCTCAGAGATCACTCACTTCTCTGAACCATCTGATAATGTACTGCCTGCAATATTTTTGCAGGGATTGGTCCTTCCTATGTCACTCTGTTATCCAAAAAACACACCCTCTTTGTGTTTGGTCCTGAGAGAACTGAGCACTGAGAAGCTGACTTCAGTAGAAGAGTACCTCTGCCACCACCTTCCAAAACCAGGACCCTGTTCTCTAGATGGTTTCAGAAACAGCTTTCCAATGGTTCCCATGATTTTTCCATCACATTTCTCAAAACAATGTGACAGACACACATTAGAAGAAGCTTAACTGATTAAGCCCTATGAATGTACTGTCACAGCTTTCCTGCAGGAAAATACCTAGCTTTAAGTTAGTGGACCTAAGTCTTTGTAGCAATATATACTTCACACTTGGACAAAACTTGCTCTCTTTTTATCTTGCTAATTACAACCTGATGTAACTTGGAGACTTTTTTCCTCTACATCTTTAGAGTGGAAGACAGACAGCATGATCTCAGAAAAAGGACCAGAAAGCCATTTGCAGTTCCTGTCTGCAAATCTCTTCATTTTTCTACACAGAGCACAAAGATCATGGGTATGGATGAAAAGAGAATGACATGATTCAGGAACTGCAACACAAAGCCTGAAAAAAAGGACATCCTTATCTGTGCAGGTACAAATTTCAAATGTGTAAAACAGGCTGTTTCATACTGATGATTGATTTTCTTTCATCTAGCAGTATCCATTTTTATCTTCCCATATTATCTTGAAGACGACACTGAACTATCAGTTTATAATGAATTGTAAGATTCCTGATATCTTAAAGGAACATCTCAGATAGGAGTCCAGACAAATTGGATGTGCAATCCATAATAGCAGCCACAGAGCAAAACTGAAAAAGCTATGTATATGATGCCAGCGAAAAAAAAAAAAAGACTAAGCCTGAACCAAAATGTTAAAACATGATATATTTAAGCTTAAGGGATTTTTTATTGTATTACTTTGGAAATATCTGTTTAATCCATTTCCTGATCCTTTTCTGTCCTGGTCTTTATGTTATTAGGCATCAGTCAGCTGACAGTAAAACCTTAAGACCAAACCTCAGCTCACAGCATCCTGTAACTACACAATGACACATATATTTAAAAACATGGAGTGCATTGCAGAAGCTAGGAGCCCAACTGTTCAATCTTCCAGGCTTTTGCCAGTCTTACATTGCAATCAATCAGAAATTACACAAAAAGAAGTAATGTTTGCATAATTACTCCACTGCTTTATTATGACACCATATAGCAGATGAGAATAACTTCACTAACATGCAATTTTTCCCAGCTGAGTAATCTGGGTAGCTACTATCCACTTTTCTGTGAAATAACCCAGCACATTCACTTTTCCAGCCTATATTGCACTTAAGAGCAAAAAAGCCAGAGCTGAATGAAACAACCACTTCACCAGTTAACCTATTTTTTTTCATTGAATGGATTTTATCATGTGAAAGTGTATAATCTCAACATACACCATTTATCTTTGAATAATTTGTAATGAATTCCGGTTTTATTTTTTAATTCAATATGATGTAAGAAAAACCTGTCCCATCTGAAGTAAACAGCTTTTTTAATACGATTCCCCCCTCTTTAACCAAAATTTGTCTTCTTGCTTCCTTTCTCAAATGGCTATTACCTATTGTCTTCATGTTAAAAACAGAAGTACTCCAAATACCACATTCTATATTTTTTTTGAATTATGGATTTTTTAAAGAACACTGAGATTGTGTAACTCTGTGAAAGGCTTTGTCTGTTTTAGGCATTTGCTTCAGTTCACTGTAAAATTAAACTGCACCAAATTTTCTTGAGAAGGAAAGTATCTGGAGAAAATCCAGTTCACGTTTCTACGCTTCATCTCTGTCTTACTGAACAAGTAAAATTGGTTTTACTGCATCAGTAAAGTCCAGCTTCATCTTTATTCAGATTTTGTATGATCTGGAGTAAGATGGGAGCAACAGCAAGCCATAGTAAAACATCAAAAATTATGTTTCAAAATTAAAGGAATGAAACAGTAACAAAGTATTAGTTCTGAATACGATTTTAGCATTGCATGTTAACAACAATGAACTGAATACTTTTTTTTCCCATCAGGAAGATTAATCTAAATACAGCAAACTTACGTAGACATCAAGGACTTCATTTGTTGGACCATCTGCTAAAAATGACTCTCCTGCAGTGCTGGAGATTTCATTTGGGCGTTTATAAATGAACATTGTCCCACCACCTTCGTATCTCCCAGGTCGATCAATTGCCCAGTTTCCATTGATGATGGACCGTCCTGATCGACTTCGCAGTGCTGCAGAGGATGGGGACAGAAACACAAGGACTTCGATCAGAGGAAATCACCTTCACATACTGATGCCTAATCAGATCCCCAGACGTGCACTGTTAGTGTTCTCTGATGCCTGGGGACAATGCTGTGTGGCTGTTGAAAATAACAGTTATATTAGTAGCTGTACAGAGGAAAAAACCCAAACCAAACAAATGACCTTAGAAAATTTTGTCATAACACTTGGCATGTTTATGCTGCAAGAAAAGAAAGAAATGTGATGATGGCTCTGGATCAGATCCTGTGAAAATGTATTTACATTTTTTATTTCATTTTACCTAATGCTACACGTTTATTTTTCCCAGCAGCTATTGTACATCCACTTGTTTCCCAGCTCTCATTTTCTGACACATTAACAAAACAGTCTCTACCGTAAACATTAGTTGAAAAATATTTTACACACCATCAGCCATCAAAATGGTATCATCATTACTAATATAGGGCTGAGAGGAAAAAATGTAGCTCACATACTCTTGCATAGATTAAATACGAAATCCATTCACACTGTTTACATGCTTTTTACGTTCATTAAATTTTAATTCAAACAACTGTGGAGTAAATGCTTCTGCAAAATTTGTTGGAGACCGGTTTTACATGAGTTTTTAATATGGAACACTGCCTTAACTTTATGATCTGAGTATTTTTCTTATATCGCTTATTAAGCCAACTATCAAGAGCTTAGAAAAAAGAGTGCAAGCTGGCTAAGATTAAACTGTTGTTAATAATGAAGCTGTGGAAAGATGTCTGAGAAACTGAGGGTCCATTAAACCTTCATTTCAAATCCATCATACGGCAAGTCAGAAAGAGGCCTCCCCATAAAAAGGGAAAATGTGCCCCTTTTTATATTTTGATCACTCTGCAGCTACCACCTCAACTCTGCCTCTGAAGAATTTTTATAGTGTTAATATTTGTAGTCAAAGCATGAAAGATTATGAAAAGCTTTACCATTAATTACTCATGAGGAATTCCTCATACAGTCTGTAGCTGATTTCATCTATCTTTCATTCTGGGACCAGCTTCTTAACTAGAACTGGGCTGTTTGCAGTGGCCTTCAGTAATGTTTTGCACTAGAGCTATGGAATATTTCAGGATACAGCGCTTCTGCTTAGGCTACAATTCTATGACAAAGTCTCAATAGGCCATACATCAAAATCTGTATTTCAAGTATCTGGAGTACTGATTGGCTCAGTTCGCTTACAGCTGTCCTTTAAAAGATGTTATGTAGCTCCTTTCTTCCTCCCCTACAAGTCAGAAAAAATCAGCCAAACATAATTTAAATAAAGGTAACAAACTCTCAGTGCTTCAGAACTCTCTCCAAAAGTACTTGAAGATAACTTCAGATACTTAAAAACCCAACAAACCCAACCACTATTCACTATTACAAAACACAGCTTGCCTTCATGTCTGTCAACCTTGCAGTATGGAATACACAATACATTTTAAATCAATGAAGAGCATATAAACCACAATCTAAAGATACTCTAAGTCATAGCATACTAGGCCACTTACAAGTACCTCTGATACATAAAGAGAAAAAAAGCCAATTGCCTAGAGACTAAGTAATCTATTAGTTTTAAAATAATAAAATATGTATTAATTCAAATAGATTCTCTGAAATAACTCCCTTCCAAAAGCATAGGTATTTGCTGATTATTAGAACACACCTTAGTTACAAAATATTTAGGAGAAATTTGACGCACTTCTTGAGAACTGAATTATGTATTATTTCCCTGACATTTTGAATTCAAACTCCTATTGAGGTCACAGCAAAGCTCCCACAGTACTCTGAGCTTAATTCAAGAAATATTAGTAGGGCTAAGAACCTTGTAATCAGCAAGAATCTGAGTCTGATCCTACAAACCTCTTAGTCTAGAGCCAACTGGGGATATTAGAAAATGGTCAGCAGTTCACTGACTGGGCCCTAAATTAGCATCAGATTGTATATGCTAAACCTGAAGAAAGTATCTTTGCAGGTGCGATACCTTCATCTCTCGCACTCTATTTGGTTTCTTCACTGGCAACCAAGACAGGTAAAGGTACAGATGTATGCCAAAAATGGGGCATCTTCTAACTGTGCATAGCTGAGACAAAGTGTTGCTGAACTTTTCCTCATTCTGCACAAGTATCCAAATTTGAGATACTTATTCATATTTGGATCTGGGAAGCATCTGAAATTTTGGTTTTGTCTTTCTATACAGTTACCTTATTAATACAGACCCCCATCCTTACAAACCCTGATATTTTTTTTTTAGCTAATGGGAATTTGAAAATCTACTTTTTAGAAAATCAAACATTTTCTTTACAGATTTGAATAACTTGGACACATGCTTATTTCCCAAAAAAATTGTTTCGTGTTATCCATGAACTGAGTAGTAGTCATAACATTGCCAGTTGACAGGTAGTCGTATTGCTAACAATGGCACTCAAGCAATTGCGTAAATATTTTCATAGTACAGAGTAGATAACAATGGACATAAAAATTCAAGGTTTGCAACACTATTACAAGGAAATGATAATTCAAACACACCATTATTTTCAAGGAAAGATTTATGTAGTTTTCTTATCTAAAATATTAACAGAAGATTTCAGATGATCATTATGTTCTTCAGCAGTTGTGAACATAGCATGTTCAATAGGATTTTTTCTGATATTCTACTCAGGTAATTATTATATCATATCAAAGAAATCCTGCTTCATACAGGAATAAATTTGAAACAGTGAATTGCATTAAACCACTTTTGCCAAGTTTGTTCTAAGGTTCTACTTTGACAGGTTTTATCCTTGCACAATGACACAGTCAAAAAAAGCCAGTACAAGAGATGCCTGCTCTGCTACATTTCAATTCTGAATCGTGCAGAGATGTCTCTTCTCTAAGTAACAAGTGACAAAATAAGAGGTAACAGCCTCAAGCTGTGCCAGGGAAGGTTTAGACAGGGTATCAGGAAAAATCTCTTCATAGGAGGGTGCTCAGGCATTGGAACAAGCTGCCCAGGGCAGTGTGGAGTCATCATCCCTGGAAGTGTTCACAAACCGTGTAGATGAGGCCCTCAGTGACACGGTTTAGTGGTGGCCTTGGCAGTGCTGGGGTAACAGTTGGACTTGATGATCTTAAAGGTCTTTTCCAACCTGTTGATTCTATGATCCTATGATGCGTCAGCAATTGCAGCACTGCATTCACAAGAGATAAATTATTGTCAACTTTTCCAATGGCTTGTTGCCTGGAGGAGATATGCTGTCTCTTACTTCTCCATTTCAGTTTTTCATACCAGCATTCTAAGCTCCCCTGCAGCCTACTGTTAAAAGCAGTCTAAGCCCAAACAGCTGATTGCCTCTTCTATGCTAGATGGTAAAGCTCATCAACAAAACCAGACAAACCAAAAATTCCAAATACCATTACCTTGGCACAAAATGAAATGTACTGCTTTGGTGTCAGAAACTTAGTACCTTTGGTCTGACTCTGAAAAACACAGATTAAATTTGAAATTTAACTGCATCAAAATAAAAATTTGGAAGTATTGTTTCACAAACACCTGCTGCTTTCCTGAAAGAGCAGTGAGTGGCTGCTTACACAGAGGCACACACAGTTTTAATCCTCCTTCAGATTTTTGTTGAACTTACTACATTTTGATAGGTCTTTCCCAGTTTTAATTTCCCAAGTTTTATAATGGTAAGATCATTTTGGTCCACTGGTGTAATTACCTTTTTTTCCTTCTCTAGATACGAATTTATCACATCTCTAAAGCAGCAGCACAGGTGAAATTTCACAGTAAAATACTGCTGTCAACAAAATTTCTTTATTTCATCACAGTTCAAGATTGTCCTCAGAGAAAGAAGTTTAATCTTGCTCATGTGCCTGTTCTTGCAGAGAATTGTCAGGCAACAAATCCCACTATATGGGCATTCAAAAAATTCTTGATTTTTTCCTACCTGCAAAAAGAAAATACTATTTACTTGTTTAAAGGTAAAAGTTTCACAATTAATCATTGCTAACAGAAACACCCATTATTTTGGCCACTGCAAAGAGACATTTCCTTTTGGAGTATTCATTAAACTGTTGCTCTCTAATTTTCCCCTGATGATGCAGCTTCCTCTGCACTCAGTTATGCCCATTCCTTCTTTTGCTTCTGCCTCCAAAAGCCATGTTGATGTATCAGCACAAGCTAAATGCTGGGGCAGCAAAGCAGAACAATTAACTACTGCTACAACAAATAATATGGGCTTTGAGAAACAAAACTAATCATATAGCCATCTGATCTGTTCAGGCTCAGACACCGAAGCAGGTTCAAAGTCTCAACAGCTTTGATAAAATCCCCCAAGTAATTTCAGATTTAATTTGCACGTTGCAAAAGAGCACGGAGCTTCATTTCTGCCAGAAGAGGATACAGTATTTGCCCATGTTTTTTAATACAGTCTTCCCTGCTAGGTACTAATAATAGCCAACTGAAACAAAAATGCATTAGCTAGTGAATCCTTCCTCTTTTGTTCTACCTTTTTGATAAGATGAGAAGCAAACTGAAACACACACGCTCTCTGACTACAGTATTCTCACACTTGGACTTCTCAGGGCTCTGGCACATGCAAGTTACTGCAAAAAATGCATACAGTGATACATGACATGACGTGACATTTGCAAAATGTGTGATTATATGGCATTTATTGTGCTTCAGTGACACTACCGCTCCCACACACATCATACTCAATCCCACTGGGGAACAGTGAGCAACACTGAGCATCTAATGAGGGACCAGTTGAAAACAGATATAAATAGTAGTGTTAATCAATCAGAGGATGTCTTTAGATCCTTTTACTCACACAGCTGCTAGAATAAGACTGTAAATACATGTCCATTTATGGGCTGGAACTTTTGAAATAGGGACTTCATGAAGCAGATTAGATGATGCAAGTAAAAAGCTTAATTAAAGTTAATTTCAGCATTTTGGCAGTTCTTCCACTGTAAGGCATAGGCACTCCTTAGGAATTGCATCTTGGCTTTCATTTTCAGGGTGTTTTTTTTATTCTCTTATTGCTTCCCCTATTATAATTGCTCTAATAAAAGGCCTTTTCCCATTCTTCAAGTAGGTGCTTCTGAGTGACGACTTCTAATATTATTATTCATAACTACGGAATTAATAGGACCTGATGAAATCCATCCGTGGGTCCTGAAGGAGCTGGCAAATGAAGTTGCTAAGCCACTGGCCATCATATTTGAAAAATCATGGCAGTCAGGTGAAGTTCCCGACGACTGGAAAAAGGGAAATATAACCCCCATTTTCAAGAAGGGGAAAATGGATGACCCGGGGAATTACAGACCAGTCAGTCTCACCTCTGTGCCTGGCAAACTCTTGGAGCAGATTCTCCTGGAAGACATGCTAAGGCACATGAAAAACAACAAGGTGCTTGGTGACAGCCAGCATGGCTTCACTAAGGGGAAATCCTGCCTGACCAATTTGATGGCCTTCTATGATGGGGCTATGGAACTCATGGACAAGGGTAGAGCAGCTGACGTCATCTACCTGGACTTGTGCAAAGCGTTCGACACTGTCCCACATGACATCCTTGTCTCTAAATTGGAGAGACATCAATTTGATGGGTGGACCACTCGGTGGATAAAGAACTGGCTGGATGGCCACACGCAAAGAGCTGTGGTCAATGGCTCGATGTCCGGCTGGAGACCGGTAACGAGTGGTGTCCCTCAGGGATCGGTGTTGGGACCGGTCTTGTTCAACATCTTTGTTGGTGACATGGACAGGGGGATTGAGCGCGCCCTCAGCAAGTTTGCCAATGACACCAAGCTGTGTGGTTCGGTTGATACGCCGGAGGGAAGGGATGCCATCCAGAGGGACCTTGATACGCTTGTGAGGTGGGCTGATGCCAACCTGATGAAGTTTAACCATGCCAAGTGCAAGGTCCTACACCTGGGTCGGAGCAATCCCAGGCACAGCTACAGGTTGGGCAGAGAAGAGATTCAGAGCAGCCCTGCAGAGAAGGACTTGGGGGTGTTGGTCAGTGAGAAAATGAACATGAGCCGGCTTCAGTGTGCACTCGCAGCCCAGAAAGCCAACCGTATCCTGGGCTGCATCAAAAGGAGCGTGACCAGCAGGTCAAAGGAGGTGATCCTGCCCCTCTACTCTGCTCTCGTGACACCTCACTTAGAGTATTGTGTGCAGTTCTGGTGTCCTCAACGTAAAAAGGACTTGGAACAAGTCCAGAGGAGGGCCACGAGGATGATCAGGGGACTGGAGCACCTCTCGTATGAAGACAGGCTGAGAAAGTTGGGGCTGTTCAGCCTGGAGAAGAGAAGGCTGCGTGGAGACCTCATAGCAGCCTTCCAGTATCTGAAGGGGGCCTACAAGGATGCTGGGGATGGACTCTTTATTAGGGACCGTAGTGATAGGACAAGGGGTAACAGGTTCAAACTTAAACAGGGGAAGTTTAGATTGGATCTAAGGAAGAAATTCTTTACTGTTAGGGTGGTGAGGCACTGGAATGGATTGCCCAGGGAAGTTGTGAATGCTCCATCCCTGGTGGTGTTCAAGGACAGGTTGTACAGAGCCTTGGGTGGCCTGCTTTAGTGTGAGGTGTTCCTGCCTATGGCAGGGGGGTTGGAACTAGATGATCTTAAGATCCTTTCCAACCCTAACTATTCTATGATTCTACAATTCTGATAACACTTACATGACTTCCATGCTTTCCATAGGGAATAAGTTATGCAGAGGAAATATTCCCAAATGTTGAGATATGACTCCAAATAGCTTACCTGGAGCTTAAAATTAGTTTCTAAAGGCATCTATTGTAGGATGTCCTAATATTTACTGGGAAAGCAAATGAAAAAGTAAAAGGCAACAACAAAGATTAAGTTCCTCTTTATGCTACTTTTATGTTTAGAAGGTCTCTAGCACAGAAAATAAATCTGCTTAATCCTCTTCAGCATGACAGTCTTTATCAAAGTCAGGAAAGTGTGGAGGCATTA
This sequence comes from Psittacula echo, assembly GCF_963264785.1. NCBI lineage: Eukaryota > Metazoa > Chordata > Aves > Psittaciformes > Psittacidae > Psittacula > Psittacula echo. The sequence continues at coordinate 7,323,621 of NC_137741.1, read as the reverse complement.
ACGATATGTTCTTAACTATGTATGCAAATGTTGCTCTGTGTCAGGATCTCAGTAACCACTACCACGTTTAAAGATACAACTATCCAATTCTGCACCAAGGCTGTTTTGATTCCCAATTTGTATCACAGTGTATGGACTGCAGTGAGTAAAAGAATCCTGTAAGAAATTACATCACTCCTGAACAGTCATCATATTTTATGAGTAGTATATTACAGCTCTCTATACTGGAGGGGAAGTAAGTGATAAGTTAGTTGACGAAGGTAAGAATAATTCCAACATAAATTGAAAATGAGCAGGTTTCGCATTATTCTGTAAGTGAAGTAAACTAAAAGGACTTACACAATCAATCTACACCATGTAAGTGTATGATAAAGAATGATGAGATTTACATTTATTTTTACCTAGCCATTCTCTATAATTAGATAGCTCAAATACACTGTATTAAGTACTATTAAAATAATCTATAAAAACGTTTTCTTCTAACTTGCACAGAAATTTCCTTTGAGTTGAAAGGGTAGGAGGAAATGGGGTAGGAGCAAATGACTGAATTGCCAATTCCACTCAAGTCAGTGTAAATATTCTGCTGCTTTCAATGGTATATAATTTTACCATTGTTCAGGTTTTGTCCTGAAAATACTGAAAAGGGAAAACAGAAGGGATGGCACAAGACTAGCCTGAGTGAAATTAAGTGTGGAGGAGATTAAAGAGAACACTAAACCCCAGAGGAATGGTGTAAGAATCATGCGTGTCTTGTATCTGCAGAGGAACAAGGTTAAATGTATATGCACAGTTGTCCATGCACTCTTCTGTTTTAGGAAATACAGTACCTCAAGGAAACTCCTGTGGTTCAGAAGGACACAGGGATTGATCCACAGAATGTAACTCATAATTGTGAGGGGTTTCTATGAGGGGTTTCTACACAGAACTTCAAAAAGTCTTTTCACACCCTTACTTACACATCCTTACTTTCTTTTTAACGAAGGTTAAAGTTTCTAAATGGCAGTCTCAGAACTTCAGTTCTTGTAAGGTTTAATAGAAATTCCAGTCCTATCCCAATGAAAAAGCATGGCCTGAATTTTTAGCAACATACTTACTACCATACCTCAAGTAAGATCAGGAAATACTCTTCACTGGCAATAGCTGTAAACCAACTATTTAGAAATAATAAATAACATTCAGGACTAGAGGTCTCCAGGAGGGATACGTTTCCAACACAGCATGTGATATTTCAGCTATGTAACTCCCACTGAAAGTGCAGATTATAGTGTTTGGCTTAGTTACATAATTTCAGTTAGAATCTGGTACTTATATTTCAGGAATTGATCGGACTGACTGCTAATGGCTCTGAACATGATAGCTGAGCCTTCTGGCACAGCTCAGCTGCACATTAGTTAGCCCAGCACAGAAACTCAGCACACATTTGGCATAAATCCTAGGGGTGGATAAGTACAATTGAATTATCTTCTAATCTAGACACCACTTCAGTCAAAAGGGCCAGATTAGTGAAATGCAAATGTACAAATACCCCACTCTTTTCTCCAGCTGGCATAACAAAAAATTTTCTCTATTTTCTTGCACGCCTGACAATCGCTAAGAAATGGAACAGCCATAAGACAGTTAAGTTAAAACAGCAGACTGGGACATCTCTGCAGAAAAACAGCACTGTATCTCCTGAGAATCCAAAGCTGAAATAGAAAGAATTATAACTGCTTCTTTTGCTTGCTAAATAGCTTTAATTCCTCACAGTGAAAAACTGGAGCTAATGAATATTCCTAAACTGTTTCAAATTTCAAGTGGAATTTCTCAAGATGCTCTGTGTGGTAAAGTTGAATGCTGTAACTCAAAACACCCAGATCTGTGAGCTGCAAAGCACTGCTGGGTCCCCTAGCTTAGACATGAATTCCTCTGGCTCAGTGTCTGTCATTCCCACTCTCTAGAGAGCTTTCAAACCTAGTGTCTGATTTCAGGCAAGTCTCAAATGCAAAATTTAAACAAATGCTGACAACAGTATAGAGGAGAGATCTAAAAGCCTTCTGAAAGCCAACTGAAAAGCCAACTGAAAAGCAGGTTGCAGCCTGAGCCCACAGCTCTCTGCATTGCTTGGCCAGCCAGCCAGGTTAGCACTACATGCAGAGTTTAGAACCAGGGCCAGTACACAAGGTAGATCTGCACAGGGCACTCACAGGGAGACTGAAGCTGCTAGACCAAAGAGAGATCAGGAGTTTAGAGATCAGAGGTTCTTAGGGATGGAAGAACATTGGCTTTGGTTATTTAGTGGTCATTATGGTAAGGATACAGGAGCTTTGACTAATTCAGTGGCTGTTACGGTAAGGACACAGGCCAGAAACTAAACCAGACAGACTTCGCTCCACTGTTGATGTAAAGCCCTGAAAAACCATTCAATTCTTCACTTATTTTCTAATAAAAGCTGACAACAGCGTAGTAAACCTTGGTCTTCAGCTTAAACCAACATTAATTTATTACAGATCCCACTAAGTATTTGGCTTTTAGCAAAGAAAAATAATATATGCACTAATGAAAGGCTGTCTCCATTTACCTGAGAACACTTTGCCAGAAGATGAATCCCTGGCACAATGAGCTGGGTGGTCAGAGGAAAGCTGGAAAGGCAACTCAGCACTGGTATCCACTTTCTCATACATTCTTTTCTGCCTATAAGGCTCAGGGCAGTCTCACACATGTTATTGTTTAGGTCAGTCTGCACATTTAAACGTAAAAAAGATGTTCTGGGACTGAACTGATTTGATATTTATTTGACAAAGCTATCAAACAATGTGAAACATACAACTGATACCTGGACGTAAGCCCAGAAACCTACAGACATGACAAAAATGGAAATAATCTCATTTTATTGATGATTTTTACAGGTCCAAGGACAACAAAGAATATGACTGAATTATTTCATAAAAAGCAGCACAGGATTATCCCAAATACAAACCATTTCAGTGTATCATTTCTTATCCTATTATTGTCCTTTATTCCCAAGCTACCTATTAAGTTAACAGAAAAAGAATTTTCTCTAATCAAATGCTTTCATGTAAACACAGAAAAAAAATCACAGATGTCCAAGTTGTGAGTCTGTCCTCAGATCAGGAAGTAAGTCTGGCTAATTAATGGCAGTATTTTGTTTGCAGTATAGATAAAACAGTGGAGTCCAGATTCTGAATAGCTAATAGAAGAGACTAAGTATCACTGGAACAAACTATATAATTATTTTGTCCTCAGGAACTAAATTAAAGTTCTTCCAAACATATGTGGGAAATAATATATAAATAATACTTTCATAGGCTTCCGTATGATATATTTATCTGTCTTCTTTGAATCAGTCCCTGTTTCAGAGTTCCTAAGTTCACAGCCTACTTGATTAACAACTATTTTACTTCCAAACTGAATACGTGGTTACACATAGTTACATTATTTATGGACCATAACTTCTAGGGAAAATATCTGACCATGAATTGACAAAGTGAACTAAATATAAAAGATCCTTCTGGGTGATACTGATACACATGTACTCCAAGTCCAGTGAGTTTCAACATTGCATGTTTTTCATTTATAATCCTATCAAAAATCCACGTAATAACTTCAGTGGTTAACAGCATTTCCTGATTAACTTCAGTGAAGACAGATATAAACCCCACCCTAAATACTAAAACACAAACTGGTGCCCTCTACAATCACTTACTGTCAGATACAGTTTAGGATAATGGTCATCTGAGAGAGAAAGGAATTTTTGGCAATTCAGTGGAGAAAGAAAATATTTTCCATTTTCATACTAGGATATATCCACAAATACCAATCATTTAATTTTGTTTTGCCTTTCTTTTCCATTCATTTAATGTGCCTTTCTTTTGAATCTGTCTCACAGAAAATCTATTCCATGTGTTTGCAAGTGTATCTTCATTATAGGCATTATTACTATTATTATTATTGTTAGAGTTTAAAGCTTTTTATTTAAATCAGGTGTTACTACATATTGCTTTACTTCCCAAGCAGAAAGCCAGGCCTTTCAGCTCATCTAAGGCAGCCCAGTTCCAATGAAATCAATGGCACCATTGTAATTTACAAGCTGCTGAGGATCTGCCCCTGCTTGTTTGAACAGCAGCTTTTTTACGTCTGTAAGCACACAGGCATAAAAGTCTGCCAAAAGTTCAAAAGCATTTTTAATTTTTGTGCACTTCTTTTCAAACACTTTTAAAGTTATTTGGGCAGTAGAAAAAACACTTGACCCAGCTAGGCTCCAAAAGTGTTTAATACAGTTCATTGCAGTAGGGGTTTCTTAATGGGCATTTTCAGGCTGTTCCTTATCCTGCTGATGGGATTGTGAGGATCCAATTAATTAATGTCAGAAAAAGACTTTGAAGCTAAGAAGCACTTTTTGTGACGATTTTCTTAAAGAACCAAGGAGCTTTTGTTTCAACAGCCAAATTCTGGATGGAGGTATGAAATACAAACCCATACACCAGTCGATTTCAGCAGAAAACACCACTGAGAGAAGGTGAAGGAGGGCAGCCTTGCACACCAAGAAGTTTTAAGTCACTGATCCCACCTTCCCTCTGCAACTATTTACCGTGCTGAATGGTTTTTAAGCATTTTAAGCAGCTAAGATTTTAAACAGCTACACTGCTCATTATTACTGATTTTAAAAGGCAGTGTCTTGAAATACTTTTGGAACATCTTAATGATCTATTGAAGTCTGGAGGCTTTCAAAGGCCAAGAAACCTAGGCAGCTCTGCTTATACTCATAGGTACTCTGTATGCTGAACCATGCACAAGATGAAAGGTCTGGCCCTCTATCACATTCCCTCAGATCAGTTCTAGGATTTTTTCCTTATATTCACTTGGACTCTGAGAAAGCTGGATCATCATGACAGTTATGAGGTTCAGATTAAATATTTAACTGAATCCACTGTCATTTCTGCTAGGGATGTAAACATGCAATGCCTTTGGTAGCACCCTCTGTTTCACCTCTGTTGTGAAACCCGATTCCCCACAAAAGATTACTATAATTGATCTGATGTACAACATGCCAAAACAGAATTTATACTTCAGACTCGTAAGTACTTTAAACCAAGTAAACACATTACCATTACCATTTGCTTGAAACCCTTACCTACATAGTGTATTTTTAAGGTTTTCAGTTGCCAGAGTCAGCACATATGCAAGCCTAAAGAGTTCCAATATTCCATTATTCTACGCCACTAGGGAGAGCAGAAATTTCACCCTTGCAAGTGGTGGTACTGAACTGCCTTAGAAGGAGAGAACAAGAAGAGGTCAGAACTGCAACTCAGACATTAAAAGCTGTTTCTCAGTTTTCAAGGGAAAATAGCCACACGATGGCTGCTTTATAGGAAAGAAAAAGAAAGAGGAAAGAAAAAGCACAGGCAGGTGGCAATGCATAAGTTACCAGTTCTTGTTAAAACCTAACTTCAACAGGAATTTGACTCTACATATATAATATTGTACCAATTTTAAGACATAGGTATACCAGAATGAAGGAGCAACAGATGACTTGTGTATGAGCAGATGCTATATTCATCTAACTAATTCTGAAGCCTAGCAGGGTTCCAACATGCCTGATTTCTGCTGGAATCCTGACCACTGATTTCTGCTTAAAAGAAGTTATGAAGCTAGCAGACTGGAAGGAGCCTTCACCAGTTCACCTCCAGATAAGTGTTAAATTGCTATTGCTCCATCTGCATTAGTGATGATATTGAAATGAGAAAAAAGCCTACATCCCTTTCCACACTCTCAATTTCTTCCTCCTGAATCTTTACAGACTTCCAAGGTGGGAAAAAATCTATTCAATTTGATTTCACCTTTGCTTCAAAAGTGTATGCAATGGAAATGTAGATACTGAAGACATAGGACGCATTCTGGAAAACAACAGAGAGCAATGAACTTTAAGAATTCTCGTTTGATTTCTTTCTCAGTTTAACTTTCAACTTGTGCCAACAAAATCTCAGGAGCACAACTCTGGCAGGATAGAACATCAAACATCCCAAGGCGTCAGATCCACCTCATTCTCAAGAAATACAAACTAACATTCATCTTCCAAGGTGCATACGGAAAGTCACATTGCTGTTTTCTCAAGTGTTTGAATCTCTCAAATAATTGCCTGTTTTTACAGTAACTTTGTGTTCCACTCTTTAGTATGCTCATTTCACAGTCCGTTAACTGAAGATAAATAAAGGCAAAGAACAAAGATGCTTGTGAAAAAAACCAGCTTGTGAAAACACCACTTCTGTTTGTTGCATGGTCATCAGATATACTTCCTCCTGGGTTCTGTGTACACACCTCTCCTGATATGTGAACCACCACATGCAGTTTGTTATAAAGAAGCACTCCAAAGGGCCACTATCAGTGCAAGGTAATTCAAGGTTAATCTGAACACATTAATAAAGTTTCCCACGTTTATCTATTTTAAATTAAACTCTCTTCAAGGTTCATGGCAGCATACTAAATAACAAACGTGACACTTCTTCACACACTAACAGAATGGAATAAAATCCTCTATTTTCCTTTGCAGTTCTCCAAAATTGTGTCTTCTGCACATCCACTCATAATTGAGCCCATACCAAGATGCACAAGGAACCCTTTATTTCATTCATAAACCAGTGAAGGCTGAGAAAAAAATGACAAACTTTGCCTTTTCAATGCACAACATCTCCCTCTAACAGAACTAACCACTGGTAGTTTATAATAAACTAGGTCTGTTGCTCATTAGGACTGTAGGAACATTTTCAAAATAATCCATGGAGAACTGTTTTGAACTAGAGACTCAAAAGCTTTTGGAATGAACTAATGTGCTATTAAAAAAGGGAAGAATTAATTTCTCACTGTATCAATAAACACAGGCTGAAGAAGCCACTAAATTCTGAAGATTACATGCTTCTTTCAACTGATACTGGAGACTTTGTTTCAAAAGTTCACTTTGTTAAAATATAACTGAAAATTATGATGTTGGAAAGTTACAATCTCTTAACACAAATTTAAGACTACATCATGCTGAGATTCTCAGTCTTATTTTATAAGCAGACATGTATTGTCTGTTTATAATGGAAGTTTAAGCCCAAGCCAATCCCCACAGTTTGGCCTTTCCCTGCATTAATTAGACTTGAGGAAGGGAGAAGAAAAACTACTTCGTAAGAACAACAGAAAAATGAGAAGGAACTATTGTTCTGGATATATAACAACATCCTCTAGCTCTGCCAGACACTTTGGGAAAATCAATCCTTCCAGTGCTCTGGCATACAAACCAAGAAGGGAATGATGAAATGTTATGACAGAAATTCAACAGTAAACTTGTAATTACACTTACTGAAGGAATCTTTATTCTGCAGTCTGACTGAACATCTGCACTAAGATGTTGTTGCCTTAGGTCCTTACAAGCAATGTACAAGACAGATGATGTGGCCTGGTTTTGCCAATAAAAATGTATTTCTTTTCCAAGGCTCTGGTACTGCTTATCATTTAAATATTCTCATGCCTTGGTTTGAGTCCTCCTGCTCAACAAACAGCCCTCTCTTGATCCTCCCTGAGGTTTACCTCATGTAATTTCAGATAAACTACTACAAAGAATCTTTACATTACGATCCTCACAGGTTACACTCAGATGTTCCTTCCTCTGTACCTGCTACAGACAGAGTTTTATAGATGTGGAGGAAGCAGCTGTAGTCTCACGCCATAGCAGTTACGTTGACTGACTGCATGCAGACTCAGAGCTGTGTAGTATTTTCTCTGGTAAAAGTGCTGGTGCAGGTGAATGTAGGTGAATGAGGTGGACTAAGTATTAACCTCTGAACAGAGATTAGCTGCTGCTGGAGTATCATGCCCTTAGTAAAATCCTTATTAACATTTTGTGGTTAGCTATGGTCAATAGATACTCACGTTTTTCTATCCCAAGGTCCCTAAACCATGTCTAGGTTAGCAGTGAGAGCTGGTAACCTTTGCCAAGGAGCTCACTGAAAATCAGTTCATAATCCCATAGCAGACATTCACCTGACCCAGATCTCTCAGTGACACTACCAAAGTTTTCAGAAGTACAGAAGTTTGATTCTAACACAAATATATAAAATATATGGAGCCATAACCATGGGGTAAATACTGCTGCCATAAGTACAAATATGAAAGGAAGACTGGGTCTGTAACGTTTCTAAGTACCTAAACATTTCTGACACAAAGTGAAGTAATATTGGATAGAAAACAAAGACACTGGGCAAGTTAAGAAGTAAAGGATAAAGTTTAATCTCCCTTGACTAACTTAATCACACAGTCTATGAATCAAGTTTTAAATCCCTATATATATTGCATATCAGAAAAGACTTGGATTTCTTTTGGAATTTAATACTGCAATATAAAAATATTCTCTGCAGATGAAATCTCTTTATGGATCCAACCATGAAGCCACTGATCATGTAGAATTTCTACCGGGTGATTATTTTACTAAAAGAGATTTTAAAAAGGGTAAGAAACAAAACTGCTGAAACTGAGAAGTTCAAAGGGAAATAAGAGAAGCAACAGGGAAAAAAGAAAACGAAGTTTCTTTTGCAGAATCAGTCAAAGCTGTAAGAACGCAGTCTATCTGACCTGATCAAGGGACACTTAAGGAACAAAGAAAGGGTTTTCACTATCTGAAAGAGAATTTTGCTCAGAATAAAATAAGATTAGAGAATCAAAGAATGCTGTATAGGAATATCTGCAACAACTGAAACCAGGTTCCCAACCAAATATAATGGTTTTGTTGTGTAACATTTGAACAGCTATTTAAATTAGTAACAATTTCTCCTCTTGGCAAGAAAAGGAAGAAATGTGTCTTCATGTGATTCAGGAATTTGCCTATGGATAGTTTATGCATCTGGACTGACACTGGTCATTCTTTATGTATAGCTGTCAGAGTGTAAAATTCATTTTGAATGAAATTTTGTAATAAGTAAGAAGAGAAAAGTATTGTATCGGACCCACGACTAACAAGTTAAGATCACTACACCCTGGTCATAACTTTAAGAAAGGAATATCCTTAGTTAAAGTAGTTTTTACTTTAAGACAACTAAGCAACAAATTACATATGAGGGACTTTAATCAACTCAGAAAGCAAATGACTTCCAGACAGTACATGACATTTCCAAAATGGTCCCTTGTTGGCCAAAGACAAACAGAGACAAAGGAAGAATGAAGTGCAAGCAGAAAGTCAGCAGCATTAGTGAGAGGAGAATCCATGTTACCAAATATTGGTCAGCGCCATGAAATGTATGCATTGTAAGATGCTCAATTAACGCATACCATTCAGAAGAGCTCAGATTTTTTAAGAAGCCTTGAACCACGTGTTGATATTCCAAACACTGTACACTACAATGTTCAAACAAGTATTTTCATACAAACTACTTGATGGTTTGGTCATCAACTAGAAGTGGAAAATAACCTAAAGATTTGAGATCTAAGAAGTTCACGTTAATTGGGTTCAGATTAGCAAAAACTGTTCAAACAGTCAACTTCTTTCATTTTTTAATGCATTTTCTTTGAAATTTGGCAGTCAAGTTCTTTGGTTCTGTTCATAACTGGAAACAGAAGTATAATCAAAACATGGTGAGAAAGGCTGAAATTAAAGATTTTGCGGTCTGACAAGAAACAGAAAATACTCAAAATATGCAGTTAGTTTTCCAGAGGCTTCCAGGCCAAAGAGGTTTGCAAAGTCATATGAGCAACCAGATTACTGGGTGTTTTACAAGTCAAACTGAACAACCAGCCTGTCTGGGTGTCTTCTCACTATTTTGCATATTTTATCCCTTTCCCTTCCTTTCAAAACAACCTTTCCATATTTCAAGAGGATGAAAATAATATTTAATACAGAACTTATGAAACAAGCACCCCAATGGGACTCATTGCTGGTAGCTGTTGTTCAAATGATGCATTTGCAGGGCAGATCATCAAAGCAACAGCAGGCCTCAGCTGGTGCACTGCTGTATTGATAACTGTTTTTATAAGAACATTGCTTACAAACAAATGATGAAAAAAACCCAACACCACCTCAGTCAAATAATGACAGAACTAGGAAACACAGGAAATGAAAACATGATTTCTACAAGTTCCAAAACTGGCCATAACTGTTGTCATCAATGACCAAAGTAAAACCCTAGCCAATGGGTGCTGGAAAGATATATTCAGATTCTTCTTCAAGATGCAGAGGGAAAAAAAAAAAAGAAAGGCCAGGAAGCTGTTTGCCTGCAAAAATCAGTAACGCGGAAAACTCTCACTGATATTTAGGCCAAATGGAAAGCCACTACTCTCCCAGGCCAGGCTTCTTGCTCAGCACCCCAACTTAGGGCTCTCTCTCAGCAAATCTTCCACAATTGGCAAGCAAGGAGAATTGCATTTAGAAGCACTTAAGTGAAAACACCAGCAAGTGACACACAGAAGTCAGTTTTGTGAAACAGTGGTAGAAAGCTGTGATAAAGAAGTTAACCCAACCATTCAGGCTTAACCAGTACTTTCCGTCACCCACACGAGTAAAAGATCTGCCACTTAACAGAAGGCATTGCTTTTGCACGTTCTCAAAATGTGCCTGGAATCCTACAGACCCCTAATACAGAGTTAGGTATTAGCTGGCTGCTTAATGAAGCCAGAAGGGAAAAGGTCACCTTGGAATTTACTATAATAAGATAAACTTGCCAGAAACTCTAAAATGTAATTATTTAAGCAACACCAGCAATGAAAAAATACATGGTCAGCAAAGAATCATGTCCTAGATATATTCTGGTTCAACTACAGGTCATTAGACTAGGTAAGACTTTCGTGCAACTTGAATTCGGTGGAGTTGAATTCATTAACACAAGGGTTGAATTTCATCCGAAGTCTTAAGAACTTCAAGGGTTTTAGTAAGTGATCACCCTAGCCAAGTAATACATACTGGCTACAAGATGAACATTTCTTTAGTGAAAGAAACTCTCCCTGCAGAAAACGAATTTGAAACTATTTTAAGCAGAATAATTCAAAGGATATGTAAATGTAGGTATGTGTACATGAAGACCCAGGAATCTTAGTAACAAACATCAGGTAAGAAGTGTTAAAAACATAGCTACTGCACAATTTCTAACTGTCTTAACATACTGCCTTCTACTTGTTTTTAACACTTCTGCATTAGAAGCAACCTTGTTTCAGTCTTTATTCTCAGTAATTTATCTGCATTATCTGCATTTATGCATTATCCTCAAACACTGAGGATACAGTGAGGATACAGATCCTCAAACACTTTAGAGGCTGAACTGAAGGCCAAATAGTGACATAACCTGCAAGGACTTGAAGTGGCACTGATACAGATTGTAAGTGATCCCCCCTTTACAGCTTTAGGAGTGCTAGCGCTGCCTGCCATCCTATGCATTACGTGAAGTCCTCCCACCATGATTCTTAAATCCTGGATTTTTCTGGTTTTGTTCTTTTAAATTTGATGATTAGCTCATAGTTTTCAAAAATCATAACCTTATTAAGGCTTTTACAAGTGAAATATCCTACATGCTCCCCAGTTTCGTATCTCCTAGATATTTACCTAGCACCACCACAGAAAAGGCTTTCCAAACCCCAGAATGAGCTAACCCACATGACAACACACACACATACAGCTGTGGCTAAAAAGCATAAGCAGTAATCCCAACTCTCCTGGAAGCTAATACTTCCTTTTAGGAAGGGATTGCTTAAGCAGAGGAATATAATCAAGAATACAATTAGTACACAGAAGTACAAAGACTCTTAAATGTAACACAGTGAACGCTTCATCCTAGCTATGACTTTTTAACAGAGAAAACCCGTGCTCATCATAAAAAGTGTACTTCAGCAACATTATTCAAAATGTCCTGCTTGAATTTATGCAGGCATTCTAACTGCCTCTTCAGATATTAATAATGTACTCTGGAATTTCCTTACAGTTTGAACTTGCTGTGCTTAATTTCAGTTTATTTAAGAAGTGATTCCTTAGATCTTTTCTTCACAGTTTGGAGCACATTGTCATCTGTATGAAGAAATGTCTTTGTTGTTTAACTCCAGCAGAGAACAGACAAGAGGACAAAGGACAAAAGGTAAAAATCCCAGTTATACTAACCCAGATATTGTAATTACATAGTTTATAAGTAATGCATTCAGTAAGCTGTACATGTGAGAGAGACACTCCAACTCTAATGCACAGACTAGCTCATATAGGGATGCACTTAATGAATAATATATCCTAGGAAATACAATTTTGAGGTCCTTGTGGGGGTTTCACAAGTCCATCACAAAAAATACACATAATAGCATAGTTTTGGCTTGCAGCACTTCATAAACTCAATTGAAAAAATTGCAGATATTGTTTCTAAATGGAAATGTAAGAATTGTAAATGGAGCACTGAGAGCTTTCACAACTTCTTTGGGACAGCCACTGAACCCAACACACACCCAAGCACTGGAACAGAAGTTAATTACAAGCAGATCCTTTGTATATAAAGTAACTGAGAAAACAGAAGAACTCCCCTCCTCTGGCACAATCTTGCATATTCATTCTAAGTCCTGAAAAATCAAACACATACTATCTCTTCTCCACATTACTATGTAGTATCTGTTGCAATTTTTTTTGCACAGAAACCCTTAATCTTGTGTAAGAATTTAAAAAAAAAATTATCAAAAGCAAGTTTAAAAAGCAATTTAAAACACATTAATAAAATGTATTTTAAAGCTTATTAATTGATATAATCAGCACCACATGAAGGAAATCAATGAATTAATTGCTAATCTACATTATAAAACTTTTCATGTGATCACAGTGTGCCTCTAACAATGTTTATCTTCTAAATTGTCCGCCAGTATTCTCATCTAACTCCTTTGTTTTCTGTAAATTTGAGTCTCTAAACTGATCTCAAAATGTTATTTTAAGCTCAAGAGCTGCTAACAATATTTCAGCCTGAGACATACTGTTTCAATGTTATCTGCTGCAAGGAATACTGAATCAAAATGGTTTTTAGAGAATCTTTTCACAGCCCATTTAGCATCAGCCACTTTTGTTTTCTTTAACAAATTCCTTAAATCCATATTCATGTCCAGGCAGAACAATATTCACAAGAATGCTATTAACATCTTTTGGACTTTAGTTGTTTTTGTTTTGGTTTGGTTTTTAAGTATTAATGTGTAACTCCTCTAAATCACAAATACTGTATTCTGGCATGTGCTAATAGAGGACACTAGAGTAGCAGAGTATCATTTTACAGAAAGCAGGGTAAACTGATTAGAGCCAAGGATCTTCTTATCTCATTTAGGCTGAAATAACTTAATCCCATCAAAACCCAAACTGAAATAGATAACATATTCCCTGAAGGAACTGTAAAAAATCTTTAAGATTAACAATGAAATAAATTTCACTGTGAAACATCTTTGCATGACAAATAGTACCTGTATACTATTGTTAATGAACAGTATTGAGGTAAGGTACAAAATGTTAAGCGACTTGCCAAAATTCTAATGTATATACCCTCTGTTTCATGCGATATCTCATCAACCTCCACTGCCAGCAATGGCAGTACGTCTGGTACCATTTGGAGAATGTTATGACTCCAGATTCAGACAACTGATGTAGAAACAAACTGTTGCTTGAGTTACAGAACATCTCCAGATTCTTTCCAATTCAAGTAAGCTCATTACACATGGTAAGTGTATTTCAAAACTAAGACATTTTCAACCATTGTATCTTTCACTCTTAAGGTAAATTTCAACTTTTACTACTGATACCTCTTTCCCATCAGATTATCTTGCTTTTGAGGATATGGATATGGATAACAACCAGGTTCTTTGAATTAGGTTCTCAAGACCCAACATGCAAAAAAGCACCTTTCAAATCACTTCAGATTTAAGTCATTTGGCTTCAAAATTTTGCCATTATCCCAAATCCCAATCCCAAACATGTTCAAGTATTTATACTCAAAACCACATGTTTTGCAGCATAAGTGCTGTAACATACTGGTCCCACTTAAGATATTATGGTCCTACTTAATTCAGTGGCAAGCTTCCCATTTCAGTGTATGAGAACTGGCCAGCTGATGATTACCACTGGGATAAAAAATATGTCTTTGTCTCTTTTCTGTACAAAAGCATGTGACAGAAGTGCTTTGCCAATGGGAAAGCCTGTCCAAGGTCAGCAGTTCTGTTGCCGTAAGGTCTAACACATCAGCCAGTAAGAAAATATTGCTGAAAACTACTTGGAGAAGTCATTCCATGAATAGCTCAAGACTGTACAGCCTATAGCCTTGTTTACATTTTATAGAGTCTAAACCTGAATTGTAATATGTAGCTTTTGCTTCTTACTGCAAAAACGCATGCTAAATATACAGACCAATATATTATCAGTAGTTAATAGCTATTATTTAGCAGTCTAAAACTGGACTGCTTTCTTTCCAAACACTCATAAGAAAAAACACAAGATGTTTCCTGGGGAATTTCTGATCTGCCTTATGGCTCCATTACAGGTAGTTCAGCTTGGCTCCCTAAGAAACATCAGTTAATGTTACAGGCCATTCTCAATTTGACTATTTTTCTTTATCAGATCGACACTCTTCCTAAAGATCTTCAAGAAATGGAAAACCTAAATGTAAAACATGCACATGGGCAGGAGGAAAGGCAGGGGAAAGAAAAGATTGTATTTGTGCCATATGAAATTCACTCATCCAAAAATAGGAGAACACCTAAAAAAAAAAAAAAAAAAGAAAACATAAGCAGAAGAAACCAGAAACAACATTGCTGAAGGCTTTTAAGGTATACAGAAGTAAAACAGTATAGGTAGCTAAATGCACAAGAAATTGATGGTTTTGTAGGCTTTGTGAGAAGTTAATTATAAAGTTACATGAACTGGTTGAACCAACACCGAAACAGCCTAATCTAATGAATATTCTGATTACCCTGATAATGACATGTTCCAGAAACACTAAAAGCTTCATATACCACTGCCATGTTTTTTTCTTTTAACAGAAGTGTCGAAGTAGCAAGAGCTTATAAATTCTGTTCTGCAATCAAACTTGTATGCAAAGAACAAAATCGCAGTACTTAGAATTAGTAAACCTTAATAAGATACCATCAGATTAAACATCATAATTAGAAATATGCTTTTTACAATGGTCACAGGCTTTGCAGCAATGAGCAGTTGATTACTACAAAAGCAGTATGGAGAAGCATTCAAATGTTTGGATGACTTGATCAAGTTTGAAACTCTTTGAGTAAGAAACCTCACATTCTTGCCTGCTTTTTCCAACACTTCTTGATTTTACAGAAATACCTCCTTGTGAAAACACACTTTCCCGACTGCTTAGTTGCTTGGTACTTTTGACAAAGCAGTGAAAAGGTGTGGAGCTTTGTAAATTGTTTAGTGAGAACACATGAAACTCAAGACAGTCTCCTGAACAAATACAGGCAGGATAACTCAGATGCCCAGAAACATCACCTCTCATCTTCCAAAACAACTTTAGTGACCTTGAGCTGACTTACAATTTTGCACTGAAGAAACCATAAGATGTGCAAAATGTCAGGAAAAGCAAAAGCAACTAGCTTACATTCCTTGCACCAAGAGTGTTGTTTACAAGCAGCTTCGATGGCTACAGCTGGACTATGACAGAACAGGGACTTGAAACTTCCATTTTGCAAAGCACTCAACTACATAATTAAAGGCATGGCTGCTGGGTTGGCTTTGTTGTTGTTGCTGCTGCAGCATAAGAATGAGTTTAAGCAATTTTTAAATTATTTTTAAAGTTCAAGACTTCTTTTGGCTTATAAATATAGGGAAAACAGTAAACACCAGATCTGAGTTTTCAAGCTTCTGAGCTCTGCTACTGTTATATGCTCGATAAAAATGTGCATGTCTGAATACTGAGTGCTGTTTTATCGGTGAGAAATTTGTGTGCACAAACATGCCAAAACCCCACCTCCCATTTACCATTACACTTGTGCAGCAAAGTGCTTGATAAACCTTTCTTTAGTTCCAGTTTTCTGCTCTGTTAGAACATGTTCATTTCTGTTCTGGTGCAACTCACCTGCCTCAAGAGACTGGAGCCCTTCTAGCTGGAACTACAACCTCAAGAATTCCTAACAGAGGATAGAGCTGACAAATTTAGCAGACTAAATCCATACCAACAGCTTTAAAATGTAACATATGAAGCTCAGGGGATAAAGAGATAAGTGGCAGCATGGGAAAGAGAAATGTTGCCACTTTCACATACATGCCAACAGTCTGGTTATTTTTAAGCAAAAAATGCTTAAATGTCCTTTTCTGTCCTGCCCATTCCAAAACTGTTCAAGTGGTTCAGGACATTTTAATATGTTAAGGACATTTTTCTGCCAGCACTTTTCAGATGCTAGCAGAAATTTTTTCTGTAAATCTGACAGGAAAATTGTATTCAACTCCACGACTTTACGTATTAGCGATGTGGCTACTTTCACTGTCTTGTCAAGTAAACTGTGTTCTCACCCATTTTCTATAGTATGTACAAGCATCTGTGAAAGCTCTTTAGACAGAATTACTGTTCTATTTTATCATCAAAAATTCAGTATTGTTGGATGCTGTACAAATTGTTCACATGAAGAAATGAATGCTAGTGTACACAGGTGTATCTAGCATATCAAAATCACATTAGACAAATTAGAACTGATAAGAGCCCACTATAAGAGGTCCAGAACATTTGTTTTTCTTGGACTGTTTGAAGAGTCACTTTTTTGGTAAAATTATGGAGCTCACATTACAGTTCAGACTGTTTCCCATCATAAATGTTTCAGTAGAACTAGTTACAGCTCTAGCAGGAATTAAGGAGAAGAAAGCAGAAAAGAGAAGCAATTCAATAACGAGCACTTTCCTTCCTTATACGTGAGCAGTAGCTGAGATGCTTACCAGCCAGAAATGACATAAAACAGCTGTCTAACAGGAGTACTGGGATTCAAAACAGTACAGCTACACAGTACTAGTAATAATTACACCAAGGTAGCAAGAGAGGCCTCATGTAGCTCTGTTATTTATAAGACAGATCTAATGATGGACTGTCAGGTAAAGAGAAAAGGGCGAGGGGCAGGTTTTACAGATCTTAACCAACTCTCCTCTCTCCAGTTCACTCAGCAGAATTAGCTCCAAAACAAAAGCACAAATGTAGGCACAAGAAGAACTTCGTAACCTAGGAACATAAGAGGTTACAACAGGGAATGTTGCAAACACATGTATGTTAATGTTGTAAATGTTTTGCTCACAAATGCACACAAAACACACAGATTTGCAGAAATTCCACATGATCTCTAATTTGCAGCATGCTAGACAGATGTTAATATAAATATTTCAGGATTCTCTATGGTTTTGAATTAAGTACCTGCCTCAGAATAAACAATTGTGCAAATAAACTTTCATTCTGCAGATACCACCTCAGTATCACATTATCTCAATACAATTTTGATACACTTACACTTTAAAAGAACTGAAATCTTTAAGCAGTCAGAAGAAGCTCTCTTCTCCTCAAACAGCCTCAATACATGTTACATACAAGCATGCCACGTGGCTGGATTCTTGACTGCTCAGAGAAGGTTAATGATGTGGGAAGTGTAATCACCAGAGCGGAACCAACCAACAGGAAACACCAAAGCCAAGTCAGATGGACAGGGAAATAGACAGTAACAGGTCTACGGTATTGGTTGTGCAAGATCAAGCCAGAATTCTAAACTGACAGTTAGTTCTAATCAAAATGACTGTTTCATGACTTATTTTCTTTCCTCTCCTTTGGAGAGGTCAAGATGTTCTTGACATCTCTTTCACACTGCGTAGAATGCCTTTCCTGGCATGACCTCCACCCAGTTGCAGCAGCGCACAAAGAATGCTTTATTCACTGAGATGCAACTTACCCAAATAGTTGTTGCTCTTTGACATCTCAGTAATGTTGATTTTAGTAGCTCCTTCAGGAATTTCCACTATCTTGTGGTAGCCAAGATTTGTTAGCGTATGTTTGAAAACTCCAGACACAACCTTGCAAGCAGTGTTGTCCCCTCCACATATTCCACACTTGTCAATCACCTTGTCTGAACCCAGATAGTCGTCACAGCCAATGCTCTGCAAAATAAAGTAAGATTTCTTTTTCCAAGATCTTACAGCTGCAGACTTTGGACATAACAACTGAGAACAGTTTGACTTTCAGAGAACATTCAATCCTGAAATGATTTTGTGATTTAGCATTTCACAGCAGCTTCTTCCCTTGTTCTTCTGCATGGAAAAAGGCAATAAAAAACAGAGGGTTCACAGACTTGGGGATTTCAAGCTAGCCCAAGGGTTTTTACAGCCTGTTACCAAAAATACAAGAACACACTGAAGAACACTAATGTGTTGATCATTGCTGATTACACTCTCCTCAGCTGAAAGATCTCTTAACAACATAGCTCCTGTAGCTGATAGTGAGAAAAGAGGTGAAGAGCTATGATTTTGTTATAATCCAAAATGTTTTTTTCACAAAACTATAACTCCTTTATATATAAATGCCCTTTTAATCTCCTCTCAAATTGAGCACTGAGCCTGTTCGCATCGAAAGAGGTTTCTAGAAAGTCTTTATACTGCATCTAGAAAGTTACAGAAGTGATCCTCCAGCTTAACAAGCAGAAACTCTTCAACCCACTCTGTAACAGCCACTTGGACAAGATATTGTAAAAAAAAAAAAAAAAAAAAAAAAAATTAAAATAATGTCTATTAAAAGGTAGAAAAAATGTTACAGATTCGACACAAATCAGAAAAAAAAAAGTAATTCTATTTTACTGCATTTTAAAAGCTCACATACTCTAGAGACTCCTCTTTTACAGAAGCATTTCTGTTCATTAACCATGCTGGCTTGTATTTACAGACTTCATACTTACAATGAACACTTATCATCTACCTATATTAACTGGCACATGCAAACCAGAACTTAATTGTTCTCATTCAGGTAAGAAAGAAATATTAAATGAGCCAGTAGAAGAGAAACCTATCACATATTTTATGAAATACAATGATTTGATGGAAAACATTCAAAATAAATGAAATTAATGCAGGTCTACCTGAATAAATCCAGGTCTACCAAAAAATTGTTTGTTCAAGCACAAAGATATCATTTCCAAAATCTATGAGCACACTAAAGCTGAAAGTCAAGAAAGATGTCGTACTGAGCTAGAAATATAGCAACAATTTAACAGAAGAAAAAGCCAAGGTTCTTATCAGATAAAGGGAAAATGAGAGCCACTTAAAGTTTAAAGGTCCTAAAAGCATGTAAACAGCAAGACATTCCATCCTTCTTGGTCATTCTACCACATGCTGGAGCCTTAACTTTCTAACTCACCCCTGCTCTACATTGTTCATGGTTCTGCTGTTAAGAGTCATCTTTGACCTTCTTCACCCCCATTTTAATGAACAGCTTCCTATGGCTTTTCTTGCCATGTCATATAACTTCTCCATATAGTCTGATGTTTTTACTCCCCCTACCTTACAAACAGAAATCAGAAGGACGACGTTATCTTAATTCAACCAGTAATGAAATGGACACAACTGAACTGGCACATCACATATAGAGTGTTGCCCCAGGACACTTACCTCGCTTAGCTGAGGTAGCCATTTGTACAACACATAAAAAAGCTTCCCAACAGCAGGGATGCTAAATTAGAGACTTCGTCACTGGCCACAAATATAACTACATTTTTACAAAACCAATGCTGCTGTATATAACAGTTTCATTAAAGAACAACTTATCTATAAATCAGCTTCTGTTTTATCACAACATACAAAGCACTTCATCAGCAAGCCAAGGAAGAGACTTGATGTCCTGGAATTTTTATACTGCTTATGGCCTAAGTATAGCCTGGGGATAAGTAGGAACTTGTGACTGCACGTGCACAAGCAGTTGGAATGGTTGGCAGCTAAACAGCATATAGACAAACTGCATGGTATTTACTTCAAGAATACAAGTTTGAATTTGAGTTGGCTAGAGGGGATGCTCCAGATTCGCAAGAGACACTTTCAAGACAAGCAGCAGATACTTGAATAAGACAGCACTATCTTTAAGTTATTAAAAAGCAGAAAAGTAACTACACATAATTAGAACCTCAGTATTCTTCAGAATAAAAATTGGTTTTATTTGTGCAAAGCACAGAAATACCTGAGTCAGGGCTTGTGGTTAGAGGCATCACTGCACCTAGGCATTAGTGACAAGACATTCCCCCAAGCCCTGTAAAAACATGGCACAGCTGACCCACCTAGCACCATGAGATATCACACCACCATATCCCACAGCAGAATACCGGAAACACAGAAAACCCCAGAATTTCTGACAAAGAAAACCCTACAGCCCACACATAGAGATGCAGCTATCACACCACCCTCCAAACACCACAGTCCACCATCACTCACAACAAAGACCCAACCAGTGATTGAGCTGTTCAAGAGCCACAAATTAAATCACCCATGGTCACGGTCAGGAGAAGGGGGTGAATGAGCAGCTGCCTTTTCAGATTGTTCTTAAATCTGAAAGAGTAAGATTGCTAGAACAACCTGCAGTCACACTGGAGGTCTGTGGGAGAACCTAAAATTCATTCCAGACGTAAATCCCAGACCATGCCTCCATTATAGCACTATTTTTACTTGGTTTCCTGAATCCAAACTTAAAGCTGCTATTGACGTGTCACTCCAAGAAAATTGTTTTGCATGCAGAACCAAGCTAGAAATTCTGTTGATGCAGAAACCAGAAAAAAGTCTCATTTTCCCTAGCACTGTAGGGCCAACACAGCTATGGGAAAGTGAGATTAATTTCTTTCTGGTTTGTGCATCAGCTGATTTATTAACTAGACTCCAATTATAGAACACTGACCTGTACGAATGATATTTCAATAGCAGCTTAACTACATTTCTAATGTTCTTCTAATAACTTGTATTTTCTTCTTCTTCAAACGTACAATGAACAATATTTCCCTATTCTAACTTACAGAAAAAACACTGACAAATACTTTCTAAGAAGTTCTCCTTCCAATACTTAAAAGTTCAGAATATGCTACATATATTTTAACTAAGTTCACTGACATCTGTAGGAATCTTTGCAGCTGAAAGAGGCCTTCGGGGGAACAGCCATCTAACATCCATGAAGCTTCTCCTCCTGGTGCTGTTTTTGATCCTGAGAACGTATCATTGCATACATCTGGTATTATTCATTTTGACACTTTTTATGGTATAAGCAACACTTTGTTTCTCACTGTATTAGGGGGTGGGGGGGTGGGGGGGGCGGTGTGTGTGTGAGAATTGATCGTCACCTCCCTGCTGTTGCTGCTTGTTGATATACTACTTACATTCTTGAGAGCACTGATTCAACGGTGGTTTTCTTTTCTTTCACATGCTTCATTTCAAATGGATACAGAATATAGCCTGATCTAGTTACCACAGCTTAGTAATGTTTTGGAACATGTACATGGCCATTTGTGTTTACAGAGAATACTGTAAAGGGGAAGAAGACAAAGAGGAAAACTAAGAGAGCCCAGACACAAGCTAATTAAACTGCAGTTTCTTCTTTGTGAATGTCATCCTCCTAATATTTGCTTAACTTAATGTATTTGCAAAGCAAACACTGTTGGGTGTTTTTTGGCTTTGGTTTATTTTAATTCCTCACCTTAAATGCTTAAGCAGATAATTGGGAGCCATTTAAAAGTCATTCACTTTTCCCAAACATCTTATTTGTTCCCTTTGTGCATCTTGTTCAAGACGGACAAGGCATTTATTCTCTCGTTAAATCTTCACTTTCATTTCTAGTTAACAGCATTTTGGTCTTAGAGATGCTGTAATTTTTTAAACAGACATTATTTGGAAAGCCCACAATAGAGGAAATCAGAATAAATTAATTCAACAACTGTATTTTGCAATGTCCACTATTCCATGATTCTAAGAACATATATTGCAAAGTTTTTATTGGATTAATACGGATGAATTTTATTTAGTGGCTTTGGGATATATCAGCTTTTCCATTTTCTGACTCCTATAAGCAAATTCTGAGCACCAAGGTTAGTTCGTTTATACAGAGAGCTCTGCTTTACATATAAGCTCAACACCGGAATGTTTTCATGCAGTGTACCTTTCTAACCTACCCAATGCAAGAGAACAGTATGCATTTGGTGAGGCACTCATTTGATGGCAGTCAGACTGTCATTCAGAGTCAAAAAGCCTTTCAGCAGGAACGTAACAGAAATAAAAGCTCTTAATAAACTGCATACAGGTAACACAGTATGAATTATTGACAATTAAAAATTACATGAGCTACTTCATGCCATTGCATGAATTACTGTTATTAAGCCACTTTCACAGAGGGACATTTGGGGTTGCAGCATAAAAAAGCTTGTCAAACTACCAGACACCTTTACTCCTAACATATTCCTCTGATTTGTAGCCTGCTCCATTACATATTTAGAAAGTACTCTGCCCTCCAGCTGTACAGGAATTCCTTGTTTTTCCTCCTCAGTCTCTAAATGAATTCTTCTTTCTCCTTCCCATGCAAAAAACGTGCAGGGATGAAGTCAGTCACAGCATAAAGCTGCACAGCAACAAAAGCTGGTGTTTGATTTTCTCACCAGCACTCAGTTACACTCAGTGTGTCCAACTCCTTCCTTTGAGTAGCCCAGACCTCCTCATGATGTAACTCTAATGGACACTGGAGCTCTTTTTTTTTTTTTTTTTAGCTACCTTGTAATGCAATCGTGGTAAAAAAATGGTGCATTATGTCACATAAAATGTCTCACCTAGTAACCATGGTCTAGACACACTCAGCTGAGTGAATACAGTGGGCTCATGAGCCAAGACTACGCAGGGAGCTTTGAAACTATTAGTAAGAATATTTTCTTCTGAATCTATTCTAATCCCTGTCCCTCCTCTCCCCCTCATCTAATAAACATAGTATCTGTACAGTAAGGGGTCAGATATTCCAAAATTTGCCCAACTATCTACTTCATGGAGAAACATATTTGTATTACATCAGCTACCCTTGATCCAGACTGAAATCCCACTGAAATCAGTGCAAAGGCTCCCTTAAAAATCAGCGGGAGTTGGGCCTAGGAATTAGCTGTAGTCTCCAGTGAAATGACGTCTACAAAAGATACAAGAGTAGGTATAATTTACTGTTCTTGATTCACCAGGAATAGCTTGCTGAAATCACAATTTACTTCATGGCCCTTTAGAAGCGTGGAGGATTTTCAATTTAAAGTTGTGGGTTTCATTGTACCATAAATGCAGCATGATTAATGTCTGTTCAGAGACCTTTCACCTCAGACAACAACTCAGGTCTCCATGGGGACTCCTCGTCTGTATTAAGTCTTATAAAGGTCTTAAACTTTTAAGGAATATAATGTTCATTTTCTCGGTTGTTTTATGATTCTACTTTTTAGCCATCAAATTTTGTCTTAAGTTGCAGAAGCCTCAAGCCCACCAGGACAACTGCAAAATGATGAGATGAAAAAAAAAAAAGTAATGCTATCACCAGTAGCCTTTAATACTTGGTGGTCACAGATACCTTCATCTCTTACAGTTTTGCCACTGGAAACAATCACTGCTGTTGTAGCCAAAACCAGAAAATTTGTTTTATCAATCCCAATTTACCCAACAGATGTACCCACCTCAATGTCAAATTCTTACCTGCAAACACTGCGACTGACTTTTTAGCAATGCATTTAGTATGTAAACATTGTTGTCTATAACACACACACACAATGTTGGGTTTTTTTTCCCTGTCTGTGACAGAAGCTGCAAGCTAAAGCTGTAAATATATGCCTTTCTAGTCTTACACACTAGTTTCCTCATTAAGATCTTGCCTTCAACGCTCTGAAGAGCCATGCCAGTGTTGCTGTTTCAGAGGTTAGCTATGCTTCGCCCCAGTAAGTCTGAGAAGTTTTCACATGCATTTTTAGTGATGATATCTGTTCCCTTTCTGTCACCTATTCACAGAACTTGTTTGCAATTTCTCAAGCTAAAGTTTGCACATATGCTCCCAAGGCCTAACTGCATACTGACTCCTTTAATTTATTTACAGCTTTCTCTCTCATGCATAAACAGAACTGTCACTAACTACAGGATTTATCTCAAGAGTTTTTAGGAACTGATGCAAGATCTAAACTAATTTAGCAAACACTACGCCCACCTTTCATAAAGTATGAAATCTGAACATAAGCTTTGCTGCTTTATTGATCTCTCATTCATCCATCAAACATCCATTTGGGTAAGGCAACATCTAGATGTACACATGTAATCCAGTTTAGCCTTTTGACAAAGAAACTTATGAGGAATTAATTTTATTACAGTTCTTTAGATTTGAAGACCCACTCTGAATCAATTCCTTTTTCACTGATCCCACAAAAAAGAAGCAGGCCTTGTTGATCCCCAATGCAAAACAAAAATACTGGTGTCATTTAACACAAAGCCTAGAACACAACTGAGGAAGCTAAGAAAAACTGTTAGTGAGACTAGGAAGAACTGGGGAATCATGTCCATCACTGAGACTCAATTCCACTGCAACTGACAACAGGAAAATTGGGAAAATAATTAGGTTGAATAAGGTCTCGGGAAACTGAACATAAAAGATAACTTATCAGAGAAGCAGAAAGTGAAACCAGAAGATTTTTTGGCTTACTTCAGGTTTGCAATTCTGTGCCTGAGGCTGCTTAAATTCATTTCCAGTGAAACTGGTATCAGTCCAATATAAATTGGGTAACATAAGTTTGGTAAATCAGCCTACATTGCATGATGAGAAAAATGTAATGATCATATCATGAAAGCAGGCTCACAAAAGGGCCTTGAGCCAGGAAAGCAGATTAGTTCTTTTTCCTGCTTCCTAAACACAATGTGAGCACCTCTGAGAGCTCAGTGCTGCAGCTGTATCTGGTAGTCAGAGCAGGACTGGCTAGAAATTCTGGCATTGCACTCCATTGGAAGGTGTCTAGACACAGTACAACCAGAGCTTGGCAGCTGCAGGATAAAGCCTCTTTAGCCTGGTTCCCAGACTCTGAACTAGACAAAGCTGAATTTTGTTTATTCCCTGTTTCAGATCTTGTGTACCTCTCTTGGGAGGTTAGCTGCCCAGGCTCAAGGCTAACTTTCATAATACAGCCATCCAGCCTCGAACCACAGAGCTGAGATGCCTCCTACCCTCTTTTTCACCAGGACGTACTTCTAAGATCAGGGTCTCATGACTGGTCTCTCTGAGCTATGCTGCAGATACACCTGTGCTGGATCTTGTACCACCCTGATACTGACTCTGGTCCTGACCTGGTGGCTTTATTTTCTGGCTTGATGTAGGTATTGGCCTTGATGGACCATTGGCTGAGTCTGGCAATCATCACCAGACTGGTGGTACTTGCTCTGGGACTGGGGACGCTGGTAAGGCCACTGTCTGTCTGGTTTGCTGTGATTTTCAGCTCCAGGTTCACCTTCTCTTACAGACCAGCATGCCCTTGTTGCTCCTTACACTGTAGATGAGGTTGACAAAAATCAGGGGTTTTTTTTCCCCCATCTGTCAAACTACCCCATACTCCAAGTTCCAGTCAAAGGAAAAACAGATCTCCTTCTTTAAGCAATGCAGCTTGCTTGCTGGATAGAGTACAGAAACCCCCCAAAAGCAGATTAATATTGCTAAAATACTCTGACTCAAAATAAGCACAAATTTAATTTTTCCCCTAATCAGAGGGGGCTCACATTGCTCCTGCACACTCCTACATTCTTTTTAAAGTTAAGGGGAAATGCTTTTTTCTTCCTCAACTAGGAATGTTAAAAAAAATATGACAAAAAATGATATTTGAAAGGTTTTAAATGACTAAACAAAAGGTGGTATTATTCAACACTACTGAGAACAAACACTTGGAGGGAATATGAAGAGAACCTAGAGCTTTAGTAGCTAAGGAAAAAGGAAACTTACTGGTCAGAATACCTGGTTTTACTAACAGCTGTAAACTGCAGAAAATTTCACATACCATGTAAAATTTGCCATTTGAGCCAGATCTGTGATGCACACAAGCCCAGCATTCAGGATTTGAGAGTGACCAAAGAAGGTATTTCAGCAAGAACTGCAAAAGTCATGAAGTAGTAAAACTCCAGAGTAAGACTAGTAGAGTTTGGCTTTACTCACAGCCATTGAAGCCAATGGTAATATGTTCTTTGACTTGAGACTTCTTACAGAATATTCCTATACTAATTAAGAAGGAAACATATCAGAAGATCAAGTAAAAATATGGTAAAACACAATAAATCAAAATCTTCCGGAGAAAATGTAAGTAATTTCTGACACAAAATTTGAAATTATATTTTACTATCCTACCTCGCCAACTTGTGCCCTATAACGAGATACAAGATTAATGATGTTGTCCACAAGGTGGCACTTAAAATCCTCCTAAAATCAAAATGCAGCAGGTCCATGAAAAAAAATATATTTCCATCATCTTCATGGTCCAGTTACATCTCTGTTAGTTTTATGAGATACAATCATTTAGTACAGGCAGTGAACTTGATTAGAACTGGCTAGACGTAGACATCTACAGTTATAGCTTCCAGAATTAAGGTTTGATTTATGCCATTAAAGCCATGCCATCTTTAAAACAAACATAAAACGAAGATCCTTTTATTCTTTCAATACAAGTTTTCTTTTATTAAAGAAAGCCTTGACCATCTTCTTTCAGAGCCAACTTTGTATCATGGACATCTCATAAACTAAACCCCAAAAAACTTGAAAACAATAAACTCAAGATTTTAAATAGAATGCTAAGAAACAACAAGGATGTTTGGCAAGAGCAGCCCATTGCTCATTTTCTCCAGGTGAATATTTATGCCTAATAACTCCTACTTCTTTTAGAACTAAGAAACACTGTAAAAATAAATTTGGGATTCTTTTCCATAAGTAATGGCTATGTATGTAAATAGCTGAGCAAGAAAGTTATAACCTTTAACCTATGCCCCTTTATACCACTAGTACCACTCTATTTGCTCAGAACTCCAACTTCCAACAGTTCATATTAATATAAACTCAGTTGCTTTATTTCACTTCAGGTTGTACCCTACAGAAGATCTATACCCCTCCCTTCATTTGCATATTCAACATTAACATTAGTGCATTTTGCTTCTTAATGGCTCAAATTCACAGCATTTAGTGAATCTACCTTTACAAACCCCAAACACACACAAGCTCAAAGTAGTTAAGTCAGAAAATGGAACAAGGGGGAGTAAGGTTAGTTAACGAAAAGGCAAACCCAGACATTAGAATATGTATATGACAAAATTTCAAGCCCTGCTTGAGGAGCATTTTTAACCTTCTAAATTTCTCACTGTGATTTAAAGTAGTTGATGCACAATACTAAGGAGAGAATATTAAAAAAGCAATTTTGGCATATAAATGATGATAATCTTTCTCCCAGATCAGTCACTTTAATCCAGGTAAAAACTGTAGGATAAAATTTAATGCAAACATGAATAAAATCACATCTTAAAAGAATTATACAACCATATGGGTCAAGTACGACAAAATGGTGCAGCTCTCATCTATGGGGTTCTTTGGCAATTGGTATTAATTTATCCACAAAGTCATTCATAATACTGGACTGGAGGGGCTGAGTAAGTCATCAAACACTTGCAGTATTCCTTTAGTTCACATTCTAAGCTGCCCCTTTACAACTTGCACAAGGAAGCTGGGATAAAGAAGGTATCTTTATAAAGAGAGATTATCAAAGTCCCCACTTTTCTAATTTCACTCAACTAGGACTCATAGACATGCCACTCATTTAATCATTTCCCTCTAGGCAGGAGGTACACTAGATTAGTAACAAGAAAGCATCTATTGCTTTGGCATCTGAAAGTTTTGGCTCCTTATCTTTTGAAATTACAGTTTGCGCTACTTACATTACTTTTCCAGATAGCCAGTTTCTGATACCTCCACCCCAACTCTTGTTTTTGGTCTTTGATACACCTCTCTCCTCTCCACTAAGGAGGACCCTCCTCCCTCCCTCCTACATCTAAGCAAGACTGCCTACAGATTGGCTGGACAGCTCTCCTCAACATGTGAAGAAGCTGAGGATTAACCAATACTGGTAAAACTCTGACCATCACATATGAATTTACACATTTAACTCCTACAGACAGATGGAAGATTATTCCTTTCATGGCTATCTGTCTGTGACAGGTATTAAATGAGACACCAATTCAGTTTTTATGACTGCTAGAGAGAAGTAGCTAGCACATGTCAGTACATCCCCTTTCCTGGTGGGTTTCCCACCCAGATGTACACCCCATTCACTGGAGCTATTTGTAAATGAGAAGAAAGATACAGATTTCCAGGAACTGTTTTCAGCTTTGCCGACCCCTGAGGGAGCCAAAATGTACATGTTTCACAGCATTCTCATAGAACAGCAAGCAAACTATATCACACAGCCAGCTTTTAAAGCATTTTACTATATGAGGTACTTTATGGGTACAAACAAGGTTCAATTGTGTACATCCTTCAGTGGAAACAAAATAAACAGGGTACTCAACAGAGAGGAGCCATGCCTATATTTGTAGGGCAATAGACACCTTCAGAAAACTTCCAAAGGCAGAGCACAACAAAGACAGTACAGCCTCCTCGTCTTCCTTCAATGTCTTGCGTGTCTCCAAGGTTGCAGCCTAACCCTCATTTGCTCTACAAATCAAAGGAGCAATGTTGAGAATTTACATTCAACCACAGGATAACAAACAACATTATAATGGCTCTCACTTGATTTGTGGTTAGCTATAACCATAATTTTTACCCAAACATTTGATCCTACTTCAGCTCTCAAATATTTCCTGCTGTCCACAGACCTAATGCTCACAAATCTTTGATGCTATTTACAGCCCTTCACAAAGAGATTGTGGTCACATCCAGATGCCGCCCACTTAATTAATCACAGATTTCCTACCTGCACAATAGCTGTTTTCATTACCTATCTGTGCTTTATGTTGAACTCCATTCCTTCTGATAAATTTCAGACAGCAAGAAGAAACAAACTAGTCGCTTTTGACAACCTTAGGCATCCAAATGACATTTACAGTACCTAGATATGCACCAGTTTAATGAAAAAAGCTACTCACATCAAGACTTATAAAGACTCTTTCACTAAGTCATTCAATAGTCTCTTGCTGGTTAGGGAATTACTTGAGAGAAGAAAGGTTTTATTCTTGTTACAATGGAAAAAGTAAAGCCATCCAGGAAAAGTAATCATGTGAAAAGATGGTCTTGAAGATATCAACTAGTAACGGCTAATAAAAAAGGATTAAAAATATAAAGAACGCACCTCACACTGACATCTCTGATGCAAGACAACAAAAACTTGCCTTAGTTTTTGTTCTAAGGAAAGATACTATAAATGGACTTCAAGCTTCCCCATAGACAGAATCAATTTAAGGTGCATGAAATCAAGGTGATCACCAGCAGTATCACAGCAACAAAGAGCTGAAACCAGAACAGACCATTGCTGGCTATCACCTTATCAAAGTAAAGATAGGCATTCAACTTTGAGAGCTCTACTCAACAAACAGCCTACTAAAAAAGTTTACCACTCAAGTGTTTTGAAGTTGCCTTGTAAGTGGCATTTAAGAGTGAAAGAGATTATTTGATTGTACACAATTCAGTCAACAGCACTCATTTCTGCCTGAGTTAGAAGAAATCTGTCTTGACCGTTCAAGGAGACTCTACACACGGAATTCAACCACAAGCACATGACCATAACAGAGAAGCTAGTTCACCATGCTTGGACCCTAGGGTCAGTCTGCTCACATATATACCTGCTGCTAGGGCACTCAGAAGCACATCTAGGGCCCAGGGGCTCCAATTCTGTGACTCACACTTTGAAGTTGTGTGAGACACAAAATTGCTCACATTCAATACGGAGGGGAATAGTGTGACAGAAAAAAAAATCCTGAAATGGAAAGCTTGACTATATTTTTTTCACCTAAACATTACATCTGCAACTGGAAGCTTCATGTCCAAAAGAGTTCTAATGCTCAAGAGGTACTGCAGGTTCAAACAGTATGTGCGTCTCTAGAATGCACTAATTGCTCTTTCACTTCAGAAAACTTAAAACCACAGAGAGTAAAGTCGCTTTAGTCTGAGACCAGACTAAATTTAATCTGAAATAAACATTCCAAAGCACATATAATGAAATACTCATGTCTGCTTGAATATACTGATCTGCTGCAAAGGTGTCAAAACACTTGCTACTGCAGCAAGAGCAAGCAAACTTTATGCGTCTATATAACCCAAGTGGGAAAGCAGAAAACTATTTCAATATCTACAGTCAGATACCAACTCTACACCTTACAGTTCTTGAAGAAAGGTTATTTTATTTCTCAGAATCCCTACACAAAGACTTAGTTTATGTTTATGATGTGGATCACAAGGCTAAGGTCTTCAAAAATGCAGACAGGGCTTAGATGTACAAATGTACTAAATTCAGTAAAATGGCAGCCTGAAGATTCATGAAAGGGTTCTTAAAACTTTCGCGGTTTAAACCCTGTTGTCAAGTTAGCCACGCAGTCCATTCCCCCCCCCCCCCGGCCCTTTCTCCCCCCACCTCCCCTGCTCCTGGAGGGATGGGGAGGAGAATGGAAAGAATGTAACTCTCACAGGTTGACATAAGAGCAGTCCAGCAACTAAGGTATAACACAAATCACTACTGCTACCACCAATAATAATAATGATAAGGGAAATAACAGGGGAAGAGAATACAATACTACCTGCTGACTGATAATATCCAACCCGACCGAGCAGTGAGCCAGCCCTTCCCAGTTACATCCCGGGCATGACGTGCTGTGGTATGGAATACCTGTTTGGCTAGCTTGGGTCAGGTGTCCTGTTTCTGCTTCCTCCCGGCTTCCCCTCCTCGCTGGCAGAGCATGAGACTCAGAAAGTCCTTGGTCGGACTAAACATTTGAGCAGTAACTAAAAACATCAGTGTTATCAGTGCTGTTCCCAGGCCGAAAGTCAAAAACACAGCACTGCACCAGCTACTAAGAAAAAATGACTGCTACTGCTGAACCCAGGACAAAAACCTAGCCTAAATTGACCTTGTTGGCAATGACAAGAAACAGTTCAATAAAATAATACAATATATACCACTGATGTTAACTCTGTGCTGTTTTAAAACACCTCTTACCTAAGCAGCTAAAGCTAATGCATGTCAGCACCACATGATCACATCTCAGTATTACTGTTGGAAAGTAGTACTATGTGCATTTCAGGATTAAATGAAAGATCTTCAAAATTCTCTTCAAGAGCTTGATACTTCAGAAAACAAGTGTAAAACAATATAAACCATCCAAAGATATGGCTGTTTCCCCAATGTAATATATCTACTCCTTGCTGGCCCCGAAAGATTGCATTTTAAGCCTTCTCCTGAACTCTTACAGTACCTACCATTATTATGTTCTGGTTCATGAATGTCATAAAGAGTGCAAACAAACATTAATAATATTTGAAGACAACATCTGGAAGATAGCTGAAGAACACAAATAGTCACAGTTATGACTTCAGTTTACAATAACCTCCTGAGCACATGTAAGCAAACATTCCCCTCCACCCACACAGCAGTGAGAGTCTGTGCTTCCACAGCAAGGATTTAATTGTTTGAAGAAAGGTTCTATGGTGTGATGACCTCTACGATGCTGCTTTTATCCTGCTATGTAAGTACAGGAGACAGAAAAATAGACTGGCAGATTTTCAATTTGAATGATGGAAAATATAACCTGTGCTTTTTGAAAAAACAGAAGTGGCAGAATAGCCAGACTACAATGCAGACATCTCCAATGTCACTACCAGCAGTGGAATCCTCTATTCAATACAGTTCTATTTTCTCCATCCCTGGTGCTGAACAGCTATATAGTATAATCCCAATTAACATCCATTTAAATAACATGGGTGACTTTGTACAAGTAGAAATGCTTTCTCTTTTTGAAGAAACTATAAGCTACAAGGAGCTGTAATTGAGATACTTGAAATCTTTCAAACTATATCATAAATAAGAAATAGATTTTATCTTTGCAAAGCTCTATATCAGCTTGCAGTCCTGAAATACTAAAATTCTGCCTGTCCCATAGAAAATAACAACCCTGAAAGGTGGGTGTTTATTGCAAATCCCCTGTAAGACAAGTGGAATCTCAATGCCCTGGAGCTCTTGCTGACCAGAATTTAGGAAAGGAGGCAGTGCACACTAGCTCTGTCACATGAGTTAAGCAGGAAGCCCATTTAATATTCAGCCATCTGGATTTCTGACTGTACATCAATGGTGTAGAGGACAGAGACCATAGAATCAACTAGGTTGAAAAAGACCTTTAAGACCATCAAGTCCAACCTTTACTCCAGGACTGCCAAGACCACCACCTACCCATGTTACTAAGGGCCTCATCCACAAGGTTTTTGAACACTTCCAGGGATGGTGATTCCACCACTTCTCTGGGAAGTCTGTTCCAATAGCTGACACAGCTCGAGGCCATTACCTCTTGTCCTAACACTTGTTACTTGTGAAAAGAGACCAGCCACCTCCTCTCTCCATCCTCCTTTGAGGTCATTGTAGAGAGCAATAACGTCTCCCTGAGCCTTGTGTTCTCCAAAAGGGAGAAGACCACAAGAACTGAGTATGTAATGGCATAAAAAAGCCACTTTCAACTACTTCTGGGTTTAAACGAACTTATCACAAATAGCTTCTTCAGTATACTAAAACATTGTTTCAAATACAACTGATTTGTGCTTCCTCTCCTACATGATCTTCACCTACTTGTGAGAAATTATTTGCTGTAATGAGTTGCCTTTTTACAACACGGTTTTGTTCTAACAGACATGGAATGAAAAGCAGCAGCACACCATCTCTACTTGTAAAGCTCACATTTAAAGATGGACAGAACACATTTCTGGAAAAAGAATTAACTAAAACTGTCCATCTTTCTATACTGATGAATTTGATTTATATAAAAATAATAGTAATGTAGAATACTTTAAGTTTAGAAAAAAAAAACAGCTCTCCTTTTCACTTGTTTTAATAGCCTGGTTATATGAGACTGATCAGTTTACATCATTACACATTTTTCATACTCAAACACTACCAATGAAATTGGTAATTGGTAATGAAATTGGTGTTTTGAGTGACATTTCTGCAGCCAGAAACCAGTGAATTTGGTTCTTCTTAAATTATCTGTTCTCCACTTTGATACAGTCCAGTTCTTAGGATGCTAATTTTCCTAAAACTCAGGAGTTGTATACCAAAATCTGTTTGCTCCTAAACTTCTTTAGCCAACAGTGAAGCAGTTTCTCACAGAAAACAAAAACTTAAGAATGGTCTTTCTAAACATAATGACACTGAACATGCCATGCTCTTTTCCCAATTACTTCTGTATGTGACTTCATAGAGGTTGGCACAGAAGTTAGATTTAGAAGCTTGTATTACAAAAGAGTTGTTCTTGAAACCTAAGGATTTTTTTAAAGCTGCTACTTAACTAAGCTGTTCTAAGCATCTCAAAGTAGACATGAAAAGGTAAGAAATACTGGAAATCACTGTGAGGAGACCTTTCTATCACTACAAGTCTAAAATAACTACTTCCAAAGCATGGAACACCTAAATTTGAAGACAGACAGGCAACTGTCCCAGACAAGCAACAAGTATGCTGGACAATATAGATTACATACAAATTTTCCATACATACAAATTTTCCACAGCTGTTACTATGTTCTTCAACAGCCTTAACCAGAGATGCAAAGTAGACTGCTGTCCTGACACTATCTTCTTCCCTTGTTGGCGTAACTCAACGGCTGGGAAACATAACCACTATTTCCTTTACCAGTTGCATTTGGACACAGGGAAGAAAATTCTCTCCTGTCAGCTTGTAGAAAGCAGCTACAGGAAGGGCCTGATTTGAACAAGACTTTCCTTAATGAAGCAAGAGAAAATAATATACAGTTAAGCAAAGTTCAGGTCTTAATTGAGGTTTGCTTGGTCTATTTTTTTACTTGTCACCACCCCAGTTTTATTTTCAAAACGAAATAAAACCTGGCAGCCAAATTAGACATGGAGCAATAAAGTACAGTTTATTAAGTCATGCACATACATAGGCTCATCATTCCAGGATGCCATTTATGTTATGAAGGAAATTAACTAGTCCTTGCTTCCTGAATTATATAAATATATAGTATTAATTCTAGAAGATACTGTGAATGGTTTCCACTGAGCATATGGCATAGAACTGGAATTATTTATACTAACAACAGTCACTTTCAATATACAGTTTTTAATTCCCTTCAAAATTTTTCAATGTTTTCTTATATTCTAGCACAGGCTCAAGATATGGTCAGGTATGAGCAAAAAGATGTGTCTTGACATATTTCAATGCTGCAAACTTTCAAATATTTTTATTTCTGTTAATCAGAAAGAAAAAGTGCAAAACATCAGTGACAAGGCCCCTGAGTAATGGAAAACTCTAATTTCTTTGATTGGCATACAAATAAGGGAAACAAAAAGCAGGCCTAATGCCTACCTCAGAAGAGTTATGCTCAACTTCACCGCTGTGTCAATAATGACTTCATCCTTAACTTGCACTAGAAATTTCTGACTCTTAGTATTTTCTTGCTAATGTAAAGATAACCTAGCTTAGCAAAAAAGCCCAATTATTAAGACCTTCAAAAGATATCATTGCAGTGAGTGATCAGTTCCTTTGAATCATAAGATTAAATGACCCAAACTCTTCAGCTATAGTACAAGAGCACAGAAACAAAAGCCAAGTCAGACTAAAGGTCTATTATTCAAAGGCATCAACAATTAATGTATAAAGAGAGATCTTAAAAACAGGAAAAATATATGCTAGTTTCACTGTGTATTTTTCCAGGCTACATTTTTTATTTGTGGTACAAAGACTTCCTAAGTCAGATATAATGTCTTTTGTATCATCCAGTGGTCCTTCATTGAATAAGCTTAGCTTCCTTCCTAAATTTTAGCAGCCTGAATTCCTAAGTCATCAATTTCCATTGTTTAATGACTTGCAGGTCTTGTACTGTACAAGGAAGACAATGCCAGTCATTTCCTCCCCACATTAGAATCATAGAATCATAGAATAGTTAGGGTTGGAAAGGACCTTAAGATCATCTAGTTCCAACCCCCCTGCCATGGGCAGGGACACCTCACACTAAACCATGCCACCCAAGGCCTCATCCAACCTGGCCTTGAACACCACCAGGGATGGAGCATTCACAACCTCCCTGGGCAACCCATTCCAGTGCCTCACCACCCTCTCAGTAAAGAATTTTTTCCTTAGATCCAATCTAAACTTCCCCTGTTTAAGTTTGAACCCGTTACCCCTTGTCCTGTCACTACAGTCCCTGATGAAGAGTCCATCCCCAGCATCCTTGTAGGCCCCTTTCAGATACTGGAAGGCTGCTATGAGGTCTCCATGCAGCCTTGTCTTCGCTAGGCTGAACAGCCCCAACTTTCTCAGCCTGTCTCCATATGGGAGGTGCTCCAGTCCCCTGATCATCCTCGTGGCCCTCCTCTGCACTTGTTCCAACAGTTCCATGTCCCTTTTATGTTGAGGACACCAGAACTGCACACAATACTCCAAGTGAGGTCTCACGAGAGCAGAGTAGAGGGGCAGGATCACCTCCTTCGACCTGCTGGTCACGCTCCTCTTGATGCAGCCCAGGATACGGTTGGATTCTGGGCTGCGAGCGCACACTGAAGCCGGCTCATGTTCATTTTCTCACTGACCAACACCCCTAAGTCCTTCTCCGCAGGGCTGCTCTGAATCTCTTCTCTGCCCAGCCTGTAGCTGTCCCTGGGATTGCTCCTTCTTTCAATCTGGTAGAGCAGGAGTTCTGTATCCTTCCTATCTTGCAGTTTCACCAGATAAGCTTCCTTTCGTTAGCTGAGAATTATTATTTTTTTGTTAGAATGCCTGTTTACTTTTTTGGCTTTGTTTTTTTTTTTTTTGGTTATTTTTTCCAATGCTTTTGCTTGTGTGCCAGGCTGCGTACAGTGGATCCAGTATTTTGAAATCACAGCTGAGTCTACCAGCCTTACACTTTCCTTCCCTATACTAAGCCCATTCTTTGGAGCTGAGATGAAAAAGAGGAAATGAGTATTTAAAGTGACACTCATCACAGAGCCTCCATGCGGTATGAATACTTTTGCTTCATTCTGGCTAAACATTTTGGCAATTAAATGAAAAACACACCTTGCTCTTCCACGATACTTACCCTTTATCAATCTCCAAATAGCCAACATTTTTAGCTGTACTACAACAGCGCAACAGCGAATAAAGCACAGAGAAGGGTGCATTTGGCACGCGCAGTTTCTAACAAAACACATATAATTTAAAACTTATCCCTCTAAATGCTTACAGAAGTCTAACCAGAAACTGAAGGATACGAACTTCAACATGTCACTGCTTGCTACAAAGAGCCAGTGACTACACAGTGACTTTGACTGCAGAAATACAGGACTGTACTTGTACTGTCAGTCCTCCAGTACTTTGCAAAACTTGAATGAGCTCCTCGTCAGTCAAACTTTGGCAAGTTAGCATCAATACAAACCAAAGGCCCAGTTCTGATACAACTCAGAGGAAGCCCACTCACAGGGTTGTAAGGACTTTGTATTATCACAGCCATAAACCAGAACAAAATAGAGGGCACATTATTGCAAGTTCTGGACAGTCTTTAGACATTTATTAGTGTTTATTACACCAGATATATAATCATGAGTTTTCTATTAGGGTCAATTTTCTCCACTCTTATAAACATAAGACAGCATTTAATTCCAAATGATTAGTTTCATTTTAAAAGGTGGACACATTAATTTAGCCTATAGGATAATAGCTTTATCTTAAGAAATGCATATTAAAGTACAGTCCACAGAATAGAATTTCTAAGAAATGTGTTGGACTACAGTTTGAACCATACCTACGCCTGGTGACTGTGCACACTGAGAAGGGTATTTCTTATCTATTCCACCTTCGAAGGGGCTGACTACTATTTGCAGTGATGTGGATGTTGTCATTGGCTTCACTGTGCTAGGTCAATGAGCAAGAAGTTATGAGGCTTATTCAGAGTTTATACATTCATCTGAAGCAAGATGCAACAAATAGCTATGAGAAGCAAAAACAGGGAACAATGAAGAGGAATAAATGTTATCTATGGAAAAAATGTAAGCTAACAAAATAGCTATTTCACAGTTTAATGATTCCAAAGTCATCTGAAAGTTTTTGACAAAAACACCCAGCTCTCATTCCAGCTGGCACAGAACCCCTGCTGTCCCTGGGTGTAAGTGACTACTTGCAGTATCATAGCAGACATTGCTTTGAGAAGAGATTCAGAGAAAAGCAGCATTTCCTGTATTCATTAAAGTAAGGTATTTTATTAGAAAACTATGGAACGAAAAATAGAGATGCACATGAAAATGCAGTACTCCAAGCTAGTACCACTAGTGTAAGGAGAAGAGCAAGCGGACAACATAGCATTTTGAACTATTTTGCTTTTTGGATTTAGATCTGTGGCTAGGAGGAAGAATCCTGCAGAGCTTGACTGACTTTCACCAAAGGACTGAAGTGAACTCAAAGGGCAGCAGCAGCCCTCTGAAGCAGGGGCACTCCCTCACCTGCACCTCACCAGCTGGATACGAGGCTCCACTTCAGAGCTTGGTATGCTCAGAGGGAGCAAAGAGAAGAAACTGTGTTTGTTTTGTATCTGAAGAAAGCTTCCCAGCTTCCCAAACTTTTAGGCTTAGTTAACTATATTCAGTGTTATAATCCCAAGAGTTTAACAAACAAGACCCACTGCCTTAGCAATGAAACCAGTCATGGCCAGAGTGCCCCTGGAAGAGGCAGAACATAAGTGTGGGTTTATCTAACCTCTGCCCCTCCACAGCAAAGTGCTGTGTATGGGCACACGAGCCCTCTTCTGTCCAAAACATGCACTCAAGACACCTGGTTCAAAAATCAGTTCATGTGCTGATACCTTGTTATTGTGACACAGAGATAGTGCTCAGCTAATTTGTTATGAAATATCTAAAGTAACAGTTCTCTTTCCTAAACACCAGTGACAAGAGCAGAGATAGCAGACAACAGGAAATAGGTAACAGCAGAGATACCAGAAACCAAGGTATGTATTGTAATACTAAGGTCTCATTTTCTCTTTTCAAATATACATTCTCCATGAATTCTCAAGTTCTATGGACTTCTCTCCGTAACTCTCATGCAAGTTCTTTTTTCCAGACTATGTTTAGCCTCTTGAATTGCTGCTCATGCTATTCCATTCCCTTGTCATCTCTGTTAGCTTAACTGCACCTACTGTAGATCTAACCAGTCCTATTGATGTGGGGAGGCCCACACGACTGAGATGCACATGCACCATATGTCTGTCTATAAATATACACAGAACCACACACAGAACAACCTATTCTGTTTCCCATTGCTTTCCCAAGTCCTAACTTTTGATTTGCCTTCTTTACTATTTTACAGTGAGCTGGCATTTTCAGAAAAATATCTGTAAGACTGTTTTTTTCTGAATGGCAAAGTGGCTTATACTATCATTATGGATTTTATTAATTGGAGCTATCTTTTTTTCTGTGCATGACTTAATTTTAACTGTGCTGAACAATACATGCCTAAGCCAAGGGACCTTCATGAAAATCAGCATTTTTTTCCATTAAGAAATCTTAGAACCATATGTTCTGATGCTTGGGGTTTAGCTCTTAACCAGTTATCAGTTATCTGTGGTATTATCTGTCTTCTTACCCCATCACAAATTAATTTTAAGGACCTTTATTGAGTGAACTTGCATAAAAGTTGTGGAAATCCAAGATCCTCCTTGTCCCGTTATGTTGATACATCCCTTCAAAGAGTTTAAACAGATTGGGTGAGCTTGATTCCCATTTAAAAAATACAGCAAACAGCTACATTCATTACATATGAAGTGAGATTCTACAGTCCAGGGTCATATGAAGTGCAAATTATGACATAGTATTCGTTCCTAAAAGGATTACTAACACTTGAAAACATTTTCTAAACATTACAGAGATTATGGAAAATTCATATTTAAATTGGAATTCAAAGATCCACCCCTCCCCGCTCCCCCAGTCTGTTATGTTCATTTCAACAGACTGATTCTCTTGCTCTTCCAATCTTATTCTTTGACTGTATCTTTCTTTAGTGCTTATGCAGAAGGCTGTTACACCTAATAGTTTTTAAAAGTCCAATTGGTTTTAAGATTTTTTTTTAGGAATGTACATTTCTCAAAAGTTCAATCCTTTTTTTAAGTATCATTATGAGCTTGGCGCACACAAAGCCACAACCACATTCACAGTGTTTTCTCAGGGTGGAACTCATTACAGGTTTGGTTAATTCTGGCATGCTAAACGAAAGTCTGACATACCTGCAAACGAATGCAACTGCACCACCTTCACAAGTGATCCAATCACTTACAAGGTCAGCCCACTGCTGTCCTCCATAGTGTCCTTACTAAATAATTTGCTCCAAAATGTTTCCAGAAGGTACCTTCTTCTGCTACTATGTTTCTTCAAATCACTTATGAATGCTTGATCTGAAATACTGTTTCCCTTTTTTGCTGGAGCTATTTCTCAACATCTTTTTCTGTCTTTCTTTTGTATCTTGACAGGTCAAAATAGGTATGAAAACTGCAGGGAGTTATACAAGGTGAAATCTTTCCCCAGAGCATCATTCATTTGGAATGCCCTGTAAATGTCACAGCCCCAGCATTTGGATTATGTTCTGATTTTTGAGGTAGCTGATTTATCTCCTTTCCCAGAGCATTTAGGTTCATGCAGTCCTTTGAATAATTTTTGTGCTATAGGAAAGATAAACAATAACCTATTTTTGAGCTTTGGAATTTT
Source organism: Psittacula echo (assembly GCF_963264785.1). Classification (NCBI taxonomy): domain Eukaryota; kingdom Metazoa; phylum Chordata; class Aves; order Psittaciformes; family Psittacidae; genus Psittacula; species Psittacula echo. The sequence continues at coordinate 7,283,715 of NC_137741.1, read as the reverse complement.
ATTTAACTTTTATATTCCATTTGTGAATGCTGAAGAATACAGAGACAGCATCACACAGTAACAGATTATGCCTGAATGACAAATGAGATTTGAAATTATAATGGACAATTTAAGATCACAAATGTGACCTCACATTTGATTTCCTTTGGTTTGCCTTCGGTTGTTAGTGAAAAGGTGAGAATCAAGTGAGGTAAATAAGGGCATCTGAGAACTACTGACTATCTCTTTAGTGTGGACTCACCAGCTGTTCAAATACATCAATCTGAGTTTATGTTATGTCAAATATCATCTGAATAGATACCTTATTGTAAAACAGGCATGCATTACTATGTCCCCTAGATTACTATAAAATGGATATATATGCAACAAAGGTCAGACTTCAGAAATTTTACTTTTGTATTTGCTCTGTCCTTTGTATCCCCATCACTACTTTAACACAAATCCTGTGCCTAGGATATAAAGAAGTTTATAATTTTTGAGTGGTTCTGGTAAACAGATCGCTTGAGTTGGGGTTGCACTATGAATACCTACAGCTGGCCTACTCCTGGATCCAGACTGCACAGACACTGAGATACTTACTCAGTCACTGCAGTTTCATCTGTACATGTTTCTATTAGAGAATATATGCGAAAGAAGCAACAAAGTTTGAGCCAGGTTATCTTCTTAGAGAGATACGTTACACGTGTGGACAGAGGGGACTGCCTGTGTTTTTAACATGATGAAATGCACTCTGAGTCACATCTACCATCTATCAGCTCTCAGTCCTTATATTTCCCCAGCTCCAAAGATGATTGCTGAAAATTCTGTGTCTTCTAGGCATTTCTGTTTCCTGGACTGATATACTAGAGAGAAAAAAGGAATGAGCTTTAAGTAGTGCATAAATAAAACCTTAATTCTTGAATGTATAACTGTAGATGTCTACATCTAGCCAGTTTTAATGAAGTTCACTGCTGGTTCTAAATGACTGTATCTCATAAAACTAACAGAGATATAACTGGACCATGAAAACACTCTGAGGGCTGGAACAATTCTCCTATGAAGACAGGCTGAGTGAGCAGGGCTCGTTCAGCCTGGAGAAGAGAAGGTTCCAGGGAGACCTTACAGCAGCCTTCCAGTACCTAGAGGGGGCCAAAAATCTTTGAATATATGAGATATCAAGTTGCATCCTTCCTTCCCTCCTTCACTTTTTTTTTTTCAGGTTTTCAGCAGAAGGTTTTGCAGACTATGCCCTAAATAAAAGCTGAAGAAAATTAATGGAAAACAGTGGTCCTCGGTCAGGTTCCACATTACATTCTGAGTTGCATCTGTGCAAGTTTTATGGTTGTGGTGGGTATTACAGAGATGTGACCTTACAAAACCATTAATAAAGATCAGCTAAGTTCTCTGAAGGACCTGAAGGACCATACAGAAGAGAGACTGTTGTCTGAATAGATCCTACCCATATGAAAAAGTGTTTTTCTGGTTGAGAAAGGCTTTCTAATCAAAACACAACTGAAGATGTTCTACAGTGAAATTAGTCTCTGTATAGGTTTCTTTTATTGCCAAGTAAATTATAAGTAAATTAATTTTACACTAACCCCAGTATGGTATTAACAGTGCTGTGCTGCTAGACTGCCACCACCTTCATATTATTTAAGTATCAAAGGCATGAAAACTGCCACACATTCACTCTAAGAAGTGCAATTAAGTACTGGAAAAGTGTAGAGAGTAACAAGAATTTACATATGTCTGTATAAGGAAATGCAGCTGCATATTTTTCCATCGTCAATTATTTTAGGAAATGCAACGTGTGTTTTTTTGTAAATACCCATGTACAAGGCAAATGACCCTATCACCATTCATTTCCATTCCTAGACTTTTATGTACTCATTCTTACATACTTATTTCAAAATACCAAAACCTCCTAACAGTAACCATATACCAAGTATGTGAACACTAAAAATCACAGTTTGTACATGGACTGTGAGGAAAATATGGGTTCAGACTGAATGGATTCTATGTAAACAAATCATTATCCAATTCTTCATCCTGATCCTGTAATTAGATTTGTGCACAGTTCTCACTACTTGGATCCACTTCCAGGACAAAGGCAGTAGGGGAACCAGCTTGCACATGCTTCATGTATCATTAACTCAGTGAATTAAAAACAGTTATGGCAAGTTAGTCTGCAAAGACTTCCGGGTTTCAAGTTGTTAACTTGTTCCTTCAAGAGATGTGACCTGACTGTATCGAAAATTACATGAAAATTGAGAAGCAAGACAAGCTCTCCTGAAGTGTCTATTATCTAGTATTAAAACTGTAATTTCTCACCTGCTCTTTTTAAAGGTCAAACAGAATCTATGAAGTGTCTCTGCACTCTTTTTCTTGATTTTCCTTTATACATTGCATTTGGTTTAAATTCCTTTTAAAGTAAATGTTTTCGCAAGGCATTAATCAGTGAATGTTTAGATATGCGGATGAAATGTGTGGGTTAAGTATTAATAGACAAAAAGTGGAGATAAAAAAATCCCAACAACATTGTTGATGTTCAGATTGAGATGGTCTGGAATTTTACTGAGCAAGCTCATACCTAATTTTTCTTTCAAGTATTTCTTGCAGTCTGTGTTACAACAGATTGATTCCTCAGGATTCAGTACAGTTCACTCCACTGATAAGCAGAGATAAATGAATGACAGAAGTCCCTCAGTGCAGTAGGATTTGCATTAAAATAAATACCCATAGCAAAGCACAGTCATTGCTGACCTGTTTCAACCTTTTTTCTCTTACTGAAGAACAAAGCAGAAATTAAACCAACATAATGTGTCAAAACAGCAAATTTAGTTTTAACAGGTAACAGTTTGGTTACCTCATCCAAGTCCTCAGTGAATTGTAGAAACTGAAAATCCCTGAGGTAGATACTACATCACACACGATTTACAGACAGGTAAACTGAGGACAAAGGAATTCAATAGCCAGTTTCAGGCATTAATAGCATTACAACTCTTGTGACCAGGTCTAACATACAAAGAATTCAACTCTCACAAGCTCTTTTTATGGAAAAGAAATGCGGGCAAACTTCTGCAGAATCCAGCTCCTGGTTGAGTACCATCGCGTGCCAGCACTGTTTCCCAAAACGCACGGACCTCAGCCTTCTAAACCACTCAGACTTCTTGACTGTCTTTGTTCTGTAACAGGAGCTTTACAAGTTTTACCTGCTTGGTATGCATAAGTAACTGTTCCTGTGGGTATGCTGTATTTAAGAAATACTTGCATGGTTTGCCATTTCAAAGTTAAAAGAAAGAAATATTTAGTACTTCTGAAAAATAACAGACCATATATAAAAGTGGCCTAGTGTAATATTCCAGTAAATTTCTGTCTCTTCTGTACTGCTTACTAATAAAGAAGTCAGGAATAGAGACTAGTGAGTTACCCTTAAGATGGAGGAAGTTAGTCTCACTGTCTTTTTAATAATTCCCAATGTGAAAAGAACTCTGGCCACTGCCAGTAGACTAGTCCCAACTGGCTTTATACTAGGGTTATGTTTATTCAAGTGTTCTCCTTTATGAAAGAAAAACTTGGCTTTATTTCAAGGTAAGGAAAAAACCTCCAAGCAGCAAAATATTTTAAGGACAGATGTCTGATCTTGAAACAGCAGCTAACATAGCCAGAATATATATGTGCAATAAACACTTACTCATCAGCTCTCGCAACTGCATGTATTTCTTTTTATCCACTATGTTGCTCACAAAAAAAGTAGCACAGAAATCAGTGTTCTCTGTTATCTCCTGGGACAACTTTAATTAATTCCTTTAATTCTAATAGATTTTCAAATTCTATAACAAGTGTTGCTTTTATTTTTCTTTCCCCTCTGGGGACTTACTTATGCCTATTACCCCTGGAACTGCACTACTGAGCTATGAGACGTATGGCCCAAACAGCAGCAACACCCAGGAACTTGATGCACAGGGATCTCCTAGGAATCCAACTACCTCTTTGGCTTTTCTTCACTCACCCTGCTATGCTCCCTACTGCTCAGCTTATGTCTTTACTTCCTCTCCAGCTTGGTGTAAGCACTTTTGAAGACTACTTGCACTGATGCAATTTCACCTCCAGCAGTCTTTCAAGTTACAATTTATTTAAAAAAAACCCAAACAAAATAAATACAGGCAGAGCTGGTAACTATAGTAATAGCTAATATTTTCAACTGCTTTCCAATAATAACCCTGTTGCTTTTAGATGGTTATAGGTCTGCCAAATCTTAACAACCCACACTGAAAATTTCCTTGCCAGATACTTGAAGCAAGCGGAACATTTCTTTTCAAAGAAAATAAACAGTTAAAACATTTATTTAAAAAAAAAAAAAGAGAAAAAGGAAAAAAAAGGATTACACAAAATTGTATCCTTTGTAAATATTTTTAAAAATAACTTATTTCTTGTTTATTCAGAAAATTCTTGTACCTTTCTTGTTTAAAATCAGGGGCTCAAAATTGGAAAAGAGGCTGAGAGGATCAAGGATGTGCTCTTTTCTTATAAAACGACATCCATGTGTGGTCAAGATTTAAACCCCTGAGTATCACCATGGCATCTCCACAACACAGACTTGGTGAGAACTGGACAGTAGACTAAAAAAATATCCTAGCTGTACTGCATATGCTTCAGAGTTTCAAGTAAGATAGATTTTGCCTGCAAATGCTACTGTCATGAAGGAAAGTGCATGAAAAGAGCCTGCTGTCACTGAAACAGTAAAAGCAGCTCAGAAACAGTGTATTCTACTGTACATGACCAAGGAGACAATCAGTGGGCGATAAGGACAAAAAGAAAAGCTAGAGCACAACTTACAGGAAGCATATCATATCCTCCCAGCATAGGGACAAAAGAGGAGAGGCCAGGTAGTTTACAACCAGAACCTGCAGCAAATGATCCCAAGTCTTAACACTTTAGCTGTTCAGCAAACAGCTATATTCAGTGGCATTTTATCAAATAACTTCTAAACACTTGCTGGCCTCTGTGAGAGTCATGGTGATACCATGATGGAAACTCTGGTGGGAGCAGGGGTTTGCAGCTTTCCTTCTTTAAAAACCAAAGTTCATGTGACTGTTCCAAACACATAAAATGACAATATCAAATTATATCCTTCAATATGCTTTCAAAGTCTCTTTATACCCACCCACAAAACTACAGTCAGACTTCAAGAGCTAGAGGTGCTTCAAACCTCAGAGGTAAAGAGATGCACCCCAGCACTGTGCTCATACTAAGTAGGCATGCTGGCACCATCAGCAGATAAGAAATATTCTTTCTTAGTAAGAAAATGCTACCTACTCTGGCTTGCTACCTAGTTAGGCATTCAATAAATGCTCTTTTGTTCCAAGGCATGTTGAAAGGAAATAGACAGTATCAAGCCTAGGTTTCAGAGTCTGAGTTTAGACGGGTCAGAATGCAGGCAGGCAGAACTGCTACCATCCTACTTCTCCTTCTTGGCTGCTCCAAGCTTACACTCACAACAGGTTTTCATGGTCACCCTGGACAGCTCTAAAGCCCACATGGCCATGTTCATGCTCCACAACACTGCTAGGCCTATGCCTGTTGGGGAAGGAGCTTTACAGACATCTACTAAAGAATAACCTCAGCTCCCCTCTGAAGAAACACTTCAACTCTCTAAATATCAGAAAGTCATAAACAGCCTGTGGTAGGAAGTGGGATCTATTTCACACTGTTTTCACATTTACTCTGTCTACATATACCAAATACCTCTCTTCTCACTGTGGTTTAAGTCACAACCTGCATTATCAACCTGCAAAGCCACCCTAATACTCAGAAGCAAGGACTGGATCCAGCATTCTCTCTGCCCTGAGCTGCAAGTGGTACCCCCTAGACAAGACAAAGTAAATCTTAATTGGACCTCTATCTGCAATGCTGACACCCCAAAAGCAAGGGGATTATCTAGCCCTGATGTGCTGCAGCAACAAGAACTGAGCTTTTCTTTCAAGAATTTCATATTTAACTATGGGAAGTATTTTCTTTGCCCAGCTTCTACACTAAAAACTAGAATCTATTATATTTGTCATGCTAACAGTGAAGTACATGCATTTTTCAGCACTTCCGTTCTTAGAATGTGCAATCCATCTGTAAGTAAATTAGCTTGGCCTCAGGGATCATGTAATACTCTCATTCACTCACTGTATGGCATCAATTGAACACAAGCTCAGTTTCAATCATATTTTAGGCATTTCAAAATCTCTCTCTCTAAACTACCAGTGAACTCACTGATGTAATTTATTTATTACATGTTGTTTGTGCCAAGACATGACAGTTATTAACCACACAGTCTGACCACTCTTGATCCCCAGCAAAATCACAAAACCAACTCTTCTAGAGCTCTTACTCTTCAGGCTTATTCTCTCCTCTTCAAGCGCTTGACAAACTACATTCTAGGAAGCTAAAGTAACACCACATTTCTATTTAAGGCAGATCCACACTTAGGCTTTTGCTGGAAATAAATATAAAGTTTCCTCCAGCCCTAAACTAAGGATTTTCTTCTATTTAATTCTGCAATTTAAAGAAAAATTATTACTCTGTCAGTAAGCACTTTTCAAATAGAAAATCGTTGATTTCTTGCACTTGGCTCTATTGTATCTACCGTAGCTTGAAAACTAAAACATTACTTTGCTAGCTGCTGTGAAGAATTTGAGTACCATTCCTTGTTCAATCTTACATGCTTTTGACCAATCTTTTCTATCAGTCAAGTATCTGTTTATTCATAATGGGTATTTGAGGATGACAAAACACTTGCACTTAGCCTTCTAAATACACTGTCTGGGTAGTGAACTCAACTGTAATCCTGCTACTTCATTTATTGAAAAAAAAATAAACCTCTCAATCAGGCACACACTGTGGAAAAGATGCATCACTTTTCTGTAACATTATTCAGCAACAGCTAATGAGATGTATGTACCATCTAGCTAAATTTCCCAGTCCCTTTGCACTGTGATTTATTGCACTGGTCCTACACAACCAGCAGGCACTCTGACTTTAGGTTGGTATAGCAATTCCAACTGTCCAATGTAAATATAAATGTCCATCACAATATGAACAGCACAAATTCTCTGACATCCAGCCAGACACCACAGACAACTGTTCTCCTGTCCAAGACTGTTCTCCTTGCTCTGCTTCTAGAAGGCCACAGCTTAAAAACTCTAGAATCATTTTTATGCTATTCATAAAAATCGAATTAAAATCCATTTTGAGCACAACTACTCGTCTAAGCTTTTACAGCACATACAACTGACAAGAGAATTTAGCTGCTGTATCTTTATCAGATTCTAACTTGCCTACAACTTCTCTCTGAATTTGAAATAGTATCAAATTCCTTATCATGCTCTTTAACTATGATTTTCCTAAACCTCTACTCTAATGCCCACCACAATACAAGCACTGGCCAACTACAGAGACGCAAGATTATCAGCTACGTAGAACAAAGATTTTTGACATGTAAAACCATCCAAAACCCTATAAAAACCCTTCTCTGAGGTTAAGGCTTCTAGGAAGTGGGAATAACACACCCACCCTGAAAAAGAACTCAAACCAAAACAACAAAAAAACCAACCCCACTCCTCTGTTTTTTTCCCTAGCAGAAAGCAGTACAAAACAAGTAACTGCAAAAGCAGGTAGTACAGTGCCAAAAAATTTCTGGCAAACTTAGGTTCTTCCAATTAGAGAGACAGCCAAAAGACATATGAAAACAGCCAACAAAATACCAATGGCAAGCAAGGAAAGAGGGAGCCAAGAGAACATACTGTTTGGTTTCCTATCTGAGGAAGGAGAGAAGGAAGAGAGGTGAATTTCCACCTGGAACAAATTTATAAAATAGTCCAGAGCACAGGATTCTGGCAGCTGTTATACTGAATCAATATCCGATCAAATTTGCCAACGCTCATACAAGCATCTGTTTTCTGCATTCATACCTATGTAAATATTCAAGAAACACAGCTTTCAGGCTGTGTTACAGGCAATGGGAGTAGGTTGCATACACCAAGAGCATAATTCCCTAACCACAGATGAACCATAGTAAGTATTTCCCTACAGCTCTCTGCAAGAGTAAGTGTAGGGAACAAAACTTCTGTTAGTGGGTTACCAGCATGACAGTCTTAATACAGAACCATTCACAGCTCACCATGCCCACTGTTTCACCAGCTGCGTTATACACAGTAAATGGACTGCATGTGCACAAAGCAGCAGTGTGACTGAAAAAGGAAGATTTTCTATGCATCTGTACATGAAGTATGTCATTTCAAGAATGCCTGCAATAATACAACAAAGTATTAAAAAACCTAGAACAAACTAGGGATTAAATAAAATACAAGCATGAAAGAAGAAAAAAAGAGGAGAAAAAATGAATTCAACAATAAAACCATACCACTATACAAAGAAAGTAAACAGCTGTCCTCAGAAATCAACTGAAAGTCAATCAGAAAACTAAGCTCAATTCCTTCACAAGTTCCAAACTGTCCTAAATCAGTTTGGTGATTATAAATAAGTTGAAAAAAAGAAAAAGAATTGTAAAATGCTACTAATGCTTTCAAAACATTAAAAATTACAGTTCCATACAATCTGGGTCTTTACTCTTACTACACCTGAACTAAACAGCCCACAGGAATAGCTTCTAAGCAGTTTTACTTTACATAACTTTGGAACAAAACAGTCATAGGACAACACTCTCACTAGTCCTTAAAAAACTCAAGAAGCACTACCAAATTGTGCAATATCTACTTATTAAATAGTAATAGCTGAAGGGTTATACAAATTGCCATCAACAAGCCATCATGAATTTGCTGAAAATCATTATCCTAATCATACCTGTTACGATCCAGCATGTGTCTGCAGTCATGCAATACAAACAACTCATTGGATAAGAATAAATATATTTCCACATGATCATTACAGACTGCATTTATGTTGCTTGCCTCCACATTTAACATCCATATAATTTGCAAATTAAATACAATAGATTAAAATATTGCCTGATAATTCAGATCAGATGAAACTCCAGAGTCGTAATAAAAGACAGATAGTATGGTGTTGTTTTAATGAAATCTACTGTAGCCAGGAAACTACTTAAGCAGCGTAAAATAATGCTGCATAATGCTACTATGTTGTGTTTTCAGTGTCAACAGACTGGCTGTGAAATTAGAAGAGATTGTAAAGCCCTCAGTGCTGGCTGAGGAAAATCAGTTTTAAGGTAAAGAGGTCAATTAAAAGATTAGCAATTAGATCAGCAGAGGATACAACCAGAGAATTTAATAAGCAAGCAAATAGCAGAGATTAGTCTCCATTCTAGTGCCAAATGATGGCTGGCAAGTGAGTCTATTCTTATGGGAAATCTTGAAATATTTTTCATATGTTATGCCCAAAGAATGCACTGGCAAACTCTCGTTAAAGCATTTTCTTTAAATATTCTAAAAGACAGTAAGACATGAGTATCTTCATAATATTTTTATCAACTGTAACAATGAATGACTGAGTGACATCTGCAAAATGACACAGATGTCTGTGTAGAGAATTGTACAAAAAATATTAACATTGGCATGGGTGAAAACATGTACGAGCTCCAGAAGAAACAGCAAAGCAACAGCTTAAAAAAATGGCCTGTGTTGACTGCAAAGGACACTGCTCATTACAATAAAACTGAGGCACATGATGTTTATGTCAAGAGCAGGAAGCCTGCACTGCATCACAACCCACCAGTGAAAGACTGCTCTCTGGCAAAAGCAAGAAGGCAACGTGGCTACAGAAAGTCACATTTACCACTCCTTTTCCTACTGGAAGAGTGCTGCCATGAAGTTACCCCTAACTAGAGAAAATGGACAATGTACAGCAACACTGCTTTGAATTTATGGAGTGAGCTTCTGAGATAGTCACTCCTAAATAGCTATTAGGTTAGAAGAGCTAAGTCTTCCTCACCAGACAAGAGACAATCCAGGAGACAGAGTAAGGACTGGACAGCCAGCATTCTTGCCCTCCATGCCACCTAGAAGTTATCCCAGCCAAACAAGTTTGACAGATATGTCTTTGGTGTTTCAGAGTATACATGGGTATGTCAGTGTGAGTGGTAAAATCAACTTGCCTTGAGATTTTACCAGAAAAAAACTAATTACTCCTTCCATAGGGTACTGCACAGAGTTTTATCGCCTGAACTTCCTATCTCTGTACAAACTACATACAGTTCTACTGCCCATTTCCTGAGGCAAACACATTTGGTTGTATTTAAGCTAGTTGAGCCCTTTATATGAGCTACATTTCATTTGTTGATTTAAATAATGAAATACAATCATAGCTAGTATCTGCTGAAACTTTAAAGACAAACAGAATGGAATAAGTGGCTTCCATGGCTTAAGCCTGACTAAAGGAGGTATTGGTGTGAAAGAGTCCACTGAGGAAAGTGCCTTTGTTATCTGTAAGCCTTTCAATGTCTGCCTTAGTAAAAGAAAGGAGTAAAAGGAAAAAAGAGGACAAATATTTTACATGCAGGACCGCCTTCATCTGCTATTCATGAAGCAGCACAGAAAGATGTTCTAGCCTCTGTCAAATCTTACACCTGGTTGCAATAGGTTGTTGCATTTGTAAGCACTTAACACTTGACTTCTATAAAGCAGTAGATAGCGACTCCTGAGGAGAGTGAATGGTTCCAGAACACTCACCATTTATACACTGCACAGCTGTTTGAATTTTAAAATGAAGAAAGCTAGGGTAAATATGCTCATGAAGACTTACAGTCCTTTACAACCAGTGTCACTTGGCAACAAATGAGTCATACTGAAAAATGTTTACGTAAAAGTTATAATCAGGACTCACTTACAACACTTAGTGTTTCACAACCAGCTGACAATCAAAGAGTCTTAATTTCAAGGCTGTGGATTAACAGATAGTTTTCCAAGACCTATCCTCTCAAGTCCAGAGAAATGACTGCAGGTCTTATTTATTTTGTTTGGTTCACCAAGCATCACTGAGTATTAATCTCTGTTTCCTGAACAGTTAACACATATTCCCAAATATCACCATTTTTGTCAAAAAGCAGAAATTACTTTCTACTGACTAACTCACGTGCTTGGCCTGATACTTTCATTCTTTATGGATATACAATTAGGCATTTAAGTTACATTTCACTATTTCACAATCCAGCTTTTAATTGCATAGGTTATAAATAACTGGAAATATATTACTGGTGTTTATGTGACAATTCAAACATAACATAATCACTACGAGTAGGGGCAATTACATGAAACTCTGAAAATTTCTTCAATTTTCATGTTATTTCACACTGATAAAACACAGCAGTGCTTGTGGTAATGACAGTTACAATGTAAGCTATTTATCCTTCATTGGAAAATTCTGCCCAACAGTCTTAAAATTCCCAGGCTTTTGCAGGATCAGTCCAGATAAGTTTTTGCCAATGTCCCTCCTGCTCAAGAAGTGAGTGTGAGCTATGTGGTAGTGCAGATCACTGTACCTGTCAGACTACAAAGAGAGCATACTAGAAAAGAAGATTCCATAATCCAATGTCAATGCTAAATAAACCACTAATGCAAACTAACATGAAGCAGAGGCAAGAGTTTCCACCATTTGTGCTCTAGTGTAAGACCAAATAGATATGCAACACATAGTTAACAGGACAAGAGGAAAAGTAATTCTCTCCTCATCCACTACATGGAGCAGGATCAATGACCAGGAAATTCAAGGCATTTATACAAGGAGCACACACTTGCAAAATGGAGGATCAGGCTATAAGGACCACAGAATTTGGCCTGTTATGTACTTACCATATTACTTTTAAAGTATTTTCTTCCTGAAGAATTTATTCCAGACTGCAACCACCATTTCATATGAAGCTGTAAAAAAGTCACTATGTGATGCTTTCTACTATCTATTCATTAAAAATATCTATGCACAGACTAGAATTCAAAGAAATCAGGACGCAAATCTGTTTGCTCATATGTGAAGATCAGTTTGTAAAAGAACAAATTCTGTTATTCTGGATACAATGCATACAGTCTCACCATAAAGAAAAGTCGTATCATAGAGCATTTAGAAACCTGATGCTAGAATTAGGAAAGAGCCTAAATATTCTACTCTCTACCCTAGAGCAAAATTAGCAGCACTTTGAAGTTCTACCACAAAATATTCAAAGATTGCCTAACACTAACAAAAAGTTCGGGTTGACATACACCGTTTAAAAGAGACTATGAAATCTGTAGGCCTGAATAAACTATCATGGTTTAGGAACCAGCCCTTCTATCCCCTCCCTAAAGTCCTGCGTGGCTCCAGACCTCCCTGGCAGACTTCCCTTTCTCCCAGCTTTGGCCACAGGATACACCACAGGATTTATATCCAGAGGCAGGGTTTCAAGATGCCGGGGTTCAGCATGAGGTTTCATCGTTTCCCTGTTGTGTTTCCACATTCCTTTTTGTTCTCCAGCACTATGCAGAACATCACAGATCAGAGCTACTGTGGTATCTAATCTAACCACCAAAAAAGAGAGTAGATAAAATGCTCCTAGAAAAGCAAACACTCCTGCACAGTTCCTATCAACCACCACACTGGCCCACAGTAACATTTTAACTGGCCACATTTATGACATACCCAACCTCTACAAGCACGAAAGCACAATAACTAATTTCACATGAAAAATTCCAGGCTTCACATCCTGTTCAGCAATGAAGTTACTGTTCAGTACTGAAGTAATGAACTTACCAATTCCATTTTACAAATAGCTAGGACGACGCTACTACTACGTTTTTGCTATATAAGCACTCCAGACTTGCATCTCCAGTATCCTGCATTTTGCTTAGACACAGGCACAAAGGAAAAGTGGTTGCAAAACACTAAGATTTTGATTAGTTAATATTTAAAGCTTATTTTGCACTGCTGTCTAAAAAAATACATACTCATCTTGGTACCTGGGAAGTAAACACTGTGATGAGGAAAACTGTTCCAACTGCATTTTACTGGACAAGCTTTTAAAAGAAGTTGTAAGAAGTAAGAAACTGTAAGATGGACTTTTCATGTATTTATTGTATTGGGTAAATAAATAAAAGTTTCCTGGAGTTGGTTCAAGGTCTTGTGGGATATCTGCCAATCTTTTTTTCAAAGAGCAAGTTTAGAGCAAGTATACTGCTATATTTCACAGAACATCCATTCAGTTACCGCATGACAAAACCAGCGACCATACTAATACTTACTGTAATTCATTGAAGAGTATCTCCTCAAACTTGGCAGTAAAGTACAAAGAATTCCAAATATAATTCTTAACATCCCCACCCCCAGACACTGGCAGGGTTTAGAAGCCAGGCTTTCTCAAAAGGAATGCTTTTAACTTCAGCACTAAGAGGGCTGAAATTATTGTAGAAAAAAGTGTATTTCCTTTTTCCTTCAAACACCCACTGTCTTCTGTACAATTCAGCCCAACGTTATAGAAAACTCTATGTTCTAAGTTTGGTGATCCAAATCCTTCAGTCTTTACTTAGGCAAAACTCCCACTGAAGTCAGTGGGAGTTTCGCCTGGGTAGGAACGCGGGGTTTGGCGCAAAACATACGTGGCTCTGTAAGCTAAGGAGAATGTGAGTGAAAGTCATGCATGTAAGTAGCTCATGTTTCCAGCCACAAAAATCATAAATTACTTTACAATATACAAATTAGTATCTTGATAATTTCATATTACTAGCATTATGCTGTAGAGTGCATATGATTAAAGCAATGGAGAAAGGTTTGTATGATTATTGATAGAGTTAAGTGACCACAAGGACACCAATTCTGTATGCAGTCACAGTTTTTGAGTACAGCTTCTTACTTAGCAATCATGAAAAAAGGAACTGTGACCTAAAACAAAAACTCCTCTAAAAAAACGCAGGCAATGATTCCTTGAACATGCAGCTCTGCTTAGAGCTGTGTATTTCATGACTGCGAAGCTCTGCTTAAAGCCGTGTACCTCATCTTATCTGTGTTCTATTGTAATGTAGGGCATACTACAGTACAGTATGTCTCATAGCCCCACTAGAAAACTGTGGAGAGTATCTGAGATACAGGAAGATTTTGGTTCACAGAAATGCTTCACAGAAAACAAAACACACTTGTTACTTAATAACTAAAATATCATGGTTGTGACATATCCATTATGGGTCTCCAAGGCATCTTAGCATGCTTACGCTTCCCTTTATAAGTATATTCTCTCTCACACAAGTGTACGTGCACTCTGTGTGAATTCAGTGTATGTTCTCAGATTTGGACAGCCCTAAACACCATCAGTACTGTGAGAAAACAGATGTGGGGACTTTAATAATGGTTTAAGAGTGAAAACTGGCCCAAACTGAAATGTGACAATTAAAAGCTTTACAATGAAGCATGAATTCGATTAAACCAATTTTAGCCAACCTTCAGTATTCCACAGAACTACATTTTAAGTATCATACTTCATTTTTAATTTGCTTCTGCATGTTTCCCTTTCCCACTTTAAAGCTGCTTTAAAGTTTAGATTCAAATTCCTAAATAGGTTTTCAACCCTCAGAAAACTCAACTTTTGATAAATAACTGAAAATTTTTTGCTTACTTTGAACATGAAACCTTGATATGACTTCATGACATACCACTATTAAAAAATCTAATACCTTGAGTTTTGCCTTTTGGTATTTTTTAAGTCTTACTCTTCTGCTCTGCCAGTATGCATGTAAACCAGTTGGATATGATATCTGAAATTGCCACTCCAGAAGCAAGACTGCTTTTTAAAAAATCTTTCTGTAATGTTTAAGGCCTAAAAACCTAAATAATACTTATAAACAAGTTTTATACTTTTGTTCCTTCCATCTGGATTCGTAACAGTACTATGGGACACAATCTCACAGGACAGAAGTTGTTGGTGGACTTCAGCAAGAGAAGTCTATGGAAGACAAGAAGGATTTGTTGCAGGGGAGGGTTATACATTCCAAGTATCAAAAAGTTATATTAATGGAAGATTTGCCTGCACCAAAATTCTGTCTCATGACCACTGAGTTTTCTCTGCTTCCAAAGCCTCAGGGCACAGGGCTACAACCTGACTGCCTTCACTTTCCACACTATTTCTACTATGAGCCCTTCATGACTTGCAGGAAGGGAAGAACTCCAGGTTTCCCATCCAAATAGAATTCTTTTATCAAAATTAAAGTAATTATACTTTGGGGGTGGAGGGTGAGGGGGAACAGATGCAACAGGATGCAAAACAGTATTTCCAGAAAAGCTCAGACCTGTAATACAGACATGGGTTCTCACCTTCCTCACATAAATTGTTTTCAGTAAACAGAAATATTTCTTCTTCGTACCCTTAATATTTTCAAGTAACAGAAACAGAATGGATTATCTGAAGCTTACCTGAAAGAACCTAACAAACACACTACCTTTCAATTTGGGAAGTAAGTCATATGCAATAACTTGTTATGATGCCACTGCTGTACTTGCCAAAAAAAAAAATCTGGGCAAAGGTAGACACAAAATAGGTAATTTGCAAAGGCTGATGGTCCTGCAAATGAATTAGCATGCATAGTTATCATACACAGAGACAGTGAGAATGGATTTTATGTGGGAGGTTAAGATGGGAAGAAGGTATATCAAATTGTGACACTTTACACACAGAATGGGTTTAAACCTCTGTGGCACTTCTTTTTTTTTTTGGCAAGAGTGCTGAACTATGCTGCAGCAGATATTCCCATCGGTTATGTCTCCACCTGTTTTAAAATCAGCACAGGAACTGAGCTCTCTGCATTGTTGACACAGACAGTGCATTTCAGAAGGGACAAAGCTTACAGCAAAAGGAAACAAGTCAGGGGACAGACGAGTATTACTACTTTTGCCTTCTACATAACTGGAAACCCTTAACTCTTCAGATGAAAAATACATGCTGTTCTACCAGGTTGCCATGATAGATCTTAGAAAGACACAAGACAGTTTTATGGTCTTATAAGTGTTCTTTACTGAAAAGGAAACTTGGAAGTAACAAAGCACTTTCTTGCAACTGAAGCCTGACTGCAACTGCTGCCAATTCAACAGTAAACTGGCTTCAAGTATGCGAAGTCAGATGGTTTCAGCTTCACCACTGCAGGGAAACCAACTCTGTAGCCTGGCACAATCACTGTCTGGAAATCTGCCATAACTGTGCATTGAGTTAAGCTCCAGACAGACTGTAAGGGCTGAACTTTAAACCATTTGTATTTTTAACATACACAAATAAATTTATAGCTGCATAAAAAAATGTCATGCTTCAGGGATTAACCTCTAATAACCTCTCTTGCTATGTTAACAAAGACATTAAAAATCTGCCTCTCCAAGTTACACACGACTCAGGTTAATGAAGGCAATTCAAAAAGAAATTTTAAGGCCTCATTATATCTAATAAGGGATTAGTGACACCAGCAATTTTTAAGACCATTTGTGGAAACTTTCATGCTGCCCTGTGGCTTGGGACTCCCTCATTTTACCTCAGGATTCCCAGATGAAGGTATGTTTGGCAAGGTAAATAGAATGTTACAGAAGTGAGTGGCAGGTAGGACTGGAAAATGGAAGTAATTTTCACGACATACCACTTTCATCATAGGCAGTCTAGCATCTAACAATTCACTGGCATCACTACTTCACAGATGAGAAAAGTAAGGTCAAGCAGGTAAAGCAATCTGTCATTGTCATGAAGTAGAGTTTACCAAGAAAGAATACCTAAGAAACCTTTACTTTGATTTCTGACTATAAACTAGAACCTGATTATAAACTGTACCTATGTCCTTTAAGTTCTGAGAAATTTAACTAAATTTTCTCCCCCGTATTTTTCACTTTTAAGTATTTTTACTGTTTTGTCTAGACAAAAGCTAAAGCTTGGGATACTTTTGGAAACAGTTCTACAACAGCAATTAATAGAAAAAGCAGCAGCTTCCGATGTGGGGTTGTTGTTAGTCTGTTTTCGAATGTCAACAGAATTGTTTTGCCAGCTTTAGTTTCTAACTAGCAATGCCATTAAATTCTGTAGCTGCTTCAGTTTTGACAGTACAGGCCAATGGGGTCATTCCCATATGAATCCTCTATTGTCTAGTTAGCCAGATCTTTCCAGTAATTTTTTCAGAGGTTGTGATATTCAGAACAGATAAAAATTTCTGCATGGATTCTCTAACAGAGGTAAGATGGGCTTACATTATCAAGTTTTTCTGACTAGGAGTACTAGTAGGATCACTTTCTTCTACATTATCTCCTGTTACCAAAGATGGTGGTTCCTGTTCCAAATCTATAGGTAAGCGACTGAAATTTCTAATGTGTTTAAAACTGGTCAGATGTTAAAACTTCCCATTGACTAGTGCACCTTCTGCCATATATTTCTTGTCCTGCCTGTACTTAAGAGGTAGGAAACCTTTGGTAGTGTCTTTAGCGGCACTAGCATCACATTAGTACTTCTCAGTTTGCATTTTATCTGAAAAAGTTCAACAAACGTACAGGACATGTAAAAATAAAAATAAAACAAAAAACCAAGAACTGAGCCACCCAACTGCTAAAGCAACT
The DNA here is from genome assembly GCF_963264785.1 of Psittacula echo. Taxonomy (NCBI): domain Eukaryota; kingdom Metazoa; phylum Chordata; class Aves; order Psittaciformes; family Psittacidae; genus Psittacula; species Psittacula echo. Next base: position 7,266,180 of record NC_137741.1, on the reverse strand, counting down.
TGTTAATGCATCTGATAACATTCTACAACTGTTGATGTGACTCCAACCTATGGTGTATAGTTTGGGCTTTATGTGGCCTACACAAATACACATAAAGGTTGTAACCCATTAAAAATTGTGTATACTTAATCGAGAAGCAGTATTACATTACATCTTCTATCCAAAAGATGCTATAAAATGCAAATTAAAATGAGTAGTTATGTCCACTGGTCTCAGGGAGACAATGAATACCAATAGCATAACAAGGACATTTTGTCACTAATAACTCATAGAAGAATCAGTGAAAAACTGCTTTTTTGTCTGACTCAGGAATTATTTTTAAAATGGTATGCTCTGGTAAGATAAAAAGACACCACAAATACATTAATTGTTTGCATTTATATGTACATATAAACACAGTGTTACTCATGTTGATAGTTTTTTTACATAGAAAACCAGCTGTTACTCATTTTCTAGAACTACTGTGTATCACAGTTACATTTATATTATTTCTTCATGGTTTAAACAGCTTCAAATTCGGAAGTCTGTAATTTTTATGCAAAGTTAAAAGCAGACAAAAAGGGACAGATTCACAAGGGAAGTGTACCTCTATGTAAACATCCCCACACGCAACCAAACAGAAAAACTCGAGCTAAATGATCTGTTTGGAACAAGTAAGTATGAAATTTCTTACATAAATTAACTAAGAAAACTTGATAGGCATACCTAAACGTCACTGCAGTAGCTACAACTTTTAGGGCCTAACTGCATGCATACACTCAAATACCTTAAGACAAAGAAGGATGTAATCAAAATTTGAATTAAAATGTGACAACTTACCTGATATGAAAAACAATAGCTATTATCAGTATTCACATTTCATAAGACTTCCGTTTACATTTGAATCTTACTTATAAAACTGTTTGTTATTAACCAGAACACATACACAAAAATTTGTTATATTTAATCCTCTCCACACTACCTTACCTTCAATAGACAGCCACAGAGCTCCATTTGATTAGTATCACTCGGACCAACAAATTATTTTTATGTTTATTTGAAGAATCTGCTTTGCAATAGATGCTAGGATATGAGACCTTATTAAAACAATCATATCCAAACAACATCGACAAGAGAGTTGTCAGTATTGTGGGTACTTCACGTATTACAATGCCTCCTGCTGAAAGGAATCTCCCACCTTTTAGCACTGTAATAATGCAACTGTATGACGAAAAACTTAGGAAAGAAGGTATCTTTCCAAGCATAAAAAATATGAAGACTTCACTTAATTATCAGTTGACATACCTATTGGTTTCTAAATAGAAATACGCTATTAGAGAAGTTAGTAAATTAAAATGCAAAATTTTGATTGAACCTTTAAGCAAATTTTAAAGGAGGAAAAAACCCCACAGGTATTTACTGCATTGAAGAAAATGTCTCTGCTTTCAGCCTGTTTGCCTATAAAACCATTAACAACAGAAACCAAAATCTGTAGGGAGGTAAACTGTACCTAAAAATATTGTCATAAGCTGGATAGCACTCCACTGAATATTTACTCTTGTACTCCAGAAGTCCTGAATCATAAAGCTAACAAACCAACCACAGAACCACTCCCCCTCAAGCACTTCCCCTTCCAAAAGGTAGTGAAGACTTTTTTCAACCTGTTACTATCACCACTGTAATCCTCTGAAGCACCCAAGTGAGGTCTGTAATTATTAGGTAATTATGCAATGATTTCAGATTGGAAAAATATTAACTACCTCATCCTATCTGTCAGTTTGAGGGTTCACTGAGTAGTGTTAATGGTGCTAATTAGACATCACCTGATCTCTGAGACAAAAGCTTAATATTCTCACAGACATAAACCAACTCATGGCAAACTTCCATTTTCTTTTTCGGGTTTGTATTTTGTTTATTTGTTTGTTTGGGATTTGGATTTTTGTTTATTTGTTTTTTCTTTTCTGTTTGGTTTGGGGTTTTCTTTGGTGGAATGAACTGTGGGGGCCTAAATTTAGACTAATCTAGTGAAGAGAAGGACTGGGGGGACCTTATCATTCTCTACAACTACCTGAAAGGAGGCTGTAGTGAGGTGGGAGTTGGTCTCTTCTTCCAAGTAACAAGTGATTGGACAAGAGGAAATGGCCCCAAGCTGTGCCAGGGGAGGTTTAGACTGGAGATCAGGAAAAATCTCTTCACAGAGAGGGTGCACAGGCACCGGAACAGGCTGCCCAGGGCAATGGTGGAGTCACCATCCCTGGAAGTGTTCAAAAACTGTGTAGATGAGACCCTTAGTGACACGGTTTAGTGGTGGACTTGGCAGTCCTGGGGTAATGGTTGGACTTTCTGATCTTATATGTGTTTTCCAACCTGTTGATTCCATGATTCTACGAATCTCTCCTACAGTGGGCCTAGGATCTTCGTTCTCCCTGCATTTGTCTTCCAAGACTACAGTGGCGTACTCACCAGCTCCTTAATGCTTTTTTAGCAGCTGGAAACAGCTGCAGATGTTAACTTTTGATCTTACCTACTCCCAATCAATTCTTAAAATGCACATTCATGTATACGGCTGGAGCTACAGCTGCCATTTTTTCCAAAGTCTAACGGACTTCTGTGCATCATGATACTGACTTCTGACAACCTGGAAAAAATTATAACATTTTGCCAAGTAACTCCTAATTTTCAGTACCCTGTACCTTGTCTTGCAAACAGATAAATATTGATTCTTCTTTCCTAAAAATGCCTTCGGGAAAATCATAAAAGAATTAAATGGCTCATTTTCCCACACACAGAATCCAGTGTAGTAAGAAAATGACAAAATCAACATTAGAATAGTGACTCAAGGTAACCATTACAAAAGTGTAAATGACGGAAAGAAAAAACCCACGCTTAGTAAATAGCATTTATTATCACCTTTAAAATAGTGTGATATTTCAGAAGTTTATTAGGAATGAGAACACAGATAGATTCCTGGCCCGATTCTCACTGAGACTAAGGTCCTTTAAAGCCTCTTGGTATTGACACAGCTATAAAGAAGTGAGTACAACTAAAAATAAAACTACTAATCTTTCTGATTTCTTCTGAAACAAGTTATTCTGATGAATGAGCCGGCTTCATTTGGGGCTCGGCTCAGATGCCTCTAGACAAACGCCCGTAGCATGGGAAACAAACGAGGAATTAGAGATGAGTGCAAGACTACGGGAGTATGATATAGTAGGCATCACAGAAACATGGTGGGATGGCTCCTGTGACTGGAGTGTTGGAATGGAAGGTTACAAGCTCTTTAGAAAAGACAGACCTGGCAGGCGGGGAGGGGGAGTTGCTATTTATGTTAGGGATAGGCTGGAGAGGGTGAGCAGTCGACAGAGAGTTTGTGGGTCAAGGTTAAAGGGAGAGCAGCGATGAGGGACATTACTGTGGGGATCTGTTACAGACTGCCTGATCAAGAGGAATCTGTGGATGAAGTGCTCTATAGGCAGATGGGAACAGCCTCACGCTCACAGGCCCTTGTTCTCATGGGAGACTTCAACCACCCTGACATCTGTTGGAGTGAAGGTACGGCCCGGCACAAGCAATCCAGGAGGTTCCTCGATTGTGTGGAAGACAACTTCCTTCTGCAAGTAATAGAGGAGCCGACAAGGAGAGGTGCCATGCTTGACCTCGTGCTCACCAACAGGGAAGGGCTGGTTGGAAATGTGACGCTCCAGGGCAGCCTTGGTTGCAGCGACCATGAGATGGTCGAATTCGAGATCCTTGGGACAGTGAGAAGAGCGTGCAGCAAGCTCACTGCCCTGGACTTCAAGAGAGCAGACTTTGGCCTCTTCAGGAGCCTGCTTAGTAAGGTTCCATGGGATAGAGCCCTAGAGGGCAGGGGGGCCCAAGGCTCTTGGTTGTTATTCAAGGATCACCTGCTCCAAGCTCAGGAGTGTTGCATCCCAACTAGAAGGAAGTGCAGCAGGAGGGCCAGGAGACCTCCTTGGATGGATAAGGAGCGGCTCAGGAAAATTCAAAGGAAAAAAGAGGCTTATAGAAGGTGGAAACAGGGACAGGCGGCCTGGGAAGAATACAGGGATGCTGTCCGGGAAGCTAGGGACCAGGTGAGGAAGGCTAAGGCCCAGTTAGAATTGAACTTGGCTAGGGATGTTAAGGATAATAGGAAGGGATTCTATAGGTACGTAGCGAGTAAAAGACAGACTAGGGACAACGTAGGCCCCCTTCGGAAGATATCGGGAGAACTGGCTACCCAGGATTTGGAGAAGGCTGAGGTTCTTAATGACTTCTTTGCCTCAGTCTTCACTGGCAAAGTCTCTGGCCACACCACCCAAGTCTTGGAAGGTGAACGCAGGGACTGTGAGAATGAAGACCCTACGCCCACTGTAGGAGAGGATCTGGTTCGAGACCATCTTAAAAACCTAAACGTACACAAGTCCATGGGACCTGACAACATCCATCCCCGGGTCCTGAAGGAGCTGGCGAACGAAGTCGCTAAGCCACTGGCCATCATATTTGAAAAATCATGGCAGTCAGGTGAAGTTCCCGATGACTGGAAGAAGGGAAATATAACCCCCATTTTCAAGAAGGGGAAAATGGATGACCCGGGGAATTACAGACCAGTCAGTCTCACCTCTGTGCCTGGCAAACTCTTGGAGCAGATTCTCCTGGAAGGCATGCTAAGGCACATGAAAAACAAGGAGGTGCTTGGTGACAGCCAGCATGGCTTCACTAAGGGGAAATCCTGCCTGACCAATTTGGTGGCCTTCTATGATGGGGCTATGAAACTGATGGACAGCGGCAGAGCAGTTGACGTCATCTACCTGGACTTGTGCAAAGTGTTTCACACTGTCCCACATGACATCCTTGTCTCTAAATTGGAGAGACATCAATTTGATGGGTGGACCACTCGGTGGATAAAGAACTGGCTGGATGGCCACACGCAAAGAGTTGTGGTCAATGGCTCGATGTCCGGCTGGAGACCGGTAACGAGTGGTGTCCCTCAGGGATCGGTGTTGGGACCGGTCTTGTTCAACATCTTTGTCGGTGACATGGACAGGGGGATTGAGCGCGCCCTCAGCAAGTTTGCCGATGACACCAAGCTGTGTGGTTCAGTTGATACGCCAGAGGGAAGGGATGCCATCCAGAGGGACCTCAACATGCTTGTGAGGTGAGCTGATGCCAACCTGATGAAGTTTAACCATGCCAAGTGCAAAGTCCTACACCTGGGTCGGAGCAATCCCAGGCACAGCTACAGGTTGGGCAGAGAAGAGATTCAGAGCAGCCCTGCAGAGAAGGACTTGGGGGTGTTGGTCAGTGAGAAAATGAACATGAGCCGGCAGTGTGTGCTCGCAGCCCAGAAAGCCAACCGTATCCTGGGCTGCATCAAAAGGAGCGTGACCAGCAGGTCGAAGGAGGTGATCCTGCCTCTCTACTCTGCTCATGTGACACCTCACTTGGAGTATTGTGTGCAGTTCTGGTGTCCTCAACATAAAAAGGACATGGAACTGTTGGAACAAGTGCAGAGGAGGGCCACGAGGATGATCAGGGGACTGGAGCTCCTCTCGTATGAAGATAGGCTGAGAAAGTTGGGGCTGTTCAGCCTGGAGAAGAGAAGGCTGCATGGAGACCTCAGAGCAGCCTTCCAGTATCTGAAGGGGGCCTACAAGGATGCTGGGGATGGACTGTTCATCAGGGACTGTAGTGACAGGACAAGGGGTAACAGGTTCAAACTTAAACAGGGGAAGTTTAGATTGGATCTAAGGAAGAAATTCTTTATTGTGAGGGTGGTGAGGCACTGGAATGGGTTGCCCAGGGAGGCTGTGATTGCTCCATCCTTGACAGTGTTCAAGGCCAGGTTGGATGAGGCCTTGGGTGGCATGGTTTAGTGTGAGGTGTCCCTGCCCATGGCAGGGGGGTTGGAACTAGATGATCTTAAGGTCCTTTCCAACCCTAACTATTCTATGATTCTATGAATAAGTTATGATGATGATTTACCTTTATTTGAACCCTAAGCATGGTTTTCCTTTCTGTTAACCATTTTTCTGTGGTTAGAAACTGATTCCTACCATTACAAATTAAGCATCATGACATCAGTTGTTACTCCTGGCACTTCTTACTCTTGTCTGGCAATTAGAAGTGGTGGTCATTCAGAAAGAAAAGGCAGGACACAGTCTCTGATGAGCCACACTAAGACAGCTGGATGCATTAAGTATTTCTTACTTTCACTATCAGAATGGTCTGATAGTGGAGTTGCTTATAATTTTGATTTGCTTTAGCTTTGTTAACTTCCTGAACCATAATAAAACAGCTGAAGAAATATGTTTCTTATGTTGATTATTCTTAGTTACTGGTCTCTTTGGCAACGCACTGTTGTTCCCTCTGCCATCATATCACTAATAACTGAGCATCTCAATGTATGTAACATAACATATTACAAACACATACAAACATTTGGTGTATGATCTATCAGGGAGCCTGTGGATAGCGTTGAATAGTCAATCTTGAAATACTAAGACAATCACCTGACTACCTGAAAAATTCAAAAGGATGAGATGCAACCATAGAGCAAATGCTGTTCTAATCACCTCCTGTCATAGGCACGGTATGTGTGTGTTACCCTTAATGACGTGGGGCTACTATGCTCCTGTCACTTATCCTCTTCCACTTCCTCCACAGTACAAAGGAAATTTGTGCCTGACCTTCTTGAAAATATATAAGCAAATACTTTATAAAAATGTTTTCAGTTCAACAGATTGCCTCAAACATAATTCTGCCATTTACGCAGAGAATGTTCATTTAATGAGGAAATAAGAAAAGTAATTTATATAGTTATTCTGTGTCCTTGTGCTTTTCTAGAGGATATTGGCTCACAGCTAACATCAAAACAGTTGGTGCCCCTGGCTAGAATACTTCACTATCACCTGCTCATTCGAGCGCTAAATAAATCTCAGTTTTCAAGTACTTACAAGCAAGGGTCCAGCACGTGTTTCAAATGCTCTATTCATGTACAGATGGTAACATGCCCTCCATACATTGAATGTTATCAAATGTGTTTTTGTTGTCTCTGCAGCAGTAACTCAAAACTCGTTTCAAAAGTATACTGAAATTATTACATTAAGAAAAAGAAGAGATATTTCCTTAGAGGAGGTAATTTCTTATGGTTAATCTATTAACTCTTTGGGATTAAAATGCAGCATTTCCACATGTTTTTACCATTGCTTCTACAATTTTAACTTACAAGAAGCACGGAAGCATATTGTATTAAAGCTTTCAACTGCTATGTTATCCTTTACCTGTGATGACTTACGTATTTTCAAAAATCAGTTAAAAAAACCCAAACAACCTTTTAAAATTTCAATTAAAGAAGTGGTTTCCAACCAACATATTTTAACAAGAAAATTAGTTTTCCTTTAAGTCAGAAAACATTGAAGGATATATTTCCACCACCATGATATTTTGTAAAAAATCTCATGAAAAATGGAAGCAAACATTATGCTGCAGTCAAAAAGGAGTTATGGTTGGAAGGATTAATTTATTGACTCCTAATTCACCTCACTCTCCTGTGTCTGCCAAATAGGTGGGAGTGGAAATTTGCAAAATCTTCTGTCTCTTGATAAAACCTTCCTCACAACCCACACACTGGGAAAATAATACCTGTAACCCATGAAGAAACAGATCGACAGCTTCAGGCAATGACATACACAGACAAACCTTTAATTTAATACTCTCTCATGCTCCACTTTCATGTGTCTCATTTAGGAGGGGTCTTTAAAGATAAGCAATGTAGCTGCTGTCAGTGATATAATTGCTGTGTTGGTGCCTTTAGGTCCTTAAACACACCAGAGAATGATGTTTGATCCCTGCTGCTGTCCTTTTGCAAGCAATCAATAGTGAGCGATATGGAAGGAACAGATCAAGTAAGGACAGGGCTATGTGTCACACATACCAGTCCCCTTCTATCCACTGGGTTTTAACCACGCGGTGAAAATTTGCTTCATGCTCCTGATCACTCCATAATTCCTTCCAACTCTTGACTCACAGGCTCTGAGCCACAGAGCACTGCTAGTAATCCATCTATAGCAGTATACCTGCAGGACAGCTTGTAGCAAAATTACAGTCTTGACTTTAACAGCAGGGCATTTGTTTAGTTACTTAGCAAGCCTCTTTTGTGTGCCAGGTTCTTATTTCCAGAAAGGCCCTGGTCGCAAGAGGCCACGTAATTCTATTAATCAACTAGTCTCCTTAGAATGCGTACATCATCCCCCTGCAGAACCTAACAGAACTGTACATAAAAAGAAAGATAATCTCGCACACTGGGGGGTGGGGGGAAGTGTTTTAAGAAGTGATATTACTTAAAGGCAACCACCAGGAGTTTACAAGAATTTCCATTCTTTTAATTAAAGATTTTATGAGTCTTGGAACACATTCCTGTGCCCTATTATACATCAGAGCACTTAAAAAAAATCAGAGCCTTATAACATTACCATAAAGAGATACCAAAACCAAAGAAGTCTTCTTTAGAAGAAAGACTGAACATATATATTTATATAATGATTGTTACGATTTATAAAACAACTAGAGACTTGTTTTCCTTACTAGATTGTATTCCCCCCTTTTCTGCTGTTTGTGAATACCTTTCAATACATCCTAACATAAACTACCTACCCTCCTAAATTCATCATTCTATTTATACACTCAGCATGTTTGGAACAACTATTAAAATTCTAAGAAATTCAATCTAAACTCTCTGTGCCAGAAGAGAAAACATATACATTACAGTGATAAAAATACATTTGTTAGCATTCAATTGTAACTGAATTATTCCCTAAAAAAAAGGGAAAGCAAGAGACTTCATACTTATAATGAAATACAATAAAAGTATTCTGTGAACTCTTAGTTTCTAGGTAAAATAGTATTTCCAGGTGTAAAATTCACAATATTAGAACATATGTCTATCTCATAAGTAATCCCATAAATTTCTCAGACAGCTTTCCAGAAAACGGTCTATGAACCATGTCTAGGAAACAAATTAGCTCATCCATCACACGCACCCATTTATGTGGTAATGGCTTAATGAATTTAGCTTAACTACGGTATATACTGTAATTACTGTGGGAATTACTGTAGTCCTCAATCTGTCTTTTAGATGTTTAGAGCATGGAACAAGAAGCTCACCATAGCCTGAACCTGAGCCCAAAGTCAAAAGGCTTTGGATTCAGGCCTATGATCTCAGAGCTATTAGGGAGGTAGCCTTACGTGGCTGTGCTAATATTCCAGTTTTGCCTTTTCCACAAGAATAGGCAAGGATACACAGTACAGGGAGAACTAAAAGCCCTACAGAAATCTTGAGAAGAAAATTGGAAGAACATTTTTTCCGTCAAATCACAAAGGTTGAAAGAATACATTTTAAGGCATTTGCTAGAATGTAATTAACTTTAAACAGAACATGTACTACACTAAGTTTACATCAAAGTTTTAAAAGCAAAATAGGGTTGTGTTACTAATACTGTTGTTGAGACAGACAATAAAGGCTAGGGAGAGTGAGGCAAGAATGTCAAACAAACTTGTTCTGTAGTACTTACAGCAACAGCAATACAGAGCATATTCTTATAATTTGGCCATGTCTGTGGATATTTACTTGACAGGGTTATTTTTCAGCTATGGTATGTCTCACTTTCAGATGTTCTACTGGTGATGTCAGCAATTACTGCCATACGTAAATTACCATCTGTTTTTTCTAACTCAGAATAGGGTAATTGTAAAGTAAATCCGAATAACTTTCTTTTATGTATGCTAAATAAATAAATAGTTCAATCCCTCCTTAGTTACCAGTTTACAAAGGCTCTCAAGTATTCTCATGCTTCATAAACAGAAGGGTTAAGGGTGATATTTTACGGGAAAATGTAGTCAAGGTGACATATCAATTTCCTCAGGAGAATCAATGGAAGTCCTTTTAAACTTGGCTTGCAGATGGGAATACTCAGGTACAAAGATGAGAAATTATTTTTGTCAGTATTTCAGTGGGAGAAATTATGTTTTCTTGTATGCTAGCCCCATGAAAGTCAGAAATGGAAATACTTGGTTTATTGGGTCATATCATGTGCTCCCTGACTATAACTGAAGATGTTGTATCACTAACTAGCCTGGTGACTCAGCAGATAAAAGTTAACTAGTTAATTTCCTGGCCATACAGAGTTTCTTTGAGACAGTACTAGGATGCTAAACCATTATGGTGCTGGAAAAGCTGATTTATCAAGCATATCTAAAAGCTGTTCTTACTGATAACTGTTTTGAGCTTCTGAATGGTATTTTACCTCTGTGGCTCAGGCATTTGTAAGTAATAGCTGTGTAATAGCACTCGCCTACCTCACAGGACTACTGTAAGAAAACTGAAGACAACAAAATCCACAGATAAACAGTAATTAAGGTCACTCCAATATGGCTGGCAATATAAAGCTGAATGCAACAAATAAGGATCATTAACAGTCAAGCAGTGTAAGCATTGCCTTGCTCATTCTCCACACTGTACTTCTAGAGAAATGTACTTGGGTTTTTTTCCTCTTGCTTAAGCAGTCTATTTCTACGATCAACAAGAGAGCTCCATTCATATTTTACCACACAGAAATAAGTCAACACTGGGATGAGTTCTACTTCTCAGCTAACCTCAGAAACTGATTGGGCAAGCAGGAAAGAATTCCACACAGGGCTTCACATACCCTAAAGATGTTTTTTAAAATGCCTTATTAAGTTCCACAGCCCTGTAGAACACAGAATTAATTCTGTGCATATACATGCATGGGTAGGCTCCCACATGCAAAGTTTTAGAAGCAGAATCACAACTTCAAGCTTACAATATGGATCACAAGTCTTCAACAATGAAGGATAGATAATAATTGGGAATGGGAGAAATGGTTCAGGCCTAACAGACTGACACTCTTTTATCTCTTCTAAAACCAAAACAATCTATCTACCTATTTTTAGGCATGAATCAAATCACTTCACCTACAAAGATAGTGCTTATAAGTACTTCTTTTAACTTACTAGTATATTTTCTTTTGGCCAGAAAAGGAACTGTCTCTGAGTGCAGAGTCCATGTAATTCGGATTAATAACTGAACCAATCTTCTAAAGTTTGTCATTAATACCTTTGCTGTTTTTTCTGTTAAATATGCTTTGAACCTTTAAGTGACCTTCAGTTTCTCGCAATGGGCTGCATTTGTGTAGTAGGATTGTGACACCTGAACCTGTTCAGAACTGAATGATCTTTTAAAGTGTTGACAAGTCCGCTCTTCTTCTCTGGTTCCTGTGTGCAAGTTACATACTGCAGAGACAGCCACTACAAAAGCAGAAATGGCTGGACGCTCATGACAACAGGGTCTTCTGCATTTGTGTCTCTTCAACATGGGACACAATGTGGGACACTGTGTAAAACAACTGTTTCAAGTATCAACCCAAAAGCCACTGGTCAGAACCAACAGATTCTGTAGCACACAAAGATTCGGACTCAAAGCTGCTCAGGCTCCCTTATGTATTTTAGTAGGCAGAATGTGATGTTTTCACCCTCTTCTACACCCAAATTCCAAAAGGAAGCATTTCACATCTGTGATTAAACTAACACAGAATCTAATAAATATATATAATAAAAATATATTAAAACAACCTTTGAGGAATTTATTATCTTCTACACTTCATGTTAGCTGCTTCACAAAGAAAGCTCATCTGCATCTAGTATTCAGATATTCTTAAAGGTAAATAGTATCCATATATTTAAATAAAAATTTTGCCTCTATAAACAACTATTTACTATATTAGCTGTAGCAAAATATCTTGTTACCTGAAAAAAAACCATTCAAGAACTGAAAATAATTAGGTTTAAATCTTACAAACCAGTTCATATTCACTTAAACCTGTTGAAAGTTGTGTTATGTCATATCATGTATTTTTATGATTAGTCAGATTATGGTTTCTTGCCACATTAAGATACAGATCAAACCAAAATTTAAGTTACATGCTAGGCTTAGTTCCCCCCTTGTCCACATATGTTGACAGCTAGACTGAAGTTTTTTAATGCTCACAGAAAACAATGCAAACAAAACACAGAGCTGTACAATTTGATTATGCTTTTTTGCTGAGGAGGTCAGGCCAGTGAGTTTATAGTGCATAGCTTCACTGACCCAGGTAGTACTGATAGTACTGATTCATGGCCAATGTGCACAAGATTAAAGAAGCTGCTACAGTGGGAGGAGAATTCAGCTGAAAGAACTAACACCTTGAGGAAGGTGAAATTCTTTTCTTAAAATACAAATATCTATCAAGTATACCAAGAAAACAGTTTTTGGAAGGCTATCTGCTTGACAATGAGTGAGGAGTAACTATATGCTTAGGGAGACTTGAAATTATGGGATAAGGTATTCCTCAAGAAGACACTCTAGCTGCTCAAAGATTTCTCAAGCCCAGTGTATGTAGTAAAACCAACTATTCTATGATTCTATGAAGACAGTCATGCTTATTTGGTAAAAAGCACACAGAAAAATTTTCGTCTTGGCCACTGCAAATGGGATATAAGTTGTAGAGCTATGCAACCTTATTTCTCTCCTGAATGGAAAAGTGATGTAATGCAGTTTCACTGACTTCATGCCAAGTCATTCCTTAACAACAAATGTAAAGCACAACATAATTAAACACACACTAGAACAAGTGTTAGGTGTTCCTTAAAAATTATAAGGGTAAAAACATAACAGTTGGATTTTTACAATTTTCTGTTTCTTGAATGGTCGAAGTTCTGCATCATAAAAACACGGAGAGAGCAAGCTGGCAAGAAAAGCAACTTCCCATTGACTTTATAATCTATTAAACACTGACACTTTTATGACCACAAGTTTTAAAAATACATACCTATAAATCAATTAAAATATTCAGAAAAGTAAAGAGAACAATTCAAAAGAGCACAAACCTATAATACAGGTTTCTTTTAAAAATGGCTTCTCACTTATTTTCCCTGTCTTCAATTCACTGTCTTCCACCACAGGAAAAATCTTAACTGAGTAATTCATAGAGAAATAATATTTACCTACTAAAACCTACAAATTAAGATCCACTGATAAAGTAGAAGGCCATTTTTCACATTCTGTCTCCTATATTAGCTGAAAAACTAAGAACAACATACAGTTTAAAGTACTTGGCATATGGATTAGATGCTAAAGCATTCCACATTGCACTTTTACTGCAGAAGTTCATTTCCAGATAAGAAGACAGCATTGCTTTTATTTTCCTTGCTAACGAGGATAATTGGCAGGAACACTGCTGCTGCTCTAGATTTGTTCTTATATGGATCTCTGAAGACGACGTGTGCATGCAGTGGTGACAGAAATATCTTCTATCTGAGCCACCACACAGTCTAAGGTCCCTCTGTAGGGACAAGGTGAGCCCATCTATCGATGTCTGTCCTCAGAAACTCAGGAAGTTAAAAATTTCAGTGACAACTAGAAGGCAATAATCAGCTTTTGGTTACTCCAATCATCAATCTATCCCAATGCCCTGAGCTTCTGCTGAAATTTTTTCCCTGCTTTAATTATATCCAAGCCAGCACAAGATCCCATTAAAAGGCATTTTCTTGAATCAAAACTGTTACAATTTCTCTTTTTAAGCCACCCTGAAAGCAAAATACAGTTTGTATCTAGACACACTGTTGGACCATATGCTTTTTCCAGTTCACTACCACTTTCTTTTATCAGGAAAAGTAATTGCTTTGGACTTTACTAGGCTACTAGGAACTTATGACAGGGCTAACAAAAGATACAGCTCTAAAGAAGAACCACTGTTTTCAGAAGTTTTACTTAAGGCAGGTATATTATTGAACAAAACAATCCAATGATGCCTTTAAAATGCATAACAATACATTTCAGGTAAAGCAAGACAGAATGAGTATTAAATGTGTTTCCTGCTAGCAATTTCATTAGATTGAATATTTCATATCTAATAGTACTTGAGGAATTATTTCCTACATGACAAATGAGTAGCTGCAGTTTTCTGCTTTGGTATGAAAAAAGAACTTGATGAAAAACTCTGATGAGAACAAAAATCTGGAAATGGCTCTTTGTAAATCAAGCAGCAACTTTTTAGACTATAACAAGGGCTGCTCTATTCCATTATTTTAGATTTCTCATGTTAAGAATGCACAAAATCCCTCTAATGATATCACATTTTTTAAAAATCAAGTTCTTTCTGCCCTGCCACATATTAAACGTTAAATATGTCTGCACAAAAAGAACATTATTACAGTAACACAACCTGGTGTTTTTACATGCTCACATCCCCAAAATAAAGTCTTTGTAAAAACTTTTTCAATCAAGCAAGGTTTTTTGTAGAAGATCTGAACAGAACAGTACCATCTACTGCTGCAAAGAGTATCATATTTCTCTATGTTAGTAAAGAAAAATTCACAAATCAGTCATCTCACAGAAAGCATATTGTATATCAAATCCAAAGAAGCTAACTTTCAAACTACTCTCCCTTAGTACCTATAGGCTTCTGCAAAGAAACCCCAAACCAAGCAAACAACAATCCCCCAAACAAAACAAACCCCAAAGCCTAAATCAAACCAAAACGATAGCTTTTTACACGTGAAGAAAACAATACAGTTCTAAAATGTCTACCAACATAAAAATCATTCACAATCCATCTTAACAGATGGGAAGAAAATACAACTTTGACAAAGCAATTTTTGACAAGACATTATACTTCGCTTACCTCACCCCCAGGTCTTGCTAACACTGCTGTTTGAAAGCAGAGCAACGTTAGTATCAGGTAGCTGACAAACATTATTACCCAAAGTTAGAGCTACCCTGGAGGAGAAAACCCTCTGCCAAGTACTAACAGCTAGCAGATGCAGTTGGGTGTCTCAGGATCACAGTTCTTGTAGGTACAGCTCTCTCCCTCTCCCCCTTTCGAGAGCACTCACTGTACGACCAGGAGCTCTGCTCTCAGCACTGTTCTGAAGACAACTGGTAAGTTGATCTCTTCATGTAATGACTTCTCCCTGCTGGGGGAGGGGGCTCAGCTAGCAGTGAGCTGGGGGGCTGTAGTTAGTATAAAGCGAAGAAGGGGAGGGACAGGAATGGTCACTGCCAAGTTATGCATCTGCTGTGATTCATGGAACAAGCTAAACGGTAACCTTTAATGCACGAGGAAGTTTGGCAATGCATTATTGACTTAGGCAGGCATGATTGGAGAAACAGGCTAAAGCAACTTGCAAAAGATGCCTGTTGATGGTTAGACGGCATGTGCTACTTAAAGGTACAGCACCTCCTTTTACTTTAGTTTGTAACAAATAAATCATCGATTTAAAATCTAACCAGGAGACAGCCTATGGTTTTACAGCCAGTCCGTCAACAGCACAAGCCCCCAGCCTGAATGGCCTGATCCTGCCAGGGACTCAGTCAAAATCTGCTAGTTCTCACTCCTGGCCCACAGGGAAGCCAAGTGTCATTCCCTCTCAGGAATGTCACAAGCGCTTCCTGAAATGGACCCCCATACACTAGGGTAATCCTGGAGCAGGATATGGATATAATTTCTCTTTCTTTTTCGTATTATAGCTGAATAGAAGAAATTTTGATTTGTATCACTCCAATCCATCAAACAACCGGCAATGACTAAGGAAGCAGAAGAAAATCTTTTATTTTAGAAAATAAGTAAGATCTATTTACAAATAAAGAACAAAGCAGCAATAAAAACCTGATGCAAAAATGAATTATTACATCTCAAAAGCAGACCACTGAGTGTTTGTCTCCAAAATGAGTAAAATTGCAGAGATACAGAAGTTGAAGGATGTCAATTTAGTTGAGTATGTCCAATTGCAATCTCTACATAGTAGACTTTTTCTTAATAAGCAACACAAAAATACAGAATATAGAAAGTTTTGAACTCAAATGATCCATTATGTTCAACAACAGGAGAGAAGAAACGTTCTATAACATGTACAGGATACTCCAGTCCCCTATTCCCCTTACTTTCCTTCCCTTTCTCATTTTACTTCTTAACTTCTTCTAACTCTACTTTTGTCCATCTAAGTATTTTATCATGGGAATGTGAGACGTTACATCCTTCTTAAAGTTCTAACTCCTGAGGTCAAGAAATCACAGTATATTCTCATCTTTCATGTAAATACATATTTCTTATCCTTATGGTTGCAGGGGAAATCTCAAAAACATGACCCAAGAATAACCTGATCTCATATGTCAGACAGTAAACCACAGGAGCTCAGAATACAGGTATTTTAAAATACTTCAAGATTTTTAGGAGGCAGGAAGCTAACATTTGGTGAAATTGAGCAGCACACCATTACTGTGTATTAGATTACACACAGCAGAACATGTCAGACTCCTCATGCTATTTTTAAACTAGCTTTACTAACCATTATTTTCCTCTGCTGTGAGAGAAACAAATATTTTCCCTTTTTTAAAAAATTCAGACAAATCACAACAGAATTCTTTTATGTATTAGACAGCTTTCAGAATTGTAATTAAATACAGTCAGACTCCTAAGCCAGTATAGAACATTAGCATTCTCACTGCTGTTAAAAGTCCAAATTCTGCTGGATTCAAATCTGGGTATCTGGTTCTCCAGCATAATAAAATCTGAGCTATATTAACTAGGTATCATTGTCACTGAACCTCTTCCCTCTCAGGCCTTTTGTTTGACAGACTACTACCGTTGTCCATAAAGAGTCCCATCACTTCTCCTGTCCAACTGGAGTCACAATGCTGTGTGCCTTTCATTTTTAGCCTCCCAAATCAGCAGACCACCTTTCACAGGTCAACCTCTTTTTCCCTGGCATTACACAGCCTTGCAGCACCATGGTTCTGGTAGCATTACTGCCAATACCTGCTAGCACCATGTTCAGTGCCAGGTAGGAAGCATTGCAATGCATGACTAGGGGTCTCAACAGCAGAAGAGTCCCCTTCAGCTGACTCCCCTCAAAGGAAC
Organism: Psittacula echo; assembly: GCF_963264785.1. Taxonomy (NCBI): domain Eukaryota; kingdom Metazoa; phylum Chordata; class Aves; order Psittaciformes; family Psittacidae; genus Psittacula; species Psittacula echo. The sequence goes on along the minus strand of NC_137741.1, from coordinate 7,249,228 downwards.
AGTAAAAAGTTTCAAAAAGCCAGAGTGCGAGTTTCAATATGGAGCTCATGAGTGGCTCTTCTGAATGATGTGAATGATCACAGGCAGCCAGCCCCAGAGTTGTAAGAATGGGTCAGAGCGCCAAACTGGCACCTTTTGAAAACTTGACACTGGAGCCTTAATGGTACTTTCTGACAAAAATCATGCAGAAATGTCTACTTCTATGTTGATCTCACAAATACAACACCTCACTTCAAGAGCTAAATGAAAGAAGCATTTTCCTCCTTTTTAAGGCAAGCTGAAGGTTTGCAGATTATACCACTGTGCTGACAGCTAAATGTAGAGCTGCCATTACAGGTACTTTGTATGCTGGTTGCCTACGGCAAAGCCTCTGGACTGAAAATGCAAAACCAAATAAACTTAAAGAGATTTTCCATCAAAACCCTGTCAGGAAGCCAACCTGTCCTTCTGGATTTCTGCCCTCTCCCCCCCCCCCCCCCCAATATCTAGAGTACCACAAAAGGATAGTGAGCAAACTGCCAACTAAACCAGAATCCAAAACACTTTCAACATGAAAGCTCCAATTATGATACTTACAACTACAGTTTCATTGCTTGAAAACCTTTAAGAAGAATACACCACTTCAGATGTTGCAGTGCGTAACAAAATCTCCAATGATGAAAGTTGGTTTGTGCAAATTGAAACAATACTGCTTCCATTAAAACAGAGCTTTATCTTACCTGCAATTCTTCACAAAGCGAACTCATTTTTATGAATAAATATATAGCATAGGCACAAAATTACCAATACTCTCTTTTTTAAGGAAAGGTAGAAAAGTAAAATTAAAAAATCAGGAGTTAACTGTGATTTTGGCCCTCTTTCTGCTGATCATTCCAGAAAGCAGTATATCCTCTGTAAATTATAAGAAAAAAACTTACCAAAGTCTGAGTATTAGTAAGATGAGTTTCTGAGCACAGAAAACTGTACTACATTCACATTTAATAAGCCATATAACTAATTCTTTCCACATGCCTTTAATTTTGCCTCTATATAAACACACAGGCAGAATTTCCTGAAACCCAGAAGCTGGTGTTCTGTTCTCCACATTAGGACAGGAGATCTGTCCATACCTACTACATTTTCAAGCTTTATCCAACTAAACTGGATGGAATTGTTCATGGTCACAACCACAGCCTTTCTTTGCAGCACAAAGTAACTTGAAACTTAACACTATGTCAAACTTCCACTGCTGCAACCAAGATCAGAATTTCTCTGCAAACCTTGACGACCACTGCGCTAGAGACTACAAAACTATTGGTGAAAGAGAAAAAAAACCCAGTTTATGACTGAAGAGCTACTGCAGATATGAAGTTCTGCAGTAACAGATAAGAAACCAAAACACCTAGCTTCAGTAAAAGGGAAAAAATACAACATCTCTAATTGTAACAGAAAAAGCACCCTTGCTTTTACTTAGAAACATACAAATGCAGCAAAATAATACCGTAACTATTTCATGTATATAATTTAAACAGAAAATCCAAATTTGTATTTTTTTTTAAAAAACAGAAAAAGACAATTGAATCTTTTAAGGAAAGTTCCTATCTCTTACTCTCAAAATTAAAAATACATAAAATACATAATGGATCTTTGGATAGGAGAGCTCCCATTAAAAAAAATACTGACTTTCATCTGTGAACAAATTAACTGTCAGTCTCAAGGGCTTTGTAAACATCAATCAGTTTGTGAAGTCTGCTTACTAGCTACCTCCTGAGGCAATTGCACCTGAATCTCAAACTAGGACAAGTTTGTTAACAAAAGCAAGCAATTTCTCTTCCAGGTCTCTCAGCCTTTCTTTAATTCCATGTGAAATCGTGAACAATTTGTTCAAGTAAAATGACTCACACTTACTTCTTTCTGCTAAAAGTATATTCGCTTAAAAAGTTGACTAAATTCCTAATATAAGTGTAAGAGCATGACTCAAAACAACATTTTAGACTTTCTTTCTACCTTGTACAGCTCTAACGTTTGTAGAGCTATTCTACCATCAATGCTACTGCATTTGGGAGGAAACAGAGGGTTCACTGGAATGCCCACTGGTACTCAGCTGATGCATGTAAACCCATGAACTATTTAAAAGGAAAATAAAGGGTGAAACAAGCCTGCTCCTACAGCATAACACATAAGCCCTTTAACCATTTCTTAAAACAAGTATTTAAAAACAGTATTCTGTTAAATTGCTTTGATCAGACAGCATCTTCCTGGAATCACTAACAGAAGAAGAAAATTAAGTAGACAACACATATTCTATTCTTATTCAAGAAAAGGTGTTGGGTTTTCATTTCAATGTTCCATGTAAAAATTTACAGAGAAAAAAAAATAAGGCTGAATGTACTAGAAATTTAGTACAAATTGCATGGGATGCTGATGAATAACAAGAGAAAAATCAAGTGGAAAATCTACCATGTTTTGGTTTTATCTAATTGGGTCATCTTCCCCAGTTCGTAATCTACAAGTTACTTACAACAAAAAACGAACAGAAGTTTAGCAGAGGAACTCTTGCATGCTTGACAAAGACGTTGTAAAGATGGCTGCCATATTTAAAGCTGTCAGATAGGGCATTTCCAAGAATTATCTCATTTCATTTTTCCAAGAAGCCTTCCTTTCTGAATTTGTTCAGATATTTTAAGGCTAGAATGAATTAGTGCTGCCTTTAGCCTGAACTGCTGAGAGACACTAGCACTGACACTTCACTCAAAATTCCTTCTATGAGTTTTCCTGATATAAAAAAAAAGAGTCTGTGCTAATTTAACACTTTGAATAAAGAAGCCTCCTGCCACCCCATGTGTGTCTGAGCAGTCAGGGGATTCAGACAACAGAAATAATGTATTTTCCTTGAAGAGAAAACAGTGTACTGAGGAGGATGCATGCAGAAAAATGCCGCTCCCTGCCCTGCCTTCCTGGATTCTGGAAATACTGCAGCTGAACCACAAAGGGATTTCTTTATCCTCATGGAAGCTTTTACATTCACTTCACTGGTTTCTGCATTTCACTTGCCAGACAAGGTGATGAAAGAAAGAAAGAGATTCTGTCCTACACTCTCCCTTCTATAGTTTAAGTATTCCTCTTTGCTACTGCAGTCCTTTTGAAGGAAGAACACTCAAACACTAAATCTGAATTTCATCAGCATCTCTATCTTTTTGACCAAGAACAGATGAAATAACAATAGTTAAAAAAAGGACCAAGAAGGAGTATTTGGACTTTTACACATGCCATTACACAAAACAAAACTCACACAGCTTGGGAAGGAAGTCAAAGTGTGAGCTATGTATTAGAGCCTAAAGGTTAAGTATACGGAGCCTAGTGAGAGCAAACGCCAGACTCTAAGCAACTTGGAGGAAACAAGTAGTGGAGCCTCACATGCATTTCAGTGCATCTCAGCATTTTTTCTTGGTTCAAGTTTTAACTCCATTTAAGCATTTCAGACACAAGCACTTTTCCAGCTCATTCCCAACATCTTATTTATTTGTACCCCTTCACTCAATTGCTTTTTTTATTAAGAAGCTGGCATCACGATTTCTTCTCCAAAGAAACGTTTAAGGGGTAGTTATGCTCAGAACAGAACTCCTTCCAAAATGGAAATACTGACTGCCTACCATAACACACCATTGCATGGGGCATCGTGTCTTCCACCGCTACTTTACATAACAAAGTTAGGAATATTCGTATCTATCTGTATATGCGTAATCATTTTTTGATCCCCCTGTACAGTTATGGAAAAGACAAAGGGATGCTGTGGAAAAAAAGATCTTTAAAGAGTTTTTAAATAAATTACTCAATACTGTTGCTTTGTCCTTACTAATATTTTTATTAGTTAACCACTTTCCAACTTTCCTTTTAACTTCTATTCCTGCTTATTTCCCTTTCTAAACTGAACAATCCTCATTTTTCTAGTTGTTTATCCTCTAAAGTCACTCCAAGTTCTGGAGAATTTTCCTCTGTTCTCATCTTTTTGTTTCTTTGTTGTGAAGATTCAGAGATATGATCAGATCAGTTCAGAAAGTACACCATTTAAAAGGTATTACTGTACCCCATGGAAATGGCACTACAAAGTAAGCTTCAAGTAGGCATTTGTGTATAATGAGGTTAGCCCAGCTTATCTTACACTTTGTCAGTTATTCAGTAGGAGCCCTTTAGTGTTCATTATATTGCTCCTCTTACTACCATGGTCCTGACAGTGCATGGGGCTTCTGAACTACAGTCAAACCCTGAAAAGGAAATACGAGCTTTTCCTTCCTCTTCTTATTCTTAACTTCTTAAAGCCCATACTTCTGATTACAAAGCCAGACTTTACTGAAAAGGTCCATCTTCAAACAGCTAAGTAATAACCTCACATTGATTTATCATCTTGAATCTTTCCTTCAGTACTAAATCTATCATTCCTTTCTCTTTTCTGGCATTAGAGTGTGCTAGAGGAAGGAAAAGACCCTTGGTTGTCACCTGTCCCGGGCTGGGCTAGAATGCATATTTTTCATGGCCATATTCCAATGTTCTGTATTTTTGATGATAGAATTCTGGTCTATATCTCAAGTTCTCAGAACACCTCTTTACCTTCTCAGACTGTAGTTGCATAGTGCAAGTAAAATAAGGTGACATTTATGATCCCGTATGAAGATAGGCTGAGAGAGTTGGGGCTGTTCAGCCTGGAGAAGAGAAGGCTGCATGGAGACCTCACAGCAGCCTTCCAGTATCTGAAGGGGGCCTACAAGGATGCTGGGGATGGACTGTTCATCAGGGACTGTAGTGACAGGACAAGGGGTAACGGGTTCAAACTTAAACAGGGGAAGTTTAGATTGGATCTAAGGAAGAAATTCTTTACTGTTAGGGTGGTGAGGCACTGGAATGGGTTGCCCAGGGAGGTTGTGAATGCTTCAACCTTGGCGGTGTTCAAGGCCAGGTTGGATGAGGCCTTGGGTGGCACAGTTTAGTGTGGGGTGTCCCTGCCCATGGCAGGGGGGTTGGAACTAGATGATCTTAAGGTCCTTTCCAACCCTAACTATTCTATGATTCTATGATTCTATGAGGTATTGCTTTCTCTGCCCAACACCATCTTTTGACTACATAACAAGTGGACACCACACTTTGAACTTCTAATTTTTAAAAATACCATTCATTTTGTGACAAACTTTTTTTTCCCGTCTCCATTTTTAATCAATGTCTTCTGTTTTCCTAGTAAGGCATAAATATTTTTAGCACCATATTTTGGTCCTCCTCCCACTTTATTTTAACATTATTTTCTTACTATTTTCATAACATATGATACAACATTATTCATGCTGTCTTCTACCTCTTCCTATACACAAAAAAGTGGTGAAACCAAAAGGAAAAGATGGATCATATTTAAACTCTTTCTTCTTATGCATAAAAACCAGACACACATTCCTAGAAAACTGCCTCTCATCACAGTACAGTTTCACATAAGGCATTTTGATCTATGTTTCATGTTGAAGTGTAGCAAATGAGCAGCCACATAAAAGTAGGAACAGAAGGAAAAAGCATGCCTTACTCTTTAGAATATGTGAACCAGTTTCTTCACACCTACCACAAATCAGGAAATAAACTACTTGGTACCACTGACGTATTTGGAGACTACCTAAAATAAGAAATGGGAATAGGCCTCTTTGTCCTTAAGAAAAATTTAAAATAAAAAAATAAAAAAATAAAAAAAATAATAAAAAAAAAAATCCCCTGAAAAACTTTAAATCCTCTTTAACGAAATCAAATTAATTATAAATTACAGAACTAATATGCATCCATGTCGTGTGAAAAGTCAGCCTCCTCCTAAAGAAAACATTCTAAATATAAGTTGGAATCAGGGTAATTTAAAATCTTTTACTTCTTCGGGAAGGATAAAGGCTGATACTTCTAACTCTACATGTAGAAAGTATTAAAGATACATGATCCAGAAACCTCACCTTTTTCCTTATTCTAAGTATACTTATTTTTTAATTACAAAACCAAATGAACAGAGGTCCTGGCAAACAGGCACCAACTGCATGACATAATGGGCCATGACCTATGCTTTGAATCTTCCTATGAGATCAGAATTACAAAGGAGAGTCTTTTTTCAGGTCCAAAACTACAACACATTAAAACTAGATTTTAGTGCTAACACACATTTCCTCAAGTGTCCAGCTGGCAAATGACGGCTACATCAAACATGCCATCATAAAATGATGGGAACAAGATGTCTCCAAGAGAAAAGTAACCAAATAGGATTGCAAATGTAATCGTAATTTTCAGTTCTGCTTGGACATGTTCTTGAAATTCCTTCAGAGGAGGAAGCCCTTTCAGAACATAGATGTTTACATGCATTTATTTTACCTGTTATTTTCCACAGTGGTAGAAATCTCAAAGCCATAATAATATTGTTTTAGACTGGGAAAAAACAGATCTGGAAAGAGCTTTGAAAACCATTGCAAGTCCTCCTCAAGAGTGGATCAAGTATAGCACAGGCTAGTCAGTGTGCAGGTAGGAAATGTGTAAAAACACAATAGTAAAACCTGAATTTGCATGAAATGAGCATCAACTGGCAACTAAACACGAAAAGAAAGCTCTGCAAAAGCTGGCTGACATTTTTCATGGCTACTACTTAACTAAAGCAGTAAAACACTCTTAACCAACCTTCAAAAAATTCTGTGAGGGAGCAGCAACAGCAGGCTGCGCCCTGAAGAGATGAAAAGCCAGGTGCCAAGTGTGCCAAGAAGGGCAGCAAGGCAGGCACCTTCACTGGCTAGGACTCCATCCCACTGCCAACACAAGACAAAGCACGGCAGATCCAGGAATGTCAGGGTCCAACAAGAATCACTGAACAAGTCTATGGTGATAAGGCAAGTCCAAGGTCAAGCCAAGAAGTCAGTCCATGGATCAGGGTGCAAATCAGCAGGGTCCATGGCCAGAAGCACATGTGCCTGTGGCTAAGCCTGAGACAGGTACATCTCCAGGGTAGCTCAAGCAGTGACCAAAGACCCAGGGCTGAATTTAAATGGGGCTGCTGGTCAGATGAGCAGAGATGTGAGGGGAGGCCCATGGTGAGACTGGCCAGGACTGTTAAGACTGATTAGCATTATAAGGGCCCCAAAGGTCTGTGCCTGTGTCAAAACTCACTTCTAGCCATGTGTATACAGGGTTACCAATAGAAGAAATCAACTCAGCAAAAAGAAGAATGTAAAAAAACTGTTAATAGGCAGTAGATAAACAGTCTTGAAATAGAGGTAACCTTAAGAAAGAAGCCAGTACTGCATACACTACACACAATATTTAGGTGACAGGACTAGATCAGCATTCCTCCTAACAAAAGAAAGTAAACATTGCAGCTGGAGTCGTACAGCTGAAGCTCCAAAGCCAAAGACAATTCTATAGCAAAGGTATCTTTATTCTCTGATGTCACAGAGGTACTGAACTAGACCTTACTTCAGATCCAAAACAAGAAAGGAAAAAAAAAAATTCTTGGAAGACTTGCATTCATGATCAAATCATATTTTCTGTAGTTTATGGGAATACCAGGTTTCTCTTCTTCTGACAGAAGAAAATGAAAATAGCTGTTGTGTTGCCAAAGGAAATGTATCTGCTTGGCTGAAGACTTGGGATTTAATTGCAATACTGATCAAAACACACTTTTGGGATTAAGAACTCATCCCAAAACCAAATACAGGAAGAAAGATGAGGAAGATTTCCAAGGTAATTTCATTACACAACCCAGATACCTGAAGTGAGCAGGGAGAACTATCTCATAGTATTATAATTTATGCTTTGGGCAGCAACAACAGCCAACTTTTCCCATCTAGTTATAAAACTCCTGAGCCAAAGATGCAATTGTTCCTTCCCAAAATCTCTTCATGCTCTGTTTGATTCCATCTTCCCAATTCACCCCCCTCTTCCAACAAGACTGTCTGATTAAGGATACTAGAGCATAAAACCTGCCCCTCACTGCATTGTAAAGTAAAAGAATGAACATTGGCCTAGGTCAAAATCTACCCCATTAGTAAACTAAAGGTTCATTTTTCCTCACTGGGGATCCATGCCAGGTCAAGAACACACAGCACCAACAGATTGGCTGCACTGCTGGTGCAAATTAGGTACAAATTAGAAGCATAGCTGCAGCACAAGAACAAGGCTTCTCTTTCTCTGCAGATGCATAGCATACAATGACTGAACTCTTTTTAATTGAAGAGAAACTGTGTATCTTTACGGTTTTGATGAAAACAGAATTCTGGGGAAATTTGATTACTTACATAATAGATTTTTGGACTGTTTATCTTATAAATGTGTTCAGTTTTAAAATAATCACATTAAACACATGTTGCTCATTAGAACCAAACGTACTATCATGGAGTCTTCCAGCTGTCTGGACTCTGGATAGCAGTCCCACATGCTTAAAAGTTTGGGAAGCATACAGGTAGAGCAGAGACCCTGACTTTATTCTGGTTTTCTAGGTGCCTTGCAAACACACATGCCGTTTACAAAGAGAAAATGGCCAATTCTTGTGCATGGTTGATTTCTGCAACACAGGAAATTGGAAACATACAGCTACAAATTAAGTTAAATCTTGAGCTATGTCTTGCATATGAATTTTGAGAATTCAAAAATATTCAGCTCAAACTGAATAATGAGGATCTTAAAATAATTACACATTCTTGAACCTTGAATCTCAATTATTTAATTTACTGTAAAATAAATAACCTGATAAATACTTGTATAAACAACTGTCAAGCCTCTGAGCACTCAGAACATGTCCCGCGTAATTTAACTTGAAACTCGTCTTCCTGACACAGACAACTGAAAACACTTCAGTACTGTCAGTTTCCTCATGGGACAAACGGCATAAATTCAGAAACACTTTTCTACTATATAAGGAGAGTCAAATGACTGCATAAAATAGTTCAATACTCTGAAAACATTTGTTTGAAGTTAGTTAGCATGACATTTTGGTTTTAAGCAGTTCTGTACAATAACTGCACATCTAAACAGATATGCAGTGTAAAATCTGTCCATAATGGCACAAAATCTGGAAATACTGTTTCCTGATAACAAGGTGTAAATAAATTTAATATAAACACTAGGAACAAAAAGTAAAATAACTTCTTAAAAGGCCACATAGAACAAAGGAAGTGAGGAAACATCCTCTACATGCATTCTGAAACATGCAAATGGTGTTGATTACTTTATCCACATACTCAGACTTGTCTACGTGGGTTAAAGCTAGCAATAACACCAGTTCTAATCTTAAAGGCCCATAGAGAGACATAAAACTTGACTGTTTGAGAAATTTGGTTGTAAAAGCACATCTGTGCAGCCGACACCATCACACGGCTGGAAAACAGTCAGAATTCCAACAAAAAGCAAGTGAACAAAACCACAGAAAATTCCTTCAAGTGGAAGGAAGATTTCCTTTGGAAGATTTCCTGCACAGTTCCAAGTCTTTCCAATACAGTAATTTCATATATGTGTATGGATCATGTCTTAAACTATTTTCAGCCAATGTTTTAGGAAAGATTTCCTCACAACAAATTATTTCTCAATGAATATATCACTTTATTTATAGACTCATATAATGATTAGAGTTGGGAAAGACCTTAACATCATCTAATTCCAACCCCTCTGCCATGGGCAGGGACGTCTCACACTAGACAAGGTTGCTCAAGGCCCTGCTCAACCTGGCCTTGAACACTGTCAGGGATGGGGCATCCACAACTGCCTTGGGCAGTTTGTTCAAGTGCCTCGCCACTCACAGTCAAGGATTTCTTCCTTATATATATTTGACCTGTGTCTCCCCTGTTTAAGTTTGAACCCGTTACCCCTTGTCCTGTCACTACGGTCCCTGATGAACAGTCCCTCTCCAGCATCCTTGTAGGCCCCCTTCAGATACTGGAAGGCTGCTATGAGGTCTCCATACAGCTTCTCTTTTCCAGGCTGAACAGCCCCAACATTTTCAGCCTATCTTCGCATGGCAGGTGCTCAAGTCCCTGATCATCCTCGTGGCCCTCCTCTGGATTTACTCCAACAGTTCCATGTCCTTCTTATTTTGAGGACACCAGAACTGCACACAAGACTCCAAGTGGGGTCTCACAAGAGCAATGTAGAGGGGCAGGATCACCTCCTTCGACCTGCTCGTCACACTTCTTTTGATGCAGCCCAGGATACAGCTGGCTTTCTCATATATAGCTCCACATGCTAGATCACATTCAATGAAACAAGTAATAGTACTCACTAGTTATTTATTTTCCTAGTGGAACAGCATTATAACCCTATTGTTCCATTGGTAGTGTATTCAGTTTAGATTTGACTTGCCTTTTTCAGATGTATTTTGCAAGCCATCTATCTTTGTTTCTAGATTAGCTGCAAGGAGTTAGTGCAAGCATCCAAAACAGTTACAAAATAAAGAATTACCAAAAAACCTCAACCAACAAACAAACAAACAAAACCCCCCAAAACCCCCAAACATCACCCTCCCCCCCAAAAAAAACCAACCAACCAACCAACCAAAAAACCCCAAACAACTCCTATCTAACATTTGGTTTGTTTGGACCATTTTGGGTTTTGGTTTAGCTTGCTCATTTTATTGTGGATATTACTGTAAAAGAAGATAACTGTTGAAAGATAACCAACTTAGTGATGCTTCCCATAGGAAAGAAACACTGAAGATTGTGTCACATAATAGCCAACATGATGATTACACTTGGGAACGATGGAGAGGGATTTCTTAGGGCATCAAAAGGACACAATTTATCTTACAATACATATCCCCAGGTTATCCCAACAGAGCTATTACAACTGCTGGCTGTTAAAAAGAAAACTTTGCAAGGGAATTCATGAACTTCACCAGGATATAGATTTCTGAAGTGTTCTGGTCCAAATATGGATATGATTCAAATCGTTAGTGATAGAAACTTGTCCAAGTGACTTTAATCAAAGATTAATGATCACTTATTCAGAATCACTAATACACCCTAGCCAGGTATGCATTACAATCATGCTCCAATAGGAAAGAAAATGTCATTTAATTCATAATTTGTAAGAATTAGGATTCTTCTGAAGCTGCTGATCAATCCAATTACTCATGACCTTAAAGCACTACAGATATTTCATACTTCACCTCATCAGACAAAACAGATTCCAAAAAAACCACATCTCAAATTAATAGACAATTGATTATTTTGCTTTCTTCAACTGGAAATTCCTGGCACCCAGGGATTTGCACATGAACAAGCAGCCTCTGGTGCAATACAGAACTCAATTTTCTTACAAACATTTTCCTACATTCAAAGGTTGGTAGTGCAGCCATCAAGACAGCTTCATGCCAGCAGACTATCCATTGATTTAAAACAGAATTACTCAAAGCAGTATGACCAATGACATAAACCCAATGACATGAGCTGATGAGGATGGTAAGTATGACTAATACCACAGCTACTCTGCTGATGTATTCAGAAACCACTTGAAGATCAAACTGAGAGCTTGCCATGATACTAGACAGCTGCATGAAGAATACTATTATTAATACTCACCATCTGCATACACAAATTCCCCAAACTACAAGTAGCCAAACAAAAAAGAACACAATTTCCAACCTGTCAGTTTCATTTTGTCTACATAAATTTGCAAATATGTCATTATTTGGTTTAGGAGCAAGTTTACAATTAACTATGGTCATTTTATCCCTTTCCAAGGAAATATTAACAAACAAACTGCAATGATAAGGTTTTCAGCATATGTTCTTACGCACACACACTAGCAAATACCCAAATCATGTGTTGAATTGTTAGGTGTAGAATATTTTTTTTTTGCGCCCTCAAGCCTGCAAAGTAGTAGTTTTATAATGTCTTCAATAAATTATATTTAACCAGAAAAGGGGGGATTGACTGGAGATGCTTTGCTTCTCTTTCAATCTCAATGATGATTTCTTTCATTTTTATAGTACCACAGAGTTTTTCCCTTCTTTTTACTGAAAGTGATATTCTCTTATTAAATGTTTAATATGTAAAAACTCACAGTGAAAAATTCTACACAATATGCTAAATGGAAGCCTAGTTCATACAAAATATGTATTGTTTCAGATGTCTAAATGCATTATGTGCAAGAGTGTAAAGAGAATGCTTCAGTATGTATGCTAAAATGTGATGGTAAATGGCATTACACAAATTCAATCTGCCATAGACCACTAACAACTACTTAATCCAAGCCAAAATAAACAAAGATTAAATCAAGCATTGATCTATGAATTAAAGTATATATTATAAATTATTATCACGTAAGACTAGGCTTTTATCTTTAAAAAGGCTTTAAAAATCTTATTTAACTTTCCAAACACTTCTTCTACATCAAATGGATGTAAAATGTAGCATTATCCAGGTACATTTTTGCAGCTTTTCTGATCCTTCAGCTCCATATTCTCAGCTATCTTTCCCTCCCTGTTGTCATTTTCCAGTAGACTCCTCTGTAACACCCATTATTAGTCCTGTTTCTTTGCAATCTCTCAGCTTGATTGATACCATTAGATAATAAAACAGCTACTTTGACAATATCTTAAAGGGAAATAAAAAGTGCTGCTTCTCCAACAAATATCTGTGAAAAGCCTGACTTCTTGGAGCATGGTCTTACAGATAACTATTAACTTTAAATGTAAAACATTTAACCTAAGTGCCACATATTGCTTATTTTTCTCTCATTTTCCTGTCTTGTGACATTGGCACAGTAGAATCAGCAGGTTCTATGTGAACAAATTCTTAGGACATATAATTTATTGTCACTTCTGAAGATTTTTTTTGCAAGCTACATGCACTAAAGGAAGTGTTTTGTAAAGACTGGATTTGATAACCTTAATTTCCAGGAAAAAATTATCTTGACCTTTCCTCTAAAAAATTGTAACTGCGAAGGATTCAGACACTATACTTGGCTTTACCTATTAAAGTAAACATTCTTATGTCCATATCTAAAAATCTGTCAATATATCTAAGAAAAAAAAACAACCAAAAAAACAACTTAAAAATCCCTATCCAAGATCACTATTATATGTATTATTATGGAGAGCATAAACAACTTTAAGAGTATTAAGAGATTACCAATTAGGTTCTTTAGTACGTCTATCCTACTACCCTACCACTTCCAATTATTGCCTTTAAATCTGTGTAGGAGCCATAGACTATATTCCCTTCATTGTGGAGAAAAAGAGTACACACATGTAATTTCACATCTAGCCTTCATGCTCTTCACTGCCAAGGCAGTTTAGAAAGCAGTGAAGATATGTCAAAGGAAAACATATAGGGCCTCACTCTGCCATCTTAAGGCTCCTTCACATTCCTTCTGCAATACTATATTGCCTACTAAGTACAAGAACATCGTCAGCAAGCAGGGCTTTCAAAATAAAGACCCAGGTGGACAATTCAACATCAGCACCAGTACTTAGATTTTACCATCACACAGTAGCCATACTACTAAAACAACATATAGCTACATGAGAACAGAAAATGATGGATAGATTTAGAATTGAAATCAAATAAAACTTTTACAACAGATTTTAAAATTAACTTTCCTGATGTCATCTAGCATTTTAAATTAAAATAAAAAGTAAAAAAAACCCCTACAGACTTAAATATACAATCAAGCATCCCACAGCAGAACTGCAGAGTAACTCTGGACAAATAATTGGTTTTGGTTTTTATGGGCATAACAGAGGGGAAGTGAGGACTGTCCAATATACGGCTGAATAAAACCCCAACATTCAGACACCGCTTCCCCAACAACAAGTGTCTTCTCTAAGCATGTTATGTAGTAGTCTAGCACATTGTTTTAATTGGAAGAATACAGAGATTTTTAATCCAAAAGAAACACCCATTACACTTAATTTAACATTCTTCTAACAAGTTGAAAACCAATAGGAAAATTTGCTCAGTTACAGTATGGTGCATCTTATACTAAAAGGACAAAGGAAACTGTCAGAACCATGGTTCTGAAAAAAATGCTGACAGCAAAGTATTGTCTTGCATTTCTACATGTAACAAAAGCAACTAAGAATTTGAAGCCAAATTCATCACTGTAATTCCTAAAGCATACCTAGAGACAGCAGAAAATGGCTGCTGTGCAGTAACAACTGGTACTAGTTTAGCAGATGGGGTGAGAGTTGCCCACAGAATAGATTAGAAACACTCAGAAATTATTTTAAGGCAGTTTTGGTTTTACTTTGGTTTTAGTACAACTATAGAGAACACTTTTGTAGGAGTTAAGCTTTTCAATGTATTGCATGCTGGACCCATCTTGGTCATAATTTATACAGTACAAGTGACAGATTTGCAACAAATTTCTGAGCTAGAAGTTCCTTCTGAATTACTTTCAAGTTCAGAAAAAGTGATGGAATTATGTTAAAGAAATACAATCATTTAGTTTTACATGAAATTAAGTTCTATTGAATTTGCTCTAGAAATGACCTGTTGTGCAACATACAGTAATTCTGCATCTAATTCCGCAGTTCCGCCGTAAGTGTAATCAGGCTTTAGTATACCCACTTTAGCATTTTAGTAGCTATAAATATTTTTGAGAAAATAAATATCTTAAACTTCAATCTGGGATTAATCCGACTTCCTTCTAATAATTGATGTCAAAGTCCTCCTTCCAACTTACATATACACGCATCTCAGCGGTTCTTGGGTGAATATTAAACTGCTTAACAGGTACACACTATGCACAGTTTTTTCTTTAGTTGATTGAAATATGCTTATTACACCCATCAGCTGTAGGAAAGCTGAAATAAAAAGACTGAAATCATTTTGATGATAAAGAACTTCTTTAGCCTTCAGAAGGAGGCATATTTATGTATGCCTGTAAGCATACATGTAAGCAGCAACAAATATAGCTACCTAACCCAAGTACCACGGGACTAAATATTCTGTCAACAGAGAGGCCAAATTGCAACCATCATCTGTGTGGAGATTCAGCACTGGCCTTCATTCTGCCAGAGCTACTTCTAAATATATCTTTTTTGTGGTTTTTTTGGCTTGGAGAACTGTCACAGCACCTCTAGGGTCTGTATGTTGTTCAACTACAGCCTGCTGACAGACTGCTGAACAGCTACCCGTAAATACACAGAGGGTTTGACCAGCCCAACTTGATGCATTCTGACAATCTTCATCATCTTAAGCTGTCCTTTAGAACACCCGTTCTACGCCTCAAAGTGTCTTTTCCATACATCTAAAAAAGGTTACTGCAACTTTTTAGAATTCACTAGGTTGTAACACTGTGCATAAAGTTACACATCTGTATAGGCTGAACAAATACACAAAAGCCTTTTATTCTCCCAGGTCAACGTTTCCAAGAAGAAAGAAGGACGCATTTTAGAGGAAGAGATGAGGCCTGAACATATGGTTGCCATAACCAGTGTGGTATAAGTTGATAGAGAAAGACTGGAGAGAAGGATATGGTAACTCAACCAATTTCTCTTCATTAATACACCTAGGACACACTCATAGACACTGTATTAACAAACCAAAATATCACATGCATAACAGGACTAAAGAAAAGGAGAAAGAGAAGGCATTTTGCTAATTTCCTAGTTAGCAGCAACTACAATATCCCCCTTTTGGAAAGGGAGCTGGAAGCCAGTGGCAATAACAGAACAAATTAGCTTTATTGGCCTGGAAAGTTTATGATTAGCATGGGAGGTCTGAAGCCTGCTGATCACTACAAAAATAACATTTCACTTTGATGCACGTCTATCAACTCTCACTATATTAAAATGTTTTTCTTTCTAAATCTGTGTTTCAGCTGCTGTGTCTGGCCACCATGTGATATGAAAGTGAGGATCTTCAGACTATGTAACATACCAGGTTTAAATCAGTATTTTGCACAAGAAAATTTAACAGATGCTGATTATTCTGTGTGCTTGTGTGCTTGCAGTGATTTGAAAAGACTTCAAGCTAATATAAAATACTGACTCCTGCAAACACATACTGGAATAAGCGGCACAGGTTTGCCTAGAAGCAAGCATTTTGTGGCAAATTGAGTGGACAGTTCCAATTGTTTTTAATGAAACTATAGAAAAATAGATAAAATTTGAATGTATAAAGCAAGATCAAAACTGCACAGTAAAAGTATATGAACTACCAAATGTTCACCGTATATACTCTATCAAACACACTGAAAAGAATAAATTTGTGTGTTGGCAGAAGTACAGCACCTTAAGCATTTGTGCAATAAAAATGTCAGACATGACAATCAGTATGAAACAGCATTCTTCTGGAGGATTTTAATATTTGTTATAAGCTGATATATTACAGAAGCTAAATCTTTCTTTGCAGCTATCTTCAGTATTTTTTTCAGCCAGAGGCACACTCTCTTCAAATGTGTCAACTTCAACCCCTGACTTGAGGATCTGGGATTGTCTTACCTAAACATAGGTTGTTTTAAATTGGGCTAACAGCAACAAAGAATGAACTGCAGTTGCACTGAGAATTAATCATAAGATAGTTAGGGATGGAATTAAGGAATATACGGCTTAAGAAGGCAAAGATATTCACAGAGCTGCTGGTAACTTACAGCCTCATGTTCTGTTTTTATACAGCACATAAATCTCCCTCTGTCCCCTCATCATTGTGCAGTATGAGAAGGGTTAATGGTGGTCTTGCATCTATGGCAATAGTCAAGGATTCTGAAAGGTTCTTACATTTAAGCACAAGTGAAATGAGCTATCTATGTTTCTAGATTGGCATCCATGTACAAATTGTATCTTGAGCTGCCTTCAAAGGAGCACGCCCAGCAGGTCAAGAGAGGTGCTTCTTCCCCTCTGTTCTGCTGAGACCCCACCTACAGTACTGCATCCAGCTCTGGAGTCCTCAGTACAGGAAAGATAAGGACCTGTTAGAGAGGGTCCAAACGACAGCCACAAAAATGATCAGAGGGACAGAGCATCACGTATGAGAATGACAGAGAGTTAGGGTTGTTCAGCCTGGAGAAGAGAAGACTCCAGGAAGACCTTATTCATTTAAGTACTGCAACCTTGCAGCACTTAAAAAGGGCCTCTGAGAAAGATGGGGAGAGACTGCAAAGCAGGGCCTGTTGCAACAGCACGAGGGGTGATGGTTTTAAACTAAAAGATGGGAGATTCAGGCTGGATGTGAGGAAAATTTTTTTTTACAATGGGGGTGGTGAAACAGTGGCACAGGTGGCCCAGAGATGTGGTTGATGCACCATCCCTGGAGGCATTCAAGGCCAGGCCGGATGTGGTTCTGGGCAACCTGATCGAGTTGAAGATGTTCAACATCTTTGTCGGTGACATGGACAGTGGGATTGAGTGCACCCTCAGCAAGTTTGCCGATGACACCAAGCTGTGTGGTTCAGTTGATACGCCGGAGGGAAGGGATGCCATCCAGAGGGACCTCGACATGCTTGTGAGGTGGGCTGATGCAACCTTATGAAGTTTAACCATGCCAAGTGCAAGGTCCTACACCTGGGTCGGAGCAATCCCAGGCACAGCTACAGGTTGGGCAGAGAAGAGATTCAGAGCAGCCCTGCAGAGAAGGACTTAGGGGTGTTGGTCAGTGAGAAAATGAACATGAGCCGGCAGTGTGTGCTCGCAGCCCAGAAAGCCAACTGTATCCTGGGCTGCATCAAAAGGAGCGTGACCAGCAGGTCGAAGGAGGTGATCCTGCCCCTCTACTCTGCTCTCGTGACACCTCACTTGGAGTATTGTGTGCAGTTCTGGTGTCCTCAACATAAAAAGGACATGGAACTGTTGGAACAAGTCCAGAGGAGGGCCACGAGGATGATCAGGGGACTGGAGCACCTCCCGTATGGAGACAGGCTGAGAAAGTTGGGGCTGTTCAGCCTGGTGAAGAGAAGGCTGCGTGGAGACCTCATAGCAGCCTTCCAGTACCTGAAAGGGGCCTACAAGGATGCTGGGGATGGACTCTTTATCAGGGACTGTAGTGACAGGACAAGGGGTAACGGGTTCAAACTTAAACAGGGGAAGTTTAGATTGGATATAAGGAAGAAATTCTTTACTGAGAGGGTGTCAATGCTCCATCCTTGACAGTGTTCAAGGCCAGGTTGGATGAGGCCTTGGGTGACATGGTTTAGTGTGGGGTGTCCCTGCCCATGGCAGGGGGGTTGGAACTAGATGATCTTAAGGTCCTTTCCAACCCTAACTATTCTATGATTCTATGATTCTATGTTCCTGCTCGCTGCAGCAGGGTCGGACTAGACGACCTTTGAAGGTCTCTTCCAACCCAAACTGTTCTATAATTCTTTGATTCTATGATTCATTTCCTGTTTTCTGTTTTATGTATTTTTACTAAACAAACTGAGCAAAATCTGGCACAAACATCAGTCTTTGATCAACTAAAAAACCAAACTCAGCAACCTTTCAACCAAAATGAACAGGATTACCCAACGTCAACACAACACTGGTGTATTCGTTGGTTTGCTGGAAGAAGGACAAGAATGCATATTTAAGACACTTGGTTTCATGCAAGATTAAATTCAGTTGACTTATCAAGTACCAAAGAGCTCAGCCATGAGGAGACAGAATACTATGTACAGTTTAGTATCTATGAAAAGTTTAAGACCACCAAGATACAGTGATGACATACATGCTGTCAAACTGACAGAGCAAATGGTTAACTCAAACACATGGCATTTGTTTGCTCTAACCCACTCAATTGGTTCTACCACATTTAAACTTTTTAATAAGCATTTTCCTGGCTACATTTTCAAACCACTAACTTTTTACCAGATTGTTTCTAAGGTGTGAGCTAGTGCTTATAAAATACGGTCTTATACCATTCAGATTTTTGCTTCTGGCTATACGGTTTTAACAGCTAACTGTACTTTAATTCAGTTTCCAGCACCATAAATCATAATTACTATGGAAGATGTACAGAGCAGGAGAGAAACTTATAATAGCAATTAATGCCATAAATTAATTCAGGCTGACATGTTATGTCATCACTGTCCATATAAGCACAGTAAGAATGCAAAAAATGTTAGATATTGTAAAACATTTTTAATGGAACTCTTAAACAGTGGGAAAGATACTGTTGGTCTGAGTAAAATTTTGATCTAATCACCTCTCACTGCTCCAACAAAAAAACAAATGCTTTATCCTTTCCAAAACCAGGTTAGATTAAGATTATTATCTGCAGGACTCTGAAAATCATAATAATGAGTAAAGAATAAGAAGAGGCTAAAGAATGACTACTGAAACAGGGGTTAACACCCTATTAGGAACAAAACCACAGAGTTGATACAGGAAATTAAGAAGCTGATGATGGGAAGATGTGTGCTGAGTGATAGGAGGAGGAGTCAGACTAACCCTCATGATTGAGATAAGAAACTGGAAGACAAGTTGAGAAAACTGCAGGGACTAAATGGTTTTGAGGTAGAGTATCAGGGCTCTAGTATGAATCCATGGGTAAGCGAGGACTTACTCTTCTCAGGCAGAAACGAGCTATTTAAGGAAAGTTAGGCTGTTCAGCATTCCTCCACCTTCCCATTCCTTGGAGTGTAGACCAACTACCCAGCTATTTGTCAATAGACAAATGAAACTTCTGTTCCCTTCCTGCTATAGTCCAGCAAGGGAACTTGAGGATAGAACATAAGTACAACAGACGCTGTCCATGTAACTACAAACTCTGCACGCTACAAAACAAGACAAATAATCTGTTCTGTAAATGGAATATTAATACAGAATGCCGTAAGATTTGTCATATACATTAAAAGGATCCTATGAAATAGGCAATTGAATAGATGTTATGTTCCTATTATTAGCACTATGTATCCAACTGAAGACATTAGGAATAATACTTTTATAGTGATCACTTTTTAAAGTGATTATCCAAGGAAATATTGAAAGGTATCACATAAAATTATTCAGGTCACAATATAAAATGCTTGCTGAACAGGCAACAAGGATAAACTAGATGTGAAAGCTATCTTACATACATCTTATGTACATCTTAGAAAGGATAGCAAACAGCAAGTAAAACATGCTCTATTAAAAAAACCCAAACAAACCAAACCAAACCAAACACACAAGACAAACCACCCCAAAACCCCCAAACAAACACACTATATAAATAACACCAATGCTCCTAGAGAATACAATTTTAGTTTATAAAGAAAAGACCATGGGCTTCCTGTGTAGAACAGGTTGCAGAGGAACAGCAAAAATCTATGTAGGCACCACAACACTGACTGGGCTGAATGACCAGAATTTGATCTGGAAGATTTTTGTTCCTCACTGTGTGTGAAAATTCTAGAATAATTTTTTAATTTGGCAAGTATTAAATTTGGCAATCTTCTCGCGAGACCTCACTTGGAGCATTGTGTGCAGTTCTGGTGTCCTCAACATAAAAAGGACATGGAACTGTTGGAACAAGTCCAGAGGAGGGCCATGAGGATGATCAGGGGACTGGAGCACCTCCCGTATGAAGACAGGCTGAGAAAGTTGGGGCTGTTCAGCCTGGAGAAGAGAAGGCTGCATGGAGACCTCAGAGCAGCCTTCCAGTATCTGAAGGGGGGGCTATACGGATGCTGGGGACAGACTATTCATTAGGGACTGTAGTGACAGGATGAGGGGTAACGGGTTAAAACTTAAACAGGGGAAGTTTAGATTGGATATAAGGAAGAAAAGGGAAGCTATGAATGCTCCATCCCTGGCGGTGTTCAAGGCCAGGTTGGACAGAGCCTTGGGTGACATGGTTTAGTGTGGGGTGTCCCTGCCCACGGTAGGGGGGTTTGAACTAGATGATCTTAAGGTCCTTTCCAACCCTAACTATTCTATGATTCTATGATTCTAAGTAAGCCCAGCAGTTTACATTACAAATGTACTTTGAAACTATTTCTACAGCAAGCACTTTAGTAAAATATTTCAAAACCAGAATGAAGCACTTGAGTACTCAGAACATATTTTTAAGACAAGGCAAGAGTGACTTCAGGACCCAGTAAATCCCCAGGTTGCTGAAGGTCCTCACTAACACATGCATTGCAGTGCAATGCAGAGATACCCATTTAGTCTTAACATCTGGTCCAAGTACAGAAAAATTTAGCTGCGACAAGGTAAACCAACCATCACTGAGTTGGTCTATATTGCCAAATGGCTTCCACCATTGTTTCATCTCCAAAACTCTCAGACCTTTTACACCATGCTACGCCTGGAGCTATTACAGCTGGTATAACACTGTAAAAGAAATGCTCAATAGGACTAAGAGAAAACTTTCTGCAGGAAGCCCGCAGCTGGTTTTAAAATGAACTCTTGATTACATTTTACTTTTTGTATGCAGTCAAATTCTCATGCGTTCTTTGTCCTCCAAAAACAGGAACTTAAAAGAAAAAAGGAAAAAAAAAACCAACACCCAAACATAAAACATCTACAGCCCTCAATTAAAAAAAAAAAAAAAAAAAAAAAAAAAAGCTGTAAATGCTAGAGGGTTAAAAGTTCAAAAAATATCTGTCTTTTCATTTTCCAACATACCTACCCTAAGAGTAGGCTTCATAGCTTTCCTTAACAATATTCTTAAAACTGTGGAGAACACATGTGCCAATTTCCTCCTCCTCTCGAGTAACTTTAGCCCCTGAAGGTTTTAAGCCAGCCCTGTAAACAGTGATGTAGGTCACTAGTGCTGGAATTGCTCAACCTGACTCTGTGCAGCTGCACCAGCTCTGGGATACATGATCCTTCTGTGCCAGGAGTCAGGTTTCTCCACACAAGGTTTACTGGCAATGGTGCCAAGGAATTAACCAGAGACTCAAGTCACAGGGTGGTTTTATAAGATTCCAGAAAAGCCAATCTGAACAAAGCAAGCTCTAAGCTACTAACTAAGCTATCTAAAACCTTATCATAGAAATTAATTACTGCTGAGTAGAAGGCTGGCATGCAAAATGTTTTCAGAACAGTAATATTCTCTAGATGATAGCCCGAAACACAGCTGCTGAAATAATAGTCCACCATGTGAAAACTGAGGTTTACTGGTAAAAACTTCCACAAAAGATTTACATAAATCAGTGCACCCACTCAACACAACCACCATAGAGCAACATCCCTAGATACCTGCTTACAGTTCCCCGCTAAGAGAGCAGAGAGCTCCCTACAGGTGAAGATGATACATTTTGCCATTTTTTAAATACACTGTTGCTTCTAAAGAAATGTCTACATAGAATGAAAGAATCAGAATAGTTTGGGCTGGAAGGCACCTTCAAAGGTCATCTAGTCCAACCCCCCTCCAGTGAGCAGTGACATCTTCAACTAGATCAGGTGGTCCCAAACCACATCCAGCCTGGCCTTGAATGTCTCGAGGGATGGTGCATCCACCACCTCTCTGAGCAACGTATGTCAGTATTTACCACCACATGATACTCTGCAGGCAGATACAGCTCACCCTTGTTCTCCAAACTGGAGGGCAAACTCCTCAATCTCTGAGCTGTATAGATGAAGGGTGAAAAGCGTAAAGATTTAACAGTGTTTGGTGTGACTGCACTTCTTTCTGAGAGAAAGTACCAGTACCAGGCACACTCAGTATCAGCATCATGTGGCTACAGAGCTTCTGGGATGGCAAGGAGCGTGAGCCAAGAAACCTTGCATGTGTCTGCCAAAAAGCATGGCAAAAGATCACTTCAAAGCAAGCTGAAAACAGATTACTTGAGTGCATACGGCTTTTGGCTGAAAATTTTTGACTGGATGTCACATGCATGCCTCAGTCTCAGGGGTGCCACTTTATTGTATTATCTTACAGGAGACTAAAACCAAAAAAGAAGAAAAAAAACCCCAAATGTACACTAAGGGGGAAACATTTTTAATTAAATCTCTCCAGAGAGATCAAGTCTTTTCTGGATTAGGACAGTGAAACAAACTCAAGACATTAATAAAAACTTTTAAAATAATTTTTATATATATATATATAAAAATATAAAGTTTAAAGTCAAAAGCTTCCCATTAGAATTTTGTACACTCCTCTGAAACAGCCAAGAGAAATCATGTGTTTCAGGCAAAACTTTTTGATCTGGGGGGTTTTCAGCAGCTGGCCAATAGAAAGTCAGTAAAACCAGCAGTCCTGCTGAACAGCAAATTCACATTATCTCAAGGACACAAATCACAAATCATACATAGATGCAAAAGAGCATCACATTTTGTATTACAAAGGAAGGCAAAGACAAATGCCAAGATTTCATTTGAATTCCACACTATTTACTTGCAAACTGGAATCCTATCCTCTCTGACCAAGTTCTGCAATGAATTTCTGTTACCAATGACCAGTCTTATGTTACCCACTGCAGACTGACAGCATCTTTTGAGCCACGTTCTGACTTCTGCTAACACCTTTTATATTCAACCAGTGATCAGTTTTCCTTTTCTGTTTAAGATACTCTGCAACAAAATGATGTGAATTAACACCACCACTTACTTAGGGTTGAAATTTTGTTGTGGTTTTAATTTTAGGCAAATGATCTTTAGAAAGATATGAGGAGACAGAAACTAAACCTCTGGACTGGTGACAAGAGAGGCCACAGTTTTTGCAAATGCTGACTTATGCTTTTTAGTGTTACTATACTACTTTATCTACAAATTATAGACTATTACATAGCTAAAAAATACAATTGCAAAGTGGATGATGCAGAACACACCCCCTGTGCTACTCTGCCACTTTTAGAAGCACTTGAAGTAATGACTTCTGACTCTGTATGTAATTTATCAGAATAATTTCATTAATAACCTATTAGAAACTACATGAATGTAATTACGGTATTAATGAAAAGTAACAGTGTTTGCTCAAGTACTCGGGTTGTGTCCCATTCAAGACAGGATGCTTGTTTATTTTCTGATGTGTATTTCTTTATGTCATTCCATCCTAAAGTTCATTACAAAGCCAGAAAATACAGACTACAAATATCAAAAGATCAGAGCTATCCTGATGGCTCCTCAAGCGCTAAGCTCTTACCTGTCTTTAGGAAGTAAATTCTGAAAGCTCTCTAGTGAGCAAGCTGGCTGCCATAACATTAACATAACACAACACAACACTACATTACATAACATAACATGTGGATGACTCTTCAGCAAAAGGCATAAGGTGCCAGCAATTAGCCTTCACACTGGACTGCCTGGGCAGACAGCAGCACTCATCACTGTAATACAGCTTCATATACAACCAAGAAACCATGACCCCCACAGAAAATACCCAGCAGTATTCCCTGCTAGCCTGTAAAGAACAAACATATTTTCTGAAATTTGAAGGTGCAGCACTATAGACATATTTTTTCCTGAAAATTGTCCTAATTTTCTTGTCCATCCAAGTACTCTTCGCCTATATTGTCAATCCTAGTATCAAATAAGACATTTTCACCTTCTTCCATTTAGTTGATGTGCCTTTCAAGTAGGTCTGTACACTGAATTACCTAATACAAGGCATCACTTCATTACTCATTGTGTCCACACCACCACATTATTTAATTATTTATAACCTGTCAACTTTAGGCTGAATCTAATTACAAAAGTGTTCCTAGGAAATACAGTGTTCTGTACCTGAACATTTAATATTCCATTTTGAATAGAAGCTCCGGCAATAATTTAATGCTCTATTTCAGTTATGCTATTATTTCACTCCAGGATAACACAAAGCCTAACTACTGTAAGCCCAACTCAAATGGAGTTCTGTCAAATGTGTTCTCTCTTTCTGAAAAGAAAAGAAGGCAGCAACACTATAGTTCTTCAGCTCTAAGCAGTTAGAGGTAGTAGTGATTGCCAACTTAGAAGCATATCATGGTAATCTCAGAAAAATTAAACTGTGTTTATTCTCACATATGGGGGCAGGGATGAGATATGGATGAAGACAGGGGACGGACAGACAGGACAGCATCTTTTTGCTTCAGTTTGGAACCTAGAAGACAGACTTTGAATATTATTAAAGGAAAATAACTGCCCCACCTCATCTTGATCCAGAGATGTACTGTCCAAAGTGCAAACACAGATCACCTATGAGCAGGAAACAAATCTTGGCATACTCTTCTTATTTGTAATTAGGGAAATATACCTGTGTTATAAACATGTGAGCCTGAACAGTTTGTAACAGTCCTCAATAAAATCAAGGCTTTCATGGAAAATACAGACTTATTAATTCAGGCAATTTCTTCCTGCATTAAGAAACCATAAAGTCATGTCATAAACATCTACAGTCAAGCTGAGGGCAGGTGTGGGGCTTTAAAATGACCTTGATACAAAAGGAACAGACAGCCACTGTAACTACACTGATGGAATAACGACATTGAACTTAAAAAAAAAAAAAAAAAATCGATTGGCAGTCAAAATAAAAATAAAAATACATTAGGAGCACGATGTAGGTCTAACCAATATTTAAAACTTGAACTCAAGGAAATGGTGAAGAAACACAAAGCACATCTTATTTGCTTATTCAGGACATACTGGAGGAACCTGAGAATGTTTCATCTATTTTACAGAATTTTCGGAATTTGTAGTCAGTGCAATGAATTTGACACCTACTTTTAATTTTCAACACATGACCCTTTAGAAAATCTTTAAGGGCACAGTTACCTTGAAACAGGTTCAAAATACCTGAATAAAGTCCTATTCCATACACTTTCTAACTCCTGGATATGACATTAAAAATACAGAGCTTTTTGTGTAAGATCCAAAAGCAGAATACCATGCTAAATATTTAAATACTCTGTTTGTCTAACCGGCAAGATAACATCAACTTCCCTAATAAAGACTCATGACTGAGACCCCTAAGTATTACTGAGAAAACTTAACGATATAGAGTTATTACTTCTAAAAAAAAGATAACCTTTAATAATAAGCTTGTTATTGTAATTCCACCAACATTTTCAACTTATAGTATTATTTTGTGATCTATGCTGCCTCAGAAGAGTGTTCTGGACACTTTACTAGACAGTTCTGGACAGAAACATTCTGCACTGTTATTTTAAATGCAATAAACATGTACTGTAAACATCATCCTGATTTGCTGTAGGCATTGTACTAAGGAGAAAACAATGATAAATTGATAATCTTTCAGAAAAAAAAAGGCAGCTATCTGAATTCATACTAACCAGCAAGTTTTTTCTCCAATTGAAAACGGTGTGCAATTGCCATCTAAATTACAACAAAGTGCCCTTTACTTTATTAAAAAGGTTTTGAACACAACTGGATAGGGCACTTGAATTACATAGCTAATCCTTGGCACACAGCTTTTCTGTAAATCTCATTCCACAATTACTACTCTGGCCAACATCTGGCTAACATGTGCAACTTACTTTATTCAAGTTACCTTTTCTTATTTTTCATGTCACTGCCAAAGCTGTAGCTGTTAGAGCTACAAGTTGACTATTTAAAATCCTCAGGAAAATTAAAGGTTGGTTTTTTTATCTGTCTAGCTAGTATGTTCTGATTTATAGAATGCCTGAGATTCTCTCAATAAATTAAATGCAGAAATTTTAACAAAAACCTTTCTCTGCTTTACCAGAGAAATTGTTTACCTATTGATTTGCTTCAGTATATGAGTGGGTATGTTGCACTATGTGTTTAGGCACACTATGTTAAAGCAAGAGTCTTTAGATTAAATCATGAGTTACCTAGACACAATAGGTAGGATTAAGCCTTCTGAGTCTAATTCAGCAGAAGCAAGGCAAAGGGTAGTCAATTAGCGTACTTAGAGTTACAGAAACATAAATGAAGATTCAGCATTTCTGCCCTGAATGAACTACCCAGGCAAAAATGCTTTTCATCCTCCTTCTCAAAGGATAAATATCCTTCAGCAGAACTAGAGTGCTCACACTGATCGAAAATGGAGAGAAGCAGGAGATGGTAATGAGATCAAGAATGTCAAAACCCACTCCCAGCTTCACAGGAAAAGGAGTAAAAGCAAGGGTAAGCAAGTATCCATGACAAAAGCCACTATTTCATGAGAGAGATGAAGTAATTGAGAAGGGAAGAAACACTAGATCTTACTAATTATACATACACCAAACTGTACACATGGCACTTCAAACTTTGCATGTGCTTACAACAAAACCAAAAAGAGATAATTTCTTCAGCTGGTGTACTGTAAAGTTGCATCATATCATATAATCTGAAAACATTCTCTTGAGATTTATACCTGTGCAATCTAAATAGTCTGCTATTTCCATATATTGACATCAATGAAACTATAACTACTTCTATTTTACCTTATATTTTAAATGACATTTAATAAAAAATGTATAGCAATAGCATATCCAGCTCTCTTCTAGAATTCTAACTACAGTAGTAAATAATAGGCAATGAAGCCAATTCAGTGACTTATTCAAAGCTTTGCTAGAGGAGCACACACATCAAACCATCACTGGACCATGGTGAACAATCAACACGCTTCAAAACCTCCAGAATTCATTCTGTTGTGTAAAAATAAATATAGCCAATGGCCATTTCTTTGACACCATTCCCTTGCATAACTAGCCTATACTCTTTAAGAATAAAACAGAACTCCATCACTCCTGAAGGAATTCTGCAGTTGTTGGTTTTGGATCTATAACTGCTATGTAAATTTCCAACAGCATTCTATACAGGGTTTTCCAATATATACCAAAATATAACCTTTTCACTTAGCTTTTTTCTGGCTTCATAACAATAACTGCTTAGGGAGACAAAACAAACTGTAGGGAGAGCTTTAAAATAAATTCAGTACCCAAAGTCTTACTTGTGTCACTCCACAAACACCAGCGTGCCAAGATGCCAGTGTAGTCTGGGTTTTAAAATATAGTGTCCCTTTCTTTTAAAATATTGAAGAACATCTCCAAATATAAACTACCATATAAATTCTCACTGGGTCAAAATCACAGTACAGAATTAGTTTTTGTCAAAAGCTGTTCAACAATTCTTTCACTACTACATTTAATGTAAGAAAAAATGTTTCAGCACATGTGCATGTATCACGGACTTCTGGCTTTTGTATACCATCTACTGAATTCTCGAGGTTTTAAAAGCAGAGAAGCTATTACGAAGCCTACCACTCTTGAAGTATTGTTACACAAGTTCCTCCTTTTGTTCCACTTCAAAGTGATTTTACAAAATGTCACTGAAGTCAGGCATGCCATAATGCAGGCTCCACAACACTGGGTAAGACGAATATGCAATACACTTAATTTAATGGTGGCTTTGAACTAAAACTCATTAGAACAAATAGACTGATCACAGGCTTTATGATTTTTCATCAGAATTATTGTGAATGATACAGCAGGAAGCCTAAATATGCTAGTCTAAAGGCTGCACTTAGGATCTGAGTTACTGAAAGACTCAAAAGCCAGGATAGTAAGAAAGGGTGTACTTATGAAGACCCAATAGCAACACCAACATCAAATTTCTCTGTTATTCGGCCAAAACTATCAAATTCCTTACCTTCCCAACCGCAGAACAAACACTAAGATACTCTCTCTTACTAAGAAGGCAAAATGAAGCATAAAGCAGAAGCAGTAAAAATGATGGGCAGATAAAAGGCAGGAGACATTATACAACTTGCTAAATTGTTTTAGATCTTGCTGAAAGAAGGAAATCCAGTCAGAATAGATAACCATTCCCACACTGCAGCAGGCCAGAGATGGCTCAAATGAAAGAGGTCTGCCACTATTTAAAAACTAATTAAATACAATAATAAGGAAGAAAGTCAAATATAGAATTGTTATCGCAGGGGCTGCCAGGACAGGCTGTAATGTGACTGCTGCAAGCATGGTAGTATCTTTAAGGAATCTGAATGAATCTAAATAAACCAAAGATAAAGCCCCCTTAGATTTTCAATGTCACTGTGGTGCAGTGAAGCTCACAATGCAACTTGACCCCTATCAACATGAAATAAATAAAATGTGTCATAGTTATCAACTATAGTGAGCACAAAACTGGATTGCTGGTGGATTAAACCAGGATGACACTGCCTTTATAAAAGTGAAATTACATTGTGATAAAAATATTACCAGAAATGTAATCCAAAATAGTAAAAGGAAAAAAGATTCAAGTCATAGGAAAGTTTTAAACCAAAAAGGAATGGAATACACATACTAGCCTCATATAAGTCAAACAGTTCTTAATAAAATCAAGATGTAAATACTGATTTTTCTAGCAATTTTATCTGCCCTTCTACTTTAGCAGCACAAACACATGACACAAAATACCTAGGAAAATACAAGAGGGTCTATCAGCTATATCAGAACACTGTAACCTAGGTGCTACAACTATACTTAAATTTGATGCCACTTTTGCAAGTACATTTGCAAAACCCACTGGTTTAGATTAATCTCTGGCAGTACCCAGTTGGGTATATAATAACATATAAATAATAAACAATACCAGGCACACTCAGTATCAGCATCATGTGGCTACAGAGCTTCTGGGATGGCAAGGAGCGTGAGCCAAGAAACCTTGCATGTGTCTGCCAAAAAACATAATAAAATAACCAATAGTTGGGACTATGTGGAGAGGATAATATCTGACTATGCTGTTATACTTACACCTTTAAAACTTTACTAACGTAGGGAAACATAATCCAAGAATGTGTAGGACACATTAACTGCTGTACAGAAATTTCATGTGTTTCACTATTAAATCCCCAAATTTAAGTGTATGCATTTCCCCGAACTTCTCAAGTCCCCAAGACAAAATGAACACACATATACACCTCCCTGCCTCCCCAAAAAAAACAAATAACAAAAACCAAAAAACAGCAAAAAAAGACAACCCTAAAACAAAAGCAGAAACCTTGTGCTCTCAACACACATCTTTGCTCTCCTAAGCCTTAGCACTGACCTATTTATTCCCTACAGAAAAATTTTAGTCAGAAGCAGCAGCAGAGAGCAATTAAAAAGTATCAGAGTATTCAGTCCATTTGTTAGTTTCAACAACTTTGTAACTGTTATTTGAAGTCTGAACCCAACTCTGTGCTACAGCTGGAAAAAACCCTCCAAGTTGTGGCATCTGAAAAGCATTCAATTGCATAATAATACCTGATACTATGTAAAGCAGATGTTCTCAAACTAGAGCCCACTGCCTTCATGAGATTAGTAAAGACCTTCTGGGGGTCTGAAGAGTTCCTTGATTTTGCTTGTAAAGCTTGTGCAGTTACCTAATGGGGCTTCACAGAGGCGAAAATGTTCTCCAGAAAAAAACAAATCTCTTCTCTCCTTGTTCAGAAGTTATTTGAGCAACCTGGACAGAAGGGGGTTCTTTCTCACCTCTTTCTAGCCATTGTCATCGCTTCTGCTGTATTCCTAGAGAGCAAAAGAAGAGAAGCAGCAAGCTGTAGGGATCAAGCAACTTTTCTTGCCTTGTTACGGCATTTTGCCTTACCCTTCCAAGCAGAGTCAGATACTTCTCTGCCACATACAGAATCAGAGGAACCCTGTGAAACTACTTCAAGGTCAACATACAAAGGTCAGCTCTCACAGCTGTGAAAGTTGTGGGTTTACTGTCAATGCAAGGCTTTGGTCTGAAAGTAACGTTGCTAACTTCATCTTAGTATCACCATATATGCTGATCATTAGACTGCTGTGAGATCTCTCTTAAAGGCTCCAGTTCAGAAATACACTTACTTGCTTCATAGTTCGGGTGAATTCTCTTCTTGATGGGAAACAGTTACAGCATTGCTTTGCTTGTCTGAATGCAGATTGCTGCTTGGGAATCACTGAGAAGCCAAAGAAAACTTTACATTCAGAAAGCAAGATCACTCAAGGAAATTGCTGGTTTGCAGTAGTCCAGTAAAAATACAGAGCCAAAAGTCAGTCCCATGTGAATAATTGCCAGCTCTTAGAATGATACCGTTTGAGGTATGATAAGCTACTGTTACTGTAACTTTCCATATTAGGTGACTGCAATTACTTCCCACTGATATACACTAAAAAACGCAACATGTGCTGGACTTCCTATTTCAGTATAGCAATGCTCGTTATTCCTTAAGGATTTGTGTTGTCAGCAACTAGTTTTTTCATCTAGTGTAACTTTTTTCCCTACTAAATATCTTTCTGATTCTATCCATGTGAGATACATTAGTTAAGCATTTTCCTCAGTATATCTGTGCTTAGAAAAGCATTTTTGTGTTACAATACTAAGCCAGTCAGTAAAGCTTCAATTCATCAAAACACTTAAGCCTGCATGTAAGTCCAAATATGCACGCAATCTCATTGACTTCAATGGGACTGCTTACTTGCTTAGTTAGGCATCTGTTTAAGAATCAAGGCCCATGTAAGCATAATGGAGCTTTTTGTCCTGGACCCAATCCCTCAAAAAGGAAATATGCAGAATGGAGACTGTTCAGTAAAGCTGTAGGAAAGCACAGCAGCTTTCAAGGGAATGTGCATGACATCAAAAATTATTTTTTTAACTATCTTTACAGAAAATTCTAGCAATCAGAGTTAACTGGGGGATCCGTTACGGAATACCACCAAAATATTTTCAAATATAAACTGAGCATTTTTAGGTACACTTACTCTATAAAGGTGTTGGAAATCATAACCAGAGGAAAAGCTAATACTAAAGCATACAAGCATCTTTTCCAGGTGTGTTCATGCTGCTTCACGCAACTCATCCAGTTACTAAGGAACATAACTGTCCAATGTTGCTGAGCACTGACAGTTCTCCCTCTTTTTATGGGCTGAACATAATCTATAATACGTTTAGAAAAATGTATATTAAGTCTAAATTTAGAGTAAAATTTAAACTAGGTGCACTAATGTAACCAAGAATTCAGTCCTGCAGCTTGAACTTCTAGAAGAATTCAGTGCTCCTCTGGGTTTTATTCAATGAAAAGATTTACAAATCTTTATGTGAACGAACTATTTGTAGAAATTTTGTTAAAAATTGAAATAAGTTTGTAATGCTTCATGCTCTGATAAACACTGAAGCAAGATGTGTATTCACACAGTCCTACATCCTCCTTATCAGGTAACATCTTAGAATCACATGTATCAGCCCTTGTCCTGTTGGACCAACAGCTAAAAATTTACTGCCACTTCTGATGTTTTTGATTACAAGTTCTCCATTGGCTCCACAGAAGTGATCATACTAAAACGCATTCCGTCTGAGAATAACTATTTCAAAGTACTTGAAATAAAAGAAAAGAAATAGAAGACTAACTTAAAATAACATACTGGATACTGCCAGTGATCTCCTCCTAGATGACCCTCCTAGACCTCCTCCTTAATGCCCAGAATGAGGACACACATCCAAGACACGGAAATTCCAACATCCAGCAAGAAATTTTCACTTGTGTTCTCAAGCAAATACAGTTGATTTGAATATGGGGTAATGCTTTAGATTCCTCAGTGTTCCCTGTGGGAGTTACTCAATGCTGAGGCAAAGGACAAGAAACAGAAATGTTCAACAGCCTGCAACGGATACTTACCTGGAAAGTGGGACTCCATTGCAAGTAACTGTAACTTCTATGGGAAGTGGAACATCTGCCACAGTATTGGTAGGTAACACCACGCCCAGAGCATCAAGCAACATGATGACTGAGATAATTCTCAAAGCAATAGTGCATAGCTTCAAATCCCACTGAAATCATTATAATATCAAAATGGGAAAAAATTTCAACAACTTTCAAGGCTGGTAAGAAATAGAAGATCATAGAATCATAGAATGGGTTGGGCTGGAAGGCACCTTAAATATCACTAGTTCCAACTCCCCTGCCATGGCCAGGAACACTTCCACTACACCAAAATGCTTCCAAAAAATACACCTTTTCAACATTTTCCAACATAACATCTTGAAACAATTTAGTAACAAAATAATCTACCTTACTTTACATTTACTAGCATTTTAAAACTACAGACACTCAAAACCTGCAGTATTTTTTGCCACAGTGAGATATGCTACAAAATCCTGTAGACAGTGCTTTTCATTTCTAAACACAACCGCTCTCACTGGAATCTGTTTTGTGACAGCAGCATCAAAGCAATGTATTATGTATTTGAGAAACCAGAAGAAGGACCTAGAAGACTTATCCAAGATAAAACCGTTTTGCATCAAATTCAATCTAGAAAAAGGAGTTAAAAAACCACACAGAAAAAAAGGGGGGGGGGAAGAAAAGAAGGAAAATAATTTCTCCCATGTCAACGTTCATGAAACTCGGGAACAGCAGTTTCTCCCAGGCCAGTTTCATTTTTGCCACTGTGTGGTAAGTTAAATACCAGAAACTTGACCACTGGAACACAATGCAAGTGGTGAAACTGAGGACTTGACTTCTTCCCCTTCGCATCACTGATGATCAAGAGAGTGGTAGCAGAAGGTAGCAGAAGCCACCAGTATATGAAATGGCAATGGTTTCATTTAGATTATTAAGATTTATTTAACAAGACTGGAATAATTCTCTCTCTCTCAGAATGGCACTTAAAACATCTGACAGTTCAAAAGACCAAACACCTGACAGGTAAGACTTTTATACCTACTTAGAAAATAGTTAACCAAAAGTTTAACACGGGAAGAACAACTCTATAGAAAACATTTTCTGAGGGATGTGGTCCCAAGTTTCAGCTATATTTTGCTCAGCAAAGCTGCACTGCAGGAGAAGGTAAATAAGATGAACCCATTTTTTCACAATGACTCACAGTGCAAAAATAAGCCTGAACCTTTTCTTAAGTACTGTTTTCACTGGCTGGTTTATCGCAGTGCAGAATTTCAAACTAATACAACTACAAAAACACAAGGCTTTAAACTCCTAATACATTAGCTTCACAGAAAGTACATCATGGTTTGCTTGTACTGGCTTCTGAATAAAACAGAAATATACGCTGCTTTAAGAAACTGGTACAACTGAAAGGTTAAGCAACAACAACTGGAAGTCCACATTTTAAAAAGCACTGTACAACAGAAGTCAAGCACTTAACAGTACAGGACGATCCTGTTAACACTGTTGTATCTGATCTACTTTTGGGCTGGTTTAACTGGTTCTGTCCAGTATCTCGTCTTGGAAACAGTGTCCCAGGACAAGTGACAAGGACAGTAGAGCATCTGTGAAGTATACTTTCTATAAAGCTACTTTTAAAAGGTAAGACAACTATAGATCTACAATGAATGTGTCTGATTATCTTCATGTCTTACTGATGGGAGAAACACTGCACAGGCACCATAATTCTTCTGGAAAATCATAAGCAGCAAACAATGACATTCATATTGAAATTTTATTCCCAAAATTCTTACTTTTGCCCTTTTTTATGTATGGATTTACTACTACTTTTATCACTGAAGGGTGGCTGAAATCATACGAAGACTGGAATAAAGAATGAGCAACTATTACATAAGGAAAACACAAACAATGATATCATAGTCTGTTTCATAAAATCTGATTTTGTTGGTGAAAGCAGCAATGACATCAGAGGTGCATGGAAGGTGGAAAGAAATCACAATGTACAAGTATTACTTGCAAAACACTATCTTTTTTTTTTTTAATGTCTTGCTCTCCTAGAAAATAGGAATTCAAGCCTTACATCAGAGGGGAGAAACAAACCTACAAAAGCAGTTCCAAACTCCAGTTTAGCTTTAGTAGCTGTACAAATTCATTAGTGTCCATAACAGAGGTGAATGACCTTGGATCAGTCTAAGAGTCCACTGCAAACATTCCAGAGTTCGGAAGTCATGTCCGTCACACTGTGACTTTGTGTTGGCAGGGGGGATTAACAAACTTCAGACACCAAAGATAAACTGCATTTGCCACATACAGCCAACTGTAAACAAACAAGTCTTGCAGTAATAAAATCTTTTTGTTTTAATAAAGTTCTATAGGCTGTAAACCAATATCCTTGTGCAGGTAGGATTTCCACTGGTCAAAGACTTTCCAGTCTTGTCCCATTTCTTGAAATGTGAGCATAAACTGTAACAATCCCCTTAAAATGAAGGGTTGCCATGGTAGGAGACATACAATTATTACAACTGTTTTCCAGTCTTAAAAGACTACAGACATTTTAGGCTGCTTCTATGCAGGCCACTGTACCTGTTCAAGGCTTTAAATGCTGGGTATTCAGACACTAATACAATTTCAATGCATGTGTATTTCTTCCATTCAATACAACAATAATCAGATGGAAAGAACGTATTTCTGTATAACACTCAAGGGCTGCACAAGACCACCTGAAACTATTTTAAAACTTGTTTCCTCCCTCTCAGCAAATGTTGAGATGAATATTTAAAAATGAAATACTCATCTGGCCCCAAATGCAGGGTCTAATTTGCCTGTGTTCATATTTTTGTTTAAATATGCTCCAGTGAATGTGTAGTCACTCAAATCTCTTGATATTTCACATTCAGTCCTTCTCCACCTTTAGTAGTAAAAACACCTCAAGACACGCTTTTCTCTACATGAACTCTTTACAAGGATATTTCCTATGAGGAATATTTATTAACTGCATACATGTATGAACTTTTGTTTTCAAAAATGTGGGAAAAAACAGCTAAGTTCTTCAGCTTTAGGCACATACACAGCTACAATAAAATGAGATTTGGTATATCAACTCAAACCTCAAAAAAGATGTTCTGCATGGCTAAGGTAAATTTAGACATACTGAAGAAAGAAGCATCTGCTTTTTAAGAATATGTGTTTAACATTATAGCAGGAAATTATTCTCCTTCAAAAATGTTATACTAAGCAAACCTTCCACCTTGTATTTTGTAAGACACACTTGAAACATCTACAGAAATTCATTAGAGTGGTGTGTAAAGGCTCACACCTCTCTACAGAAAACAGCTGGGGATACAGAGAATAACCATGGACAGAAAGGGAAAGACAGTGCCTCAGTCACAGCAAAGTCTGGGACTAGAGAACTGATTTTACTCTTAACTAGTTTCTGATGTTCCTCTCTATTATTCTGCAGATATTTTTCGTATTTACATAGGAACCAGACCAATACGCACATTCCTGCTTCTGTCATCATAGTTCCTTGTTCATGAACTTGAAAAGAATAAGCCAGGCTACATATAAATAGCATCAACAACAGCCCAATGTCAGTAATATCTAATTTCTGTAAGGTCAACCTACTGGCAAATGACAGTTATTAAAATTATAGACACAGTACTAGTATGGAAAAGGAAAAGCAATGTCTGTAAAAAACATATTTTCTGCTATAGAAGAAAACAGATTTTTGTTTCAAAGCCATCTTTCTTTGCTGTGAGATACATACATACTTATGTTTCTCATTTTCCACTACATGGGGTTTGTTAAAACTACACACAAGCCAAACTATACTAAAATACTTCCAGTGAACTGTAAGGATTGCTTGACTGTGGGCACAAAAACTGTAATCTTGGCCAAGTTTTCATTCCATGAAATGCACTTAGATGCCAGGCTAAGCTTCCTCAAACTATAAAGCTAACAATGTAATATGGCAGATATTATTAATATATTTAAAATGCACTACAATTTAAATATAAAATCTGTCAAGTTTAATGCATGTGCTTCAAGTAGTTTTTTACAGGAGACTTTGAACAGATCTGGTGCCACTGTTTGTTACCAATAGGGAAAAGGAAATTATTCCCAAGCATTTTGATTACTTGTATATTGAACAAGGTCTAAATATGCTTGTTCAAAGATAACATATTCCTGTGACTGCAGAGAAGCTGTGGCCATAAAAAGCATTAAATGTCAGCCTTTTATAATAACATCACATTTGTTTTGTTTTGTTCAAGTTTTGCCAATATAAAAATATGTTGTTACAATAATAAAATGTTTGAAGCCCCAAAATAGGGCACAGACTTACAAAGGCCAGGTTGGACGGGGCCTTGAGCAACCTGGTCTAGTGGGAGGTGTCCCTGCCCATGGCAGAGGGCTGGAACTAGATGATCTTAAGGTCCTTTCCAGCTATGAGTCTATAAATTTTTAATAACGGTTTGAACTCACTGCTTTTGTGAAGTCTGAGCCATTAAGTGTATGATCTAGTCAGTTTTTTCCTTCTCTCAGCAACAACAGAAGCTGGAAATTTATATTATTTTAAATGAAAACATAAATTACCATACATTCACATGGCTCCTGTCTGTAGGCATTCAAGAACAGTCAAATACCAAGGCACTTCGGGAGGGAAGGAGAAAGAGGGAAGAACTTTCAGTATTAAGATGCCAGTTTCACTACAAAGCCACAAAAAAGTCTGGCTGATTCAGGTTCTATTAAAAATTCCATTTCAACTGAGTTTGAACAAGCTCAGTTTCATCTCGCCCTGCACTGTTTTACAATGTCTGATCTAATCTTATTAAATTTCATGGACTGAGGTGGTACCAGATGACATCCAGAATACTTTTTTTTTTTTTTTAATCTTTGAGAAAAGCTCAAAACCCTTATGAGAAAACTTAACCAATGTGAAATTTAAACCAAAGGGAACTCTGCATAGACTCCTGTGAAACTAAATTATATCTTGTAAACATCCTGTAAACATGAGCTTCTGCTTCAAAATTGAAACTGGTCTCAGCAAAGGATATTATGACCCACATTCTTGCTCTCAGTGAAAACATTCTCTCTTACCTTTGTTCTGCTCAAGGGCAAAACAACATCCAGCAGATCGATGTGGTCAAAACATAACGAAAATACACAAAACCCAGTTTGTTACAATGAATTGCAACACTTTGGTATTAATTCAGTCCCTACGTACATTTTAGTACATTAATTCTCACAAATTGTATCAATCATTAAACAAGGATTTGTCACACTATTCACATTTCAGAAAAATAATCTAGGCATTAAGAGCATGTCTGCGACAAAGATGTATCATGTGGAGGATACATGAACCAGTTCCCAGGAAACCACCCAAAGGAAGGAAGTCACAATACTATTGGGCTCCACCTTGATTTAAAAAAAATTGGTTCTTAATAGGGCTACAGTGTCTGAGAAAAAGCTTGTGGGTCATTTAGCACACTCTCAGGCATTCTTATGCAGTGCTATATTAATGATAACCAAAGACTTTAAATGAAATAACCAAGGTCACACAAGACTTCTGGTGCAGAACAGCCCTGATGTTTGACTGGAATAGGGATCTAAATCCATTCTAGCTCTTAGAAGCAAACAACCAGCCACTCTCCATAGTCTAGGTACTTCACTTCTCCATTAGATATTGGTTAGACTTGAACTTTATTGCTTTCCAAGTGACTCTATATTACACACATACTACCGCAAATAATGTCTTTCTGTGTTCCTAACAAGGTAGGATCACTTTTCACGGCTTTCATTTAATACAAGAAGACAACACTTCAAGCATATTTTAAGACTGAACAGCTCCTTAACTATTTGCTCTCAATGCATCTACATATGTGTGTGCAAGCACCTGCATAAAAAGAAAAATACATGTACACACGTAACTACTGTCTATATGTACTTTCCTCCCAAAGATTTATTTATGTGACAAATTTGCCCACCTCAGTATATCAAAACTGCAATCTTTAACAGAAGCGCCTAAAAACCTATTGGACCCTTTCCAAGCTCTAAAGTAATATTATAATGTAGTTAAATAAAAACAAAGCCTAAATACCTAATTTCCTGCAGACCAGATTTCCAAGATTGCCATTCCAGTTTCCTGATTAAATAAAAGGTATTTTAGAATATTCTGTTACAGTTCTTATTAGTATTTCCAATTTGCTCCCCAAAATCATCAAAACAAAATTAAGCATTTACTTTCCATTTGGTTCCTCAGTAAAAAACAGCTTAGGTCAGACAGCATTTTGCTGCACTGTCATCACTTTCTAAAAATAATTATTTCATTAAGACCTCTGGGTTATTGGCTCCTTATAGTTTATTATCATTTCTTAGTAGTTTTGTAGTTAATAAAAAAATCCTACAGTGCCTAAATTCCAGAGTTTCTGAAATGAGTAAATTGTGGTGAAATTTCCATCTTATCAGTAATTTTATCACAAGTGACAGTAATTATAATCTTAATAATATTAGCCTGTCATCAGTTGGCATATTAGGACTGTAAAAGAAAAGATGCACAAACCTTTAGCAATAAATAGGCTTTCATATTCAATTTGTGACTACTCAAAGATGAGCTCTGAAACAGCACTAGCCAACTACATAATTGCTAACACTGCACTAGCACAAAAGGAGGTGCAATCACAAACCAGCACGGGGTTATCCAACTGCACACAAAGAAAAAAGGCTGATCTCTAGAGTATGAACATCACAGGAAACAGCATGGATTCAAATTGAAAAAGAAAGCTCAAAAAAAAAAAATCCAAATGAAAAAGAAATACTAATTCCATTTATTGTTTCAAGGATTGTTTTAGCACTCACTTCATAAATCCTCACACATGCAAGCTTTTGGTTTTGCCCACAAATGTCCATAAATAGCCTCCCCCCTACTTCAGGACCCCATCTGCCCCGTGAACATTGCAATCTGCTAATAAGCTGTCTCTAGCATATATACATTGCGTTCTTTTTGCAATTACCATTGCTTACAGTGTTACTGCACATTCCAACCCACTGCAAATTAAACTCTACTAACGGATACTCAGCAAGCAAGCAGAAAGTGCACAAATAAGAACTCTCACAAAATGTCATACATATCAAGCCTATTTTAATACTGTACATATTAATACTTAATCAAGGTGACAGGATCTCTTTATACATTCTGCAGAGAGGAATCTACAAACCCT
Organism: Psittacula echo; assembly: GCF_963264785.1. Classification (NCBI taxonomy): domain Eukaryota; kingdom Metazoa; phylum Chordata; class Aves; order Psittaciformes; family Psittacidae; genus Psittacula; species Psittacula echo. Next base: position 7,209,615 of record NC_137741.1, on the reverse strand, counting down.
GCTTGGGAATCTTAACCTTTCACCACAATGAGATGCTGAAAGTCAAATGGCTTGAACATTTCCAAGCTCTGATCTGTAGCATTAGAACCACAAACTGTAATGGAGAAAAAATTTGTAACTAAAAACACAGATTAGGTTGGGGTTTTTTTTCGTTTGGTTAGGTTTTGGCTTTTTTTTTTTTTTTTTTTTTTTGGGGGGGGTTGGTTTTTTTGGTGTGTTGATGCTTTGTTTTTTAATGGGGTCATGTATAATTTAGGAATAATTGTGAAGTTTTGATCCATGTTCTAAATGAGAGAACGGGAATGAATATTTGTGTAGTCACTCCCCTTCTTAACTTTCTCCCCATTGCTTGCTTGTCCAGGTGTTAAACAGATCCCTTACATCTGAGATTCAGAACATTATTTCTGCTGCAGCCCTTTTTGTTTCTTCACAAGAAAATCTAAAGTACTTTGTTTCGTTCTGCTACTTAACTTCAGGAGAGGAGTTCTGCATCAGCTGCACGACTCTCTCTTACAACTGCTTTCCCATCTTCCTCAAATGAGTTTCAACTGGTTGAAATTTTGAGGGATATTTTTTTGGGAGTTGAGAGGAGGGAGGGGTTACTTTCTGTTTGCCTTTTTTTTTTTCCCTTTGACCTGCTGTAATGTAACACAAAACAGATTTGGTTCTCTTGGTTACTTAAAAGGTGTTAACCATAAATTAGTAATTCCTGCATAAGAGACATCATATAGAACACTTCCACCTCAACCATGGTACAGAGTACATAGTTCTTCATCAGCTTACCCCTTTTGTGACTGCAGTACCATGCTGCAAGCTATCTGACCACAGGCTATCGTAGCTTGACTTGTTAGAATACACTAACGAATGTTCTCGAAAGGGACTGAAAAAAAGGAATAGTTTTGAGATCCCATTTATTTTTCATTTTTATCCATACTCCTTTTTTCTTGTCTACACTTAATTTCCACATCATGGCATAAAATCAGTAATTCAGAAGAAGAAATAGTGATTGAGAGCTCAGCTCTGTTTATGAACCACCATATGAAGGGACTGATGCTACTCAATGTATTTTAATAAACACTCTCAACATCCTTTAAAAAAATACTCATAAACACCCTCATCATACATCTCACAGTAGTATATTACTGTATTATAGGACCTGATGTGGATTCTTTAAAAGCATGTTAGATGCAGAGCATGAATGCACTTAGAATCATAGAATAGTCAGGGTTGGAAAGGATCTTAAGATCATCTAGTTCCAACCCCCCTGCCATGGGCAGGGACACCTCACACTAAACCATGCCACCCAAGGCCTCATCCAACCTGGCCTTGAACACCGCCAAGGATGGAGCATTCACAACCTCCCTGGACAACCCATTCCAGTGCCTCACCACCCTCACAGTAAAGAATTTCTTCCTTATATCCAATCTAAACTTCCCCTGTTTCAGTTTGAACCTGTTACCCCTTGTCCTGTCACTACAGTCCCTGATGAACAGTCCATCCCCAGCATCCTTGTAGGCCCCCTTCAGATACTGGAAGGCTGCTGTGAGGTCTCCACGCAGCCTTCTCTTCACCAGGCTGAACAGACCCAACTTTCTCAGCCTGTTTCCATACGAGAGGTGCTCCAGTCCCCTGATCATCCTCGTGGCCCTCCTCTGGACTTGTTCCAACAGTTCCATGTCCTTTTTATGTTGAGGACACCAGAACTGCACACAATACTCCAAGTGAGGTCTCACGAGAGCAGAGTAGAGGGGCAGGATCACCTCCTTCGACCTGCTGGTCACGCTCCTCTTGATGCAGCCCAGGATACAGTTGGCTTTCTGGGCTGTGAGCGCACACTGCCGGCTCATGTTCATTTTCTCATCGACCAACACCCCCAAGTCCTTCTCTGCAGGGCTGCTCTGAATCTCTTCTCTGCCCAGCCTGTAGCTGTGCCTGGGATTGCTCCGACCCAGGTGTAGGACCTTGCACTTGGCATGGTTAAACTTCATCAGGTTGGCATCAGCTCACCTCACAAGCGTGTCGAGGTCCTTCTGGATGGCATCCCTTCCCTCCGGCGTATCAACCAAACCACACAGCTTGGTGTCATCGGCAAACTTGCTGAGGGCGCACTCAATCCCCCTGTCCATGTCACCAACAAAGATGTTGAACAAGACCGGTCCCAACACCGATCCCTGAGGGACACCACTCGTTACCGGTCTCCAGCCGGACATCGAGCCATTGACCACAACTCTTTGCGTGTGGCCATCCAGCCAGTTCTTTATCCACCGAGTGGTCCACCCATCAAATTGATGTCTCTCCAATTTAGAGACAAGGATGTCATGTGGGACAGTATCGAACGCTTTGCACAAGTCCAGGTAGGTGACGTCAACTGCTCTGCCGCTGTCCATCAGTTTCATAGCCCCATCATAGAAGGCCACCAAATTGGTCAGGCAGGATTTCCCCTTAGTGAAGCCATGCTGGCTGTCACCAAGCACCTCCTTGTTTTTCATGTGCCTTAGCATGCCTTCCAGGAGAATCTGCTCCAAGAGTTTGCCAGGCACAGAGGTGAGACTGACTGGTCTGTAATTCCCCGGGTCATCCATTTTCCCCTTCTTGAAAATGGGGGTTATATTTCCCTTCTTCCAGTCATCGGGAACTTCACCTGACTGCCATGATTTTTCAAATATGATGGCCAGTGGCTTAGAGACTTCGTTCGCCAGCTCCTTCAGGACCCGGGGATGGATGTTGTCAGGTCCCATGGACTTGTGTACGTTTAGGTTTTTAAGATGGTCTCGAACCAGATCCTCTCCTACAGTGGGCCTAGGGTCTTCATTCTCACAGTCCCTGCGTTCACCTTCCAAGACTTGGGTGGTGTGGCCAGAGACTTTGCCAGTGAAGACTGAGGCAAAGAAGTCATTAAGAACCTCAGCCTTCTCCAAATCCTGGGTAGCCAGTTCTCCCGATATCTTCCGAAGGGGGCCTACGTTGTCCCTAGTCTGTCTTTTACTCGCTACGTACCTATAGAATCCCTTCCTATTATCCTTAACATCCCTAGCCAAGTTCAATTCTAACTGGGCCTTAGCCTTCCTCACCTGGTCCCTAGCTTCCCGGACAGCATCCCTGTATTCTTCCCAGGCCGCCTGTCCCTGTTTCCACCTTCTATAAGCCTCTTTTTTCCTTTGAATTTTCCTGAGCCGCTCCTTATCCATCCAAGGAGGTCTCCTGGCCCTCCTGCTGCACTTCCTTCTAGTTGGGATGCAACACTCCTGAGCTTGGAGCAGGTGATCCTTGAATAACAACCAAGAGCCTTGGGCCCCCCTGCCCTCTAGGGCTCTATCCCATGGAACCTTACTAAGCAGGCTCCTGAAGAGGCCAAAGTCTGCTCTCTTGAAGTCCAGGGCAGTGAGCTTGCTGCACGCTCTTCTCACTGTCCCAAGGATCTCGAATTCGACCATCTCGTGGTCGCTGCAACCAAGGCTGCCCTGGAGCGTCACATTTCCAACCAGCCCTTCCCTGTTGGTGAGCACGAGGTCAAGCATGGCACCTCTCCTTGTCGGCTCCTCTATTACTTGCAGAAGGAAGTTGTCTTCCACACAATCGAGGAACCTCCTGGATTGCTTGTGCCGGGCCGTACCTTCACTCCAACAGATGTCAGGGTGGTTGAAGTCTCCCATGAGAACAAGGGCCTGTGAGCGTGAGGCTGTTCCCATCTGCCTATAGAGCACTTCATCCACAGATTCCTCTTGATCAGGCAGTCTGTAACAGATCCCCACAGTAATGTCCCTCATCGCTGCTCTCCCTTTAACCTTGACCCACAAACTCTCTGTCAACTGCTCACCTGTCCCCAGACAGAGTTCCATACTCTCCAGCCTATCCCTAACATAAATAGCAACTCCCCCTCCCCGCCTGCCAGGCCTGTCTTTTCTAAAGAGCTTGTAACCTTCCATTCCAACACTCCAGTCACAGGAGCCATCTCACCATGTTTCTGTGATGCCTACTATATCATACTCCCGTAGTCTTGCACTCATCTCTAATTCCTCGTTTGTTTCCCATGCTACGGGCGTTTGTCTAGAGGCATCTGAGCCGAGCTCCAAATGAAGCCGGCTCATTGGCTGGAGTGGCTGGAATATCCCTGCGTCGCTCCGAGCATTTATTGTAGGTGCTGGCAACCGACTGGGTGTGTTGGGATGGAATGATGCCACCCTCCTCCAACACATCTAGTTTAAAGAAACCTTGACCAGCCTGGCAAGCCTCCTACCAAAACCACTCTTCCTCTTCTTTGTCAGATCAGCTCTACCAGCCCCCAGTAGACCTGGCCTACTACTTTGGGTCCCGTATTCAAAACACCCAAACCCCTGACTATGGCACCATCCTTTTAACCATTTATTAACTTGGCCAATTCTCCTAGCTTTTTTAAGGTCTCCCCCTGTATCCTGGAGAATTGATGAAAAGACAATCTGAGCTCCAGAGCCTCTAACCACCTCTCCCAGGGCTCTGTAGTCCTTCTTTATGTTCTCCAGCCTACTGCTATCAACATCACTAGCACCCACATGGATCAACAGAAGTGGGTAATAGTCAGTGGGACTCACTAGAGCAGGCAGCCTCTCTGCAACATCCCTGATCCTTGCCCCAGATAGGCAACACACCTCCCTCGAGACCAGGTCAGGCTGACAGATGAGTGCCTCTGTCCCTTTCAAAGTAGAGTCCCCTACCACTATGACCCGTCTCTTTTTCCTGGCAGCACCAGTAGTGATCTTCTTTACCGGTGCACCAGCCGGTTGTTTCTGGTGCAAGTGCCCTTCCTTCTTAGCACCCTGCAGGACAGCAAAGCGGTTCTGGGTGGGGACAACAGCTTTAGGAGGAAGCCCCTTGTTTTTAATTGTCCTCTTCCTCTTTTTTTTGTTGTTTTTTGTTGTTACTATTTCCCAGCTTCCTGGGTTGACAGCCCCCTCCACTCCTCCATGAGCTTCAGGGGATGCCTGAAGCCCCTGCACAGTTTGGGCCTGGAGGAGGCAGTCCTGCTTCATCTCAGCTTCCCTGATATCTTGCAGCCTATTAACAGCATCCCGCAGCTCAGCCACCTGCTGCAGGAGGACCCTTGGAGGATTGCTAAATTGTATGCACTGCTGTTTGTACTATGAACTCAAAACAAACATGTTTATCTCTCACTTCCTACCCAGCAAACGCTGCCAACTGTAGGCCTCAGAAAGACACTTAAAATTACTATAAACAGCTTCAAGCAAAAAGAAATTTTAAACAAGAAAGTCAAAACTAAAAGAACTGTCATTAAAAAAAGATACTACACAAAAACACTGAAAAAACATGTAAAAGTCAGGAACAGAAAAAAATTGACTGGCAGAGAATTACAGAGGTTGGTTTACTCTTCAGCCGCTATAATCATCAGCTGTCTTGGAGCCCAAAACTGAAGAAGAGAGTATATACTCAATGCTAGACGCAGAGTCAGGAGCACCCAAGAGTGATATATTATTCTGAAACTAGTTCAGAGAAAAGAGTACTCAAATATAGTAAAATTCCCTAGTTGTGTCATTTAATCATTTGAGATCATAGCATTTGCTTTCCAAACTATTTCTGTAGTGACACAAGCTCAAAGTTGGGATGAATTTTCTAACATTGTTATCCAAACTATGAAGAGAGATACATCCTGCAGATTAAGGAAGCTGTTTCCTCTTTGCTGTCTAAAAAAATTACCTAGATATTTTGATCTAAAAGAAGGAATATATTTAATTCAATTACAAGCACCAATTGACCTTAATTACATACTCCACTGATAAGCTACTAACTTGAAATGATCAATAAAATTTTACAAGGCATTCTATTTTTGGAATATTGATGAGGAAATTTTCCAAGATTGGTATTTTGCCTCAGGTATTTTGACACTGGGGGTCATTTTTATTACTTAAGAAAGAAGTCTGTTGAATCAGGCTTTTTGTAGCATTTTGTTTTACTTTTTCCCCTGCAGTTCTCGTGAAAACACTTTAACATACAGTAGTAACATTTTTCTCCAGTACTGAAGAACTGTAAGCCAGATTTTAATGTTATTGAGCTATGTTTTGTCTTTTCTTGTTGGCCTGTAGTTCAATAAAACAAAGAAATCTCACTTTGGGGTTCCAAGAGCTGGAGCAAAAATGAGACTATATACACAATTCTGACATGCAGATCTTATATAAATTCACCTTCATATAATTAAATTTATTATTTTTTTTCATGCCTGTTTATTTCAGTGGGGTTTGTTCCATACCTATGCTGCACTAACTTAAACTGAATCAAGAAAAGTTTGTCCCCCTGATACCGAATTTAGTGACACCCCCATAACTGGATTAAAATGAGCGGAAATTCACAAAAAAACCCAGCACTAGCAAAAATGATGCATTATATGGGCTGGATAAGTATGTTAAATGCCTTTGTAAGTAATATCTGACCCTAGTAATATTTGTATTACTGGGTTATTTATAATGAGACTAAGCAGTGCAAAACTATAGATTCAGACAGCAGCTTCATGGAAGAGCTAAGAATTCCATTCTTTGGACCATGAGGTGTTTCTCGGGACAAGAGGCTGATAGACACAGGAAGAAGAACAACTACAGACATCAAGTACTTACTCATTTTGTTTGAACATAACTTACTGTCCTGTGTTCAGCTGTTACTGTCTGGGCTCAAGCCACAACACCGACCTGAATGCTTTCCTATTCACTTCGCTATTTCCCATCATCAGACTTTACATAAGTGTTAGCTCAGTTCAAAGGCAGTAGTAAAGTCATCCTTTCAGTAACTTTCTGTCATGGTTTAAACCCAGCCGCACAGCTCCTTCACTCACTCTCCCCCTTCTTCCCCCTACTCCCGGAGAGATGGGGAGGAGAATTGAAAGAATGTAACTCCCACAGGTTGAGATAAGAACAGTTTAGTAACTAAGGTATAACACAAATCACTACTGCTACCATCAATAATAATAATAATAATAAAGGAAATAACAAGGGAAGAGAATACAACACCTCACGACCCATCGACCGATACCTCGCCCCCATCCCGCAGTGATCTAGCCCTTCCGGGTAACTCTCAGTTACATCCTAGGCATGACATGCTGTGGTATGGAATATCTCTTTGGCTAGTTTGGGTCAGGTATCCTGTCTCTGCTTCTTCCCGGCTTCCCCTCCTCCCTTGCAGAGCATGAGGCTCAGAAAGTCCTTGGTCAGACTAAACATTCTGACCAGCAACTGAAAACATCGGTTTCATCAGCGCTGTTCCCAGGCTGAAAGTCAGAAACACAGCCCTGCACCAGCTACTAAGAAGAAGAAAAAATGACTGCTACTGCTGCACCCAGGACACTTTTACATGCAGTGACTGCACCTGCTGTGTATCAGCTACCAGAAGGAACTTAAATTAGGTCATGGCCAAAGATCATATATCCAAAAAAAAAAAAAAAAATATTTTTTTGAGTTGTTTTACAAATGAAGGAAAGCAGAAAGACGTTTTAGACAGTGAGGTCAGGAAACCTTACAGAGGCTTCTTCTGCAAAACATTAAACACAGAACTATGCAAACAAATGGAAGAAGTAGCAAAATGAGTTATTTCTTAGCTCCCAGGAACTCAACTCCCTATTTCTTCCATTAAGACCTTAATAATGCCAGGCACGTGTTTCCCAATGCAATGCTTGGAATTAGCAAGTTATTCTGAAGAGAAGCAACGAAGAGTCCTATTTCCAACAAGCATAAAGGTACATATGAAAAGGCAGAGAGATGGAGAACACATTCTACTGTAACTATATTTTTTTCACTTTTATGGTATATTTTACAGACCAATGACTTTTCCTCCAACAGAGGTTCTATACATATATGAGAAAATTTAAAAATCAAAAAAAAATCCGGTAAAATGCTGATTTTTGCCTCTTTGAATGCATCTTGAAAAAGTCTTGAGCTGAGAGCACAATGTTCTCAGCTACTATTGATAGAAACCAAACAAAAATAAGGACAAGCCTTGACTATTAAACTAGAGGTTTATTTTTCATTTGATTCTGAAATTCATTTCAGCATTTGAATACCATTAGGCTCCATAACCTAGTTCCCCACTTCCAATGAGCATATCCTGTGTGCAATAATATCCTGGGCAAAGCCTTGGTGACAATTTTATGCAGCATATAACTTCTTAACACAGCAGATTCCATGGAAAAAAGAACACACATAATTCACTATTTCAAGACCCAATTTTAGGAAAAAGTCATAACTAGAAGCAGTTCATTATATCAGTCTTCCTCAAATACAAACAGTGCTTCACACCAATCTTGATGAACAAGCAACCACAAACATTTCCTGTAATTCAACTGAAGGACAGACACAGATATTGATGTGCCCTTGCTTCTGCTACATTAATCCAGGTATTAGGTTCTTCCTTACATCATTATTCAGTAAAAAAAAAAAAAAAAAAAACCAAAAAAAAACAACCAACCAACAACCAAACAACCAAACACTGTAATGCCTAAGGAATAAGGAGAAAAGCTTCACAGAAGCTAGCACTGTACAGAGTATTTGATCAGAAGAACCTATAAACTAAATAGAACAGAGGTCTGGCTCTAACTTTAGGAAAACACACACACAGAGACAAACTGAATCCACCCCAGACTTTTTTTTTTCTCAGCATCAGCAATAACCATTACACAAGTAAGTTGAGATTCCTAGAGTAAACAGATTCCTTATCCTTACAAGAACAACCATATTCCAACTCTGTACTACAACATATATGAGTTAGGAGAATAACCTTAACGTACAGGAAGTACACAGTTGTCCTTATCTGTTACTCTGATCCTACAGGCACTAAGACTTCCTCAACTTAAAGTAATAATGCCACCTATAGGTCTGTTACCTGGACACAAGTGCACATCAGCAGAGTTCCAAAAGAAAGTACCTTGCTTAGTCATGTTTTGCTGATGGAAATTTAGCATGCTTGGCTATGCTTCCTATAGCTGACTTAAGTTACCTCCTATGAAGATTTTAAGGATTTCAACATCTGATAGAATTTTTTTTTTTAAAGGCAAGTAAAAAAATCTCTGCTGCCAGTTATTTTGCTACTGAGTTACTTCCAGTGTAGATTTTTAAACCTCTCAGATATCCTCAGTTAACTTCAGAAGTTAACTGGAAGATAAAAATAAACTACAATGCCAGAGAAAAATTTTATATAAAAATGAGGAGATAGTTAAAATAATTGTTTCAGGTACCTTTAAAACATATTTACAGTCCCCACACAAATAAAGTTTTATGTGAATGTCAAATAATTGTAAAGTGCGCCACTGTGTGGTAACTAACAGCTCCCCAAAATCAATTTGCTTCACAGCTCACAAACCTTTTTTCTGCCTCCTTTTGGAGCGAGTCAGTGCTCACACTTGACAAAATACTGGGAGAGACCTCTTCTAGAAGAAGTGCCTTAGATGCATGCAAAAACATACGTGCAACATACTTCCCTACAGGTACTTAGTAAACTATAATCAAGGCCAAAATTAAGAGCATTCTTCTCTCATACGTTATATATTAAAAACTGCTCAATATCCTACTTGCATTTCTCTTCTAAACTGAAAAGCTAGTAAGTAGTATCATCCCATTGGCTCCAAGAGAAATATAAGGATACTCTGATTTAAAACAAGCAGGAAAAACATTGCAAAACAAGGATAAACTAACGCACACTTCTGGCTAAACAGCAAGTTGAAGAAGCCCCGTTCATAGGCATTCTTTAACTTAACAGTACTGTGAAAATTTAGAGTTAAGAGAGGGGTAGCAAATGTATTAAAACAAACAACACATACTCAGTAATAATGGAACATTTTCAAGGCATATATATTAGGAATAACCACTAAAACAAGAATTTGAATAAAGAAAGTGGAATTCCATAGGACTGTCAATGAAAAAGCTCATTCGCATTCCAAACATCAGAAAGAGTATTGTTTAAATGTGCAGAAAAACAATTTTGCACAGAAATAATAAAACCGATTATCATTGTTAAACTTCTTGTTTCTGCATAGATAGAATGTCACCCAGTTCTTCTTGTTTTGCCTAGTTTCACTTAAGAATTATTTAATTGCTTTAAAAAGGAGTTCTTTCATTAGAATTCAGAGTCTACACCCTGGAAGCAAGGAAATCATTACTGGGATGCTATTTAGAAGTACTCAGAAATATGTTGTTCTGAACTTCCAGCATAACTGCAATAGCCACAACAACCAGGCTTTAAGAAGGACTTTTGTACATACTACTGTTTTAAAATCTTCTCTTATGCTATTGTTTATCTTTGCTGATAAGACTAAACAATGATCTAGCTTTAAAAGGCTATTCTATCTAACATTGGTTAAATATTTCAGAAAGGAGAGAATGAATTCAATATTCTGGTTTTTACATTAAAACAACTTTTCTTCAATGTATTTTCAGTGTTAAGAGTGACCGCATTTTATATATTGAGAACTTCTAAACAATGTTACTTGTGGTTGCCTTACAAAATGTTTTAAGTGATTAAAGAGTGAGAAGTGAGTAATACCTTATTTCATATATGTTTAATTTTTATTTCAGATGAAGGTAAATCTGTATTTATTACATTCTTTACCGTGTTTCAAAATTATTTTTATAATTTTTATTATAGCAACACTTTTCATCTTTTGTTTCTAAGAATAACGTAAGCTGAAAATACCAACTAGAAACAATGGTCCTGGGGAAAAACCAGATCAATTTTTTTCACGCAAGGATGTTACTGTTCTGGTAATGCACCAAAATGTCCAACAGAGGGGGACAGAGACCATAAATTCGTTAGACTCGTAGAAATAATGTGCAGTTAAGGAAGAGCTAGCTGCTACAAAGATTTGAATAAGCTCCATTACTTGAGAAACATTTTGTTAACTGTAAATTCTGAGAACTTTTCAGAAAAATATTCTCTTAAGCATGTGACACAACAAACTATTTGATTCTCTAATTATTACATCCTTCAGCTACATCCATGTTCACTCTACAGTGTATAACATCACTGTTGGGTAAAATTATTTTATTTATTTTTAATATTTTTGCTGTCTAAGCAAGTGGGATGCAAAGTCTCAGAGTCCGAAGAGATGGGCAATATATGCAACTTACTCATTTCTGTATCATATTTATTCATCAAAGCACATGATATTTTATATATGGAACAAGATGTAATTTTGTTCCAACAGAAGAATCTATCCTGAAATATAAAATACTTTGAAGAAGAAGAATGAAGCACATCTTATCTGGCATAACATTACCAACTTCCCTCAAATGCAAGCATCCTATTGACTACTGAGAGGTAAATTTTCATCAAAAAATGTAGCACTGACTTTCTAATCTTGAACCATAGAAAACACTGAAATAAGAATAACTGAGTCAGCAATGACAGTTCTCCAAAGTACAACGAAGCTGTAACACTGTATTTTCCTTTAGTTTGACATGTGTATCTCCAAATACTTCCTTGAACACTAACTCAAAACTTCGAAACTAAATGTTGTTCAAACACTGGAATGGGTTCAGAATTCAACCTGGAAAAGGCTTATTTATCTGATATGGCAAGCTCTGTTCCAAGCAGGGTGTTGAAAAACACAACCTTCCCAAGTACCTTACAACCTGAGTTATTCTACAGTTCTATGAATTCTAAGTTACACATTCACAGCAAGGATTCGCAACATGTTGTTTGTTAATACACAGCTTTGGGAAGTGGCATTCTATGCAGGCAATAGGCAATTCTGGGAATTCAAAACACTTTTCTACTAGGCTGCTGAACACTGCCTTTTCCTTCTATCCCAGGCCTCCAATACAAACATATCAGTATACACTTCTGTAATTGCACAGTATTGGGAAAACACAACAGCTAGTATAGTGAATCTGTTTTTCAGTTTTCTGAGTTATAGATCAGAAGTGTAATCAAAATAAATTTCTGGCCCTTTCTGAATTGGTCTGAGGTCAAGGAAAGCCTTAAAAAATAATCAACTACAAAGCACAACAAAAACCAACTAAAACATATCATCCACAAACAAAATTCAAAGCTATGGCTTTGCTTATGCTAAGAAATACAGAACAAAAACACATACGGCATTGTCCAGATGTGCACAAGTAAGAGGAATCTGGACATGCAGAGGAAAAGGCAGTATTTGCAAGTGATTCCCTCTGGCAAACCAAATATTTAAACTGAACTTGACCTTTCACTTTTGAGTTCATGAGTCACATCTGACCCACTTCTGTTTCTTTTGCCAAAATATACGGGAAACATTGTCCAAGCACAAAATGACCTTGCTAGGAATTTATTTATTTCACTAACCTTATTTGCAAGATTACAAACTTTTTTTTCCTAAACACTGTAACATTTTGCTGCAGAAAGTAGAGTATTTATTCAGTATAGAGGGAATCTACACAGGAGATTGAAAAAAGCCACCACAGTTGCTCCTTCTGAACCCTTGAAAATCAATCATTCACTTAAGTATTTTCTAAGAGAACATCCCTGCTGAGTAAATGGACAGCCAGTAAGACCTGTTCCTCCAAAATGGCAAATGTGGACCCATCAGAAAAGCTGTAGTAGCACCAGCTAAAAATCGATCAAAATAAACACATAAGTAAATAAACCATTATTTTTCAGACTGAAAAAAACCCTGTCTCCATTCTAAAGTTTAATCAAAGAAAGATATAATTCTCTCTTACTTAAGCTTCTAATCTTTTTATTCTGATTCTTTCCTAGAATCTCTTCCACAGAAAGCCAGATACGTAGAAAAAACTCACTGGAAGTCGCCTTGTGGCCAGAACAACTTGCATAGCCTGTTCTCAGTAGACAGAAACATGAATTGAGAAATAAAACCTGTAATAACAAAAGTTAACATTTTTCACATCTACTTAAATGAAAAAGAAAAAAGAGAGTAACATTCGAGACACCATATCACAGGTATAGTGGTATCAACCTCTTACAAAAATTACATGTGGCATAGACAGTAACTACACAGGCAGACTTGCCAGAGATAGTAGCCTTACCTTGCACTGCCCTGCCACACAGATTGAAGTTCCATTCTGGTCACAGGGTGTCCCATCAATCACCTTTTCAGCTTGTCTCACATAGAATCGGTAGCCTACTGCACGGCAATTCAGCTCACACTTCTGACTTCCCTTCACTGTGGAAAGAGACAGAAGTCCCCATTAGAAAGCAGCAGCAATAGTTTTAAAAAGAAAAGGCCCAATAAACTAAAACTAGGGACTGTGAGGAAGAAATAAATAGGCAAACTGAATGCGATGTGAATGACTACATCAAAATCAATAGTGATTAGGAAATCAACTCCAAGATCAGCATTCCAATATACCCCATGGAAATTTTAACAGTTTTTTATGACAGATATTTTCCTAAATGTCCAAAAGTGTTTCTAGTCCTACAAAAATTATGGCAAATTCAGTCTTCTTAAAGCATAATAACATGTTATGACATTTCATAACACCTAAATGGCAGCAAAATTACACTGTAATCAGAAACATGTGGATAATTAGGCTCACATATAGTTCACATAAAATAAGCATACTAACATTTAGCATTAAGAAACACATAAAACAAGCTAGATGCAAATGTTTAAGAATTCCGTTATTTCCTCTTCATTTCTACAGGTTACACTTTAGTAGCTATTCCTTAGTTCAAGAGAAAATTAAGAAAATAACATCTCTCACAATCTCTGTTGACATGCAAAAACCAGACGGAATCAGTTCACTGAATTCTGGGTGAGAATAACACAGAAGACAAAAAACAGTCTCCATAAAAAAATCTGTTACTTAAACAGATACAGCCTAATGCTTTACACTTAAGCTATCAAGTTTGTCAACACACGCGTGTAGTCTTTCTATTTTAAACCATCTGTCATGTTGAAAATATACACAGTTCATTTCCCTTATTTGCCAACTGAAATAACAGTACCTTCAGTTTCTTTCCAATCAAGAGTAGCACTGTTACACAGTGACAGTGAGGTACAAACAGAATTCTTTTTTCTTTTGCCAATACTTTCCTTGCTGCCATAATTAAAAACTCAAATTCCCCTGACCTCACCAAGCTTCGGTTCATACACTATAATGTAAATGAAACCATTTAATTTTTCAAAGATGTTATATACCTTCACTAGCCACTAAAATATGGTATTCCCAGGATTTTCTACTGGAGTTTATTTCTGAATGTTCAGCTAAGACATAAAAAATAGCCAAAACAAATAAACGCAATTATTTCAAATACATATTTAACATTTACTTCCTGTAAGAGTATCAAACTTTTCAGCTCAAATTCAGTCACCCCCTGTGCAGACACAGGATTAGTGCAGATCTCCAGCATTGCTGAATTTCGGATCTTAGATTTCCTTTTATGCAGCTATTTAATGCCACTTGTACACACCATCTACTGTGTCTGGAAATCTTTTGATAAAACCCTCAAAACCTCTACTAATTTTAAGTGAAGTCAAAGATCTGTTTTCTTAGTTCCCTTTTTGCAGAGAATATGCACACCATGCTCAACTAGGTATCTTTTCCATTGGCTGCTTCTTTAAGATAGATTATAGAATAGTTAGGGTTGGAAAGGACCTTAAGATCATCTAGTTCCAACCCCCCTACCATGGGCAGGGATTCCTCACACTAAAGATTAACTACTTTATCATTCCAAAGGCATTTCTCGCAGGTTCAATCTCCGAGTATAACAGTTAGTTTTATTGATAAGCTGAGAATTTTTCTTAGCAGCTTAGTCACTTAACACATAACTATTTCAGAATTACCACATAAATACAATTCAGCTTCAGTGATTTATTATAACTGAAAACAACTTGTCCTTTTCTGTAAGTGTCCTATTTTTATAACCTGCAACACTAGCTATCAAGCAGCACCTGTGCAGCAGACATTTACTTATCTTCCCATTCCCTAAAATCAAGCCAAACTATCCATTTCAGGCTTCTGAAATGTCCTTATCTTCTATGTTGATTCCCTTTAGTTCTAAGCATCTTGAAGCCTCACATTCCTGTACTCTTCCTAGTATCTCACATTTGGCTTTGATCCTTTAAAATATTTATTCTGGAAATTCTGAGTTTGCCTTCTAGATCCCAACTGAAGTTCTGTGCTACTCATAAAGTTGAAGAAATACTATTTCTGCTGAAGCATGGTATTCTTTCATGGACCTACCTCTTCCTTTATTTCTGATTTGATAGGGAAGCCTACTGCATTGCTAATGCAGCTTATTAACAACCACAAGCAGGCTAAGCTTACTTGCTCTGTTATATATGACACCTATTTCATAATTTCTGCTTTTGTTCTTTCTTATTAGGAACTGTTCCTGCTCATACAGAGAGCACTGGCTTTAACCAGTACCCCCAGAAAAAAGCTTAAATAAATAAAACTTTAACATTAAATGACCATTAGGTCCATTAGGATGACCATGAGCCAACACTGTGCCCTTGTGGCCAAGAAGGCCAATGGCATCCTGGGTTGTATTAGAAGGGGGGTGGTCAGTAGGTTGAGAGAGGTCCTCCTTCCCCTCTACTCTGCCCTGGTGAGACCGCATCTGGAATATTGTGTCCAGTTCTGGGCCCCTCAGTTCAAGAAGGACAGGGACCTGCTGGAGAGAGTCCAGCGCAGGGCAACTAAGATGATTAAGGGAGTGGAGCATCTCCCTTATGAGGAAAGGCTGAGGGAGCTGGGTCTCCATAGTTTGGAGGAGACTGAGGGGTGACCTTATTAGTGTAGATAAATATATAAAGGGGGAGTGTCACGAGGATGGAGCCAGGCTCTTCTCAGTGGCAAACAATGATAGGACAAGGGGTAATGGGTACAAAGTGGAACACAAGAGGTTCCACTTAAACTTGAGAAGAAACTTCTTCTCAGCGAGGGTGACGGAACACTGGAACAGGCTGCCCAGGGGGGTTGTGGAGTCTCCTTCTCTGGAGACATTCAAAACCCGCCTGGACACATTCCTGTGTAACCTTATCTAGGTGTTCCTGCTCCGGCAGGGGGATTGGACTAGATGATCTTTTGAGGTCCCTTCCAATCTCTAACATACTGTGATACTGTGAAATGTACACCAGAATAAAAGTTCATATGAGTATCTCGCACTTTGGCCTTTCATATTCTGATTCTTCTGATGAGCAACTACATCAGGCACTGTCTTGGTTAGTCATATAAAAATTACTATTCCCTAAAGACAATGTTCCCAGATATCTGAAAAAAACTTTCAACTCAGAAGAGAAAAATCTGCTAACTGAATTGCCCCTATTGAGTAAGAGGCATTTCCTATTAGAGTTTTATGTAAGCACTGTGTATTTACTATGCATAAATTACAGCAGAAAAATACATTTTAGAATTTCCTTGTAAAACAAGATACCACACTAGTAAAAGCGCTCTACTGCTTATTAACCTCAGATGTATCTTGATACCCTTCCTTACCCAGTATTTTGCCACAACTCTTGATGTTTTGTGGTTTAAGCTGTAGGTCAAGCTACACTACTGGCTTGGCAACTGGACATAAAATGTCAATTAATCAATGAGCTGTGAAGCGACTGATTCCACACAAGCAACATTTTAGTACTATGTCATCTGATCCCAGACTTTACAAAAGGATCCATCTGACCTCAGGGAATAGGGTAAGGCTTCTAGGTGAAGACCCTCCAAACTATTTGGCAGCAAGAGGCATTTCTACTCAAAAGTGGGCTTTTTAAGTGTGATACAGTTACTAAGACAGTTCACTATACAGGTTCTGTATTACATGTCCTCCTAACGTATTTGCTTTTCATTCTACCTTAGCACAACTACGTCTTTGCAGAAATTCTCACCTTACCCTACCTTATTAAATAGCAAACTTGGGTGAAATTTAATGCTACCACCCAGGTTCTGCCACACTTATTCATTATTGATTTTACTTAAGGAGGTGCCCTTTGTTAAATAATCCTGGTAACATGTAATATTTTTCATTTTACACTCTGAAAAAGTATCTAAATCAAAAAAATCATTACATTTCTTATAATGTCCTCATCAAAGTAGCCTTAAGTACCTCAGGGATATCCTGGGCTTGCCTAAACTGCGTGACTTGTTTTTTTTTCCTCAATCCTGTGTTGAAATTTAATTATGAGGAACCCAGGCAGCACAGTTCTACGACACCCCACTTCACCAGTGAGGGTACCAAGTCCTCATGTTTAATTGCAAACTGCACCTCTTCTGCATCACAGAGCAGATACTGCAGGGAAAAAAAAAAAAAACAAACCAACCAACCAACCAACCAACCAAACAAAAAAACTACCATAAAGCAATCCTTTCACATGTCCTACCAAGACAAAAAAGTCCTACAGATGGGCACTAATTCTGAAACCATAATCCTTCCAGACAAACAAAAACTTGAAGACTGTTGCTACCAGCAGCAACATCAGTAAGTAAAAAAACCAACCTGCTTTCCTGTTAATTTGTCCTATTCATTGATGTATTAAAATTCACATGCAGAACATATTTTGCATTAAATGTGTACTGAGAAGTACGTGTAAAAGTAGAAAAAGAAGAAACATGATATTCTAAAGTGCTATCTATCAAGTTCACTATTCAAGCCATAGTCAAAATGAACGCAAGACTGGAGGAGGAGGGACAACCCATACATCAATGTACAGTTGATACTCTCTTCAGAGTGATCTAATTAATCAAACTTAAATCACAATTAAATAAACACATTTAACTTCCTCTAAACAGTCTATTTCAATGCAGATTTCAGTGTGGTACATGTTTAATTACAAAAACTCAACCGTGCAACCCACCCAACCATTTTTTAAAGACAAAAATAAAACAGATTTAGACGTTACCACATTACAGCCAATGGCTAGATTTTAAACTAGGTTTCAGCAGCATTTCAGGCTAAGATCTCTTCACTGACCTGACTGAGAGCAGCACACCTCCTGGAAACACAAAAAGTATGGGAAAAACTGTCCTCCTTCAGGGTTCACAAGATCACACTCAAAGCACAGTCCCAAACTCTTTTTAATCCCACAGCTAGGAAAACACAGGTTTGTAGGAGCCCATGCCGTGCTCCCGGCACAAGGCACTGCCACCCTGATGATGCGGCACCACAGGCCTGACGGACCCGGCGCCGCAGACAGGCTCCGGTAGCATCAGAGCACCCTAGGGCAAGAGAGCGCCCCTTAAATACGGTCACTTTAGCACAAGCCAAAACGCATCAAGCTGCTGATGGAGACAACTCCTGGATGGGACACTGAAGCACACGGGACAGTGAAGGAGGACCCGCCGCAGCTGAGCTCTCTCCTCCCGGGCTCGCCGCGGGTCCAGCCACAGCCGGGCAGCTCGCGCCTCTCCACAGCGCCGCGCCGCTCCCGCCCGCGAGGGAGCTCGCGCTCGGGTCCCCGCTCCCGCCTCACGGCCGCGCTCTGGAAAGTTCAGCCTCGCAGGGCCCAAGGAGGGTGGACTGCACCCGACCCCGCGGAACGCCACATGGCGCTGCGAGTAACGGGGCTGCTGCTCCCCAAGCCCGGCACAGCCGCGCACCTGCGCGAGAGCTCTGCGCGGCTCTGCTCTCGCACAAAGGGCGAGATCTTGGCCCTCACTGATTTCATTCAAGTGTCAGGAATTCGTGTCCTCAAGAAATACCCAGCCCATCTCTAAATACTGTGCACTTTTAAAAAGGCATTTCCATTTCAGAAACATTCCTACTTGCAGAGGCTTTTTACCTGTTTGCATTTCATTAAGAAGGAATATTTCCAAATATTAAACCTTTACTCAAAGGAAGTTCTCGAGCGAAATTAAGCACATTGCTTCTTATGCCATGCTCAGAGGCACTTGGCAGCAGCCTTCTAAGACCATGGCTTGCAGCAGGTCCCTAGGTGCTGGTCAGAGCTGACACAACCCCTAAGAGCAGGAGGGAGAGGCACAGGTTCCACCTCCCATCGCTTCAGAGCCCAGGTCTCCCACCCTCCACTCAGTTCCTTTCCCCTTCTGATCCTGGGTCTTCCCTCTGTGGAAGGCCTAAAAGGAACTCCCCTCCCTGAAGAGCTCCAGACCCGAGCAGGGGGTCCTTCTGGGCTTCACGTCAGCTATTCCCTTCCTTTGCCTTCCTCTTCCAATGTATTCTGCCATCTCCATCAACCTCTAGCCCAAGGAAGTCCAGCGGAGAGGAAAACAGACACAGTGGAATCGCAGGTGAAGCTGGTGGTAGAACTGCTCAGCAGTGAGCTTGAGGAGATACAGTGAACACCCAGCCGGCAGCTTGCCAATGCACGGAATTTCATTCTAATGATATTCTTAGGAAAAAATGTTACAAGAAAGAGCATTCCAACTGCAATACATTTGCTAAATAATGTATTCAGCTGTTCAAAGGGGAACTAAAAATAGCCACAGAACCAAAAAACAAAAAACCACACCAGGAAATAACGTGCAAATCAAAACAAAATGCAGCTGATCAGTAAACTACTGACATTGCACACAACCATACACTTACTGCCCTTACAAAATGTTAAGTTGCTCCTTTCAGCTCCTGAGACTGCAAGCTTCTTGGAGCATGTACTGTGTCTTACTGCATGCACATTGAACCTCCTGCCACAGACAATGCTAGCTGTAGCACTGAATCAACAAAGAAATTTCAATTTCCCCGTGCCGTGAGGTAGGAACTGGAATGTACAAACTCTCCTTGATGGTTACTCAGTCCAAATCTTAATTTAATGTGAGATCCAGACTCCCTGTTGTTATCTATGTGGCTGTTCTAGTCTCCACAGAACATTACAGAATGCTTTTCACATTTGTCAGTTTTTGTAAGTTTGCCTAAACATCTAAAAATAGTTAATAACAAGCTCTGCAATTTGAGAAACATGCCTTGAGGGTGCCCATAGAGAAGTGCCATGCACACTCTTGGCAAGCAAATACCACATTCACGCTAATACCACATTATGGGATTAAGTGAATTTAAATTAGGCTTCATTCTGTACGCACACTGCCTTGTAAAGTCAAATTCAGTGTTTCTCCATAACTAGCCAAGATACACTCATCTATGATGTGTCAGAAACAACTGTTCCAGGAACAAGTTGTCTCCACATAGCTCAGTTATTTTCATGGCCTAGCTTGCCATGGACTGTAATTCAGTATTTACTCATGATAAAACCTATGAATCTGCTTTACAGGAAGTGTAATGGGGCACAGCAGACACTCGAAAAACTTTTAAGAGATGTACTAATGTCTATCCACGTAACATCTACTTCAGTTAAGGCTTATCAGTGCTGTAGAATTTCAGCAATAGACTTGCAGGTTACTGACATTCTTGGTTATCACATAGAAGCCAACAGAACAGAAAAGGAAGAATGGTTTTGGTGAGGAGTTTGGCAAGTCTCAAGCTGCTGTATCCACTATAGTTGTTAGTAAAACTATAGTAAGTCTATAAACTGATGTCATCTAAATAAAGTAGTGGCCTCTTCCATTCAGGAGATGTAATAAGTACTGTATTCACTAAGGTAGAACTTACAGTTTTGCAAAACCAAAGTTTGTTTACATGTTTATTTTCATATAGGAAGTGTTTCAGACAAGTGTACATACAGGAAAACGAAGACAGGTCCAGTACACTACTAGCAGAAGTCTAGTCCTTTTGCATACCGCTGTGGCTGTAAGCTGACAGCTACACTGCAGACTTAAGAGTGATACACCATGCCAGACAGAGACCTGAATGTGACAATTTAGTGCTAAAAAGCATCAACAGTGATCACCTGTGGAGCCTGGTGTGCATGATAAGTGCCTGCTGGAGGCTATCAGGTTCATCACAAAAAACTGAGCCTGAATCAGACTGGTTTTCTACTGATGGACAGTAACAAGGTTTTGAAGGGGCCAGACACAATAATGCTTTTTACAGCAGTTACCTTTTGCCAGATTTCTAAGTAACAATATGCAAACGTTTTCCAGGAAATAATTATCATGTAACTACACTTGGTCTTTCCAGCAGAAATACTAATGTGGTGTGATCTGTTTGAGTCTCTTTTGAAACTTTGTCCTTATTAGGCTTGGGAACATCTAGTGACAATAACCAGAAAGAGTTATGTTTATTTCTTACGTTGTCCCTTTCAGTTTTCTTAACTTCTCATAAGCTTTTATTATTTTGGCTCATATTATTCCCCCCCCCTCCAAAAACAAAAAAATCATTTTCCATTCTTCATTCCAGTGATTAAGGAACACTTCCTTTTTTGTTTTGTTGATGTTTATTTACTTCACGTTCGTTACTTCATAGATACTTAAAATATTTTCTGCCCTGGGGTTCAGATGATGTTGCTTTGATTACAACTTTTACAGGCATTGGTGAAATCCTACACACATGATTATAGAGCCATAATTAAATAAAGCCTCTATAAACAATTGTGCCTGCTTCAAATCCCTGCATATTCAAGTCTTTCCCTGTTGAGGGTATTTCTGTATCCTCTGATCACTGTGGAAGTCTAGTCAAACCCTTTGGGAAACCACAACATAACTCTCAATTCCTTGCCTTTGCTGTTTCTTTGTTAATAATTATTTTCTTCAACTGGTGCTCAAAATTGGGGTTTTCATTTGAAGTTTAAATAAATACAATATATTTGTTTAAATAAATACCATGATATTGAAGTTTAAATAAATACAATGATATTTGTCTACAAAATCTTCAAGATGTGTTCACTCATAACAATTTAAACTATAGATGTCAATGTGCTGTTGGCCTCAGTTCAGTAAAGCACTTTATCAGGTGGTTTATATGAGTACCTGATTACTGTTGGCTTCAGCAGAATTGCAACAAGTTGTATGTGTAATAGTAGCTCAATGCCAGTACCCCTTTAAATCCACCAAACCATTTCCTAAACATGCCTGTTTTCACATCAGCCTTTCCCTTTGTTAGGCAGTCAGAACGCACAGTGCCATTTGTCAGTCACTGAAGACACTGGCCGCTGGATGTCTCCACTGCTCCATGCGAACACAGATTAAAGGTCTGGGTCAGAGAGAAAAAAGTTTTTTAAAAGGCACTTATGTGTATTTACAAGCCATCACTCACAGTTTGCACGTAGCGCACAGCAGCCGCGCTGACTTGCACTCTCTGGCCCTTCGAACAGCCAGGAGATGGCAGTTTCATTCAAGCCATCACTCACACTTTGCATAAAGTGCACAGCAGCCACACTGACTTGCACTCTCTGGCCCTCACAACAGTCAGAAGATAGCAGTTTCATGTAGACTTCACTTCTGGTGAAGCTTTGAGTAACAGCTCCCAGTACGTGCGATCATAATTACGAAAATGTTGCTAGATAAGTACAAGAAAACAAAAGAGGAGTTGCTTAAGTTCAAAACTTTTTGCTTCCCTTTAAATCCAGCAACAGCTAAAATTTTATCAGTAAAACCCTCATAATATGATGGGTGAAGAAGTGTCCAAAATATCAAACACAGGTGATTCTAATGGGTAGGGAAGTTTTCTCCTCACCATTTTATTCTTTTGCTCCAATAACTGGCTAATTCGTGTAAATCTGATGAAATCAACCACTTACAAACTGTATGCCTTGAAATCCCCTAGAAACAGTTTGAAAACCTTAGACTATTAGGATTTCATGAAAGATGGCTTCTCTTGCAAGGATATTATACAGAATTTATTAAAAAATAAAATAAAAATATTTAGGGAACATATTATTAAAGCCAAAACTATAGAAAAAAATAAAATAAATCCATATGATCTCATCCTTCAGCTTTTTTTTTTTTTTTTATTCTGGCACTAATCAGAGAAGAGAACCTGCTACATGCAGTGCAATTTCTCATCTGGAAAATACCATCATGCTCTCCATCCCATGAAGTGCTGACCACTTCCTGAGGGAGGCTGAGAGCTATCAGTGCCAACTGCTATTAGCTTGGGGTGTTCTGAAACAGCTTGAAACTGCTTTCTGTCTGTCTTAAAATCTGAAAGAGCTACGTATTTCTGTTTGACTCTTAAAATACCGGCCTCTGAAACCTCAGCTTGCATCCGCATCTGTATCTTGAAATACGATTCTATCTCCATCAGCAGACTAACAGCCGACAATAATGTAAAATTGTTGTGTAAAATCAGTGCTTTGGCAACAGTAGTCAATATACCTCCAAATCCTGCCTTCAGACTTTCCACAGAGTGCGTGGCCATTTTTATTCAGATCGATTCTACTGAAGGAGTTCATGTCACACTTCAGAATAATAAATGCCAAAGGTAGATGGGAAGAAAGGAGATTCAAGTTCGGGCTTGTGAAACCCCCAGCAAGATTCCAGACAAAGGCTTTCTTTCAGTCACCTCTTAAGGGAGTATGTTTATGCTGAGAAAGTTAAATGCCTTACAAGTCTCTATCTTATTAAAAAATGAACTCAGTATTTGAACACTAAAGATTCCCAAAGTAATGCTTTTCATTAAAAAATGTATTAATAAATAATAATAAATTAATGTAATATACAGATATCTAGTATTTAATAAAACTAACAAGGATCCACAGAAAGTCTTAGCTCATGTTTGTGTACCATTGGAGTTTTCATGTAAACTAATGGCATGCTTTTACATATGTAAGTTACTCCTCACTCAAGTGCATCCTAAACTTTCTTTGTCATGAAGATTAAAAATTACCAAGCAACCAAATGTGACAGCAGTGGGAGGAGGGAACACAATGCTGCTGTTTCTTAGTATCAAGCTCCTGTACAGAATGTGACAGCTTTTCAATTCCTTTTGTTGCATGACTGGCAACAAATCTTTCTTAAACCAAGCTTGCATTAAAGTCAGAATGCTTCCCGAAGTTATGCTTTTATGAGCTGAGGGGAGGAAGAAATCTAACATTTTATCTTTAAAAAATAGAACTGCAACATCATTTCTTACAAGAAATGATGACACAGTATATTTTTTAAATCTTTGTGTAATCATCTTTCATTTTACTTTAATTACATAACTCAGACAATAATAATAATACACCATTTTTGTTTATATATTAGTTTCTTTAAACAGACTGAATTTGCCAGGACTTCCCAGACAAATAATTTTGGATCATAATAACGCATAATAATCCTTATCATTCCCTGCCTCTTTATCCATGCTTTCTCCAGAAAAAAGTGACTCTGGAACACATCTTTTTTCCACAAATCCAGATCATGGACTGATTAACAGATTGCAAATCATTTCATATCTCTCTGGCTGATAACCTTGTCATTTACAGTTTTCAGTGCTGACATGAACATGGCAGCTTTGATGAACACAAACTTAAAATCCACTACCTGTGGAAATGAACACACAGTGGATTTATGCAATCTGCAAATAAGCCACCTTTTAAAAATTGCAATTATTACAAGTTTGCTTTATTAAGCGTTACTCTTTTCTTCAGAAGCAAACTGTAGATAAAATAAGGTTTTGTGAAAAGCTCCAGCACCTAGACAAGACGAGACAGTCGTTACTGAGAAAGGACGGTATGTGGATTCTTTAATGGTATGCATCTGTCTGTGCCAATGAAATCAAGGTCTAAAGGGAAAAACACAGAAGGAGGTTCAAGGGTGAGGGGGAGAGTTGGTGCAGACCCAGTAAATCAACCTGATCTGATAGTCTCAGTTTCAGAATCTATGAAAAAGCACTCATATTATTTTGGTTCTTTGTGATGCCCAGTTACATTGATTCGAAGCTGCAGATACCACAGAGTCCTGAACCAAACATGCAGTAAATGTATTGCTATTATACCATCACCTGTGTGTAAATTAATGCAAATACAAGTATATCTTGCATTCAGCTGACCTATTTTCCTGCTGCCAGCAGGCAAGGTCTGAGATTCCTATTTTCACAGCTAAGGAGAGAAGCTGTAACTTGGGCTACATATGAAAGCTTTGTAACTAAAAAGAAAGCACCTACTTTTATACTCTTTATACACAGGATCCTTAGCACGTCTACGTATCAATGGGCAAAGCCAGAGAGGAGACTAAACCTCTTTTTTTCAGGGCTTGTAACTTAAGATTTTTTGTTCCAGGACACCACCAAGAAATTACCACCTGAGGAGCCACTGGAGAAAGAACAAAATCAGAAACGAACAGCAGCTCAAAGTCAGCCCCATATTGACTGTCACTGCCCCTTAGGAAATATTTGTCACTATGTTCTGACTGAGCCTTATAGACTTAAGGACTGACTTAAGTAAATTACTAGTATGGGGTGATGAATGCTTCTGAAATAGTAGAAGAGGCTTGTACTTATTTAAATATTAATGTAGCTCTTACTGGGTCTAAAACGTCCTGAGTGTACTTTTATGGCCTCCTGCCACAATCCTTTAATAGGCAAATAAATTCTTAAGGAGTAGTTAAAACATTCTGTGCTTATATTTACATACTCAAAGACATTTATTTCCTACATTCTCATAAACATTAGTTAAAAAAAAAGCATGTTCTTTAGAACAATGTTTTCACTAGGATGCCAGTGACCTGAAGCTCAGTCAGTTAACTTGAAAGCTGCTTTCCTTCTGGTAAAGTACGAAACATTCAGTATTTGGAGATTTGGGTTCATGTTACATGTATTTTTAAGATGGGTTTTATATAAAAGGCTACAGTGATCACTGCGGAGACTCAGGATTTCTTAGTAACTTTGCTTCTGATCTTTTTTTTTTTTTTAGGTTTTTAAAGTTTTCATGCTCTGATGACCCCTACAGAAAACTGAAAGGTACTGACTCAGTGAACTTGGATCTGACAAAAATCTGACTGGAAGGCACTGGGGAGCTAGTTATTGCTCCTTGCTGATGGGAGCTGGTCTCCACTAGCTCTGCTCCTAGCACTACTAGCCTCTGTGCTCTTAGCCATCGGACTTCAGAGTAACAAAGATTAAGTTCTCTCCTCACCTCCTGTACCTCTCTCAGCTAAGAGAAAATTACAGTGTCTGATAAAATACTATTTTCATGTTGAGAGTTTTGCCTCACAAAACTAGGATCTATCTCCCTCGTTTGTGGCATTACCTAAATCCCATGCCTCCTGGCCCTGTACTAGGGTGACCAGAACTGGGCTGCGAGGCTTGTTTCTGAGGAATGCTGCAGCCACCACTGCAGGGAAGTTGCATACTAGAGTGCTTTCCCATTTGATGTGCCCTTTTAACTGCACTTTTGCTGGATTATCATTACATGTAATAAATAGAACTAGATACTCTAAACAAAGTATGTGGCAACTTTCTTCTTTCATCCCCCATATTCTCCCTGAGAATTTGCTTTTTTGAGACAGAGGGAAAGAGCTGATAATGTAGGTTTTGCCCTCAGACCTTCAAGGGATCACACAAGAGGCCATGCTGCCTGCATATGAACCTGGGGTGCCTAGAGAAGGAGGACCCAATGCACTCACCCCCAGGCACTTGCAGAAATTACTGAAGCAATCTCAGAGCAGTTGTTATCTTTGAAGATTATGGAGGGTGTGTCAGATGCCAGAAAACTAGAAATGGACCAATAGTTTCTGAGCTGCAAAATGCAGAACAAGGAGGAGCTGGAAAAAATGCCTAACAAGTCAACTCAGTTTCATTTCCTGGAAAAGCTCCTCAAGAATTCAAACCCACGGTTCATAAACACCCATAAAATAATCAAGGCAGCAGTAGCAATCAATATAGATTTGTCAAGATAAAAATCTTGTCAAACCCATTTAATTTCCTTCTACAAACAGGCTCTGTGTGCAGAAGTGGTGGCTGCAATTTTGCTTGGTTTTTCTAAGGTGTTAGACAATTCTTCAAGCTAGGAAAATATTGTCTAGAAGAAATTGCTATAGGAGATGTGCCAAATTGGTTCAAAGACTATACTCAAGTAGTTCACTGGCTAGGTTTTGGTATCTACTGAGTGAGAATCTGCAAGATCTTTCCTAAGTACTGTTCCAATTTATGTTTTCATGCATGAGGTAGAAGATGGGATAGAGAGATTATATTCACAGGTAACATCAAGCTGGGAAAGGCAGCAAGAATATGGAGGGAAGGATTACAGAAAAATACTAACAGCTTGGGGAAGGGTCTGAAAAGGTGGGATGCAATGTCATAGGGATCGGTGCAATATCCTTCATTTATAACAGAACAACCACCTGCACAAACACAGCCTGAGTAACTAATGTGGAAGCAGTAATTACACAAGGAATCTGGAGCAGTGACAGTGGATCTCATTTAACATGAGACATCAAAGGGAAGTTAACAAAAAATAACTATTGTACAAGTAGGCATAAAACAGAAGGTAGTCTGCAAATCGCATCAGTAACTCTCACATTCAGCCAGAGCACTGCATCCACTTCTGGACACAGGTACGTGTGAAAATCATGCAGAGGAGACAGTGCTCTAGAAAAACATGACCAAAGAGGGAAGATTCAAATCACAGTACCACTTTGAAAAAAACAAAGGGGATGTCAGTATCTCAGAGAGATAATGTACGGAAGGGTATAAAAGTGTTCCTATGTGCACTGTGGACTGGAGAGGAGACAATGGGCAAAAGTTGCAGCATGGAAGATTGATGTTATAATATTATACTTCACAGAAAAATTTCAACTGAAAGGATTAATTAAGCACCATTTCATTATGGAGACTGCAGAATCTCCACCACCGGAGATTGGCACTACTATAAACTGAATGAAGTCCCTGTACTCTTCTAAATGGTTCAACTTCCTAACCTAGAGTCTCACAGAGCACACAAGCCTTCCTGCATTTACTGACTGACTATTTCCTTCTTCCATAGTCCCTACTTATGACACAGCAGTAGCTTTCATTCAAAATACTTTTCCTGTCATACAGTAAACTTTGAGATGATGTTGTTTACCCTTAAGGAAATTGTTAGCATTAATACAAGCAGTACACAGCATTTTCTGCATGAATAAACCTCTGTTTATTCATGTGGCCTCTCCCCAAAGACATGCAAATCTTCAAGCACAGTCCTAGATACACATATGTTCAGAGTTCAAAATGAGAAGGAAGGAAGATTTTCTTGCACCTGGCTGGACTCTGTCCCAGAGCATCGCACCAAGGAATATTAGCCCTCAATTGTAAAAATATTTCTGACAGGTCAGGTTTTGGCTCTTGAAGGCAGTAAATTGTGAAATTTCAGAGTCTTGCAAATGCTACCTCTAGCAGAAAGTGTAATTAAAGTACATAGATTCCTCTCACCAAAACTGCGTATGGAAAGCATTTTCACTTGATCAGTGTAAAGCTGTAAGTCTAACAGAGTAAGAGCAATGTAAGCACTAACACTTAAAAATCCTACTGTAAATATTATCACCATTATGCCATCAACCCATACAGTAACTGCAGCAACAAATGCCCAGATAACATCAAACACATATATCTGGGTTTCAGGCTGTTGATTTAAAGGTTGCTACTCATAATTTTCTTAGTTTATACAAAAATGAGACTTAATTGATGAAATATGTTGCAACTACTTCAAAGCATCTTACCTACTCTGAAAACCTTTGTTTCTATCGACCTCAGATTCACCCCTTCTCAGTATCAATGTCTTAATAGGATGCTGGAGGTCAAGCCATGGATCTTTAATAATGAAAAATATCAGCATGAGCATCTGGTAGTTAAGTACATCCTTCAAAACCGGAAAATCCTTCTCTTGAATGATAACATAACTGTTACCATCATAAAGGAGCAATACAGGGCATGTTTGCTTAAAGCTTCACTTTTTAATTTTCATATCACAGTAGCCAACAGTTACTTCTCTGTGAAAGTATCAGAACCGTTGTGAAGATCTGAACCAGAAAAGTTTCTCACTTTTGCGAAATGTAATTTTAAGGCGTTAAAGCCACAATTTATAATTAGCTTACAAGGAATGTGTGAGGCCTATTGCTTGGCATCCATGCAGACACAAACCAATACAGAATTTTAGTGGAGATGTTGGACATTGCAAAAATTGTTCCAAACCCTCAAGAAAGCTAAGTTAATAAACCATGTCTAGGCTAGTTACATTCATTCTTCCCACAGCAATTAGGGGGGAGAGGGTATGAATGTTGAAATGTGCAAGTCATTTTTTAATGTCTGTATCAATGAATGTTTGTTACTGGAGCATGGAAAGAGGGGCACACCTTCGTATAGCTCCCTTAAAATGTGCCAAAGCTGTTCTCCCCACCCCTACTGAGGTTGGAGTCAATGCAACATAGTAATGCAGGAATTCTTACTAGCTTGGCAGTAAGACTGCAGCCAAATATGCAAGCTATTCACTAATATTATCCAAAAATAGACAGCAAGCACAGTTTGTGATTTAGGGTTCACCTGGTAGAGACCTTACGGAGGAAGAAACCATTTGTGCTGAAATAGCAGAGGTAGCTTTACTAAGTGTGAAGAGTCTGATGGGGAAAGGAGAAACTTCAGCAAAACAGTGTAGTGAAAAATACTGAATCACAGTCACAGACTTTAACTTATCTCTCTTTGAGTAAAAAAGCAGCTATACAAAAGCTGAAGTTAGCGATTATCAATTTTCAATTGAGATCATTCTGTACTAACTCAGACACTTTAAAACTATATACATACAAGCTTTCAGCAGGTCACCCTCCCCCTTCCTGCTCAAAATAAGCTGGTTAATTCCTTTAAGCAGCCTACTCAATGTGATGCGCAAACCATAGTAAGTAATCAAGGATTTTGGGGGAAAAAAATCCAGTACCTCTCCTCACAATTAGCACAAGAAGGTTTTTCACTGTTAATACCCAGACTAATAAAAGCAATTAAATATCCATACTCAATCCATACTCTTTTTTATTTGGTTTTCTCCTAAATTCTAAAATACTCTGCCATGAAAAGGGAGTACAGACATGAACTGGTGCTACACTACCACTGCAAGGGAACAGCAGGATTGTATCTAGTGCAATGACTCTGTCTTCAAAGGAAAACAGGAAAGTCAGAAGGAAAACAGAGCAGCTCACAAGTTGCATTAGCTGCCACCCTTCTGGAATTGATAATTAATGGATGAGAGACGGTGCCAAGCAAATGACCTGTTCAGGTGTATTCTGAGATGGAGATTATTGATGAAATAAATATTTTGAATTTTGCAGCTCTCTAAAACATTGGTGAGCTTCTGTTACAATACACCCAAGGACAGTGACCTTACCAAGTACTTGTGCTAGATAAACCTTACATATGCTGACACCAACTATACCAAAGTTTATTGCTTGTATACTGACCAGCTTATACAGAACACAAATGTAGAACAAAATCATATATTAATTAATAGCATACTCTTAAGAAATCTAGTGAAGATGCAAGAGAATTCAAAACATATGGAGGCATTTTCCTTGACTGCACTCTATATTAAATAGGAAGATGTATTAGTTACAACTGGGAATTACTGTAGACAGCTATCTGCCACAGACATGCTGCAAGATATTTAACATTAGAACATTTATAGTGCAGATGAGGACCTGATCCAGAAATGCGCACTGCCCTGAGTTGCACAGATGCATCAGAAAAACTGTTTTGGTTCCCTCATTACAAAAGATGGCCCTTATCCCAATTAGAACACCATCTAAGCTTTAAGTTAGGCCATGAGTAAATAATGTAGTGTAGCACAGCTTGTTATATAGGATGGTTAAAGAGTAATACACAGCCCTGGTGCTCTAGGAGTTATTTTCTTACACCAGACCAGTTCTCTAACACTGGGTTTTGGCTAGATTTCAGTTCCTGCGCACTACATATAGAGCACAGAAGACTCATATCTAGGCTGTCTCTCCATTTCCAAAAAATAAATAGACTTTAGAGTAACAAGCTAATTGACAGAAGTTAAGACCAAATATGTCAGTTTTGAAAGAGATTATGAGAATGCAGATGGAAGGACCTATAGACTGACTTATCTGTATAAACTCCAGGAAAAAAAAAAAACCACAACAGAACTAGCAGAACATCAGATGCAAATTTGTACACATTTACCTACGTTTTACAATACATACAGCCATTTAAAACAGTTTATCTTCTAAATATTTTCCATCATTTTCTATCTCTCTTGAATCTCCAGTCACCATGTGCTTGGTCAGATTATTTTATGGATGCAAGGTATCTCTTTCCATTCGCAAACATCTCTAAGTACGAGGCCAAGATTTCACTCTGCGACAGCAAATACAGACTCACAGAAAGTTCCCACAGAATGTCTTTAATAATCAATAGACAATAAGGATGGCTCATGGGAATGAGAAGTGAATGAAATGTATTTGCACTGAGCTAAGAGTGTTAGAAGATAATTGGAGTCAGAAAATAATCCTTGAACTAATATTTTATTTCCACTGAAAGACAATCACTTCCATTTTGGTCATGATTGTGGACAGGGCGACGATGGCACTGACATGTGGCTTGGCGCAATGTAGCAGCACTAGAAATAGGAAGAAGGATGGCTGCTGAATCAATGTGCTTAGTTTAGATTCAACGTAGCAGTACTATAGAAATAGGAAGAAGGATGGCTGCTGATTCAATGTGCTTAGTTTAGATTCAACTAGCTAACAGCAAAGATGAGCAAGTAAGAGTATTTTTCTTTTGTATTTACACTGAAAGAAGTTGAGATGATTTCAGAGTGATTTCCAAAACACTTACAACATTGGTAAGATAGAACTCTTTCACCTTAGGGTTTAGACTCATTTATAGTTCTAAGAGTTAAATTAATCATGAAATTTAGTTTCTCCTTTAATGGTATCAACAATGACAGATAAGAATAGAATAAATAGCATTTTAGGCAGGATACTTTGTATTAGACCCTGCCATAGCTAAGACTTGCTTTATTGCATTGGACAAAACAGTAACCAGCCATGTTCTATAAATTACAAACCAGAAAATGAGGATAAATCTTCCCTTTTCATAGATTTACTCCTATAATTGCCAAGGTGTTCACATAGTACTGTGACAAGAGCCAAATGAGTACCCAGACAAGTTGAATCTTCTGCTCCCTAACACTGGGTAGCATCATAGCTGACATGATATCAATATGATCAAAGCAGACTTCTGTTCAGAGTGAAATAGCATTCAGACTGAGAAAGCATAATAAAATTGGCATCTGGGTCTTCAAAACAGCTTTTACAGGCAAGAATTCCTGAGAAGGAGCGCTGCACACAAATCTTCATGCAGAAGACACAGCATCAATTCTATCTGCAGCTGTTTTAGGCAGGAATATTATTGCAAGTATAATCTGACTGCATTTTAAACTGGATTTTATCCAGTGTTCCTACAATACCCCAAGGAGACTTGATCCACTGATGAATTGTAAACTGATTTTCATAGAACAGATTCAACATTTTTCAAATATCTTCTTTAATTTCCCAGTGACTAATGTACACTGTTTCCAGCAAGATGTTTTATTCTAGTAAAGAAAACCAAAGCTTTTAATTTAGGAAGTTCACCTTCTTCCTGCATATGCTGCATCTTCTCTCTCTTCCCAGCTCCCACCCCAAATGAAAACAGAGCTCAAGTCACAGAAGGGCTAAACGTGTCAGCCCAGCTAACCATAATGACTTTCCATCTTGCCAAATGCAGATTTATGCAGCAGAAGTTGCTGTCCCCAGACAACAGGACCTTTGACATTTTCAACTTAAACTTTCCAACTTAGCTATTATCACTTGGAAAAAGTTCCATTTTTTTCTTTAAAATGAGGACGCTGCAAAGATGCAGGAGAAATGACTGCAAATATTTTTGTAGGTAACTATCACTGATTTTAACAGGAGCTACTCAACCTCCACTGTCGTGGATAACTGTCTGAGAAAACTTACATATGTACATGAAAACAAACATACTGGTTTTGGCTTACCCACACACTTAAAATATTTAAATATTGCTTGAACCAGTAACTAATGAATCCGTACAAAGTTCAGTATTTCTTCATGATTCATTTTGCTCAGGTTTTCCCTGTGCTCCTACTCCAGGACTGGAACCCAGTCCCTATGTATAGCCTTGCATGGTCAAAAAGACAATGCATTGCCAAGACACTTCATCTAGCCACCGCCCTCCATAAAGAGGTCCCTTGTTTATGCTTTAAAGCCCTGATTTAAACCCTCTTGCTTCCTATACAGATTTGATGCAAAGGAGAATACAGTTGGGCACAGCCATCTCCTTCTCTGCGTAACAGGAAAGGAGAAGACAAACCATGGGTCACTCACCCCACCCCATTCCCCAAGGTGAGTAGCAGTAGCCAAAGGAACTCTGTAATTCCAGTTTCTGCCAGTCAGGATACTGACTAAATAAGTAAGTAAACGCTGCAGAATGATCTTATTGAAAACCCTCCAAATTTCAATACAGCAACAATCTCTTAATATTGTTTGAACACAAACCAGAGATTGAATGTTCTGCAATAAAATTTGTCAGTGACGCTAACAAAAATATTAAATTTCAGCAATATGCTGACTTTTTAAAAACGGACATCTGTTTATATTTAGGTGCTTCATGTGACTATATTCAACAACAATGAAAGAATGAGAGCATTCCTTCCCCCAAATCCCTCCAAAACTGATGGGCTCTTAATCAGCAAGCTGATTAAATTGAGAAATTAGCAGGAAATTGAAGGAAATCAAATCATGCAGTCCTTGTTCGAGGGAAACACTCCTACTGAAATTAAAGGGAGGAACCTGAAGTTCAAGTAATTGAAATCATTTGACATGAGTAAGGATTGCCGGATTTGGCACAGGATGAGTAAGGGATCCTAGACTGTCCCTCAATGCCTCTCCATCTTTGTCTTCTGAAACTTACCTGGTCTCAGGGCTTCAACAACTACATCATGTTGTATCACGATCTTGAAGTATGTAAAAGCAGAACCTTGCTAGAGTTGAGAAAGTCTGGTCTCACATCTGAATTACAGAAAATTTAAACCACAGGGATGAAAATGCTAAAGTACCTATCTGCTGTGATCCACTCTACCCACCCCAGCAAGAAGCATCACACCACTGAAGTGGTTGCCATTCAAATCTCCATTCTTAGTGCTGCCACACTACTGGCATGCCAGCCAGAGCAGCTGTGTAACACTTGTCTTCTGTAGGATATGTCTGTTGAAATTCAGCCCAGCCTGCTTTCAGTGAGCCCTACACCAAAGGCAGCTGTAGTTTTCTAGCAGGATTTATGCACTCCAGCCACCATAACCAGCAGTCCTGTTGCCAAGGTTCTGGGGAGTTCCTTGCCAACCATCCGAACATTCACAGCTGGCAAGGAAAACTAGAAAGCTTCAACCTTGAGATTCTGGGTTGTCACTGCTGTGACCCATTTCAGTGAGTGACTGAATATTTTTGTTCTAATGGGAAATTTTGAAGAAGTATTTGATGCCATTAGAAACAGAAACAGACAGTTTCCCAGCACAGTTTCAGAGCACATAGAAGATTGCAAAAAGTGCTTGAACTAGGAAATGAGGAAGAGATGAGGACAGACAGAGAGCATTAGGTCTGCCTGGGAACAACTGAAAAGTGTAAACATTGCCTGTCATTCCCATTAAGAAACTGGTATTCGCTTATTTATAGCTACTGATCTCTTATGTCTCACATAGATATTTTTGTGAGGACAGAAGATTTTCATAACAATTGAAATATATCATACATTAAAATTGTATGTTTTCACAATTAACAATGAAACAATTCTTGACAACAAACTGAATTCATACAGACAATTTAGTCAGCATTACTCAAATTACTTCTGGAAATAACTGAGATTTTCATGCACTTCAAATTTCAGGAAATTGAGAAAAATCACAGTGAGATCAGATTTTTTTTGTTCTTGTCTTATGCAAGTATAAATCTGAGCTATTGACGCTGAAGATTTGAAGTGTTTGAACAAAGGTTAAGAAGCTGGTTCCACAATTTTAAAGCATGAGATGTGAGTAAACTAGAATATAGTTCATAATGAGATTATCTTAAGGACCTTTCCAACCCTAACTACTCTATTCTACTCTACTCTATTCTATTCTACATATAGTACGTCACAGGATAAAAAGTAACCGATGATAATGCTAAACTGTAGGTACTTTTAGTATTATTTATTGATTTCCTAGATTGCCATTTGCACAAGCTATATATAAGCAAACTCCACAGAAATCTGTTTATACGATACCCCTCTTTAAAACCATCTTTTCTTACAGAAGTGAAAAGGCAAACAAAACTGGTTTCCTTCATTATAAATGTGCAAGGAATACACATTTCCAGTAATCTAAGTAATGCCCACTAATATGCTTCCACAAAAGAGCTAGATTTCATTTTACTGCCACTTAGGTAGTAACATCAACACTTTAATAATCGTATTTTCAGAGATCTATGTAAAATGATCCACCATATTTTGCTGCTGGCTGGCAAACACTACACAAAGTTAAGCAGCATTCAGATGCACTCAAACAAATAATAAGCTCTCCCATTCTGTATAGGACCACAGCCTCATACAATTCCCCTCTCCAGATGTACAAATCTGAGTATCACAGAACATAATCTTTCACCATCACATGAAAAAGGGTAGAATAGCAAAATTCCCATCAACAGTCAGCAGTTAACCTACAGAGCTTTAAAACATACCATGTCTTTTAGATATCTGCTATTGAAGAAATTACACTGTAATTGTAAGACCAACATTAATCACACTGAACAGTTTGTTTTTAAATGGTAGGATGCCCAAACTTTTTGTGCTATATCACAGCTTCCATAATGCTGCTGTAATATACTAATAATTGTAAGCATACACAGTGGATTTCACAGGCAAGACACCTGCAAAATCTCAAAACTTATTTTATCTAAAATATATGAGCAGAAAAAGCAGACAATCAACAACATACACTTATGTGGGATCCTAGCATCTGCTCAACTTACAGGCTGAATGTTTAAACTAAGTTAGGTGAGAAGCACAGATCTATTTTGGAGATTAGTTTGAAATCATCTCATGTTAGTTAAGTCTTAGTTCTTGCACCTTTTGCTGCTCCCATGGATACTGGGACACAATTCTCATTCGTGGTGAAGTCAGCTTCAGAGGTTTCCTTCATACCACCTTCTCTTCAGCCACTTGTGGGAATTAGTATCAGGAGATGGGATCATCTTAGTTTGGTTGCACTGCCAAAGCCAACGAACTGTGTGGTCACACTTTACTAAAGAAGAATTGACAAAAAAGCCTTACAACAGTCCAAATACTGTGGTTTTACCTGGCTGTTTAATATGGACTAAAATGGTCCTTTGGAAAGTGAATAAGGCAATTACCTGAGGAGAATATCTTCTATAAAAATATGGGAAACTCCATCCACCAGCCATTAAATATCAGCAAATAGAAAAAAAAGAAAGAAGGTGAAATTACTTCAGGATTGTGGTTGTGATGCTTATTTCTTCCCTAAGCCTCAGAAAGGAAATTTTAAGTTTAAAACATTAGCAACAGCGCTATCGGCTCTGATGATCAGCACTGATGGATTTGATATTTGGCAAAGCCTGTCTACCTTCTTAGATTTCAATTCTGGACACTTAAGCTGTGGGACAGCCCTCTTCCAATAATAAGCTGAGGTGGGCACACTTAGCCAGTGCATAACCATTGGAAAAGCCATAAAACAAGCAAATGAGATGGCAGCAAGGCTTATTGTCTTCACTTAGCTTTTGTTGCTTCCGTCTCTGAAATGCTGACTGAGACTGTTTGAAGGCAAATGACAAGAGGGCACTGCACTTTTCAGATGTCAACAACCAGTAAGTAGGATCATTTATGCCATTTTTATGCAAGTCATGACTCCTATTATTGCTTTTACTAAAGGTCAGAAAGCCTGCAGATCAAACAAATATATATTTCCAGTCAGGCAGCCAGCCAGCCAGCCTACGTGTATTTTGAGACATTCGATGGTACGGGAGTTCTGGGGTTTTTATGCTAACCTGTAGACCTCACATCTGGTTACTGGGAGCAGTCAACAAAAAATCCCAAAGTAAACAGCACTCTGATTTATTTCCTGCTTTGCTTTTAGACTTTGATTCTGCAATCATATTTATACATGCTTACTTCTGAAACATTAGCAGTCCCTCATTTATTTGGAATATTCACCTGACTAAAGTGAAGTACAGAGGAAGATAGTAAGAAACATCCATTTTCAGTGGCTTTTGGTTTTGTTGTTGGGATGCTGGAAGGCTCAGCTTTCTTCTCTTTGGTAGATTACTGCAGAAATTGCAGTTAAGTGACAGACCGTGTTTGAGCTTGCTTTTTGCCTACTTCCATTTAATGAAGCTCACAGAGATCAAGCTGATTGTCCAAGGTCACACAGGGAGAAAATGGCCCCATACGATTACATCTCTTATTCCGCTCCCTCATGTTCCTGCAGTTCTTTATGCTGAATCACGTGGCAAAGTTAAATCTTCTTCCTGGAAAGCTTGCTCAGTTTCTCCCCCATTCTTCTGGTTTACATCACTCCATTGCTTTTCTAGAGCTTGAAAACAGTATGTGACTCAGTGAGCTTTTTCACTTCTATTGTATTTCTGAATAATAAGAATTACTGCGTAATTAAACCACATCTTTCAGTATTTATTTTGTTTCTTTAAGAGCTGCCCCTTTGCAACAGCCTTTGGAAGTCTTGAAACTAAACTGGTTTTTAGTTCCTTTTGAAAAACACTGGGGTTTTTTCTTGCACTGAATTTATTTGGTTTCTGTATTTGTGGACTACTTTATTTAGAGTTGAATGATCTTAAGGGTCTTTTCCAACCTCAATGATTTTATGATTGTGGAAGGCTCAGCTGGGATTAGCAACCAACTTCTACAGTAGAAAGAATAGGGGCTCTAACCTGTGCTTAAAAACTATCTATTTTATATGACCTTTAAAAGGATATCTATATTAGAAGACTTCATAAGCACTTACTGACAAGACAGGCATTCTGCAAAATGGTTACTGCTTGCAGCTCACATTCTTAGACTGTGAGCCCATAATCACTTTTATGTAGGTCATTTGTTCCACAGAAGTTTCTACTCCTTTATTTGAACTGATTCCTTCAAAGAAAATATATGGATGCACATGGAAACATGCAGCACCCCAACAATGAACTAAAGGCAGCCCAGAGCAAACCTCACAGACAATTGCTTAGCAGAAATATACCACAGTCTTAGAATTAAAGGAATCCTGATTTGGCCTACATAGCAAAGTGTGCATGGCTAATCTAGCAATACAAAAAGTATTTCCAGCCCACTGGAAATATTTCCAAATTCAGAACAAGTGAGGCAACTCTTGGAAGAAGCGGCAATGAGCGATTCACATCTTTCTATGAGGTAAACTAGTCATTTCAATTTGTGATTTATTAGGAGTATTAAGGGCAAGCTATTAAAATCTCCACTCTCTGGATCTCAAACAAGATCATATTCAGAAGAGATTCCACATGCTCAGCAACTTAAATTTGTGTAATCATCTAGATAGCATCAGGATTCTTGATAGTTGTAACCATACTAACATAAACTGAAGGGTTAAAAAGATACCACTGGCCAGCATGACAAACAGTATTACCTTTTCTTTTGTTACTCATGGAGAACTAAAAATATCACTCTCTCCATCCTTCAAGGTACTGACAGCCCCACTTGTCTCACATTCAAAAGAATGGACAAGATTTTCCTGTCTTGATAACCACAGACAATGGAGATAGTAGCACTTCAAAAAAACTACTTCCAGGAATTGCAAGTGCAAGGTTGACTACAAGATCGAGTTCCCATTTCCCAAAGCAACCTGAAGACAGAATATATTCCTGAGGGATAAGTCATTATTAAATACAGAGCTTGATGCAGTTCATACAAAATCTACAGGTAGCCTGCACCCACAATGACTAGATCAGCTCCT
Organism: Psittacula echo; assembly: GCF_963264785.1. NCBI lineage: Eukaryota > Metazoa > Chordata > Aves > Psittaciformes > Psittacidae > Psittacula > Psittacula echo. Next base: position 7,170,935 of record NC_137741.1, on the reverse strand, counting down.
CAGTGGGATACAGAGTGTTTCCTTCTCCCTGACACCTCTCTGGCTAATTACAAGAGAGCATACATACATGCAGGTATGGGTTGACAGACTCACATACTAAAGGTGGCTGGATGCAATCTAGGTGTTGTGCCTTTACTGTACAGCAGCAGTTGCATGATCAGGTGAACCAATATGGCTTGCTCCATTTTCACTCGACAGCATCCTGTTTTGGTTTTGCCTTATAAAGTCAAGGCAACTTCTCCTCCTTTGCCTTAATAAAGTTAAGGCAACTTTTTACCAAAATGCCTATGTATATATTTGAGATCCATCATCTTTCTGCATATAAGTTGTCTCTGAAAACAATGAACAGCTTTCTACACTCCCTCATCCACACCATGCTCAGCAATTCAAGTGTCTCTTCTTTAGGGCCTTACTAGAAACTGACCTACTGGCCCCAAATGACCATTTGCAAGGTCCAGGAACACATGTAATATCTTTTTTCATGAATTTCAGTGTATGATATATGAAAGAACTAGTCCATACAAATTTCATAGCTCAACAAGCCTACAAGTAGCGTGTACCGCCCTTCTAAGAAAAAGGCAGAGGGATCAGTTATCAAGACGTGACTGGGAAGGAGCCAAATTATTCCTACCTAAGGAGGAGTGAATCTACAGGGAGCCTCTTGATTCCTTTGGTAGGCCAAGCAGCAAGACTTGCATCCAAGTCATAAATTTAACTCTGCAGAAGAGAGGCTGCTTCAGACTCTGGGCGTGGTGTCAACTCCTCCTGGGTTAGGGAGAAAGGCCAACACTCCACTGGCCTCAGAAATCAGAATTGCTAAACACTCTGCTTAAAAAACACTAGTAATGAAACATGTAAACCTTCTGAAGCAAAAACTCCAGGTATTACTTGCTGATGTAATGCAACTTATTCCAAATGCTTGAAACAGTTACCAACGCTCTTTGCAAAATAACTCATTTAGAAAAGAGAAAAAAGAAATTAAGGAGGAAATGAATAAATAAATAAATGGTCTAATTTCATAGAATCATAGAATAGTTAGGGTTGGAAAGGACCTTAAGATCATCTAGTTCCAATCCCCCTGCCATGGGCAGGGACACCTCACACTAAACCATGCCACCCAAGGCTCTGTACAACCTGGCCTTGAACACCGCCAGGGATGGAGCATTCACAACCTCCCTGGGCAACCCATTCCAGTGCCTCACCACCCTAACAGCAAAGAATTTCTTCCTTAGATCCAATCTAAACTTCCCCTGTTTAAGTTTGAACCCGTTACCCCTTGTCCTGTCACTACAGTCCCTGATGAACAGTCCCTCCCCAGCATCCTTGTAGGCCGCCTTCAGACACTGGAAGGCTGCTATGAGGTCTCCACGCAGCCTTCTCTTCTCCAGGCTGAACAGCCCCAACTTTCTCAGCCTGTCTCCATACAGGAGGTGCTCCAGTCCCCTGATCATCCTCGTGGCTCTCCTCTGGACTTGTTCCAACAGTTCCATGTCCTTTTTATGTTGAGGACACCAGAACTGCACACAATACTCAAGTGAGGTCTCATGGATAGCACATAATCTCACACTTAAATTATTTTGTAGTCATTACTATTAAATGCATACTTAAAATTAAATACCTGCTTTAATAATTTTCTTAGTTGGGACAAGAGTTTAGTCAAGGGCATTTGTAACAAAAAGTTTCATTCTAGTTAAGGGCAAACAATGCTTTTTAGAAGTGTGTGAAACACTCTTCTAAGCAGTGTTGCAACAGATAGGCTAAGTCTCTGGAAAAAGAATAATGAAAATAGTTATTTCGCTAATATGTGAATTAAGCTTTGTGGTCTTTGGTGCTTTGTCTTCATGAGTTTTAGTTCCAACAGCATGATAACAGGCACAGTTCCAGCCTTAAAAGGGGGTTGTTAGAATGCTTTGGTTTTTTTATTGTTAAGGCCTGATCTGATGCTATTGCATTCATTATGAGTTTTATAATCAACTTTGATGGAAGCAGTTGGAACCTAAGTGAGTTTATATGGGAAACAGACTTTTTTTTATTACTGAAAAAAAGTATAACATTGGGCAAATACCATCTATCTGTACAGGGCCTAAAAGGAGTCTTTTACGACCTAAAGATCATTTTACCTTTTCCAACTGACTGAAAAAGTAACTAAAAGTTTTGGTGTTTCCTTTGTATTTTTAGCAAACAGTTCACAATTTTTTTGAGTTTTTTTGGAGACACTTTCCATTCTAAGGTTTTCTCACTGTGTGATTTGTTTGGGATAGTCTTTGTCTTGCTATGCTTGTTTACTTTTGGGCCAGGAGAAAGACGAGGAACTCTGTGCAGAACTAAGCAACCCTTTAATTCAGTCCTCACCTGCAGGGTGGCTCATAATTGAAACATCTCCTCATTACAGATTCTCCACAGTTTGGTTAGATTCTAACCTAAAAGGTTTGTTACTACTGAAAGACCTTACCTCAATTGTGTCTGACAACTGACTGCTCCTGTATTAACCTGTTTGATATAAGAAAGTTTTAGGAGTAGCTCTTTACATGAAAGCTTGCTACTGGATTCAAGGCTGCATGAAACCAACTCAGTTTCAGGTTTTGGAAGAAATACTAATCTTATTTTAAACTAATGGACTGGCACATGGGACCACATCTAAAACCTGCAGCAGTCACATTTGCTTGATCCCTGTGAGCAATCCAAGCACACCTTCTGGCTTTTTTTTTGGAACATCCAGGCCCATTCCATCCAAAAATACTGTGGGCACTAAACCCCTACACAAATAAAAAGGAAAACTGACAGAAAATTCCCTGATGCTCCTAAGACTGGAAACACTGACTTTCGCATATGCCACCTCTGGGAACTGTACAATTAATTACATCAGTTGCTGTATATAAGTTCTCTCTTCTAAAACATTTGAATGTGCAGTTTGGAACCCGGCTGGACCTCTAAATGGCTGGGTAATGATTTTAAAATATGTATTTGCCCAATGGAGTTATTAAGCTGTTTAATGGTAATACATATTTGCTACTCAGGCATGTACCACTAATAAAGTTTCTTATAAAAACATCTTTAACAAGTAATTGTTGTTAGAGGGCAGGAGCTACTTTTCAAGCACTCAGTTGCATCAATTTTATTTGCAAAGTACCAGCCTTAAGACATGACCCACTTCTCTTGTGCAAAATAAGCTGGGTTTGATTCTAGGATATGCAATGGATCTGTTATTTCAGAACCTGACTGGACATGGCCTTGGGCAGCCTGATGTCGTTGACCCCACCTGAGCTAGGGGCTCAGGCACACGGCTTCCGCAGGACCCTTCTGACTTCAACTGTTCTGTGACTTACACTGCAGGTAACAGCCTCTATTTTGAGCCAAATACTCCCATTCTAAGTAGCTCATATTTTCTTTCAGATATCCCTTTATGAGTAGGCAAACTTACTCTGTACATCAATAAAAACACCACCTTGCCCTGAGATCTTGCCAAAAAAACCTTATGTGCATTGTACATATACATAAAGACATCCATAGCAATTAATTACATCTTCATACCACAAGATCTGAGTAATTTGTCATCATTTCATGCAGTGTACCACAGAATATTAAACAATAATACAGACAGGCAATATTCCCATTTGGAAGATAAATGCCCAAAATTAGGCAATAAAATTCATTCTAAAGTTGCTTAAACCACACATGAGATTGACAAGATGGAACTGCATCCACAGTTCATCCACACAGTTAAGTCAGAAACATCTCTGTATGTTCTAACTCTACAATTTTATCATCCATATGACTTCCTGTAACAAAAGCATCCAGTAGTGCTTTCCTAGCTGTTTGGACTTTACCTTAAATGTCACAATATTTGGTATTTTTCTTAAAGCTGCAGATAAAAACATGACAGTCTCCAAGTCCATTTTAAAAATTACTTTTAGATTTTCACGTGTGCAGAGATAAGGTTTTTTACAAAACTTATCAAAGTTTTTTTCACACAACTTTATCAAAGGCCAAAAATTTAGTAAGTGAACAAAAATCCCTCCCCACAATTCAATTTTTGAGGCTTCATAATTTCAGTGAGCATTCATGTTTTTCAAGACTGTAGTTAGACTACATACATTGTACAACAACTATCCACATGACAGAAGGTGAAGAACAAGAATCTTGAAGGAAAAAAAAACAACTCTGAAAAAGGAAGTAAACATTTTTTTGTTATGAAAAGCAATTCTCTACTTTTCCTTGCTGTAGAACACAGGGCATGACCTACAGGACATACATCAACACATACTGTAAATACTTTGCATACTTTCTCCACCCTTACACACAGAAAAGCACCCCTCCAACTCACAAGCTCATGCAAGCCAAAGAGGTCTAACATTTCTAATGCACTCTGGATAATGAGCAGAGCACTCTACAACACAGGATGCTAAATTTCCCTTCACGCATCTGCACACTCTCCCATATAGACTGTCTCCCAGAAGAGCTCATACAGACACATCTCCATCCTGTTCCTGAAAGATTCTACCCAGTGTTATTTTAGCAGCTGACCTGAAATTGCTCCCCACAGCTTCTTACTAATTTTATTCAATTTATAGATTCAGCTCATCACTTAAAAATGCCTCCATGGGTGTTAATTTTATACTGCTGAGAGCCTGTTCATCCCTGGAACCAAATGGGCACCTACAGGCATTAAGTCTGATTTCTCTTTGTGTTCTCTATCCAGAACCAAAGCTCAAGGGCTGTCGTCAATTTACTTCTTTCCTTTTTTTCCCCCCAAACTGGGGAATAAAATTAATGTGTATTTTATAGCCTTGAGCCGAACTGAACTCTGAAATCAGACTCAATCCTGACTTATGTCTTTTGACCTTTTAGACGAAGAAATACGCAATCACCTGACTGGGTTCTTCATTGTGAAGTTAGAAGACACCATATTTCCTTTAAAAAGACACAAATATAGCATCAATGTATCTATTAATAACAAAAGATGACAACTTCTCAATTCTGAGCACTTTCAAGAACGAGTTCTGATGTGAGTCTTACAGCTCTTTCTTTTGAGTACATAACCCACTGAATTTAGGAGCTGCAACTGACTCACACCTGTAAAACCAAAATCAGATGCCAGCCTACAACTCTACTAGTGAACTCATCTTCCATTCATATATAATTCAGTCCTCCTTTCTTTCACACAATTTGGTACTCCTTTGGGCTTTCCTGGGGTACAGACCATAAGCAAGCACTATAGACACAACGGGTCAGGCTTTCACATAACCCACAATTGTTCCCTACACTTCAGTCAAATATATTTAAAAATGTATTATAAAATTGAAGAAAATAACACATTCAAATGCTTTGAATCAGATCTGTTATGTTAATGGAAAGGACCTTAAGATCATCTAGTTCCAACTCCCCGACCAGGGGGTCAAGTGCATTTGATGAAGTTATTTTATTTAATTGCACTTTACTCTCTATCCTTATTGAGGAGACAACACAAAAGGGGAAACTGCCCATGCAGAAGTTTGGTTTTTATTAATGATCACTACAAGAGCCTGTTGTTTTCTCCTCATTTCCTGAAAGCAGTCACCTGCTGCAGAGTCACTCACGGCCTGTTCACCCATGATGATCAGCCATCCAGAGTTAAACTTATTCTGTGACAGCAGCTTGCCTTTAGTCAGTGACCAAATGTGAAAGTCATTCTGGATGATTTTCCAACAGTTTACTCACTTCATTTGCAGTGATCATATGGGAATTGCTATTTTCACATCACATCTCCTTAGCCAGCAAGAAGAGCAGCACATTCAGGGGACACTGGCTAGAACATGAGCTGAGACCTCGCAGCTCAGCCAGAACCAAAGTGAGATCCAGTTTCTCCAGGAAATCATTTTTAGGACTGAACTAATGAAACTGGGATTTCTCAATGACACCAAGTACATTTTTAAATGCTGATAAATACAACAGATGTACCTACATTGTAATTTTAGTTTGGATAAGGAACTTGCTTTTGATGCAAAATTCCCTCCAAAATCCCTTCTAACCATTCTTAGTTCATATTGCCAAGCAATCTCTAAACACACAACCTGGATTCCTTTCAGATTATATTTATCCGGAAGAAAATCTCCTGATAAACTGCATTTAGTTCATGGGGTCAGACCACAGCTAACCTAAAGAACAACTCCTAAAATGTATACATTGCAAATACTGGGTCCTCAACATAGCCATTTTTCTCTACGAAAATTCACACTCCTACTGCATGTAGTACAGTGTCAGTACAGCCTTGCTTTATTTAATTAAAGCATTCTATGTTAAGATGAGTAACACAGATCTACATTAGACTTTTGTAATTTTTCTTGTACTTTTAGAAACAGATGAAAGAAAATGGTTTAATAATTTAAAAAATTAAGAATTAATCAATCTCCAAAGCATACTTAGCTTTCAACAAAATTGGATTCTTCATGCTTTATATTTTTACACACATTTAAATAACATATTTTAGAATACATATATTTATAGATCACATGTTCTTGTTTGATATGTATGCCTGATTTCAAATCCTCATGAAACAGAAATTCAAATGAACTGATGGTTGAAAAATGCTGCTCAGATACTGTATACTTGGATGATTGTTGAAGAACCAAAACTTCTGCATCTTAATGATAACTACTTTTTACTGCAGCAGAAATCTCAATCTAAGAAGTTAAAAGAATACGAACATTTTTATTTTCTAACTACTTCTTACGTACCCAAATATCCTGCTGACCTGCCTCTTCAGTGCCTGCGTATCTGCACTGGCCCTAGAATGAGACATCTAACCTTTGAAAAGTATTATTACTGCAGTGTGGTTTCATATGTTATAAACTGATACAAGGAATGTTACATGAACTGTGACTAAAGGCAAGTAAGGTTCAGTAATACAATGAGAGCTTTTACTGAAGTCTCACAATGTCAGATATAAGTGCAGGAGCCACTTCAGACACAGACTTTCAGAAAAGATCACCCTGAATAATCCTATAAAAAAAAGGTCTTTTAGGTAACAGCAGATTACTTATTTATCCTTATGCGAAGTCCATCTCAAAAATCTGACAAGAGGCAACCGTCTCAGAAGCAGTAAGTCTGAGGAATTTTTCTCAGAAAAAAAGGTAGGGTTTTTTTTTGTCCCAATTCATAGTAAAAGAAACACAGAAGAATAACCATCATAACAGAAGCATTACTGAAGTGGCACTTTGTAATAGCAGGATGTGTCTATGAAACCCATATTTTCACTATTACTTTAATCTTAAGAGACCAATTATCTTTGGCTGTAGAAAAATCCTTTGAACCTTGGCCTTATTCTTAACAACACAGCCTTTTCTTCTCTGAGAACTTAACATCAGCTTTAAACCTCTATTTGCAATTCAGGCACCTGTTCCGTATGACTCTGTAGAGGACAGCTAGCTTTAACAGACAGTGGAGGTATAACCTCTGGCATGTATTAGCATTATCAATCTTGCTAATACTAGAAACATTTTAAATTGTCTATGATGTAGATGTATATGTCAATTGCCAACCTGTGCCAATCCTCAGGTCATCATTTTCATTGCAACTGATGCCTATGCTAACTAGATTAGGCTATTACAAATATAGAAACATACGCTACCTTCATTTTGCCATCCAAATTCAATATCCAGCAATAACTGTGATCAATCTCCAATATAAACAGCTCAACAAAAAGTCAACTTACGTGTGAGTGCAATAAATATTTCAATAAGCAATTATGCAACAATTTTGTGAATTATGCAGCAATTATGTAAATATTTCTTTACACATTTAGTGACATTATTGTAACATTGCAATAATTTATTGAAATATTTCAGTATTTTAGATGCTGCAATAAGTATCTTAATACATATTGCAGCATAGTTTCATATACCACAACCTGGACAACATTTTCAGTATATGATATGAGCTATGCATACACCCAGCATTTCCTTCAAATGCAAACATCACACAAGTCTGTACACACACAATTCCTCAATTAAATGGCAGGGGTTGATTTACCAGTGTATAAATAATACTAACTGCTGCTAGGCTTAGCCACATAGTTTTAGATTTTGTTTGTGCACAGTTCAGTGAACTAAAAGACATATTTCAGTGCTGGTAACCGTTTCTTTTTGTCTCTTTGTAAACATTCATGCCATGAAAATGGACCTCATATAAACAGATAGATTAGAGGTACACTTCATCAGAATTAGTATCAACATGTAAGAATAAAAGCAAAAACTTACTTGTGCAAACAGTTTTGTCTGCAAGAGTCTGCATGTTTTGGGCAGTATTCACAGGACTTGTAAAGTCAGAATAGCTGGCCTGATTTTGAATTTAAAAACGCTTTTTAAGTCTTCCACCATATTTTCTTTGTTATGATTCTGCTTACTAAAAGCTGCTATAACTGAATTGCTGGTTATCAACTTGGGACTTTAAACTCTCAGGGACAGTAGGGTTACTGATTTTTCCAGTCCATTAATGCCAAATTCAATGTTGCAGGTCTTCAATGCTAACCCACCACTCCTGTTATTTCATTTGGAAACCAGTAACATGTGCTGTTGTCGCTAAGAACTTCAGTAATTTCTGTTGACTGAGGCAGTAGTGGTAAAAATACAGAATCAATGCTACTACTGGATGAGCCAGAGTTGACTTCACGGTATAGTGGGTATTAGAAAAAGGGCCAAAAGCAATCCTCTAATAAAAGATCATTCTATCCCTAAAATTCCCTGAGGGATAATCCTAAATGTTAACTGGAGATTTAAATGTTACTCTAGGCTATACAGTAACAGCAGGCATATACTTTAAAGTACAGTACACAGGATTACCTTTCCTGTCTCAGCCATGCAGGGCTGATGTGAAGTATGTATACTGATGAATTCTCTATGCTTTACAGTATGCAGCACATGAACAATATTTTAACACCAAAGACAAACTGCTACTACTTTATACAGTGGGATTTTGTTCTCCTTATAAGAGTTGATAAGAAATGTTATCTTCTGCTGTGGAATTCCTTGAACCAGATAATAGTGAAATGCACTAGAGTTGGGCTGTACAAACATGCAGGAAGTTGACTGGTCCTTCCCAATTTACCTCTGTGAATGAGCAACACATTGTGGACTAGCTCCAGGATGTGCCCTTGTATTTGAAATAAAGACTAAGGGATTATCAGTATAAAAGAAGGGTAAGTAAGAAAGAAAGGGGAGAGAAGAAATTCAATACACCAAGCAATAAGTAATCCATATTGCTATCCAGTATGAGGCGGTAGAACTAGATGATCTTCAGGCCCTTTCCAACCCTAACTATTCTGTGATTCTGCAGTGCTAGAAAACTAACACTGAACCAGTCACCAGAGAAAGACAAACTTTCTGGAAGTCTTAGACCCAGATCTTCCTTTCATAAATGATGAAAGAAATAATCCCACTTCCCTTCCAATTATTTTAAGCTAAACACATACAGTAAAAGTAACATTCAGAAACTTAATGCATAAACACACAGAAATACTGTAAGTACATAAAAAAGGATTAAGAATGCTAGGTAAAGTTGGTAAGGGTTTCAGAAGAAGTAAGATCAAAATAAAAACCCCAAACCCAAGTCCAGGAACTAACTCATTAAATAAGACAAACACCTGACAGTGAGATTATTATGGAAAATTTTCCCAAAGAGAATTAAGACCATTTAAACTCAGAAAATTACGTTCTAAATATATAATGAAATAGAGGTTGTATAAGTTAGGTAAATCAGCACATCGCTTTTGACTTCCCTATTAACTTTCTGTATGTTCATGGAGATAAAATTAGTGGTTTTTCTATGTGTTTGCTGCTGCAATTCAGATTTGATTAATGGATGAGCCCTGGGAATCTTATTCTCTCACATACTCTTTGAACTCCATGGTAACAACTACTTCTGTGTCAAGCAACGACTGCTGTGTAGCAATAGCTCATACAGAATATGATTTTCTCAAACATGCTACGATTGACCTACTGAGGAAAAAGGATGCAAAAAGCATGTTCCTCTTCTGACCTGCTTTTATCTCTCATAGCCAATACTATCTCTAGCTGACCAAGTAGAAACAGTCACTTTGCTGAATCGTATGCCACCATTTATACCACACTGAATTTGCCAGTCTGTTTGTATATACATACATGGTATATACATATACATACACCATGCTGTATACAAAGTGAGGGATAAGAAAACAGCTGGGGTTTTTGCCTTCCAGTGGCAGTTTCTGGAACAATATATACAACAAAAGGAATTTTATCTGATTGCTCTGGACCCTTAAGATTCTCAGATCTAGCTGTATTTTTCAAACCTGCCCTTAGAGTAGTGCTTGTGTATTTCCTTATAGCAAAATTAAAGATCGTGGGGCAGATCCTCAACTGGTGGAAACTACTATTGCACCATCGTTGTTAAAACAATGTAGAACCAGCTGAGGTTCTGCTTTAACTTGCTATCAGTGGAAAATTATGGCTTTTTCTTCCTTACACATTATAATTCATCAATACAGTTTACCCGGACTGAATAATACACTATAACATTAACTGCAACATTAGCATTATTAATTACAATGTAAAGACTGCAACAACCCAGAATAAAACAGTGATGTGCTTACTTCAGCCTAAACTTGAACTTCTGATGCAATTCAATTCAAAAGCTTTTCTTCCTAAAACTAGTTTTGAAACGGAGCACTGCCTTAACTAAACAGAGGGCCATTTCATTGATGGAAGACTTTCTGGGCACGCAACAAAGCAAAACATGTTTTCCAAGGCCTAAAATTACAGCTGTTACAAGTGCCGCATTTAAATGGGGGAAATCTGTGCAAACCAACCAGGAAATACTGCAAGAGAATTGGTGGAGCTGAACTGAAAATGCCATTGCAAATTGCTTTTGAGGAAAAGAGAAACTACACCAAACAACACAGCAAATTCCTCTCCACATTATTTTACAAGTGCGTTGGAAGATGATGGTAATTAAAAAGTAACCTCAACTGAAATGTATCCAGCAGCTGAAAACAAACTAGTGGCTTGCTTCATCTTCTTGTAGTGCCCATTTAATCAGTTCAGAATTGGGCTTCTTTTCTTTTCAAATGACTTGGCCATGTTTCCATGTATCTCTTGGAAATGACTGAAGTTCAGGAATATAGTAAGCACTGTCTGTATGCTGTCTGTCACTCTGGCACTGAACCATTTTTAACTTGGTCTGAGGTGCTCCTGACCAGAAGACAACTCACCTACAGAACCTCATAAAAAAGATCCCCTCAAACCCCCAAAATCTCTCTATCCTCTATGCTAAGAGCACAAGAATAAAAACCCCTTTTGATTCTTACTGTTCTTTTTATTCTCTTTCTGTGGCACAGCAAAAGTAACAAATACAATGAATTCAAAGGTAATGTTGTAAATACCAATTTTTATTCCAGCTCTTCTCAATTCAAAGATTCATGGCTATCATAGCCCCCAAAGGTCCAGGCGTAATCACTTAATCTTGCCATCTACATAGCATGCACTGTACAGTTGAAACCCTTAGGATATGTATTTGTCCACATGAACTATGATGTACCTTTCAGAATGAAAGTAATTTGACTCTTGACACCCTTCCAAGTTAAATTCTTGTAGTGGAAAAACAATGAAACACAAAGGTTTTCTCTCCTTAGGCCTTTAACAAAAACAGCCAGGAATGCTCCAGTCCTGAGCTGGTTTTGACTACACCAAGCCAACACGGCCAACTCCAACAGATCCGTACTGAAGCGTATCCCTCTTGACCTGACTGGTCACACCTGTGCAGCACGGTGGTGTGGAGTTTTACCAAACACTCTTATCAGTGCACTCAGGCTTCCCAAAAGGAAAGCAAAACTCCTATCTTCATATTATCAGGTTACTTCACCTGATAATAGGTACTCTGAAAACACAGTGCAGTTTGTTTCTTTTCTGCTTGTTGGTTTTTGTTGGTTTTTTATTTAAGTAGCTAGTGCAATACTGACTTGCAATCACCATCCACTGATGATTGTAGGTTTCTTTGAAAAGTTACGTATTCTTTTGTCTCTGCACATTTTTATCTAATTTTAACTTTTTTACGTATTAACAGAAAGCATCATGCCCAGAAGTGGTTTAATGTTTCCATGACAAAATTTCATAATGAAGACCTCACATTTCTCAGGCTTTCTGGCACAGCTAAAATTAAAAGGAAAAAATCAATGTTTTAAAATTAGATATTTCAATATTTTCCAGTCCCACAGTGCTAATAATGCTGGTATCTTGCAGGGAATCTAGTGCTTTGCAAGTAGAACGGAATGCCCTATCCCACAGTTTATTAATATATCTCCCAAATTACCTTGGCAAAAAACCTTTTTTATTACTTTTATACAACTCTGTAACAGTTTAAAAATCTATCTTCAACCTTCTAATATCAAAATGCCAACTCACTTCAGAGCGCACCTTTCTTTCAAAACAGTAATGGATATTGAGAGGTAAGAGGGAAAACAGTTCTTTCAAGGTTTTTTTTTAATTCCTTATCAATTACTATTTCTCATTTTTTACCAGCTAAAGCAATTATGCATTGTCATTGCATGTAAAAGCAGAAGAAACTGAATTCACATTCAGGTTTCCTAAAGTCCAAGTGGCACAGAGAGTAACCAGGTTAACTATTTTGCCCTGTAAACAAGAGCACTGTTAACAATCCACAAGAGCTGGCTTAAGCATTGCAGAAAGGTTCAGACACTGTAATTCTGCAGCAGCTGATGGAGAGGATACCACTCTGATTCTTGGCCTGCTGCTCTCAGACACTGGTCCCACAGCCACACGAGCGGCAGTTGTGGGTCTCAGCTCCTCAAGCTGCCACTGATCCCCACTGAATGTTGACAGGTTCAAACTACCTGTATTAAATCAGAGCAGTAAACTTCCTGGCTGCATTAGTGACTACAGCAGGCATCTAACAGCAGCAGCACTTGAGCAGCCAGCCAGCACACAGAGGTAACTTCCGCTGTCCCATCGCTGGGAGCAGTTACCTTCAGCAAAGCTCAGGGCAGAGAGCTGGGTCAGGAGTGCATTACAGACACGCTGTTAAATCAGAAAGAGTCTATCTGTTACGCCCCTTGTTATCCCTCACTGGGGAGCTGCACCAGATGAAGTTCCTTGCAGTGCTCCCTCACTGTCTGATGGATCCAACATTGCTGCTTGCCTTCCTGAATTTGAGAAGCTTTTACAGTGTGTTGTACTGGGGGGGAAGGCATTTTGATGATGATTCAGATTCTTCATGGTTAAAATTCTGCATTTTTCTGAAAGCAACTTCAAGGTGTGACTGACTGGACCTTAAAAAAACTAGAAACAAAATACCACCACAAAAAGAACAACAAATACAAACAGAAGGCATTGGACACTGTCACACAATGGTAATATATTGGTATAATGGTATAACACATTGCTATTCAAAGAAGGAACAAGTCTTCACTTGGCTCTTGGACAACAATATTTTCACAGAGAAACTGTAATTTCAGCACCTGCACTTAATGAACGTTTTACGTATTGTATTTTCAGTATATTTCTCAACCTGGCGACAAATGCAGTGGACTCATTCAAGGGACATTTTTCCAATTGTTTCCAAAAATTAAATTCCATGAAAACTTATATACTCCCTCCAAATACGTTGTGTTTGCTGAAAATGGGGAAGTCAAAATCATTTCCACTTCCTTGATTCATTTCAATGCTTAAACATTTTATTTTACTGAAATTAAAAAAAATAAATAAAATGTAATGCTAATACTCCTACAATTGTACATTTATTTTTAAGTTTCTACAATGCTTCAATAGTTGTGTTCACACTTGGAATGAAAACAAGTAATCAAAATGTTAACACTGCAACACAAAGCCTTTTCCTAAGACATACAGAGCAGAAACTGATGAGTCACGAAGTAGACAAATAGTAACTATCATGACAACTTACACTAAATTTTATGTAAACATTGACCTGTTGTTTGTTTATAGATGCTTTAGCTCATCAGTAATGTCAAAGCACCTCACACTCGTATATTTCTATTTTATATAACAGAAAGCCCATGTTATATAAAAAGGGCATTTTAAACTGAATTTTAGAGTCAGGATCTGGACATCGGAAGATTAACTTTCTCACTGTTAGACTGCAGATTAGAAAATCTCTGCAAGCCAGAAAGCTAGTTCTGCTTCCCACTCACCCCCTCCCTCAGAACACCAGTTTCAATGCCTTAAGCCACATCACCCTTAGTCATATAGCTATCTGCACACAGGGCCAATAGCCCTGCTCTGCCTTTCACCAGATCTGCATTCTGTGCAGTATTTGTAACTTTATTACTTTAGTTGATCAAAGTCATGGACTAGATGTTGACTTTTCAGCTGTTTTGGCAGCATTGTTGGAGGAACTTGAAATTATTAAGCAGATGTTCTGCAACATAACTGGGGGTTTGTTTTGCTCTAACGAGATACAGTATTTGTTACAATGAAGGAAATTGCTTGCGGATTTGCTATAATGCATTTTACATACACTGGGTTACATTTATATTGGAGTAATGAAAAAAAATACTATAAAAGTCTGTATTACTTTTCAGATCTGATGATGTCACCAGACTCATGTTATATTTGAAAAAAAATAGATCAGGCTCAACTTTTTGAGGTCTGTTTCTGGTTTTATGCTTGATGTCCACCTCCGTGGTGTAATGGACCCAAACAGTTAGCTCTTTGTGATCTCTCTCCGGAGGGATCACTGTACTGTTTCAGCAAAACCAACCATAGCGAGTTGCACCTGAGTATTTTTAGGCCTCTGACCAAAATTATTCAGCAGCAGATCTTCTCTCTTTGTAGATATACCAGCAAATTTAATGCCCAATTTCTCTGGTTCTTTCAAACTTAATTTTACATTTGTGGTGTTTGGATTTAAATTCAGAGTTATACAATGCAATGCAATATGGAAAGCAAATTAACAAATTCACAAGTTGACAGTGTGGACAAATGCCAGAGATGTGTACCTATCTGGGTGTAAGAGGGAGAACTGATCAAAAAAAATATTAGCAAGAATTGTCTCTCCTTTGTAAAAGACCTCAAACTGTGGCTTAGATATTTATTATGTGCCATGCTTATAAAACTTCCAAGATGTTTAATGGAAACAGAGCACAATAGAAGCCAGTTCTGCTTTTCATTTTATATACTACCACTGGGAATCTCTTTCTTCTGATGTTCATCCGTATTATAAGCTTTTCTTTCACAGTGGGTAAGAGTTTCCTTGCTTTGAAAATAGTAATTCATTATAACAAGAAGGAATATCAACTGTATATAAATGCCAGTCCAACTACTTATGCTGGCTAAATTGGTAAAATCTTTTTAATCCCCTTCATAACACTCAGCACTTCCAAAATCCTCCATTCAAAACACTAAGAGTATACCAGAAACACAGGAATGCCTGTATTTAAATAATGATGTGCAGCACAGGCACCCACATTCATTTTAATAAGTAATCTCATTTTTCTAGTGAACAGTTACATGAATGAGAGTAGTAAACTCTGTGCTCCTTTGAAACACTGGGAGACGAAGTTGGAAATTGTCAATCTGAGGGCTTTTAAAGGAACACCACATTAAAAAACTGGCTATAATACTTGATCCTTAGGAACTCTCTGTAGTAGTTTATCTTACAACCTCCCACCCCTCCTCCACTCTTAAAGTCTTGCACAGTGACTCCAGACTAAGAATGAGCTTGGCACGTCTCAATACTCAGCTTGAGCCACAGGCACTAACCTTGCAGGCTTTCGTTTAATACTACAGAAGAAAAGTCTACTCACTCGTATCCTATAGAAAGATGTTTTCTCAGAAAAAAAGAAGCTTAAGCAAATGACTTTGACCTTGTGCTCACCACAGGCTAGAAGTATGGATATTATGGGTTTAGGGATGTACTTTTGTTTAAGCAGCAGTAACTCACAATTATGTCTTAAACTTTCCCACTACTGTGGCTCAGAGGCAGACAGTGGGACAGGCCCTCCAGCAGTGACCCAGGCATCCCTGTAAACTGGTAAGCCTGTAATTATGGCCTTACCTGAGGCAGCTGAGATTTCCTAGTTTGGGAAAAAAATTGCTCATGCTTTAAGTGCCCTACCCCATGCTTAAATGTCAATCACCAGTAAGCCACCTACTATTAAAACACAGCAGTAGAAGACTCACCAGGGCCACGAAGAGGTAAAAATCTACTACAGAAATTCAATACAGATTTTGTCCACTCATTTTCAGATGAACAAATAATATTAGAGAATATTACAGTGAAAATTCTTTTCTTCCAGTTCCAGTCATGAGTGTATTCATTTGCAAGGTATTTCTCAGAGATGCTTTGCACACTATCAGGTAATTTACTGATACTGCAGGCATGAATAGTGATGTGAACCCGTGAGGTCTTCCTGTTGGTAGCAAAGGGAGTCAAGACAAATTTTACCAAAGAAGGCTTAAAAGGATCTATACCATGCACTTCCACACGTGCTTTGCAAGAATCAAATCTTCCTTCAACATTCTAGTCTAGCCTAACAATCTTCATTACCACACAATCTGGATACAATTTTCTTTCTATATCTGAGCCTGAAAGCCACAACATCTGTCCTTAACTTTCGGCTCCCACCAAAGGAACTAAGAAGTGTGCTTTGAAATAAGGGAATAATTGTCCCTGAGATTTACTCAACTTGCAATTAATGCAACTAGGCAGGCCAGATACTTTAAAATACAGCAGTAAATATTGGTCACCTGGATAGAGAAGACAATGTCTCTTCTACAGCAAAGCAAGGCTAAATTTATCTAAAATTGAGGTAAATTTAGATTTTAAATGTAGGATTAGAATAGCTACGGCTTATCAGCTCATCTCCTTTCTCTCACGTTCCTGTCTTCTTAAAAAATACATTCTGTTTACACTTTGGAGTGTACTGAATGATAACATTCAATGGAAGAGCTCCCATTTTCCCAAAGGCACTAACAACCCTTTACAATTCTTGAGACTCATCCAGATGTACATCTATAAACATCAAAATCTTCTTGCTGTCATCTCTCTTAACCCATTTTCCCCTCCAAATAGCAAGTAGAAAAGTGAAGAAATTGAGGTATGCACAATGAACTAGAAACACTACAACATGCAGCGCATGTAACCTGTGACAGTGAAAAGGTTGACTTCATACATCAGAGTATGGTCTCTGCTTAAAGTAGTACAGTTAAAAATATGTACGCGTTATTATTTGAATTGTAACAAACTACAGGATCCCAGGTAAAAGCCAGGTTCTGGTACCACTAAGCTTCTTACAAATGCAAATCAAAACATGTGTATTAAAAAAATTATATGTGAAGAATAACTATTAAAAGGTAAGATGCCATGTAGAAGCATTAGTTTTCTATATATATGTATCTAAGCATATTTTTTTATTAAAGCTTTCTATAGAAGTAGTTACATATTTCAGCAATACACAGGATATTTACAATTTCCAGGTCAAGCTCAACACAACAGATGTTCAGGAAGCAGATTTATCGATGAAGTCAAAGAAATGCCTCAGATACTTCAGTACAGCCATACTTCTAAAGCTTTGCAAACTTCCATCTGCTTTCTCTCGTGATTCATTCACAAATCAGGAATAAATAAAGGGGGAGAAAGGGACATAGTATAAATTAACTTCTTGTTTTAATGCACTTAAATGAATTCTAGTCTCGTAGATAACATTTCAAACAGATTTCAGTTAAAAATTGAATAAATTGTCAGTAATGTGTAAAACAAATGTAACTTCACTGCCTCAGACAGAACTTCCAATGAGTCTAAAGGAAATTAGAGCTCATTTTCCATTAGCATTCAAGAAGAACTGTACGCCCATAGTATGTACTACTACTACCGTATGCCTTAAGCTCCTGCCAGTAATTTTAGGTATATGCTTTAGGATGTCTTGTCTTATACTGATCTGCTATTGGTTTACTGTTCCTGAAACAGCTAGAGGTTAAGACTGATCCAACTTAAAAGTAGCCCATCAGATAAAAGAACAGGGCAAGCAAAGCGAACTGTAGTACACTTCGTGTGTCAGTTCATGCAGTGCTTGAAGAAATGAAGCCATCAATTCCCTTAACCTACAAAACAGAACCAAGTTTTCACTAGATTTTTCCAAATTTATTTCCTAAATCCAAATTATGCTAGAGCATAACACTGAAGTGCATGTCAAATGTACATGTGAACAGCATGGAGAAAGGAAGTATACCAACATAGTTTTTTAGCTCTTAATTAATAGCCATAGACTTTTGCTTTACAGGAAAGGCCTAAGACCAACTCCTATAGACAATTTTTCTTCCTACACACATACTAAAAATGATTTTAGAAGCCCAAGGGGTAATAATCCCTTTGTTGTTTTTTTTTGTGATGAAATATAAGAATGCCAATTCTGTTATTACCTAAAGTCTGTTATTACCTACATTGTGTTACTGCCTATCCTTAGAGAAGTGTGCATTATTTGAGGTGTAGCTAATCAACAAATACAAACACCATCTACACATTACATTTCAAACCTCTCAAAACTCTGTTGCCTCTTTGATGAATCTGGCTATTTCATGTATAACAGTAATAAAAAGAAGAAGTAATCATAGAAAATACAATGCATGCAATTAAAGTATAAGCTTCAAGAACAACTTTCCACAAAATGGAATAAAAGGAATTAAGAAGATTTCTAACAACTGGAGGCAAAAGAAAAGAAAAAAAAAAAGGAAAAAAAAGGGAAAAAGGCAGAGATCTATGCAGATGAGAAATGAGGACTTTAAGCAGCTGCCTCACTGAATATAATACCTTGCAGCTGGATGAACTGCAGCACAGCTGGATTACTTCTGAGATATTGTGTATATACTCAAACATCTGTATGTTCACTAACTAGAACTTACTAAGAGAATGTATAAATAAAACAGTAAGATTTCTTGTCTTTTACGTGAAAAAATTAGGTTGTCAAAGTATTGCACACAAAACTAAGATAGTACCAGTTCAGCACAGCATATCCTGAGCCACAAGGAACTGGCAGTTTCAAATCAGGAAAGGCCAAGAGTTCATATGTTACCTTTGCTTCTCAAGGACTGCATTCCTCAAGCCAAAAACTCACAGGCATTTAGGAAACATATACCAGGGCCTACCTTACTATTCTTGCACAAGGATGAATTCTCTAATTACTCCAAACGGAAGTTCCACTTCCAGTTAACTTAAAAAGGTGACACAAATGTTATGTTTCCCTGCATATATCAGACTTTACAATGTCTAGAACAGTTTTATACTAAGATGTGATGAAATCCAACACTGGACACAATGAGTGCTTGCACTAATAACATACGTCACAATTCTAACAGAACTAACACACTAAAGCACTGAAAACAAGTATAATATCTTCAAGGTTGGCCCAGAATATTCATTCATTTGCAATATAACATCCAATGGGCTGCATTTATATCTGGCCCAAAACTTATTTTAAAGTTATTTGTGCATATTTGGTAGCTGTATACACATGGCCACATAGAATAAACTTAGAACCAATATCTAGAAATATGACAAGCTAAATGTTACTTGTCAGAATTTTCATATTTATTTAACAGACTTCCAAACACTCCCAGAAAGGGATGTCCTGAGGTTTACTAAGGTCTGGTGGGTGATTTCTGCTCATCAACTGAATGGAAAATACTCCCCAAAACATACTATTGGTGAGACTTTAGAACTGAATAAATGGTTCCTCACAAGTCTATATACCCTTGTCTGCACAAAGCCTAAGCAAATGAGCAAAAATCTCCCAAGCCTTGAAACAACTTCAAGAATTCCAGTGCTTAATGCTACCTGCACCTCTCAGTAGTCCACTAAGGTCTTTAAAAGATCAATTAGGTTTTCTTCCATTTTATAATTACTTAACTCATATTAATCAGAGCTCATTCAGTGTCTTCAGTGTCATCAATTACTAGAGGACTGGAGAAGTTTCTTAGCAAATTAGTATCATAAGTTGGCCCCTACATTTTGATCTGTTACAAGAAGCTATTTTGTCATTCAAAAGGAGTGAAATCTACTGTTACAAACCCAGCAACAAAAATCATTAAGTAAATAAACCATACAAGCCATGCATTAGTCTTCAGTCTCCATCCTAAACCCAAAAGTTAATTCAGTCTAAATCATAAATGCCTCTTACCTGACATTAGGTATTGCAGTTGCAATGATTGCTAGGCACCTGTGAAAGTCATACATTTCATTTTCCCCAGCACTTATATTTTTCACAGCTGTAGCTGGGAGACATCTACAGCTAGAATTCAGGTTACTTAGAAGGTATTTTAAAACAACAGTAAACTCAGAAAGGATTTCATAGCAAGCACAGATCTACCTCTACAGTGAGTTATCCTTTGAACATAACACAGGCTTCAGGATGAAGTGCTGACATTAAAGTCCTTTCAGAGAAAAAGAGTACCACAAGTCCAATATGAAAAACACAGACAGCAAATACCCTTCCGTCCATTCAGAGTTTGGATTCTGACACACTAGAAGTAAACAGAAGCCAGGTGGATTGCCCACCCGCCCTGCAACAAGGCTGGGTGCTGACACCTGGCACTCATCAGTGTCTCTCACTCCAGTGATTTTGAATCCCTCATTATGGTGCTCATCAGTAGTCAGGTTTGGCAGCAATGGCACTGGGAGACTGGGGACCCATTTTTCCCTCACACAGAAAATGCAGCAGTGACATTTGTGCCATTTCACATATGCTACTGCTGCTTTCAGCTACAAGAATTCTTATCCCACTTGAAACTCTGCCTGCCTCAAACCCTGCTCCAAAGAGCAATGCAGTGTACAGGCTGCGCACAACTTCTGTCTCTCAGCAATCACATAGAAAAACAAAGCAAAGTTGCAAGAGGAAGCCAGGTCTGGCAAACAGAAGGAACTGGATGAACTCCACCAGGCCTTCCAGAAATCCTTCTTGCTGCCAGAGTTCACCTTGACCCTGCAGGTCCTGCTCAGGTGAAAGGCCATGCTCACCAGGCCAGACGCCTGCTAACAGCAGGGAGCAGTGGCCTCTCCAAGGCCATTGGGTTCCAGCCACTCTGCCAGCAACAAGCTATTTACATAGCTTCAAGATCTGAGCATGGCTCTGTTCCTAGAAACTCGTCTGGCTTGATACAGTGTTTTAAGCCAACAACATCTCAACTCTACCAAGTGGAACTAAATCAGCTGCGAGTCACCACCACGACGATCCTTTAGCCATGTCTCATTCCTATTATTACCCTTGTTAGCGTCCAGTGATCTCTAACACAAGTCAAATAATTCACACATTCAAAACAGCAGGAATTCCCACTGTCAACGCAATGCAGGTGAATCAGCGTGCTCTCCTGCAAATAAGCACACTCCCCTGCAAGGGGAGCACTGAAACTAGAGCCGGTTTTCAACCAGCAAACAACTTTTGTTTTCAAGCAAACACAAATGTCATCTGGAGGAAACATTTGGTCAATCTGCATTTTAGAAAAATTCCCACTAAAATTTTGCTCAGAAATAACAAAACTAAAATTTTGGAAAAAGAAAACAATAATTTCTATGAAAATTTTGCATTTCTTTAAATATGAGGGAAGGGGGCAAATCCTCAGTATCTTTTAGGGGCAAATCACACCTGCATTTCAATGAACCAGGCTCTGATTTGCCAAAACCTCTTTCATCTCTTTTTTTTTTTTAAGAAAGTTCAATTGTGTCTCAGGAGAAAATGCTCAGACATTATGGTATTACTGTGCTTTTAAATTGCTATGTTTAAAAGGAAAAAAAAAGCCGAGTCCCCAGAGACTGTGTTTTCCGCTATTTCAAGTTTTACACACTGGAGATGGAATCACATCTCTGCCTAGACTTCCAAGTCCTTTCCGACGTGGGAAGCAGGCAGAGGCAGTCCTGCTGGCGGCTGCCCTTGCTGGTTGCCCCACAATAGCAGCACAGGCTGGGAAAGCTAAAGATCCCTGCAGGACTCTGCATCTAAAGAGAGCAGAGCTCTTGCCACATGTACTGCTCCTATGCCTACCTGCCTGACTGAAACAGAAACCCATGGCTAGGCCTGCAATACAAAATACTGGCTATCACAAAGGCCTGGCTGTCTTTATCAAAGAGAACTTAAGGCAAGAGGGTCTGCAGTTGAGCAGGATTTTCTGCAATTGTTGATACGAAAATACTGTATTTCACAATGTATTCTGGAGGCACAAGAGTATCCAGGTATCCTCCTGAAGATGATCCCCTATGAGGCTTGATATTCCTGGAGAGGATTTTATTTCTTCTTTAACCTTATACAGGTTAACCCTGCAGTTATATCACTCCTCTCAAAATGCATAGCTATTCTTCACTAAGGGAGACTCTCACTGACTTACCCATTTCAATGTATCAATAGGTTTTCTTCTTTCAGCAGGTTCTTCTCATACAGCCATTAAAATATCAAACACTTTAGGTTATGAGTTTTTCACCACAATTAAAAATAAAAGTTAGCTGAAATAAAAGAGTTCAAATTAAAGAGTTCCAATCATCAGAATGATCAAAACATTGATTCTGCAGCTTTAAACTTCCTTAGAGGTTTTATGGTCATGTCACTGTGATGCTTTCCCTCTGTCACAAATGGATCTTCCCTCTTGAATCCCACCCTTAAAGTCATTATGTGCTATTGATTCTCCAACACAAACTAGAGGTTTTTCATTAAATACTCTAAATTCATAAGGTTTATAGTCCCTTAATACAGCTGTTTTAATAAAGACAGAAGTTTGTGTTGGAGCAGTAGCAGATAAAACAGGGATTGGAAATGCAGCTGCACCAATCTGAATGAGGAAGAAATAAAAATATGTGTATTTTTAAGAAATAATCATAATTACACTTAACTCACCATCAAGACAGGGCTGTAAATTATGGTTTAGCTGCCCTTATTGATCCAACATAAACACTAAGAGCAAGCTGTGCTATGCAGGGGAGGGGAAAAAAGAAATGACTGTGGCATGTTTTAGATCCCCTGAGTCATCATTGCTGGCACAGGGCAGAGTGAGTCAAAGCTGCTGTATACGAAGCAAGGAGATGGACGTGGGCTGAGCTGGCTCAGAGCTGGCTGTGTCTTGTCAATAGCAGTTTAAAAAGGGATGCATCAAAGATAATACATCATAAGTCTTTGGGGCCATGTTGTAGTAGAAGTCATGGTGTCCACAGAATATGCTTTCAGCCATTGCTTGCTGAGGTACCAAGCTCTTTTTTCTGCCTAAATGCATGGTACAAAGTGCCAAAGTTGTACAGCTCTGAAACTTTCTTTTGGTCAACTTCACAATGCTAAACATTAATTAAAAGCATGGTATATACCTAATGTTGAAAATTTGAGATAAAGAGGTATAGCTCTGCAAGTCTTCACTATACCCACAACAGATAAAACCAGGACCCACATCAGATAAAATCAAGACTGAGGCATCACTACATTAGAAATAAACATTATTAGATCCAGTAGGAGGTAGATATGAGCCTACCTGAATCTTCACTGACTCAAGCTGTAAGAATAGCTAACATCACCTGTGAATCAAAGCTGCTCATCTAAAGGAACTACCAAGAGGATGCTAGCATGCTAAGCACGCACAGAAATGTCCATTTCTAGGTACCGGAAAAAGGAACTTCACAAACTTGCAACACTCCTTGAGTCCCCGGAAAAATAAATGAACTATGACTTCTAATACTTCCTTCAGCACATCTTTGGAAGAATCTTTATTGTTACAAAATAGCATTTTGCCTTTGTGCAACAAGGCAAGGCACAGAACACCAAAAGCTGGCTCAGAGAGAGCTGGTGAAACAATGTAGACCTACAAGGGGCTCCCTCAGTCCCCAAGAGCAGCACAGTGACAGCAGCACATACTGGTTTTCCAGCTGGCATACCCAGATGCAGCCCTACAAACATGCTTTTTACTGCTTTCCATTCAAAACTTAGTGTCAGGCTCTATACTACAGGATAGACAAGACACCTCAGCTTATTAACAGTAGCTATGACCCTTTTCTTCTTCTAAACCTATTAGGATGGAGGCAGGGGCAATAAAAATATGAGAACCAGGAGGAATCCCGCCATCATGAAAGAAACTTTCCTGTTCCTTTTCCAAACCTCTTATTTTGTCTCCCTTTTGGAAATGAGAAAGCAACTTAGCCCAATCAGTTTTAAAGACTGAAGGAAAGTAAAACATACACAGAGCACTAATCGCACCAGAGCAGATCATTGACACTGAAGGTACATGCAAACATGTAAATCTTGCCACAGTGTCTATTTCAGGACATACAGGTGAAGGCACTGCAATCAAGATAAAACATAGTACACAGAAGGCTTTATTTGCATTGAAGTCTTCCAGCAAAAAGAAATCCTTACAAACATTGACTGTAATACATTAAAAACCATGGCATAATGTATTATTTCTACTTAATTGTGTGGCATCCTTTTATATGTAGCTACTTAAACAGAAGACAATAAAAGCCATATTCAAGAGACACTTAGAAAAATACAGATAAACTCTCTTCCTTCTACTTTGTTCTTAAATCTAGAAATGATAAGTAGATGGGCCTATATCCTGCATTTTAAAATTTAGGCGCGACTGTGTCTCCATTTGGAAGGGAGACGTTGCACACAACGTGGTAAAGAACACACAAAGCCTGTTGGTACAGGAGATTGTGGGTAATGAAGTCATCATTGTACTCTTCCACTAGTGATTCACACAAAGTGATAGAATGGCCTCAGAATAATAAAGGTAAATATGCATATGTATTGCATATTTATGCATAAATCCTTTTTGTCTTTCAAATTTTGTGGAAAACAACTTTCAAAAAAAAAAAATTTAAAAAGTAAGAGGAACTACATTCCTCTGAATCCAGAGACACACTTGAAGATTATTTACCTCATAAATAATCATGAATCTCAGCTGAGTTGGGCCCAGCTCTTGTTTACAAAAAGAAAACGAAATAAGTAGCTATTAACAAACATGTTTCTGGAGAAAGGTTATGGCCCCCAACTAAGCTTTTATCCCCCAAAGGTTAGGATTCCAGAGGGGTGGCAGACCACTACTAGTGCTGCCACTGCTATGTGTCCCAGGACAATCAGTTCAACATGCAGCTGGGGAAGCCCATCACACAGCTATCTCTCCCATAGTCACCATCCCAACTGTCAAACATGCATTAGAAAGTACAAATTAGACATTCAGACAGTCCTGAAATGAATGTCTAAGGACCATGAGTCACATGCTACACTGGTTTAAATAAAAAATAATCCCATTTACTGAAATGGAGCTATGCTGAGGCTTTGTCATTAAAAGTAAATATATTAAAAAAAGAAGATAGTTAACATGTAGTAGCTGAAATGCTGCTGCAACACTATATGGAGCCAATGGTGTATACCAGTCAAAATAGAACTTACATGCTTTCATTCCTGTAAACACCAGAAATACTGATCTGAGATTATTGACTTGTCTGCCCATGAATAAATGCAGCTGATGAACAGAGAAAAATGAGGAAGATACAGTCAAAGCATGATGGCTTCCTCTGGGTAAAAATCACATTTACCTTTCTAAAACATAATCTGTATAATAATACAAAACCAAGTTGTCTTCCCTTACCTTCTGCAAAAGGTTCCCATTCATAAAATCGACCCATAAATGGCTTGTTATTGTATGATGCACACTGCACCTCTCTAATATTTCTGCTGCTTTCAGGACACATCTGTTTGGATAAAAAACAGTCACATTATAAGCAACGGCAATGTTATTACTGCTTCCTTACTTCTTTACTCTAGAAAGTTGAAGAAGGCATTACCAAATTCTAATCCAGATTAGATTAAAACAGGTACCAAACTGTGTGCTTCTCAGTAACAGTATCAAAAGTAAAAAAAAAAAACCAAAACAAACAACAAAAACAAACCACAATTTGTGGAGTGGAAGGAGCAAGAGTTGTACCAAAAAAAGGCAATTTTTTATTTAGCTGTCATTTTCCTCAGCAAAAAGATGACACTTCAAGATAAATTCAATAAATTACATCCAAATCATTTCTCGTCCACAATAGCTTCACATTTTTCATCATTAATTTTCTGGGATCAGATTCAACAGAGTTGAAACACTGAACATACATGCTTCCACAAGTTATTTAAAGCTGGCCACACCAGCTTCTTCACATCCTATGCTTCAATACCGTATTACCACTTTTTCTTTTTTATTTCTACATGCTGTTATTACAGTCAAGTCCTGGGTTCAGCTGTAACACTACTTTGTATTTTAACCTGTGCCTCCAAATGTTCGTTTAAGAGTTCTTGAAGCTAAATAGTCGAAACAGCTTCCTATACACAAGCATGTGCACGCACACACACGTATCGAGGCAGGGCAAGTTTTACAGATAGAAGTAACATCTTTTATTAAGTCAGTTCCAACGCAAGCCTTTGGCAGACAAGCCTTGCTTAGATGTGAAGCAGATTCCAAAAGTAAACACAAGTTAAATACTTAATTACTTTGTTCAGCCTGTATCCTCGCACTCAAGCAGTTACAGCAGAAGACTACGCTGTGTGTGAGCACACACAAAGGGGAGAAAGATTGCTAGAAAAGGGGGGGGGTTAATTAGAACAATTTCTATGCTTGGACAAGCTTTGGTCTCAGATGCATCCTTTTCAGGTAGCCTTTAGATTATCAAAATGGCTTTAAAAACACTATTCAAGAGCAATACAAACTACCTGAAGAACTGGACTAGAATAGCGGAATATTTTTTCCTATAGGAGACATTTCAAGGGAAATCTAGAGGCAACATTACATGAAAGCAGCATGGCTAAATAACTGGTTTTGAAGGGAACAGCAAGAGGATTAGCAAGAACAGCTCTTGTTGCAACTGCAACTCAGTTCTCTTACATTTGTATAGGGGAAAAGATTGGTTGTCTTTCCAGTGAAAGCCAGCACACCAGAGGTCCCAGAGGAGTCTGCTTTGTATCCACCATCTCTATATGATGACGTTTGTAACTGGATCAGCGAGATGTTAAAGTAAAGAGCTTTCAAGTGGGCTATAAACCGTACCAAAGACATGCCTGGGGGAAGGTTCATGGACTACTTTATCTTCTATTAGAATCACAGTAACAAATCTTCTAGAATAAACACTGTTTCTGGCCAAAAGGCCATCTGTGCTTTGTTCACCCACCCTTTGGAGATCTCCAAGTACATGCAAATACTGTTTCTTCAACAAACCTTCTAATAAAAAAAAAAAAAAAACACAACCATAACGGAACAAAAAAGCCTCCTGAAAATAGGACAATGAGTCACCGAACTCCACTGGAAGGGTGGAACCAAAAGTCCTTCTACTGCCACATGCTGAAACCAAAGCTATATTCTCACTACTGAAATACATGTCCTTACGTCTGTGACAACAGTGCACAGCAAGGGAAATTCAGCTGCAACAACCATGGCCAGGAACCTTATATTTTTCATGGAAACCTATTATAGCACATATCCCTAAGGTGAAGGGATGGAACCTGAGCTGGCATAAATTAGGGTCACCACATACACTTACAGCAGAATGACATGAGTTTGCACCAACAAAAATGCAGCCTGAAGGGTTTCTTTTTGGAAGGCTTTTCCTTTTTTTTTGGCACACATTTTCTGACAGCCTATTGTGAAGTTTTGTTGTTTCTTGTTTTTCCTTTTCTAAGCCTTGTGCTCTTGTGTACCAGTATTTCTGGCTCATAAACCATTTCCTGTACACCCCGTTCATACCAACTGCAGATAATGTATGAATAAAAAGAGCAAGATATTCATTGCTGTTGCCAAAAAATAGTGACACCCGCCCCTTCCAAGATCATTTTTATATAGCTACAATTTCTGTTTTTAAACTTACTGAAAGTTACTCACAGGACAGAGGCCCCATTGCTTTAAAGCAGGACAAAGGGCTGACAAATACACTAAAAATTGTGTGGGTCAAGCCAAAATCAAAAGAAAAGGCTAACTCAGTACATCCCTGCTATTTTAGAAGTCCCAACTCAGTCTTCTTTCCCCTATTTCTTTCATCAGATTTTATCTACAAAATAAAGTTATGAGTAAAAATTGGGAGAATGTGACCTACAGATTATACTAATTTTTAAATGTTTCATGAAGAGTTACCTACCATGTACAACTAGTCAAACTTCCTACAGTTTATGAATCACCAAGACTTAAAAAAGTTATACTATGCTCTATGTTACATACTAGTTAACATCTATACACCATTTATTACTCCTGCCTAACTTCTTAATGCATAGCTGAATGAAATGACAGTTTTACGCCACCTCCTGCTCAGCCCCCCTGAAAATAAAATCCCTGAGCTTTTTACAGAAGACCTAAGAGTGCCAGGCACTTTCTCTTGGCCTCTCTTCTTTACGTACTCCTTGAGCATACAACCTACCTTTACACTTTAATTTTATTACTGTCTCTGTCACAAACACATACAGCTTCACTATAAAACTCCTAAAAGACAGCAACAAGCATTGCTGTGAGAAGATGACAATGCCAAAGAAAGCTCAAATTTACAATGTCTATCAGTTGTACTTCATTATTTGCTTCCCAGCTCACACAATCAGCTGTGAGATACTGGGAGCTTACAGAGGACAGATCAGGCTGTCCTACAGCACCGCATGTAGCAGGTCCCACCTGTGCTTGGCTCACACTCTGTCCGAGGGCCTGCCCATGGCAAATCCCTACACTTTTCCTGGCCCTCTCCCAAACAAACAGCAATTTTGCTTTAAAAAGCAGGCAGGTTGGCATGTTTACAGATCAAGAATGTTCCTGTGGCTAAGCCAGAGTACTAGGATTTAAACAACCTGGATCTCTTTCCAAAATCTCCCAGAGGCCTTTGGAATGAACTTCGCTAAAATATTTAGCCTTACTGTGTGATTCCCCCTACGTGATGTGAGGGTATTAGGATTGTGCTGCCTCGTAGGGACTTGAAAAGTTTTGTTGAAAACAGAATGTTGACTTTATTCATTGCTTGTTTAATGACAGATCCAGAATTAATTTTTTTTTTCCTCAAAAACTTAAGTTTCTTTTGTGATTACTGAAAGAGTTACCTGAAGTTTTTATAGGGGGGTGGATAAAAAACCAGGATGGCCCCTTTGGATGTTTGTAATAAAGAAAAGAACAGAAACAAAATCTCATTTTTTAACCAGGTCTGTGGAGGCCAGATAGGCAAAACATACACATTGCATCTATGAAGATAAATCTCAGATTCCATCATGTCAAGGCACATGTAAATCATCTAGAAAACTACCCTGTGCTGGGAATTGGTGGGGGTTTTTTCTAATTATTATTTTTTCAGTTGTGCACTATAAAACTAGAAACAGCATCTAGAATCCATAATCTTGTACGGGTTTAGATAATGTCTCTCCTAACTAAAACAAGCTGCTGGGAAAAAACAATGCTGTAAAGTAAGCATGCAAGACCTTCAAAGTGATGGACGTTTTTCTTACCAGGTAAGATGCTTTCAGAGCTTCCACTGCTGCATTTTGATGCAGCTGTTTCAATGAGTATGACAGCCTGGACAACTTTTCTTCCTGTACTCTCAGAACGTGAAATTAACAGCAGCAGCACATCACTGTGTTGATGAGGCATGCAGTGCTTATGACAAAACATTTTAGAAATATCCTTTTGTGGTTTTGGACCTTAGGTCAAATTACTGAAATGCATCTGTCTGCAGCTGATAGAAACTCTGTATTTCTGAAATAGTAGCTTTATTTATGTCTCAGTTTCATCTGAGACACACAGGTATGGAAATATTCTGAGGACAGCAATACAGAGTACTTCTCTTTGCCATGTACCATTACAGCACTCTTAAAATGAGCTGCTAGTACAACTAAGACTGTAAAACAAAGAAACCACCCTACGTGCTCTTTAGCTTTTGAGAAACATTTGAAACCAGGGTTTTAACCAATCTTCAACACCTTGGTTAATTAATGAAGTGTTGGCAAAGCACCAGAAAATTATCAGTCTGCCAGCAGATGTGCACTCACACTGGATGCAAGCCTGCCATTAGCAAAGCTGTTTTAAAGCTGCACTGAGATAACGCACTTCTGGAAATGCATAAATGGGCCATTTCGATCCTGAAACCACCTCTAAAGGCAATTAAAACATTGACTAAGATTTTTGGCACTGTTCCATTTTTATGACCTACAGTCACCAGACAGGCCCTACAGTCATTCTGGATTCTCTAGACTCAGGCATAATTCACAACTCATATTTTCTGTGTGTACAATACTATATATTAAATTAAGTCCAAGTTGTAGTAGTTGTACTCCAGTTTTCATCTCCTGCAGTGGTTCTATCTAATCATATTAATCCTTTGACATTCCAAAGGATAAACACATCTCCGAAAATTAATTAAAATACTTGTTTCTGATACAGCAATCTGAAGATTCTCCTTTCATTTTCAGAACATACTCTTAAAAGCAGCAAGTCCTTGCAATATGCAGACTATATACGTTCCAATTCTTTACACAACAATCCTCCATGTCTGCAGCGAACTTCTGAAGTGCCTTGTTCCTCCTGAAGACTATGGAAGTTCCATGTCCACATCTAAAAGCAGAATCTTGAGTCCTTCAAATTTTAATTCTTCTGCTAAGTTTTTTCTCTTTGCCAAGAACCATAGACACCCCTATCAGTGTTGCTTAGGATCAAAGCAACCTACTTTTGTCTAGCTGAAAACACACTGAAAGACCTCCAGAATTTAAACTACTGGAGATGCTTTTATTTCCCTAATAGTTCTAACTTTTAAAAATAGCAACAAAACACGAAGAAAATAGTCTGCCTACTACAGAAAGAAATAAGGTCCACTGAATGTGTCTAGATACCCATGGCACAAAATATCAGGCAGGTGTTTTATTCAAATGGAATTGGTGCTTCTGAAAAAACAAAAATATGCAACTTTAAAACGCTACATGTTAAAAACAATGCGAAGGGCAGCTCTGCAGTAAAACCAGCGCTAGCCAGCTCTAGTTACAGGCCATGACCACAGACAGTACACTATAAATGTCTGGCTTGAAAATGGAATTAAAATTAACATCTGTGAATGCACTAGTATCTGGACAAGTTTATGGGGAGTGAGCACCTGTATTGCTGAAATGTCAGCATGGCCTGAAGCTATGAATTTACACCTACATGTCTGTTGCAATGGAGATTAAGGTTAGTCATGACAATCGTTTTTAAACTACTAACTTTCATTACTAACCAGAGAGAGATTCTGAAGCGATGCTGAGTCGAAGGGAGCAAGTAATACAGGGTTGCAGCCCTTCTCTTTACCCTCACTGCTTTCAAGGGACTGCCTGTCATAGATGGAAAAGACCTTAGAGGTGTGCACAATACAAAATCATTCTATTTCTGCCCACAGCCCATTCAGCTAGGAATGAGATGGTGTTTGGAAAAAGGAAAATAGTCCATGGCAAAGCTGGACAGTGGGATGCCTGCCTTCCCTGAGGTATGTGCTGGCTACCGCTGCCATGGGTAAGGGAACTGCTACCATCTCAATTGGGAAGTTAAGAACCCTTTTTTCAGTTAATGATTTCAGCTTTGCACTAAGAAAGTCCTCTGAATTTAACCAGAAAAGACTTTAAAGCATTACCCAAACCTAATCTTTATTAACTTTGTAATGTATCAAACAAATAAGGCATTAATGCATATCATGGCAAGTGCATCTGTTACTTTCCCTTCCATAACACTTTACAGATGAAAACACCGTATGTCTAATAATGGGGAAGAAAGATCAACCCAACAGATGGAAAAAGAAGTATTTCTGCTTAACTTTACAGGTTTGTGGCTTTTTTTAAATTCTCACTGACAGACCCTTGTGATTAGATTGAAATAACTTATTTTATTTAAGATTTTCAACAACTTGTAAAAGATTCAAGTCCAGTTTTGGTTTTGTTAAATAAAATGTTAGCCACTCACTCATCCCACACAAAGCATCTACACTGATCTAATGTGCATGACTGGAAACATTTGGCACTGTAAGCTAAGGAAGGGCTCACCAAAAAGCTAAACCAGGAAAATTAACAGTTCCTCATTAGTACCAAAAATGTGTCAAGGAAATCATCCATTTCTGTTTATTGCTAAGATTTTACAAATGCTATTCCAAAGAAACCAAACCAAATAATCGAACAACAAAACAAGCTGAGAAACAGCTTCTAACAGTTTCTGAAAAATCTAAGTTGAAAAATCAGAAAATGAAAGACAAATACTGAAAACAGACCTTGCTGAAACAGACTATCATCTGGTGTAAAGTGATATGCAAGTGTGTTATGGAAGTCAGAGCTATGTCAATTCACACCTGCCAATGATCTAGCCAGTTGACTGTTGCTAGTCTTCTTTTTGATCCAGCAAAAGACCAG
Organism: Psittacula echo; assembly: GCF_963264785.1. NCBI lineage: Eukaryota > Metazoa > Chordata > Aves > Psittaciformes > Psittacidae > Psittacula > Psittacula echo. Next base: position 7,138,582 of record NC_137741.1, on the reverse strand, counting down.
ATGACTGTCGACCCATTCCAAAGCCTTTTTTTTCAAAATGTAGTTACTATTTTACTGTCACAAATTTCTTTTAGCGTCCAGTTCCCTGAGCGAAGTAGTACTTCAGTACTGAGACTGGAGTGCACACAGAATGTTCTTTACTTGATCCCAATCAAGCATCAAAAGCTTGGCATTTGCAACAGAAATCATAACTACTTTGTACAACAGCTGTTCTCAGTCTCAGCAGTGGTATCGTATTTCTACGTAAATATTAAAAAATCCACAAAATACAAGAATCCCTTCATTCAAATACCTATTTTTAGAAACACTACATAATGCTCAAGGTGCTTAAACTGCACACTATTGCCTCATTTAATGTAAAATCAATGAAAAGTTATTTCCATTTGACACAACCTGGCTCAAAGTCTGAGGAATGCCTCAACATGGAAGCTTTCAGCCTCACTGCAGATTCAGTGTCTCATCAGCCTACATTGTTCAACTATATCTGAAAAATAGAGCATGTTTTAATGGTATTCCTCAGAAAATGTACGGTTTATATACTAAAGATATTTTAATATATAAGCAGCATGCTTTATACTAGAAAAATCAGCCACTCCAAAACTCTTTTGGAAAGGCCCCACCAATATCAGCTTTGAAAAACCCTGACGCAAACTCATACTTGATGTAACTCTAGTGAAATCAACAGACTTCAAGCAAAGACGATATATCTAGTCCTTGTAGTTTGTAGAAAATTATGTCAATGCAATAAAACATCTACTTTAGTGTTTCCAGCAGTATCTAATTTTTTAGGAACAATGTTCTTGGAGCAGCCTATTCTTTTTGGGGTACAATCTTTATGTCACATAGGTTTCACTACTTTACTCTTTTATTCTATCAGCTTCATCAGTACAAGGAAATAATCCTTTACCAGTTTTCTGTAAGAAAGCCTCATCAATTTAAATGGAAATTCAATTGCATGCATTCCATTTAAATGACTGGCCTTTGTGTGGGAGGAAGGACTACCTGAATGATTCTAGCAGAAGGACTGAAAGCTTAGGAAAGTTTGATTTGTATTACCGTAATATTCCACTTTCTAAAAATTCTTATTACAGCAGTAATCACAATATTCGAGAAAGATTTCTATTCTAACTGACAACCTGTCGCCTGACAAGCCTTCTGCTGCAGGCAACATAAATGTTTATGCAGTGCTATATGAGGCACAAAAGTTACTACATTTAGGGTGAATTCTGTTAAGCCCATTGAGAGATTGCATTTTGTTCTTTTTCAATTAAAAAAAAAATAAAATAACAAATAAATAAAAAACCCTACCCACAACGTGGAACAATTCATTTTCCACAAAAAGTGAACAATTATAATCATCATTAAAGCAGCTTAAAAATAACTGAGTTTGCAGGAGCCAAATGTAACAGAAATTACAGCATTACACATATTTTAGAGTTCTTGTTCCCAAAGTGAGGCTCTGATACAACACGCACCATTTCTGCAATATATTCTTTCTTCCTAGGTCATACTACTTAAAAAAAAAAAAAAGGCACCTTTAACTAGCAGATACATTTCGCATATTTTATAATACTTTGGTATAGCTACAGCTGGTGGCACTGTCATTTAATTCTGCGTTTGTCAAACTTTAACTGTTCAAACTCAAACTTTCCACTCCTGGTATCTGTCTTAGTCTCATTTTTTTGACTGCAGTTTTTCATCCCAAGAAGGAGTCTGAAGGGAGACAAGAGAGGGAAACGCTTTATTTTTTTTCCCATGCTTCAAAGATCCTGGTAATTTTTTTTTTTATTTTTATTTTTTTTTTCAAAATAGAAGTGCCTGTTTCATTTAATGAGTAAAATGAAGTCAGCCAAGAAAGTGGGTTTGTGTCAAGAATGCATCCTCTGCCTTTTTATGGAAATCTACCCAAATAAAGCCAGGCCACACGATTCTGAAAAAATGCTGATAATCATACTCTCTACAACTTCAGTTAAAACTTGTTAAAGTTCCACAACTAAACTGCTGGAACAATCTGTTTACAAGAAGTGTATTCCACATCTGAGGCTACAAGAGGCTGAGAAGTTTTCCAGCAACTTTTTGTATGTGTTCCTGAGGTCTGCATCAGAAAACGTCACATATGGTGCAATTTACTTAATCCAGTCCTTTCTCAGTTTGTGAACTATGTGCTTTTCACTCTGCGGTCTGACTGAAAACCTCCAAATTTGATTTCCAGCTGAGCTGTGAAATCATAATTAGAGTTTTGGCCAAGGCAAATTTTGCTTTGACATTGTTAAGTAATAAATAGATAATGAACACAGGAAAAAAAAAAATCTAATCTCAATTACTCAACATGAAGCATTAAATTATTGAATGCTTCTTTTAAACCACATTCTTCCATATCTCAGCTCCCTTTCTTATAATAGAGATTAGATCTTGCTGTCACACAGCAGCTTTGTGAATGTTAAATCAAACACTGTAGTAATAGTATCAATGACTAGTCCTAGAGAATCTCATCTTCTGTGAGGAGCACTTTAAGGCAGGGAGCCAAAGGCTGAATAATAAAAACAACAACATTGAGTAGTGTATTACTAATAACTGTTGGTCCATGCAGAGTCCCTGGGGTAAAATAATAAATTATAAGGTAATTAAACAATTTTTCTTAACAGACAAGAGTTACCATAGGATTGCTGACAAACCTCTAGTGCTGAAAGCTCTAAATCTTTGCAGGTTTGACTTTTTCATGTTAGAGAGTCCTTTTAATAGCACTTTGCTGCTCAAACTGAAACTATGCACCATCACAAAATATTGTCATCAAAAAGTGACCCAAAGTGAGGTCTAAAACCAGCTGTCAAGATAATTAATATGCTTGCTATCTTTAACAAATGATAATGCAAACAGAAATACAGAAAAAGAAAACAGTACATTGTTTGACTGGAAAGTTACTGAATGTGAAGCCAAAAACCAAAGATAGTTTGCAGAAAAGAGCAGGGGATGTTTCACTGGCTTCTTCCCCCTACAGATCACCCATTGCCTCTCCAACACTGCAGTGACAGATACAAATAATACAGGATTGGCTTTTCCACAAAGAAAAGTCAAGAGTTTGAAGATAAACAGTCTTAGCAACCTATCACTAGAAAGAAGCTCTGTTTTATTAATTACACTTGCATGTCTCTATGTGAGCAATATGATGCATGCAAAGGTGTTTTTCCTGGACAAACACACAGCACACTTGATGAACATCTGATAGCAGGCGTTTTCTACACCTGCAATTAACGAGAACAGTTAACAAATGTTCGTAAGTACAACATTTAAAAAAAGAAGAATTGTAAATTAATTGAGGGATTTCCCCTGATCCAAGTTGGTAGTCATTTGCAGCTTCCTCTGCTTCGAAAACCTGGATGCAATTAAACTAACATGGATAAAATGCAAACTTTTTGTTCATTATAGGAGTGTTGAATAATTATGCTCAGAATTTCAAGCAGACTTTTGCCAACATGAATTGACAAAAAGAAACAAAGACAAGCTGGAATGCCTTTAAATATCGCCCACAACACTTGTCTATATTGATAAATGACAACTACTCAAACTTACATTACCCTATTAAGCAAATCTACAATATGCCAGGAATGCAACTGTCTGACTGCAAGTCTGAAGTCCCAAGTTTCACTGATCCATTTCCTCTTCAAAGCTTGGCACAGAGGTTATGTCTGAACAACAACCAGGCCACGCATCTAAATCACCCTGATCACCCTGCAGTCATGGTTTAGTGTGGAACAACAAAAACCACTGCATTTCGACAAGCACCCAAATGAAGTTTCCAACTCACTCCACAGTATTTTGAGTGCTAATGCTGCTATTCAGAACTGATGAAGTGATTGGATAACTGGATCTCTTCCCTCTTTCCTCCATGACACAGGCTTTTCATTTACTATAAGAATGAGAATGGCAGCTTCTCAGACAATTCTAATTGCTGTGTGAAGCCTACCATTCACAGTTCACTGGGAAGTTAGGAAACAAACTAGGCAACTGACAGGCATTTTGGTTCTGACTTTGAGGCACTTAGAAGAATTATTAACATTTTATATCATGTTATTGCTAGGCATAAATGAGGGTCTGAATTTTCAGCTGTTCTTAGACACAAATTAACCTCAACCAGTACATGGACTTCTCCAGCTTCACCAGTTAACAGGCTCAGAACTCAAAAAAAACCTTAAGAGAAGAAAAATGCAGCACAATGCTTCCTGCAGTATCATACATTCTGAAACACTACTGCTAACCATACCTTTGGAAATACTTCTGTACATTAAAAATCAAGAAAATACGTATTAGGAAGTTGACAGAGCCTCTGGAAAATTTAGCTCCCAGAATGCTCAAGCTAAACCCCAAACATATTAAGGGTGCTAAATGTATACAAATTGTCTAACTCCTATGCTAAAATATGGTAACTGTCTGTCACGTATAAACACCAAGAACAGACAAGAGAATTGACTATGATACTTAGGAGCAATGGCATGATTTGCTCCTAATTCAAAAAAGATTTGAAAACTTAGGTTGAACATCACAATGTTATTCTGACATTTTTACAAGATGAGTGATTTTTTTTATATGACACTAACCATGGTCCATTGTCCTGAGTTACATTCATAATGGTTTGAGATATCTCGTATTTACTGTGAAATTATGTATGGCACTGCTCCAAAAGCACTACTGTTCTCTATGGAGTAAACATAAGCAATCAGCATGGGTCCTCACTACAGATTTTCCAAATTGATGGTGTGAATCCCACTTCTTCTTTCATAACATTTCAGTGGGTGAAAGGGTTGGTGCCATTCATTAAAAATCAGAACTCTAGAAGCATGGCCCAAAATGCCTCAATTATAAAAAAGTTTGTTCTGCATGACCCAAGGCAGAGTTAAGATAGTTCATTGACTCATTATGGCGAGGTTGGCATTTCTTGCCTTAAAAAATTTAATTCTTCTGCGTGTAAACTGAACATTGAAGTTTCTTCCTGTGCCTTCCGGATAATGCCCTTGCACTTTTTGTAGATTTTTATCACTGATACATACTCTCAAACTTTATCTTCCTGTGGAATGTTTCTGGTTTATTGCCTTAAGGTGTTTATCCAAGGCTCCACTATGTTTTATTTATACCTTAATAAGTTGTCTTTGTAGAAAGACAAAACTCTCATCGTTTCTGTTACAGATCCCATGGGTCATTTCTCCTGACCTGGAGAATACAGGTTATGACTGTAGCCATGTATACATTACAAAATTTTTACCTGCACCTATCCATTTAGTCTGTTTCTATAGTTCTTGGCATAACAGGGCATTAAATCATGACTCTTGGACTCCTAGATGCTAAATTAAAATAACTTAGATTTATTGAACAAAGTAATTGACTTTTCAATTAAAAACCATAAGCCTCTAGACATCAAATTTTTTCTGAATTGTGTGATTCTGGCCTTATTGAACATTTATGAGGTTAGTAAATAATTAACCTAGTAATAAATCATGTAAAACATCTAACTTAGTGTTCTGTTACTGGCACACTTGTGGAATAAACTATTTGAGAGAGCTTCTAAAGTTATCCCAGCATATTTTTCCTAATGATTTAAGGCAGACAGTTTCCCATAATTAAGTTCTAATAGGAACATCATAATGCAAAACATTTTCTAACACAGTCTTCTCAGTTGTTGAACAGGATGTCATAAAGCCACGGTGCAGAGATGCAGAGGAGAAAACTGTGGTCCAAGAGCTTAATCAAAGACACCTCTATGTGGTTCTTTCTTATAAAAGAGACAACTGATAGAACTACATAGGATATTTTACAAGCCCTATCTCTGTGCCTCTGCCTGGTGAGTTAAGACCCCATTAGTGACAACACATTCTGAATTAATATTTACACAATTCTGCTTCAAATACCAAAATAGCCAAAGGAAGAACAGCACAACCCAAAGTAATGCAAGCTTTTAATGTTTCCTATACACCCACAGAACGACAAGCTACCAAACGTACATACAATCCCACAGTGTTTGCAAGGAAAATTCCTCACAAAGTTAAATTTCCTCAGGAAAAGATAAGTCATCATAACCCTGCTTTACCACTTATGTCAAACACCTACTTTATACAAACACCAAAATGAAAATAAATAAACCACACAGTAGCTCTTTGGGAATAAGAAAGGGCTTTTCAGTTTAAAAAAGAAAAGAAAAACACGTGGTCTTCACCTCAGTGTATGAACACATCCTCACAGGCCCCATATCACTTCTGAAAAGACCTGTCTGGCAATTACAGTTTCTGTTCCATACAAAATTAAACATTTCCACTTCTACTTTTGTTAAAACTTGAAACGTTGAATATGTTTCATTTTCTGTAGTGTAGAAAACTTTCAAAAACACTTGGTCAGAATGCCAGCAAGCTGGTGAAACATCCTGAGATCCCAGGTGTCAAGAGAGCCTGCCAAGACCTACCTATATGCTTAGGTGACAGAAAAGCAAAGCAGCCTTTAATGGACTCGACACATTCCTGCAGAACACTTCAATTCTATTTAATTAGGGTTCTGCTTCCAAAAAAGCCTTTCAGTGGGAAGGTGTTAATACACACCAGTCAAAATTAGTATCATTAGCATCATTACTATTCTCTAGGAAATTAACTATATTAATTTACCCCATCATGGTAGATCTGGGGATTGGCCCTGAGCCTTTTACTTCACTTCATCCCTTCAACAGTAAAACCTCTTTCCATTTCCAAAACTGCTTTTCAGATACTTTGCATTCCATGCAAAGATGCCATTTGCAAGTGCTCTACACACAGGAACACAAATCCAAGTTAAAAACTTGTATTCAGAACCAAAAGCTGGATTTTCCATAGCTGTACTACTAGAGTAATAATATGCATAGCTGAAGAGTCAGGGTAAGAAAGTAAAAGTAATCACTGATTTCTATCTATTCCCTGTGTACACTGCCCAAGCAACTCACAGCCTGAGGTTAATTTATAAATATATTCTCACAAAGACCTAGTGACTTGGCAATGCTTGAGACAGTTAATAACAAAAGGTGTTCAGTAAACAAATGTCCCATTTGAGTTGCTTCCTTTGTTCTGGTAACAAACAACCCAAACAAGTTTGCATTCAAATTCTGCTTCACCCACACCCCTGTATAATTCTCCCTCCTGTAATGCAGAGGGAAGTACAGAAGATGTACTCATCACTCGCCCATCTTGGAGGAACACAGATTACATTTGAAGAATCTTATTGTACTGCAAATAGCTTAAGGTTTCAGTTAGATCTGACAGTACTGTTTGTGTGTAAAGGACAGATGTTTGCTCCCTATCCCTGCTGAAGGAGGTGACAGGCAGCTGTATATTCTGAGGTGAATGGTACAAAGCCTATATGCAAGGTGCTGAAGAGAAGAAGCCACTTGTACAATAAGAAAATAGGTTTAACGACCTGCAAAAACACTTGAACAAATACAAGCACTTTGAGGTACTCCCTAACCAAACCCCACAAGTTAAACTTTTACGAACCAAGCTGTCAGTCATGTAAAATGAGTTCAGCTATTACTGAAAAAAACAATAAATGTACAATAATGAGGAAATGACCTAATGGACCAAGGCAGATTGACTTAATTTGTTATTAATTAACTGCCCTAAAGGAGAAAATGTAGAGGGAGTGGCCAAACACAGGGATAACCATTAACAGAATACTTTCTGCTTAATAAGTGAGTTTTTCATTTTTGGTATGAACCAGGAAGTATCAAAAAAGAAAAAAGAAAAAGAAAGAAAAAGATACTGTTCTCTGCATGCTGACAAGACCTCTGGTTCATGTCACTGACGATAAATTAAATTAAAGCTCACATACAGAAGCATTTAATCAGGAAGAACAAGCAAACAAGTGAAACACTATGGGCCTTGTTTTGCTCTTGTCTGGGCCTTTACAGTAAAAATGTTCTTAGCAACTTTTTTATAATTATATTAATTAACGCATTCTATGGAGAAAAATAACTTTGAATAGCAATTACAGCTTCTCAGAGGGAAAGAGAAATGTCACTGAATAAAGAATATCACTATGTAGAGCTCCATTCCTAGGAGAAGCTACATCATCTACAAGTTCAGTCTGTTATTAAAAGTCTCCTGTATTATAAATTATTTCTTTCTAACTGCATTTAAACATGCAACAATGGCAAAGATACAGCAACAAGACAGTACGCTCACTTATTTTTGCTCTTCATCTATAGAATTCTTCTGTTTAAACAACAGTTTCTAAAACCTGACATGAAGCTATTTTCACTCCTGCTCCCCTACTACCAAAAGAAATCTGTCAATGGCCAGACCACTCATCATACTGACCTGCATGTCTTGCCACTGTCTAATTCACAAGCTCTTTTCTCCAGCCTACTTTTCATTTTCAACAAATTTCCTCTACAATCCTTCCTTCTCCATACCTTGGCCATCTGGGATTACGTCTTTTTTCTAGCTCATTTCTAACTTCCTCACTTCTCACCCCTTTTCCTCTGAAAAGAGATCTTTCCTGGAAAGAATCTTGTTACATTTCTGAAGTTAAGCAGAGTACTGTCCAACTTCTTGCCTTGACATAGTAGGGGATGAAGTAAAGACTGGGATATTTGTGTACTGCAGTGAGCAAATTCAGCACAGAAAACTCTCCAAATTAATGCCCATGTACTAAGTCCATTTCCCATTTCCTTCAAAAAACAGTGTTTTTCAAAGAGCGATTTGTATCAGAGAATATTCTCAGAGGCTCAAATTAGCCCTTTCATGTTTTCCATTTCAGACAAACACACTAAAAGTTTCCTGACATTAGAGCTCTGCAATCAATTGCTCTAGTTCCAAATCAATGGACTTTATTCATAAATAAAGCAGATGTAATAACTGCTACACTGAGAGACAGAAAAAGCACTCCTCTGCTTTGTTTAGGTCATGTTTTTCTTATCCTGATCATCTGTTCTGTTGCTACATCTCCACTGTGCAAGCTTCCACTAAACAAAACAGGATTTCCAAGAGGCAGAAGAATCACTCAGTCAGAAAAATATGGCCTGTTGTTTAAACATATTGAGACCACTCAACCCTCCTGCTTCTAATATCCAAATACAAGCTTCTTCAAGTTTGCAACATTAAGTTAGATTAGTAGCCCGTATAAGACACAAATATTAGGATGAGATACTTTAGGAAATACTAAACTGACACTGCCAGAAACTGAAACTTTTAGCAGAATAAAAATTGCAAAACCTCGCTACCTCCCACATAGAATGGGAGACTGCCCGAGAGCACAGAGCTACACCCAGCCAAACATTTTGAATGAAGTAATAACAGAGTAAGTTTTACTTAAAAATTAACACAGAACACATTTTCTTTCCAATAAACTAGGAAGACAAAATCAAAGCATGTAAAGCTTGAATACTGGTAAAAGTAGCATCTGTTACAGAACACACACAACACCATGGAAAGATCCTGGTGTGATCCAGGCTACTAGGTGCTGGCTCTAAATGGCACTCCCAAAAGGTTAGCCTTATCTTATGGGATTCAGAAGCAGGGAATCTTCTTAACATGGCCTACCTCAATTCCATTTTTCCATTTCTTATATGGAAAAATATTAAAATTGCCTGTGACTCAACTTTTCCTTTTATCGAATTTTAATTTTATGTATTGGTAGATTTAGTGACTGCTTAAAAGCCTTGAAGTTACGGTATTAGGCAGCTATAATATTATGCATCTACTTTCAGTATTCCGCAAGACACTAAAATAAGTTAAAAAAAAAAATTATTCATTAATTAGAGAGTGTTTAGCTTTTCTTCTTGACTATGTGAACATTCAGCATACTAGGGAAAACCAACAGCTGCCCAGCAAATTAAATATAGGAAAACCAGACTTACATTGGTGTTGCAGAGTTTATATTGCTTGTAGGTGCCAATGCACACAATTGCTGCAGCCCTTTGAGGGTGAGGCTGACCCTGGACTGCCTGATGTGATGCAGACCCATGATGATTTGAGTCACTGCTGTGAAACAGGCTTTGAGATACAGGAAACGAAGATGACTGATAAACCGACGGTCCCAGCGCTTGATGTCCAGCCTGAGGCCCACTTTCTTCTTGATAAAGATTCCCATGTTGAAGTGAAGGACTAGCTCCCTGACTGTAAGTGTTCATGAGACTTGGACTCTGATGAAATACATGGTTCCTAGATGACTGTCGCTGTCTCCGAAGTTTCTGAGGCTGCTGACCAGTGTCCGTTTGTAAAGGTAAAATGTAGGGCACTTTTCCATATCCATACTTTCCTGGACCAATAGGATTTCTATTTCTGCTTCTAAAAAAGGAGAGAAAACAGTTACTGAATTCGTAAGTGAAGGAGCAGTTATTTACATGAATTGTAATTTGCCAGAGTTACTCACTGCAAGGCAACAGAAATTTCTATCATTTTTACAGAAAACATGTACAAGCTGTACATTTGCTTTGTGTTCTGCGAACCTATGAAGAAGTCTACTGACTGAACTAAATCTTGGGCCCCCTTTGGCTGGGATTCACATGGGAAGTCACCTAGCAAAGGCAAATGGCTAGGTATGGTATAAAGTAGCAGTTTGGAGGGAGGTGTTTGTTGTTCCCCTAGATCTCTCCTTTAAAATGGAAATTCACAGAATCAAAGCTGTATATTCCCAAAATTCATAACCATGTTTCTGAGGAGCTTGAGATAAGTAACAGCAGGAAAACCCTACTATGGATCTGAGTAATGACAGAAGAAAAATCTGAATTCAGTACGGTGAAGACTGTTAAACATTTTGTATCCGTTTATAATGCCTCCTGTGATTCTGCTTCATTTGTTATTTAAGAAATATCAATAAATACTTAAGGAAAAAGTATAAGAAACATCAAAATATTACTGAGATACTTCTGGAAAAGATGACAAATGCAGGAAAATATTCTTATTATGGTACACAGCTTATTTTCTCTTATTTGGCCAGTAGACATACTCTTTTCTTTTAGGCTGTATTAAACCTGTATCAGCACTCTCAAACAGCTGGTATTCTCTGGAGGGTAGTTTTGTCCTCTGGATGCTCACAGCAATATTGCACCAGGCCTTGATTTCTACTGCTGCAGTCTGAAGAATAAGTAGGCAAAAAAGTTTTCTTTCAGTTCAGAGCAATGTGTGAATACAGCTGTTTTTAGAACCTCTGCAGCTCAGGAAGGGAGACCCCATTAAAATTTGTTTATATTTTTTAATATGTATAAAATACACTTGAACTGCAGTGAAAACCAGAGGTTATAAATTGACATACTTATTTTCTAGAAACTGAAGACTTACAAATGTCAGACACCAGATCAGAGACTTTTCTTTAGGTTTGTTTTCTCTTGTGTTTGTTTTCTTCCTAAGTCTTATATTCTCCCAAGACTCTTGTTACATGGGAACCTTGGAAGTCATTTACTTAACATTCTAGCTTTATGGCCACGTGGGACTTTTAATCAATCTTCCTGGCTCAAGGATGTGTGAACAAGAGTGTTGATTTACCCTGGCAGATAAGCAACCAGCACTCTTGAGCTGTTTATACCCATTAATCTGCTCTGTGACTGCGATGGTCACTGTTGAGGTAGGCCTTTGGTAGTTACCGTAGAGAAAAGTAGTACAATGGAGTTTAGCATTACAGAAGGAAAAAAAGCTTCCTGTAAATGGATGGGAGAGGAATGAAAGACAAATTATGAGTAGGAATTACTTGAAATGTTGAGACTAAATCCAACTTGATTTAAATGAGACAGTTTGTGTTGTGTAGGGGATTATGGGATTTTTCTGCTAGTTGGTTGGGGTCTCTAATGATCCGTACTGACAGCTGTTTTCTTGCCAACCTGACCATACCAAATTTGAAGTCCCTGAGATACAAACCTTGGCAACAACTCGTAGCGCTGAGAAAGTTACTGCTTCGTTGCAAGGAGCACAGATTGCAAGTGGTGGTGATTGCAGGGGGGGATAGAGGGTGGCAGGTCTACTGAAACCAGCTTTTTGAATTTATCATCTACAGTCATGTTGCTTGCATTTCTCATCAGCAGGAGAAAAAGCTGCTAATAACTGAGCAATACACCTTGCGCAGACCAGTGGAATGGTAGGAACATGCCTCTTCCCCAGTCTTCTGAATGCCAAATTCTTTGCAGCAACAAGCACTAGACTCTTCCAGAGAGGAGCACCTAGATGCATCATCCCTACTGGAAGAACTGCTGCTTGGCAAGCTAGGAGAGGTCACACAAAAAGTCAAAAATTAGACTGATGTCTGGCTGTTCACTCTGACTGAATCTCCAGTTCAGGGTCATGAAGCAGAACTGAAAAGAATGGAAGGACACACAAGAAATCATGATTTGAATTAAGACAATTCTGCCTGGAAAAAGTAATTAAATGGCCTTAAACACAGAATGGCTAATATCTGAAAGGACTGATGGCTGAAGGCAGCAAGTGACCAAAAGCTGCTGGACCTCATGAAATTATTTGCAAAAATTAGAAAAACTTGAGGGATACCATTTTTCTTGTAAACTGGTTGACCAGTGCAACAAACATAGAGCAGTGACTAAGAAGTAAAATAACAACATCTTTACTGTTAGTTACTGTCTCAGCTTGGCTTGTTTTTCTACAACTGTAACTTGGAAATGTTCCGGAATCCCTACTGATTAAGAAATGAGGCACTGGTAGCCTAAGTTTCCAGCACCCTTATAATAACATGCTTGTGGTTGCATTAAGCCTCATTGAAGGTCTTCTTTGCCTCTTTCTTTGAGCATAACTCTCAAACACACACACCTCCCTGACTGTTCAGACAAATCTGTTTAGCACTTTGATAACAAAAATGATGGGCCCCTTTAAACTTAAGGCAACCCAAGTATAGTTTTGAGTTCAAAAATGCATTTGCCCAGACAAGTATGAAAAGATTTTTTTCTGTTAATGTGAGGTTTGTAGAAAACATTTTAAAATAATTATTTTTAGCGATTATTGGTCTAACTATTAACCATTTCTCTCATGCTAAGGGTAAGTCAGTGAGAATAGCGAGAACTGGCCCCTCACAGCACCTTTTGAGTGACAGAAGGGAATTTTATTGTAGCAGCTTTTTTTAAGCATACATGTGCCTTGGAGGGCAAACAAATGCATTATCACTGCCTCATAGAGTTTATGCTAAGAACAATGCTTTGAACCTCAAGTGTTCTTGAGGTTCACTAAGAATGAAGTACTTTCAGAGCTGGTGGGCTAGTCATATATATTGAAAACAGAAATCCTCTTTGAAGTAAGGATATGCAGCATCTTTAAAATACAAAAGTAAGATTAGAGATTTCCTGGGCCTCCACCTGTTCTCTTAACTGCTCTTTACAAAACCAACATATCTTTTTCATCTTTCCCCTTTTCCCATCACTTCCTTTCTCCTCCTCTCTAACCAGAGGTTCCCTGGCTCACTTCCAGCTGAAGTATAACTCACTTTCTTTCTCTTCTGAAGTCAGACAGAATGAAGAATGTATTTTACATGAGCTTTGCAGCATTTCACTCACTTATCTCCTACCATCAAAATGCTTCTTCTCTTTTAAACAAAAAACTGCAAGGTTGAACATCAGCAAAACCTCTCATTTATGACACCACAGAAGACTTGCTTTCCTACTGTTGGAATGTTTTCTTAGAATGAATCCAAGGAAACCACTAATTTCCTTCATATTCAATTCACAACCTTTCACACTGTTTCTCAAGGACTAATGTAATGTTCTGGCAAAGTAACAGCCTTCAGCCACTAGTTCCACCAGTGATGAGGAGGAAAAACTGCACCAGAATTGCAGGCTTCATGATATTACTTTCAGAATTTTGTCTGATCTATTGGCAGAAATTATCCCACAAGCAGAGGAAGGCTGTTTCTTCCCTCTATGCCCAGCTACAGCCATCACTGTAATGAAAGATAACAGACTGCCATCACAGAGCATTTGGATAGATGCAAAACCAACACTTGGCACTCACTTTTAGTTTTGTGAGAGTTTGAGTTCAAAGCTTTTTTCAAAATCTCCAGAGGCTTATCTGAGGAATCCTGTCCTGGTATAAACAGAGAAGTTCTCTAATACGCTAAGGAAACTCATCTCATCAGTGAGTCTGGTCTAATCACACATATAGCCTGACACTGCTCCAAGTGCTCAGGACCCAAGCATTCTTCAGGTTCTTGCCTAATCTTCTCACTTGGGAATTAAGCAGTTACCTATAATCTAATGTCTGAAGTGTTGCTGGCTGTATTTTTGTCCTGTCAACACAGCTAGCATCTACTCAAGCTGACTTTAGCAGTGATCTATCAACAGAAACACAGGTTTTATGTGCAAGACAAAAGCGGGAGATAAGACAGAAGAAAGAGTACAATTATGATTTATAGCTGTATTTCCCAAACAACATTCCAGATTAAGTACCACTGCAAAATATCTTTTATACTGATTTGTGCTTCTGCACTGCAGTTATTAATTTCTATTAAAAGAAATGCTCTAAAAGCACATTTCTTTGATTCCCACTAGAAACTTTGTTCTACAGGAGTTCATTCCCCTTAGATCCTCATCAAAGCTCTTTAACTTAAATTTAAGTCCTATTACCCATCATGGTTTTAACAGGACCATATGCTTAAGTTAGCAGTCCAAATCCTCTTTCTCTAAATCAATTACATACATCCTAACCTCACTAAATCTATTTCTGTGGATAAGTCTACCAAGATTTAACCTAGTATTTTAGATCATAGCAAAATATTCAGCAGCATTACACTACTGTAATTGACAGCTTTTAAAGAACACTACCCATTTACACACCGTTCAAGTATTTAACACAGAGCTGCCTTGATTTTGTTTCAGAAGAACTGAAAGTGGCTTATTACCTATACCTGACAACAATGAAGTTTTTGAAACATCCCTCCAATACATAAAATGTAATTAAGAAAAAAAAAAAAGGGAGACCAAGAAGTCTTTGCAGACACAAACCTTCCACTTCAAATGCAAAAACCAGTTTCTAGTTACCAGGATAGGTACAAGTATATGTATTTTTAATATATTTCATTATTTTTATTGCTCCTGCCATAGCATCATTAAAATAATTTCAGATACATATTTTTAATCCCTGGCACTTCTTTATAATTTTTAAAACTCTAACTGGCCTATAACTGTCCTAGTCAATCATTTACTTTACAGCCCTCATACTGCTTTTTATTTTCTTTTATGCTTTATATATTCTTAGGCACACAGTTAACAAGGTTTACTTTAAGAAGACTGTCCACCATGCATTTTGACTCTCTTTTAAGTCACAAAATAAACTGACTTATCCTGGTCATAACTGCTATGAAGTTTATACTTCACTGTATTTTAGCAGATTCTTTCACAATAATAATTTTTAACAAAAATTCATGATTTACTGGTTCTGGGAATATATTTCCATCTGCTCAAAAGAGCTCTCAACAGCCAGGTTGATTCACATCAAAAGTCACGATGTATCACCTCACAGCACTATACCATAGCCCTGTGAAGCTCTGAATTCCACATACTCACTTTTCACCAGCTCTAAATCAATCTGGAGAAAATCACTTGAACATGAACGAAAGAAGGGAGCCCTTTGACTCTGTTTTATGTTATGAAAATGCATGCCTGTCTGCTCGCTGATCCAGAAAACAGCCATAAAGCAGCAAGCAGTTATCTTTGTCAAATGTTTGGTCACAAGAGTTAAAAACCCTTTCTGAGAGTGTATCACACACTGAAAATCAGAGCCATCCTCACAAACTTCTTTTGCCGCATTATAGCATATTATTCACACCTCATCAGCACATGTCATCACAACTACATCAGTGCAGGCATTCATTTTACTGATTTTCATAGTCAAGGTAACTAAAACAAGGGAACTAACTAGTCTGGTTTACATTTCTGGTAAGTGGTAAACACATCATAATTTGTGGATATTCACTACTTCTCATATATCATATATGCATATAAGTAGTAAAACTCCTGTGAGCATATTTGACTTAAAAATTTCAACTATACCTAAAAAGTGCACCTTCTGTAGGAAAACAGGTCATACCATAGGGGTAATTATTCTCTTATTTTTATATTATATCAGGGGCAAAAAAAATTGCTTTTCCTGACAGAGCAGAATTAATGAATAAAGTCAGTATGTAAACTGCCTCTTGGAATCAGGTTTAATTAATTGGATTAATAGAAGAGATACACATGTGGTCTACCTTAAATGAAATTTTGCATTCTCAGAGACCACCACTAATACCTCAGTCTAGCACAGTCGCAATACGCCCAGTACAATAACTTACTATACTGGGTTTTGCTGATCTTCCAGCAACTGCTATATAACTTCCTTTATGTCACTTTCAACACTGAGATTGGATTCCAGAATTTGAACCCCAATACTGCAGTCCTCTTTTCCTGTGAGTTTAGTAACACCTCTGATCCCAGACATCTGCAAGTTTTTCTCCTTAGCTCCATCTTAAGGTTTGACTGAATAATGTGACCATGCAGTTAGCAAGTAAATCAGCAGAAATGCAGCTCAAGTAACCACATAAATCTGCTCCAATGCATTACAACTATGATGGCAATTTTGCTGTGTTTGTACCTCTCAGTGACCAGGCAATAACTCATTGGCAAAATGCACTGTCTTGTGTGTGACTGATGCAGCATTCTCACTTCCCCACTTCTCCTTCAGTCAACCCACTTCAGGAAGGGTTGAAACGTCCAGCAGCAAAATTAAGACAGCTTCTCGGGTGGCTTGCAATTACAGTAGCATGCTAGATTTTATTTTTCGTAAAACCTTTCAAAGTATGTTTACAGTAGAATAATAAAAAAAATTACTAATGAGGCAACAATAAGTGAGACCTAGAACATATCAGAGGAATTAATAATCAGTTGAGAGGTGGGGCAGCACAAAGTCAACCTGAGGCCACAATCACCCCAGCTAGCTATTCATTTTGCCAGGAAATACCTCTCCATGATCTTTGCTGCTAATAGAACCTGTTTGGAATTTTTTTCAGGAGGAAAATGAACACCTTTCTCATATGGTTTTAAATCTCCAAGTGCTACCAAAATGAATTCTTTGATTACTAATGCTGCTTTTGGATTTTTCTGGAATATTTACCCTCAGAAAAGAATTAAATCCTTCTCTCTGTGTCTTCCTCCCGCACACACACACACACCCAGTAAGCTTTTATAGCCACACTGGGTTTGGAATGAAATGCATCACATTTTCATTCTATTAAAGAAATAATGAAAGGAGGGGCAGCTAAGTGCTTGAGCTGGGTTTCATTCCAAATATTAAGCAAATACCCATGCCACAAATATAAAGCCTCTTGAACCTGAAGGTACAGCAATCACACATTTGTCCACTTCTACCAACTGAGCCTGACTAGAACAGGTCACAGAAATTACATCAGAATATGCAGTAATGATGCTTAAATTGGTTAAGCAAATAACAACAGAATTGTCCCTTTAAAGGCTAATTGTAGGCCTGCCAACTGAGTGACCTACATTTGCCTGGTCAAAGCATCTGTGAGCCGGGGGCAAAAGAAATACTTTCAGAAAGGAAATTCTGTTTTGACATTAAACGAGACACTCTTCCTTTCCATTGCTCACATGCCTAGAAATGCAAACTGACCCTATACAGGGTACAAAGCAGCACAGAAGACTTTCACGTCAGCTGCTGGCAACAGAATATAGACCACAGAGCTATAGCCATGTGAGAAGGTGATGATTTTTGGATTATTTCCTCAGTGCAAACCTCTCTTCTCATTCCTCTTCCAACTTCCCTAAATCTCAACAAAAAGAGCTTTAGGGAAGCCCTTCCCTTATTAACATATTTCTTTATTAACATATCTCTTTGCTTTACTTATTTCACTATTCTGGTGATAAAGGTAATTGTTCTTTCTGCTCCTAAGAATCACATATAAAGTCCACACCTTACAGGGGTGGACAAAGAAGTTTCGCTGACACACCATGAAAATCCAGTTGTATAGAAAGTGAAGGCAGCAGTTGCAAGCATCACAACACTCAGTACATCTATCTAAAGTTGCAGTTTTGTCTTCTTTAACACCAAAATGGAGAACTGGAAAGCCAACAGTACTAAACAGTACTAAAAGCTAGTCCATTAATGATATTTCCTTTTGAGATATGTTTTCTCTCTTAAAGCACACTATTCTTTTGCATGCCCTTATTACTTTTCCATATGATCCTCTCTGTAAGATGTCTAAATGCTTTGATATTTTTTCCACTATCTCCTCTGTCCTGTTTGCTCTTATTTTATGGTATGCTCCACACATTTTAGCAAGGTGAAATTAAAAACAAGGCTGTGCTAATGGGAACCCAACTCTTCAAAGCCAAGAAGAGCTCCCTTCCTTTGCCAATGGACAGCCCAGATAACCATCAGCTTTGTGTTTCCGTCCTCATTCCAGTGGCTGACTAAAATTTCCTAACACATTTCAATTACGCAAAAACTCCACTTACAGCACTATGATCAAAAAGGGAGCACTTAAACTTTAAAAATTAGGCTTCTAATTGTGAGTACCTCAAATCTCTTTCCCTGAGCTTCATGTGCAGCACTGGTTTCTAAAACCTAACTGAAACATGTGAACTATCTTTCAAAAGCTGATAATGTGAATATCCTCATCACTGATGAGGTATGTCAAAATTCATGATATACAAATAAAGTGAACAGTTCTTTGTCAGGTGCCGGAAGCAGAGAGAGAACTTTTCCACTTGTTGCTGACTGATACCAACATATTTGCCTATTCTGAACGACCGCTATTGCTGTGAAAACCTATTTGACTTGGAAGCCATCCAGTTTCATCTGATCATGCTATCAAATGTGAGCTTATCTCAGTCATAAGTATCCATTCATTTTTTATTGTTTTATGGAAGTCTATTAAAATTACAGCTTTTATATGAAGTAGTACAGGAAACAGGAATACCCAAAAAAAGTTTTCACCGATTGTACATATTCTGAAAATACAGATTTTTTTAAGTCTGACATCAGTTTCCAGTATCACCCCTTTAGTGAACACTGAATGCTGTTCTACACTATAAAAATTGTTTTTAGAGCAATTTACACTTTGAAATCCATTTTCCATATATCTGAGAGGACCAGAAGGTTTGTACTCTGGATTTTGTAAATTAATGAAAACGATAAGATTTGTCATTCTAATAATTCAATTTTCAAATAACATTTTTTGGTTCTTATTCTGTTTTTATAATCACCACCAAAGAATCTGAAAGTTACACAATACAACAGGCTTTAAGGCCACCGGGGACCCTCCTAACACAAGATGGAAATAGCTTATTATGCAAATAAATTAGAAAAACAACCTTCAATCCACAGTCTTTTGCCTAGGGACAGTGTGTGTGGGGGTGAAAAATCAGCTGTGCTACAGAAGCTTACATTATGCTTAGGAAAGCAGAAGAAATTCCAAAAGCAAAGGCCTCCATCATACAGGAAAGTGGAAGCACAACGGACATTATGATAATTTTAATATTTCATATATCAAGGCATTTATTAGGAAATAACATAGCTTCACTTCTGCACACAGTCAATATTATTTTCTGCTCATTGTCCTCTCATGTTCCAGCCGTAACTGCAGTGACTGTTTCAAGACTGCCAGACTCTCCTGGCCCGCCTGCAGAGGCCACCACAGCAGCAAGGAATAGCCTGCAGGGATGGAAGCCCAGCTGTGCCAGCAGCCTGGCAGCAAGTCTGCTGCAGAGGCTAGGCCAGCTGGGATCCCCTTGGAGTCTGAGGGTGCCAAGGGACTGGAGCAAATAGGCTTTGAATGACTTTGTGCTGATGAGTCAAGGCCAGGCTTCCAGTTTCAGTAATAACCCAGCTATGTATTACAACCTGTAGCTTTTATGCTTCGCAGCTGAGAACAGAAGTGCATTGTAGTAAATGATCAAGTAGGAAAACAGAAAAAAGAAAATATTAAGACTTTTGTCTCGATACAGTCATGTTAACACTGCTATCAAAAGCCCACCTCTGGCACTCCTGAGTTTTTTTATAACAGCATCAGTGCCATATTGAAGTAATACTCCACAGGTCTAGGCTATGCATTTGCATGGGTTTGAAAGAAAGACAAAGCAGTGATTAAAGGAAATGGCCAACACCCAGGAAGATCAACATCTGAACAGCTGGTCCTGCTTTTGGAAATCCATGCTTTACTGAGACAAACAGGAGGCTAACAGGTCAATTTCTATTTTCAAATATCCTTTTAGATGAAGAGAATTTCTTCCTGGGTCTGAGGATGTCTTTATTACAGCAACAGAGGGTCCCACTGTCTTATTCCAGTCAGGCTGGAATATTGCCTCAAGGTAACATTATTTGTTTGGGTCAGCAAGAAGTCTTTTAAAAGGAATTATAATTGATGGCATCACTTAAGAATCTTAGAGAAGCACATTATATGAAGGAGGATTTGGGGGGGGTTGAGGTGGTTTTGGTTTGTTTGGGTTTTTTTTTGTTTTGCTTGGTTTGAGTTTTTTGTTAACTAAACCCCAAAAATAAACCATCTCTCCATGCATCTCGCAGAAGAGAGCTGAGAAGGAAAGAATCAGACAACTGCTGGTATACATATTCTAAGGACAGACAGATAGATTAGAGATGTTTCAGGAACACTCCCTCCCAAGGGATCTACATGCTCATTCTCAGTTTTCAAACTGGAAACACATCTATTTTCCTTTCATACATATATGAAAAAAATCTGACAGATTGGTATCACAGAAGAGAAAAAAAGTGTTTTCCCAGAAACTGGAGAATTAATTGTAATTAATTGTAACAGCACAGCTCCACACATCCTTAATGACTGAACAGCTAATACTACGAAACTGATACAAACATATGCAGCGTTAAAAATATTCTGTGCGTTAAACAACCACATTTTTTTAATCAAACAGGAAATTTTGCTAAAGAATGTGGTAGAAAACAAAAAAGGGAACAGAGAAAACAAAAAGCCCATAAACAGAAAGCCTATGAAAGATAGAAAACAGACCTAGAGTTTTGACTAGAAGAAAGGCGAATGGACAGTTGTGTGTCCATTTTTGGGTGTGGGGGTATGGGGCTGGGAGGGAAGTAAAACTTTTTTCCACTCAATTAAAATCAGAATGGCCACTGAAGTTAAGAATCCAATTATAAAGCTGTTACTTGTTCTGATTTTTATTATTATGGTGAAGATAGAAATGTTAAATGAGAGTGTAGCAGAAAAGTATCCCAATAAATCATCATGTAAAAGGAAATAATCTGCCTAGTGCAATTATAGAATAATTATACCTGTCCTTGGGTATTATTGTATAACTAGTCAGCAGGCAGGACAGCCTTCCAAAGATGGCAAACATTGTAAAAGTCAGTCTTAGTCTTTAATATCCTTCTGTAAGTATTAAAAAATATCAACTCTAATCTGACATGTCATTCTTAAGATACATCACTCATAGCAAGAAGAAAACAGTGCATAGACACATACCTCTTTTCCGGTTTGGCATTCTGCCTCTGGGTCTGAGAATGCCTGCTGCCTCTCAACGCTCCTCTGCTCAGGTGGCTGTTATTATGGCCTCCAGAAGAAGCAGAGGCCCAAAGGCCGGCCCAAAGCTGCTCTTCATTCCTGTGAAGCGGCACAGATGTACGGATGGCAGAAATGACATGGCCTGGATAAGCAGTCAGCGAGTCCTCGTGGTGACGGGAATGCTGATGAGCAAGAGTTCTCTCTGAGGCTGGGTACTGCCGCCCTGGCCTTCGGTAGCCCCTTTCCCGGTAATAGGCTGGGAGGCAGGGCCGCGTCTGCTCCATCACACCACCACTGCAGCTCCGAGAGCAGGCAGACCAGGGGCCCCAACTTCCCCACATGCCTGGGATTCCTGCACTGCTGTCCTCAGATGCATCTCTTTGCTCTTCTATCCTCTGGGGAACCTGCAGACACGACATATTGACTTAGGAACAAGAATCCACACTGTAATACGAGGAGAACACTAATATCCTTCTTATGGCATTCACTGTGCAGTCAGAAATGAAACTGAACAACATAGAAAGTAACTTGTCTTATTCATTCCCTATCAAACAGCTGCCTATTCTGCCAGTGTAAGAGACCTCCTACAGCCATCAACCATTCAGATCAAAGGTATTTTTTTGACTATCTGGATAGGAATAGATTTTCTTTAGTTCTCAGCAATGGAAAACATTGCGTAATGCAATGTTTAAGAGCGCGAAGATTGCAAACTCTTAGAATATTAGCAAACGCAGGAAGTTAAGTAATTTTTGGTGAGGAACTTGGGTCAACAGACACTGACTGCTCTCTTTCACTCTGATACCTCAACAATGGAGACAGCTGCTGGTTGCAATAATATTTCAAGAACTCACATCTAACGTGGAACATTTTAGGAAAGCAACAGATTAAGAACACAGGCTGATTTCCAACCAGCCAAAAAATACTGCTATAGTTATACTACCACTTTTCCCCCACCCACATTAATGCTTCACAGAAAAAAGCTATTCAAGATGACCCGCCCAACCCTACATTCACAGAAATCACCATCAAATCCAGTAAAAGACAGGACAAGTTGTTGGTCTTGGGTGTTCACTGCCACATGGCCCATACTTGCCATTCAGCAGCACAGGGAAAGCAAAACAAAGAAGAACCCCAAGGAGAGGGGGTTTTCCTCTTGCAAGAAACTAGGAAGGATTACAAAGGGCAGGGACTGTTACTCTAAGGAGAGTTAACCCCTCAAGCAATGCTAAATATTTAAGTATCATGACCTTGTGGTTGGCAAGGTATCAACACAGCCGGAAGTTACAACCACCCATCCCAATCTCCGTAGGGACTTGCATCGCAAGCTTTACCCATTCCTACAACTAGATATATCAGGATTTCTCAGTCTTCTGTGCTAGGCAGAGTGCTCAACTTCGCTGCACATAAATCAGATGCATTTTCATTAAATGCATAGTTTTTCTGTTGCTTCCCTTGTCCAACTGGCTGAAACACAAGTTTTCAAAGCAGGCTTCCAATGTCCGATTTTTGCCATTACTAACATGCCAAACATTCTTTCAAATGAGCATCCTTTAATAGTTGATTTATATTCTGAATAATCTTTGTACCAACAAGTATACATACAGATTAATTCAATTAGGAAACAAAAAAGGCACTGTCCACAAACGCTTGAAACACCTCTCTAGCCCTATTCAAGTGTGCAGCTACCTCAAAATGAGCTTTGCATAGACAGCCTTGTCTGACTGTATGTCACTTCTGCCCTCTTCAAAGGATAAATTGAACACGTAACTTCCATTAATAATTATGCCTCAAACATTATTGTTACAATAGCAAAAGATTAACATCTACATATTTTGCCTCTAGTCACAGATAACCTGCACAGTCACTAACTGAACTGCAAACTACCTACGCCAGTAAGGATACATTACTGATCAGCTAGCTATAAATATGGCAGGCTTTGGTGGAATGTGGTTTGCAAACACAGTTGAATACACCATTACAGTATGAAAAGGCAAGCCAGAGCAGGGCTTGTGGTGCTGCTGTGTAGTAATCAGTTGTGGTCTACATAATCTAAAACATTTCCCCACTCTGAGGTGGCTCTCACACTTCAATTACCAATCACAGAAAAAAGCCTACATTTAATTATATCTTCTGAATAATAAAAAGCAGCTGCATTAGTGTCTTATGTTGCCCATTTCCCCAATGTTATTTGAAAACAGGAGCAGATGTCTCTGTTTTTAATATGTGGGTACCCCATTTGGCATCAGCCTTTTAAATCCATTAGTCTGTACAACCTAATACCACATAATGTCAAAATTATGAATAACATGCAACAACATCTTGGTTTCTGGCTGTTACATTTGCTTTCAAATCCAGTAACAGAACACCACTGGTTTACAGCTTGACCAACTAAACAAGCTACTCTTCAGTTTGTGATTTTTTCAATGAATATTCACTGTTCATACTTACACTACACATTAATGTATCTCTAGCAGAGATATAAAATGGTAATGGTGACACACAGAGACACTCTTCTGGCCTGGTCTGCAGTAAAATTTAATTATTATCAAATGAATAGTCCTTTGTTATCAGAAGTCAGGTTTCACCTGTCTGAACTATTTATTACTTATTTTTTTAAAAGCCAAAGACACTCATGCAGGCAACAACTAAAATCTGTTCATCTACATGCAACTCAAGTCACCACTAACAGAACAAATATTTCCTTACGTAGAAATAGAAAAAGATATAATAATGACAAGTGTTGACCTGTTGCAGAGAGAACTTTCTGACTGCCAAACTTCACTGCAGCAAGAATTGTTTCCAATAAAATGGTACTTTAAATGACTGAAGGCAATGTAAAGAAATTTCATACCACTTAATATCCACAGTAAAACAAATCTAGACAAAGCACAAGGTTTAATCTAGCTAGTTAAGTAAGAACATAATAATAAAACTAAGCAAAAAGTAACAGTATATCTTATACTGATGTACAAATTCACCACTACTTAGTTATAAAATGACAACATTCCGAGATGGGAATTTTCATTAGCAAATCAGGTTATGCACCTTCATTTTCAATCAAGGTCTGTTTTCTTTGAGAAAGATGGGGGATACAGACAAATCTTTTGAGAAGATGACATGATTAATGGCACAATCTACTCAGTTTAGATTGTGTAGCCTACTAAAAAAGACTAATTTGAAGCTGCTTAGCTTAAAGAATGGAAAATATAGGGGGCAATCATGAGTCTTCCAAATAGTTTACATAAAAAAACCCAGCCAAGAGCTGTTCATTTTCTCTTCGCAGCAAATTGTTCTCCAGGTCTCTCCCCAACACGAAAGTAACCGTGGATTTAAATTTAATCAGAGGTGATCCAAACTAGCTAGCAGGAAAAACTACTTAGTGGAAAGGCAAACAAAGCACGGGAACAGATTGCCTGAGGAGATCCTGGCATCACAGGGACCAATCCCGAATCCCTACCAGGCACAACTAAGATATAACCAACCCACACCCAGGGCAGAGGAGATGAACTTCCAGTCTCACAGGCCACTTACGTCCTCCTGTCCCGTGATTTCCCAGTTACTGTGTAGCCAGTAATGAATTCGACCACGGCCCTAGGATACATCCAGGAAATTACAGCTGGCTACGGAAGACAGCTGAAGTATTCCAGATCATCTCAGAAACATCACATACTCAGAGATTCCTGATGCTAGGTCCCCTCCTCCTCTCTCTTTAAAACTTAGCCATTAAACAGCACACTTTCTTAAGGGAAGAGTTTGCGCCTGCACTGGGGAACAAGTGAAATGTATACTGAATTTTCCTTGCCAAGTTAAATCATGAAAGTAATTTCATTAATAAAATCACATAGCCTGCAAAATGGAGAGATCAACTTACCCACTTAATCTACTTTCCCACAGTTCATGATTGATTCCTTCTGTAGGTAACCTAGCAATATTCATTCTGATTATAAATGCACTGTCAAAAAGATTTCTATTTACAGCAAATAACCAAATATTTTGCTCTACAAATTCAACCTATCTTCGCCCTCAATTTCACTTCATAATTATAGCCCTTTTTTCCTGTACATTTTTCAGTTATATAGCAGGACAAAGTTTGCCAAGTGGAAATCAGACATCTCACTAGGTAGAGTTGTATAGTAAACATTGTAAAGAAAAGACAAGCTTTCAGTGTGCAAATGCTTGCAATTTCTACATCTCCACTAATTCCTATCAAATTGCTATTGAAAATTCTTTAAATCAGAAATTTTCTTCATAATGGCTGTTATGCAGTAAATATCTTCCAATCTGTCACCTTTCTAACAGTGAGTGGCAAAATGAATTGAGGGTAGGTGTTCAGAAGGGCAGCCGCAGGGACACTCTTCTTCCTTTACACAACAGCAGTTCAGAGCATAGCATGACAAATTTTGAATGGGCTAAAGGAAATTGTAATTTAAACTTCAGAACCTGTTCAAGTGTAACATAATCCTATTTCCCTGTCAGTGTTGTAAAACACATCTATGAAATTGGTTTAATTCTTTCACCAGTCTAAGCATCTTAAAGGAATATTCTTCCAGTATTAACTCAGCTGACTTCTAATAAAGTCCATACCTATACAGCGACAACAACTTCCCAGCAGAAAGTCTTTACAGTCCATTTTACAGATGTTAATTTGCAACCACCGTATTTTTTATGCCTCTTACAAGAAACATATGGAACATTGGTGGCTTGATAAAAACAATCTACCAAAAAAAAACCCCAAAACTTGCAGATAACTTCTCAGATCTCTCAAGGCTAGGAGAAAAATGGAGCAGAGGCCAAACAAAACATCATGACACAATGTGTACATGTCTGCCTGGTTAGTATGCTCAGCTATTTTAATCCTTCAGTGTATCTTGGAAGCCTTTAATCAGAGATGTAGTAAACCATTTGAATTTTACAGTACGTGGTAAGTGTAAATATAACCAGCTTAAACGATTTGGGTTTCCGTTCTTTGTATAAAACCCCTGTCTGAACATCTGTGCCTGCGAAGATTAAAGGGCTAAAAAGCCTGGAAATAGAAGACCTTTGTATTCACAAATCACTGAAGGGAGTTACAATGCCTGGAAAGTTTAACTGCCCCTTCAACCAACTCTGACCACATCTGAAGATACTTTAACATTATTTAAATAGTCCAGAAAGTAAACAGCTCTGAAAAAACGTTCAGAACAGTTTTTGTGCCAAGAGAGCCTGAGGCTTCCTTCAAGTTTGGCTAATTTTTTTCACACCAAGACCACCTCCATTGTGCTGTGTCAGACTGGTGTTTCAAGGAAGAGGTTTCTTTTCATTCTTTTGTAGGGCCACTAAGTACTTTCAACTAAACAGATAGGTCACTCCTGACCTCACTTCTACCAGGTCTTATACAATCACTACTTATCTACAGTGGGATTGCTTCCGATTTACAGTAACATAAAGATGATAAGCATCAGGCCCTCACTATATCACAAATTAGGCTTCTTTACTTTAATAAACTATTTCCCCAACACTGACTATCACCTGTGACCAAAATCACCCAGCTTGTACTACCCTAGGCCTTTTCCAGGTCAAGTATCTTCAGCTGTGACAAAGCCGTTGCCACTTACCATTATTTCTACACTTAGAAAATTTCTTTGGGATCCACATATGGTGGAAATACGGACTTTATTTATTCAGTAATTGACTTAACACCTCTCAAGATCTCTCAGCGAGTCATTCACCCATGACTCCAGAAATAGAGAGGACAAGCTGTCATAAAATATAAAGCAACATTCCCTAACAGAAGAGCTCATCTGTGAATCCAAAAAGCTTCTTGTCTTTACCGTCACTCTGATACAAAGCCAGGGACAGAATTAGCATGCAGTACTGCTCTGAAGGAAGATGAGAAGCTTATCTATGACCTTGCAAGTTCACCTGCTCTGGAATCCAACTGGAACAAAGATCCTTTCATTTTTTCTGAGAGAAACACAGAACAAGCTTTAAGCTCCTCCTCCTCTGAGCTTAAAAAAGTTAGCGGTTTTTAATTAAAAAAATTAAATAAAATTCAGAGGTCCATGATAAATCAGGTTAAAAATAACAAAAGCATTGGCCTTGATTTTTCAAAGACTGTTTGCATAAAATAATGTAATCCTTACCCTGTCTCCCTTCCCCATACAAAAAAGAATTTTATTTCTTAACCATTTTAATACACATCATTAAGGACAGGGAATTAGTAACAATGCAGAGATATCAAGAAAACTCTTTCAGCTGTTGTTCTAAATATTCTGTTGCACTAAAAGTCTAATTTTAAAGGAAAAGTCTTGGTGTGGACTAAATCATCTCTCCTGTTTCCTAAAGATCACTGTAATTGAAATAGCAGTATTATTAGCTAGAAAGGCTTTTACCAAAGTTTCAACGAATGCAATGGCAGGGGTATCTACATAGATAAAGTCAAGCAACTGTGCTGAAGGCATGCAGATATACTGACCAGTGAAAACTGCAAGAGCAATATGGGCTGCATTTCAGTTGGTAGTGTTTATGGAATTTGTGTATAAAAATACGACACCAGATATCTTATAACCAAGAAAAACATTACAATAAAAGAAAAAAAGCACCCACTTGTCGCCAGGACCATGTACACAGCAGCTGTACACAGATACATCCTTCGCGACTAAGCTACTCTAGTAAAATTGTTCAGCACACGCAGCCCAGCAGGACAGAACCATAGCAACTTGCAGCAGGCCTGTTAGCAAGAGCTGAGCTCCAGCTCAGCAAGTCCTGACAAGTTCTACATTTCAGTCACTGTTAACCTTAAGGCAGAGCTTCACCCTACCTGGACTGCAAGGAAGAACACAGCCTTCTGTTGTTACATGTTTCTGCTTCTCAGGATATGTAAAACCAAGGTGGTGACTAGCTGTGGTGGAGATCCCATGACACTCCTTAGCACTATTAGACTATTAGGCATTAGTGCTGATGTCCTGGCCGAAATCCAAGTTTAGGTATTAACTACTTTGTCTAACTCCAATTTCTTTCAGTGTTTTAAGGGTATAGTAGACTTCATGCTTCATATTTTACTCTGTTATAGTGTGTTCAGATGTATTAGGTAGCTGTTTCCTTTTCAGTTAAAAGAATAGTGCCTTTTACAGGGTGTGAAAAGGTGAAAAGAACAATAGAACTGAAGGAACATTGTCATTCACTGTCACTATTACAATATAAATGAAGGTGTAGGGTCACATTTATGCACCAAACTTCGTATATGAATCCTAAAAATGATATCATAGTCAGATTTAATAATCAAATTCTTACTCACTTGAAAGAGTTCTCTTAAAAGTTATCACCCTCTTTGTGCACTCTCCCTCTACCTTCCCACTTACACGTCCATGATGACCCTTCAACAAGCATATTCAAATTCAACATGGGCTGGAGGGGGTGTCAACCACACACATTGTAAAGCAGAGTTCTGTTCATAGTGACCTTGTATATTTAATAGCAAGAGAGAACACACAGTTTACTTCTCCTTCAATTTAGAGCCACCATTAAGAAACAACACTAAGCCCAAACAGGCTCAAAATTCTTGAACAATATTGCAGTGCCCCAGTGAAATGCTTGCAAAAATAAGTCCTGACAATTCTTCCATGTATTGAAAATCAGTTTGTTAAGATGCTGTACCTTCATTGAAGTCAATACTAATCTACAGCTGAATGACAAAGATAAGCATAAATTCAAAGCAGCTCAGTGCTAACAACAGAAGCAAGATGACAAAATAAAGCAATATTTACATCAGAAATTCTACTTGGACAAACTTTATTACTATTTGCATTACCAATTTGACTAAAAAAAAAAACAAATCCAAGGCATAACTACAGCTCACTTTCTCAGCACAGCAACATGATTAGTTAGATCTCCATCCAGCAATGACTTCTAAAAAACTGGGAATACAGACTTAAGTGGTTGTCTATGAGAAGCACTGTTATGTTTTGTATCTTAACCTGCTGTTCATCACAGTATGACACCTACCAGATAAAGTAAATTAATATTTATTCAATAAAATAAGCACAGGAAGGGAGAACAGAGAGCTTGACTGCATGATGAGCAGCAGGAGGGCTGTTCATATGGCCAGCACTGATGGACAAGGAAAGTCAATGGTTTAAATATTAAGAAAGATTTCAGTTTAACCAGTTTCAGAAAGCTTCGATGATTTTTAAATGCAAGTGGCAATCACTTGGTTTCATATAACATTTCCTCTTTTTTTTTTTTTTTTTTTTTTTTTTTTGTAATATCAATGAGCATTTTGGCCTTACAGAGAAGTACACCTGATATTTAGAAATCATGTACTATTAATGAGGAATAACTAAGTTAGATCATTGAAAAAGAAACCACACCAACCCTCCAAGAACCCACTGACCAATACCATGACCCATCTTCAGCAAGAAACCATAAAAGTCTTCTGCATAGGAATTTTTATTTCTAACTAATGAATTTACCGTGTATTTGGATTACTGTCCAAACTCGTGCTATTTACAGAGATAAGATTAACAAACAGAGCAGCACCACAAGCTCAGATGGATGAAGATTTAAAGATACTCCCTGTTTCCTGGTTTTGTGCACTTCTGACAGCAGAGAGCATTTTTCAAGTAAATATACACAAAAGCTTTTATATAAAAATCAGCTAGCAGGTATTTCTGAAACTAGAAACTCTGTATTGGTCAATTCTGCCTTTGTATGACAGACAAGCTTCCAAAACTTTCATTATAAAATCTAAAAGCAGAAAACATTGCCCAGTCAAACACTAAAAAAAAAAACAACCAACAAACCAAAACCAAACTCCACATACCCAAAAGGCACCATCTTATCAGATAGTGTTCAAAACACTTCTATTTTAATAGCCAAGTGTAAGTTTCCCCAGAGTAACAAAAGAAGGGGACAACTACTGCATTTAGTATGGGGATGGAGGGTGGAGCTCCTGAAATCAGAAGAGTTACAGAATAAACTGCAAAGAAGAACAAATAAAACTTTCCCATCTCCTGTCATCTCCTCAAGTCTTAATTCCACTATCTGACTTCCCAGCTATGGAAGTCATTTGCCCCAGTTCTTCTAGCTAACAGTCCTCAGACTGTCATACCAGAAATGGATTTGTGTGTGTGCATCTGAGGAAAGCAACCTGCTGAGCTGCTCTTCCACATTCTGTTGATGAGATTTCTCTTTAAAAAAAAATTAAGATTAAAAATTGCTGCTTGAGAAGATAAACTCTTTTCTTCATGTTAAAGTCCTAAACATATGCCACTAAGTCAGGAGTAGCTAAAAGGTACTTTAAGTACTTTTAATATACTGAAGCTAAATAAGAACTCTTTCAAGAAAAGAGATAGGAAACTACAAACAGATTTTTGTTAAAAAATCTACATTATGTCATCCTCTCTGAAACCAGCATGGCTTTAAACATGGATTCAAAAAAGAAACAAAAGTTTAAAATCTACCAAGATTTTAATATAAGCATAAAGTAGTATTTCCTGATAAGTGTTCTCAAGTCCTAAAACAACATCTCAGCTGTACTGTGGGTGTCCAGAGGCAGTTACAACTGCATTTCCATCAGTTCCTTTGGGGATTGTTCTGGGTTTTATTTCATTTAACCAAAAGTTTTAGTGTAAGGAGATCTAGGCTATTTGGAAATATTTTAATGAATTATTCAGCAAAATACTCAAGTCCAGTTGTCTAATTTTACTTCTCTGTCCATAGGTTTCAGAGCAAAAATCAGTATATGCAGGGTACACAACAGAATCCAAACACTCTCCCCAACACTGCACATTCAAGCATCAATTGTGCACGTGTTTAAGCTGCAAAATAAACAGAAAACAAAGATTGGGGTATAACCTTATAGTTTTAATAGAATTCAGCTCTAGTTACTCAGTTTCCAGGTACTGTACCCTCTGAGGATGTGTATGAAAGTTACCAAGCACCACCACTTTTGTTATTCACTACAAGGGTAAAATGACATATTCTTCATGAAATCCTTCCCTCCTCTCCCATTTTTCCTGCAAAACTGACCTCCTCTCACACAGGACCTCTGCCAAACAGCAGAAATGCACACAGAAATACATAGGAGATGCTGTCTGGGGATGCCAGAAAACACTTGTCCAGGTTTCTGCATTAGAAGAACAGGAACAACTTCCAGAGCTACAAAGCAGAGAACTCATGCTGTTAGATACATGTCTGACTTGGCCTTCAGAGCTGCTAACAGTCTCTCTTGTCTGGAGCTGATAGGTGTGTTCAAAGGTTTCAAAAAGATTTAATAAATACAGACTTCCAGTCTAAAATACAGTTTGGCATGAACAGAATCCTCTCCCACAGAGTAAGAGCCAAGAATGACAGCCTTGGAGCCTGTATGAGGCCATCACGAGAAACTTCTGCCTGTCTTGTTTTCAGTGAAAAGAAACAGCTCCAAGGTGGTCAGCTGTGCCCCTTAGCACCATGCCTTCAGTCCCTTTAACTAGTACAGAAGACACTCCAGACCTCTGGCATTTCTCATTTGACCAAAAACAAAGAATCTGATTTAATAAAAATTAATTCTGGAGCTTCACAGAATGAAGCAATTGTTTCTCTGACTTACTCTATTTCAGTTAGTAGATTTTTTCCCCCCTAAGGCCATTTGAAAGCTGGACTGCAGCATCCCTCCACTGTCAATGTTACAAAAGAATGCCTAATTAGACAGAGTACCAAAAACAGAGCACCAAAAACAGCGCAGCAGCCTGACCATGTCAACTGCACAACAAAATGAAGTGGACCTAAACTATTGAAAAACACTACATTGTACTCAGGTTAAAAATAAAGAACTTGGGCAGCTTGAGAAATGCAGCAGGCTGGACCATGCCAGTTTCAAACTGCTTCATTACTGACCTCATTTAACCTGTCTTACAATTAGGCTGTACAAGGAGTTGAACACAACAGCTGTGTTCTTCAGGAGCTATAACTATCAGATGGCTTCAGGTTTTTAGCCCATACCTATGGAGCTACTGTCTACAAAATTTTTTACCCTAAAGACAGTGCAAAGAAGGAAACACCGCAAACTTGCCTTTCACCCCCTTAAAAAGTACCATTTAAAAACAAATATACATCTTGCATTATTATTTTAAAATCCATAGTAAAAAGCAGAATTGGTTGTGTTTGAATACCAATTTAGAGATGAGAACAACACTGATATAAAGTCACAGCACACAGAGATCGACAGCATTCAAAGGGTCTCCCCTTAGGTCTCTGGCAGAATCACCAGTACTTACACATCAGTCCTGACAAACAATTGTCCAACACATTCACAGAGACTCCCACCATGGAAATTCTAAACATCACCCAGCCAATATGATCTGTTCTTCTTTATATCCTTACCCTAAGATTTTTCTAATAATAAACCTAAGTTTCCTTTACCCCAGTTTAAATCCATGTCTTCTCATCTATTCCACCACAGACAGAAATAGCCTTCTCCTTAGCACTCATAAGTATCTGGAGATTTTACCTGCCTCCCTCACCAGTCTTCTATTCTTAAGATTAAACAACTTGAATTCATTCAAATTTCCCTCAGATGTAAGATTTTAAAAGCTCTTGAAGATAATTAGTGCTCCTCTGTTGCTCTCCAAACTGTCCACTACTTTCCTGAAAAGCCATGCAAAGACCTAACCTAAATATTCCAGCCAGAATGCTGAGCAGGATGGAAGGTGCACCACCTCTCATGCACTCATCTATGATGAGTGAACCATTCACAAGAGCAGCTTCCAGCTCTGACTTCTAGCAATTTAAATCTAGCAACAGAGGTTTGGGTACAACTTCTGTTTCAGACATCTCCATCACTATAAGAGAAAGAGCTACCTATAAGCAAATGGATGCTTGTGCTAATCTGTGCTTGACCATTGCTCTCACTGACACGAATTCTTCTTCCTCTTTGTCTCTCATGATAAAAATCCTCCAGAGCTTGAGTAAGCTGCCACTGACCCATTTGCGACTTACAACACTTGATACAACCACTCAGCTAGTTAACCATGATGAGCCTCTTTCAACCAAGTATATATTTTTATTTTAAAAAAAAGAACCCCAACAACCACACATACACAAAAGCCACATTATTCCCAGAGATTGCATTGCTTTATGCCTCTTACTCTAACGTTTTTTACATTTGCCTTTAAGTACACAAAATGTGAACATTTTTAATTCTTACCTTTCTGTGCTCAATTGAAGGCTGTGGGATGACAAACTGAAATCCCAGCACTGCTAGCGAACTGAGAAGTCTGAAAAAGCAAACAGGTGATAAAATTACCACTAATAAAACCCACATATCTACAACCTATTACAGGGCTTCATACTGCAAGAACTTATTTAGACTCTTGAGTACCATTACTAACCAAAGCAGACACTAAACTGTATGTGACATTCTTATGACATTCTTTGCACAGCAGACAGTACCAGTTACATATATCTGTCTGTGCATCAAGTAGAAATTCACATATATGTTTAAATTAAAATATTCTTGGCAGTTCACATTTTATCACCTCAGCATTGGTGTCAAACTGACATATGCTTTGCAAGTTTCTTAAAACACTAAGTAAGATTTCACCCAACTGTGGACTAAGCCTGCTTCTGGTTCTGGCTCCTCATTTTACAGAACACTTCACCTCCAGCACACAAGAAACATGTAAAGAATCACATCACCATGATTTTGCAGAAAAATAGGTTCTTCCCCAGCTGCCTAACACTTGTAGAAACTGAATAACCTAATGGGCACAGAAGATGGAAAGTAGCAGACACAGCTCACCAGAGACTCAGTAGAAACAGCCAAGCACCACCCCAGTCCCCACATCTTCAATCTGAAAGGAGTCATAATGGGAACCAGGCCCAAACAAACTTTGTTCTGTCAAGCCTCACCACTGTAATAACTCCTAGGAGCCTGTTACAAGTTAGACTCAGTTAGCGTAGTCTTTTGTTTGCTATAATTTGCACTGGAGACTGGTTTGCTTTGTAGCAAGGCCCTTCATCAGAAAACACAGAAAGGTACAAGCGTAGAACCAAGGTATCTTTATTTCTACCAAGAGTTTGAGCTTCCCATCTACAAAGAGTATGCTTCGCACCCTCTATAAAGAGGAAAGCTGCTAATGATTTGCTGAATTTAAATGCAGAAGTAAAACTGATGGATTTGGATGCAAAATCCATCTGAAAACTAATGGACCAGACAAAATCCAGCTGTGCTTCCCACTCTCAGCTCCTTCCTTTGCTCTCTACGCAGTAACCCTTTAAATATTTCTCATTGTTTTAGGTATTTTCAGAGACAGACCTCCTAAACAGAAAGAGGGTTTTTTATACTAATAGTTTCATTACCACCAATACCTATATTCTTACACTGAGCAGAATGTTTTTCTTGAGATTTCTGTTTGTTTTTGCTAACATACTGCAAAAGGAACATTAGGTAAGTATTGATTGCACACGGCCTATCACCACTTCATCACCAGTCTATGCCCCTCGCATAGCAATAAACCATTCAAAGGTAAGAAAAAGTCATTACTTCCTTACTGCCACATCAATTTAAGAAAACAAAACAACAATTAAAACACTTTAAAAGTCTGTTAGAATGAAGTATTATATTTCACAAAGCTATCATTATGATGAAGAAAAATACAGAGGTAGCTGAAATCAGAGCCAGTGTAGGGCACCATAAAGAAACCACAGTTAAAGAGTCAAAACGTGCAGTGCAGAGCAAGGCCCAATAACACAATGTTGGGCAGAAGCCAAAGGCATGAATGAAGAAACTGATTTGCCAATCACATGTGAAGTCAAAGCTACAAACAGAACTCAGACCTCCAAAGTGCAAAATGACAGGATCAAGTCTGACATTAGCTGACCTTCATATCCTTTCTCCAAGTGCTCAAGTGATCCCTTAACTATTCTCAGTGAAAACCTAAGAAGCTTCTAAGTAGGCAGAGCACAGACTGACAGGCCCAGCCCCTGCAAATTACATTTAACATCCTCTGCAAATTCTATTTAACTTCCTTGTCAGAATCTTCCAATCCACTCCCTGGTCCCTTATGGCTTCTGCTCCCTATAATCCCTCAGAGTATGGGAAAGAAAGTTCGAACTTTGCATAAAGAAATGAATGCTTTCATCCTCAAACAAGACTTTTCTGATCTGTCTTAAGGACTACAGATTTCCACCCGTAAATTCTTCTGATATCAAGCACAAGGTTGGGAGTTCTGAACGGAGTGAGAACCATAATCTTCAAAGCAAATTACTTATCAGATTAAAATTTTCAGTTCCAAAATGCAAACTTTCAGTATATGTGTGATTACACCATGTCAAGCTTTTCCTGACCATTCTTTAATGATGTTGGACTGTAATCTCCCTCTGTATGTACACGCTCAAGGACAATGAAGCTAGTTTTTAAATTCGTTTCTGGTATCTACATTTGGATCTCTCAGAAACAATGGTATCAACCTACTATTTCAAACACACGCAGGAAATTTGTCAGGAATACTGAAGCTATCCTGAGGTAAAAACCTCTAGCTTCAAATCAGTGTGTGGCAATTTAATTTTTTTAATGTTATTTCCCTCAGTAGCTTGCTTTGGCTAACTTCTCTGCACTAGGCCTTTTTATTTGTCATGCTTGACTAGCGTTAGCCCTCTCAAGCTACGAAAACATGCTTCTCCAATTTCAGTAGGTTTGTTTTAAGTATTACTGTGCAGAAAATCCGAAAAGAACAAGCGCTCCTCAAAATCAGGCAAAACTTCTCAAGTACACATGGACAGATCAGGTATAAATTGCAGCTGATCACCGGCTGTTTAACTCAGGCCTCTGTGTAAGAACCCTCCTTTCTGGTACAGCCCATGCTCTCACAGTCATGGCACTATTTGAGCCAAGTAACTAGTTTAAAACAAAGTCAGGCTTTAAACGGCCAGTCTACCCAAGCTGCAAAGAGCAAACATGCTCACTGTCTTTTACTGGCGATACCAATTTCTGTTTAACTGGGGAGGAAGGGGCACAGAGCAAAGCAAAGCTGCATTAGTGCTATTGTAGGAGTAGCAAGAAAAAGTTTGCTGTTTAACACTTCATTTAGGAACACCTCTCAGAGTTCTTTCTCTGTCACTGCAGCATTAGCTCTCCACAAATGAAGCTGGAGGATACCAAAATAGATTTCTTTCATGGTTGCTGTCCTTTAGAAGTTGTATTTTATGAAGGTCTCTCATGGCCAACTATGGATTGTCCAGATAGGAGTGAAAGAATTCTAGCCAAGTGATCAGTACTCTTGCCTCATATTCCTGACTTCATCTCAAATGACAGTCTGCAAAACAGTCTAAGTCTGGGACAGCTTGGCAAGAGCTATTCAGGGAGACGTCTCAACAGGAAAGACAGTAGAGGTAGTGTCAATAATATCTGACAGATCCAGTTTGATGTGGAATCTGTCCTGGCATATTAACAAGGATGCCAGAATTGCAATTCAAAGACTGATGTCTGAAATTCATAAGGAAAGTTAGATAAGAGGTGTTACGGACAGTATCTCCACACACATGAAAGAGCAGGCAGCTGTCCCTCCTTGCAGGTCAGCTTTTGCTCATGTGGCATCAAAGCTGCCTGTTTTCTCTGAATTTGCTTGCCCAACTACAGAACTGGACAGACCAGCTTAGAAACAGCTGAATGTTTCCTTTGTCAGGAAAACTATCTGAAAGGTCTTTCCTATGTTTGCCCACTGGCAACTGCTTCAGGAATGCAAAATAGATTCCTGAATGAATTGCAGCACAGGTACTAAAACACATAAATCAGTAATGTAAGCCCACTGACTGCAGTTGCACAGCCTCATAAGGAGAAAAAAACAAACCACCAAACTAACAAGCTTCCAATAATATATACCATTAAATTGGCACGCACTAACAGATGCTCTAAGCATAAACAAATGCCAAGAACTTTCTTATTTTCACTATCACTAAAGAACGCTATGTCTGGTATGCATGTACTTGATTATTCGGTCTTCAGACAAGATTTTTATTTATCCTTCTATGATACGTATAATGTTAACACTTTTAACACCAAAGCAAGAGACATCCAAATTAATATTTACTGCAGTGCATTAAAAACATATTAAATAAGATTTTACATGTTTTATTGCATTACTTACCTCAAAGAAACTATTAAACTGTCTACCATGATCCTTTAATGCAAGGTCTCTTGAAGTGAAAAATACCTCTTCACTGCCGTACAGCACAATGCCAATCACACACAAATCCTACAGAAAAGGAAGAGAAAAATATTTAACACTGCTTGTTTAGCATTTTCCAGGATGTCTAGGAAACTGGATACAGACCTACATTAGTAATCTCTACCTCAATTCTTGGGACTTCACAGCAATTCAAACTGGAAATTGAGTGTACGTTACACGAGTACACTGGATACACCCCATATTTTGCAACAGGACTTCAACAGTGACAAAGTACTATGCTTAAAGGCTACAGGATGCAAAATCTTGATCTGATCCCCAAGGATGCAAATCTGGTATTAAGCTTGCTTGCCTTTTTATCTCATGTTCCTGGTATGTCACTTTTATGACAAAACAGCAAACAGCTTTATTTAAAGTCTCATGTTAATAGGCTTCACAGAACTGAAACTGGGTTACCAATTTCTATTGTATAGTATTATTATCAATACACTCTCCATTTTGTGTGCAATGCAAGAATTATTCTTTTGTGAATAACAGAGAAGAGCAGTGTTGAACCCTCTCTATTACAGATGGCAAACCCAATCACAATGAAGTCAAAGGCCTTGCCCATAGTCATGGAGGAAATCTGGCATTCCAAATTTAAAT
This sequence comes from Psittacula echo, assembly GCF_963264785.1. Classification (NCBI taxonomy): domain Eukaryota; kingdom Metazoa; phylum Chordata; class Aves; order Psittaciformes; family Psittacidae; genus Psittacula; species Psittacula echo. Next base: position 7,100,309 of record NC_137741.1, on the reverse strand, counting down.
TCAACTGATCCTCATTTCTAAGTACTATCATTGCATCATGACTACTGCAAATGCACAGAAGCTCTACCAGTCCTTGACAGAGCTACTACCTAGGTACACTCTAATTTGTCTGGAAATACTCTCAAATGTTTAAAATGGAGAATTCTTATTTTGATAAATTTGTAATCATATACTGGACACCTAAAATGCTGCACCAGAATTTTCAGGCGGGAAAGAGATCCTTGCAGTAGGGAAATACCTTATAAATCCAGGCAGGAAGGAGGGGAAGGAAGGAAGATAAGAGGAAATAAAACACTGTCAAGACTGAACCTAAATCCATACATTTTAGAACTTGGTGAACTGCCACCTGTATCTTGCAGTCACAAGTGGTTACATGTTGAAATGCAGTAAAGTGAATAGAAACAAGAGAACATTGCTGTTCGGAGATAAAGAGCTCTCCATTTCTGTCAGGTAGCCAGATAATTTAAATCTGTCTAGAAAGTGACAAGACTTACAAGAACTTAGAAATGTGCAACTAGATAAAGTACAGATCCTGCTGCTAGGAAAATGTTTATTGTTTGCAGGTAACTGGACAAGCTAAACAGTGTAGGAAATCACAAAATACTTGTTAACAACTTTAAAAGAAAATTCCTCTTTTCCTTTTTAAATTGTTCAATTGTTCAGTTTTTTAAATGGAAGGCATTAAAAGTTGAGTACTTCAGAAAGCACCATAACAAGGTTCTGCATGTAAAAAAGTTCGAGTTAGTCATGAGGAAGAAAGCGTTAAACTACAACTTTTCTTTCTGCAATCCACAGTTGTCAGTAGATATGAGGCTTTCTCAAACTTAATGTTTGTACAATTGTTTTTTTATAAGATTGGTAGCACTTCTGAAAACAGATTTTTAGTCTCTTTCTCCTGCAACACTTTACGCCATTTGAACCTTTAGCACACAGATTCAGAAAAAGCTACATTCCTTTAAACGTTCAGCAAGTCTACATACACAGCACTAAGGCATTCAGACAGATCCCCCCAGACACTACTTACTAACAGACAGCTTGAATTGTGAAGGAAACAAATGCCTCACACCTCACTTCCTGCAACCTGACTCTTAATTACCAGACATACTGAGGCAATAATCTTTCATATCAGTTACTGAAAATGGATGATATGCAAGTGATGTGGACTGTAACCAACATGGTTTCAAGTTCTTACAATTCCAGGGTTTTTTTCCAGATGTACTCTCTTTGGGTTGTTTTTTTTTTTTTTTTTTCACTCCACAATAATCTTTTATGCAACATCCTTGTTTGGAGGGACACAATCTCAGCAGAACGCTTACAGGATACAAACTCACAGGAAAATAAATGTGCGTTTCCCTAATCCATTTTGTAAATTGCACCTCATTTGAAAAGCACAAAAGATACTATTATAGATCTAGTTTTGTGAAGAACTGGAGTAGAGACTTTCAGAGTTTCTGGAGATTGTTCTTAAAAAGAGTGTCCATGCACATGTTTTCAATTTTTTCAGTTCAGCTCTATCTTCACTGTCAATCTCAGGTTGCATTACAAACTTAACTTTCAACCCTATTTCACTACCTTTTTCAAAACACTTCTTACTGCAGCTCATAGATGTGTTTCTTCTGAAATATCATTCATAGTGTAAAAGCTGCTAATGTATCTAAGTGACTTAAGAGTCTTAAAAATCATTTCAGTGCTTAGGTGCTTACAACCTATTGAAAGAAATGTCATTTTGGCAGTGGTGCTTTTGATATATGAAAATGTCCAAACATGACAATCATTCCAGAAGATCCAGGGTACAACACTTGAAACAGCTACAGTCAACACTAGGATTAAATAGTGTTAATTTTGGCACGAAAACTTTTAAAAGCCTGATGGGTATACTATGTACTAGTAACTGCACCAAGTCTTGCAAATGTAAAATGAAATTACCTTCCCACAAGGGACTTAAAAGCACTATAGACCTATCTAGCAGAAGATTTTCTAGTAACCCTATTTACAGCAGCATAGATATTAATATTTCAAATAGAACAACCCACACTCCTGTACTTAAGCAGAGTTTGCAAGGCTTCGTCCACTGCATTAAAGTAGTTGATATTTCAGCAATATTTTCTGATTCACCTCGAAGTACCATGAAAATAAGAACTGTGAAACTGAGAAAGGGAAAACAAAAGAAATAAAAAAAAACACCAAAAACCAAACCCAACCAACCAACCAACCATGGAATGACAATCATTTCATTGAAATTCGCATGAATTGAATTGCACTACATATAGTAAAATTTGTATCAGGTCACAGAACGACTGGAAAAGAATAAAAAGACCCTGCTCAAAGTCTCTCCCCCTCCCATACTGAGTGGAAGGTGAGTGAGAGTGATGCTAACCCCTACAAACTGCTGCTGCCAGTCTCAGCAGTTATACTACCAAATTATGAGCTAAACATAACCATCTTCTGCCTTGGTATTTGCTGGAATTTACTCTGACACTGACTCATTATTACCTGCAGAGTCTCCTTAACCATCTCTGCCCAGCAGTCCACTTGCAGTCACGCACTGCAGCCCTTTGAGAGGAGGGCTCAGATGAGTGTCTATCTTAAATACTAATTTGTAATGGATATTTCAAAAAGGGGCAGACATGGATAATAACAGTAACTCTGAAAAAAAAAAAAAAGGGAGTAGGCTCATGGGCAATCCCAGAAATTTGCTGAAGTGGACACAGTAAGAGTTCCCAAAGAGTTAAATGATGCAATACGCAGAATTATCAGGACAGACATCACAGACCCTGTACAGAAAGTCAAGAAAAGAGGAAGAATGCTTACTGGGAAGTCAACAGTGAGATTTACCCCTCAGCTACTTAACTTAAAGAAACATCTTCCTACAAAGTGCTTTGAAAATCTTCAGATAGCCTGTGAGTTAGCTATCCTAACCTCTTAAATATCATGAAACAACTCTCACACAATTTCTCCTGTGACTATACCCCTTGTGTATTGTGAGTGGATGGTATTTCACCTTCATGAATTCCAGTAACATTTTTTGCATAAACCTATACATCTCGTAGGTCCTACCAACTCACATATACCTATATGTATCTGCGTACTAACCATAATAGAAATTTCTTAACATATGCATATGCACGGTATCTACTGAAACAATCCAACACCCTCTATTTTAACTCACATCAGCATGTGAGATACATCACGTAGAAACATATGCTAATTCAATTATGTTCAGAATTGCTCTTAGCTTTTAGCCTATTTTATCTTGTTGACTTAAACATATAGCAAGCAAAGTTAAATTACCTACAATATTTATCCTTTTGGTTAGATTATGTGTCTTGCCAGCTACTGACAATGGCAACTTGCAGTAGCTATGAAACTTGAGCATCTTTCCAAAGTCATATTTTCATTGATGTGCAAAGCTCTCTTTTTTTTATTATTATTATTTAGGAAAAAAAGTTAGAAATACTTAAAAGAAAATAATATTATACCCTTTAAGACTGGCTTTGAATCTATTGCCTTGCACATTGGTATAGCATATCTATTAGTTTAGTTGTTCATATCTATTAAACAATGTTCAATGCAAGTCCTCTGGATTGCATCCAAAATTCTTTACATTCACAAGACTTCGATAAAGCACCTTACAGTGCACCAGGTTTATCTAGCTACATAATTTTACATACTCCTGACAGCATGGACTGCAGCTGCTGACAATCTACCACCAGAGTTTTAATATCTTCAAATATTCATTCACTACATTAAAACATACACTTGTTTCTGAAAGCTGCATAAGAGAGAAATCTAGCATCATATCTGATGAAAAGTTCTGAGGCTTACATGGAGCAAACATTTTCATTGAAACAAAAACTGCAAGTAACTCCACCTAACCCTGAAGGTGCCTCTCTGTTTCACTTTAAATTCTTTGAAAACTTTGAAGTTCTCCTTCTGGGTGTGTCCAGAACTACTGCAGCCCAAAAAACCTCAGCGCCTCCCTCCAACCTAAACTGGATCAAGATCCAGAAGTTTTCATTTCTTTGCCTAAAACATCACTATCAGGCTCCCACACTCCAGTAAGCATACTCCACAAACAAAAGCATACACAAAGACAGGATCAAGCCTCTTACGTTCACAGGAGCAACTACTAATTGTCTTTTAAACATAGCCTCTGGAATCATCTGCTTTTGCATAACAGCTCAATGACTCATGCTCCTGTGATAGGCAGCCATGACTCAACAGCCTCTGCACATGGTGGAGAGACACTCCTTGGTGCCTGAGGGCCCCACCTTATGCACTGCCTGACAGACTAATCTAGGTGAAGGTGCCCACATTTCTATCAAGTTCTCCTTCTACATAGGAACACCAAAGACCCTAAAAAACCCAATAATTGTCGGGTTGAGGACCATTCTGGATTATCCTGAAATTTTAGTCCCGTTTCTACAGTTGTTTCTTAATTCAGCAAAGATCACACTTCTCAAAGAATAATTTCAACTCATATTTTTGGAATTCAGTGGGAAAAAACATGTAACCTGATTATTTGGCATCCAATTCTATAATATTTACTTGTCCTCTGAAAATCTAGGAAACAACTCAAAATTGGAGAAATCCAACAGTGACCATATACACAATTTCCCAAAATATCCATTCACAAGATGCAAATTTTGGCTTTTAGAAATGTTGTTATGCTGAAGGGTGTCACAAATCAAACATTTTTGCTTCAGTCACCATTCACTGATTTAAGGAATTCCAATCCTTGCCACAGCTGTTCTGTATCACTAGTGCAGAACAAACTGGAGAGATCTTATATACTAACAAGTATATACGGACCTGAGCAGTTCAGTTCTCATCTGAAAGTACTTACTCAATGTAAGTACCAGTATATTCTACTTGTGTCATGTAAATGTGGACATGGTCCACATGCTCACTTTGCTCACAGACCCACTAATAGTCATTGGACAGACAACCATTATGAGCAGCCACACTTAATCAGCCCAAAGAACTGAAAGAAGTCCTAGCAGTTCCATTGAAAACAATGAAAGGTGCTACTTACCACAGCTCTACATATTAGAAACCATTGCTTCTTTGAACAAGACACATTCCATACATTTTAATAAAACATGCTCTCTGTTACTATAACGTCAGTATTCAAAACTAAGGATGCAGAAGGAGCTGCACACATAAGAGGGAGGGGGATATCACATGTTAAAGACCTTTTTCATAAAACAATCTTCCTACCTTTCCGTAATCCTGATCAACACCAATCTGATTATTGGCATTGAAAGCTGCAGAAAAAGGAACAGTTAGCATCCTAAAAAGTCCGTTGGAAATACCTGATATTTCTATAAGCATCAGTTAAAAATACAGGTGAATGATTAAACAACTACAATCTTACCTATGAAACGGGCAGTAAGAGCACGGATTTATTTTCAACAAGTTACTGTTCTAGATACTTCTTTCCACCAAGTATAAGTAGCAAGACTGATGGTTTAGGTATGGCTTATACACTGCTTCAAGACCCCCTCCATGTTGTGGAGACTCAGGTAAAACTGTCTGCTGTGACTGGTAGTTGGAATGCTCTGGATAGAAGTATTTCATTGATAGAAATCATATGTACAAAATGTCAGTCTCCAAGTCTACCTATTTAGTAAAAATCTTAACAATACTGATATTGCAAAGCATATAACTGCATGTCAGAGCAACTAGGAATACCAGAAATTTCTTAGAGCCTCTTCTAGCCATGCCAATTTCTTTACTTGTAAATACGTCAAAGAAAAGGAACTTTTCTTATGCTTCTTTCATGACTTGCTTAATGAAAGCTGTTTCCAGAACACAAAGTGTCTCTCTGAAATGAAAAGAAAGCTTCTAACTTTCAACCTATCTTACTCAGAGTTTATTCAAAGCAAAGGCTTTCAACAGTGTTTAACTGGGGTTTAAATCAAGAAGTAGATGGCGGTTCTCAGGACCTACTATCTTTTGCATGAAAATCAAGGACCCGCTAGCCTCACTTCAAGAGTTATATCCTATTTTAAAAGGTCATAGAAAACAAATATTTCAACAAAGCTAATTGAAGGCACATGTACAAGTAACATACAACATATTTCAGCAGTATAATCAGCGATTTCTTAGTAAGACAGCTGGGAAACACCCCTCCCATCAAGTAAAAATCACGTATATTACATAATTATTGTGCAGTTAGAAGATAACTTCCTTTTGCAAAGGGGAAACATTGTTTTTCAGCCACCTATTTAGTGAGAACCTCTTGAAGAACACAAGCTTTTTAACCATTTACTATGAGAATTAACTTTCACATTGTTCAATAAACACTGTAAATATAAACATCAATATCCTCCACACAGGAAAAAAGGAACAAAATGTAGGAGGCTGTGCTTCAGAGAATAAATTTTTTGGCCTGAGTATTATGCAACATTCAACAGCATACACAGGTGAAGATCAAGTGTTCCTGGTGACAAGGTACACTTCAAAATAAATATTTAATTTAATGGTGAATAGACGTGTGTATCATTAGTCTGTCACAACTAACACTCCACATCGCTCCAACACAAATAGAAAACCAGATGTGAAACTGCCCACTCTCTGAATTAGAGATGATTCATGTTAACAGGACAATATAAAGATCCAGCAATGCCCTGTGAGCATACAGAAATGTTTCTAACAGTGTAAGAATCCTGTGAATTTCTAAGGGAGAAATTAAATAGTAGCTAAATGCTTAAATTTACCACTGCCCTCCAAAAAAGAAAATAAAAAATTGGTGTCCTTGTCAAGGTACTACAAGAACACACACAATCCCAGGTATTAACTTTCACAAAGTTCCTTTCTTTCTGTTTGCAAGATTTCTGAAGTGCTTGGGGTGCTGGTGTTAGAACATGAGAGGGAGGAGAGTATGTTATGGGGGCCTGATATCTTTGCTTGCTTATTCAGAAACAAAATATTTTCTTTGGAGTATCAGTAAAGGAAACATCTCCCCTGCATAATTAATACCTCCAAGTAACCGTGCTTTCAGGGGACTACTTATAAACTAGTTATGAAAGATTGTTTAAATTACTTTGCTATTAAATAATAGCATAAGAATTATGAGATTCTGACTTAATTCTCATTGAAATCCCTTCTGATGTGAGGCTCCCCACATACTGGCACAGAAATGCAACAATGGAATTTGAAGATTTATTTTATGTTTCTACATAAAGCTGAACAACAGGTCTAATGACAGGTCTTTACAAGAGCACTGTGAAATTAAGTATTTCTTTCATAATTTTGAAACAGAATACCAGGGAATTTAAACCTAACATGCCACAACAAACTATCAACACATCTCTGACAGCCAACTGGAATGATGATAACAGGTCGTTTTGTAGATCTTTTGTAAAAATTAAATGCTGCATGCAAATAAATACAGGTACAACTCAGAGAACACACTGAAGAGCTGTTTCACAAAGTTCTATTTAGCTTTCATTCACAATAAAATTTAGATGAGGGCTCCAGCACAAGATAGACATTGAATATTCTTAGTCTCTGGGCTTGATATATACAGAATTGTACAAAAAGTTCACTGTTACAAAATTGGACAGTCATCCAAGAAAGTGGCATCAGATGCTAAATGTGCTGTTAAGCCTTTAATATTTAAAGGGGTACATTTAGAGAGGTGCATCTCTTATGGGAAGATGTGAATAGGGATAAAAAAGGAAAATGCCAGATTACCCAGCTATAACTAGCAAGGATGACAAACAACAGTGTCATTGTGTCTTTTTAAGACAGAGAAATGAAGATTCAGCATGACCACTGACAGCAAAAGAAATGTAAAATTCATATGTTCAGAAACCCAGAAACAATTTATGTTCTCAATTCTACCCCTTGAGACTGAAGCCATTGAACATAATTTTCCTGAAGTCTTTATTTGGTTCAGGCTTCCAGAAATATCCTAATGCTTGTATCAATTATAGCTCCATGTGGTGAACCCTTAAGCCTCTTGCACTTTAAAACTGAACTGCAAGATCCTTTAAGGGTGGGGAATGGGAGCCATTTGTTCTTATCCTGTCAGTTTGAAAGGGATTTTAGACACTCTACAAATCTTGTCTTGCTGCTATGCCTCATGAGCTCTGGTGGTCTAGATGACAGTATTTCAGCCCATTTAATGTAAACTGCATACAAAACTCTTACACTCCTACAGAAGATATCAATCCTTGACACAAAAGCATGAAGATAATCATGCATTCAAGGAATCTCAGGCTATCAATCACTGAGCAGCAAAGTTGAAACATTTCACTAGCTGCAGATTAAAATCTCCCTATTAGGAAATATATAGTCTGGCAGATGCCATCCAGTGGCCTGTGAAGAATGAGTTTATGGTTGACAGATAAAAGATGCTCACCTCAAAGAATGACCAACAACCCTTGTCACCCTTGCTAACAGCATTATGCAAAAAACTGAACTAATGAGTCAGGAAGACTGCATTCCTTGTTGACTTCCAGTCATCCTTTCTAGGTCAGAAATACTTTAGTTTTGAATATTTCTCAGCCTATAAGTAAATCTGCTACTGCTTTAAAAGACAGGTTTGCCTGACAGTAGGTCTAAGAGTTGAGTGTAAAATCTGACTTTGAAAGAACCAAATCGACTCTTCTACTTGCAAAGTCATTCACCAGAGCTTATGCATACAAGTACCCACTCTCATATCTGCAAAAACCAGGTTGAAGAGAAAACACAGTAAGAAATATCATACTTCTCTACAGCTCCTGCATGGGTTTACAAAGAAAAGCAGATTAATGGAAAACGCCTTTTTAACAGAACAGTGGAAACTAGCAGTATAGTTAGTTACAGCATAGTAAAAAAGTGGCTTCATCCCATTTAGCTATACACTATTTTCCCCCATGACAGGGATTAGTCCCATTTAGCCATACAATACTTTTTCAGGATAAAATAGCCTATTTGCAGCACAGTAGTTTGGGCAAAATTACTGCACTTAAGTTTTGAGGGACCCTGCACTTCACAGTTCAACAGCACACATGGATTAGGACGATATCAAGAGTGGGAAAGTGTATCTACTATGATACAGGTCTAGCCACTGACAGCATACACAGCCTTCTGGCTATATCTAAAATCAACATATATATAACAAATGTTTTAACACATAAGTTCACTATCTCTGTAGATCAGATACAGCTTAGTAGCAACAGTAGTTAGCAGTAGTAGCAGTTGTAGAATGGGTGGCCATGCAATTCACAATAAAATCCAATCTCACCTTTTACTTCTCTTTTCTGACCTCAACAAATGTCGAATCTAATTCGGTCTACCAAGCTCATCTACAATGCAGAAACCTCTGACATCATCATACTGTGCTTAGGGAACTTTTATAACTATTCTTGCTCAAGCACACCTATTCAAGTGGCTGGGGCTTTGCCTAAGTGACGTGACAGTGAAGAACTCTGAACAGGGCCTTTACTGCTAGGTGAAAACAAAAATCAAAGGTCACCTCTTGGCAGTAGAGCCTGAATTTATTCGTGCTTGAGGGCAGGTTATTTATAGTGCACTGACATTCACCTAACATCACTTAATGCTTCAGGCAAAATATCCATGTGTCTACAAACTGAAAAATGGGGACTTAAAATGTGAATGAGAGACTTCTTGGATGTGCAAGACAACAATAACAACCAGTCATAAAGTGCTGGCAAAGAAAACTGAGTAGCTCCTCCAATACAGAGGACTTCAGCTGCTGCTTTAAATAGCCCCTATGCCACAGGCAGAGTATGTAACATCAGTGGTAATATTTAAAAAAAGACCAAATGTGACCAAGTTATTTATGTTTGCTTATTTTAAATCGTAGTCTACTGCTGTTGTGCATACTGCTTCAAGATAGAAAAGTGAGGTTTTATACAGTGACTTGCAATCTTCTATTTGAGTTTTCACTGTTGGAGATGGGTTTAAGCAAAAATGAATGCAACTCAAAAGTAATTATTCTTTGAGCACTGCTTGACACTGTGTTTTCTTGTTAAGCATAAATTCTGTATGGTCTGAGTAAACAGAAATTTGAAAAGGCCACAGTTTTGAAAACCCTTCTAACATAACTTCAGGGCAAACAGAAAGCAGAAACAAACCAACCTTACCTTTCTGAACCCTCAGTTGCCAGCAAGATACATTTGGAAACAGTTTCTCCCCCTCTTCCATTTCAAAGCAGTAGAAACAATCACAATTTAATCACAAGCAGCATGGTTCAAAAGAAGTCAGATCAGTTTCTGTCCAATTCTAACATTTTGAAAGCAGCAAGGACATTTTAGTCCTTTGATGCCCTCATGATTCAAAACTGCACTGGCATTTTTTTCTTGTTGAAAATAATTGTAAATTATTGTTATTATTAAAATTTTAAACACGCTTACAAAATACGACTCTGCATTCAGCCCTGGTGTGATGAATTTGGCCAGTAACAAATACAGGCAGGAGAAACAGCTTTATGACAACTGATTACAGCAGTATTGTCAGTGCCTAAGTAATAAATCTCAACCAGATACCGCAACATCATAAACATCCCTATGAGAAGCAACAAACCCCCGAACTGGGGTGGGGGGAGTGGTGGGGAAGGAGGAAAAAAAAGACAGCCTGTTTGATGTGCAATCCATTTAACAACTACAAGCAATAGCTGAAGAAGGAATATAGGACATTATATTTTTTATGGCTGCTTATCACTTCAAAAAAAATCAAAAAAGTGACATCCTGCTGAAACCCCCATATTTCAACACATGAACAGTATTTCCTGGGCCATCAAAGCTGAACAATACTAACAGTTAATGGTTAACATACTCTATTAAATCCTTATTCTTACGTTGTTCTAGTTAAGTGCTTAAATTCCACATACAGGCCCTAAAGATCTGCAAGGAGGTTCGCCCACTGTTCCACACTCACTTCCCCAGTGAAAGTAGCATAGTGGAACTACAGAAAAAGGAGACAGAGCTTTCACTGCTGCCAGATTAAGTAATTGCATTTATTCCATATAAATTATCACTCTATTGGGCAGCTTGTGTCATGGAATGTCATGTCATTGTAATTAGGCAGGGTGGGATTGGACAGGCTCTTGCTTCTCTTTGCCAATCTAATACGCAAAAATATTTCTGCTTTTTACTTTCGTAGAAACAACATGTTTTAAATAAAAAACAACCAAACAAAAATACAAGTATAATGTACAACCAATTAATAGAAGCCTGACATTACCAAATGAGGACTACAGCAATCACCTCTGCCATGGAAAAAAATCCAGGATTTTGAAAACTTTCTAAGTTAACATTTACTCTCAGATTATTGTCAAGTTTCACTAAATTTGCCATTTAGAGGTAGGTTTGTCCTTACATGCACTTTGCTCTGCTAATCCAAATTCAGTATCAGGGGAGTCTTCTTGACTCAAGATTACAGATTTTAGTCACAGGATATTTGAGTAGCTAAGTGACATTTTTCTCCTTGTGAGTAGTATTCCATGCTCACATACATCCAAGTGCTGATCCAGCAAGGCCAGGCACAACAAACGCTTTTCTCCAAGTAGCAGCTTTCATGAAGAAGGGCTTTAAAAAAGGGCTTCTTTATCTGCCATCTTTTCTTCCCAAAACTGAAGTAGAGAAAACACATTCCAACTTGTGTATCATGACTTACATAGAAGGCAATGAGCAAGAAACCACCTTATTTCTACACAATGCTCAACAGTATCCTTAAGGCTCACAACAAATGTTTAACTTCGGGCAGCCTTCTTCTCCTGTTCTTTTTTCTCATTAGGGCATGCAGTCACAAAGAACAGGCCTTGCCCCACCTCTTGGGCAAGCAAGGTCCAAGGTGTCACATCAGCCCTCCTTCTACATTGACAGAGACAAATTTGGAAAGACTCTGCTCGTTACCACATTTTTCTGCTAAAGTCCATTCCTATGCAAGAAGAGACCTACATAACCCTCATACACAGGTAAAGCAATTTCAGAAGTTGAAACTGCCATTGTCACAACAGTTACCCTTTGGATTTAACAAAAACTGAGTATTTTTCTCTTATGAAAAAGCACAATTAAGTAAGCAAAGGGAAATGAACAAAAATGCAGTAGAAACGGTAGTCTTCTGAAGAACTCTGTTTTTCTATACACTTAATCATATATAGCTATACAGAGCTTGTGAGTTTATAGGAATCTTAAAGGAAGGGATCACAGTTATATAAAAGTGGATCTTCTACAATGGGTTGAATTTTATCTGCCAAGTCCTGTAATTTAAACATCCTTTTTTTGGCACCTAGAGAGTCTCCCAAAGGCCCCAGTTCCAGGAACCAATTATAGGACAAGCCTAATTCCCATTTAAATCACAAGTTACTAGCTCTTGTACTGTGAAAGAAAAGACTGCAAACTCTAAGGGCTCCACAAACATGAAGTCATATATATTCATTTTAGTGTGTCGGGATGTGTAAGCCAATCTAGTGATTCTGAAGCAGACCTACCTCCTGATTCCTAAACTGAGGTAGTACTGCACACTAAGTGACTGCCACTGGACCACAAATGTAGTTTCTGTAACTCTGCTAAATGTCACCACCTGATCAGTAAGTTTTCTTTTCAGATCTCCGAGGCTTAGCCATTTCTTTCCACAAATCAGGTGAAGATGTTAAATATATCTGTGCAGATAAAGCCTCCCTCCCCACATCTTTCATAAGGACATTATTACTTGTCAATTTGATTTTGTTTGTCAAAATTGACAATTGTTATGTGGTGGGGCATTCCCTGTTCCTGCCGAAACAGAATTTCATTTTGATTTCTGTTTCACAGACGGCTGTGCTGAAGTGATGATATGGAAAAATGTTTGAGGAAAGGAGGGCTGCACACTTCAGGCAGGGCTGAACTCCAAGACTGTGATCATATGAACACTTGAAAATTTTCATGTTTAACACCAACTGATTAATGCAAATAAGGAATATGAGCTGATGCCTGCGAACAGTTGCATTCATGTGTCCTGTCAAGTCATTTTATCACGACAGAATAAGCTTTTACCACAGCTCAAACACAGTGTTAGTCCCATTGGAGAAATAAAGAGCACTGCCAGCTTGTAAAACCAGGAGATATGCAGAAGTAGCTCCTTACATGTGAATGAAGGTATCAACAAATAGGCTTTAAAGAAATAATGAAATAATGCTTTAAAAAGCCATTAAGATTTTATGGCTGAAACCAGTGGTCATTGCAATTACAAGAGCACATTACACAGAAATGCCTTCATCCAAAAGCCACTGAAACTACTGATAACCTTTTCCTTCACTTTATTGCCCCTTAGAAGAGCTTTAAAGAAAACAGATAGCAACTCCTGTGCTTACTGAAAAAAGAATCTATAGAACTGATGGAAAAAAAAAAAGCACCATTTTTTTAAATATTTTTTTCCATATAAGGAGTATGGAATCTTCCTGTGAAGGGAAATTCCAAAACCAGGACCAAAATAAATACTGAAGTGGGATGCCAAGTAGAGAGCAGCACAAGACTGATGTGAAATAGCCAACAAGCAAATCCTTAAGATGAGATTTGAAGAAACACAGTAATAAACCTGAGGCACATACTATATAATTTGATTTTGTTCATATATAGTAAGTATTTTTATTCCTTTTTTTTTTTTAAGCATAAAGCACTCTGCATGCAAATTATCTTCAGGAAATGTAATAGCTGGCCAATATCCTGTAATCATCATAACTTGTTCAGTGATAAAGGAAATGGAGCAAGATGCCAATAAGACTTGATCAGCAGTACAAAGCAGGTCAATGGTAATGTTGAAAAATATTCCAGCAACTTGCACATATATCACCTAATCAACAGATAAGGCTATTTTCTCTCACAAGGATCACATTGAGATCATATCAACACTGGAATATTTCTAGTGCAAGAACAGTTCCTGTGAAGACGCCCTACATTCAGTGCTTGGTACTACCATTTTAAAAACATGTGCCAGATGTCTGTAGATGGTGTTGACAAGTGCTGATTATTTAACAGCAACCAAAATGATGAACACTGACCCATCTCTGGGAATGCCATAACCCTGTAGAGAGAACCTACATGCATTTGACATGTGACATGACACTCACAAGTCCTCAGAAGAAAATTGGGTGGGACAGAACATTCCAGGAGGAGAAACTCAAGTCATTTTAAGTTACTGAATTTATACCTGCTATTGACAACTAACAAAGAACAAAACAAAACAAAAAAAATCATGAAGCAACACTGAAAACACATGGTTTCAGCTACATTCCCTTTATAAAGGGCAAGATATGAGGCCAAATTCAGTGCCCATCAGTCTGTTGATCGGTCTTCTTTATATCTGCTTAACATCACCCTAATCTTCTAAATGAAGTACTAGACCATGCATTCTCCCTAAAAATGTAGCATATAAAAACGTAACTTTCTAGTGTATTGTGCTATCTTGAATGCAAGAGAAGTTATTTAAATACGAAACACACAATAATCCATTCTTAACCTACTATAGATTAACAATGCAATCATGTCCATTGATCACATTTAAACTACATGTTTACAATTATCTAATCCATCCTCCAAACTGCATTTGTATCAGGTTAAGCTGCTTTCTGAAAACAAAAGAATTAATAACTGTGTATGTGCCTACTAAAGGGAACAAGACTTCTCACAGAATATATTCTTCAGCTAGCACAATGACCATCAGAAGCACTTCACTATTAAAAGCTACAAAATGCTTTGCCTACCTGCATTGGTGAAGTGCTAAGGTCCTAACTAGTTAAGAAGTTGATCTTGTACATAAGATTTCTGCTTTTTAATTTTTTCCTACAAAAAAATAACAACCTTCTACAACTGAAGCCTGTTATAATAATACAGCACTACAGGGGACACAGTTAAAATTGCGTATGCACAGCTGACTTCAGAGTTTTCTGGGTTTTTAAGTGCTTAACCATCAAACCTTAATTTTCTCTAACAGAAGAATTCAAAGTCCATAGAAGCCTCTATACTGGCTGCACTTAACTGTAGATGACAAATCGAAGGCTTAAAGTTAAAAAAAAAAAAATAAAATCCAAAGTACCACTACTAAGCATCTAACTGGCACTTCTTCACCTCCATTTTCAGTACAATTGCCACTGTGAATGGTTGAATATCATACATCTGATGTCACATCACAGAGAATTGAGATTCCTATGTGGAAAAACAGCTTTTCTGCTGTCATCATCTGCACAGAATCACACTCAGGCCAACCCAAATCTTCCAAGATGATTCTATTCATTTCTGGTTTGTTTTCAAGCTTGACTTCATGGATGTTTGCCTAACACAGTTACTCAGTTTGTTCTACACCAGAAGCAAAGGTTTATACTGCAATCATAAAACTCATCACTGCTTATCAGCAACCTAATAAATTTTCTGCAATTAAATCTGCTGGAGTTTTGAATGAACCTGTTGTATGAAGTGTGAAACGACAGAAATCTTGCACCACACCTCCAAGTGGTTCTGACAGTTTGAGTCAGGAATCAGAAGTTGCTCCTTCAATTCCAGTGGAGCTGTTTCAAATGAGAGTCATCATCAGCAAGACCTGGGATTAGCCCTGCTCCTAAATAAAACCTGACAAGCTATGTTCAGGGCACAGTTACGACACATAATCTATGTTTCCTACCTACACACATTCTGAAGGCCTCTATATGGTAGCCCAAAGCAGCTGACCTCTTATTTCTAACTTTGCTAAACATTCTCATTTTGCAGCTCTTTTCTCCTTGAAAGGCAGTCTCTCCTCCTAGTCTGCTTAACTGAAGTTGTTCCACTAGATTCCCTGGAAGAGAGAGGTGATGGAAAAGAAAGCATCAAGAATTACAGCTGTCTAATGAATTTTAGCAGTATAAAGGCAATTTTAAACCCCTGATGAATGGGTGGAAATCACATCAATCAGGAGATTACTACTACTTTTACTCTAGAAAGAATTCTGAGTTGACAAGCTACAGCTTGATAGATCAAGTTGGTAAAAATGCATTGTCAATTCCACAAACAGCACAAAACTCAGACAAATTCAGGCTCTCTTCTGTTCCTGCTTTTGCCACAGAAGACAGGAGAAACAGCATACTGACAGACTACTAACAGCCCATTAGGTGACCATTTCATCCATAGCGCTATATCACTGTGTTGAGCTACCAACAACTAGTTACTTAAACAGTGGCTTTGGATAAAAAAAACCAAACTGCACTGATTCATCAACAGATGACCACATAGTGAGGTACAAGTATTTCTATATTGTTGGCTATCCACATCATTGATGCACCAACTCAAATCTGTCATCTCTGCTAACAGACATCATCATGCTGCTATGTAACCCATGAAGTATCACAGTATCACAGTATGTTAGAGATTGGAAGGGACCTCAAAAGATCATCTAGTCCAATCCCCCTGCCAGAGCAGGAACACCTAAATAAGGTTACACAGGAATGTGTCCAGGCGGGATTTGAATGTCTCCAGAGAAGGAGACTCCACAACCTCCCTGGGCAGCCTGTTCCAGTGTTCCGTCACCCTCACTGAGAAGAAGTTTCTTCTCAAGTTTAAGTGGAACCTCTTGTGTTCCAGTTTATACCCATTACCCCTTGTCCTATCATTGTTTGCCACTGAGAAGAGCCTGGCTCCATCCTCATGACACTCCCCCTTTATATATTTATATACACTAATAAGGTCCCCCCGCAGTCTCCTCTTCTCCAAACTATAGAGACCCAGCTCCCTCAGCCTTTCCTCATAAGGGAGATGCTCCACTCCCTTAATCATCTGATCCTTTGATTTAAAAAAATAGAAAAGAATGAAAAAACACAGTGAAAGGTGGTGACACTGGCAAGAGATGCTGAACAACTCCCACACAATAAGTGTCTAAAAAGCTTTCTTTACCTTGAAATAAGGGATAGTTGAGGTGGACAAGTAACAACACAGTTCTGAAATAGCAGTTGAGAACAAGTATAATTCATTTTATAAGGACTAAACAGTATCAGGCAGTAGATTTAAGACACAAATGGAAGTAGTTTTTCCCCACAACATACTAATCTGTGGAACTCACTGCTGACAGGTTTTTTTAGCTTCTAGCACAAAACAAAAACCTACCTTTGGACAAATTAATGGCAAGTGTGTTAAGGGCTGTTGAACACACAATGTGGACACACTGACAGCTGAAAAAATGTAAAGCTGTAGCTGGAAGAGAAAAGGTATTCTAAGATTCTAAAGAAAGGTGACGCTGCCCACGGCAAGGGGGAGTTGGAAGTAAATCACCTTTAAGGTCCTTCCAACCCAAACCATTCTATGATATGATTCCTCCGAGCTATGGCATATACCCCTGCCTGACAACTGAACACAAACAGCTCAAGTGTTGCTAGAACCTAAGCTCAGGAAAGAGAGTAACAAAGCCAGAAGCAGGAGAATGTGAAGAGAAGTACCAAATGCCAAACATAGTTCATGCTTAGATAGGCCAAAAGATCTGGCCCGAAACAACTGCGACATGCACTCTACATGAGGAAAGTTACTCGCTTCTTTTACTCTCTCATACAAACCGCTGGATTCAGCTCAGACTACGTGCAGTTACTGCTTCTGGTGGGACACCGAGGCAAAACGAAGCAGCTCCTTACACACCCTCTGGATGCTGCCCCTGGAAACCGAGCGCGCAAGGAAAGCAGCTTTGAAATGGCTACTCACGCAGCCAAAACACGAGGCGCAGGAATCTCGCAGAGCCGACCAGAAAGCTCCCTCACAGCCAGCCAGGAGAGAGTGAAAGCTCCTCCAGCCGAGGCTTGGAACACAAAGCTGGGTTGGAGCAGCCCTCACCGCGGCCCCGCAGCTCCGGCCATCCCCGAGCCCAGGAGCCTTGGGGCACTGCCCGCAAGCCCTAGCCGGCACCACCGCCCGGACGCCCTCTCCCCGCTCCCCCCGGCAAGGCGCCGAGCCCGCCCGCCGCCAGCCGCCCACCTGGTGCGGGGCTCCCTCCTCAGGGCGCTATTGCCGCGGGACGGCCCGGCCTTGTTTCGCCTCAACTCGCCCCACCTCAGCGCGCCGCTCCGTGCCGCCGTCCCTCGCGGCGTACGTCCCGTCCGGTCGCCCCACGACAAAGCGCTCTCCGTGCGGCGGGGGCGAGAGGACTGACAGCACCACGACCTCCGGCGCATGGGAGGCGGCGTCCCCTCCGCCTGGTCCGCAGGAGCGCGGCTGCAGGGCGCCCCGCAGGACTCGAGGCAGGTTCCCGGCGGCTCCGGGTCTGAAGGACAGCCTCTCCCCTCACTCCCGCCTGCCTCCCGCGCAACGCGAAAGGCCGCGCTCCGCCCGCGCCTGCTGCCACCTGGCGGCCCCGACGCCCAGCGGCGCCTCGCGGAGCCGGCCCGGGTGAGGCGCGCAGCCGCCGCGGCCCGCCCGTCCCCCGGGGAGCGCAGGTGCCGCCGCGCCCGCCCGCACGGCGATAACGGCGTTCAGACGATGCCCAGCCGGCAGCCACCGGTAACAGCCTTGGAGCCGTGCTCGGGGCAGGTGCTGACCGCGGGCCTGAACAAAACTCCGCGACCTCCCTCGGGCGGCAGCGGCGGCCTCCAGCACTAGAGCCACCCCGCAGGGCTGGAGTACATGGAATTATAACATTATAGTGTATTACACTTTTCAGTTCCTACAGCCTTACACTGCTTGTGACAAGGGTACTCATGCACTCCATGCTGCTGCCCTCATATGCTACAACAAAACGTGAGAGTGGTAACTGCCATCCTCCTCCTCGCTGGCTGGATGAAAGACCATCTGCTTTTAGCAGAAATACGACTAGAAGATAATGTGTGGTTCCTGCCAGTATTGGCCCAAAAGTCTGAGATTTGAAACCAAGCCAGAAACAGTGATACACTGGCACTGTGAAAAGCAAAGCACAGATAAGCGTATACAAGCAGGATCTTTTCTTGATAACTTTTGAGTCAGCACCTGAGCAAAAAACCTGAATTTGTCTCTCTGTTCCTGGTTTGCATTAAGTGCACTGTGCCTAAGATCCCTAAGGGCATTTTTATTGAGCAGTGCAATAAAGTGTCCAGCATGAACTCTATTCTTTTGCTGGAACTGACCCAACCAGGTGAACCCGATTGTTTTAAAGCACAGCAAAACAGGTTGTTTTTTCTTGGCAACATTTTGAGTTCAATTACACTTGAACCCAGCTGAACCAGTAAAAGATGATGTGTTGACTGTGCTATTCATTGTACCAAACAAACTGCTTCACTCCCAAGCCCATGTATAGCAACAGGCTCTATGTAAAAGATCTACTGCAGAAAACTTACTTTTTCCTGTGCGCGCACCAGGCAATTCCCAGAGCACAGCACTCCCAAGCAGTTTCAGATGCCTTTTGGCCACCACTGCAGATCTCTGTTGTAAAAAGACAGCTGTATACAGCTGTATGTTTAAGATTTCTCACAGACAAAGAAAGGCTGCATTATAATGCTAAGAGAAGGGTAGCTATGATACCTCCAGGAGATCGAGGTCTCACTTGTACTAAGTAAACGGGTTTGGAAACCATAGGTTTAATCTAGAAAGAATTCACAGTATCACAGTATGTTAGAGATTGGAAGGGACCTCAAAAGATCATCTAGTCCAATCCCTCTGCCAGAGCAGGAACACCTAGATAAGGTTACACAGGAATGTGTCCAGGCGGGATTTGAATGTCTCCAGAGAAGGAGACTCCACAACCCCCCTGGGCAGCCTGTTCCAGTGTTCTGTCACCCTCACTGAGAAGAAGTTTCTTCTCAAGTTTAAGTGGAACCTCTTGTGTTCCAGTTTGTACCCATTACCCCTTGTCCTATCATTGTTTGCCACTGAGAAGAGCCTGGCTCCATCCTCATGACACTCCCCCTTTATATATTTATATACACTAATAAGGTATATTATATTCTATATTATATTATATATATATCTATATATATAATATATATAATTATATTATATTATATATTTATTATTATATTATATTATATAATTATATATAATATAATATATATAATATAATTATAATTATATATAATAATGTATATAATATAATAATGTAATATAATAAATATATAATATATGTTATATAACTATATATAATATATTAATATTAATATTAATTATATTATATATATTGTATATATAATTATATTATATATTAGATATATTATAACAAAGTATATTAATATTATATATAATATTATATATATTATAAGGTATATTTATATTCACTAATAACCCTCAGTCTCCTCTTCTCCAAACTATAGAGACCCAGCTCCCTCAGCCTTTCCTCATAAGGGAGATGCTCCACTCCCTCAATCATCTTAGTTGCCCTGCGCTGGACTCTCTCCAGCAGGTCCCTGTCCTTCTTGAACTGAGGGGCCCAGAACAACTGAGGGGCCCAGATCAATTCCTCCTGTCCCTGCTGAGTTACGCTGTTTCACAAGCTAGACTGAAGCTTGTTTGGCAGTCGTAAAACACTCTAATGCTGTGCTACTCTGGCCATCATCTAATGAAGTACATAAATAAGTGACTAATTGCTAAATCAGGTAGCATGTGGGCAGGAATAGCTCTGTCAGATTACAGTATTTTAGTTCTAATCTCTACTACAGAATAGATGTTCTGCTTCATCTCCTCTGCTGATTGATTACATGACTACTGTTTGCTTCTGGGAAAGATACAACTATGACCAGATGGACTAGAGGTTCTTTTCAAGAGCAAAGATCTAAGTACTTGGGTATTAAACCAATAATTAATGTACTTCGCCAACATGGTGGGATTGCTCTGCTTGAGACAGTTCCTAACTCCTGATAGTGGGGAAGGATTACTTAACCCATGTCGTGGTTTAAACCCAACCAGACAGCTTGTTCACTCACTCCCCCCCTTCCTCCCCCCACTCCTGGAGAAATGGGAAGGAGAATTGAAAGAATGTAACTCCCACAGGTTGAGATAAGAACAGTCCAGTAACTAAGGTATAACACAAATCACTACTGCTACCATCAATAATAATAATGATAAAGGAAATAACAAGGGAAGAGAATACAACACCTCACGACCCGTCAACTGATACCTCATCCCCACCCCGCAGTGATCTAGCCCTTCCGGGTAACTCTCAGCTACATCCTGGGCATGATATGCTGTGGTATGGAATATCTCTTTGGCTAGTTTGGGTCAGGTATCCTGTCTCTGCTTCCTCCTGGCTTCCCCTCCTCCCTGTCAGAGCAGGAAGCTCAGAAAGTCCTTGGTCAGACCAAACATCAGAGCTATCAGCTCTGTCCCCAGGCCAGAAGTCAAAAGCACAGCACTGCACCAGCTACTAAGAAGGAGAAAAATGACTGCTACTGCTGAACCCAGGACACTGTACCAGTCTGAAAATCAGCCCTCAGGAGGAAGACTTGCTTTTTACTTAAGATGAATGGCATTAGCCTCCACGCTGCAAGTCCCAAAGGCTGGTTCAGGTGAGTGCTAATAGCAGCAGCAGAATTGGAGCCTTGGTATATTAGAGGTGAGACCATAAGGAGGCCTTTTGAAAAGTCAAGGAACAACCACTTGTCACTGTTTTCCCTTCTTATATCTTTTGCTGCCTTTAATTTCCCTAATCTCTTCCATTTTCTATTTGATTTTCAGAATGATTGCACCCTCCCAAGGGCTAATGCAGAGTCCTGTCTCTCATTCCTCCATCTCATCCTCCCCTTGCCGATGAACTGTTCAGAACAGCATGCATCATGTTTTCCCAGCAGTGCAAGAGGAAGTTGTCATGCTGAGGGGGAGAGGATCAGTCCTTCCCACACCTTATCTGTGTATCAGAGCAGCTGACAATTTGTTCTGAACAATCACAGAGCTCCTCACCTTCCCATTATGTTACAATGTTATTTGAAGTCTTTCATGGTCTCACGTAACAAATGTGTCTGCTCAGTAAAAAATCCAATATACTCAGGCTAGTGGCTGCTCTTTTTTAAGGGATGGACATGAAGGACATTGTGAAATGGCAATATTCTTTTAAATAGAGAGGAAAACAAAAATGCTTGAAAGAAAAACACGTTCACTAGGAGTTTAAATGTAATTTTTCCTGCAGTAATCCACAAAGGCTATGTTTGTGTGAAGTTTTAATTTGATAGCAGAAGATATAGTAGAAAAGCATGCATTTAAGGGATGTATCAACTGATTAGAAAAGAAAGATGTAGGTGAGGACAGGAATTAACCTACTTAATCATTTGCTCAGCACATGGTGGTCCAGCCATATCTCATCTCCTCAAGTGAGGGCAGGGACAGCCACCAGCACCACTCACCCAGCAAGTTGCAAAGATTCAGGTTTGAGATGCAAGAAGTATCGGGGTATTTTTACTTCCAAAGCCGAAAGACTTCCCTGCCCATGAAGAGTTCTTTGGCCAGCTGCCTCAGTGAAAGAATAGGAATCTCTTTCAGTTAGTTTCATTAAAATTCTTTGGGTTACGGCAGCCTGGGAACAAGACATTAATGCTACTTTGAAAATTCAGACTAGGTTACAGCATAAAATGATAAGACTGGCAAGCAGATAACAGGATAGAACAGGGGGCTGCCCTGCAAGACTGAACTGCTGCACACTAGTCATGAAGAATCATCTCATGCTAACAGTGGGAAAGTGTGTGAAAATCCCCACTGGGATAAGGAAGGAGAGAATCTAAGAAAGATTAGATTGTGGTAAAGTAGGAAGCTAGAGTTTCCCTCCGTTGAATTGTTTCAACCACTTACTATTTGCTTCAATACTTCTCTGTGAGCCACTAATTGTCACAGTGGGATCTTTCTGCTTCATTTCCTCCTCTTTATGAGAGCAGGCATCAACATTGCAAAGAGTTAGAAATCTGCTGTCTCCTATATGGAAGACAATGTCAGATTTGCAACATGTCCAGCACAGGTCAGTGGCACAGTTAAGCCTTGGAAAGTGCCTTTTATGCAAGCATTAGATTTCAAGATTGGGGGTGGTGACAGGGAACCACCAATGCAAAAAAAACGAAAACAAATGCAAAAAAGAATAAAAAATTGAGACCTAAATGAGCTTTCTGTCCTGGAAGAGAGACTGTAGTTTCACAAGTTTTTTGTTCACCCCTAGATCTGTTACTCTTTAAGCAGAAGTACTTAGTAGAAAGAGTACACGAGACTAAAGGAAAAGAATAGTAGCTAGCTCAGTTGCAGCTTAGCTATATGGAACAACAGGAGCAGTTTGTAGTTCACATCCAGAAACTGTATCCAGAAAATCCTCCATTTTAGGTCCCCTGTCTACGCCTTTCTCTGGTGCTAGGTCAATCACCCCAGTCAGATGTTTGCCTGAGAACAGCAGAGAAGCTTAGAAGATGGAAAGTTTTTCCATTCATGTCACATTACAGAAATGGGAGGACATGTCTGATTTATGCTGCTTCTACTTTGAATGTGAGGACAAGACCCAGGAATGGCACTTTCCTGGGACCTGCAGCCCATAGGCTGTGGTATCAACTGCCTCACTCTAAAGTAAAACTCCACAACAGCACAGCAGGACATGATGACTTTCTAGCCAAGCAAAAAGACTTTCCCCTTTCTCCTCCATACCCAGTATTTCTCCTTGGTCACACTAGAGGACTTCTCCATGTTCTGGATAAGCACCAGCCAGATCATGTACACTAGAGAGACCACGTCCCTCACTTTTACTACTGTGCTACATATACATACATACCTCAATAGTTTTCTTTATGTGGACATCCTCTCTACTTTTTTTCCATTACCTTTTGCTAACCACCATCTCTAGTATTACAAAGTTTGTCTCAAATAACCTGTCTATACGTTTCCTCCTTAAGCCTTCCTTTTATAACACCTTCTTCACAGCAGAGAACATGAATGAAAGACAAGCAGAAGGTTACACAGATTTAAGTGAAGCAAAAATATGCGTTTAGGAAAACATGAGAGTCATTCAACTGAGAGGCCTTTTCAGCTTGTGCTTATCTTTACTAATAGCAAGACTGAAGACCTACGGCACACAGCATATGCTGTTTTGTATTTATTTTCCTTTTTTGTTTCTCAGCTGTATAATTTAAACCTCCTTTCTTTTATTACATCTGTAACTACAACACATTCAAATATTTATAAATGAAGAGTGACTTGGCAACACATTGCGTGCACTGTCTCCCATCAGAGAGGCATTCTCTAAATGGGTCTACCAACCCCAAAAGCTGGGAGATCTGAACTGTCTGCTTAAAACCTATCTTCCTCCAAAAATAGCCATGCACAGCTGTAGATCTATCAAAAACTGTTAAATAACTGGAGATTTAGTCCAAAACATGAACTAGAAACCTTTCAGTGACCTAGATAACCTGTGGTAAGTGAAAGCAAAGGATGCCCAAGTTGTTCAGAAAAAAGCAGCCAGGAAGCAAGCCACTGCACTAAGCAGCAACCCTATTACTGCTTAATACTGCTACGGAAAAGAGCTAAGAACTCAACTTGTGGGCCTTAGAAATAATAATGGACTTGAATATCTTTCACAGGTTAGAAACTCCAGATGCCCAGTCACCAAAAATCTTTGCCTAAGACATCCTTATTTCCTCTGGATGCAAAGGGACAGTTACAAAGACCTAAGAATAAGACCCCAAATGTCCTGTATTCTAGCTGAAAAGCAGCTATGAGACAAAGGATAGGAAACCCTGAGTAGAAGAGTATAAACACCTAATTCCCTCAAGATCCTAATCTCCTTAATCAGGGATTTTTTTGGTGAGAAAACATAAACAGCAGTGCTTATAGTGCAAACAGGTGATACTGGTTTAAAGAATGGGCAGTACGTGGCTAGAAGCTTGGAGTAAAGTTCTGCAGCCAAGATAACCACCTCTGTTAAACACCACAAAGATGGTGGCTTCTCCTTGCTCTGCACCCCCTTACTGCAAAATCTGTGCTTTTCTCCCCAAGCTAGAGCTCTACAATTGAATCTTCTGAGCCTTTTAAGCAGTGTGGGAATAACAGGATGACACTGAGGAAATTGCTCTTGAGAATGAGCTCTGACCTTTCCAGGCAGTGAATGAGAGAGACACATGGTCTGGACAAGCCCCTGGCACATTCACTGCTGTTGTGAAGTTATTCCCTGATTCAGAGGTGTGAAACTCTAAAAAATGCTGTGGAAGCAATGACACTGCTTGTGGTACTGAAACAGCATGGATTCCTCCTGGGCTGCTGTGACTTCATAAATACTGACTTTGGATAAATCTTCTGACAAAATCCTGTTGGGTTTTTTGTTTGTTTTTTAATTTTTTCCTCCCAAGCGGGTTCCCAGAGCTCATTTGCTTAAGGCAACACACATGACACCAGAATAAGCCCTTTGAATAGTGACGCAATTGCTTGGTCATGATATGAAACAAGGCTGGATTTTGATTGGTAGTTGGAGTTTATGCTGTTTGATTTACTCTGGATTCTTCTTTACCTCAGTGCTATTCCTGCCAACATCTGTCTGAACACTACTGGTTATGGGCTGAAATACTGTTTTAAAGTCTTTTTTGAGTTTTACACTTATCAGCCTCCCTCTTTCCCCCTCCCCCCATCCCCTAAGCAATGCAACTTTACCCAAGAATTTTTTTTCTAGAAGATCAACCATATCCTGGGCTGTATCAAAAGAGACATGACCAGCAGGTTGAAGGTGATCCTGCCCCTCCGCCCTGCTATAGTGAGACCTCACTTGGAATACTCTGTACAGTTCTTGTGTTCTCAACACAAAAAGGACATGAAGCTGTTGGAGCAAGTCCAGAGGAGATCACGAGGATGATCAGGGGGCTGGAGCACCTCCCATACAAAGACAAGCTGAGAAAGTTGGGGCTGTTCAACCTGGAAAAGAGAAGCTGCGTGGAGACCTCAGAGCAGCTTCCAGTATCTGAAGGGGGCCTACATGGGTGCTGGAGAGGGAGTTCATCAGGGACTGTAGTGATAGGACAAGGGGTAATGGGTTCAAACTTAAATAGGGAAATATAGGTTAGATATAAGGAAGAAATGCTTCACTGTGAGGGTGGTGAGGCACTGGAACAGGTTGCCCAAGGAACTTGTGAAAGCTCAAACACTGGCAGTGTTCAAGGCCAGTTTGGACAGGTTGAGCATCCTGGTCTAGTGTGAGGTGTCCCTGCTCAGGGCAGGGGGTTTGGAACTAGATGATCTTAAGGCCCTCTCCAACCCAAACCATTCTATGATTCAAAGAACCAAGAGAAGAATGAAGACAGACAATATCTGAGAAGAAAGAAGATTAAAAATGACATAAAGCATTTAGCTATGGTCTCCTCTGGCAATGGCAAAGGAACCTTGGTAGACCTCAGAAATATTTCCAGGAATGTAAGAGTAAAATATTAATATTTAATTTGTGATCACAATTTCTTGCCCCTCACTTAAGTACACATTACTGTACTTATATCAGACACGCATACAGAGAACTAACTCATGTGTTTAGCTTGGAATAGAAGCTGTTTTCAGACAGTTTTTCTCTTCAACATTACCCACTTTCCTGATCTACTGATTCTTGGTGGAACCTAAAATTACCTGAAAACTGTGGCCACTGAGAAACACTTTCGTATCCATACTCAAGCACTTGCTGAATGTCTAACCTGGAGAACAACATGCAGAGCCTCTGTGATATGGCTCTGATCAGATACTTGAATACAAGTTATTGGCAGTAACACTCCTATCATCATTTGTTGTCATGCTGTCTGCTGGCAACTTGATGCTAAACAGTTTAACATTTGTATCAGCAACTCAATCAGGATATTAATTTGAAGCAGAAGAGAGTTGTTTACCAAAAACAAATAAAAGGCATATGGATGATGTAAGTACTGAGCTATGAGGCTTGCCTCCCCATACAGTACACATGCCTAGATGTTTTTCCTCTGATTCACGAAAACAGTTGGACCACAGGCAACCTGCGTACTGATCTGCAGGCAAAGCTTACGTCAAAACACTGGTCTATCCTCGAAACATTTCCAATGCATGAGGAACAACATGAAAGAAAACACTCTGGCTGTCCCTTCCCCTGTACCTCCTGAACATTAATAGGCCTGCATCAACTCTTACTCTCACTGGAAGGTGTTAACCCTCATATCATCAAGCTTCCATTCTACACAGAGAAAAATAAAAGTGCAATTGAACACTGTGTACTGACTGAATTATTAGGCTATTAAAGACAGAAAAAGACAGGACAGTGGAAAATGGATATGTGCTCATTTTCACTTTTTTAAAAGTTTTTTTTTTTAGGATGAGGCATATGCACGCAGCAGTTTAGGGAGGATATGTATGAGTTATCCTTTTACATAAATAGTCAAGGCCAACACTATCCAACTGCTTTGTAACGCACTTTCTACAATGTGAAAAGTCTTTACAGCTCTATGAGCACAATACAAACAAGGTTTTACCCTGTCTTCTGTAGAAACCGGTAGTCATTCTGGGACAGGAAATGCAGACATGTTCCACATAACTTATGAACAATTCCCTCATCTAAGCAGCCCACCCTAGGGTTTATTCTGTAAAAGTTTACCAGTAGAGTAACTGGAAGAAGTCCTAACACATTTGAATATATTTTCCAAGCTATAGATTCAGATCAATTTAGCAATATATAATCTAGCAACTACAGGATGCACGATTTTTAACTGCCTAATATTTAACAGTTTGAGTCTGATTAACCACAAGTGCCAAACACTTACTGTACAACATACAGACTCTTCCTTTTATTTCAGTCTGGGCTCTCAAGAAGCATTAAGCTGCACTGAAGTGTTAAAATCCTGCCTTTTTCCACTCTTTATTTACCCCTACATAGAGGTGTAAAATAGCTAGTCAGTATAGCCTTCCCTCCTTCCTCCAAACATCTCACACAAATAGCAGTTATTTCATAGCAGAATCTTTTCCTTGAGATGACACAGCAGAGTTGAGCTACATAAGCATCTCAGGTGGCATAAGAATCTCAAGCCCATCCAGCCTTGCCATCTTTCTTTCACCTAGCTATGCAAAGCCCTGTTTGTCTCCAGCTTGCCCCCTGGACAAGAGCTGTCAACATGAAGCCTGACCCAAACTCCACTCAGTCAGAGGCTGAGCCCCAATGGTAATGTGTCCCAACAAGCACTTGCGTAGCAGCTCACTACTTGCTTTTCTCTGCCGGCCCTCTAAGGCAACATATAACCCTGCCTATTAAAAAAGCTGTTGCTTCTGAAACTTTTATCAAATTTCATTTATCTGCTACAGTGAAATAAGGGGAGAAACTAAGGGAGTGGGGAGGAGTGGGAAAATATTATCTGATCTAAAGAGTAACATGAGGACAATTTAGTAAACTAGACTTCATATGCTGTCTGGTTCTGTGCATAATGTAAACAGAAGTCAGTTCACTTCAAGTAGATGGTCTATAGACTCCAAGCACTTGAAACAAGAGACGAGGACAAGCAAACACAAGTGTATGAGGAGGACCAGGGTTCTTGGAACATCTCAGTGTAGGCATATTCTTAGGGCTGTTATGCACTACATATCGCATACCACATAACAAAACACCCAAACTCTGCTTCACTGATTTACCTTCCCAGAAAACCTAATCTACATGGTATCAACATCTGTTCAGCAGGACAAGTATAAAATATGTAATATTTTTCATATACACACACACACAGAGCCTCAGTTCAGATTGTTTCTCACATTCTGTAAAGAAGTAAATATAAGTACTATTACAAAAGGCACTTTTCTCATGTTGGAAGAACAATTTAGAGATGTTTGGAGAGTGAGTACAATACTCCTAGCTATCATATTCCGAATTCCTTAAAGTAGGCATTGCTAATTTTTCTTTTTTTTCAGGAGAAATATTTCTTCATGCATTTCAGCTGCACAGAGAAGAAAAGAAGTTTATATGTAGCTTTGACCAGATGTGTTTATAGGCACAAAAGAAGCTCTATAGCAATTTTTCTATTTGTAGTGTTTCTGGATTCTAACTTTACCGTTCCTGTAGTTTACTGCAGTTCTGTGGGGTTCATTAAAATCCTTCTACAAAATCAGATAAACAAAAGGAACAGGAGAGGGAAAGTACACGTTTTATGTACTGTCTATTCATCCTGAATGAAGCCTGCCCCAGTCTGTTTGTGTACACAAACATCTGTGGAAAGCACGCACTTCCACAAGAGCACTCTGCATTCCAGTTTTGGTAGCTGGTTCTTTTCTTGAACTTTGTGTGTATGTATGTACGCACATGTATATGCTTTCAGCATACTTTTCACAAATGAAAGGAAAAAGTAAAACAGTTTACGTGACATATATTAATGTAAATGCCAAAAAATCTTCAGTCTTTACATTGTAGACAGATGTTTCAGAAATTTCCACTCTAAGGTTTTATGGGAATTAAGAAGTAGCCTTTGTAACTCATATGCACTAGTCACATACTGATGTGAGATCAATACAATCAAATAAATTGATTTGACTTTTGTGTGGTTTCTTACATTTTATGTAATGTTATTTCACAGACTTACAGTTTGCCCTGATGTGTGTGACAAGGAGCCTATCAGAACCATGTGCAAGAGTTTTTAAATAAATATCAATTTTTTAACAGAAATTTGACATCAATTTCTGCTCTGCACCATTGATTTTTTTAATGTGTGTTCCCCCTTCCCTGTTAATGTCTTCAAATTCATCTTGCCAGGACTGTTAAGAGCTTTTCCTTCAATACTTGTAGTACCTGGAGTCTCTGTTTGACAGAGTTTTGTCAAATAGCATTAAAGTCCAATTTCTACTTTTAATACTTGCATTTCAGTGATCTCTGTTTTTTCACATGTTTTAAATAAATGCCCTCCCAGTATTTTAAAACTAATCCATATGTATATATGATTTACAGTTCTGCTGCAATAAATTAAGTCAGAACAAACAAAACCCCATAAAATAACAAAAAAAATACATAAGGTAACATAAAAGAGCATAAAATAACACAAAATATAAGAAACCAAACCAAAATATAATCAAATGGAATAGAATGGAGAGCCATGGAATGGAACAGCATTATGCTCTGCTTCCCATGTTTCCAGGATAGTGTGCATTTGGGGATTCCAGATACAATGGGCTGTAGTTGGCTGGATTAGAAGTGTAGCCAGAGAAACCTGTTTCTGCATAGCTGAGGTTTTCGACACATCCACAGAAACGCTCTGCAGAAGTAAGTCTGACTCAACTACAATGTTTGTTTCTCTACCTGTAGAAATTCACCATTCCCTGGTATATGCAGTGAAGAATATGAAACCGTTCATCCAGGGCATTTTCTTTTGGATAGGACAAACCTCTGCATACTTCGAGATCTACAGAATTTCCTGACATATTATGAAATAATTAGTTGGCCAGAGATCCAGCCCTGGGCCCATTCAGTAGGAAGACAAACTTTATTCTCTCACAATCTCTGACTGGAGCTGGATAGAAAAGCTGGGCTTTTTAATCCCTAGGGGAAAGTTGATAGTGTTGAGATGATGGCTTTTCCAAAGAAGTTTAAGTTACAGTGAAAAATTATAAGTTTCCTATTTGCTTTTTCTATAAGTTTCTGTTTTTCTCACTTTTGTCCTTCGCTTTCCTCTAGAAAGAAAGGAGTTGGGGGAGAAACGAATTTGGGGAAGGAAGAGAGAATGAAAGTGATCCACCCTCTGAGTAGTTTTCATGTATTTAATAAAACTATTTTTTAATAGAAGATTGAGATTCGTAAGAAAATGTTTAAGTGCAAAACCAGCCCTACTCTAGTTATTAAGATAACACAAATGTAACCTTGAAAAGTGTCAAGATTTAAACTGTAAAATAAAACCCACTGAAGTCATGAAATTCAAATAATTACAGAATTTTTGGAATTCCAAGATTACCGTTAGCCTTTACAATGTTTAAAATTGCATCAAATAAAATTAAATCCTTTATCTCAGCCAGGATTGTTGAGAGCTTCTTTTTAGTCAGGAAGTACAAAGGCCTAGTATTTCAAAGGTATTTATCTTGAGTGTGTTCTGTATACACATTGTTCAGAAGTGGGTTATCTAAATGGTCAGAAAGCAACTGTACAAGCAAACTCAGCTTTTCTTGTCAGGTTCCAGAGGACACCCAGCCTGCCTGTGTAGGTTCTTGAAGGTTCTGCTGCTCCCCTGCTGCACCAAGTTCCTGTCTAGAAAGATGGGTCTTTGAATTACACAGCTATGGGTAACAAAAAACAAAGAACAGAGCAACACCTTTATGGTTTTGCACCTTTCCTGCTGCAGCTGTAGCAACATCTCCTGGGAGAAAGGTCATTGCTCAAGCAGGGCAATAAATCGGAAACTCGTACTACAAGTAATAGTGCATATTATAAAGTAGAAGCCAGTTGTACTGATCCTAAATCACATCTTATGAAGAGTTCAGCACTCTTAATTTACTAAGAAAGCTACTGCCTCCTCACTTGCTTCACCATGACATTACAGGACAACCCAGCAAAGATCATCTGCCCATCCTTGCACAGGGCAGAGTAAGATTATGGTCATGTGCACACATTCTCCTGAGATACTGCTTAGTTGACTAGATAAATACAAAATGGAACTCAACCTGCTATAACAGACTCTTCAACAGCATACAACTTCTCTATGTAACCTAGAATAGCTTCCAAAATACTGAATCTTGACATATTTACTGGCCCATGTTTTAGCAGACAAAATTTGGACTACGCATTACTTAAAAGCAAACACCTTTATAATAGAAAGAGGGAAACATATCTGTGTCTCTTGACAAAGAGCACAGCTATTGTTTGAAGATGCTCATAAACTTCAAAAGCTAAGAATAATCTTTGACGGGAAGAACTCACAGGAAGAACCTATAAAAAAGAATCAAACCTTAAGAGTAACTGTTAAGAATGTTTCAGCAAATAAATACTGTTTCACTGTAGGACACAGGAGAACATACAACAAACACCAAAATCTGTAGTGCATCTATGAACACCTTTGTAACCACCACAGAAATCAAAGGATCTCATACATTAGTGGATTTTTGTGGTAAGGTGAAAGAATTGTCTCTTCCTAGAGCCCTGTCTTAAAGTGATTCTGAACCCTGCTCAGATTGGCTGCTCAAGGTGGCTCAGTTATGAATGAACTCTAGGAACGGAGATATACATCATCAAAGGCTATCATAATTCTTTACTTTCAAAGGCTCCTATGACACTGGAGGATCTCATGGCCCATGGATACAAAATGAGCACAAGGTAGGGACTCAGCATATCGCTTAATCAAATTTACTACTTCCGGGCGCTTTTGTTGTTGTTGGTTTTGTTTTGTTTGTGGAGGTTTTAATTTTGGTGGTTTTTTTGTTTGTTTCAGTTTGTTTGTTGTTTTGTTTTTTTCTGTTGGAAATACTTCCTTCTGGGGAATCCAAAGCATTCTAGATCTTCTTTTTTCTGTTTTGCTTCTCCTATGGGCCTGGCCCGTACAGCCATCACAACTGTTATGAAAGGCCTCTTAGCTCAAAGAAAGCAAGAGAACTTTTCCACGCACTTCTGAAGAGTACCACGAAGACCTGCTACATTCAAGACACAATCAGTAACATTCATAAACACACAACATCCAACTTTTAAAATCCTTATGGCAATGTTGCACAACAGAGTTATGACAATCGCATGTTGCCACTCAGCATTCTCATGCTTCTCTTCATGGCAAGACACCAAGGCTAGGAATAACAGAGGACTTCTTTTCTGCTGAAGAAGACAGAAGAGCTGAAAGTGACAGGAGAGGGAGTGAGAAGGAAAAAGTCTTCCCTAGACTAAATAACATAGAAGAGATTCTTCTATTCCCTTTTAAAACACAGAAGGCTTCAAATGTATCCATCCTATTACAGACATTCACACCTGCCTAACCGTTTTGCTTGGCTCGTAGCAGTGTGTCATGCGAAAGAGGAGCACTTACAAAGCCCAGCTGTAACGTAGCAAGACGAGTCATGATCCAGATATGTATCACTGATAATCATGCACCTCGAGAGAGAAGCCAGAGCACCAAGAAGCAGATGAAAACCGCAGCCCCCTAAGTGCTGAAGGATGAATTAAAGAGCAAGTTTCATTCAGGTCTATCAAAAAGCAAGTGACAGAAGAAAGCTGTATCAGTTTCCTCCCCTACTTAATTTCGCATAGACAGATTTTCATCCAAGGTCTGATGCTGTCTAGAAAGCTTTTGCCAGCTCATTTTGAGCAACCACCACTCTGCTTGGAATAGCAGGAAAAAAAAAAAATGTTTCTAGTTGTTGAAAACTTTCCAGGGTGCCAATGTTAACTACCAACTCTTCTTGAAATAGTCCCTGTTTCTTACTCCTATGCCTCTTTATCCTTTTTGTACCGTCTACTCTCTCATAAGGGCAAACACCTAAAGAAAAAGAAAACAGATACATATATACATATATACATATATACATATATACATAGCCTGGACATATTTAAATCACCAAAAGGTGATCAGATAAGTCTGGCCTGATTTGTTGTTTATACCATAAATTGCTGCAACAGTTCCACCTACTGTGATATGCTGCCAGCACTGGCCCACAAAGCAGATACGAGTGCCAGCTCTAGCTCACTCACATGCCCTCCTCAGTATTTACTCCAATAGTCATTCCCTTACTCTTTCTGTTCTTTTACCACTGTGGGTACTCACTGTCACAGAACCATAAACATGAAAACCCTTGAGGCTATATTTCTTGTTCTTTTACAGCTTGTTAGGATTTTTTTGGTGGTGGTTGTTTTCAAACAAAAAGAAACCCACTGCTGTTGTCAGTACATACATTTCAACAGGTCTGTTTATAACTCCAACACATTGTTTTTTGGTGCCAGTGCACTGCTTTACCAATCAATAATGGGCTAGTTCACACTTAACAAAGGGTCAGTTCAGCAATCGGGATAGCATCACCCATCCTCTCATCACAACTGCCAGACAATAGGAGATACAGAGCTTGTTATCGAGTCACACAGTTCTAATAAAGCTTTCAAAAACAAACCCCTGCTCAGCACTGGCCAAGTATGCATCTTACCCATTTTTCTTGTACTCTGACTTGTTAGCACAGTTATGATGTGTGAAGATAAAGCTGATCAAAAATAGCATGGATGTTATATTCAGGCCAGAAGTTATTTCTCAAGCACTGTAGTACAAAAATAACCCTAAGTATCAGCTGAAGATTATTATATAATAAACTACACCCTGAAATGCGACTTGAGAAATTTGATATATATTTTGCAGTATCCCTGAAGAACAATATAGGAGGACCTCAATCAACCTCTCAGTACCATCATAAATTGCTTGGCATTGTGCACTACTCAGACACATAATAGAAGTCACTGACAGAAAACACTGATGGAGGTAGGCCATCCCTCTGCCCACCCGAATTGTTCCTATACTACATACTGTTAGTCCATTTTAGTTTTTTAAATTTAAGGTACAGGAGCAACATTTTAATTCTGTAAACTATCCTACATTTTACACTGCGTAAATCTTTTCCTTGTCTCCAACAGATACTAAATGCACATCTAAATTCACCTCCTTCCTGGAATTAGTTTAGATGTCATTAATCTAAGAAGAAAATTTTGACACAGCTGGAGTTAGTAAGCATCAGCTACGGACAGCAAAAAGAAAGAACTCCCCAAAGCTTATGTGCAGACATTCTGGCACCTAAACACAGACTAAACTATTTCTACACTGTCCCTGCAATCTCACTATATTTCTTATATTTAATCAAAATAGATATAATTTTCTCTTTATGACTCCTTGTCTCTCTAGTGTCTTCACGTGTGTCTATGTTATTAAATTGCCCAATAATACTACTTCAAATGTTGAATAACCAAACCCACAGGCTATGACTCTTGTGATCACAGAATCATTAAAATGCTAATGGCAGGGATTCTAGGGACTTCTCTTCTGCCCCACAGCAGCATCAGATCTGCCAGTTGCCTGCTAAAGGTGTTTTTAAAAACCCAAGTTTCAGATTTTACAATCTCCCAAAGAAAGAGTAGTACGTTATCCCTAGCTAAGCATTAGCTGGAACTAAGCAGAATTGATCTTACTGCAATTCAAGCCCTTTATTTCTTTTCCTATTAAAATCTGAAACCACATTATTATTTCTACTTTGCAGCAGTTTTCTAGGTATATGAAGGTATTACTTAAGGAGGGAAGTTTTGTCCTGTCAGTCAGAGAAATTTGCTTTTCACTTCTTTTTGCACCCTTACTATTGGAAGACGAAAGAAAAATATTTAGACCTTCTGGGAGCTCCAAATTATTAGTTTATTTCCTAGCATATTTGACACAGCATTTTCTAAGCTAAGGATTGAGTAGTGACCAGGTACAAAAGACATAACTGAACTTGACCACACCAGACTTTCAGAACTGTTTTTTCTTCAACTAAGAAATTAACAACTTCTAGTATGTACTTATTTGGGATTACTTATGTACCAGTCCTTTGGCACAAGTCAGAAAAGTGTATTGTATGACAGCACTGCAGGGTCTCTGAGGAGAAGCTGGAACACCCAAAGGCTGCTATTATGTCTTCTTTCATTTACCTCCTATCATTTTTTATTCTGGTCAATGTAAGAAGCAGGACAGAGCAATCACGGGTATCAGAGAGTTTTGTGCTGGCCACTGGAGCACAAAACACAACTGTATGAAGACAGCATAGGTACATCATTGTATTTGCACACTTTGCAACTGAAACTTCACATACATGAGTGAATGCTGGCAAATACATACCCTTATCTTTTCCCCGTCTAATCTTCCCACGCTATGCTTTGATACATGCTATTCTAGGAACGTAAACGAAGGCAAGCTTTCAAGAACCTAAACAGCAAGAAATCATTACCCTGACTGTTTGTAATCCAACTCATCAGATGACAGCTTTCTGACAGCAACGTGCTCTCATTCTAGCTGTGAATATGTATACTAAGCAGGGAAAAAAACTGGTCTCAAATTCTGTCCAGTGCTGAAACAAGCCAAAGTCAGATACCACATTCTGTAAGTTTCAGTAGAGTCATTGCCTTCCACTTCACTCTAGCAAGAATGAGCACATATCACTGTTCTTAAAAGAATTAAGAGTCTCTAAACAGGAAAGCCAGGTTGCAATCCTTGCTTATAAGCTTTTAAAAACTGCGTGTCTATAACTTGCTGCCCTAATATACTGTGAAGCTTTTGTCTGTTAGTAAGATGAATAATGACTTGGAATATTAAAGAATAATTGCTTTGTAGAGTTTAAAGTAATACTGCTTAAAGGAAAATACCTGCTTTTTAAATACAAACATTTTGATATTAAGGTCTTCCAGTAAGAACTGGTAGAATATTGAATGGGCTAGTAAATACCCCTAAATAAATGTTTGATATGTGCACTAAACTTAGGGGAGTTTGACTAGGAATTAAGATTTGCATTTAACACTAATAGAAATACCCTTGCCTTGCACTTCAAATAGGATTTTGAAATATAGGAACTGCTACTGTAAATCACGCTAGTAGTCCAGTCAAATCTGCTATTCTTTTTCCTCCTACTGTGACTAAGGGTAGTGCTTCAGAGAAAACCCCAAGAATTCAGCAGTTCTTTTGGCCTCACTGACATCTGACAGTGACAAGTTTTATTGTTCAGTGTTTTTCTGTTTGTGCACACACACAAAAAAAAAAGGCAGCAAATGTAAACCCACTGCTTTCCAATCTATTTGATTGCTCTTGTCCATGTTTTTGGAAGGGTTGAAAAGAAACACAGGTGGGATTATTCAGAGCACACATCATCGTGAACACACCAGTCAGGCCTTTTCTCCAACAGTAACAGTCCTACTTTCCTCTCACATAGGTCTTTCTTGAGGTCACTTTTTTCCCCTTCCATTTCCTAGTACATTGGTGCAGCTACAGCACACTTCACTCTCAAGACTCTATAATAAGCTCAGTCGTATTTTCTGTTCCTTTTTAAAAACATTTACACAGCTGGTTTGCTTCCCTGATTGCTGCTTCATATTGAGCAGATAACTTCATCGAGTGATTTACAATGATACTCCATCTTTTTCCTGTGCTTTGCCTATTTATGTGTGACTGGATAACCTTCCACTGCACATTACTTTGCATTTGACAATTGTTCTGCTGGACATCAAGGCGCCTGAGCAAGTGACTTCACATTGTACACAGAAGTTTTTTCTAGTGCTGTGCATTTCACAAAGCATTTTTAAAACTTCCATGCCAAATGTCAGCTTTCTGCCCATTCAATTTTCTTCCATCGATTTCTTCAAAATGTCGAGTTCACAACAGCCATCAGCTAATTCTGAGATACTGCTTTAAACACCAGTTATTCAATTCACTGTCAGCTGTCTGCATCCTGTACCCTAGAAGATCTTCACTTTATTCCTCCTACTATGCAGCATTTACATAAAATATAACATGTTGTGCTGAGGTTAGCATTCAACTTGCCTAAATACATTTTGAAGTTCTCAGGAATGGTGATATAAAGGAAGTCCTAATATGACTATTCTAACACCTTAGAAGAATACATTTTGTATTCTTAGATTCACTGAGCTTCTTCAGAATGTGTAACAGCATCTGCAGACTTTCAGAAAGCTGCTGTGAGGGCAATCACTCCCTTCAGCAGCTGCTTCCTTGGCTTCCTGTCAGGCAACTGCACTGTGAAATTGTTCTGCACCAACAGTTGTCCTCCTTTACTCCTTTTGACTTCAGATTATTTTCTTCTTGATGGCATTTTCTAATCGGGCTCTTTATCCTTGTTTACACTGGAGAAATTAATTATTGCTGGTTCAGAGTGCAGAAGAGGATGCAACTGCAAAGCTAACTGCAGAATGTGCCAGATTCATGCCAGTTCCCAAAGTGGTTCTGAGCAGATTTCGTTCTTGGGTATACTGGCAGCAAACCCACATTCATCTATGATTCTGCTCCGATACTGCTGACATTTAATATCAGCAAGAGATAATTCTCCTAGTACAGACATGTATTTTTTTCTTGACAGATATTAAACTCGTGTCATTCATAAATATTAGGCAATGTCACTTTGCCACAGAACCCTTGGGAATAATTTCTACTTGAACTCATTTTGCCTCTCACTGTGGAAAAGTTTGAAAAAAAGTCAATGAAGCAGAAGTCCAGATTTCTGAATAATCTAAATCTATGCATTTCTGATGCTGATGCTGATAATGCCCATACGAGAGAATGGAGCATATTTTAAATTCACCTTTTTTCTTTCCTTTCATTAATGCAACATGCTGTGGTCACCTTCATGCTACCATCATACAAAATCCCATTTGGATTAGAAGGCAAAGCCCCACCAACATGCAAATCTTCAGAAAATGTGTACTTTGGTGCAAGAGCCAACCCATGTTCACAGTCAAAGGCTGCTGTAAATTGCTTACTAACCTTAAAAATCCATCTTGATTGAAGTTTCTACTTGCTCTGCCACTCTCATTTAGAGGGTGTGAACTGCAGGATAGAAACAATGCAATCCAAAGACTGGTTTTACACTGAACAGTTTGGCATGAGTTTTGACTATTGCTCTGGGTGTGGTCATAATATTAAACAATGATGAAATAACCAGACTCTCCTCTTAAACTAAAACCAGCTAGTTACTAAGTACACCCCATATATTACACAGCAAGCCAGGGTCTAATAGCTAGCAGTCATCTGGCAGAAGCAGCAGTCAAAATCACTTCAAATGCTAGTTATGCTTACCCCCACTTAAAGGCATCTTTCTGGTTTCACGGAGCTAAATCTTAAACCTAGCATCAGTATATTCCTTTCTGTATTTTTTCCATGTCTTCCTTAATTACAGATATTTTTCAGCTGTCCTGAGTACAAACCAGAGATCCAGGAAAGTCCTACAATTCCACTCCTGTTTTCTTTCCTTCTCTACAATGATACATCTAGCTTGCCTTCCAACCCCTCGTTCACCTGCATGCCTGTAACTGAACAGAGTTCTGCATATAGATCCTTTATAAATTTTCAAAGACCAACATATGCATAAGGACTCTGTACCCAAGCAATCCAGTAAATATTTTAGGAAGACCTCTTTTGGCTACCTGGAGAAATCAGCAATAGATATATATATGAAAAATATATTATATATAATATATAAAAGCTGCATATATCTGAAAAACAAACAACAGGAATATCTGCATTAAAAGCCCTGCTTGAGAATATCTTGGTGGCAAGAGAGACACATAAAAGAAAGAAATCCCACCTAAAAGGCCCTACACAGCATCTTCAGCAAAAATCCTAAGGAACCTCAGATCTTCACATGAAGACTTGCACTTTAAATTGCAATGCATTATACTGAAGAAAATATCTTCTCCACAGTTGGAAGAAAACATGTCTAACAAACAAGTAGTTGACTGAACAAAGATAAGCATTCAATATCAAGTATTGAAACCCACAAGATTTTTAATCCATCCTTATACAGTTTTGAGTCCAACAATTTCAGTTCTTGTCCATAAGCATCCACCAATTCATCTGTTGAGTTTATCCAGAAGGTATAACTACATATTACAGAGTCATTATTTTCAATACAACAATTCACAACACAAAGTTCTTCAAATCCCAAAGAACTGAAGCTTTATACCAGAGTCCTTCTTTTTTCCTGTCAGCTGCTGAATCAATGACACAATATTTTATGGACACTTAATATCCTACAAGAATAGATGTCTAGAACACACAACGGCATTCCTCAGAAGAGAGAGTATCTCTGTTGTGTTAATCTAGTCCAAAGATTCCCTCTGCTAGGGAAAAGAGTCCAGTTGCAGAAATAGCCTTTCCAAGAGAGAGACATCTGCCCACTAACAACAGGACTGCAATTACCTAACATTTTCTTTAGACGTTACTGACCAGTAAGGAATCAGAAAACAGCTACACAACTGTATTTACTACAGTAATTTAAGTGTTTGGAGGCCTTCTAAAAATCAGAAGTAGCAGTAGTGCAACACTAGCTTTTAAGAGCCCTGAGAAAGATCACCAAGACCCATAATGCCAGACCAGTACAAATGACAAGGGAAAAACACCATCCTAAAAGCTGATAGCCTAGGAAAGCAAAAGTAAGACAAACCACAAACAGGACATTATTACTCACTTCAAGGTTAGGAAACGTAGCACAGAGAGACTGAACAGCCTGCCTAGCTCTCTGGGAAGTGAACTCAAGTGCTTTAAATTAGGACCATAACTAAGCACCATTTTTTCTGCATAATTTTCACTAAGCTAAACAGCAGAAAGCAGTTTGTGATTTTGTTTTTTCTTTGTTCCAGGACAACTTACTACAGCCTAGGGCACACTGCGGTAGTACAGCAAAGCCTTTCCATTCCCCTGCTGCAATATAGCCTAACTATCACTGAAATTGCAGCATTTAGGTGGTGTTTCACATACCATACTCTGCGTAATAACCTGAGGAAACAATAATCCTACTAAATGGCTCCAAATCCATCTTAGCATGTGCCTTCCAGGTCCTTCTCTACACACCCATACATGAATGGGACCAGATTCAACTGTGCTGGAAAAAAAGATAAGTATGCTTGCAGCACAAGATGCTGCACCCTCCTTTATCCTACCATTAGAAAATCACTTTCAAGGAGGGCAGTTCCTGGATGCTACCTTGGTATCTTCTTCCCAAAAGAAATAAACGCAAAGATTGTGGAGGTCAAAGATGCTAACAAGATACGTTCAGCATAGATTTATAGTCAGCTAGCCCAGCAGCTACGTTAAAAAAGGAGCCAAAAGAAAGTAGAAAGGGCATAGCAGTCTTGGTCAAGAAATGCACTGCTTCAAAATATGCTGGCTACAGCATCCACCGTCCAGGCTAACCAAGCATCCTCTGAATGAACATTTGCAGCTGTCTTTTCCTTTATTCCCCTCTGATTTCATCAAAACTCACCCAATCTCTTTGCTAGGGTCAAGGTTTTAAGAAGCTGATTTCAGATTACTAGCCTGACAAAAATTTGTTCTGAATTATACTCAAGTTACAAACCGAACTTACCCTTCAGTCATGATTTTCAACTTCTGCAGCTTGGAAAAGATGTTTTTCCCCCTTGTAGTTTTATAGTGGAGGATTTGCAGGAGTGTTCACACCACAGCTCCTCAGAGCCTTAGATTTCCTGCTAATGCACTCTGAGTTTCTGCCTTGTGATTAGACTTTTTCCACTACAGACTGGTGCTGTGATTCTACAAACAAAACTGAAATCATCACTGTACACCCTATGACTATAGTAATTATTAATTCCATATCTCTTCTCTTGATAGATTCTGAACTGGTTTAAATGACACTCTGAAAATAGCTACTGAACTAACAGCCTTGCTTCTTAGGTTCGCAGCACTGCAGTGGTGATCATTTTAGCAGAATCAGGCAACCTCATGTAACGATAAAGCTGTAGTTTGCACCAGAAATGAAAATGTTGTGAGTCCCAGAACTTCCATAAATTGCTTTTATTAGAGAGGAAGTTAGATTTGTCCTCCTCTTTGATATTTTAGCCCAGTGAAAACACTGACTGGCAGTTTTCAAGAAATCACTACTCTGCACCAACCTGAAACCAAGAACAATCCTAAATCATCAGTGGAAGACTTCTACATAGCAGCCAGAAAATCTGAAACCCGACAAGCTTTGAGCTTCATCTGGGTGTTCTGTTCCTATAAACTTTCTTTTTTCAGTGCTCAGCACTGTATGAAGCAAGCCTCCCATGTCAGATTACAAAAAAATATGAAGATCAGCACACACCATGACCCAGAAACACATGGAAAATGAAGGAATGGCAAGTTCATTTCCTTACCCAAATTTGTCACAGCTGCTTGGCTATTTTCAACTACAGTACTAACAGTAACAAAAATTTATGATGAAATTAATGATATTGAGTTAATGATTACTCAGAGATGTTATAAATCCATTAGTAATATGTAAGTAAATGTTATTTCAGGGGAAAACACACAAAAAGAATGCTTGTTGCAAGATTAAAAAAAAATAGCTTAGAACTGCTAAACCACTTCTTAGCATAAGTTAAAATCTGGGAAGCAATTTTTTGTTTAAGGGGACTAAGAAGGACTCTAAGGCCAATACAACCAGGAATCTAAGTCTGTTGTTATTGACAATACAGAACAACAGAGATCTCAGGAGTCCACCTGGTTCAACACCTCTTCAAAGCATGGCTGACTTGGACACTGGATCAGGTTGCTCTGGGACCTGGTCCTGAGCCAACAGAAGAAAACCCCCAAACCCTGAACTAAACAGTATCTGCCAGCAAAATCACATCCATTCTAATGGGTCCTGGGAAGGACCCTAGTTCAAGGAAGTTTGTTTCAGTTTTGCTATTGCACTCAAACCAGTGCTTCCCCAGAATGGGAAAAGCATCATCATCCAGCTGATCCAGACTAAAAGTATATGAAAATTTTTTTCAGATATTAATCTAAAATTATTACCTTATTTCAGTTAAGTATTATCAGACCCCTGGGAATTGAACCAGCAGTACCAAATACTGGTATCTCTATAAAAGATCACCAAGTATAATTCTAATGACAAAGATGAGGATTTGGCAATTACTAATAAAAGCGGTAAGTGCAGTATAAAGGCTAAACTATGGGATAACGAGCCAAAATACTTGGCTCTTCTCCCATTTTGGCAATGTAACTAGTGAGTAATCTTGAATAAGATATTAAAGTATTTAAGAGTAAT
This sequence comes from Psittacula echo, assembly GCF_963264785.1. Lineage (NCBI taxonomy): Eukaryota > Metazoa > Chordata > Aves > Psittaciformes > Psittacidae > Psittacula > Psittacula echo. The sequence continues at coordinate 7,057,743 of NC_137741.1, read as the reverse complement.
TCACTGAATTTGGAATTCAAATTCTAAATACTGTGAAGCTTAAGGTGTGGTACAATTGGCATTGTAGGAGAAGAAAGAGCAGCTGGTGTTCCCTTGCAGTCACAAGCCACAAATACTTAATGAATGTAGCTTCCGGAATGCCTCATACTAATACCTGCAACATTCAAAAACGCTGGTATGTTCACTGCAGTCCCTACACATTCACTTCACAATTATTCCTTTATAACCACTATCAAGAGTATCAGAGGTATTCAAAGCACAAATTCCATATGATGCATAAATGGCTTCAGCTCTATCTCCAAGATACTTGAAATACAAGGTTTTTTGGTGTACCTTTCAGGGGAATGACAGAGTTAAACAATTATTTTTGCTCTCTCCATTTCTTCTCTAATGCTTGTCCAATCTTTGTTCTGTCTCAGGCAACAAGAGTAGTAGTTGCAAAAGGACTCCTGGTGTTATGAACAACTGTCATTATGCTTGAGAATAACAAACTACTACCCAGTGCCAAGAAAAATGCTCTGTAAATCTTTAGTAGTTACCCGAACTATTGCTTGGCTCTAAGCAGAACAGTGTTTTGTTGAAAAAAGAAAAGTTACCTCTGAATTTTTAATTACACATTTAGTTACACATTAGTCTCCCACATAAATAATTTTCCATGTACTTAGTTCTTACTGAGATCAATGTCCCAAGTCATATCATCCCCAAGTCTAGCATTTGCAGCCTTCAAACCTTTCCAAGGAAATGTTCCAAAAGCTTTCTGACGTTTTGGTCCTACGTGCTGCCTTTAGCCCTGCTCCCAGTACGCTTGGACAGCTTCCTCCTGAACAGAATCAAAATTTCTGGAGAACCTGCCATTGCCTAGGCAGCAGTCAGTGAAATCACACAGACGTGCATACTGCTGAACAAAACGTTCCAAGCGTAAAAGGAACGAAAAAAAGGTGCTAGCATCTAACATGCTTTTTATTCAGTTTCTTACTCCCCCCACCCTGTAAAAAATCTCAAGTTTCATAAGACAGCCGAACTTATGGAAAGACATGGAAAAGACATTACTATTACAGTATTAAATACCACAGTGTTTGTGCACATGTATTTATGTTTTTAAAGAAAAGTTGCAAGAATATTTTAACAATTAAGGGGAAAACTTTTCTAACTTTTTAGAATCTAACTGCAGTTTTAGAAGACTCCTCTACACCCCACTTCTTTCACACGTTTTTTCATTAAAAAAAAAGATAACAAACAAAACCAACCACACAAAAAAAAATCCCCAAAACAAAACAAAGACAAAACCATAAAGAACCTTCTCAAGATTCCTTGAGGCACAAAGTTAGTAAATGGCACATACTTCTCCAGGCCCTACAAGGTAAGCATTTGGATGAGGAAGTGAATCTTTGTTTTTCGACAACAAACAGATGAGCAGTTTTTGAAGGGAGGAGTGAATAATCAAATAAATACATTTAGCATGTACAGTGAATTTCACATCCTGTAAGGGGGAAAAATGCAACAGGGCTTACCTGGACCTTTCTACTGTAGACAAAAGTGAATGATTTTATAATCTATGGCACTGACCTCAGAATTTCAGGACTGCCTTTGGTTTTGGTGGGGTTTTTTGTTTGTTTGGATTTTGGGTTTTGTTTGCTTTTTTTTTCCTTCTCAACATCCGACCTTACCGTCTTTGCAAGGAAGAACTTAGTCTCCTACTTTTGGGTCAGGGCTTTTATGAAGATCGCAAGTTCTCATGCATACATGTAGATACAGGTTAAAATTACTGTGCTGCTACTTTACCTTTTCCTGATCTCCAGGAACTGGCACAAATTACTCATTTACTAGCTTTCCAAAAGGGCACTATCTCTCATTCATTTCTTGAAGCCTCCTGAAAAAGAATATACATACTTAACACTTCTTGAAACTTTGCTTGGAACTTTACACATGGAAGCTCTGGAATAAGGAATTTGGAAACAGCTGAAAATCAACAGTGAACTGAGGGAGACCCTGCTAAGCAATCACACTCAAGACAAAAGGTGCAAGTTTATGCCTTTTCCACTCAGTTACCAGGCTCAAACAACTGTCGACTGACAACAGGTTTAGGTGTATAGATACATGTATTGCCTGCTAAGTTCCTCTCCTTACTAGCTGTTTCATGGAAGATGCTGCTCCAGTTTTGTTGATGGATTTATTTTTAACAAAAAGAGACTGAAAAATCACACTGAGATAAAAAGAGGTAGTAAACAGAAGTATTTATAATCCAATCAAAGAAAGAACTGTAGAATGGTGGAAGTCTACACATTAAAGTCATCATACTTGCCTGCAAGAAAATGTAAATATCTTCACAGTGGCACATTACATCCTATTGTGTGTTCTCACATCCCATGGCAAAACTAGTTTTCCTCTTTCTTTCACCAAATGTTCTGTTTCGCTGAGTTTGTTCCAGTGTCCTAAAAGGCCTCTCGCATGTCTGTTTAATAACCCTGTCTTGGATTATTGAATTCTGCAACTGCTTGGCCCCCTGGTTCTAAACAAAGTAAAAGAAAACAAAAAAAGTCTTCCTTCAAGCACTGTCATAAACTTAAGGAAATGAACTAAACTCCAACACCACCAAAGAAAAGAATGTTCTCACTCTCATGATTTCAAATTTGAAGAGTAGAAGAAATCTCTATCACCCTCTCCACCTGGAAGGAGCAGAGGATGCAACCCTAATTTCACTAAGCGAGACTAAATTGCTACTACTATTACTAACAGGGTCCTATCTCACCAAAACATACAAAGTCAGGCTTGGCTAAAAACACCTACTGCAATATTTAAGTACATGCTTGAAAAACTTTCACACAAATCCTTTGTTGAAATGTGACCCAAGTACAGACACAGAGAATCACAGAACCATAGAATAGCTAGGGTTAGAAAGGACCTTAAGATCATGTATGAAGTTAATATTTATGGCAATATTTAGTACATGTTTTTAAAAAAGACAGTGGTAACAAAAAAAATAGAGCCAGATTTATTATTTAAAATTGAATTGTGTAGCAATTTCAGAAATGTATTTAACTGTATTACCATCTGAATAATAACTACTTAATGGAGTGTATTTCCTATCAGAACTCTCTCTTTCACAATATTCTTATAGCTATCACAGACAGGGAAAATGCCTAGGGTGCAATGTAAAGTATTTTCTAAGAAACAGGATTTACCTATGTAAACCAACTTATACTACAGAGGTTAAATTCAATCAACATAGTTCCAGCAATCCGATTTCTCCTTACAAAAAATATAAAATGGCATTTAGTGCAACAGTGGAAGCTTTATTATTCTTAAGTGTAAATAATCAGTGGAAGAAAATTAATCTCCTGCAGGCCTGTACTGAGTATTGTGTGAGTTATATTTCCACTTACTGATGAAAAAAGTAAACTAGGATGTTTATAGCAGATCTGTATGAAAGACACAGGACAACCAGCTGTGACCGATTCATAAAATCACAAGATAAAGTTCCATTGCTTCCACCTAATAAAATGTTGGTGATACCTGCTGAACCAGTAAGTGTCCTACCTTTGGTATGAAAGTGTCAATTTATCTTTGGTATAAGATAAATTGTTCAGTGTTATGACCCACTACTTCATATGACAGATTCATGTCATTCTAGAATGTACATCACTGGGACACACATAACTGCACTTCCTGTTGTCAATAAATACTTTGTACAAATATTTGATATACAGCATATACAAAAGCATACATGCAAACACACGCATAAACATGCATGTACATACACACACAACAGAAGTATTAACCTACCCATTCAGCTTCTGAAAAGAGGATGGCAGAAGGGAACATAAAGACAGGCTTTTAGTTAGCTTGTGAATATCTAGGCTAAAGCCTATTCTTTCTAAATGAAAAATTTTCTTTCTGTCTCTTTGTAGAAGCTTGATGGGCAAAGAAGAAAAAACTTTTAAAAGTGGCTTTGTATCTGCATTTTCTTTGTTTGTTTGTCCCAGCCTAAATTTCTACCATTATAAAATATGATTTTTCACTTCAAAAATTTGGGGGTACAGACTGATGGTTCCCACAACAGAGCAGTTCTTATTTGTACAAAGACAAGTCTGAATGTGGAAGTGATCCAAAGGTGACTTCAGACTGACTGCATTCATCAAATAAATAAAGCTGCTGCAAGCATGCAGGTAGTTCCCTCTTATATGATCAAAGCATAGCTGCTGGTGTAGTAGATAAGACAGGCTAAACTCTATCGTTCAGATTTTTTAGCTTGCTAGGCTTCTGATAAATGTTACAAACTGAGAAAGGTGGGTGGAGTGAGACAAAACTGTATGTACAAAATGAAACACTTAATAAAACAGGGAATGAAATTCAGGGAAGTACGCTTATACACCTTAACATATTTGCTTCTAGAAAAATAAAACATGAAAAAGTGCACAAATACAAGGAGGTAAGTGGTTTGCACAGCTATGAAAACTAACCATAGACTATTCTATAGGTAGATATAGGTTTAGCATAGTAAGTAGTATATACAGCATAGAACTTAAAAATAATATCTAAGATTTTAAGCAACCATAAAGTTCCATGTGATTCTGCAGATTACAGAATGAGCAGTTTTAGGGAAATATGAATTAAAGTACTTACTGGGCCTAATTTTTGACGGTTAGAATTCCTAACACTGTTAAAATACCATTATCCAAACACTATGGATGACTGTTAAAGAAATATATTTTTTGTTTTGCTTTTAAATGCTTGTAACAGAATGACATTTTTCTGCTCCTAGTAATAAAACACAAACTCTGTATGTTGTTGACCTAGTTATAAGAAAGTACCTAACCCCCATTCTACAGTTACAATCTCTTGCTGACATTCAAATTCTGCTATGGGTAGGCAGCTTTGTGGAGAAAGCATGTACCTGATGTGTGCATACAACACAGTATGGTCCTAGCATGCAAAACCTGCATACAGCAAAAACCTGAACCACTGCAGTGAGACATCCAGCCAGTCCTTAACTCCATTAAGTTAAAGAATCAGTTGTGGCACTGGACCCAAACAAGGTAATGTGGATGTAATTTTTCCTTCCTAAAGAGGCTTGTTTTCACCTTCCTCAGCTCCCATATCCACAGATTGGTATGTATAGTCCTGTCTGATCAGATTCAAAACTGAGTTTATTAAAGGAAAAGGAACTGAAGAAGGTGATAAGGTAAAAACCCTAAGCCAATAACCAATCAGTAAGCATTCAGGACTTCAGGAAGGAGCATCTCATTTCAGTCTTGAAAGTTTTTTAATGCGTTCCTGTTTAATAGGGAGAGTAGGACTGTAGGTGAACGGTGACAGAATTTCTTCCTACAGGATAAACTACACCTCAGAGCTGCCAAAAATCTATTAGCCCTGCTCCTTAGTTCTCATCCCGCCAAAGCTTAATATTGGACTTTCTAACTCCAGTGACCAGAAGCAACTCCCAAAATACCACTAGCTTAAGCCATCAAAATGAGCCATCCCCCACCCAACATCACGCAGCTCTGTGGCCTCTTGTCTTTTCACTCGTTTTAAGGAAAAAAAATACTTAACATACATGGTTAGACACCACTTGAGTATTTGAGCTAACACCCAAAAGAGGTAAAGGCAGTAGTTCACACCTCCCACTGCTGTTAAACGCTCTTTACAAACTTCTGCCTTCACATTTTTGAGGTTTTCTTTACTACTAAAACAGCCAAAGCCTAACTTTCTTTAAAGAAAGAATATCAAAGCTGAGACTGAGGGCAGCATCACTGAAGTCTTAAAGATTTATTTAGGTGGGATCCTCCTGGTCCTTTTCAATTCCAGGTATGGATCAAGCAAACGAGACACAGACAGAAAGGAGTTCTCTGCAGCACTGTTTGTGCTTAAGTTCTTGTAAAAGCAAGAAGTATTTTTAAGTACTTGCACCTCCACTAATAACAAAAGCAGGAGCACTAGCAGTGCTGTATTTTTATCACAGTGTCCAAGAAGGCCTGGATGTTGCTGCAGAGCCAAATTTCAGCAATGCAAAGAACAGCTGCATTCTCCAGCAGTACAATTCTAAGGACAAAGTTCTGTACACAGCTGCAACATGCTTTATGTAGCTCCATGCAATCCTAATTCCATTCCCTGCTGTATGCAGGTACATTGGAGGGATTAGAAGATTAATATTGGTACGTGTTGGACATTGATTTTAGCTGCAGGTCCAGAAAAGGAGTGCTCAAGGCCAATGAAGTAGCATTTAAAAACTTCTTTAGAGCTAGAAACTTCCACAAGTCTTGAGACAAAGCTGCTGTAATATACTGCATAGACAACCCCACATTTCAGGATGAAAATATACATCTCTTACTAACTTAGTTAAATAAGACTAAAGATTTTTGTCTCTATATCCAGACTGTTGGCCAGACCACACTGAAATACAGTATGAGTAGATGTTGATGGGAACATAAAGAAATCAATCAAAAAAATTGCTAAGTTGAAAAAGAAAGATAAAAAAAAAAAGCCTAAAGCTCAGGTGCTGCCAGAGAAAATACTCCGAGGTTTTTTTAACTATTTGGGAGAGGCATAATGGTGTAACAGCACCATTTTCTGTAAAGTGGTCTGTTTATTTAGGCCAGTGTGAAGATTCTGCGCATGCCTGTCTCTGATTTTGCAAGACATCAAATCATTGAGGAGCCTTTTCAGACTGGAAGCCTTTGATGTGCACAGGTTCTGCAAGCATGTCTTGCTTGAGGGCAGCAATGTAATAATCTCTGAGAGAATCCAGAAATAATAGGCTATCCTCTTAAATACCATGTTGAGGAAGACATACGGCACTGGACTGCTGGCAGGTTAGCGAATGAACCTCCCAGACAACATTAAAAGATGAGTGGTTCTATTCTATCCTTAGACACTAATAAGCCAGCTCAAACTACAGACTTCTCCCCAGCAAACAGGAATAGGTGTCTGGGTTGGACCCTTCCCTGCTACATGTCTGGCAAGGGGACAATATAATAGATATACATGTGCATTATATTTGCCAATAAAATGTTTTCTGCTCCTATCTGAATAGCACCAAGGAAAGATGTCGATACTCAGCTGCTGCCATCCATCACCTCTCATCCATTTGCAGTGCTTTTCAAATCTGGACGAGGGGAACTTTATCCTAGATGACACCTTTTATCTCTGCAGAAATGATGCGCCACTTTCCCAGCAGAGGCAGCAGACAGGAATGGTTGCTGCTCCAACAGAACAATTCATCTGGCTGGAATTTCTCTAAAGTTTATCTGCTCTAACACAGAACAGAAATAAGAAAATGCTTTTCAAGAATTTTATTAACCCTTTAATAGCAGTCAGCAAGTAACTGCTCCCTCTAGAATATATGAAGATGACTGGTAGCACAGATTTGCATGAAAGTTTGCACAGTTACTGTTCTCATAAGACACAATGCTGCCTGGGAATGTATCTGGCGGAGTACCAGGAAAGAGACATCATGTAGTAAGTATTATTAATGCTTCTTGGAAAGGGCCCTACCCTTTCTAAACTGAGATAGGGATTAACATGATATACATATTCTTTGGTATTTTTTAAAGTGATCAATAGGAGTTCCTAGTGTAAATAAAGTAGTAAAAAACATTCAATAGTGATATGAATCACAGACGTGACACATGACAGAGGCACCCTGCTCTAACAGCTTGCTGAAAGCAGCCTTCTGGAATGAATTGAGAGAGCAACCAAAGAGAACAGTTAAAGAATGTTATGATAAGATCAATGTTCATTGAGGTTGGGGTGCACATATTTCTCACTGAAAATTACAGTGACCTGCCAAGCTCTACAGGCCTGAAATCGAAGTTGCAATCCTGGCTTCCAGCTCACTCTTGCATTTAGCCCTCTATTTCACTCAGTTGCAGTGCCATAGGTTTTCCCCTGCTCCACAGCACTATGCTGCACAGAGGCAGCTGCTTTGCCCGATGCCCCATGTTCTAGAAAAGGCACTTCTAAAAATCATATTTCACGACTGCAAATTACCATTATAGTCCCTCCCTATCTCATAGCCCACACTCCTCCACTTTCGCCACCCATCCACTCTTCCTCTCTTTCTCAATACAGTCTCAGAGAGATAAAAATAGTAAGACCTAAATTATAGATTTTGAGATGGTTTTCTCCTGATGTCCATTCCAGCCACAAATTAACCAGTTCCTTCACCTATGTATGACCATAAGGTAAGCCTAAACTTTCAGGTGTAGCTGCAAGAATCACAGTTTTTCCAGTTTCCTCCTACGATAGGAGTGATATAATTTGTTACTAATGCAGGTACTCATTTCTTAGATCTGAAAGTAGATGCTGATTTGCCAAGAACCCCAGTACCTTAAAAAAAAAATTAACAAAAACCTTTATTGGCCCACAATAAGCAAACTGCACATAACTGCTTGGTTTCACTGTGTACAAGTAAATGGTATTCATTTCCAGGAGATCACTCTGGAGTTTACTCAAGCCAAAATCCTGATTCCAGTATCGTAATTCCTGCCAAGAATTCAAGCTCTAATTCTCTCTGATATGAAGACTGATGTCATCACACAATGCTAGAATGAAGGAAAGCCAAACAGAATCTGACATCATACTGCTTTAATGCAGACTTAAAACAAGATAAACAACTATATACTCAACAAGTTAATCTCAAGAACATTCTGTAAATCCTTTTGAAGAAAATACACTTCATGAAAGAAATAGTCTTGAGCACATCACAAAACTGCCTTTGGAAGGGTTAAGCCTTATACAACTTTGTCCAAAATAGGAAAAAAAAAATCAGCCAAATTTTTGAAATAATTTTTAATTAAGCTGCTAAAGACGATTTCCAGGAACCTACCAAAGGTTTTACAAGATTTTTAGTTGAAACATAAATTGCCATACAAAATAAAAATACTGTGAGACCAAAAGCAAGATTTTGGCAATCCTGTTCTAGACTTCCAAATGCTTCTGATTAGGAATCACTGAATTGATTGCATTCTGAAACGAATGAAAGAACCCACAGCAAAAGAGTCCTCTAAATCAGCAAATACTTTCAAGAGATGTTAAATATTTAGCACATAAGCTCCCACAAAAATACCTACTTTCAATGCATTTCATTTATCACAAAGGCCACTCATTCTATAGGTGCAATGAGCAATAGAATCATAGAATCATAGAATAGTTAGGGTTGGAAAGGACCTTTAGACCATCTAGTTCCAACCCCCCTGCCATGGGCAGGGACACCTCACACTAAACCATGCCACCCAAGGCCTCATCCAACCTGGCCTTGAACACCGCCAAGGATGGAGCATTCACAACCTCCCTGGGCAACCCATTCCAGTGTCTCACCACCCTCTCAGTAAAGAATTTTTTCCTTATATCCAATCTAAACTTCCCCTGTTTCAGTTTGAACCCGTTACCCCTTGTCCTGTCACTACAGTCCCTGATGAACAGTCCATCCCCAGCATCCTTGTAGGCCCCCTTCAGATACTGGAAGGCTGCTATGAGGTCTCCACGCAGCCTTCTCTTCGCCAGGCTGAACAGCCCCAACTTTCTCAGCCTGTCTCCATACGGGAGGTGCTCCAGTCCCCTGATCATCCTCGTGGCCCTCCTCTGGACTTGTTCCAACAGTTCCATGTCCTTTTGATGTTGAGGTCACCAGAACTGCACACAATACTCCAAGTAAGGTCTCACAAGAGCAGAGTAGAGGGGCAGGATCACCTCCTTCGACCTGCTGGTCACGCTCCTTTTGATGCAGCCCAGGATACAGTTGGCTTTCTGGGTTGCGAGCGCACACTGCCAGCTCATGTTCATTTTCTCATCGACCAACACCCCCCCCAAGTCCTTCTCTGCAGGGCTGCTCTGAATCTCTTCTCTGCCCAACCTGTAGCTGTGCCTGGGATTGCTCCGACCCAGGTGTAGGACCTTGCACTTGGCATGGTTAAACTTCATAAGGTTGGCATCAGCCCACCTCACAAGCATGTCGAGGTCCTTCTGGATGGCATCCCTTCCCTCCGGCGTATCAACCGAACCACACAGCTTGGTGTCATCGGCAAACTTGCTGAGGGCGCACTCAATCCCACTGTCCATGTCACCAACAAAGATGTTGAACAAGACCGGTCCCAACACCGATCCCTGAGGGACACCACTCGTTACCGGTCTCCAGCCGGACATCGAGCCATTGACCACAGCTCTTTGCGTGTGGCCATCCAGCCAGTTCTTTATCCACCGAGTGGTCCACCCATCAAATTGATGTCTCTCCAATTTAGAGACAAGGATGTCATGTGGGACAGTGTCGAACGCTTTGCACAAGTCCAGGTAGATGATGTCAACTGCTCTGCCCCTGTCCATCAGTTTCATAGCCCCATCATAGAAGGCCACCAAATTGGTCAGGCAGGATTTCCCCTTAGTGAAGCCATGCTGGCTGTCACCAGCCACCTCCTTGTTTTTCATGTGCCTTAGCATGCCTTCCAAGAGAATCTGCTCCAAGAGTTTGCCAGGCACAGAGGTGAGACTGACTGGTCTGTAATTCCCCGGGTCATCCATTTTCCCCTTCTTGAAAATGGGGGTTATATTTCCCTTCTTCCAGTCATCGGGAACTTCACCTGACTGCCATGATTTTTCAAATATGATGGCCAGTGGCTTAGCGACTTCATTCGCCAGCTCCTTCAGGACCCGCGGACGGATTCCGTCAGGTCCCATGGACTTGTGTACGTTTAGGTTTTTAAGATGGTCTCGAACCAGATCCTCTCCTACAGTGGGCCTAGGGTCCTCATTCTCACAGTTCCTGCGTTTGCAGGAAAAAGAACAGTGTCATGATTTCTCCTTAGAACATAAGGCAGACTAGTTTAAAAAATAAAACTAAAAAATCCAGGCTATACTTGACCTCTGAGTGTTACAGGTGAAAGTGCTACTTAATAAGATCTGTGTTAGTGGCAGCCAAGTAACAGATTGTCTCATCTGCTGATTCAATTGAAATGAGAGCAATAAAAAAACCCCAAAACCCAAACTTCAAAAAAAGTGCCAGGGGAAAAAAAAAAATCCCACTGAATCTAGTACTACGTGTGCTAGAACTACCTTTGCTTCTCTCTGACAGGTGCCTCTAGCTCCTAGCATGCTTCCTCTTGGCCTCTCCACATTACACATTCATGCCACTTTAGCTTGACAGCAATAACTAATACTAATTAAGCAATAGCCTCTCTGTAGCTGTTTCCCACTGTAGAGATGAGGAAAAGGAAAAATTTACCTGTGCCTGTCTTCTGTTGGACCAAGCACTGAGGCTATAAGTAACACTGATAATATTTTCCTTAAATAATAACAAAATACACTAAGAGCTTAGAAACAAAGGGTGGAGAAAGTGTGAGCCTCTAAGGGGAGTAGGGAAGGAGAAATATAGAAGGATTTGGCTTCCCACAACAGTTCTCACACCTCTAAAAATACACAAGTCTGCCTTACTCTCTGTAGCTGCCCAATATTTAACATACATTACAAATGAGATATACAGCACCTGGCTACCTTAACATCTTTGTCAGCTCATTACCAGATATCTAATGCAACCAAGTGTTTTTATTTCACTTTTGCTGCTGTTAAAATGAAGGCCAACAGGGGATGATCCTCTCCAAAGCACTGCTTTTTATCCTATGGCCTCTTTGTACCATTTTGGATGAGTCTGACAAGTGCATTTTATAAAAAGGTGTCTCTGGAATAAAAAAAATAAGAGCTAGTCAGCAGTGAGGCTGCACAGATGTCTTAAACTAAATATTCTTCAATATGAGAATCTTTACAATTGACACTAATCTGTCATGCTGAAAGACCTCAAACACATTCATAAATCACATATCAAGATACCTATTACTGAAATGCTACTTTGTGCCAGCAAAGTGACAAAGATTGTTGCAGTGAGGTATTCATGGAAGACATGAAAAGACATGACTCACCTTAAATGGGCAACATATGCTGACTGAATTAGGAAACTGCCCTAAGCACACCTAGATCTGTTAGTATACTTTCCTGACACAGCCTCTAGTTAATCCCTGAGAGTGAGCCTACAGCTAGCATCATCAAGCAAGGACAAAAGTTCACTACCAACAAAGCAGAAAGAGCAAGTAACCAAGTCAACTTTCTCAGATCACCTGTGGTTCCTTTTTTGGTTTCTTCTCCAACCAGCAATGAGATTAAGATTCATGCAATTTAAAAAATGGCAACAACAAAGCTAAAGAGTCCTTAGCATCTCTGAAGTAATTTTTAGCCAATGTAACTCACTTTTTCTTAAAAGATGCAAAGCACTTATTTTTTCTTTTAAATAAAACTGAAAACACAGTGTATAGGAATCTACAGAATATATGAAAAATCTGTTCACTACAAATACTATCTGTCGATTACCTCCTTCCTTTTTCGTAGTTGCCCAGAACATCATAATCACTGTATATGAGACAGCAGCCACCTCGCAACCGGTCAGCTCACCACCAGAAATGGCTATGTTTAACTGAACTCACATAAACTTACATCAAAAAAACAAATATAACACATGTATTTCTACCTTGTCACCAAGCACATTGGACATATTTTGCAACATGTTTACTACCCACATGCATATACTAGCATAATGACCTGAGTGAAGATGTGGTTATCTACTGCCTAACAATGTCTACACTAATTCAGTCTCCCACCCTGTCCATACGACCATGCCACATTCCTCTTTTAGCAATACATGTATTCAAAATAAGAAAGGAGAGAACCTGTGTGTCAAACCTCAAGGCCTTTTCACATGTGACAAAAGCACCTACTGATCTAGATTTCACTGAAGTCTAGCATGACTAGGGGTATGCACCTCACTTTGGAAACCTAGGACACTCAAATTTTACCCAACATCCAAGTAATGAGCATGCTTGTTCATCGTGGAGTGGGCTACTTCCATGGTTATTGAGTGGCATGGAAGAAAACATTGGGTTTAACTGCATGAGAGGGAAGCAGACAACAGGAGGGAAGAATGGAACTCGTCCATACAATTTCAGACTTGCAGACATTAGTATCCTGATGACTGCCTAGACTATCCAAACAGGGGAGGAAAAAAAACGGAAAAGCAATTCCACGGCACTGAAAAGATCTGAAACAAATCAGATGTTTCAGACTGTAGCAGTGTCTATTTTCCTCTAGGCAGCACAGAATCTAAATAACCACCTGAGGCATTGATGTCATCACCATAGATACAAAAAAAAAGAGGATTGGTTAAGGTAATTCTCACCTTGCAGATAGGCCACATGTGAAATCCCACTCAAATCACTGAGAAACTTACAACTTCAACAGCATCATGGTTTTCACTCACACACGTTACCTAGTTTAAATCTTCCTTTTTTCATTATGCATCCTAATAAAGAGCATAAATCAATGCAAATACATTTTAGAATTTTCAGCAACATGTTGACTTGCATTTAAATCTTGCCCTATTACATCTGCAGAGGAGACATATGATAACACTTAAATAAAGCAGCATAAATAAAGCTTTGTAGACAATCCTTGTGGATCAGGAGAACAGTAACCCATCTAGCAACTCAACATATAAAAAAATTAATGAAGTTTAGTCTTAGTTCTACAGCATCTTTAAAGTATAGTTGACAGTAAGTTACTTTGGCAGGGTGGGGTGATGAAAAGTGGTAGAGATCTACATCACTCACTTTTTAATTAAGAAAACCAAATCAAACCCCAGTGTCTACAGTTTCATGAAACAAGCTCTGCATTTCCATTTTTAGTTACACCTTTGTTTCCCCATACTTGCAATTTCAGATGTTTACAAATGGCTAAAACCCCTCTTGGAAAGCAATTTACTTTGCATTCCATCATCAAATATTGAACAGTATGCTGAGGTGACATTCATTATTGTAGTAAATTAAATTACTCATGTTACGAACTGTTCATACTTTACATTAAGAAATGAAAATAACTGATCAATAAGAATGCCTTTAAATGCTCATAATACTTGGAATAATCTAACTATGGTTATATCAGTATTTGTCTTCAATAAGATATTAAGTCCAGTTAAATCTACAATAATAGGCTTTAAAATAAAACAGGACCTGAACCAAAGACTTAAAGGAATAAACGTGCTTAACTAATATGTTGCCTTAAACTTTTTATGTACTGCTTCAGGCAAAAATAATAAAAGATATTTTTGGTTCTAACAAGTCCAAAAAATCCTAAATAATAATGGAAATATTCAAGTGTGTGATTAGAAGTAAGCCTGTACTTTGTATGCAGCATGTATTTTGCTGAATAATGGTAATACACAACAGATAGAGCTCAATATCTGTAGCTACATCTAGAAGTGTTGGCAATTCACATAGAAAAATATCATTGGCTACAGACTCCCACATTTATTGACCACTGAAAGAATGACTGGGCATCCAGCTTTAAAACGCAAAAGAGAAAAAAAAATTAGCTTTGCTGATTACTTCTTAATCCAGACACAGATCCTCAGGACAATTAAGACCTCAGCTGTAATAAAGCAAGTAGCATTGTTACAACTGTTGAACATACAACATAATGTTTCAGCTTATGCGGCTGTCAATTAGATATATACTGAAGGCAAAAGAAACAAAACCTCTAAAGATGGGCTGAAAATTCTGATATAGCCTCTTGGCTGTTTACCGCATTGGCATGAAAGCATTACAGTGTTTGTTAGTTGGTCATTTAAAAGACAAACAAACCCAAAAGAACAACAAAACAACACAAGTTAACTGACACACAGCACCAGAGAGAGGTTTTCATGCTCATTTAAGGGAGCGATTATGTCTTTTACCATGGTTTTATACATTCCAGCTTCCATATGTTCCCATGCAGTCTCCAGAAGATGCAAAGTCACTGTAATAAACATTCATAGAATCACAGAATAGTTAGGGTTGGAAAGGACCTTAAGATCATCAAAGTTCCAACACCCCTGCCACAGCCTGGGACACCACACACTAAACCATGTAAAGACTTCATCCAACCTGGCCTTGAACACTGCCAGGGATGGAGCATTCACAACATCCTTGGGCAACCCATTCCAGTGCCTCACCACCCTCACAGTAAAGAACTTTTTCCTTTTATCTAACCTAAACTTCCCTTGTTTAAGTTTAAATCCATTCCCCCTTGTCCTGTCACTACAGTCCCTAATGAAGAGCCCTCTCCAGCATTCTTGCAGGCCTCCTTCATAGACTGGAATGCTGTTACGAGGTCTCCACACAGCTTTCTCTTCTCCAGGCTGAACAGCCCCCCGATTTTCTCAGCCTGTCTCCACCCCCTTATCATCCTCATGGCCCTCGTCTGGACTTGCTCCAACAGCTCCACATCCTTTTTATGTTGAGGACACCAGAACTGTAGACAATACTTCAAGTGGGGTCTCACAAGAGCAGAGTAGAGAGGCAGGATCACCTCTCTGGTTGACCTGCTGGTCACGCCTCTTTTGGTGCAGCCCAGGATACAGCTGGCTTTCTAGGCTGCAAGTGCACACTGCCGGCTAATATATTCTATTGCCAGTGCCAAATTAGAAAGTGAAAGAAAGCTGTACTCTGTCTTCTTGGTTTCTTTCATCATTCTTCAGAATTATTTCTTTACTTTATTAGAAAACATAGATCATTGAAGCATAATCCAAATAAGCAGCAAGTGTGCTACATATCCATAAAAAGCACAAACCACAGCACATATTATCTCACAATATAATTTCTAAGTGTAATATAAGAGCTAATCAATGAACAAAGTAACAGCTTCTATACATGTCACTTGGATTTCTTCCACTGAATGTGAACTGCTAACGCAATACCGTTACCTGCATAACTAAGATGTCTAGACTATGTGAGCATGTAATACTCACATAGTATTCGTGTCTAGTATTCACAAAAATCACATTCATAGGCACAATTTCTTCACCACTGTAGTCTGAATTAACTTCACATCTCTTGTCTAATAATATACTTTAAGCACATGGAAACCTTATGTCATTCCAGGATATCTTCTCCTGTGCTTAAGTGTCAAGTGCCCAATACTACATGCAGAAAGGCTTTTCTTACCTTGATTCTTGAAAGGTATCATTCTCACTGCTTTGAAAAAGTTAGTGCTGAGTGCTGTTTGTGTCATTCGTGTCTAGTATTCCAGAAAGAATGAGCTTGTTTATGATCTGCTTAGTGTTCACATAAAGTTCTGGATTTCTTAGGTGTAAAATGTAATAGCAGTATTTAACCTCTGGGATACCCATATTAGTCAAACAAAAGTGAAAGGCACAGTTTTGTCTGAAAACAGAAATCAACCTGGTTATGGGTGTAGCAATATACTAGGTGCCATGCACTACAGAACAAGAATGAAGATCACACAGAAGATTCTCCTTAATATGGAAGTAGCTGCCTAATTCGTAAAACTGCAACAGCAGGCAGGATTAAGCATTGTCATCCTGTTAACCAACAGATTACAGCATCAAGAAATCTGATCCTGCTGTCTTGATGACATTACTTTACACTGTACCAATCAATCACAGACCAGAGCAATCAAGAAGCCTGCACTGTTTTTCCAAAAAGCTGGATAAAACACTTTATGTAAGAACTATCTCAAGTCAGCTTATTCAGTAATTAGGAATATAGAGTTGTCTTGTACAAAGATATTTCTTGGGGATGCTGGATACTTCTAATGCTGGATTTGGGATAAGTATTCTAACCTGCAGCTTTCTGGTTTTTTTTAACTCAGTGTTCTTTTATCAGTGAAGTATGTCCCTGCTTGCAGCACATTTATCTGTAACTGAAAAAAACCCTACCAAACCAAACAGCTCTGAACTGGAGAAGAGTCAGTTTTTCCCCCATTAAGACTTCTTGACTCTTCACTAGGCCTTCTTGACATTTGATACAATAAGCAGAAGCATCTGTCCACCACAGCTGTACACAAGTATGGCATATGAGGTCCAACACACAGCTTGTAAAGAAATGCTGTTTTCACCACAGTAAACAGAGACAACAGCTCCTCCAGATGAGCTTATCTTTCTTCCCCTGAGAGGAGCCTAGTAAAGCTAGCCAATGAAACTAGATACTTCGGTTGTATAAACACTCCCTTAGATTCAATGTCTTCCAGCTCATGCTCAGAAAAAATCCATCTCTGACGTGACATGTTTAAGCAGATACCAATTAGCCTTTTGTAAGATTGCTTAAAGTTCTGTGTAGCCTACACTCCCTACTTTTTAGTATGCAAAAATCAAACAGTTCATATTAATTTCTGAGTAAAAGCAACTTCATCACACCATAGAGCAAAGTGATAGCTAGTGGTCTCTTTTCCCCATCCTTGGTCTACAGAACACCAAGTCTCAAAAATTCCCAAAAGACCGATGCCTCCAACTTAAACTAAAGAGAAAAATAATTTCACTCAAAGTGGACTTCAAGATGTAGCAGAGTTTGTATGCTGTGGGAACAGAAAACATATTCAAGTAGTCTGTTTTCCCAATCAAAACAAAAAGCTGTTATTGTGCTTTTGAATACGTACACTGACCTCCCAAGCTAAATCACATCTTTGTGAATGTTGCTTAATGATATAAACCAGCAAGTATTTGCCTCAGCTTCTTTAAATAAACTAACAAAAAGCATTTCATCCTGATATGCCACTATGTTAAAAAGTAACAGCTGAAAGAATCAGTGTTTGTCATTTTTTTGATCAGAGTTGCAGGCTGTAAAAGTAGTCACTTGTCTTGAATTTGCAGAAGGTATACATGTTTGCACAAAACTTAATCTGCAGATGGCCAGTGTTTTAATAGGTTAACATATTATTATTATTGTTATTATTATTAAATACATTCCTACTAAAAATATGACCATTTGTAGCAGTGGAACAAGATATTTTACTTCTATATCACTGATCTAAGTGATCAGCTATTTCCAGATTCAGATCTAACACTTGGTCTCAGGCAGCAGAGCAGTTTTACTTACTTTAAAATGCTCAGTTAAAACTTTTTCCAAGTACCCTTTCTTCCTCAAAACTGACAGGATTAGCTTTTGGTTTGCATCAAGTGAATCACTTCTCCCTTTGTTCCACTGTGGCGGCGTATCTGAAGCTTTATTACTTTTTCAGATCCTGTATCAAAAGGAGTGTATGAAATACAGCTTTTCATTAGTCTCCTTACTGAAGATCAAATTTCAGTTGCATAATAAACAATGACTCTACATGACATAATGGGGCCTTCACACATGATACAGCTAAACTGAAACTGAAAACAGAGATACATCATTATCTGCCCTTGTCTGGACATAGAGGAAATTTGTCTCTGAAAAAAAGGAATCTGTATAAATAATCAAAAGATCAATGGAAAAAAGTTTTCAAGAGACTTAAAGGTCAAACCAATATATTTTTAACCCTTAAGAAGATTTCTACTTAACATACGGAATTTTCACAGTAATAGCTCTTGTCCTGTGCAGAAAGACTGTGTGAGATCACAACCATCCATTTTGGATGGGACATCAATAAAATACTAAAAATATCAAAATTCAGGTTTATGCAGCTTTGGAAATGCTTTGGAAGCAGTAAAATATAACTGCTTTCAGCCTAGAAGGTTTTATTAAAAGATGCCTAGCTTCAAAATCAATGGCTATTTTAACTCAATTTATCTGTGCAACCACAGAGAATTTATAGATGTACTACTTAAGTTTCAGAACATCTAAGCATTTGATGCTTATACCACCATCAAATTTTTAGAGACACGGGAAAATCCTTAATAAGCAATTACAACAGCATACCCTACAAGTCTGTATGAACTGACAAATGCTGAAGAACATATAACATATAGCACACTAACGATTTTAAGATCACCTAGCTGGTTAAAATTCTATCTGCTCTCAGATCTAATATCACTTTAGTCCATCATTCACTTGTTTCCTACTGGTTTTATGTGAAAAGTATGTAAGCAGCCCAACATTAATCTTTTCTTCTTTTCTAAGAGCTGCCTAGCTACTCTCACTTCAGCCATTTAGCAATCCTGTTATGAAACAGCTGCTATTAGTGAAAAAAGTCCAAACTGGCAGCAGTCACAGACCACTGGGAATACAGAGGATTTTAAGGAGATGTTTCTGTAACTCACAGTCAATACCCTCTGATTCATTTCACTTAGTTTTTTCAAGACCCTAGCTAAAGGCCTCCAATCAGGATTATGCTTCTAAAGCCTCAGTATCAGAAAATCTGGCTTTTCTCTAGATTTTCCCATGAAGAACTTCCTGTTCCTCTAGATCAATCCACCCTTTTCAAAACAGTTTTTTCCAGTCTTTTATTGCTGCTGAATCTGATTCAAAAGGGGCCCATCTGCTACAGCTACATCATCAGGAGAGTTCTGCACTTTCAGACAGCTGCTGAGGTTTCTGTCCCCATGCAGAAGCTGGGGTTGCTCCACCCACACCCTTTGCACAGAAATGATGTAAAGGAACTGATAGATCCAAAAAACTTCTGCATGATCATTTCTATACTGTCTCTATAATGTAAACTCTCCTTTTCTCACATTTTGTGGCGTATTAATTTGTTCCCTTAATAAAATGCCCCATAAAACTTGAGAGCACAATTTTTCCAATGGAAAGTAAAAAAAATCTTATCAAATACCCTGATGTTATTGTAAATTCCATGAAGCAGTTCAGAAATCCTGGAGGGGTGATTGTCTTTATTAAGTTCTGTCAATTGCTGGAGCACTTGCTTCAGGACTTCTAAAATTTTCCTAGAATTTAAGTGACTTAACCTCCTTTAAATTCTATAAAGATTGAAAAGCAACTACCAGCAATTATGCTTTAGAAGATGACATAACTCAATTCAAAGTGATAACAGTATGCATGCCATTGTTAACCTGTAACATGCTCTGAAAATGGATTCTCTCTGAAAACTTAGATGCACCAGCTTGACCTAAATGCAAGTAGACTATATATTCCTTAATACCTATGACCACTTGACTTAGGCTACTCATTCAAGGCTATTTTCAGGGCACAGAAACTTACTAAAGTGTATCTGCATCTCTGCTTCGCCAGAGAGTCTTGTCCAGGTAAAGTTTTATTTAAAAAAAAAAAAAAACCCACTTAGTTTTGAACTACAGAAACCTTTGCAGGAAGTTTTCCTTGGTTATGAACTACTTTCTCCATTTCTTCTTTATAAATGAGCTTAAGTAAAACGAGATCAATTTGAACTGAATGCCAGTATTGTTTTAATTAAGATACAACAGAACCATAGAATTAGGTTTAAATGGCACAACTTTCTACCTGCATATGAACACTTGTCATGGGAATCATCTGGACTTGTTAACAGTTCCTAAATTCAATTTCTAGGCAGAAGCTTCACAAGGTGTTTACTATGAAAGTTACTGTACTATGGAATGTGCTATTTCTACCCATTCACAGTTGATCTGGGGGATAAGTTGTATCTCATCTCTTCATGGAGCACTAAGGAAAAGTCTTTTCTCTGCACACAGTACGTCTTTATCTGTGAAGGGCAAAAGTGAAGAATTTATTTTTATTGATAACATGAAATTTTCACACAGTCACAGAAATTAATTACAGCTGAATAGTAGTCATCAGTTTCCTCATCAAATGTAATGCATGCATTTTAGCTCATTTGACCTTGGAAAACCTCAAAAACTAATCATTTAGTAAGCAAAATACAAAATAAATTTTTTAGCATGTTTTAACAGAACAAAAATAAAGCTTGAGGAGACTCTGAACTCGTGTTTTGCCTATAATATTCACACAAAGTAATACAAATTAAATTAATGAAAAACACCTGGAATCAAGTTTGGGCAATTTGTTCAGTTGGGGATTAGGCTCATTAAATGTTGATATACTAATCACTGTGATGGCATCGATGTGAAAAAGTGTTCTATAACATCACAAACAATAATTAATAAGGTCTTCATCAATGTCAGGGTGTAAAAATAATTTATTAGCCTTTGCACATAAAAAATTCAGCTACTATTATTCTTGATTGTTTTTTAAACAGCAGCAAACAGTTGAAAAGATGACAATTGAAAAGCGTGCAGTAAAAAATAAGGCAAGCAGAGTGCAAATGCTGTAGTACTACAGAAGCGAGGGTAGCAGAAAAAAATAAATGAGAACTTAGTAAATCATGACAATCACCAAGTTACTTCTATGCCATCTCATTACTTTAGCCAAGGAAGAACCATTAAAGCAGTATGCAAGTAAACTTTTACTTCACAACTATCAAGAGCTAATTAAGATTTAGAGCCATCCCTTTGGGGTGGGACATGAAGTAGGTCATAGCGAGGGTAACTTTATATTGGTTTAAGTTTGTAAAACATCATGTAATACTGAAACCAAAAGCTTGCAAGACAACATGCCTTGACTCTACTGGTTTTGATCAATGATCCGTTGTAAGCAGAGTTTCATGTAGGAATTTTTATTGCGTATTTCTATCACTGCATCTCTGACAAGCTCAATGAACATTTGAGGCCAGAGCTTCTGCAACGACTCATTTTTCATATTGATGTCAGCTGCTTCTTTCACTAAGTTCTCAACGTATGTCTGGCAAAATGTTTTTCTTTCCTTGATTTCCTGCATGAGAGAACCATTACACGTTGCATAAGACACAGAAGAAAAAGGTTAAACAAGAGCAAAATCCCAAAACAAGCACAAAGATTCAATGAACTAAAGAACATAGTGATTAGCTAGTGATTAGTTGGTTTTAAGTTGCACGGACCAGGGGGTTTAAGTCAACCTTTTATGAATGTGGCTGCAGAATATTACTGTACTCATAATATTCATATTCACATTCATTAATTTACTTGAAATCCATTGTTAAGTAGTCATGTAAATACCTTTCAACAGTATTACGATTTTTCTTGCCTTCTGGAATAGCATTCAAAATTTACAGAAATTCAGGACCATATTACTTTTCTTCCTTCTCTCCTTTCCCTTCGCACATTTTCACAATTATAGTGCCATAGTTGGAAAGCATATGTTTATCTACCTGCCTTAACAAGAATATACTGTCACAGAAAATTATGTCACTATGCATCCTTTTCACAAGTTCCCTGACGGACTCTGACAAGTCCATGGTTCCTAATGTACTACATTAGATACTGAAGTAACCTGAACCTTTTTGCAACTATCAGCTCTGTATTTTAGTTACTCTATTAATCCCTGTTTCTGCGGACTTTCTATAAAATGCAGTAGTAAGCTTTGAACAGCAAGTTACATTGGAGCTAAATATCTAACTAGTTTGATTTATGGCACTGTTAAAAATGTTAGGTCATGTTTCAGGCCATCAGAACAGAAGTTTTCTTAAATGAGTGATAAAGCAGAGAAAATACTTTCCAGCTGTTTCATCTAAAACCCTAAAATTATTAATCAATGACTCAGACTGTCATCTCTAGAAATAAACTTATTCAATCACATTTATTATGTTAGTTTATTACTGATGGGGAACTGGAATCAGTCTTCTGCCTATCTTAACTCTTCTCTTGTGACATCCGGTGATACCTGCTGCCACATAGATAACGCTATACTAATGGACAAGGTGTGAATTGCCGTGCTGGGAAACCAATGCATATATTTAATGGACTGTAGAATTACTAAACTTATTTTATTATACTGCTTGTTCCATGGTAAAGGACAAGAGAGAAATGCCTCTGTCCTACTTTGTGCCATTCAAAGTTTAAGCGCTACTATACTAGCTTTTGAAACTGTTTTCTTCATTTAATCTCTCCACACATTCATTGTCTCTTTTTTACACTATAGATTTGAGATAACAAAATCACAATGCAATAACTGAAGTCATTGTTTACTGAACCTGATTTAATTTCTTGCACGACAAGATTCATATATTTCCACATTAAAAAAAGCAAATAAAGGGACAAATGTGGGAAGCAGAGTGCATATAGCTAGAACTCATGATGACTGCTCAAAGGAGACTGTGGTTGAAAGAAGTATGTTCTCCCTGCAAATAATTTCCCTCTGCCCATGCAAGCATGTTAGCAGATCACAAACACAAACTAAAACAAGCGTGACTAATGCACTTGTCTGAAACAAGGCAGCTGGCAATTTCATTATTAATTAAACCTAATACATTTCTTATTTATTTTCCTGTAGCACATATAAAATCTAAGAAGTATTCTTTACCAATTCATTTTGGGATATTTTTCTGACATTCTAATTCCATTAGAAAATCCTAAAATCTGCAATATATGTATTTCTTTGAAAAAAACCCTGTTCACTTTTATTTTACTAATGCTGGTACATTTTGTTACAAATATAAGGCTTGCAGGTGAGAAGGTATTTCTGAGACTATGGCAATGTTCAGGAACCATTTCACTGAAGACAGAAACTGACCATTACCCAGTATTCTGGCAAAGATCAGACAAAATGTTTGATCATACATTTAAATATGTTAAATAGTGACATTTCAAAACCACCATTCTCAATAGCACAACTGAAACTTGATAGCAAGACAAATTCCATGAGTAGTAGTTTAAGATTATATGATACAGGATGAAAATATTTTGCAATTATATACTTACCTCAAGCTTTTCCATATGAAAATCCTTTGTCATGTAATTCAATGTTGCTCGAGCTGCGCTCTCTTCTCCGTTTCTTCTGTTGTCAATACTCTCCTCACTCCCAATCCCAGACTTCTTTCCCTTTCCCTCCAGCAGATAATGGAACTGCTTCTTCCTTTGAAAAGATGAAGAGATTTACAGTCCAAATTATTAGAAACTTTTTTTTAAATGCAGATGTTTCTAGTGATGTGAGTTTTTTTTAAATTTTCTCCCTTTGACCATGTACTTTATGAGCTGTCAAGTTTACTGCACCTTCAGGTTACTCAAAACACATATGACTGTAGATATTCCTCCATTAAATTGCTTCTATACAATTGACTTTTGACATGTATCACATAGCATCTCCTAAATAGGAAACCTTGCAGCTTAAACTTTTATTAAGTATGTATCTATAGAAGACAAAAAATTGGGTTTTTTTAAGCACCTTTTTTCTTACAGCACCAACTCTTAAATCTGTTGACTGTGGTAAGTCACCCAGTACAAAATACCCACTAAAAATAGCTAAGTCTTCACCATCGAAGTCCATAAATCTTCAGCAATACCAATACAATTGCAGAATTAAACAAGCAGTTCATTTGTGTGCATGAGCCTTTTAATCTTATTCAGCAGATTTCATAAAACTTCTGTGAAAACCTCTGGCTACATGAATCAGGAGATGCTAATATTTCTGCAGTAAGTAGAGAACTTATCTTGTTACTTGCAAAATTTTCATCTTTTCATCCAGAAAGAATTTAACACAATAGTGTGCAAAAGAATTAAACAACATGTTCTGGACAAATTACAGTTGCACTTATTGTATTTTACCTAGATTCTCCAAGTAATGAAAGCATGCGATAATGTGGCAGCTCAGAGGATGCTACATATGCCAGAACACCAAAGAGCCTTTCTGCCATTACAATGTCATTTACAGTAACCTGTGAGGGAAGGGGGAGAAGGGGAAGAAAAAAGAAAAAGTTAAGTTTCAAAACTGGCACATTCGTATTTCATTACGCATGTACATTAAGAATTAACTGAAATTTGTTATCCAGAACACTGCATACAGATCTGTTCCGGGCATATCTTCAAAACATAGATTTGCTTTTACTGGCACTTTAAATGTACTTTAAAAGAAATCAAATGAGGTACCGCTGCTTATTTTATTTCGTGTAATTCTGCAAACTTTAATGTATACACATGCTACCCTGTGCTGCATGACAGTCTTCACAAAATGAGGAATTTTCTAACAATTGCTTACACTGACTATCTGAAGGCCAGACATACTGATTCTGCTCCATACTGCATGCACTTACAGAAGGTCTACTGGAAAATTCCTGACCAAGTTATGCTGGAGAAATGACAAGATTCTGGGTACCTACATGTGAAATGGTAAATTACAGTCTCTCTTATTTTGGCAGCATCATAGAAAAGGCTTGGGGGGGTGGGGAAGGGCGGAAGAAGAGAGAATTTATTCTCTGCATTTTTCAACCCCCAAAATAAGTGTGGCTTCCTTATACTTCTCTAAATACCACCCATACTGTTGTGTCAACATTGTTAGAGATGTCTCTTTAAACTGATTTTCAGTGGTTGATTTTAACATTTTTATTTTGTATAAAGATCGTAAAAGGGGGTCAGTTTCTGGCGGTTGTTACTGGGTTTTGTTTGTCTTGGCTCACAACCTCTAGAGACCATGGCTTGTGTTTCTCCTGCCCTGATGGCCAGACTATGAACTGATTTCAGCTGCCAAAAGTTTGTTGGCACAATTTCTAGACTCCTGGCTTTCCAGTGAGTGCAGAAGAAAATTTTATGATCATCTCAATCTGACCTGGATAACACAGGACAATGAAACTCACTCACTGAGTTCTTAACTTCTGGATCAAATTTAATTTCCGTTCATCTTATATTTTTGGAAAGCAACCCACAATTAAATAAACTTCAATATTCACAATATTTACTAAGTACTTCCAGACAGTTTTTGTGTTCTGCATTATTCAAGCTAGCAAGTAAAAAGGAATTTTGACCCAATATATGTAATCTGATTATATTCTTGTTTAATGTTTATACACTGTACAATCTAATCCTGCCTAAGGTATACTGCAACAGCATAATGCAAGGAGAAAGTCACCAGAGAAAACACAGGTCAGGAAATGAGAAATGTAAAGTCAATTCCATTTTTACAGTGTTTAGATTTGCTCATTTTCATTTAAAATTACAGAAGTCTATAATTTAGTAGTCTAAGAACAGATGACCCTGTTGAACAGTCTGTTAACAGGAGCAAGAAAACAAAGAGTACAGAAGGCAGCTAGGGAAACAAAGACCACTACAGGCAGAAAGGTCTACTGGAGAAGTGATTTTAATTTACTCATTTATGTTAAGAGAAGCATAAAGACCAGGTCAACAGAGACAGCAATGCTGAATACACTCTTTAGTTCACAGTAACTTCTGTTCTCTATGTTACCCCAGTATACTGTTTGCTCCATTAATCACAAAAAAGACTGTAACGGTAATATCAAATAAATGTAAAACTATTATGCCTGACTCTTGCCAAGTACAGAACAGGCACCAAGTCAGCAAACACGATGCATCTGTTATACTGGATGACACACCACTTCATGTAAAGCATTTTGTAGAGGTCAGTAACTTCAATTCTTGACAACCCTTAATTGAGATTACTATCACAAGGAAAAACTTGAAATAGTGTAGCTCAATAAAGAGGATTTTCTTCCTCACAGGTAGTAAATGTAACAGTTTGAAAGGTGAACATGATAATTTTTACCAGGAGACTAACACTCAGTTTCTAGCCTGGAACATGAATGGGGACATTGGAGAAAAAAGAAAAGTGTCGTTATGGAACTATTATTATTTTCTTAAGTTTAAAAGTGCTAGAGTTATGCAATTTAGTTAATTCAGTTAGTAGGTATTGCTTTTACTCCCCAACAATATGCACCTCAGAGCAGGCAACATAATAGTCTTCAGAAACATTGCATACAGATGATAATCAGAAGAGCAGAGTATGCACATTTCTCTTCAACCTGAAACTATTATTTAGGGTTGACCTCAGGTTTGCAAGCACACTTCAGAGGTTTGTATTCTTTACATTGAGACAGAAGTTACTGATTTTAAAAGAAAAGGTAATACACATCTGCAAAGCTGGATACCATGACTTCTGTTGTAGACTAATGAAAAACAGCAATCAGAGTTCATCTCTTTCTTCCTCTTGACTATGACACTTTTCAAATGATTAATGACACTAGGAAAAAAATTTCTGTGTGCACATCTTCATATAGTGTGGTCTGGCTAAAAATGTTTGCTGAGGATAAAAATGTTCTTCAGTCATATATATAAGATTTGATATATGTCCTACCTAAAAAGCATGCCATGCTACATGTAAATCCACTCACCAAATTCATCCCCAAGCACTATTATTAAATTTAAAGTTTTCCTTCAAAGGCTGAACATGCTGACCTTGAGATTGTATCAAAAAGTCTACTTCAACAGTTGTGTTATTTTCTTTTTTCTCTTTCTCCATTCAGACCAAACAGGTAAGACTTAGTTTCCAAGTTCTTCTAACTTGAATCACTAGTGTTGATTTTGAAAATATCATGTAGTAAAAGAGAAATAAACCTTAAATCCACATTCAACCTTTTTCTACTGTGCTGTAAGAATGAGTCATACTTGCCTTCACCCTTCATCTTGTCTCATCCTTTCTCTGATAGTTAATAGTTAATTCAGGTAAGCTCTTTAACCCACTCCTGCTCTTCTACGCAACTAATGCATATTTTACAGAACTAAAAGTAAACCACAGCATCCATGCTATGGCTATATCAGATAACAAGTAAAATACCTAATCCAAAACATATGATGATGACTGAATTAAAATACCAGATCTAAAGACTAAAACAATGTATTATTTTTTCTCTAATTAACTTCTAGACCACCACTTAAACTTGTTTAGCATTTAAAATTGAATGCACATTCAGACTTTGTACTGCATCCTATTTCTCACTCGCTTTATGATCAAAGCACAAGTATAACATAACCATTTTTTATGCCTGAATAAATTAACTTTCAAATTATGTAATGGGGAATAAATAAAGGAATATTAGTGTCCTAACTTTCAGTTTTCTTAAATATAAAGCAAATAGCTAACAACAACAACAAAATGTATTTGACAGTCTTTTTTCTGTGATAGGCTTAAAGAAGAAAATATTTTGTAGCACTGGAAAATACAAATAATCCTATACTGCAAACTACTAAGTAGTCCCTCAAATGCCAATTATTGCGCTAGTATGCGGTCAGCACTGAGACTGTTTTGAGCAATCTTTATAAAATATAGTAACATCATGCAGGGTTTGGGTTTTTTTTTTTAATTACTATTTATTTATTAAGTAATACATGCAGAAATAGTAAGTCTTCCATTCAGGTAAATGCCAACCACCCAGGTATAGATTTGGACTCCCATTTGTGATTGCAAACAACTGAGACAATACATTTTAATGGTAACTAAGAATCTTACCAACTTGGCTAACTGTAACACAATATATTTGGACTTAACAAATGTATAGCACAAGAAATAATATGGTGAAGTCCACTTAATCCCCTGCCCACAAAATACTGAAAAGACACTGTCCGGGTTCTGCTCATTTTATGAGCAATTCACCTGCTTTTTTAAAAAACAATGTTAATTTTTAAGACCAATTGTAAGAAGGAAGTAACACTGTCCTACCTTTATTCCATTTATCTTCTGTAGATTAAAATGGTTCAGTCTAAACAGAACATAATATTTCCACAAAGTGAAGTTTACAACTGGATTTCCCTGAGGATCAACTGTCAACTGTTCAATGCGATGCATTTGAGCTAACGCATTGAATTGCTGCAGCGTCACAAGATTTGTCTCCTTAAGCTTCAGGTGCTTAAAAATAAAAAAAAAAAAAAAAAGGTAAGCCACAATAAATTGAATAAGGAACCCATAAAGAGTGAACACAAGGATCCTTATTCTGTGCCACTCAAGCAATTTCCAAACTTGAATAAACAGTCTTTAGGTCTGATGAAGCAACTGAGCTCACTTCATTTGAGGTCTCTGTGGCAAAACCAATTGGTATATTACATTTATTTAGAATTGTCAACATTACATGCCCCTAAAAAAAGTCTTAGTAACAGCACTAATGTTTTCAATATTACAAAAAGCAGTGACACTACTTAAGCAATGTTTATTTTAACTCTGCAAGTAAAGCAACTGCAACATCCACACATAAAAGTAAACATAATACATATTTTTAAGTATTCTGCTTTTTTAGCCATAGCAGGCTGGCATTAAGTCCTACCCTGCTGTTTCTTTGAACCATGCCCTACATCAGTGGTCAAGAGCACTGTAAAGTTGGCTACACAGTAGCATTACTGAGGGAGGAGGAGAAATAACTGATTGTGAAGATGAAAATTTAGTTGAGATTCTGCTATCCCCCACAAATTTCCACACACAATAAATAAGTCTGTGGGGAACTGAAAACAAAATTATCTTACCTCAACTAAGCCATTAAGTTCTGTTATACTCAAAACCCTAAGAAGAAGCAGGGAGCTCTCAAGAGGCATATCAGTAACAAGTTGCTTTATGTATGTTATCAGTATTTTATTATTTGCTTCAAAATGACTGATTTAAATGTCCAAGGAAAAATAAAAAAAAAGGTACTACTCAAGGGATGTCTCATTTATGCTGTTTTGCTTCACCAAGAACTGAGGAATTCCAAAGCCGTAAAATTCAAAGGGGCTACTAGCTAGCTATCTCCTTTGAATCACACCTCTCTCTTTTTATTCTATCAGCTATCTGATCTTCAAACTCACAACAAAAATGAAGGACTCCTGACACCATAGATCAGTAACAACAGCGTGGAACAACAACACTGTATCAGTTTTGCAACTTAAAAATAATCAGCTAGGTCAAAGGGATGAAGAAAAATAATAACCAGTCTGAAAAGAAAACATCCTGTGTGAGAATCAATTTTTAGGTATGAAGTTGAAGTTATTGCTATAGGATAACACCAAGCAAATATGTCATTCACAAACTTATCTATTTGAAAGCACTCAAGGGTGACTACGCCAAATTAAGGTTCTACTAGAGAATAGGTATTCCATAGCTGTTCACACAGCTGAAATCTTACCACAAAATTAGGAAATTTTATCTTCAGTTTAGTTAACACTTGAACAATTTCATCAAATTCTATGAACATAAAGGAGACTGTGACAATAATTCCAGCTGTCTGAACACTCCAGTTTCGATCCAGGCACTCCAGCGCACCAGCACCATACAAGCAAAGAGTATCTCCTTCCACTTCCACTAAATGAGACTCAAGAACAGACAAGCCTTGTACTGCACTGCTCAATATTGTATCAAGAGACCTGTAGGGAAATAAAAATGCAGTGATGTAAATGAGATTATTTAGAGATAGTAACATGACTCTACTGAATGATCATCCTTTCATTTACCAAAATCCAGCTGCATTAATCCATCTGGTTCAAAACCATAAAGGGCTGGAAAATCCTCTTTCCATCAAGCAATACTGCAGATGCTCTACTCCTTAGGCAGAAAGGGTCTGGGTGTATTTAAGTTGGGGGGGGAGGGGGGGTGTTAATTTGAGAGTATTAAATAAATAAACTAAGAAGTCACTTGTATTTAATAATTTGCTTAGAGTATTTAATTCAGAATGCTAACTTGTGTTGCTTTAGATATCTAAAACCAACTTCAAACAATGTATTTATTCAAGCAAGGTCACCTTCAAATTCTGTCTGCTACACAAAATGTAGAAGTTATGACATGATTAATTGCTTTAAGAACAGATAGTTATTAAAACCAATCCAGGATAATGCTATTCACAGTACTGAACAGATATTTTTAGTCTTGAACAGTATCACTCCTTCCTCAAACCTGTATGTCCATTATCTGATCAAGGTATCAAGATTCATTATTCTCCTTAGAGATGAGAATAATCCTATGGCTTGTTATATTTGTTTAATCCTTAATTAATAGGGATAAGTAAGCATTTTTTTTTAAAATTATGTGAGCTTTCCAATTCACAAAAGTGATTTTACAATTGAGCAACAAGTTCAGGGATTCTCAATTCTCATCTCCTTATGTCTTACTTCATGATAAAAAACAGCAGCACTATCTGCAGCTTCTTAATTATAACATACATCACCACATATTTAACCTTTTTAATCTGCTTTAAAGAATATAAACTGGGGATAAAGATTTTCACACTTTCATTTCTCTGACCAATCATGAAGGAGAAAAATTTCAAACCTAAGTCTCCAATTAAAAAACCTAAATGCACTGTAATTTGCATAAAGGAATTATAACATATGCAAATAAAGCACACAGCTTCTTCTGCTAACATCTCAGGGGGGTGAAATTTGATATTTCATTGAAGTAGATTTGTAGACTGTTGCAGAAATCAAACTAAAAAGCTTTCACTAGAACATTGATACAGATTTTATGCATTATATTTTATTACTTTAGGTTTGACAAAAGAATCCTAACATTCATGGTTAGGAAACTACAAGGAATAAGCAAATTTAGTCACTGTATCCAGCATAAGCAGAGATAGCATTACACCAAGATCCATCCTACAATTCCAAGCAAAAAGTCTTAATATGTTAATTAAAAGCATGATTTCCCAAGCACAGAGGATCTGTTTATTAAAAGAACAATAGCTCTTTCAGATACCATAGTTACATTGACTTCATCACAGGGGATGATTACTAACACTGAATTAAACTGTGAAGAAATCAAGGAGGCAAAAAAGCAGTGCCTGAACATATGTTTGGGAGGAAGCTTTGGAAGCGTAAGAACAAAAAAGACTATAGCAATTTAAAAATACTAAGAAAATAAAAAAAGTTCCAAAACATGCAGCACTTGACTGGAGATAAAAAACAGGCCTAGACACTCAGACTCAGATGGGTTCTGTTTGTGAGAGGCAAAAACTTCCTGCCTGTACCTGACATCTCCTGTGTTTATCTGGTACAGCAGGAAGCTGTAGTTGCTACTGAATTCATGCAGACTATTTTTTCAGGCTTTTGCCCAAGCTAGCCAAGGCTAAAAGTGTGCTGGTTTGGTTTTAGCTGACTGGGTAACAGGCACACATTGCTCATTAGGTCCAGCATTTGGTTTTTAAATGATACAGAATGCCAGATGGCCATCTTTTTTAGATGCAAATAAGCAAGCCACAGTGTATCACCAAAACAACAACAACAAAAAAAACCAAAACAAAACCAAAAAACCTCAAAAAAACCCAAAACAAAAAACCCCCAAATAAACAAAAAAAAAAAGCCTACACAATATCAAATATAACTAGCAATGGAAAAATTACCTTAGGAAAAATTATACTGGGAATAAAACTAAGTCAAAGAACTGCTATTGTTAAAACAGCACGGGTATGAGAGCAGTCCAATAAGAGATGCTGCTGTTCAAACTAAGAACACAAATTCAGAGTGAGTTTATGAAGCCTCTTGATACACAAAGAGGTTACAAACATCTGTAATGCTTGTACATACTCATTTTGTTCAACTGAAGACAACCATCTAAACTGTCAAGTAAATTAAAAGCCTTAAAAAGGCTAAGGAATTCATGCTTAACATTCCTTGCAAACATGAAGCCCTCCTTTATTTAGCTAATTCACATAATTTAGCTTACATTTCTTCAGGCAAGCAGTTGTACTACTTAATGTATGTTCCTTTTTATTAATGACTAACAGGTTTAATCACTAAATAAAACGTCTTTTCAGGATTGATTTGGATATATTACTTTTGATAATGAAATACAGTGAGACCTCAGAGATGACAAGTAGAAACTTGGAATATAAGATATGAACAAGAAGTATTACCCAATAAAATACCTGCTTTCCTCAGGAAATACATATGCAGCACTGCCATTAATCTGACAGGGCTCATCATCTTTATCTTGGTTTAAAGAAGCCACAAGAGCTGTTCGATTCTGGTGTATCTCCCACTGACGAGCAATATTAGAAATCGTTAACCGTTTCTTTTCCTGAAACAAAGTTAAGATATCCAAGTTATATCAGTGCAGTATCACCACATTTGTTTGTTCTGAAAGAAATACGCCACTTAATAAAAACATTTTAAACGTTCTAAATTGAAGAAACAAGAGTACTAATAGGTGGTTATTAAAATGAAGGCAGTGTTCTAGTGCTATTTTGCATAATTGCCAGCAAATCATTTCACAAAATTTGCAGAACAGAAGCAAGAGAAGTAACATAATAAATCCACAACTTCTGAAAGAATGAAGCTAAACTATTTAGTTTGGATAACCATGGAAGTCTCATTTTGACAGGCTGGAGCTGCTGCTGCTGAAGCAGTGATACTGCTCCCACAAAAAAGGGCAGACTGCCTGTACTTTCCTCCATGCTGCTAGAGTGACCCCAGCACTTAGCTAAAATAGTTATGCAATTGCTGTGAGTGTTAGCAGTAATTACAACATACTCTGTGTGGGGAGAAAAGAGTTATCTTCTGAAAAATGGGAAAAGTCTATTTTCTAAAAACAGAAAATGAAATTACCTTCGTGACAGACACAATGACTGCATCAGACCTAGGTTTAAATATTTCATAATACTTTTAAAGTAGTTTCTATATTCTAGACATGTCTTGTCAATGAATCAGTATTTCAAAAGCTTATTAAGTACTTGTTCTTGTATAGTCATGCAAATCATGTCAAATGCCTGCAAATCTATGAACAGGTTATTATTCTATTGCATCATATAGATACATGTGATTTAATATATGCGATTTAATATATGCAACTTAGAATACTTTAAAAGGTGAAGGAAAAAGGTACTTTGTAACAAGTCATGGACTGGCAGCTGAACACTAATCAAATAAAAACTACACAACCTAAATAATACAAAAGGGTAAATTCATTGTTAGTTTAACTTCATTTTGTTTCACTGAACCAGATCTAATTCTCTGGGAGTCAGCCACCACACTGCTAGATTACACTCAATGAAACTCAAACAGTGACTTAGGATTTCGGAGAAGAAAATGCTATAGAGGAACTCATAATAAAATAAATTTACATTCACAAAACATGGAGAAGACAGAGTATCAGCCAAAGCCAATGATTTCTTGGTATATAATATCACACTCTAAATTGATGTTGCTATAGAAATAGCACGTTCAAGTCCATAGAAAATAACAACCTTAATTTAAAGCTTCCTACTCTTGAAGTATTAAACACCCATCATATTCTAAGAATCCTTTCATTTCTTTCATGTATTTCAGAACATCACTATTGGAACTGCAACACAAACAAGTGTTCTAATATTTTGGAATGGAGGTAGGGAAGAGGCAAACCTGATTTTGCCCTTTGTTGTATAAACAGCAGTTCATAGGCAATTCAACATAGTTCAAATGTGCATTTGTCATTAATTTTACCCATGAACAGAGGAAGGATAAAAGTTGCATACTCTTCAGACGTATTAGTGAATATTCTACTTCGATGCTATGAAAGTCTGGATTGAAACAGCAAGTACTTCTTAGCTCCAAGCTGCAATGATCTCAAATTGGGTCTAAAAGGATCTCAGACAAGCTAAATCCCTATTAACCATCATTTCCTTAGAGCATAAGCTATCCACCTTTACCAATTTCTCACCAGAGTTCAAAGCCCATACAACACCATAATTTTAAATGTCATTATATTAATTCCTGTCTTGTTTAGACTATTTTGCTAGGCTGATTAAGATACAAGAAAACAACACAATACTCATTAGGATTTAGAAGGCTGTAACAAAAATCCTAAAGGCTAGGCTTTACTTGTTTCAAAATTGAACATTTACATTTCTGGTTTAAGACAGACTCTATGGCTGTAAAGAAAAACAAGAAAGTTTTATTATAGCCCTTTTTTCCAAATAGGGAAAACCCAATAATTTATTTGATGTCCCTATGGAGAGAGGCAGGGGACAAGGGTAAATGTAATTTTTCAATTTTAATTAACATTTTTGATACATTGTTTGACCTATACTCACCATGTTCCTAAGTTTAATTTATAAAAGTAACACTTGACTGTTACCATCACATTATTACATAATTCCTTTCACAGTGGGTGAGCTGTGGACATCACTGCAATGCCCGTTCACTAAGAGCATTTCTCACAGTACTCGGTGCTGGAGATGTGAAGTGCAAACCACCATAAATGAGTATTTCATTGAAAACCACAATAGCAGATCAACAAAAAAAAGCAAGAATTTAATCATCTGTGGCTGAGATTTATGGGACCTATGTATTTCCTCAAGAAAGAGGAACTGCATATCGATGTTTCACAATAAAATATTTAACAGCTACATGAAAATCCCTCATGTTGCAGCTATTTAAGGGTAAACACCATGATGTATTTCAGTGACTGATAATGCAGAGACGGATCTCACAGACTTAAACTTTGACAAAAATTATGTCCATAATTGTCTGTAACTGACACTGAAAGTTCACAAAGATTACTTTAATAATTCCCTTCTTCTGAAAGTTTTTATAATTTTAAAGAGCTCAAAACTCTTCTTTCACATTCAATCTACCCAAAGAGGTATGATGTTATCTGGTTAGAGAATACTAAGTGCCTAACACTTGCAGTCTTCAGTGATGACCAGGCTCCATGTGACAGAAAGCAAGGGAAATTGAAATAGTCTGCGTTTTATTCCAGTTATATCTAGAAAATTCTGTTTGTTCTGGAGGGTGAGAGTTTCCTCATAACCCCAGCTACTATACAGCTCTCAGTTATGGGCTGCAGGATTCCCACAGCACTTTGAAAATTTCCAAGAATTCATTTTACAAAAAGCAAATTTTAGAAGTATGAAGATTCTGCTATATAAATAGCAAGAACTACTTCTTGTTCCAATAAATACTAAGTTCAGCCTCTGTTGGAAAAGAATTACATTCTCTGTACATTTTGAAGTATAATCTCAATCTTTACCAGAGGAGTGGATTTTAAGAAATAAAAACCACATAAAAATAACAATAATAATTTATTATAAAAATAATAAAAAGTCTGGGAAAAGAGAATTTAAGAAACTCTGCTATAGGGGAGACAAATATATGCAAGAGAAAAAGCACTTTTTTCATGCAGTGAATACAGGAAAACAGCTATTATTCGCTATTGAATGACTACAATTTCATTTACTCTGCATATAGTTCAAGAAAGTATGGATGAAAGTGACAACAAAAACTGCAGAATATAATTCTCCAAATATTTTCTTCATATTTAACAATGAATAAAATCCTATAGTTTGCAATTTTCTTTACTGGACATTGCATCTGTGAGCAGATTTCTTTAATTCGAATGCATCAAACAGGAAAAAAGAAACCAGAATCATAACACACAAGAGCATATTTACAGAGAAAAGATACACAAAAATCACTGAATCATGCAGAAGATAAGTGGTATTTGGCTCTTATACTACTTAACTATTCGAAAACAAGAAAAATACTTCAATTAAATTACCAAGTATACAATTTAATGTTGAAAACTGAATAATGGCATTATACATATATTTTTCTTTTACAGGAAGTTTTGCTTCCACTAGCAAAATGCACTGAGAAATTGAGGCCACCAAGACAAACAATCCTCTGCTACAAAGAAACATTACATCAATGGTTATGAACTACAAATAAACACCTACATTTTTCCAGCCCAGGGACACAGTTAGCTTTTCAACAGCACAGAACAGCACTCTGTGTGCATATTATTTACTAACTTCCCATTTATTCACATTACTGAAAACTGACACCAAAACTTCAAACCTGAAGAGACTTTAAGTACATCAGTATCTCACAGGGAAAAAACAACCAACCAACCTTAAAAATTCCAACCAAAACAAAACCCCAAATTAAAAATAAAAAGAACCCCCCAAAACCACAACAAATAATAACACTGCTTAATAAAAACTACAAACAAATTGTATCTAAGACTTCGTTATATTTGGGCTTTGTTTTGTTTTGTTTCTTTTTAAAACAGAAAATCAAAAGATACAGAGATAAAAATATACAGGAAATAAAAAAAAATATATATTTTTTAGGCACTATACATGGAACTCTTTTTTTTTTTTCCATTCATAAACTTAGGTTCTTGGAGTTTCTATATGACCTTTAATATGCTGTTAACATTCTGTTTGTGTCTTTTTATTTTTCAGAGTTACACAACATTTGCTACATGTCTTACAGCCTCCTGCAAATACTTTGTCTAATCCCCTTCATGAATATGATTTTACCTAGGAAACTTAGCTGTATGGATACATGAACTTTTTTTGTTAGTTTGACCGCCAAATTGAAAGAGATGACAAAAAGGTTTTAGAGACAAACGGCAATATTCACACAACAAATGGAATGCAGATACTCTTAGATACTTGAATTTTGGTCCCCTATTAGCAATATAGGCCATTTAATCACCAGCTCCATAAAGTATTCTAAGCGCACCTCAGCCTCCCCTGTTAGAGGCATTTCATCTCATGTATACAAGCATTAACAGGCCATGTGGTCTGGTAGATAAGCCTTCTTCTGAAAAAGATGACGGCTGGAATCTAGCTGGTGCTCTGATGACTGCTTAACTCTTCCTACAAAAGGAACAACTTCAACAGGGAAGAAAGATGGAAAAACTACCTCAGAACACCCTGCATAGCAGCAGTTAAGATAACTCACCTGAAACTGGGGAGACCAAGTTCAAGGAATTTGAAATCACTGCAAAATCCTGTCCTTTACTCTGGATTTACTTTATCTCTGGATTTGTGAAAATTAAGTTTACCATCTTTTCACATATATCACACTCATGTATCCAACTAGGGGTTTTTGCTAAAGTACAACTTGCATATTTCACTGCAGAGTTTCAGTTGCAGAGTGCACACTTTGAGCAATAAAAGTTTAAGAGATAGAGGCATAGATTATTACCGTAAACAGATTTACAGTAGGCTTAGAATAGCCACGGAAAATACCTTAAGCAAGTTCTGTTTATGGCTTTCACGCTTCCTTTCTTCCTCTTTTCTTGCTGCAACAGATGCCATACGTCTTTCTTCTTCCTGGGTGGAAAACAAGAAAAAGAAAATCCATAGAAGGAAGAATTAACCAGGTTCTGAAAAATATAACTGATAAATCATTACCATATGTTTGTGTTGGAATTTGAAATACAAATTTTAATACAATTTTAGGATTAAAATGTTGATTTTTCTAAATATCATTTAACCCAACAAAATTGATAATTTATCAAGAAATTTAGAAGAAATAGAAATCTACACAGATACACATACTGAAGATAAAGCTATTTAAAACTAGTATTTGTAAAGGTCTTTGAAAACATATAAAGCACATGGTGAGTATGGCTGAAAAAACCCCAAAACATTTCAAAATAAAACAGTTCATTATAATTTTGTATCTTCATAGTGGTTTTTGTATTAAGTAGCATTTTTTAAACAAAAGATGCAGAGCAAAAAAGCTGAATTCTATTTATGCTCGAATCATAATCTATGATTGATTCTTATCATTGTAACGTGTTTCCAGGGGCTTGCTTTTCTAAATCAGCAACACCACTCGAGAAGAAAAGAGTATTTTCAAAGTTGACTATAGTATATTAACATTATTCCTTATCAATATACACAGTATCAATACCTACTCAAGAAGTTTCAAGAAGAAAGCCATTTACTCCTAAATAATGAAAGTCATTGTCCTGGGTTCAGTAAGTGAAGATGCTTAATTTTCCTGGTACAGCAATTTAATACTGCAATATACCCATATTAGGTTGAATGCTCCCTGTTTACAGAAGTCCAAACATTCTCATAGCATGGTATTTTTAGAACCTATATTTTCCAAGTAACAAAAGAAATGTTCACTATGAAGTAAAAAGTGTACAGTCCTTCCAACACAAATATTTGGGAAGCATACTTTAACTTATTTTGATTTACTTCACATGCCATTGGGTGTTCCTATGAAAGTATCCTCCCAGAGCATACAGAATGTGTTTTGATTTCCCTCAAAATAGAAAGCTTTTCACTTTCCAGGAAATTAACAAACAAAAAAGAACAGAAAACATCAACCACAAAGACACTGATATGTTGAAATTTCTACATAACTAAAACATGCTATGCTCAGTGCTTTGTAAGAACCCTTAAGCACATGGGTGAATGCTTACTAGATGATAAAACAAACCAGGAACTTCACAACCATGTTTTTAGGAAAATAATTTCCAATGCATAAGAAGTTACATTCACATAGCAGGCTTATTCTTCATCTGTAGACAGTGTCCCTGAAGCTCACTGACATACTGTGGATTTTGACACCAATTTCAAAGGTGATTAAACAGCGCGTTTCCAAATTGCTCCTCCCTGACTTTAACCTAACATGCACATATTAAACACAAGAAATATCTCAATGCAGATTAAGGCATGAGGCTTTGGATAGGGTTAGCTTCTCTAACCCAATTATATGCCACCATTTCACTGGAACACAATTTCCCTGGAACGCTAATTGGAGAGCCATTTTTGTTTGTTTGTTGGGGGTTTTTTTGGTGTTTTTTTTTGTTGCAGTCACCTCTGCTACTGGACTTTTCAGTTCTTCCTAAACAAGTAATCCAAGGGGCTGCTATCACAGAATTACAGAATAATCAGGTTAGAAGTGACCTCACAAGGTCACTAGTTCATGTTAAAGGAGGACCAACAATAAGTAAATAATTAAAGCCACACAGATACAGAAGGTCTTCTAGATCCCAATACAACAAAACACCACACAATGACACCCATTACCTGAATGGGAGTGTTCACAGTGAGGCTGTGAAAACACATTAAATAAACCCCATGCAGGTAATATGCCATAAATATGAATGTATAATTAATAAAGTGAAATAAAAATGCGTTGTTCCTCAAGATATGATTTAAAATGTTGAAAACTACAAACATTATTCTCATGACAGCCATTTACCCCAATTACATGTTACAGTGTATTAAGATTGTGCTTACTTAAAAAAACCTGAAGGCTTCCAATAAACTGCAAAAACAAGCAAACAACATCAGCGAGATCTTGCTATAGGAAGTGGGTTAGAGTGGTTTTGTGGTGTTGGGGTGGTCTGGGTTTTTTTTTTAATTTTCTAATTAAATTTCTCCCTTTGACCTTGCATTTATTTTAATGTGGGTTCCTACAGAAAGAAGTTTTACAATTTCAATGTCTTAATCTTCTGTAATGACTTTTCAACACATAAAACATATGAAGTAACAGAGTGTTTAGAAGTCTCAAACTAAGATGTTGGGGTTTTTTTTGTTCCCTAGATTATATAAAATATTTGATTATATAAAAATGGTTTGAAGAAAATGTAAACTAGTTTTCCCACCAAGGGAAAGGACGCAAGAATTATCCATTCTATTTGGCAGAAAACAGCTGGCTAACCATCACAGACTCTGCCCTGAACTAGCTGACTTATTACTGTGTTTCACACTGGGAAAGGTGAGAATTTACAGAACAAAATGACACTCATCTAAAAGAAAGTAGCCTTCATTAATTTTATTCCTTTCAAAACTACTTAAGATTTGGGGTTTTTTTTCAAGCTCCCTAATTCAATTTTCTCTCAGCTTCCACAAATACCTCTTTTTACTCTATCTTCCTTCTCAAAGCCTTCCTTTTTCCAGTCCAAATGCATACTTTGACAGTCTTCCACACATGAGGAAGTCAGTCCAGTACCTTCACTGCCAACAGTCTCAATATATTCACGCAAAGAATGAAATGAACTAGTGCAGATTATGTTCTAACAACAGTCCTATTAACTATGACTTTTTTCTTGATCAACACTTTACCCAAATTGCAGACATTTAAAAAATACTTTTACTTTTACAAAAGAAATTAGCTCAGCCTAAAAACAAAATATATCCTAGTTTTACTCAGCATTCATACAGGCACAATCATAGAGAAAACATCTGAGTAAAGATTAAAGGATAAATCTACTTGTCCTGGAAGTTGAATCCGTATACATTTCTTTATTAATTTTACACAACACATGCAATCCATCTTAAAAACCAAACAATGTCACAAAATATCCCTAAAAAACCCCCACAAAGTTATAAAACTTGCCAGTATTCTTTTTTACTATCACCTCTTCTTCTCTTCTAGCTCCAGCTCTTTCAAACTTGAAACCAAACCTTGCTGAAAAAGGGGGGATGCTTTCCCAGAAGGTCAAAGTGCCAGATCATTACAAACGGACTAGGATGTCCTCTTGTATACAGAGATCTCTATTTAGTAGTTCTCCACTTCCCATCTAAAAATGTACTAAATAAGAAGTCACCTTCACAAAGAGTAATGTATTTTCTAAAGAAGGATAAGTCTCACTTTCTGCAATGTGACTTTGAAGTTGCAGGTTTACATTCTCAGCATGAAGCAATAGAAAGCTATTACCACCCTTATAAAAACCTGCCATTGGAGCTCTAACAGGAGCGTACCTGTAACTTTGGCAGGCTGGTAGCTCCCCCTGCTGCTACATGAGCACTACCGGAACGAACACCACAGATTTTGGTCAAACCCAACATTGTTTCATTAGTCTTTGAAGAGATAACATCCAGCAAGACCTGAAGATGATCCTGAAGAGCCCCCAGTGAAATGCATGTATACTTCCTCATTACTGCTTTACTATTATTCAAACAAGTTCTTTCTCAACAAATGATACCATTTAAATCACAGAAAAAGATGCTAGATTAGCACAAAGGGAATGAAGCATTTCATTTCCATAGTATATCTACCTCAGTAATTTTACTATAGATTAGAAACAGCTACAGTATACTCAATACAGACTAATTTAGGTAATGAAAAACACAGAAAAAGAAGAAGTTTTAAGAATGGTCTGGAATATACATTTAAGCTTTCAAGGTATAAAGAGACTTAACACAGTACACTTAAAGTGCACAAAATTCAGCTCACTTGCAGAAGGCAGACTACGTTTTATGTATACAACAGAGGCTGATTTTATATGAGAATGAAGTAAGAATGTGAGGATGGTTCTAGTAGAAATACAGCCATGGATAATTAGAAGTACAAAAATTTTGACAAACCATTACGTGACATTTGACAATGAGATATATCTCCATTTTTTTACCTTCAGTATTACTTTGGTATATTTTTTGCAAAACCTGATTTCAGAGAGAGAATTACAACCCATAAAACTGACTTTAAAAGTTCCTCAAGTATCTAATTTTTAAGTGTAAAGAAAGAAAAAAAAATACAGGGATCCTTCCCTAAAAAAAATGTACACTCCACAGTAGCAATTGAATCGATAACGATTTCTATTCTGGATGAAGCAGTAGAACCTACTCCCTGATCAACAGAGAAACATCTAAGCAAATAATCAAAACCAAACACTGCTCTCTTAACTTTAACCATCAATGCAAATCATAAAACCTCAATGAAAAGCAACAAATTTTTACTGTTTAAAAAATGCAGCTTGTCTTTCCATTTGGGAACCACAGGACATTTAAAATATATATGCACTATATATAAAGATACATATTAAAATATATATACACTTAAATTCTGCTGAGAAAGTATGGATAGCAGGTGTTCCTGGTTAAATAATCCCTCAGTAAGAGCCACGTACAAATTCATATTTTAATATTTTATGTCTGCAGGCAGTATATGTTACAGAAAACCGGAGGTAAAAAGATCAGTCACAGCTATACGGTAAGCACCACTAGACAGGTCCACTGTTTCAGAAGTTCAAACTATGAAACATATTCAAAAAGCTCCAGTGCCCAGAAAAACAATCATTATAGGACACCAAACAACACAAATGGCTATCTATGCAACCTGAGCCTGCTTTGACTGTAATACACTTCAGCCGCACATCAGCCATACATCTAGTCCCACTACCTCACAACCAAGGTGTGCTAAAGGTGTAACTGTTACAGATGGTTAACACAGGCAACACACAGCAATCCATCCAGCCATGGTAATTCAGCCTCCTCTCCACTCTTTAAGCCTCCAAATTGATCAATTAAAGTTCAGGAAAGTAAAAGGTTTCTACTGAATTAATGTTTTAGATAAGCACTATAAAGTGGGCAGCTATTTCAGCTAAAAATCACTTTCTAGGGTGGACAATGGAAAAAGTGTTTTCAGTCTTACAGTGAAACTCATTACAGGCAAACAACTTCCATTGATTTCACTACCACTGGGTCAATGCCTCAGAGGTTTAAGAGTTTAAATCTTACATTCAAAAACAGCTTCGGAATGAGAGGGCCTAAGAAAACACCAACTCCCCCACAGATCAGGATTTAAAAGTTGCCATGTGATGCAATCCCCTGAATAAAGACAAATCTGCCCTGACTTAAGAAATACTAGAACAATTACAGAGAAAAATGTTTTATCCTAAGTGCAAAGTATTTGATTTTCACGGCAGCTTTACAGCTTTATTTTTTGAATAGTTCCCTAAGGCAACAGCAGTTGTCACCAGACTTGCTCCGAGGCTCCCTTTCTCCAGACAATCAAGTAGAAAAGGCATAGCACCGAAGAGCATGTGTCTTCTTGAAACCCAGTAAGAATAAAGCTTCAAAGTCTCTTATAAACTTCTGAAAATATCCTCGAGATTTTGCTCTTTCTTGAAATAATTTTCTAGTCCCAGTGAAACCAGAAAATAAAAGAATAGTTAAAAGCTGAAGTAAAAATTGGGTAAAACTTAGTTCTCAAGCAAAAGAATTTCTGAACAGGTCAGTCAAGAGTTCCTAGCTAGAAAAATCCAACATCCTGGTCCAACTCTCCAGTTTTTTACAGGACAAAGCAATGCTTAACTTCAAAATGGCTTGGATGATCTTCAGATTAATGGAGAAAAGAAGCTAGAAATTTAGAGTTTAGGTATACCAATCGAGTGAGAAAAAGAACATACCCAGCATTGTACTTCCACTCCCCCACAAAGTTACATTTACCCTTACAAGTGATGGCAACAGCATGTTGCTTTACTAGGCAAAACAACTGGGTTTGGCATTGCCAACTCTCTAATTTTATCACAAACCTCATGATACTTGTTGTTTTTCTTAAAAATCACAGTTTCTTAAGTTATATGATTATCTGGGTAACACAGCTTTTATTGGAGAAAACATAAAGCACCCTCTACATGGAGAAAACAGCATGGCTCAAAAACCAGAAGGCAAATAAAGAATGCGAAATGTTCTTTTTACAAGTAGATTTATAGCAGCACAACTGGTGAAGCCTGTTTTTCTATGGCTTTTTGTCTTGTGGTTGACTCTGATGTTTAACAAGGTGCAAACACAGACTAAGTTTTTCCCATGGCTGTGCATTTCTAATAGCTTTTTCTCCATACAGATCCCATACAGTCTAAAAAGGAATTTGAGCTTTCCACAGTTTTCCCTAACGCTAAGAGTTCTACCAGGATCTGTCTCCTCTCAGGAACGGGTGAAGGGGCAAATGGAGGGGAAGGAGACATCTTCTTCATGTGACTCAAGTTCCTGAAATACTAAGAAAATGATCTTTTAAAAAGCAAAGTAACTAGCAAGTATTCAATTAAGTCATTATAAATCCACAAAAAAATAAAAACCCCCAACACACAGAATCTGTGTGAACAAACAAGTATTTAGTATTTTTAATGCTGGGAGTAAAACTTCCATGTCTGAAAGCACTTTATTTTAAAAATTAATGTTATCCACATACATGTTATATTTTGCATCACAACTGGCTCTATTTTATGCTCATGGTGCATTGGCTAAAGCAAAATAAGATATGAGGTAAAACAACAGGTCGATTATAATGATGTACAGTCTTTGTACAAAGCAAACGAGCACTTAAAATAGGATATATCTATCAGCACCTTGTCAAAAAAGACAGAGCTGCAACACTTTTGCTTGCAAAGCATATTGTATTTGTTATCTTACTGTTGGATCATTTTCTCCTTTAAGAAGGTCATGCTTAAACATCATTTTTGAGTAGACACAGAATTAGCATGATTATTCCTATATTAAGAGATTAAATAGTTGACTTAACCATATGGCCCCCAGTGATTGCCCTTCATCCTCCACCTTAAAGTGTATTTTCAATAATTCTGTAGGAGCCTTAAGTTGTCTGCAAC
The DNA here is from genome assembly GCF_963264785.1 of Psittacula echo. Lineage (NCBI taxonomy): Eukaryota > Metazoa > Chordata > Aves > Psittaciformes > Psittacidae > Psittacula > Psittacula echo. The sequence continues at coordinate 7,013,179 of NC_137741.1, read as the reverse complement.
TCCTCTCTTGCTTACCAAGGTTACTTGAACTTGAGCAGCAGAAATCAATAGGAAGTTAGCTAAGGGAGAAACATAGACATATCGGAACTGTGTGATCACCAGGTTTCCTTAGCAAGGCAGACTAAAGAAACCAACAAGATTTTTAAGGAAAGAAGATGCCAATAACATGAATTCAAAGATAAACAGACTATTCCTTTGAAAGAAACACTCTTTTCAGCTATAGAGCAAATCAGTGAAGGCCGTGTTGGGAAAGTTCGAACCAAAAGCCTTGCAGATTCTCTCTTGTCACATAGCAATTGATCACACAGTATTTAACAGTAAAGAATTTAAGCATTTAAAAGTAAACATCTTAAAATGAAATAAAAAAGCAGGTCCTTGCATAATACTGAAGAAAAGAAGGTACAAGTTTTCAATATTGTAATGTCTATATACCATTCAACTCCATACTAAAGAAAATATTGTGGTATTTTTAATATACATACATAAACAGACACCCCTACATTTCACTTCTCAATTTAAGGATCTAGTAAGTCTGATGAAAACAGAAATTTCTTACTGTGATTCTCTTCATATCTAGCTGTCGGAGCTGCATCATATGATGGAGAACAGTGTGTTTGTACCATGTCTCCTGAGCTATTGGATTGCCATCAAGGGTGATATCTGACAAAGATGAAGACTCAGCAAGGCACAGAATATCCTCAAAACTGTAACCAAAAGAGTTTAAAGTTTTAATGTCATAGCGTAGGAATAATTCTGAGAGGGAAGATTTTATTTCTAAGGACAGAACATTAATATTTTCCTGTACTGAAAAAAAGCCCACCCATCAATATTGTGTATGATAAATCAAACTATAAGTATTTTGAAATACCAACAGCTGCTGCTGTTAAACTTCTTAATCTCTTCACATACAGGTAGAAATAGATGGAGAATAAGGAGAACTCATTAACTACAGGAGCACAGTTTTACCTAAACAAAAACCCTCACCTAAAATAGGATATGTATCAGCTCATATTAAAAAAAAAAATAAATATATATCTATTAAAAAAAAAAAAAGCAAAGCTTATTTGCCATCAAAGCCAGTAGGAAAACCATGGAAAAGACAAGAAAAAAAGCCAACCACAAATACCACAGAATAGCATTTGCAACATCATTAAATATCAGAAGAAAAACAACTACAGAAGCATCATATTATCTTCAAAAGAGGTCTGACTTCTGTTCTGAGTTCAGTCTACAAACACTAACAAGTCGGCTTTTAGACAACACCTGATTTGGCTTCCTGACAAAAATAACTGGCTGTATAAAGTATATGTGGAAATGTACAGCTTGTATCATGTTCCTTTTATTGAAGATGGAAAGAATGTAGTTCAAACGAATAGTATTTTTTAAACAACACAGAACTTTTTTAACATGATTTCAAAACAAGCTGAATTTACAGAAATAAATATGACTCCCCAATTCCTTTTAAGAAATTGTGCACTTTGGCCTTCAAAAGTCAAGTCTTATGAAGTTGAGTAAATTGAAGCAAAAAGTATATAACAATTAGACTTGGTAGTTTTGAGAATGAAGTTCAAAAAAATCTGATAGTTACAAAAGAATCGATGATCACAAAAATATAAACAGAGGATCACTTTACTAGACAAAACTTTATGACATCCTGAAATCAGAGACCGTATCTGAAGTGGAAAATATGGAATTACTTTATGGAAAAGCTTTACTATTCTGATAATATTACTGACTGCATCAACTGGTTATATTCTCCTTACTTCTGGTGGCAGGAAGAGTCTTCCTCTATATTTGGAAGGATTCCAAACTTTAATTATGCACTTAATTATGAACTTAAGAATCAGAAATCATATGCAGGATGAATGTTTATGTTAAAGATTTAATAAACTGAATAAAGTGGCAACTGCCTTTATCATTTGTATCACTCAGCTTTCAAAAACATGCAATAATCTGATGAGGAGTAACATTCAGCTGCAAAGGGCTTCAGATATACCAGAATATCAGATTATGAAATGAGATATCCCTTAAAGAGTCTTTTTATGACCTGGTTTCCTTTCCATAAGCTAGCTTGCATAACACATTTTAGGAAGATCAGGCTGACACTACTTATGTCCTGAAGGTAAAAGACAATCTTCCCAAATGACGCGGAAGTTAGTGAAGCAAACTCATAAGCATGACAGAATAAGAAAAGATAACTATTTCCATTTTGTGTGACAAATATGGAAAATTTTTGGCCTTAAAAAATTAGTTTCAAATAATGTAAATATATTTATTAAAAGCATTAAACATATTTACTCCACGCACTTCCCACTAAACATCTAACCAAACAGTACTTGCTATTACATTTGATTTATAGATTTTTAATTAAACTAATCTCTTCAGGAAATAAATGACGGAGAAGTTGAAAGTTTGCTAGTGTTTTCAAGATCTTCCACTTACACATACTGCTGTGCTTTGAAATTCTCAATGCACCAAAACATTCAGTCCGGAGTCAACACATGCAAGCTCATTCTGCTTTTAGCTGTCCTACTAGCAGCAAAATTTTAGAGCTAAACAGTAGTGCAAAATAGTTGTTTCACATCTTTGTATGAAAATGTGAAAAAGAGAATATGAAAGAGAGACCTTTAGAAACTCAACCTAGAAAATTGAATATACTTTACTTGTCACACTGACATCCCAATGCTAAGCCAAGCAAAGCTGTAACACAACACACTTAGCAAACAGACTGCATAATTTTACAACCAAGCTTCTGTCTGCTTCCCAGCATGCAGACTGCTGTGACAGAGTGAAGGGGTAACCACCCTATGGGAAGCAGAGACCATGTCTCAGTGCTCTGTCTAGCCTCTGTTATCTACAAAGGAGTCTTTAACCTGCTCCCACAATACAAATCACCTGTGGATGATGCTGTTTCAGTCTCAGTCAATCATCTTGAATGGAATGTCTGCTTCTCTTTCCAAAAGACCTTCTCCTGCAGGAGCCCCACCAAACCGCAGCAAACACCTCTCCTTCCCTGTTGTTTCTTGCTATATCGATTTATCTATGCTAAAATGGCAGTTTCGGCAACACAGACACAGGTTGTAAATTTAGGCAAAATTATCAAAGAGTCTTTTCTCCAAATCTTTTCAGAATAGATCAGTTTTACATCTTGTGCACGTGCTCAGAGTCCTGCATCCAATTCTCCCCTCTGCCTGAAGGGATGCAAAAGCAAACCCACTTCTCCCACCTCATATGAGAATGTGGCATCACTAAGCCACAGAATACTCTGGAGTGGTTGGTCTAAGCTCAACCTCCACCAATGATAAGCATTCACAGAAACACTTGTCCTCTGTTATAGCCTACTTGCTTAGAAAGACAGTTGTTTCTTTTCTATACATATGCAATGACTTTTTAAAAGCATGTTCCATAAGAGGGAAAAACTCTGAAAAAGAGAAGGAAGGCAACATGCTCATTACAGTCTGATAGAACACCCAAGAGGGAACTGTATGTTCAAAAAAAATTCAGTCAAAGAAGAAAACTTGGGGATTCCCAGGTTTCTAACCACTAAACTACTACTGAAAACAGAAGCTACCACAGTGAACCTTTCACTCTCCTTGTACTGCTTTTGTTCAAGTATTTAACAATGTATTTATACATTTTCATGCTGCTAGAAAAAAGGTATAAATAAAAATAAACATAATGCTGACCAGGACAGCAGTGTAACAGTGAAAATATGTACTTTTTTTTTTTTTTTTTTTTTTTTGCCAAGATTTTAAAATAGCCTACCCTGGTTCCATATTTTGAAATGTGAACAATCACCCTCTCTAGATCTCAGTGGCGCATCTTTCCTGAAGAAAAGTTTCTGTAATCTCTTCTCAGCACCACATGACAAATTAAAAATTGGATTTCTCCTCCTTCTTTATAACTAGCTCTAGAGACAGAGATATATTACCTTCAGCCATTAGGTAGAATGCCTTCAGTTTGTAACTGAATTTTTTGGGCTGAAGCCAGAAGTAGGATTACTTTTGTTTCAGATCAGCATCAACTTCTACAACATTCAGTTTTAGCTTGTATTATCTTGCCAATACAGATGCTTTTACTAAAAGCTCTGCAAAGAAGCAGCAGAATTCTGAGGCCTCCTATAAAGCATGAGGGAAAAAGGAACTGGAGATTAAATCCATGATATATTCTCATGCCTTAAATAGTGACAATTTTTAAAAGGTATTCTCAAATCTTATACTGAAATATTTGTGTCAGTATGTACCAATTTCAGACTCACAGATTTTTGCTGACAGAGGAAAAGAGAAGGCAGCAAAACTTTCTATGAAAGCACTGCCTCAGAAATGCTACTTTTAAAATGGTCACTAATGAGATATTTTAATGAACTGTAATACAAATATATCCAGGTTTTGGCAATGTACTTTGTTGCTCGTTTCCATTTGTGGGTTTTCTCTATGCACCTACAGTCAAATGAACTGGAATACCTTTGTATCAATTTGATTACCTAAAAGAAAGAACAGACACAGCTGTTTCTAGGAAAAATAACTTCTAAAACTACCATACGGCACAGAGCAAACCCAGGTAAGTAACTCAAAACCACACAAAATCATTTAAAAGAGTTATAGGAATGTTAAGATGTAGCATAGCAATTCACTAGTATTACAGCTGCATATAACTTCTTCAGTCAGTTCAAACGGTATCAAGCCAAGTATCAGAAAACAGATGGTCAAGAGTATATTTTTATATTTAGTCAATTTCCTGTTAGAAGACATATCTACTACAGAAGTCAAAATCAGGAATTAACAGGGGTTTTAGCCTTCTTTACTGCCATATGTAATAGAAAGATATTATTTCAAAAACCAAAGCTAAATGTGATCATCAAAAGAAATTGTTTCTTTGTTTTAAAATAGTGACTGGTAAATAAAGAGTTAAACTGATTCGCCCACCTATCTACCCACATATATATGCAAAATTTATAGAAGAGCAATGCCTTTCATTTGATGTTAAGATTTTCATACCTATTCCAACTACAAATTAAAACCAAATTATATATTTGTAGAAACGTTCTGAGTATCTCTAGCTTACATGAAACATACAACTAGATCTATCAATAGTTTAGCTGAAGCTCCAATGAGTACCAAAAATCATGATAAAGTACCAAGAAGCAAGCTACTGAATACATGAAGTTTGAGAAATACACTTTGAAAACATCACAGAAAAAAAATGACGTATTTTCTTCCTTAAACACTGTGAAAAAAAATGTGAAAAAGGAGTCAGAAAACTGTGCAAAATACACCGAGTATTTAAAGAGATTCAGAAATTTTAGTGACTGCAGTGATGCTCCCTGATGGCAAGGGAGCCAGCTACTGCAGTCCTCTCAGTATTCCTGCCAAGCTAAGACTGTTTTTAGAAAAACAGAAACAAAAGGCAGGTTTCAGTTCTGGAAATTATTCAAGAGAAGCAAAATGCTACCCCCTCTCTTTATTATGCTAATTTAAAACATAAAATAAGAAGACTAGCAGTTTAGTTAAGGAAAGAGCAGATTAAAGATTCCTGCAATTCATCTCTCTTTTTTTTTTAATGCTTAATACCCACGAGTATTTAAGGAGCGCTACTGCATTTGTACTTTAAGAACACCAGGAAGACAGACAAGTAGGTTGGAGCTACCTGCAAAAAACATAATGCAGGTCAACTTAAAATGTTCCAAGTGGCTATTACAATAAAAGCTCATACTAACTGTAACATTTTACAGAGAAAGCAGGTACCACAACAACACCATGGTATTTCCAGTAGTTGGAACATGAAGCATCTTTCCCCTACACCAAATTAAATTATTTGATTCTAAGCAAAGAATGCTGGTGGTGATTAAGGGACAGGAAAAATGACATACCCATCTGAAGATAATGCAGGCACTATTTAATTATTTTGTTTTTTTAATATTGGCACTGGTATAAAGTCAGACTCCAAAAATGCGTGAATATAAAGAGACATAGAACACACACATTTTTTCTGTTTAGAACAAAATGCACTTAGTTACTTGATACTAGAGAAACCCTGCTTTGAAAGTCGAGCTAGTCTGGTTCTGTCATCTGGTTTAAAAGGGAAATAAACATGAACACACCTTTCAGACTTTATTAATATATGGGCAAACCAAATATAAGCATGAAAAAAATCTAAGCATCGTAAGCAGAATCTGACTCAGCAGTTTGTGTAACTCCATAAATACAGTGATGGTATGTTAAATATAATATATAACTTTTGTAATGTTAGTTTAACAGATACCTGGTTTAACAGTACAACTTACGACACTATGCTTAATTTTGATTAGCACTGTAAAGAGTATGATGATTTTAAAATTAAAAATAAAAGCTTCTTGGTAGAATTCTCATAGTACTAATACATTAAAATGCAAAAGGTTTCAAGAAATGTTATGTTTAAACAGAATACACACAATGGCTTGATTATGCTGTTAGGGGAAAAAAATAGTATTTGCAGTCACAGCGTTTTAATTTACATTTTAAATGAAATACAGCTCCTACAGTATATTTTAAATTACTGATAGGAAGCAAACTGCTATTTCCCTTACCTAGATATATTGTTGAAGCTGAGGAAGAGACGCTGGAGACATGGCAAAGTATCCACATCTTTCTAGAAGGAAAGATAGAAGCATAAATTCAGTAGCTGAAAGTAGTTTTTTGAACCTCTCCACTTTCCCTGATGAAATACAATCATTTCTGTGCTATAACCTTGCTGCAACATTGATTTCTGCAGCTCCATTTCTCCCTACTGCAGACTGCAAGGGAGTGTTTCAGTGCAGATATCCATGCTGCAGAACAAGCTGCACCACTTGCAAAGCAAATGATGTTAAAGAAAAGAGGATAAGGCTGCTGCTGCTTTCTGAACAGGCTTTTGGGAAATAAGCCAATGTGCTGCCTCAGCATTTAAGCTGCAGGATAAACACAGTGGTTTAAAAAAAAAAAAAAAAAAAAAAAAGGTTTTTTCATGACCATGCTGAAATAAGGTTTTTGAAGTGCAATGCAGCACTGCAATTAGCAGCACCGCAATTAGCAGCACCAAACAACAATGGCTTTTCTGCCAAAGAATGATCTGAAGGACTATCATCTTTACAATTAAAATTTATAAGGAATGAGTTTCCAGAATGAGTAATCAAATTTAACATATGCCACTAAAGACCTTCAGATGAAAGCTCGAAACAGCAAGGAACACAAATATTAAGATGAAACATAACAAGTACAAACTTTATTTATGAAATAGAAATCCATAACAGCCACACAGCACAGTCTGCAGTGATTCATACACTATTCAGACTGCACACCTCAATCCTCAGTTATATATCTACATCTCCTTATCCTACTAAGGAACATACTCAAATTTGCAACCAGCGGACATAAAACTGTTACTTACACCACAGGGAAGTGTCACAGGACTCACTATGTTGATTTTAGCCACAAAATCACATCTACAGCCCTTCTTCCCTCCATCTGACTTATGACATGTCTACATCACATTTGAGATACAGAAATAGTTCATTCTACCCAAATAGATGAGCACAAGCCAGCTCTAAACAAACCATACAGCTTCAATTAATGAAACGGTGAATGTGAGCTAATGGGTGTTGCCAAGAGTCACAGCTCTGCATACAACAAGCCGTGCTTATTTGCTCAGGCTTGAAGATACAAAACTCCTGGTTCAGAGCTGTTCCGGATCCTCTCAGATTAGACTATGGAAAGACTGAGTTCACAACAGAATTCCATCTGGATGGACCCTCTGTCCCTAAACCTACTCTCACTGTTTATGCTTAAAGGAGTGAGCAAGCATGATACAGGTTAATACACACTTGAAAACAGGCATTATAGAGTGGTGCACAGTAATTCTTAAGTAGCAATAATTTTAACTGATCAGAGAATTTTGCACTGAGGTATGCAAAGTAATTTCTCCTGAAGACAAATTTCCTTAACAAGCATATGCTGCTGTCCTGTAAAGTACATCACAAGTCTCACAAGCATGACAGCAAAAAGGAGAAAAAAAAAAGAAAAGCCTCCAGCTTCTTCAGCTTTGATTCAGTCATATAAAGCAACGTACTCATACAGGACAGGAATTCTTTGCAACAAGATGGTGAACACCTTGACCAGTCCTCCTTTAAATCTAAGATCAAGCTGCAGATGACAAAACCTGGAAGTCTAAGCTTTCAATATCTCAAAGCAATCAAGCAGGTCTGTCTTTCAAACAAAAACATAGTTCATCTTCCTAACAGTGGACCCCAATTCACAACTGGATGGAAAATAAATAAATGTTTCATAATGGTACACATAGATTTATGCTTCTGATATCACATGAGACACTTTATAATCATTTATTCTGCCCGTTTGCTATTTTCCAGAATGGTCAGACTTTTTGAAGACATTTGAGTCCTGTAAGATACAATTCTGCTATAAACCAAGCCTCAAGACTGCCTTTTTAAATCCTACAGCTTTGGACATACTACGTTTTATTCTTACAAAAATAACTACTTAAGGTTCATGAATTTCCAGGCTCTAATGAGGACCTCTAAGACAAAAAGTGGTTCAAAAATCGCTAATCTAAGGCCAGTGCTTAAACAAACTGCAACCTAGCTGGATATCTTGATTTATTCAATAGAGTAAGCTGCAATGGATATGGAGTTCAGCATGAAACCTCATTTTGTTTGACAAATGACATCATCATCTTTCCTTCACAAAAACAATACCCTTACTCTGTCTCTCTGTGTGTGGTGTGTGAGCGTGTGTGTGTGTGAAGAATAAGGAAGGCTCACAAAAATGTACTGAAAGTTATTAAATTATATTCATGTTATTTCATGTTTTTTTGGGACGACAAACTTTTTAAATTTGATGTTAGCTTCTTTCATTTAAGGGAGTAATCAAATTTAAAAGTTTGATTCATAAGGATAGTGTTGTCATAGTAACCCAGTAACTAAAACACAGGCCAAAAACTAACTCACAGAAGCCAAATTCTTTAATGAACTTCACTGCAAAATTTTAGCTCTAAGTGCTGCATCATAACTATATCATGATTAAAGTGACACAGTTAACCATAAGAAAACCTAAACGTCTTAAAGGAAAGAAATATATAACCCCCCTCCTTTAACTACTCAAGTACTCCAGCAATAATGTAAGAATATCTTGGATATTCTTTCCATAAACTGGTATATTCGTTTCTATGTTTCAGGATTTTCAGTAATGTAGTACTGGAGCAGATTCTGAATTTCAATACAAAAGTAACACAGCTTTACTTAAAAAAAAAAAGAAATAAATACATGTACCTTGTTGTGCAAAGAGAAAAAGGCAACACCTGCCGTTAAAATAAGAGATTTTAATTTAGGACAAATACATCGATTTACTTTAGGTTTCAGAGATTATGATGTGTCCACTTCACATGGAGTCCTTCTCTAGAGGAAGGAGAGTTAGTGTCATACTTACTAAAAATCACCATGCAATAAAAAAACACCAACACAAAAATACACACATGTAACACCATTCCATTAGAATTTAACCATGGTAAAAGCAAATGAACAATCAGGCAAAATAAAGTACTTCCCTGAAGACAATATAATCTTCTGAAACACTACCTCTGGTCAGGAAAGACTAAAACATTGAGATGCAGTGCAGAGTCCAAGCCTGTAACTCACTACTTTAAATTTCATGCTGACTCCCCATTTGTAGCAACAGGAAGCAAGGAGTAAGTACGAGCTACGCCTGAGAGTGAAAAGGCAGCAGCTACAAGCAAGGAAGAGAGTTCTAGGTGATGTAACTGACGTAGGGGGAAAGTATAGTAGCAGAATCAGCAATGAGCAAAGATTTCTTTTTTTCTGAAGTGTAAAAACAATTCCTACATGGAAAAACAGAAGATTTGAGAAAGGCTCAGCAGCAATAGGACACCAACAACTAAAGCAATGATGAGGACCAGCTATTTAAGTAGACTTAATGTATTATTTTAAGAAGTGCTTGTTGAAATAAGCTACTTGCTATACCTGAACTACAACTCTTAGATTGCAAAGTGAAAAACTTCAATTTTTATAACATAAAGACTTACAATGCTGGGTTAAAGCTTCAATTGGGAAATTCCGCTTTTAAGAGCAATGCCTATTTTCTCCGCATTTGCCCCAGACATATTCATACGGTGATGAAATTTAAGATGATCTGGTTACTTAGCTGAGCTACAGAAATTAAGAGGGGGTTTGTTTCTAGGAAACATATAAATGTAGATACTTTTCTTCCACACAGATATGTTAGAACCACAAAGCTACTTCAGAATCTGGGTCCCATCATTGTCCTCCCTGTGAGAACCATCATGAGCTATCAAGATGTGAATCACTACAACTCATCATAGATTCACAGAATAGTTTGGCTTGCAAGGGACCTTTAAAGGTTATCAAGTCCAACCTCCAATCACATTTAAACAAAATAACACCAAAACTAAATTGCTGTTTGCTTCACCTTAAACATCACAGCAGAACACCATAAGCAACATGATATGGGAAAACACAAAATTCCACAAGTCTGAAATACTGATACAGTTTAGACAAGTTATACTAATAGTGAATTTTGTTAAAACCAACATAAAGGAAGAGAAAAATACAAGAGTTTTGCTCCTTACTATAGCAGAGACTTGATTATGACGAAGGTTGAGCTCTGTGAGTGAATCCAGTCCATTAAGGTTTTCTACAACCGTTAGTAGGTTTCTGGCAAGGTTTAACACTCTGAGTTCATTCAGATGACTGATGTTTTCTATTTTAGAAATCTGTGAAAGAGGCATAATTATAAACATGCATACTGTGGCTTATATAGATATACAATAGATACATGTAGTAAGTACTTTCTTAGAGTATGCATAAACAATCAACTCAATTACAATAATGCGCTTGTGTATTTTTCTAAACCATGATAATAATGTCACAAGTTGCTGAAAACAAGCTACAGTCTGCTACACATTAAGTACAAGTATTCACTTCACTGATATCTTTCTAGTCATAGCATGGATCTGCTGGAGGATAGGAAGGCTCGGCAGAGGGACATGCAAGATCAATGGGCCAAGGCCAATTGTATGAGGTTCAACAAGGCAAATTGCTGGGTCCTGCACTTGGGCTACAACACCACCATGCAATGCTACAGGCCTGGGGAAGAGTGGCTGGAAAGCTGCTCAGTGGAAAAGGACCTGGGGGTGCTGACTGACGGAGCTGAACATGAGCCAGCTTGTGCCCAGGCAGCCAAGAAAGTCAACAGCATTCTGGCCTGTATCAGCAATAGTGGGGCCAGCAGGATCAGGGAAGTGATCATCCCCCTGTACTTGGCACTGGTGAGGCTGCACTTCAAATACTGTGTTCAGTTCTGTGCCCCTCACTAGAAGAAATACTGAGTTGCTGGAGCAGGTCCAGAGAAGGGCAATGAAGCTGGTGAAGGATCTGGAGAACAAATCTGATGAGGAACAGCTGAGGGAACTGGGGTGGTTTAGTCTGAAGAAGAGAAGGCTCGGGGGGACCTTACTGCTCTCTACAACTACCTGAAAGGAGGATGGAACAAGGAAGTTGCTGGTCTCTTCTCCCAAGTAACAAGTGATAGCACAAGAGGTAATGGTCTCAAGCTGTGCCAGGGGAGGTTTAGACTGGATATTAGGAAATATTTCTTCACCAAAAGAGTGGTCAGGCAATAGAGCAAGCTGCCCAGGTGAGTGGTGGAACCACCATCCGTGGAAGTGTTCAAAAACTGTGTAGATGAGATCCTTAGTGCCACAGCTTAGGGGTGGACATGGCAGTCCTGGGGTAGCAGTGGGACTTGATAATCTTAAAGGTCTCTTCCAACCTAGGTGATTCGATAAATCAATGGCAAAGGAAGTCTTTTAATCCACTTATCGGACAAGCTGAACCGCATTGCATTAGTGAACAGCAAATGTCAAGCCCTCTGCAGAAGCAAAGAAGGTCTATATAACACTAAAACCCTTAAAGAAATCTTAGGCCTTTGGGGACAGGCTGATTACTGAAGGGAGCTATGTTTCACTTTCAAAGAAAGGGAAACAGCACACCATTATATACTGAACCTTACTCAGCAGTAAAATAAGTCACCACTTCCTTCCTTACCATCAGAAAGTAGGTTACTTCAGCCATGCTGTTGTGTAGCAGTAACCTTGAAGACACCACAAAACTAAGACAACATTGATGACACCATGCTATGCTAAAATTAGCAAGTTTTGTGCATGACTGATCCTTAAATTGTCTGCAAAGGCACCCAAACACATCTTCAAATCTCCTGGTATCTATGCTACAAAAATATGTGGCATCATATCTCCCTACCACCACAGAACTCTGCCAGTTTCCCTTCCTGCTTCTTAAAAACCCAGTAGTAGCATTCACAGTTCTATCAACAGGAGCTCGGGAGAGTTTCCAGTAGGTCATGAGGACAGGAACCTGCTGTGAGTCAGGGGCAAGAAGCAGGCACAGCCCTGTGACAAAGAAAGCAATTTTTCTGAAATTGGAACTTGCAAGGAAGTTTTACAAGCAGGTAATTGCTGGAATTAGAAAGACAAAGTCAAAAGTTAGAAAAAAAAAAAAACAACAGCATCCTTAGTTTGGACACACAGCACATTTACTTGACAGTCCCCAGCACTTCCTTGGCAATTCATGGCTTCATGTGATTAAAAAAATGGAGCAATCAAAGTGACTGAACTACACTAAACAGGCAGATGCCCGAAGTTTGGGTTTATAATTAATACCTTATTTTAGAGATTCAGGTGATATTGACAAAAAAACAAACCTCAAAACAAAACATGGCAATCAAAACAGCAATAATATCTACTGGCCCTTAAAATTAATTTTTACTTCTAGAAATGTAACTGTTTCACAAAGGCATTATTACTCTGTTGACACAATTTGGATTAATTTCCTGCTGTATTTCTCAGAGCAACCAACTCAAGGACCTCTATCTAGATATGCATTTCTGATAGTGGTCTGGGATCTGTCCTCTACCATGTATCCACACATTTATGCAGGACGTGCAAACAGCAACACATACGGAGAAGATGAAGTACTGCCCCTGCACAAGGGAATACTCCTATCATATTCTTATTCAAAACCTATGCTATATGGCAGAAAGAAGGCAGCAAGTTTTCCTGTGGAAAAGACTTCAGTCTTCCACAATGTGTGGCAGTGCATCCAAGGATACAGTGCACAAAGCTACTAACAAATATAACGAATTCCCTTTTTAAACAGAATGATCATCTGCTGGACCACCCTAAGCTCCCTTCAGCACTGTGTACTCAGGATACACTATTCTTCCTCAAAGCTGCCAACAGCACTTCCATGCAGATAAGCAAGACAGTGACTGGTATCACCCCTTCCTAGTGATAATGAAACTGCCTGATGCTTTAGACCAGTAACAGGCCTGGCCATGCCAGCTTCCAGAAAGCTTCTAGAAGCTCCTGGAAAAGTAGAAGAGGTAAGGTAACTGTTATTTAACAGGTTGAGAAAACACTGTTGTTGGTAATTTTCATATATATATAAATACACACACACACATATATGTACACATACATATATACATACATGTGTCTATAAGCCTATGACACGACCTGAATATGCTGCTATAAAAAGTATTTCAGCAATTTTTCAGTTAAAAAAGAAAAAAAAAAAATTAGGTAACATCTTAAACCAACCTTTGATTCAACTGCTAATTAGTATGCATTATGCTTTTCTGGGTGTTACATGCAGAAAATAATTATCACGATACAAAACTACTACAGCTGAAGTAATAGAAAATACCTCCATTTAGAACAAGATATGTAAACAGAAAGACTTGTAAAAGCAAAGCCAAGAGAAGATGGGTAGCATGAAGAGCACAGACCCCTGCAGATGTCTGCTGAGGTAGAATTACAGCATGCCACAATGCTGTAAATATAATGCTGCAAATACTAATCTTGGCATTTTACTGCTAACACAAAGATAGATATTTCATCAGCAATGTATACAGTTGCACTTTAATGACTTTGTTAAGTTTTAAGATTAACTTTACTGGATTTGCTGTTTCAATTATGCACTCAACATATGAAGATACACCAGCTTTTAGTACATGCTGTTAGCTGCAGATTGGATACAAGCCAGAACTGGACAAAACCACTATTTTCTTGTTTGCTTGTATGTTTGAATACTTAGATATGAAATAGATTTATTTAAAAAAAATGGTTATGTGTCCCAACCATCAATAAACTACACAAAAGTTCATTTTATAATACACATTTTGAGATTACTGAAAAGAAGTTTATACATGAAAAAAATCAAGTTCCCCTTTTTTTTTTTTTTTTTACTTATATCCTTAAACTTTTGGCAAGGAAAATTATTCACAGAGTTAAACAGAAAACAAACACATAATGACTTCTTAAAATGTAAAGCATTATAAAATGAATTTCATTCTAAGTGAAGTCAGACTTCATTCATTCTAAATAGACTTTTTTCATCCTAAATAAATTTGAAGTCTTAACTTGACTCTCTTTAATGAATTAGTTCACTGGAAAATGAAGTACAGTCCATTTTAATCCTACCAAAAATAAAAAAGGTTTTAAAAAGAATTTTTAAGAAACATATAGGATTTATACTATTCACCTTGACAACAAAGACCAAGTCAACAAACAGCATTCTCTCCACAGTGCACAGAAGCACACTGCTTAGAAATTAAATGTTCAGTTCAAAATTGGGTGAAATTTGTACTGCATTAAATAGCCAGGCTGCTGCCATAGATTCTCTTGCCCTTCTCGGACAGGTGGATCCCTGATGTCGTATTTATGTTCATATTAGAGTTTTAATAACCATAGAAACAGAGTCTACATGAAAATTAAATGTTATTAAGATGCTGTGTTTTCTTACAATTTTATACTGGGCAGTAGTAAAATCAAAAGCCTCTCTAAATCATGAAGAAAAGCAGGCTAAGAGTAGTAGTATGACAAGGGAATTCACACTTTGTCCTTTTCATAAAGCACAGGCACTGAGTGCAATATTTGATTACGCATTACTTTTTTTTTTTTTTTTTTTAACCTTCTCTTGGATATTTATTGTACAAAGGTATTTCCTTTAATTACTAATGCACTTGAAACCTTGATTTGGAAAAACAAAAGCCATATAAGGTTTATTATTAGGCACTGTGGAATACTATACCTCAATGTTTTAAAGCTCATCCAGTCACCAGGACATTTCTCACTTGGGTAGGAGAAGTCTTAAAGCTCAGACCAAACCATATTATCCAAAAAACCCAGCACCCAAATAAATCAAAATACTTTCCCAGAAGAGTACAAAAATGAATTTTTCCTCCTCCTGTTTTTCCTCACCTCCAACCTTTTGGAAACATTCCAGTCTTCTAAGTTTCACAATCTGCATTCCATCTATGGGACTGATTTATACTCCGAGAGAGAAGGAGGGAAGATAAAGACTAAACCAGGAAATCTAGCTTTTCTCTTAACTGCTACTACTCCATGAACATTAACAAAAATAAATAATTTCTACCTAGACTCTACCACTATTTTTGGAAAATAAGATTAACAATATTCATATTCTGGACATATATTTGAGCAATTCTATTCTGCATCTACTGAGAGTGACCACTGAGATTTCTTACTTTATACAGAAATACTGTGCATTATGGAAGAGTTCATGTTTTTTGTCAGTCTGATGCATTTCAACTAGCTTTAATACAACTTGCACACAAGATTTCATTGTCCAATGATCATTTGGGATCACAGGTAACATCTAAGAGATACTGTGCATTATTAAAAACAGCTTTGAACACCAATAAAATAAAATTATTGCAAGCACCTTAGAATATTCCTGTAGTGAATTAAACTACTCCAGTAAAAATGAAAAAAATTTGGTCAGATATTATGTTAGGGATATTACATGTAAGGTATTTTAGTATTGTAACTATGTCCTATAAGATACACAAACAATAAAGAGGAAAAATTGTAGTTAAAAGACTAAATTTTCTTGCCAGACATGTGAGCACCTTCAATATCCTTGGAAAGAATCACGTAATATCACATTCACCAAAGAATCAATCTGGTAGCATGACTTGCCAAAAGGCATGAGGAGGATTTACTGGAATCTGCTATAACCTGCTACATTGAATTTTATGGGTTTTATTTAATGACATCAGACAAGCTAAACCATGAAAACAAAGACTATGGAAAAACTCTGTTCTGTATTATAAGCAGTGATACTACTGTTGTAATTTACATTCCATAGTGTATTGTAGCAGTAAAGTTATTGTTGCCACGCAACATCATATAAATGGTAGCATTTTACTTATATGACTCTTCTCATCTACGGGAGTTTAGCATGTTAAATTGCCTTCTGGAATTACACCACGACAGGGGAAAGCTAGCGATACCAGAATCACTGAATGCAAGTTCACTCTTATCTCAAGTAAACTGTATGCAAGCAACAAATACTTAGCTAATCCTCCACTGCAATAAAGATCACTCACCAAATATTCTCCCTTTAACAGAACTGTGTTTACAACTCAAAAATTGTGTTCCCTCATCTTCTATTAACTAAGGCACAGCAATTTCAAAAGGCAAAACCCCCAATCAAAAGAGAGCTGCTGAAGGCAGACAGGAAAACAAGTTTAAAGCTATGCAAGTTTTCATATTAAACTATAAAGAAACAGAAAGATAATTTATTAATAGGAGTTCATAGTCTTTAGTTGTCTTCCCATGAAAAATACACCATGCCTACCAAAAAAAAGAAAAGGCAGAAAACAATTCATTCCATTTCCTAATGTTCCTAACACATTCCTGGCAGTGTTCAAAGCCAAGCAGGACAGAGCATCGGGCAACACGGTCTAGTGAAAGGCACACCTGCCCATGGCAGGGAGGCTGGAACTAGATGGATCTTAAGGTCCTTTCCAAGCCTAACCATTCTAGGATTCTGATTCATGGCCTTCAAATGCACATTTATGATTTACATCTTCTGAAAAAGAAAAGCATTTCTTATGCTCCAGAGATTTACTATGTAACTAATGATACAGGATTTGTTATGTTCTCTGGACCAAAGCAGGCCTTTACTACGAAGCTGATCTAGCACCAGCCAGTCCAGCACTATGCCCAAAACTCCTAATAAAGTTCTAATTAACATAAAGGGACTCATACAGACACATTTCCATTCCCCACTGTCAAGCAAATACATAATAAAGAAGACAGAGAAATCAGTTAAGACATTAAAACTCTCAGAACATGAATCCAGTAAAACGCATACACTGGTCTCATATAGTCACAATAACCATACCTTGTTTTCAACAGCTCGATTACAGAACATTTTCTATCATGTGTTTTAAATTTATTTTATAAAAGAATACTGTATCTGGCTGGCACATAATACACCATGCTGCTTCTGACATAGCTGTTAGCCAAGAATCTTCCTCTCCTATTTAGTACAGTTAAAACTTTAGACATCACTTGAAATGGAAATGACTGCTTAGTGTCAAATTTGGGAAACTGAATAGACATAAAGCAAATGAAGACCATTCAGAAGCATGAATCAATCAAGAGCTTGGACGCAATGGCTTTTTCCTGTACAAATTTTAATCTTCAACAGATATGAAAGTGATCTTGCTCTGTAAGATCAACAGTAGGAACAACACAACCATCAACGGGATCTGAAATTTTTCTATGACTTCTAAGGCTATGTTACTTTAACACCACAACTGCTTATACTAGATTACTATTCTGTAGACGTGAGTGCTATTATACTCAGTTGACTCGGCATTTTAATCACTGTAATTTTCCAGAAGTACAATGATGAAAGTATATGAGGCTTGATACCAAATTCAAAATAACATCATGCCACCTTTTATTGATTTACTGATTTCTGTTACCTCAAGAGTTGCAAAATTTGCTACGAGTTCCCTTTCAAAGTAGCAGTTTTGTAAAAAACACAGGAAATGCATGACATCTAACCACCAGGTTATTGTACTGTACCTGATTTCCATGAAGATCTAAAACATCAAGATTTTTTAGGTTGTCCAGATTTGAGATCTTCTTTATTCTGCAAGATTTCAATTATGACATAATTATTTTTCGTATTAGATTAAAAGTATTACTCATTTTCCATCTAATACAACACCTGGCCATTTGTTCCTGCCTACCAAGAGTAACAGAATAAAAAAGTTCTGAAACAGGTTAAAAAAAGAGTTTATGCCTTTAACTATCACCTTCCTTTCTGTCATTAATCTAATAGCAGCAGTATGTACATGGTGCTTCTAGGAAGATGAAAAGGGAATTAATACTTGCACCACTTGAAAACAAAGTCAACAATCAACCTATCCAGATACCTAAATAATAGTAACAGTTCTCACACACATTATTATTGGCAAACAGCTAATTCCAAGCCAGAAAGACTACAGCAACACAAGCTTTTGACAGTTTAGGATTCCGAACACAGAATTCCCCCCCATACCTCTCAAAAACCCCAGCCCAACAATGAAACACAAACAAAAAACCACCACACACAACCAACCAAAAAAAAAAAAACCAAGCAAAACAAAACTGAAAGCCACTGGCAATTTCTAGACAAGACAGATTTGGCACTATTTCTTCTCCTACTGTACAACTTTGTTGTCTTAAAACTTTTCTGCCCTGTCCTATCTTCTCAGGTTCCAAACCTAGGTTATTATATACTCAACAGCATCATCTACTGGCTGATGATATTAAACATCATGTGTATTACGCATTTTTTTCAAGACTAATCTAAGATTATATCAAGCTGAAGACACATTGCTAACACTGTGTCCAATCTGTAATCATTTATGAGAAAGTCTTGTCCTACCTTAACCTCTAAACCATACTTATATGTAAACAAAGCATACAGCACTCTATGTAGTTATGATTTGGACAATAATTCCTTAAAATTACTGTTCCCACGCCCCAATATGTTGCTATACACAAAATTAATTTGTACAGGTGAGATTTGTAATATAAAAGCTATTAGCTCTGCCCTTGATCAGAATAAGCATTACTTAGCAACAACTAAACCATCAGTGTGTTATAAGCATTGTTCTCAGACTAAAGCTCAAACACAGCACTGCACCAGCTACTAGGAAGAAAAGTAACTGCTCACAGCTGAACCCAGGACAGCTCTAATAAGATAAGCACAATTGTAAATTGCCAGTTTTGAATGCAGGCTGAATTAGGAGATGCATTCTTTATAATCTGCACATGACTGAAGTTTGTTTACCAGTTCTTCATTTATTGAATGTAAAGAAAATAAGAAAACTGAACAAAATCAAAGCAAAAACCTTAGATGTGTCAGCAATTCCATAGATACTTCTATTAAAGGCTACAAGATTTGAACTGTATCTTTAGAAAGTAATACAACTAGCATATTTTATCTCCCAACAGAATAGAATCAATAAATAAGCAATAAAATCCATGATTCATCCGCCTGATTTTTTTTTCCTAAAATAAACACATCAGGCAGAAATATTTTTCATAGGTTAAAGAATCAACAAATACTGCAGGTGATGTGAAAAGAGATTCCACCTGTCACACAAATATGAGAACATATATTAAATAGTCAATCAGAACAGAAGATGAGATGAATATACATAAAGTATTTCAGAACTGTTGCTAAAACTTTTATAAGAAAGGAAGTTTATGAACAACATCAGGAGCCAAAACTATGTGCTTTCTCAGTGGGATCCCTAACACTTAGCTAATGTTAGGGACCAGATCACTGGTCACACAGCCAATTCCAAAACTCTGTAAGTAACAGAAACAGTTGTTACATCACAAAGAAGTAAGGTGCTTTAGCTTAGTTTTATTAATATTACCTGTTCTTTCCCAACAAAAGGACTCTTAGGGATCTCAGAGTTGAAACCCCACTTATTTCTTCTATCTGGTTATCATACAAATCTAAGAAAACAAGATGCTGCAGATTAGAAATATTTTGGATCCGAGTTATAAAGTTATGTTGGAAATTCAATAAGCGAAGATGATCTTCCCCATCAATAATTGGGCACACTGTCAGTTTTTGCCTGGAAGGAAAGAGAAACAAAACAACCCACATGTAAATAACAAACTGGTAACCCACCTTCTGCTCACTCATTCTGACTGAACGAAGAAAGTATTTTAAATAGTTTGCTAATTAAATCCTGTAAAATAAGGCAGTAACTCCTTACTATAAAAAAAAAAAAAAACAAAAAAAAAACAAAAAAAAAAAAAAAACCACAAAAACAAAAAAACCCCAAAAACCCCTAGCATGAAAATACAGAAGTGTTTCAAAAATTCTTTGAACCTCTGTCCTCTTAAGAGATTTGCATGCTACATGGAAACTACACACAAGTTGCACGTTATGACCACATTAACATCTCAACAGATGCAGCCTGACAATTTTTTTTTTTTTTAATCAGATTTTTTTCATCAGCTTGCCCAGATCAGAATTCAGTATTCCATGGCTATGCAATTTTTCTTTAGTTTACAGAACTTTACATTTGAAATATAAATGCATATAATACTAAGTGTTTATGTGAAGAGTAAAAGATACAGGAAATTGTGCTAAAATAACTGTTATTTTAGGATTATTCCAGAAGGAGCCCTACTAACCTGACAAAACTTTTTGGACTACACAAACTTAGTCCCAACCAAACAAACAAAAGAAGTTCTACAGTTAATACATGTGATTAGAACTAATGGAGACGTAACCTTTTTCTATACATTATGTTCGTGACCTTGCATTCGACAGTTAACCTAGCTCTTCAGTTTACAGTGAAAAGCCCTAACTGCCTTAGATGACTGCTGTATGGACATATTCATCACAAGGACACTCAACAGAATTTCTCTATGGGACACAGTTCTCAAACATACACAAAAACAACCAACAAAAACCAACCCCCCCACTTATAACACTGACCACAGGCATTACCATCACTTCAGACCATCAGACACAAGAGTTGCAAGCTACGGCATTTGCGCTCCACAACCTTCTCACCTTTCCAGGGTAAGTCTGTCACAGTTCAGTATTTTTTCTTCAGCAGTACGATGCAATACAGGAAATGTTATTGATGAACTGCTCCCAAAATTTGTGTTACCTATCAGGAAATCATACAGAGAATATATATATATGAACTACTACTTTGTAAAATCATTTCATTAACTACAGATAATAAAAGCAGGATTTTCTTCCTTATTAAAAGTAAAAAGTTACACAGAACAGGAAAGTGCTTTTTGTCCCTGTTCAATACTTTGTAAGTTTTCTTTATCTTTTTTTCCTGCTACATCCCTTTACATCCTTCTTTCCAAAGCACATCCATTTGTTCCATTTCTGAGATATGTTTCTCAACAATCTATTGTAAGCAGATGATTTCATAGATGGTTTTGTTTTGGTTAGAATTACCCAACGATGTTTTAAGGTAAGGTTTTATAATTTGTTTAAGGTTGTATAATTTGTTCCAAATTGACACAATTTCAGTATCTGAACTTGAAGAAGACAGTACCTAACTTAAGATGAACTGAAAGATACAGATCAAGTAGATGTTGATAGAACTAGAAACTAAAGCACCAAAAAACTGACACAGTCCCAGTGAACCACAAACAAATGCAGTCTTTTTAAACTGTGTACCAATGATTATTCTTGGTAATCATTGGTATTATATTCCACTCCATTATCAAGAAACTGGCAGCCCTTTAAAACATATTCACGAAGCTATTCATCTTCATCTATTTTGTTAAAACGGGGGGAAGAAGGAAGATGGCTATAAATACCTGCAAGATAAATCAACAAACGTGTTCTGTGAGCTCCGGCATTTTGGAAAAATGATCCACTGAAAACCATCAGTCAAAAATAGAACATTGTGCCTGCATACTACCACAAAAATAGAGCATCTTCTATGAGTTTGCTCCCAACCCCCCCATTCTTTTTCTTTTCCATCAAATAAATCAAATATGTTAATGGAAAAACATTAATTCTTCAATAAACAAAGATAACTGCTCTACTATTACATACAGCGAGTTCACTGTTGCCTAGAATATGCTATTAGAAGACATATCTAGTTAAGTAAATCCTTTTGTTGTTCAGCTTAGAATCTTTCCAGTGCTACCCTCTAATATTTTATCACTAGCTACTCTAACAAACAAATATAATAACCAACATTCTCTACATATCCTTCAAAGTGAATAAAACTGGAAGGAAAAAAAGATAATCGAGACCAAAAGCAATCAATTAACATTGTTGCAAAAGCCTTAAAAGAGTTGTGTTGCAGGTTTTTAAGCCAATAAACGTAAAACTGGAAATGGAGACCTAAAAATCATGTTTCAATATAACAGGATGGCAAGTACAATGACTTTTATCTTCTGTCATCTTCCTAAAAACATGTATGAAAGATCCCTATTCCTGCCCTCTCATTGAAAAAGGGTTTATAAAAGTTGGTATTTAAATGCATACATTATATATTGGAAATTATTTCTAGTGGCTTCCCAACAATGATCTATTAAATAGTCTTAATACCCAAAGGTAACAGTAGGCAACACTCACTATTCAGCTGTACATTCTGACAGCCAGAAAAAGCACATCTTATCACAGAATCCCAAGGGTTGGAAGGGACCTCAAAAGATCATCTAGTCCAACCCCCCTGCAAGAGCAGGGTAATCTAGAGTACATCACACAGGAACTTGTCCAGGTGGACAAGATAACTATAGATGATAACTTTTAATATAATTATATTAATGATAATTATAGATAATACATATGAATGATAACTATAGATTAGAATGACAGAATGATAATTATAGATGATACCTTTTAATAAGACACTCAGTATTAAAAGAATAAAAAAAACAGAGACTAAGAAGATGAGAGGAAAAGTTTTCACTGTTACCTAAAGCATGTGAACTGATACTGTGGCTGCTTTGTCGAGATCTGGACTTTGTAGGTGTGTGAACAGAAGTCTCGCCAAATCCTGATAAAGAACCTGTATTCTGCTTCAACTCCAAACTAGAAAGTTCTGTAAGACTGGATGGTACTGGAAGATATAGCTGCTTATTACGCACCAAAGGACTTAATAATCTTTGGTCTCCTGTGCAGGGAACAAAATCAAACCACAGACTTATATTTACTCCATAAGTTGCGTAACATCCCTAGAAATCAACCCATCCTGAACAGCTGTTCATCTTTATTTTTTATCAGAATGAATAAAGAATTGTCATAGTAATTAAACTGATCTGCTACCCAGTCAATCACTGGTTTTATATGACAGACAAGCAGCAGTGTGTCAAGAAGTGTTGCGTGTTGAGGCTCTTCCAGGCTTCACCACAGTTAGCAGTGGTTATCACTAAGCATCTTGCTTTTCAAGGCCAAAAGCACACAAGCACAATATGAAAACCCTTTCTTCATATCAGGGTTAGGAATTAGAAACTAATTTAGTTAAATACACAATAAAATGTTACAGTAGAAAACTGTGTGGCTTCTGAGGGAATGTATCGTAGGGCACTCGACAGACTGTGGCTTTACAGGTAGAAGAAAGGATGTCCTTCCATGGACGGAATGAGGGACAAAAAGTGATGAGAAAGGCCATCTGCATTAGGCAGTAGAAACATAACAGGTTCAGGCCACGATGAAGCAGTAATTATACTGAATTACTGTAGCCAATTAGGAAAAGGTGTCACTCATATATTCTAATCATAATTCAGTCTTTCTTTACTATTCAGTTAATCAAGAGAGATACAAAAGACAAACAAACCAAACTCTACTGAATATCACCTTGCCTTCCCAAATAGTTTTTTTCCAGATCATGCTGCAGAAGTCTACTGTGGAAAGGTGACTGT
Source organism: Psittacula echo (assembly GCF_963264785.1). Lineage (NCBI taxonomy): Eukaryota > Metazoa > Chordata > Aves > Psittaciformes > Psittacidae > Psittacula > Psittacula echo. The sequence goes on along the minus strand of NC_137741.1, from coordinate 6,989,356 downwards.
TCTTTATTTATCCTGAATTCAAACTGTAACAAGACAAATATTAAGTTATCCAAATGCAAATGACATCTTTAAACAAACACAACCTTAGTAACAACTGCTTTTTTAAAAAAAAACCCTCACAAACACTTTAGAAAAATAACTGTTCCAGTAAAACCAGTAAAAATTCCATTAAAATACTATGATTGAAAAGTTTCACTGTTGGAAACCAAAAGAAAAACATTGGAGTTACTTTGTCATTCATCTGCAGTAGACTAAATAAAGGGAAAAAAACCCCAAACCACCACCCATTAAGGAATATTGCAATTACAGGAGCAAGAAGTACAGATAAGAAATTGCATATAAAGTTTACAACAGGCTATAGCACATCCCCATGCTTTTCCTTTGTGTATCTTTAATAGGATGAAATAAATAACCAAAAGACTATCAGATATTATATTAAAAAACCAACATATTACTACTGAAAAGGTAATTCTTATCTGAAAGCCTACAAATCTGGCTGCACAATATAACGGCACTAATTACTATAACTGTTACAGAAAAAGTAAGAATTACTGGTTTGCTTTTATCTGCTATTGATGAGGTCTGGATAACCAGCTGGAGACCACAATTATTAACCTGCAAGTCAGAAGAAAAGAAACAGAATATTACATTTTTCAAAACCACTTATCAACACAAAAAGATCAATTTTTTTTAACAATATAGGTATTTTCAACAGCAAAATGTCCCAAAAAAGAACTATTGTGAAGAATACATCAATCACACTACGTAACACTAGGTAATTAATTTTTTAAAATGTTTTAGTTATAAAAATGTACTGAAAGCATGACTTTCATGGCGATGTTATCGTCATTATGAGGAAAGCAAGTGCTTACATTTAAATATGAGATTTATTTTTTTTTAAGGCAAAACGTACTGGTCTTTTAAAAAGATTTCTACGACAAAATACAGCACCTACCTTCTAAATAATCAAAAGGTCTAACAGAAATATTTAGCCAAGTGACTTATATATCTACTTCCCAGCAAACACTAGGAGGCATACAAATAACGCAAGAGAAGCTCCTTCACGCCAGTCACGATACAGCGAACTCCCGTCGCCCGCTTGCAGCGCTGCCCTCATGGGGCTCCGCCAGTCGCCAAACCCCTTCCCGCCAAGGCCCGCACGCAGCCGCAACCGCAACCGCCCCCGCCTCCAGCCCCAGCCCGGCCGGCAACACTCGCCTCACAGCACTGGGGCAGGGCCGCGCCCTCAGAGAAGCCGCCACCCCGCCCAGGAACCACCCTTCCAAGGAGCGACAAGGCTCGCCCAAGAGCGGCACGGAGCCGCGGGATACCACCGGTCCTGACCCCGCACACCGACGGCTGAGGAAGGGGAGGAATAGAGATGGTTGTCACGCATCGTCCCCTCACAGCAGCACCTACCGGGCCGGGCACAGCCCGAGGGCCCCTGCCGGGCCGGCACTTGCTGGGCACCATTCGAACCTCAGCACTTCACAACACCTCACACCTCCGCGACAGCCACCGCCCCTGTCGGAAATCGCTCCGCCGTTACCAGGGGAACAGCCGCTTCCGGCCCGCTCTCGGCAAGCCTCGCCCCTGGCTCGCTTGCCGGGAAATGGCGGGAAGCCGTGAGGCGGTGTACCGGAGTACGACCGTCCTGCTGTCACTGGTGCCTGCTCCGGCGGCAACGCTCGGCATCTGCTGCCCGGTGAGGCGGCCTCAGGTACGGGACTGAGGGTAGGGTTCGGGAGGGTGCGGAGCAGGTCTCGCACGTGCGCTGCGGTTCCTCCCGGCCCCGGTAGTAAAAAGACGAATACAATTATATTTGTCTGAATTGTAAACGCAAGTGACTGTGTCTGAAAAGGCAGGAAGCCGGACGTACCGTCCAGGTTCCTGTTTTGCCTCAACAACTTGTCACGAAATGGGAGGCTGAGTGGTGAGCCTGGGCTCTCGGTCACCCGCAGTATGCCGAGCCCGGCGGCTCTGGATCGGTGCCTCAGTCCTGGGCAGGGCTGACACGGCAGTTCTCGGAGCCCTGCCAGACCCACAGGTGAGTCGTGGACGCTTTTAACACACGCATCAAGAACTTAGTGGCTGGAAAAGCCACGGCGTGGCTATGAACGGAAGGGCTGTGAATTGCCTACACTTATTATCTCAATGTTATTAATGTACTATAAATAGCAGAATAGATGATACAATAGTAGGACTTCAAAGAAAGAAACAGAACATTGATGAGGCCGAAGACCAGTTCTGTACAGTAACCACTGGTAAAGCAAAAAAACCCGGATCTCATGTCCTTCCCTATAAAATCAAGTTCACTTAACCTTAACAGAAGGAGTCATCAGGTGAACTGAAATGCCTTTCTCAAACATTTGCTTTAGCTACAGCATAAAATAGTTCTTTGCTCATACCAGTCCTGACCTTGTTCCTACCTACGGAGGCAAACAACTCCCATGAACTCAAATACAAAATTAGACCCCAAATCCCTGTATGTACCATCTCACAGAACGCGTATTTTGTGTTTCTATTTCTGGTCCCACCAAAAGCAATACTGAAGTGATGCCCTACCCAAGGCTTATTACAAAATGCTGTTCTATTAGCAGAGAATTGAGAGATGTGGTTAGTGATGCATGTAAGCGTATTTCGTAAACAAAATATTTCATTGCTTAAGGCATGGTAAAAAATAAGCCAAATCGGTGAGGCAGAGCGTTAGTTCCAGTATGTGTTCATGCCAGCACATCTGACTCATGAGGACTGTTTGTCACAGTGATGAGAAGAACTGGCGTCTGAGTGCAGTCTCACTTTTTGTCCATCCAGACTTTTAAGACGAAAACATTTCAGCAATACAGCAGAGTACAATTCAGATAATTTGTACAGACAGATTGTACAGACAAAACCAAGGATGCCATAAACAAAGCGATGACTTGAAAAATCCAACCGGCATTTAGCAGTTTAGGTTCAGCTAATATTGTAAGAAAGAGCTTCCCTGACTGAAGAATGAATATTTACACTGTAAATTGAAATGCTTTAGATTCTAATCCTGAAAATATGAATGCTGATTTCACTTTAAGAGCTGAAACAGTTCATTGAAATATAGTGCAGTAGTTTTACACTCAAATCAATATGTGTTTGAGAAAAGGGGCCTCTATTTTAATAACTTTTTACAGAGAAATGGTTTTATTCTGTGTAAGTACCATGCAGAATTATGGAGAAGTTCTCTACAAAACCAGCATATATCCAGTCATGTCTTTGTTCACTCGGTTTTCTTATTTCCATATCTTACATTAAGCATTTAACACTACACCCCAGCATCATCTTTTTGAATTTCCTAAAACGTGACACTCTAGTCCGGACACAGAAGTGCAGCCCCGAGGCTGTACAGGGAGATGCGAACCTGCGACGCACCTCTCGGGTGCAGAGCCCGTTGCTTTCTGCTGAAATAGAAGCAGTCCCAATTTAGTGCTTAGCGATAAAGACTCTAGCTGGGCGGCTTGCCCGGGCCCTGCGGACAGCGTCGCTGGAGGAGGGACGGACCCTCCCGCTGCCGCGCCGGGGAGCGCCCGGACAGCGGAACCTGGAGCACCGCCCCAGCGCTGCCGCCTCCTCAACAGGAGAGGACCGGGAGAGGAGGGGAGGCGGGCGACGGCTGCTTCAGCCCAGGGTATCGCTGCTGTCGCGGCGGCGGGCTGAGCCTGAGCGTCATGGCCCAGCGACAGCCGGCCACCCCCGAGGACCCCGAGGCGGCGGAGCCCGGGGCTGGGGACGGCGGCCCGGAGCTGGCAGCGGGGAACGGCCGCGTGCAGATCCGAGTGTCAGTCCTGACGGCGGGAGAGGAGGAAGAGGAGGAGGAAGAGGGGGAGGACAGCGGCGAGTCGTGTCTGGCGGCGCGGGGCGGTGGCAGCTGCAGCGAGGAGGACTCGGGGCTTTGCGGGCGCTCGAGGTGAGCCCGCCGGGGCAGCAGGGAAGGGACCCAGCGGCGCAAGCGTTTCTCTGCGGGCCTCGCGGAACGAGGCCGCCGCCGCCACCCACGTAACGGTGCGGCCGCAGCTGATGCAACGCCGGTGGGGAAGGGTGGGAGGGGCTGCAAGTCCTCCAGCGGTGACGCGGGGCCGCCGCTGGGCGGGATGTGTCCACAGCGGCGGTGATTCCCCCTCTGGCTGCGGCTGCTCCCCCTCCCCGCGACAACAGCCGGGGCCAGGCTGCGGGCGGCTGCCCGGCGCTGCCGGAGGAGCGGGACATGGCTTCCACTCAGCGGGAAATGCCGGGCTGTGGTGTCCTCGACATTTCCATTTCACTGCCTGTTAAAGGGCTTTCAGGTTGGCTGGTTGGTTGATGGTGTGTTCTGCTTTGGCTTTTGTTTTTCTTCAGTAGAATTAAGGCATGGACAACCAGATCAGTTCGGTGGTTTTGGAAACAAGTTGTCGAGGCATGAAATCACGACCAGTTTAAATGCAGGAGAAACTACCACTTTATAATCGACTCAACACTTTGCTTATTGATAATGCCCATAGTGTTGTCTGTATTTAATGACAAGTTGCAGTTGTTGATTACCAATGCCTAAAGATGCTTTGATGCCTACTAGAATATCTTACTTGTAAAAGGCACATCTAGGATTTTTGTGCCAGAAAACTAGAGAGACTGTTGGAACTTAATGCTGCAAATCACATTTCCATGTAGTGCTTATTAATACAATACCTTGTTCTTTTGGAGACTCAGCAAAATCTTGTCAAAAGGTTAGACCCTATCCAGAAAATTTAATATATTGTTTGTGACTTTTGATATTTAAAACCCCAAATCTATTCTCCATACAGATATGTATTCTTGTGTAGCCAGATGAGTCATAGTGTTAAAAGGTTGGGTTTCAGTCTTACCTTGTTTTGACAATCATATCCATCACAAAGCTCTGAACAGAGTAAATGAAAGTTGTGAATGAGGCTTTTGTGTGTGTGTCAGTGTTGACTGACATTGATTTATCAACTACTTTTGCAGTAGAGTTCATACCCTAGAGGTACTACCAGTTGTTCATTACTATGAATTAATACAGAGCTAGTTACAAATTTCCGCATTTCCTGTAGGTGGAATTTCTGCAGAGTACTTAGTGAGGGCTGTTGTAAGAGCCCTAAAAATTTTGTAAAAGCTAAACTATGTCAAATATAGAAACAGTGTTCAAAGTGTGACCTGTAACTGAGAGGTGAAATGAGACCTGTTTTACTCTGAATCAGTGTGTTAACAGTGTAAGGATGGTGCTGATCTTTGCAAACATGCATTACAAATACATGCAAATTCTCTAAAAAAACCTGTAAACTCCATCCTGAACCAAAGGTCAGCTTTTCTTAGCAGAGTGTGGATACGTAAAAATGCCTAAATGTTGTAAGTACTAGTTCTGAATCCATAGTGAATGAAAACGAGAAGTAGTAAAGGCAAGGGAATATAATGAATGAAAAATAAACACTTAACCTTGTTCTTTCCTCCTTTTGAAACCAGCACTCACAGCTCCATTAATAGTTGAATTTTTTTTTTTTACTGTCTTAATCATAACTTCATCTGTTATCCTCCACTTCCAGCATTGTCACATAAATCCTTTTTTTCACTTTCTCACTCTTGTCATTTCTTTGAATTGTGCCTGTCAAGTGGCTAGGGAGAATTAACAAGGAGAATTCTAGGATTGTGTGAATGAATATGCATGTATACCCTAATGTGTTGCCTTATCATCAGAAGAACCATTATAATGTAAATAATTCATTAGCATCAAAAAGCCAGGTTCCGGAGAGCTGCTTGTCACACCTGGGAGCACATTCCCTGTGCAGAGCCCATTGACCTGAACAGCGTCTTCATGTGTATCAGAACCATCTGCCTAGGCAGTGTTTGTGCCTTTGCCCCAGCATGGGCAGCACATCAGTCAGCATTACAATCACAGTCTCCAGTTTGTCTCCAGGACAAAACTGCCACAAGTCAAGGTGATTCAGTAGTCTGCATCCTCCCTGCCAGAGTGCCCTCAGAGGGGTCTAGTGTGATGCCTGCTCCCTTGTTAATGATTTCACAAGCTCTGCAAAAGCCATTTAAGACAATTTGGAAATATCTGGGGAAAAATGTGTGGCTCCTCCTTAAACAGAAGCTTTCATGATGGCCTCACAGCAAAACTGGACTGCTAACAGCTTTAAAAAATGACTGCCTTGAGATAAACTCATGATTATGGTTCTTATAGTAGCATGGCAGTAGTCTGTGGGTGAACTATTTGCTTCACTGCTAGATGACAATTTAAATGGTCATTTCTATTTCAGCAACAGAAATGTTGCTGTGACTGTCAGTTCCAAGAAGTTTACCTCAAATCCATGGCTGCACTGTCTTCTTTTTTTTCTGAATAGGATGCTCAGTAGTGCTCCATTTCACACAGATGCCTAGGACAGCATGATGGGAGGGGGAGAGAGGAAATGAAAATGATTTCTTAGCAACCTCCATATGTGTGCATATACAGCTTTTCATGAGATACCTGAGCTGCTGCTGCACCAAAATCCTTAATTTGAAACATACAGTTTAAGCCCCTTGGTAAACTGCTAGTTAAGTTACTCTGTCGCTCTGGAAGTCACCTGGAAGACGACAGTCCTATCAGTCTGTCTTATTCCCTGGATACTGGCTCCTGCATTCATGCAGTGAAGAGGATTGAGAAATCATGATTGCATCAAACTGGAATTCACTGGTAGATGGCACTACGTATGAAGTACATCAAGGTCTAGACAACATTTAATAGCTTCATACTGAAAAATAAAACACTGTCATGCGAAGAACTTTGTGTAGTACCAAGTGCTTGTGCACCTGCATTTCACGTTTTGGCATAGGATTTGAGTTGGCAGTGTTTTCAAGCTGCTAGTGTATGTCTCATTGTTCTACATTGAGATCATCTTTTGGAATGAGCTCAGGAACTTGACTCCTTATGCTGACTGGAAAGCTGCATCCTCTGAGCTAGACTCCTGCCTCAGATGGATAGGGTGATACCTGTTCAGTGCCTACCTATAAAGTAAGTTGGAATCAGTATTACAGTTACATCTTTTCATTTTAAAATACTATTTGAATCCACTAATATAAGATGAAGATCTGTTACTAAAATGATATTTAACTGTTTTTCAGTGGTGGGGAGAATGATGATGACTCTGACCAGAACTGGAAACCACCAGAAAATAACCTGATCCAGAAGTTAATAGCACAGATTGAATATTACTTCTCAGATGAGAACCTTGAGAAAGATGCCTTCCTTCTAAAGCACGTCAGAAGAAATAAGATGGGCTATGTCAGTGTTAAACTCCTCACTTCTTTTAAGAAAGTAAGCTAACGTTTTAAGTCTGAAAGTGCCTTGTGTAAGCCTGATGAATCTGAAACATTAGGAGAAATTAAATGAAAGTAACTTATTTTATAGAGGCAGTTTTACTGTCTTTATCTGCTTCTCAGGAGTTGATTCAGTTTTGATGTGTTGGCTAGGTTTGTTCTCATGCAGAACTTTAATTGCTGAACTCATTCTTAATTGCCATGGGAAATCACAGGCTTTTAAGCAACTATGCTTTTAAATTATTGTTCTGGGAAAGAATAGAGCATAGCAAAAAGGACACTGGATAAAAAACATTTTCAGATCAGCTACTTGTAGGAAGCTAAGTAATCCTGGTAAAGTTACTCTTGTCTCTGAGAAGGGATGGTGAATCTGACCTTGCAATAGAAACTATCTGGTAACTGAAGTCAGTTAAGAGTGAGGTGGGGTTTATTTATTTATTTATTTATTTTCCAGTAGGACCCTCTATGTAAACATGTATGTAACTGATGCCTAACATTACATTTAGAATCATTTTGTCAAGATTCTCTGACAGTTCTGCAGAGCTATTCAACCTAGAAAATTTAGGCACTCCCAGTTTCTTCAAACCAAACAGATTATACCAATAACAGATAAACTCTACAAAACAGTCCTTGGAGAAGTTTGGGGTTTTTTTAAACTGAAATTTTTGAAGGAGGAAAAATTAGTTCAATAAATTAAGTCCTTAACTTGGAAATACTGTTTGTTTGGCAAATTTTGCAAAATAAAACCCACAGAACATGCCTATTGGTCACAGTTCAGACCTAGATATGAAATGTCTGAACATGACTTGAGCAGGCTTTCAGATGAAGTAATGATTTTGGTTTCTATTTTCAGTAAATTCAATAGGACATAAGCTTTACAGGAGCTCATTGATGCCAATTATAGCAAGAAAAGAGTTGTTTTTTCCAGTCAAGACATTTTGCATCTGCCTTAGACTTTCTGTAAGTAGCTTGACTGGGTTTGATCACTTGCACTGCTTAATGCGTGTTTGTCTTCAAGGTGAAACACCTTACCCATGACTGGAGAACCACAGCCTATGCACTGAAGTACTCAGACTCTCTTGAGCTCAATGATGATAACAAAAAGGTTAGAAGAAATACTCCAGTTCCAGTGTTTCCAAGTGAAAACCTCCCTACCAGGATGTTACTGGTGTATGATATCCACATGGTTTCTGAACTGCAGGCTCTTAAACAAGAAAATGGATGCATGCAAGAAAAGATAATGGAGTATCTCCTCAAGGCGTTTGTTACTTTTGGTGTAATTTCATCAGTTCGTATTCTCAAGCCTGGTAAGGACCTACCACCCGATATCAGGAGGGTCAGCAGTCGGTACACCCAACTGGGAACTCAGGAGTGTGCAATTATAGAATTTGAAGAAGTAGATGCTGCTGTACGTGCTCATGACTTTATGTGTGCTGAAAAGAAAGAGACCGGCATGAAAGTTGTCCTAATAGGCATGAAACCTCCAAAGAAAAAAGTTCCCAAAGACAAGAACCATGGTGAAGGTACCAGCAAGGGTCTTAAGAAGGTTAGATCCCTTAATAAGAGAGTTGAGGAACTTCAGATAGTTGGTGATGAATCTTCAGCGAACAGCTCTTCTGACCCAGACAGTAATCCTACATCACCACTGTCAGGACGCAAAAGTACTGCAACAAATACTACACATAATTTGAGCCTGGTCATTCACCCAAATGACCGTTTGAGTCCTAATGTGTCACCCAGATCAAGTCCTTGGAACAGTCCATCTTCATTAAGAAAAGTAACCAGAAAGTCTCCTCTGGCTGAATACCGCAAGCTTAACCCAAGCACTAGCCCTGAAATTCCAACAAAGTGTACGGATTATTCCTCAGATAGCAGTATCACTCCATCTGGTAGCCCCTGGGTACACAGAAGAAAAGGTCAAACTCTGTCACAAGAGAAGAGTCCCATCACTAGCCCCATATTGGTTCAGAAAATACAAAAAGCGGATGGTCTACCTGTAGGGGTGCTGCGTCTGCCTAAAGGCCCTGATGGCACTAAAGGATTCCACAATGGATGTGAAAGAAGGAAGGCTACGAAGGACACGTAAATTATTCTCTAAAACAATCTTACAAGTCAGGCAACTGCTTTTGTTCAAGCCTTGTTAAGAATTGTCATTTGAATGACTGAGTTAAGTCAATATTTAACTGTAAAAGATTTTGTATTCATATAGAGACTTAATCATTTGTATATTTGTATATTCACGTCACAGAATTCGAGAATAGTTGAGGTTGGAAGGCATCTCGGGAGATGAAATCCAGTCCACCTCCTTTGCCCAAGCAGGGTCCACAACAGGTCACTTACTTAGGATTTTGAATATCTGGAAGGATAGAAACTCCCCAACCTGTTTGGGCAGTGTGTGCCTATGTTCAATCATCCACACAGTAAAAAAGAGTTCTGTTCAGGTGGAATTTCCTCTATTTCCATTTGTGCCCCTTTTCCTGTTACTACCTATTGCTGAGAAAAGCCTAGCTTCATCTTCTTCAGTCCTTCCCATCAGATATTAGAAACATTGAGATCCACCCCCTGAGCCTTCTCCAGCTCTCCAGGTCTCTCACAGGAGAGACACGCCAGTCTCAATCATCTTGCGCACTTACCTAATGCAGTGCCAATACCTGCATTACTACTTTTTTAATGTATTAGTTTGGAATTCCAAAATACAGAAACAGGTGTATAAATCATTAATGTAACTACATTGTTTGCAAAGCTATAATCCTGATGAGCAGTGTGTAAATACAGTTAAGTGGTTGTATTATAAGCTGCGGTATGTTACCAGCCTAATCATAAGGAGTAGAAGTCTTGAAGACTGTCTCAGAAAAAACTCTGAGAAACTTATAATACAGTAAGCAGTTGCTCCCTGCTTGCTTACATCTCCAAAGACAGCATTGTTTAGTAGGACCAAAGTGTGTATTTTCATGCAATGTGAATGGAGACTCTGAGCACTAGAGACTATTCTCTAAGTGTTCTCTCACATAATCAGATGGAAATAAATGAAAATATTAACTTGGTCTAGATCTATTTTGTTTTCTTTAAAAATAAGTCAAGCTGAACCTGAACAGATACTTAAACCTCATCTTACACCATGTGAAATTCTATAGTTACCTGAAATTCCCACTGTGTTCAGGGGGTTGGGGAAAAAGAGGTGCTTTGCCATTACTGATGGTTACTCCAGTGGTAATGCTTCACTCCAACTGTATGTCACAGTCCTTTTTATATAATATTGTAAACTAACCAATAGTTATGTCACTATTAACTGAATTTAACAAGCAGGCTCAGCAAGAAGTACTTAAATGAAAATTTAAGCCAAAGAAGGAATCTGTGCTTTACTTATAAAAGTTATACTCCTGAAAAATAGCCAAGTGGTAATAAGAAGGTAAGGTCCCAGCTTCTAATGGACAACTTGGGAACTGTGCACAACAAAGTTCTAATCAATGATTCTTCATTCCAAAACTTCTGCGCAACCTTTCCAGCTTTCATTTCCACTCTAAGCATAACACTTCTGCAGTGTAAATAACTGCACTGACACACAGTTAGAAACCTATATACAGAAATCCCCCTGTTCTGTGTATCATTCTTTAGACACCCAAATATATTTCTGATTTTTACCAGAATATTTTACACGAATAGACAATACTTTACACAAATAGAATCCTCCAAGTTACCTCCTGACTCCCATTATCAGCCAAGGCACTATAAATACCATTAAACACAAAGTGGTGATCTGCAAGTACGGAAGTGACAGGGTAAGAGTGTTCAGGAGAGTTATCCTGTAGCTCTAGCTACCTACAGCAGCACTGTTTAACTATGTACTTAGAATACTTGTTTCACTAATAATCAAAAGAGGGTTTTTTAATTATAAAACTGTGTGGCATCCATGTATCATCTTGTACCAACCTGTCTGGGGACAGCACTACACCTGATGCAAGGGTGCATTTAGAAGACACACAGAAGTCAATTAAATGAATTTTTGAGAACCATACATAATAGTACATAATGTTAAAAATTTCTTAAAGGCCCCATATGCTTGCAGGGAAAAAAGGAAGCTGAAACCAACAGCATTTACCAGGGCTATGCTCTCTGACTGAACCAATCTACATGTCACATTCAACATGTAAACATTAGAAATCAAACCAACTTCTATCAAACAGTTTTAAACTAAAAATCTGAACAGACAGTAATGATGAGTCAAAAGTTTTACACTTGGTAGATAACAGAGGATGATCCTTTAGTAAATAAAAAGGATGTTGACAGTTTTTCTTCACTGATGAACCAAATACGGTCTATTGAAGAGTTATTAGAAGGTCACAACGTATGAAAATAGTCTAATACTTACAAGAGAATGCCATTGCACTTGAGTGTAGGCCCGCTTACCCAGAGACTGAGATACATCTACTGCAGCATTCCAGAAAGCTGCACAACCTGTCTTCAGAGAGCTTTAGCTTTTCAAATAAGGAACAAAAATACATTTACCATTTTTGTAGAAGAAAAATATAGACAAGCTTGATCAAACAGCAAGTGATAACGTGACTTCTTCAAAGGTAATGTGATCAGTGACACTATTTGGAAAGTAATTTAAAGTACTCTTTACAGATAGTCAGTGTAAGATCTTATTCTGAGGTCAGACGAGAATATATAAAATCACAGTTCTGTTTCACATAATTTCCTCCCCATCTCCAAAAGAATTTATTTCTGCTTGGAAAGTATCCTATGGCAAGTTCAGGTCACCACACACACATACCAGCTTCTCTGCTAGCTTCCGCCTGCCTTTTTATTTTTTCCTCCTTTTCATTTCTTGCTGCCACTTGGAGACAGAACAACTACTTAAATGCTGACTGTATTAAAAAAGACAAGAGCAGAAGCCATGAGCAGCTTTTGTGACATTGTACTTATATTCAGTATTCCTTGTAGAGCCCAGAACATTTGCTTGTTTAATTAATCAATGTAAAAATATTCTAGGTATGAAATACCTTCTTTCTGGATACTTTCTACACCAGGTAGAAACGTATAGTGTTAGACACTGTCGCATGGGTATCTTCATATATATTTCGGTATCTCAGTATCAAAATACAGATGCAGAGACACATCGAGTGAACCTGTCCCTGCCTTAACCAAGGAGCACTGTCTGCTGTCAGAACAGGACAGAACAGAGGTGCTGGTGCCTGCAGACTGCAGGTCTGCTCCAGGAGCTCCCACTTGCTAAATCCTGCAGCAGGTTACGCATGCTTCTCTTCTGAAGATCTCAGATACACGCACACTTCAAGCAGTGATTTTGAAAACCTGGGAGATTAAAGCTGGGTTTATTGGGTTTTTTTTCCAAGAAACAAACAGCAAATATAAAAAGCATTTTAAAAATTAGACCATTTCTCCCAAGTAGCTCACAAGTTACCAAGGCACTCAAGAATCCTAACTTTGTGTAAATACTGCCAGTGCTAAGTGCATCAACAGACACTGCCACACCTGCTACACAATCCACAGGAGCCTTCGGTCATACAATTAAAACAGATGCAATATTTTATTCCTTTGGGACAAATATTTCATTCTCCCTGAGTTTGTTTCTGTCTTCATGTTTAATCAATGGCTCAAAACTTTAGTTTAAAACCAATACAATACACAAATATGCACACCATACAGACAAACTGCTTGGCACAATGTTGCCAACAGAGACATTTTAAACCCTAGGAGCTGTGCCTGCAGTTTGCTCCAGCTCCCAGATGTTTGTAGTATGACGATATATTTCAACTAAGAACATTTTGAAACGGCCGTATCAACTGGACAGAAACAACGTGACAACACACTTGCAATTCTAGTCACTAGTTGAGAGCCCTTCCCAACTACTGAACACTGACTTCTCTTCCCACAAAGGGCATATTCCTGTTGTCTTCATTCTGCACAGGCACAGTTTATGGGATGGATTTATAAACCTGAAGTCTGAATAAAGCCAGGAACTTCAGTAAAAAATGCTTATTATGTGAGCTAATACACCCAAGCTGTTTAGAACAATGGTTTGATCAATCAAACAGAGTTGGCTTCAGCCTATCCCATTGTTCCCTCAGCTTTGATTTTATTACATTTGAAGCAAAGATATAGTTGATGGAGTCATAGGAAAGATCCCACATCTGTGATCGAGTCAGATTAAATGTTTTCGCAACCAGCTCGTATTCTTGTGATAGATCTGTCGCGAAGACGCCTTTATCATCAGTCTGGAGTTAAATTGAAAGAAAAGGTTGAATTAATTCCTCTACATCAAAACGGGGTTTTTCTACGCATTAACAAACCAGTTGATCTTGCTGATGTACATTTTATTACACAGTTCTTTCATCTGTTGGAAATTATTTCATACTTCATTTGCCCTATTTCCACTCAAAGTTAATGAATTATTCAATCATACAAGAAAACTTCTTAAAATGGTGGCACAATTTATCAAGAGAATAGGGATTTGCTATTAAAATTGTTACAAAGATGGCTATCAAATGATGCATACATTCAAGCTATGTCAATATGTGCAGGTCTCCTTATTCCTCTTTCCCCTTTCCTCAGATCTGGGCACTAGAGCATACTCTGTATTCCTGTGTCTTCAAGGGAGGAATTGTCTCACCCTCTCCACTTGGTATCAGCTAGCACAATTTCTTGATACTGACTGAAACACTAGGCTAGCATCAAAAACATAGGATCAAAAGCCACCTAAAGATTATTAATCTAAAAGGAATAAGTTCAGATTATTTTAGGGTTAATGAGATAATCCATTTGAAATTCAGACATTCCTTATGTCCCCACATAGAGGAGAATGCTAACTATATCCTGTTAAACTTAAGATGCTGTAGTATCTTCTTCTATTACCCTTGCTTTTATAGGCCTTTATGTGATGATAAAAATAAGTCATGTTTTCTTGCATGACTTCATTGGTTATCTAAACTTTTCACAGCTGAAAATCTCTGAAGATAATCTCTAGTCATTAATTATTTTTCACCTACTGCAACACAGTTAAACTCAATAATAAATACTTCATCCAATAAAGGATTGAGGCTCATTGGAATAGTAAGCACAAAAATATACATACACACACTTGGAAAATGCTGCTAATTCTAGGGGTTAAACCAACAGGATGATAGTAAAATTCTGCCAATGGCAGCAAAAGTACTTGGCACCTCAACATTTAAGAACTTGAATTAGCTGTAAGAAAACTCTGGAACTCTCATCCAGCAGTAAATACCCAGGTAAGCATAAGCTTACATGCAAGTACTGGACCAGTATATTTAAGAGAAATCTGTCAATATGCAAACAGTTAAGAAGTTCATTGCATGTATAGCTGATAATCTTGTCTATACAGAAAAAAGGTCTTGCTTTACAATAAAACCAAAAGAAATACTAAAGATTCCAGTTGGTATTACAAGCATTTTCAAACAGAACATTATGATTTCCTACAGGCAGATTATTTGCTGCAAGGTCAGAAATAGTAAGTGATCCACAAAAAGAGCTACATACCTCCAATTGGTTCTTTGCCTAAATATATGATTAAAACCAAAAAACTCACACAAAGCACTGTAGGGTGGCCCATGTTGTACCAGTATCCAAAATGGTGTTTGTCACAGGAAGGCACTGTCTGAGTTTTGATGTTCGATGTCATGCAAAGTTCTCAGGGGAAAGAAAGAAGAAACAAGCATAGATACCAAAACAGAAGACATGTTTCTGACACATTCATTGACTTATTTCTATTCCTGAATGAAAACTAAAGTCAGCTATTGTTGTTTGCTTGATTTTCTATGCTTCAAGTATTGGTAATAACTTCTAAGGAAAAGTTTGGTAACCAGTTTCTTTCTTAACTACTAGCTGGGTACGAAATTTTAGGGTGCTTGCAAACCAGAAACACCACACAGCCTTGCACACAGTTGCTAAAAGTTGTAATTTAGTTTTGTTTTTATCTGAGACATCAATTGTGTGCTGCCACAAATATGTCAAAATCACAAAAGCGTTACCAGCACACCTTCATAGGCAATTCTCTCACATACACTGACAGCCACATTGTTCTAAGCTACGTCTGGTCAAAGACACATCAGAGTTAGTACATCAGCAGTATGTATGGTAGTCTGAAAGCCAGAGATCACCAAGTAATTTTCTTAACTTTCACTCTTACCAATGGGTATCTGATTCTGCCGAACAAGTTGCACCAACTCTTCTGAATCTGCAGAGTTGAGAAATGTTCCATGCCCAATTCTGTCAGGAGGCAGGCCCAGGAGGATTTTAGTCTCCTCTTCTTGATTTGGAATCTAGAGAGGATATATTTTACATTCTGTCAAGGTGGCATAAACCAGCACATAAAATAGTCACAGACTTCAAATTCTTTTTTCACAGCATATCTTATCCAAAAGAAAGCATTAGTGAGACTAAATATCTGCATTACTTCCCTATAAAGAAACAAGCAGGGCATGGAAATGACTTTCAGCTTGGAATTACAAACTGAAGAAGCCGTAATCCTAAACTAGTATAAAAAAAAAAGGACGATTGCTTTTGCCGTTCTGAAATACTTTCAGTTGGAGGCATCAGATCAGCTTTGTATGCCACAGTTTCAGAACTACTCTGTCAGGACTACCTTGAACACCTGTTTTACACAGGCATTTAAAAAAATGGTCAAAAAAGTATTTTCAGTATTTATCAGACTTGTCAGAGTAAACTTCAGCCACCACTTCAACAGATTGTATGGTAAAGCCCAACTCCTTCTGCTATAAGCAAAGCGAAGAGAACTAGTAAAGAAAACATGCAAATTTTACTGTACATGACTTCTGATAAAAATACCAGGAAGGCCATGGTGGACCTCTAGGAATTTTACTAATTTTCAATTTCATACCTAACCCCCCAATAGATTTCATACAGTAAGAACTAATTTCACAGTTCTTATTCAGAACAGATCATTGAAGATCTCTTCTTGTTTTCTTCTCTGTTGTCTAAATGCCCCAAACCATTACTGCTTTGGCCTGAGAAACTCAAAACACGCAGAAGTGAAATTTAGTTTCATCAAGGTTTTTATAAAATGGGAATTACAGAGAAGGACCAAAATAAAGAAAACTTTTACCTCTGAAAGATGCAATGCCAGCTTTAGACCTGCTTTCTTTGCTTCCAAGAGCGGTTCCAAAAAATCCTTACCATGTCCTGCCTTGAAGACAGAAACACATCACCATTCTACAGCTTGTTTTACAAAACTCTTCCTACTGTGATAATTAAGAAGTCTAGCAATATCAAGATACTTAATGCAAACACAGTTACTCTGAATTCCTTTTCTTTTCCCATTATTTCAGTTTTGAATGGAGCAAGTCACACTTGCTCTGCTATATGGGCACACTTTAGATGAATCAGTCAAGATAATGAGCAATCCATTCAAACCAGCAACGAACATCAAACAAAAGCTTGCAAGAACAATTAGAACTGCTTGCTGTTACAAGTATGTATTTATCTTCAAGAACAGACCAAAATGAAACAAAAACTTACGGTGGGATCACCACTGAAGTCAAGTCCTACTACAACCCCATCAGTTGAAAGAAGGAACTCTTCAGCAAGTTTAACAGTCTGCTTAGCAACTGCCTTGCCACATCTTCTATTTATTGCTATTAACAATCTAGGAGAGAAATGTACCTATTCAGTTAAAACCAGCTGTAATATCAGGAGTCCAACAAATCTGATGCTAACAAAAATAGCACTTCACATCCTTCATGGCTGAGTATAAAGAATATTTGTATAGGAAACTGTGCAAGGAACGAAAGTACCAAAGTGCAGAGAGACACAAACAGGTTAGCCTGGGAAATACAAAAGCCATGATGAGAGGGAGAGCAGAGAACAATACACTGCTCGTTTACTGCTTGCACTATCCGGCAAGCAACCCCTGCACACGTGAAGATGAGAATCCTTCAGCTTCTACAAATAAATCTGACACAGCTTGCTACTGAGAATATAAAAGACAGACAAGCAGACTGCTTCCAAGCAACCATTAACACCTACTGAAACTTCTCTGCTGGTTAGGACTACCTCACCTTTACAGTAGGTAGTTTGTACAGTATATCAAGCAAAAGCTTTGCAATTAATCCAGGCTATGATAAAGGAGTCTTTAATGCAGTTTCCATCAAACACACTGCTTTTCCTGAAACTGTTGCAGAGAATGGACAGTCTTGGAGCTGAAAAGCTTTACTCAGTTTCATTACCAGTTAAAAGAGAAAAAAATCAGGTTTCCATCCAATGTACTCTAGTACTGTTTCCATCCAATGTACTCTACTGTTTCCATTCCATGTACTTCAGTTTAAGCACAATTTTCTTTCCTACGCTGACAGTCTGTAAACCTCTCTGCAAACTATGACCAGCATCAGACTACACAAAACCTTGAAACAGAGGTACTCCATGTGCTTTATTTACCTTACATCTATATCCAAGCCTTCTTCTTTACACTGCTTTATACCCTCAAGTACAGTTTCAACATACATCCTTTTGGTCATACCTACAAACACATGTACACATTTGGAATGAACATATTTGAGTTAGTTTTATTATGTTGCAGACTCTGTTTTCTAGCCTCATAAGTTTCCTTTGGCACCTTTGATTTTAGTCCATAGTCTTCTAATCTATATAGTTCTAATAGTGTTTATAAATATAGCTTTACTTTGAAGCATACATTTGAATTAAGCCTCTTCCTAAATATCTGGAAGAAAGTAACTTAGTGTGAACCAGGGGGTATCTCTTACATGTTTCTATTAAACCATATGTAAAAGAAAATTTTAAAAATGAAAGAAAAAGAAAATATATCAGCTATTAAAAATATTAACAGACTCAGATGTCATAATAAAGCAAATAACCCAAATTCTTGGGTAGTAGTTACAACCAACACATTTTTGTCCCAAAAACCTCATAGCAAAGTAACATGCTTTTACACAGTTAAATCTTTGCTTTTATGTTTTTATTGAACCAGCTAAATCTGATTTTGTTATTAACATAGCCTTAACTAAGTTCCATAGCACATGAGGCTTACAAATTAAAAAACAGAACAGACTGTACCTGTAGACTCTTCTTCTCTAGGAGTGCTCCTCAGTTCCAGATACCTGACGCCATCATTGGCAAATTCTTTAATAACATCTTTAGTTATCTGATTAAGAAATAGCATATTCAACATCATGAAAATAATGCTTATAAAATTGGTTATGTTTCCCTTTGCAAATAAAAGAGCCAGTTATTTTTTGCTGTGAAACACTTGTGACTTTTTCAGGCCCTATGTGTTTTTTGGTGCTCTCCATCTCTGGAAATACTACCCACTGAGGGCACCTTCAGTTCCCTCAGTGATACTGAAGGGAGTAAGGACAGATAAGAATTCCCTTGCCTGAATCAGAACACCCCTCAAGCAGGGCAGGCATAATAACCCCTTTCACAGCTGCTGTACCCTTCTCCAAGTCGAACAGACTGCCTGCAAGCCCTTTTACAGGAGGAAAGAAGAGGACACCACACCGCTTTCTGTTCCATGCTTCGATCACACAACAGTTCTCCTTGACAGTTTCATCATCTGAAGTGAACAAAGCGCAATTCTAGTTCTGCAGTTTTGGTACATAAAGAACCAAAGAAGAAACAGGAGAGTATGGTAAATCAGAACTTTGGTAGCAAGGAACAGATGTCACATTTTTAAGACATTATCAGTCCAAGCATCTGAGTTCTCATAATGACCACCATATTGGAAGCTCACCGCTTTCACAAGAATGAGATGCAAAAGTTACATAAAATCCCCTGTTTCAAAATTGATGTAATTTACAATAATAATTCTGAGCTCTGACTGCAGGGACTGTTGTTGATACTGTTACCTGGAACCCAGTGATGTTAATCCAACTCATTCTGAGTGTATTGCTTGTTTTAAGTGAACTTTTAATTAACTCACCAGTAAAATATCTTCAGTCCTAGTGGTAATCTGATAGATGATCTGGAACATCTGAAAACACCTAAAATAAAAAGTTAAAAAATTGGACAAATAGGACAAACGTTAAAGAGCAAAATGAGCATTAAACCAATAAAATCTACACTTTGAAAACGTGCTCACTGTGCTGAATTAACCAGCTTGGAACTTAAAATATAAAGACGATCTGAATGGTGATTTCTGATTTTAGATGTGAACAATGCATTTGCAACAGATATTATTATTGTTGTTATCATTACCACCACCACAAAGCTTTCTGAAGCCCAGACTAAAACATGAAGTTTCAAAAAAAGCAGCTGTACAAGTCAGTTTTCTCTGAAGAGCACGTTACAAGTGAACATTTTCAGTCTTTCAAAAAGTGAATTAATCAACATCCATTTAGTTTGCAAACATCTAAGAAGTTACGCTATAAATACAAACAGCAAAAAAATATATAACAGACTGTCTTGTAACTAAAACTTGAAAATGCATTTTCTGCAGTCAGTGTACGAAGTCATACATCTCTTGGTCTTGAACTTTCAGTTACAGGATACTCAGTAAATGCTGACCCCACACATATGTGTATACTCACTCTTCTAAGGTTCTTTTCTTTCCTTTGTCAATCACAGTCATTCCGTTTTGGATCTGCAAGTCTGGCTTCCGGGCCGTAAGTTTCTTCATAGTGGCAGAACTGATACAGCCATTCAAATGAGCATGAAGTTCCTAGAGAAAAAAAAATCCAATGGATTTGTGTCTGGTGAAAAGGATGGCTTCTCCATCTAGGTTGTATCACTGTATGTTACTGTTTCACTCTGAGTTTGAACATAAAGCAACCGTTATCTCCGTGTTTAGCTAATAACAGGTTCTTCATGCCTTTGCATGCACCGGTTCAAGTGAGACTGCCCCATCTATTCTCACTTGGTGAGTTCCTCTCAGCGTTGGCCTCAATGAGAGCACGGCCAGCTCAGGAAAGAAACTGACACCAGAAATCTAGCAAGATGCTACTGCTGCCTTTGATAGGAAAATGTGTTGAAATTCTAAGTCTCCAAGATTTAGTTATTTTAACTTTGTGAAGTATATTTCGGGATCCTATTTTAAAGTTCACAAGCAGAGGAAAAGGAGTCAGACTATCTTAAGCAGTGAAGGTGCATAACTCCAACTGAACACCAGGTGCTACAGCTGCTTACCACTTCTGGAAATCAGGCCAGATACGCACCACTACATTAAGTTTTTCACTCTTACAAGTGAAATAGCTATCAGAATTCAGTTAGACATTAAACACAAACCCTGAAAACCATCTGCCTGGAAAGGAGTGTGAGAACACAAGGACGGCATCGTGTGATGTGGTTTTGATCGTGCACCTGCTGTACTGTCTCTCCGCAGCAGAACATGCCATTTGTTGTTTTCAAGTCCAGAATGGCAACGCCGATAAACGCGCCATAAGGCATATGAAGGGACAGCGCAGATATGCTAAAAGTAAGGCACACCCTTTGGGAAACGGGGAAAAAAGGCCTTATCTGTGACAAACTTCTTGGGCTAGCTCTGGGGCAAAACAGGACAAAAAGGGAAAACAGAGATCATGCTCAACTGATTTAACTGGAAGCAGACTTGACACCAAGAGCGCCAAAGCTCAAGCTATCAGGTTTTCCTGCGGCATCAGGCACCTCAGCAAGAGCGCTTGTTTGACAGAAACTGAAGGAGCAGCAGCTGTCTGTCTGTCTGCCTGCCCGCCCGCCGCAGTGCTGGTGCGCCGCCAGCTCCAGCCCCTCTGCCCCCCGCGCCCGCCCGCACTGCGCGTTCCCGCACCCGCGGCCGGTGCCGCCGCCGGAAGGACGGGCCGGGCTCCAGCCGCCCTCGGCTGCTCCACCCCAGGGCCCCGGCCCGCGCCCAGGCCCCGGCGCTCACCACTTTGGGCAGCTGCCGGTAGAAGCACAAGTCCTCCTCCCGCTCCGCCGCCATGACGGTGCCGCTGCCGGGCCACGGCGGCCCCGCCCCAGCGCCGCGGCCCGCCCCGGAGAGCTGGGCCCGCCCCGCCCCGCCCCAGTGCAGCGGTAAGGCGGCGGGATTGACATTGGAGTTCATTAAGCGACACGATTTCCAGCGCCACCACACCTCGGTGCTACAGCAGCGACAGGTCCAAGGCCAGCGTAAGCGGGGCACGGCAACAGGTCGCTTAGCCGAAAGGTCGGCAGTCACCTCCGGGTATGTAAGTGAACGCAACCACTTCATTCTTCCGCAAGGGCGCTGCGGTTTGCTACGTTACGTTGTTACAAAGTCCGGAGTGGATAAACGAGTGGATTACACTGCAAACCCTTTTCTGTTAATTTACTTAATGAACTGTACCTGTCACTGACACACAGCTCAAACCCGACCCCAATAAAACCATTCTGGAACCATCCTAACATCTATTTCAATTATGTTATATTTAGCTTCTAGTGTTACTGCAATCTAACTTTAAAAATTGCACAATGTTAAATCATCAAGTCACTAAGCAAATGTTAGCTCTTGCTATAACCCAAAACAAGATACGAATGTAATTAATATCATAAAACATGGTGACCTACATACTGCTAGAGTCATTCAGGCAAATAAATTATCCTCCCACAAAAAATATATTACTACAATATTTAGGGAAGTTCACTGTAAAGTCAAATTCAAGCATACAAATATAAAGTAAACAACTCAATATTCAAGTTAGTTTGCATCTCTTTTGGTGCTTGACAGATTATCCAAGTTCAAGTGCAGAATTGGGTTAGGTGTTCAACCTTTTCCGTAGAAAAATAGCATGTCCATAGAAGAAAATAAATTCATTTCAACTTAGTGATCCACTCTTTTATTTTACCTTAGTTAAAGGCAAACTAAGTACAGATACTGTACATTAAAATGTATGCACGTAGAAAAACAGATGTTATTCGCTCTACCTGAAAGGCTCGCACCTCTACATTCTTTTATTCAGAGCCCTTTCCAAGCAATTACTCCTCTCCAAAACATGCTGCACCCACATTTAAATATACAGAGAACCATCTGCAGGTCCCACATAGCCAACACCTATTAGCAGCACATCAATTAGTGTCCATATTCCAAGTCCACCAAAGCTGAAGAGTTTTCCCAGACCTTCCCGCCACTGGCCCAAATAGAAACGATCAGCACCAAATCCACCAAGGGTGATGCTATAGGAATAAAAACATTATTCATTATTATTTTTAGAGAAACTCAGTCTGGGTATCCATACGCACTTCTTTCCAACATACCTATGTGTCAGTAGTAGTTTTGCTCTACATCATTCAAGAAATTATACTTCTTTTTTGTGCAAAAATAGCTGACTAGGTTATTAAATGAGAAAGCTTTTGATGAAAATTTCTTAGCTAACTAATACTATCCAGAGACTTCAGAGTTTTTCATTCGTGACAAGCAATAAAAGCCCCAATTCTCAAATTCAGAAATGTCTCAACTTTTCTAAGCTAGAAGCTAAAAATACTCCAATAAACACTACAGAAACAGACCCAAATGCTACATTCAGCCCAAAAAACAACAGTTAAGCAACACTAAGTTTCTCCAGCTGGTGGCTATGAAGGTTTAGATCACCTTCCTGGTCAGTCTTGTAGTATCTTTGGCTCCAGAAATAGTTTCTCCACTAATTTATTATATTTACCATTTTGAAAAAATATAATGAAAAAGGTCTTACGACCAAAACAACTTCAGTTACTTTCAAATCACTATTGTGGAGCTCTAGTGGCTTAATATTAAAAAAAAAAAAAACAACCTATTTTCTTTCAAAACTGCTACACTGGTTTCTTCCCTAATAATTTAAAAGCAAGACACTTTAAGGCACTTCCAGCTGTTACAGCTGGGAAGGAAGCTGTAACCAATGGATACCAACTATAGCCAGTTCAGTGACAGCTATCAAACTCAGAAACAGCTGCATTCATTTCAGATGCCAACAAGTACTTTGATTTTTATCCCTGATTGTTTAAAATATATTAAAAAAATGGGGCAGAAGAACCCAACCACACAGTATTACTAGTAATATTATCTATTTTAGCTTAACATTATCTAATAGTTCTTGTGTACCTTAGGGCCAAGGCAGTAGACCACTTGTAACCTCCAGTCCAGTTGCAATAGAGCATCTTGGGAAAAACACGGTTACCTAAACATTAGAAAACATTCAAACTTTAATGCAACAAAGGCCACATAATGAGTAAGAAAATACAGTATTTCTCTAACAAGAGTCTAAAAGGGTTGAGGCTAATTGATACAAACACTGTCAACACAAAAGCTCACACATACTCTGCAGTCCCCTGTTCATCAAACTATGTCCCACAACAGAAAACAATACAAGGCCACTGAACAAATAAGGGGAAAATTAGGTGGTGAAATCAACATTAATTTCTTAAAATTATCTTACTGAGACAGTTGGTATTAGATAAAGAACTATTTTCTCTCACGTGACAGTAACAAAAGCCAGTGTATACAGTTACATGTCTGACTAATAATCATAACAGACTATCATGCGTAAAAATTAAAGTGTAACAATAAAAATAAAAAAAATAAACAGATTCATCAAGGTGCAGGCTGCTACTGCCATGGACATAAAGAATCACTGCATTTACCAATTACGGAATCTGTGTTTGCCCACCTTACCTAGACAATGAACATTATCTCGCACGGTGCAAGTGGCATTATAGCGCTGTCGCGGACAAGAAACCGTCATGCAGCTTGTAGAATTGGTACACACGTAATCAGTTGTTGCAAGCTGCCAGCAGAACTGGCAGGTCATGTTAATTGTAAAGTTCTCCTGCTCAAGGTTATTCTGATCCTAGAAAGGGACAGCGTTATCGCTTCAGTGGTAATTAAAAAAAATCCACAGTGTGCAGCATCAGATTACATTTCATGAGTAGACATTTTGGGCAAAATAGCAATTACCCTCTTTTCTACCTCTGTGTACTCAAGGACAACAGAAAAATCAGTATTAGAAAACTGATAAAGAGTATTAAAGCAGTTTAACATTACTGCTTCCTCCCATCTAAGACTACTGCCAAAAGGAGGACTCATTCAATCTCACCTGCAAGGGCAGTCTGTACCTCTGAGGGCCATTTAGCCTCCCCACAGTTGAAATGCTTCAGTTTTGACTGGCAGCTAACTGATTTGACTGAAATGCACTGCTGTGTAACAAGAGGCAATGCAAGAAAGGCAAAACAGAGAGGGTAAGTCTGTCTCTTCAGCAACGGCTGAATGATTAAGTGTGTCACAGAGCTGCAAACCTGCACATGTAAGAACCTGAAAATCGGTATTTTGTACTTTAAGACAAGATGTCACATTTAATTAAATGACTTAAATCTGAGTTTAAAAGTAAAAGGTTACTTACCACACAGTGAACATGTGGCTTGACTTTGCAATCAAAAGTGGCCAGCTTCCCATATATACAGGAATAGTTTGTGTTACATGTCATACAGTCTGCCGGCAATCTACTGCAAAGCCCATTGCTAGGACATTTAGTCACATAAGATGGAATTTCTGTACTTTCTGAAAGGTGAAAAAATGAATAAAATCAAGAAAGCAAATAAAAAAGCTATACAATCTGAAGTGTATGTATACATATGTTCTATATATACATGTTATCTATACATATACATTTTTTTTGTACATCATACATCTACACATGACCGACACTGTATAAAGGGCTTTCCTTATTACTCAGTGAACGGCATTACAAGGTCATGTTCTGGGAGACACTGCAATAGCCAATTGAGCTACAAAACACAGCAGGGAGGAGCTACACAACCCTGCAAGGATCTCACAGAAGGTCTGCCCAGTACAGCACAGCAACACAAGCCAATGCAGCACCAGAGCAGAGCTTCACACAGATTAGTGCTTCCTCAGCCAGGATTTCTCAGCAGAAGTAATCAGCTGAGGTACAGAAGCAGGTTGACACATATAACCTACTTTTAGTTCAGGTCTAATTAAGTTTCCAGCTAGCTCAGCTGTGTGCTGTGTGTATGCATTCAGAATCACCTCTTAAATTACTGGCAAGAACAGTGTTTCAGCAAAACCTGACGCACCCCTTAGTGAGCTACGAAAGCTGTGCTGATGTTGGAGTGGGAACAGTAACACAGTCTTGCTGAATGCTGGAGTCTCAAGAACTGCCACCATCCTGAGAGGGTATAAAACATGAACCACAATAGCAGCTTAACTGGTCGTTTTCTAGTTATAAGATCTTATATGGACCAATTTTCCTAATTCTATTACCCAAACCTAATTGTTAAGGTTATTGGAGAATAAGTCAAAGTGTTACACTACAGTGGCGTTTACCACTGAAAGCATGTATGGGTTTCTACGGCATAATTAAAGAACTTGACTATTAAACTCATTCAGTGAGGAGAAAGGCCCACAGAAAAAAGACAAAGGAAACAACACAGTATCATACCTGCTTCTTTAAAATAGGGAGTATTTGTGCTTGTCGAAATGAGACTTTTTGCAAATGCAGACTGTGGCTGTGAATGCTTTGTAGTCATCAAGGATCCTGCTACAAGAAAAAACAAAAGGCAGAAGTGATATTTCTAGAATAAAATTAATCTTCAGAAACAGCCTGATTTCAGCACACTTAAATTACAAATGGCAAGTGTAGAAATTAAATAAAAAATTCATCTTCCCAATCTATAAGTAGTAGAATGTTTATGTTAAACGTTAAAATAAGCATTAGAATTGCTCCTTTTAGACAATAAAACATTTATTTCAATTCAGTCTTTTTGACTCGTAAGAATTAAAAAGGACTGCTCAGAACGCAGATTTCACGCAGTATTTGCTGCTGAACAAACCCATGTAATGTAGCAGTGCAGCTCCTCTTCTGACAGCTGGAACAGAGGAGCCGGCCGGCAGCCATGGCTGTCTGCGTGCGAGCCTACCGGCGGCAGAGCACTCCCAGAGCCCGCGGGGCAACACCCGCACAGCGCAGCTCTGGCACCCGGAGCAGCAGCAGAGCCGGTGAGCGGGAACCCTACCACAGAGCACCGCCGCAGGAAGCACCAGCGCAGCGCAGAGCTGCCATGACCCCCGCCGCACCCGCCCAGGGCAGCGACTACGCCTCTTCAACACCGAGGTCACGGTCACCTCCCAGCGCGACCACTCCGCCGCCGGAGCCCGCCCCGAGTCGCTCAGGAGAACAGCCCCCACACGCAGGCGAGGCGCTGCGCTTCCCCCGGCCACCCCTGGCGGGGCAGGAGTCCCGAGCTGCTCGCGGGGCCGCGGGCAGGCAGCAGCTCCCTCCTCTGCCCCAACCTCCCCGCCCCGGGGAGCCCGGACAAAGCGGCGGCGCTCACCGCGGCCCGAGAGAACGTAGAGCTGAGACAGGAAGAGCGCGACGCTGCAGAGCCTCCGCAGCGCGAGCAGCCCCACCACCGCCGCCATCTTCTGCCGCCGCCTGCCGGCCTCGCCGCGGCCGGGGGGGGGGGCGCACGCAGCAGCTCCGCCCGGCAGGAAGAGGCAGGCTCCGCCCTTGCCTACCGTCGCAGCGCCTGCGGAATCCTACCGATGGCGGACTTGTTTTATCCTATGAGACTGCTGCTTTCCTCTTGCTGCTGGAGGCGTGTCTCTACCTGTTGCTCCCGGTAGAAAAATCTTACATTATTTTCATTGATTTATATCCCTCCGTGACCCTCTTTTTGTCGCAGGTCATTCTGAAAACATAAAAGGCTAATAATGTATGCTAAAAAGCTAGGCTTTTATTTGCAAAACATAGAAATTTACTGGGAAAAAAACCCCAACAACTAAAAGACAAACCAAACAAAAAAAACCCCAGCCAAACATGACAATTTTAATTCTACATTCTGGATCGATCAAATCTTGTATATAAAATATATTATTAAATATAAACATGAATCAGCCTCCGCAGTCCATGTTAATTCTGTGAAGTGGAACAGGGCCCTGGCACTTGCTACTTTTTCTTCTCCTTTAAAAAGGGGAATAGCAGTGGGTAAAAACAGATACCCAAACCAACCTACTGCAAAAATAGGCTTATTTAACACACATCTCTACACCCGTCAGGCAAGTAAAGCACTAGCTTTTTATTTCTAGCACACTTATGTGCTATATAGTATTTTCTGCTTCAGCTACAGCTGTATAGCTTGGATAACTGAGTAACACTGTTAACATTATCTATCCATTGTAAGTAAAAAAAGACATATAAAAGCAAAAAAAATCATAAAAATTTATCTAAAAAAAAAACCCCTATTTGACTCAATTGCCTGCAAGAGTAACTTCAAAATAATTTCTAAGCATGAAGAAGTCAGGTAAATACTGCCACTGTAAAATCAAACATGCTGTGTTTTAAAATTGTCACCTGCCCTGTTTCAGTGTTTTCAGTGTCCCAAACAAATACAGCAAAAAATTACAGTTTTTTCAAAGGTTGGTTTGTTCTAGAAAAAACCCCAATTCAACAGCAAACACCGGAAAAAATAAAACACTTCACACACACAGATAGGGTGGATAATGCGACTTCATTCTTGGCAATCACCTTTACAGGAACCAATTATCAGACCAACTCAACTAGTGTCTCGTAGCACTCACATTTCCAACTGACACTCATGTACTTGCAGCCTGTGAACATGCATTCAGGAAGAACCAAGCCGTTTCCCCTGCCACTCCTCCACAAATAAATTCGATATAATCTGGAGTTAGAAAAAAAAAAAAATAAACCAAAATGCTCCTGCCGCACCCGCCAAGCTTTGGATTCCAGGTCACATCAACAGTCACAGCAGCAGCCAGTACACCTCCCTGCCTCCCAGTCCTCATGATTTATTTCCATAGCAAACCCTACACACTTTAGCAGAGGTGTAGGACTTTTAGAATAAGCATTCTGCAACTTGCACAGATTGGAATCCCATGCAACTGTTAAAGGAGTTGGCAGTTCCATCTGTCCTCTCATGCTGTTCCTAGAGCACCAACATTGCTACATGTGTCTATTTTGCGTATCCATTAACTGAAAACTCTCAGATAAGCATTACTGCTGTACAGGAGGAAAGAAACACCATTTCACATGGGCAGCGAATAATTATTTTTCCTAATGGCAACATCAGAATTCTTCTTCTGCATTTGGAATATGTGAACTCTTTAATTTCTTGAGTTTTTCAATAGCAGAAGATACTGAAACCTCTCCATGAACTTTGTTGTCTCTTGTTCGCACGTTGACAGCATTATTTGCTTTCTCCTTCTCTCCAACCACTGCAAGACATAGCACAAACAATATAAAACTGGCTATCTACATTACAAAACGAGAGCCTAGACAAACTCTATGCCTGACATTAAAACTTAAATGATACTCAGAAATCTGGTGCTGCAATTACCCAAGATAAAGTTATACTGGGCCAGCTGTGCGTTTCTGATTTTCTTGTTTAATGTGCAACTTTGATCTAGATCCACATCTGACATAAATCCTGCTTCAAAAAATTTGCTGCAAACCTAAAAAAAAAAAAAAGAACAAACCACTGAATATTACAGTATATATTCTACAACATAAATTTGTACATGCTCTAATCCCTGATCTCTTCCAATAATTAATTCATGTATATGCATAATTTTGCTCTTGTGAATCATTGTAAGTAAGTCCATTAAGTTATTGGAAGAAAACTGCACACACACTTGAGGGTTTAGCAGGACTCCAGTTAGAATACAATACAAGGTAACATCCATATCAAATACTTCCTGATCTCCTCAACACAGCTACGCTGTGCAACACCAGAAATGTTTCCTCACTGAGAAATAAGAAAGAAGAGAATGAACAAACCCACTTATGCTTGCATTAAAGGAAAAGCAGGAGAAAGGGGTAAACCCAACCATGGTCAAATATAATGTAGTCAACAGTATACATGCTGGGAAATGGAAGAAATTAGCTCTGCCTCTACTTTAAGCAGATAATTCTGTAATGAAACAGTTAGTATACAAGGTTTGTCATCCAGAATGTTTTCTTCTTTAATAATTGCTCAAGTACATACATAGTTACAGAACCCAACAAAAGTTACGTAAGCCTATCTCAGGCTTATACAAATTTTAGACTACATGGAAAGATTTACACACACACACCCCCCATATTTGTCTCTGAAATTATTAAAGCATTCATTCTTTTCTTCTAGGACAAATATTATTTGTCCTAGCTATTAAAAACTGCTTGCTACTATAAAAGGAAGGCCCTACTCTCACCTGCTGTGCATATTCTTCAGAAGTAGGTCCCACAGGCACAACCATAACCTGCCGTGGAGACAGCCAGAACGGCCTGGCAAGCAGGATGAGAAAAATATGAAATAAATATGCATGTTACATTTGCATTAATATCCAGTCACTTTCCTAACAACAATTTCTTTACTTTATAAAAATATTTATGTTAGCTAAGGGTCCTGAAAAATAGGTTATCTTCTTTTCAAGTTCACGTAAAATAGTAAACAGATTGATTGCAGTAAAACAACATACGCAGAACTTCTGTTTAGTTCCCAGCTGAATTCAGAACTTCCAACAGAACTTCATTTTTTCACATGATTTCTAGTTTTTTATATAACTTTATAGGGAAACATGAACAGTCAGACAGGTAGGTGACTAAAAGTAAAAATTAACTTTTCCGTAATACTTTAAATACATTAATGAAGAAATACCTTCAGAGTTCATTCAAGATGAAACGATACAACTTACAAGTTAAAAAAATATTTCACATATTAGGACTAATTCATGTCTGTGTTTGTGATTGCTTAACACCTTTACGTATGTCTAACATCTTCCCAGTACAATACTATTATTTTTAAGAAGAAAGGAACAAGAATAATGCAGTACACATACATTCAATTACAATTCTTATTTCTGCTTTATTGTATGTTTTTTCATGCAACCTCACGAAACTGAATTTGTTAAGGAACTATCAATAAAAGGATACCATGCAACTTGGACCATAAAATTAAACTTCTTGTAATCTCACCTACTCATTTTGAGAAAATTCTAGGAACATTATTTTGAATTATAATATATGGGGCATAATGGAGGATCTCTATTTTCTACCTTGCTAAACATCTCTTAGAAGTGTATTTGTGCCACATACCATTTTCCTCCATAATTTTCTGCCAGAATAGCTATCATTCTCTCCACAGATCCCAAAATAGCTCTGTGAATAATCACTGGTCTTTTCTTATCATCGCCATCTTTACTGAAAAAAGAATAAAGTTAAAAACCAAAAATCTCTCAGCTCTCAGAGAGATAATCCTACTAACATTTCTGATTCTACTTTTCATGGAAAGACAAAATGTAGTAACTTTTACTTACACAAAATTTAAGGTTTTATTAAAAATATACTTTCAATCACCTGAGCTTTTAAAGGAATACTGAATAATCCAGTGACTTAAAATAGCCATGTCTATAGCTAATGGCATCAGCAGAAATACCTAAGTTTGAAAAGACACTCAACTGACTCAATTCCATCTGGGCATTTTAATATTTATGTTCTTGGTTCTTATTTTCCGCTATGTCTTGCTTTTATTTGGTTGCACATGATTTTACCTGTTCTTACTGTTGATGTCTTTCCTTAAATTACAATCCTGTGATTAAAAAAAGCTGGCTGCTGTTCATAACACTATTATCACCTACCAAAGAGCTGTAACATCTAATGTAGAAGAGAGCAGGACCAAAAAAACAACTATTCTTATTTTATCTTCCCCATCTAACTCTTTATAATAGGCAAAATCAAATATATCAAGAAAAACAACCCAGAAAATGCATGTTCAAGTCAACATGGTACATAATCCATCAACATAAAACATAAAACATCAACATAAAACATCAACATAATCCACTCAGAAGATAAATATGCCTCTTCCTAACTAGAAGCCAAAGTGAGATTTTAATTAAAAACTGTTCACATTTGGTTTACGTTCCTCAAAGTTAACTTACTTTATCTGATCAAAAAGAATGGAGTACTTAATTAAAAACATACTAGCTCCTTAAGACACATCTGAATTTCTAAGCAATGTCTTCAAAGGAGACACAGTGACTAGGCTCAAAGTGAAAACTGACTCAGCGAGTTTCCTTTAGCATTATATATGATCAGTTGTCCTCAGAACTGGCAGACAACACGGATCAGGAAATTTTCGTGCCATCAACAGCATTTACATTGAAAGTGACCTACCATTACATTGAGGAAGTGCCTTCAAGTTCATGACTGAGTCCTCTACTAACCAGGGATGTTCTCCCTCCTCATCAGGCTACTGCTGTACAGGCTCATCATTTGTTAAGTGAGCAACAAAGCATCAGTACATGTCAGTTAAATGAGAATTACAGATAATGAAACTAACCTTTTTTTGGGATTTAATTATTTCATTTCAAACAGGAAGATATTTAGCTTAACCACTCACCCAACATAAGTAAGATTAAATCGGATGGGTAGTTGGAAGTCAAGCTGGATAGTAGCACATTGATGGTACCTGCCAATAGCATCTTTGATTTTAATATCAATCTGTGAAGCAAAATAACACAGTCACTACATATACTCTGCCTGCATTGTGTCTGTATTATTATCCATCTCAAAGTTGTATTAAAATGCTGATTCACCAACCTTAGGACCATAAAATGCTCCATCTCCTGGATTCAGACTCCATTGCTCTCCAAAGTTATTCAAGCTGTTTTGAAGTTGCTAATCACAAAAAAAAAAAAAAAAAAAAAAAAAAAAACAACAACAAACAACCAAGAATAATTTATAAAAGGTATGGCAAGGCCTTTTATTGCTGTTAAGACAAAGCATCTGCCTCTGAAATACAGAGGGAGTCAACATGCAACATGATTCCTACTGGTCAAGAAATTACTCATTTATAATAAATAATCTTGAAATAAAAGTAGTTCTTTGTACAAATGTGATTAATCAGAAAAAAGATTAATAAAAATTAATCAGTTCAAGACAAGGGGCTAAGTAAGAATCAGAAAGCTCTCATTTTATTCAGAAACTTTGCACGTAACGTGACATTTTTCAATAAGCACTTCCAATAAGGAAAATGCTTAGCACCTGATGTAAGCAATTTCACTTATTTTGCTATTCAACATGAAAGAACTTAGTTAAATATCCACCTCTGCAAAGAGAATATTAAAGGTCTGGTTTGGTTTTAAATGAATTACCTTCTCTGCATGATTCCAGATCTCTAACTCTCCTAGATAATTTTCTGGTCTTGTAGAAAGATGCAGTTGAAAGGTAAAACCAAAGACAGCATACACTGACTTCAAGAAATCAAGACAGCTCTTAATTTCTTCTTCAATCTTAAACATAAACAAAATATATTAGTTAATTTTTTCACTTAAAAACATTATTGGATTTACTGAATTCCTCATCATCAGAATATGGGTCCATTAAACAAATAAAACAACTAAAAAAAAAAAAAAATCACACAAAACTACATCCTACAAACCCAAATCTAGGTAATTGGTGAGGAAAGAACTGAGGTTGGTGCGGCTTCAAAGCATGGCAAGAAAAGTAATGCTCTTGTTAAGCCTGGGCTTCTGGAGCCAAACTGCATGAGTCAGACCTGACAAGTGTACATCAATTTATTCACACAGTTCCACTAAAGTTATGGTATTATTGACAAAACAAAGTATTCATTCAGCATTACTACAGAAAACAAAATCTTTCAACAACTTTTTCTCTTTGCATGGGAAGATGCAGAAAATTTTAGCTTTTGGGATTTAGGTGCCCCAAGTATTTTTCTAAAGGAACAACTTCTGTGCAGAAAATCTTACTACGTAATTCACAATCAATAACATCCCTCAAATAATATTGTTTCTTTTGACATAAAAATAAGTAACACAAAATTACGGCATTGCTATTTCAGAAACTTGTAACAGAGAAGCTCAACAGGCTACTGATTTCAGCAATATTGCAGAATGTTAAGAAATATGGCTGAGTAAGAAGGAACCACCTAAACCTAGAAAGAAACCAAAAAACCCCAAAAAACAAACCATCAATAGCAGCATTATGCTGCAAAGCAACACAGCAGAAGAAGCTTGAGTTAAAATATTTTAGGGATTTTATTTCTTGTTTAATGATGGGTTTGCACTGGGAGGGGAAAGGTTTGGGGTTTTTTTGATGACTGGTAGGGGGAGAGGGCTGGTTAATTTTAGGGGATTAGTTTGTTGGGTTTTTTTTTTTTTTTTTACCTGTTCTATTGTGCAAAAGATGTGAGCATCATCCTGTTGGAAGCGCCTTACACGAGTCAAGCCACTTAAAGTCCCAGAGAGTTCATTTCGATGAAGAACTCCAAAATCTGCAAGTCTAAGAGGCATTTCCCTCCAGGATCGTGGACGATGGGCAAACATCAAGCTAAAGGAAAATAAAAGAACCTTCCTTTTATCCTTCTTATAGAAGATTTAAGAGAACACAGAAACTAAAACAAGATCAGCACACACAGTAATTAATTTTAAAGTATGTATTAATTTAGGCTGTCTGCATCCTAAAAGGCACAGTAAAAAGAGAAACTGCAGCACTTGAAACGTATTGCTAAAAACCACCTAGAAAAAGCTCTGAGAGAATATCAAGATTGGTTCATCTCTACCTTCTTTTGGTATACCACAATTGATGCTTATCTCTATCGAACACAATTTGTGTTTGCTTAGTAGTACAGAATAGTATTAACACGCATAAACCTAGGTCACTTAGTGCAGACCTACTGAAAGATACTGGTAGGACCAGTACAATAGTAAGTAGAATTGCAACCCTGGACTTTAGCAGGGCAAACTTTGGCCTTTTCAAGCAATTGCTAGGGGAAATCCCATGGGCAAGGCTGCTTGAAGGTAAAGGGGCCCAAGATAGTTGGTTGACATTCAAGAATTGCTTATTCCGAGCTCAAGAGCAGAGCATCCCGACACGTAGGAAGTCAAGGAAGAGGGCCAGGAGACCTGCGTGGCTAAATAAGGAACTGCTGGGTATGCTCAAGTGGAAGAGGAGAGTTTATAGGTCATGGAAGGAGGGGCTGGCCACTCGGGAAGAATATAAGGCTGCTGCTAGAGGATGTAGGAAGGCAGCTAGGATGGCTAAGGCCTCCTTAGAATTAAATCTGGCCAGAGGGGTCAAGGACAGCAGAAAGAGCTTTTTCAAATACATGGCTGATAAAACTAACACCAGAGGCAAGGCTGGCCCACTGGTGAATGGGATGGGTGCCCTGGTGACAGAAGATACTGAGATGGCAGAGTTATTGCATGCCTTCTTTGTCTCAGTCTACTCTGCCGGAGGCAGTTCTGAAGAGCCCTGTACTCCTGAGACCTCAGATGAAGTCAGGTCACTGGAGCAGTTTGCCTTAGTCCATGAGGAATGGGTTAGGGACCAGTTGAGCAATCTGGACATCCATAAATCCATGGGTCCAGATGGGATGCACCCGCGGGTGCTGAGGGAACTGGCGGAAGTCATTGCTAGACCACTCTCCATCATCTTTACCAAGTCTTGGGAAATGGGAGAGGTGCCTGAGGACTGGAGGAAAGCAAATGTCACTCCAGTCTTCAAAAAGGGCAAGAAGGAGGACCCGGGTAACTATAGACCAGTCAGCCTCACCTCCATCCCTGGGAAAGTGATGGAACACCTTATCCTTGGTGCCATCTCAAGGCATGTCAAGGATAAGAGGGTTATGAGGGGCAGTCAACATGGCTTTACCAAGGGGAAGTCATGCTTGACCAACCTCATAGCCTTTTATGAGGAAATAACATTGTGGATGGATGATGGCAGAGCGGTGGATGTGGTCTACCTTGACTTCAGCAAAGCATTTGACACAGTCTCCCACAGCATCCTCATAGCTAAATTGAGGAAGTGTGGCCTGGATGATCAGGTAGTGAGGTGGACTGCGAACTGCCTGAAGGACAGAAGCCAGAGAGTTGTAGTCTATGGGGCGGAGTCCAGTTGGAGGCCTGTATCTAGTGGAGTGCCTCAAGGGTCAGTATTGGGACCAGTATTATTTAATATATTCATCAATGATTTAGATGAGGGAATTGAGTGTACTGTCAGCAAGTTTGCTGATTACACCAAGCTGGGAGGAGTGGCTGACATGCCAGAAGGCTGTGCTGCCATCCAGCGGGACCTGGACAGGCTGGAGAGTTGGGCAGGGAGAAACTTGATGAAATATAACAAGGGAAAGCGTAGAGTCCTGCATCTGGGCAGGAACAACCCCAGGTTCCAGTATAGGTTGGGGAACGAACTGTTAGAGAGTAGTGTAGGGGAGAGGGACCTGGGGGTCCTAGTGGATGGGAGGATGACCATGAGCCAACACTGTGCCCTTGTGGCCAAGAAGGCCAATGGCATCCTGGGGTGTATTAGAAGGGGGGTGGTCAGTAGGTCGAGAGAGGTCCTCCTTCCCCTCTACTCTGCCCTGGTGAGACTGCATCTGGAATATTGTGTCCAGTTCTGGACCCCTCAGTTCAAGAAGGACAGGGACCTGCTGGAGAGAGTCCAGCGCAGGGTAACTAAGATGATTAAGGGAGTGGAGCATCTCCCTTATGAGGAAAGGCTGAGGGAGCTGCGTCTCTATAGTTTGGAGAAGAGGAGACTGAGGGGTGACCTTATTAGTGTATATAAATATATAAAGGGGGAGTGTCACGAGGATGGAGCCAGGCTCTTCTCAGTGGCAAACAATGATAGGACAAGGGGTAATGGGTACAAACTGGAACACAAGAGGTTCCACTTAAACTTGAGAAGAAACTTCTTCTCAGTGAGGGTGACGGAACACTGGAACAGGCTGCCCAGGGGGGTTGTGGAGTCTCCTTCTCTGGAGACATTCAAAACCCACCTGGACACATTCCTGTGTAACCTTATTTAGGTGTTCCTGCTCCGGCAGGGGGATTGGACTAGATGATCTTTTGAGGTCCCTTCCAATCTCTAACATACTGTGATACTGTGTGATCCTCCTACAAGAATTATATCTGGTCTTCTTTGGAATGCTATCATGGCAGCTCTTTGGACACACTAGTTGCTTAAGTAGTCTGTTGTAAACATACATGGTAACATCATTACACCTCCGCTCAGCAAAAGATAAATGTAGTAAAATAAGTTTTTCAGTTGAGGATACAAACCAATGTCCTGGACAATTCATTGGTTTAAGGGCAAAAGTTTCCTTCTCAATCTCAAAAGAGAACATATTTTCACTGTAGTGTTGCCAGTGTCCCGAAGCTTCCCAGAGCTTACTGTTGAAGATGTTGGGAGATACAACTTCAGTAAAATTACGCCTCCAATATTGATCCTATAAAACAAGTTTAACATTTAAAAGTTGATAGATATTTTGACAAGCAAAAGCCTTATTCTCTTTAATCATGTTCTTATGATGGTGGTTTACTGGGAAGACTAAAGGACTCCTATACATGTAGGTTTTGCAAAACTGGAAAAAGCAGCTCTATTCTGCCATATTTTCAGAAAGGTTAGGTCTGTATAACCATAGTGAAAATCTGGTACATTTTTATATATACAGACGTTTCTATTTCTGTGGATAATTCAGTGCTAAGAATGGCCTACCACTTCAGATCAACAACTGATATTAAGCTTGTTAGGAGTTACATTAGTATATACTCACTCTTATGAAATCCACAAGTGTATTATAGAGAAAGGCACCTCTGGGGAGGAAAAAGCAGCTTCCAGGACTCAAATCATGAAAGAAGAAGAGTTCTTGTTCCTAGGTAAATTAAAAACAGAATGCTGTAACACCACTTCAGATGGAACTGCAGAACACGACTACATCACACGTCAACACTGTTCACAGAAATTAAATATTACAGCAGAAAGATGATTTCCAGGTTTACAAGTTCTCAACAACAGTAGCTAATTTACATCTAGTTCTTACTCTCAGAAGTTTGTAGTACCAGTGGAATTCCATTTGACACTGTGTAAATGTACTTAAGAGTTTTCCTCAAAATCCTGAAGCCTTGACCAATCACAGTAACCAAAGCAATTAAGTATATAACTATCACATCTGAAGGTTGATGGCTTAAGCTTGTGAGCAGGTCATTCTTTAATACAACTGAGTCTCAAAAACAGCAGCTCAGCAATGTGGCTGTGATACACCTTTAGAGAACCACAGCCTCATCAGCATTTGTCCTGGGTTCAGCTGTCCCAGTTATTTTTCTCCTCCTTAGTAGCTGGTGCAGTTCTGTGTTTTCAACTTCAGCCTGAAAACAGTGCTGATAGAAACAACTGAAAACATCAGTGTATTAAGTAATGCTTACTTTGTTCAAGGACTTTCTCCTTCCCATCCCTCCAGCAGCAGGGGATGAAGGAAAAAGGTGGAGAGTGAGGGCTGCATGGTTCTGAGTTACTGGCTGGGCTTAAGCCACAACAGCATCATTGTTCAGGTGATACGCTGCAGGGAAGGGATGCCATCCAGAGGGACCTCAACACACTTGTGAGGTGGGCTGATGCCAACCTTATGAAGTTTAACCATGCCAAGTGCAAGGTCCTACACCTGGGTCGGAGCAATCCCAGGCACAGCTACAGGCTGGGCAGAGAAGAGATTCAGAGCAGCCCTGCAGAGAAGGACTTGGGGGTGTTGGTCAATGAGAAACTGAACATGAGCCGGCTGCAGTGTGCGCTCGCAGCCCAGAAAGCCAACTGTATCCTGGGCTGCATCAAGAGGAGCGTGACCAGCAGGTCGAAGGAGGTGATCCTGCCCCTCTACTCTGCTCTCGTGAGACCTCACTTGGAGCATTGTGTGCGGTTCTGGTGTCCTCAACATAAAAAGGACATGGAACTGTTGGAACAAGTCCAGAGGAGGGCCACGAGGATGATCAGGGGACTGGAGCACCTCCTGTATAGAGACAGGCTGAGAAAGTTGGGGCTGTTCAGCCTGGCGAAGAGAAGGCTGCGCAGAGACCTCAGAGCAGCCTTCCAGTAACTGAAAGGGGCCTACAAGGATGCTGGGGATGGACTCCTCATTAGGGACTGTAGTGACAGAACAAGGGGTAACTGGTTCAAACTTAAACAGGGGAAGTTTAGATTGGATATAAGGAAAAAATTCTTTACTGAGAGGGTGGTGAGGCACTGGAATGGGTTGCCCAGGGAAGTTGTGAATGCTCCATCCCTGTCATGTTCAAGGCTAGGTTGGATGAAGCCTTGGGTGGCATGGTTTAGTGTGAGGTGTCCCTGCCCATGGCAGGGGGGTTAGAACTAGATGATCTTAAGGTCCTTTCCAAACCTAACTATTCTATGATTCTATGATTCTGTATTGGATACATAAACACTACGTAAGTTGTTTGATTGATACTAGGCAACTTGTTTTTGAAAAGGCACAGAAGTAATCTTCTGCTAGCAAGTAGTGAGAAATTCATGTCTGCATCTTCTTGGCCAATGATGCTGACCTTCACGCACAAGTTATTCAAATAATTGTTTCCTTGGTTTCACCTGTACTGTCCATTGTGCTTAAAGACTCACAAAGCTGCTTTTCTCTTAAATACCCTCCCTGTAAATCCACCTTCTCTACAAAATCATGGCAAAGGTCACAACAATTAGGATGCCACATGCTAACAGGACAGATATTGGGTCATAATCCTTGTGTCAATCCAAAGTCTTCCGACTTAAACTCAAATAAGATTAAATCTGTTCATTTTAATCTAGTAGAGGAATACAGGAACGCAATCCATGACATCTCAAGTACTGCATGTACAAACATACAGCTACTACCTTATTTATGCCTATAATAAAGAATGACAGAACCATACTATTTACACAATTTCCAGTAATTTCTCTCTTCTATGCAAAATATAGTGGTTTAGGTAGGATCTGAAAAGGTCCTACATAAAAATGTTCAAAACACACTTTTCTAAAGCAAGGGACTACTCCATTACTTCTTCCCACTGTAAACATTTGTATGCAAGTGACGAGTTTGTAGAATTAAATTTGCAAAAACAAACAAGGAAAAACAACAAAGAAGAATTAGTTCTATTACAGAAGCATAAAAGAGAAGTAGACCATGAAACGGTGTACCTTTCCAATTTTCCTATGATCCCGGTTTCTGGCTTCTTCCTGGAATTTCTCCCATTCCTTCATCATTTTGTTATCAGGAAAGGATATTCCATATATTCTCTGCAGAGTTTCCATGTCAGATTTTCCTTCCCAATACGTAGAAGAATTCTGATGCACAAAACCCATACTTTCAGTTACTATTATATAATCTCAGGGGAAGGAGGAATAAACACCAATGCATTCAAATGCTGTGATTCCAACCCCCATCCCCAGCCCCTGTGGGAAAAGAATTATATGCAGTCATCCAGCATTTGTTGACAATATAAACATTCTTGCATTGCCTTTTAGTCAGCATACTAAGACAAACTAAAGTGATTGGTGAAGTCATATTTTTATTCTACCTAGATACCTTGTTTTAACTCATGGCAGGTTTTATGATCTCTCATTATATCTTCAAAAAAAGCAGGAATTGTTTACATACAAAACATAATGCAGTAGGAAAACAGGAAAGACAAAATGAAACTAACTCAATGTGTCAGCTGAATGCTAACTGTTTTCACAAACTCACACAATCCCTGGAACTCAGAGTTACATAAACTTCAGTTAGGAATCTGCAAAATCAACTATGATGAATGTTCCAATGAGGTCAGCCTACTAAGGTTACCACAATTAGCATCTGCAAGTAACTTAAACTTCATTACAACCAAAGACATCTGCAAACACTGTCTCTGGCTTTCCTGTTAACTATGCCATTTTTAAACAGCAGCACTTGCAGATCTGCCAGGCTCCACTTTACCCTCTGTACCTGGAAGATACAATCTTACAAGGTCAAAATACTACTTTCTGACCCAGTATCTTAGACATCCATTTACTGCATAACAGAGTGCATAAATACACGCAAACAACACACTGATGTGACAGCTAAGCCAGACTCAAACTAGGACATTGTACTACAAAGTGTAGTGCTGGCTGGAGATACTAGCACAGTACTGACACATTAGCTTACACACTGCACTTGTCCCCTGTGCATGGTGTACATGATACTGTACTAATACTCCAACAAAAAAAGACACTATTAACTGTCAGTGATGTACTATTGTGATGGTCATTCCAAGGTCAGTAAACCTTGGAAACAGATGAAAGTCTGTAGTTCTATTTGTACAACCGGAGCTCGGAAAGAAATGAAGGGCTATTTTCAGAATCACCAAAGAAAACAATCCAAAGGATCCTAGCATAATCACTTCAGGAGAAATAAATTCATAAATAAATCAAAAACTGACCCATAGTTTAGTTAAGTTTTAATGCACAGTTATTTTAAACCTACCTTAAGTATTTTAAGCACCTTGATTTTTCCTGTGTGTCTCACATGTGGACCCCTGCAGAGATCAATCAGTGGACCACATCTATACATCAAAAGAAAAGAAAAATGTTTATTTCAAAACACTTTAGCATTTTTAAATACATCACTAATGGCAAACAAGTTAATGCTTGACATATTCAAAGCCACTATTAAGTATACATTTGCAACACTGCAAATTCAAGGAAAACCACCACCAAAAAAAAAAAAAACCCACAAAAAATTATTCTTTCAATTTAAACAAAAAATACCTAACAACAGAAATATTTCATACCTTTTAACGTGATTTTCTTTACCTGTATATTGTAGTAGTTGCTGTGTTCACCTTCTCATTAAGGATACGACACTTAAACTTGTTATACTGTGTGGAGAAACATCAAAAGTCAGAAACACCAAGAAAAGGTCTATTAAAATTATATTTTAAATTTATATTTTAAAATTATGTATTAATAATGCAAATGCAACAGTAAAAGATGTAACTAAAAAAAAAAACCAAAAAAACACACGATCACATATACATAAGCAAAAGTTCAACATCCTTTTAGAAGAGTTAGAAAACATGAGAGGAAAGAGAGAAAAATACTGTTTTCCTGAGGATGTGTTAAGCATAGTGATTACTACCTGAAAGCCTCAAAGTAGTTTGAAAGGCAATTAAAACAAAGTACAGCGAGACTGGCAATATTCACTGTATAAGAGTCTTTCTTGACTTGTCTGTACAAGTGAGCCCGAATGAATGTATGCCTTTTGTGTACTAATTTCTTGGTCATCTCACTGAACTTGAGGTGTTTGTGTGTAGTACGGAAAAGTTGTTATTACTGCCTGTAAGCATCCTGGACACTTGAGAGGGCCATAAAGAGTGGGAAAAAGGATCCCATTGTTTTTCTTTGTTTTACTAGACAGGTACTACTCTGAGTCAGTCACATGCAGTATTTTATGTGAGTCAATTCTAAAAGATAACTGTATCAGAATTACAGCTGCTCCAAAGACCTACCTTAAACATGTCTAAGAGGATCTCCTTTTTGACTTCTAGCCTTTCAAAAGGCTGCTTCTCTTTTATTATATTTTTACAGCGGTTCTCTAGCAGTGGGAATTCAGTACTAGATACACCTCTAAACAAAAAAGACACAAGCAAAGAAATATAAATTAGTTACTTTGATATTCCCATTTTTAAATGACCAGTTTCTAGTGGTCTAATTTGAAACACATGGGATGTGTTGTTGCTATTTGTCACAGTATTCTCCTTGTTTCTTACAATCAGCTGTGCTTTCAGACACTAAACTCAGAAATACAAATGGTATCATCATGAACAAACCCACTGCAATCACTCCCAGAACATATTTAAATGTCTGGAAGATCTGTAGCTCAAAGTCTATCTGATTTAAGGAAAAAAAAAAAAAGAAGGAAAAAAAAAAGAAAAAGGCTCAACCCAGCTGCTGGACCTAGTTATCAGCTGATGCAGATTCAGTGCTCTCCCTGACAACACAAAAATAAACAAGTAAAAAACAGAACTGTGCACAAGGATTAGAAAAGTAGTAAATGCCTATACAAGTTAAGTGTATACGTGCTATTTCTACAAGTGACTATGGCACTTTGAAACCAAACTCCCATGAGTCTTCATGGAAACTGTCTCATGTATCTCCTAGGAACTTCAGACAGTTTACCTAAACACACTACATTTTTCACGGAACATTCAACAGCTGCAAGTCCTACTTAAGACTGCTCTTGAACTTAAATATACACACACTCTCAATATATATGTACACACAAATTAATCTGTCAATTTAAAACCATACTAGATACACAATTTTACTTTTAAAA
The DNA here is from genome assembly GCF_963264785.1 of Psittacula echo. Lineage (NCBI taxonomy): Eukaryota > Metazoa > Chordata > Aves > Psittaciformes > Psittacidae > Psittacula > Psittacula echo. Next base: position 6,946,981 of record NC_137741.1, on the reverse strand, counting down.
TGCAGAAACATGACTGAACAAAAGTAATTCTAGTACAGAGTTTCAACACACAGTATTACAGTATAAAATTAAAGAAATTTTACCTATCTTCAATATACATGTCATAATAAAATCCATTCTCAATTGGTGGTCCATAGCATAAGCAGCCCCCAAAATAATCTTCCATGGCCTCTCCAAGAATATGAGCACTTGAATGCCAATAAACCTGCAAATAAAGTCAGGTGAGCAAGTGATGGGGTCATTGACATTGTGTAACTAAAAAGAAAAAAGAGGGGTGTATCTGCAGATGGGTTATACACTGGAATCAATGTTGTTTGAATTCTGAGAGAGTGTAACCATTTTCTGTTTTCATTTTGAAGTATGCTAAATGGCTAATGTAATGGCAAATGCAGCAATAAAGCCCCACTGTGTTTCAAGTTGAAAGATGATTATATTTTGGCAAGATTCTGTCACCTTAGTATTTGTTGTACATTGTTCATTTATTAGTTAGTTTCCAGCCAGTTAAAAGCCTATGCAGTACTAACCACATCTAAAGCATTGTAGCCGATTAAGTTACCATTGTTCAAATACAGTACATTTATTAATTGGACTGTAAACCACATGACCTGAAATATCAGGAGAGGGGAACCAACTACCCAGTAGATCAATACCAGTCTTACGTCTTAAGTCCCTATTAATTCAGGCCACTTCATAGTCACAGTTACAAGATAAAGCCTTTACAGTCTCCTGAAATGCCTCAAACAAGCTTGATAATATGAATAATTCTATGATAAAATTAAGTCTAAGCCTAAGCCTAGTGTGTAAAGATAAACACTGGTTTAAGACTGAATCTATTAAAAAAAAACCCCAAACTTGGGTGTGTCACAAAAGTATATTCATAGTTTAATGGACTAAAATATGCTCGCATAAGTTTCTAACAAACAGTGCTGGGACAAGGAGGTGTAGATTTCACCTGTGACTCAACTGGAGAATTTTTAAAAACCTGTAAGACAGCCTCACTGTTTCTTTCAGTGTCTGATCTTCAAACACAGTGAGTCAAACCATAGAACATGCCTTAAAATACATCAAACTATTTCAAGTTAGCATACACACAAAGACGTTCACTATGGATCTTGTTTGAGAAGTAACTGGTTTATGTAAATGAGAAGGGAAGAAAAGAGCACCAAGATTTTATTCACTTGCAGACTGTAGGTACTTAGTATCTAATCTTTGTCAAATCATGACAAATAGATTACTTGGAATAGTTTGGGGATTTTTTAATTATTTTTAATTCAGGATTTAAAAACCATAATGCTGCAATCAATTTCATCCTTCAATCAAGTGTTTACTCACAGCTTTTGCTTCTTCATTATCAAACATAAGGAGCTCCAGAGTACAATCTCCCTCCAGTGGACGATCCAGGTCCCACAGTTCCCCATTCATTTTCGCTATGACTGCATCTGAAGCCAATGCTTGACTAAAAACCACAAATCACACAAGACCAAATATTTAGGTTCAGATTTGCAAAACAGCTTTGTTTTCTAAACCCCATGAGACCCCACCCATGTCTCACAGCATCTAAAGACATTTGATTTTTGTTTCTGTGATCTTCCTACTTTTACACTATAGACCCTTAAGGTCTGAAAGTTTCATTCAGTGGTTTTCAGTCCTGGAGGTAAAACTAACAAGTTTCTACCATTATCTGGTAACTCACAAAAATGACAGATGTCCATACTCATTCCTAGCAGTCTCACTGATTGTTACATTTTTTTAATTGGAAGCAAGCATTACAATCCCAGCACAGAACTTCAAGTATCACTCAGATCAGGGACTTCATCCAGCTGTTTCTTCTGCATTAAGATGAAGTTTCAATGCTTTCCAAATAAACCAGTTTAACAGAGTCACATCCACTGACCATGGCATATATATTTTATGCAACACAGTAGAAACAACTGATCGTAACAGATGTATCACTGCAAAAGTGCAGCTTCTTGAATCCGCAGGTTACCTAATTCCTACAGCTAATTGATATGGTGTGGTTTTCCAGGATTCCCCTTCAGCCACCTTTCCATCTGTCAGAGTAATTTTGATAGGTTTGCTTTGGTTGGCCACTCTGTAAGCTAGCAAAGCATCATGTTCTTTTTTCAGTGCTTCGTAAAGCTTCAGTCTGTCTTCTATGAAGCTTGGCTCACGCTGTAGCTGTAACAAATAGATCATACACATACGTAGCTGTGAAAGAAATAGAAGACAACTATTCACAGTGTTCGTTCATCCACACAGGTTCCAACTGAGACCAGATTTACCTGTACCAGGATTTACACTACCATGCAGTAAAGCATTTTGTAAATAATTATAACAGGATAGTCCCCTCCAACTGGCTATTTTATAATGGCTTTCCAATTCTCCACTGCACCTTCATCAATCTGGGCCTAAATGGCTTTGTGAGTTTGACTTTAGAAAGCAGCGTGTATTCCTGCCCCAGAACTTGTATTTGGCTGACATTCCTGAGAAACTTGGGTAACTCCAACAAGCCCTCACTTCTGCCAGTTCACTCAAAGCATCAGATTCAAGTAAGATAGTTGATGGGAAGTTTCCTTTAGTCTGGCATCAGGCTAATTATTAAGATCTACTGAACCACAGCTAGTGTTGCCAACATCCTCCTTCAGTCGTCATGAACACTGTTTATCTCTTCACAAACTGCCACTCTTTTCAGGAACCACAGTACCCTGACCCTTATTTCTCAATAGCCCAAATAATTTTATGACATAAGTAGAGCTATAAGAACATGTAAGTAAATCTACTAATTACATGCAAGATGAAGCTCTTTTTTTTTCCTATATGCATACTATAGCAAGCCTTCTTTCCAAAATCTGAGATTTCAAAATATAGCAAAGTATTTCAGATTTCAGCACTTTTTTCTGAACCTAGCCAAACAACAATCCTTTTTCTGTTACGCGGTATAAACTAATCACTTACATCATTCTGATGTGCGTTCACAGCTTCTTTTTTCTTTTCCTCTTTATTTTGAGTCACCACGACAGTTGGACTTGCACTGGAAACTTTCTGAAAATAGTGATAATATTAAGCATACCCCTGTATCTTTAAGACTTTACCCAGAAACAAAACAAACCAGGTAAGTACAACATTGGGCTAAAAAGGCAATTACAAGCAAGATGTGCCCTTAATACAGATGCAAGACTCCTCATAACACATCTGAACTGCATCCTTTTGATGTTAAGCAGGCATGGCAATGCTGCTCACCAAGCAGAATCTTCCCAACACAATCTCCCCAATTTTACTATTACAGCCACCTCCGGCTAACTCCTCCCAGTGAGACCCTGGGAGATGAAAACGGCCTAGTGAGTCACAAACACAAGTTTCGGTGGTCTGATGAACTTACACCACCTCTGCGCAAAGGCAGGACTATTGGGAGCAGCACTGCCGAGCGCTCTGGGCACACGAGGAAAGCAGAGACACAAGGCAGACCTGCTACCGCCGTGGGCTGGGGGTTGGAGCTTCGCCCCGTGAGTCCCTGCTGGACCCCCGCTCCCCGCACAGGCCTGGGCTCGCCCCCGCCAGGCCACCACCCTCCCCGGCAGGTCCCGAGGAGGGCCCTGCGGGTGTCCGCACCCCGGACGCTACCTCGTCACCGGCCGGGGACTCCGCCGGCTCTGCCCTGCCCAGCTCGACCGCCAGACTGCGGCGCAGGTGCAAGAGGCGGTAGCGCAGCTTCTCGTTCTCGGCCCTCAGCCGCTGCAGCTCGGGGCTACAGCTCGCGGGACAGCCCGGCGCCTCCTGCCCCTTCAGCTGGGCGACCTCCGCCGTCAGCCAAAGCAGCTCCTGCTCCTGTCGCGACAGGCGCTGAGATACCACCTCAGCCGCCGCAGCCGCCGCCATCTTCCCGCGGCAGCAGCGCGCTCACATCGCTCCGCCCCTCTACGGCGGAACGTGCTCGACTCCGCCCCCCCCTATACCACCCCGGAGCCGCCGAGGCCGGCCCTCTCTGTATAGGAGCCGGACGCGCACAGGCGTAGAGAGACTCGAGCGGCTTGGCGGGGCGGGTTACTGGTGTCGTTATCCGTTCCTCTAATCGGGCAAATACCGTTTTGTAGCTCTTGCTGCTGTGGTGTTAGTGACGGATGAGCAGTTGGGAAGTGTCAGTTGTTTTTTTCAATTTGCATTTTTCATTTGAACCAATTCTGTGCTGTTTTTCTGAAGAGATGCAACTTGCCGACACCTATGTCTATCACTTTACTATAGGTCTCTCTTCTTTGAGGATAGACTGTCATGGGCAGAACTGCTATGAACATACGTAAAAATAGGACATACTCTATAGCTTCCTTAAAAAAATTCATTTCATTATTGATCTGACAGGTTAGCTCTTTTCTTAACTTTTAAATTCTCTATTGTGTAGAATGTCTCTATTGTCCATTTAGGACACTGATGACAATCTGTTATCAGAACAATAAAAAACTCCACAGGTCTAGTTTTGAGGTTAAACTCTGAGAAATGTATTCAGGTTACATCCTCTTATCTTTGGGCACTGTCTTACGAGCCCCGAACCTGTAATTTTGGCCTTGCTGTAGCATTTACTGAAGTAGTGGAAAAACTTACCATTAGAAGTTAGAGTGACTGAGAAGGCCAATTCATAAGATGCTGTCTAACTTGTGTGGAGTACTAGGCTTTAACAGGATCTTTTACCTTCTGAGATATTAGTAGAACGCCATTTGGAGGGTGGGGAGGAAGGCATGAGGTTTCATTGGAAATATGGAAAGAATAGGGGAGGGAGTATTTTTACTACCTCTTTGGAAGTTCAAAAATCAAAGAGAATCTTTAGAATTGGGCTTATAAAGGAATCTTTCCATTTAAGCTTGCCTGGATGTGCTAGGCCTCTCATATAGGTTGGTTCCTTTCTCTGCCTACTGCGTATTGCCTTTGTTTAGCTGAGCTACCTGACTAATAGTTAGGATATATAGCAGATGCCTTTCATCAGCTATCTTCCCCCAAAGTCATCTTTCATGTGGTGTGTGATGCCTTGCAATACACAGGTAGCTCTACCTGAGTAGATCAAAAACGATTACAGAAGAAGCACAAGAATCTCACCACTATGGTCAAAAAGCCATAACATTCTAAACTGGGACCACTAATGTGGCTTAAAATAACAAATAATTCCACTTGTCTTTACTCTAGATACTGTGTTACATACAAGGCTTATTATATCTAAAACAACCCCAAGGTGACAGGCAATGCTTCCAGTTCTGTGAAGCCTGGCTAGTTAATTGTTCAGGTGGTGTTATACACATATAATACCTAAATTATTATATGGCCAATGGTCAACTTAATGCTGACTAACGAATACTTGAAATTCCAGACAGAGAAGCAGCCTGATAGGAGGATACAGTGCTTGCATGCTAGGATCATTAGGACTGAAAATATTATAAAACTTGTTTTCCTAAAAGCTTGTCAAAATATTTTTTTGCTGAATAAAAGGTGAAGTACCCTTAAGAAAACTGCAGATAAAGCCACACAAGTGAGACCATGGATGCTTTAGAAGTAATGAAAATAGAAGAAATAGACTAAGAAACAGGAGAAGGAGAAGAAGGAGACAGGAAGTACTTACACCTTTTCTATACAGGGAATTTATTTTGGCAGAAAATATGAAAACAAGACCAAAAGGTCCATGTATTAAGTAGCATTTGCATAAGGGAGGTTATGTAATGTGTGATCCTCAATGAATGATCATCAGTGGCAGAACACCTCCACTAGGATTGCAGTAATCTCCACTGTTAAACCTGGTTCATGAAATGGACGCTATATGGTGGTTTATTTTGCTTGGACACAGCTTAAAGATCCAAACATGCAAAAATGTGGCATATTTATCTTCACAAAGAAAGGTCTTATTCTGTAACCTTTTATTTACCTTTTGCATATAGGATTACAAAATATTTATAGAAATATGCTTTCTGAATGTATAAATCCATTGCATTGTAAAGCAAATATTTTATGAAAGAATAAGAAGTGGAGGAAATTTTTATTGTGGTTTGGGTATGGCCTCTGAGGAATACAAAATTAAAGTGTACAGAAGACACTTCATCTTATATCGTGTACCAGCTTGTACGGATTATTCCAGTTTGATCAGCTGTCTTGTTGAATGAATTATTTTTTGCAAAGGGATATCTTTGAAGAGCAGTTACAGAATTAAAAAGTAACAGTAACTAAGCAATTCTCAGTCTCATCATTACGGTTCAGAAGCTGTTAACAGTTGTAAAGGGCTAATTAGTGTAGTGTAATCCTCTTAGGAGTCTGAAGGCATTGAGCTAGATTTCTTTGTAATTTGTATGTAGGCCTTCTTTATTCCATTAGAATTACAATAATTACAGACAGCAGTATGTATTTGCATTCTATCCATCTACAGTATGTTTACCTTGCATACTGACTACTGCACAATAAATGCAGAAGTAGAATTTTCTGTTTTCTTTTTTAATATAAAAATGTTTGGAAGAACAGCCAAGTCTTGGTTTTGCAACTGCACAAAATCTATGAAAAGAGAAAATGAAAACAGAAGTAAGTGGCTTTCTGAAATCCCAAGCAAACAGAGAGAGAAAATACTGGAAGAGCTGGATGTGAACAAAGTGCTGTCATATTTGGTTTACAAGAGAGTCTTTTCCTTGGAGGAATACAAAGACATTTGGTCTCAGGAAAGCTGCAAGAAGAGAACGGAGTATTTTTTAGATAAACTCTCTTTAAAAGGCCCAAGTGCTTTCTCTGCTTTTTGTTCCATTTTGGAGGAGGTCTGCCCTAACTTGCTGACATGCTTTCTCCTTGGCTATGAAGGTAAGGTCATTGCTCCGAAATGCTTAAGTATATATTGGTAATGTCTTGGAATGCTTTGACACTAATAGTTATTTGCTATAATTAGTGTTTACTTTCTCTCTTGCTCTAAACAAGAGAGAGTTATTTGCTGTCTTTATGGTTCTTTGTTATAGAAAAGAAAATAATGGGAAGGAAAATTCGTTAAACAAATATATATTAATGTCATATTTTAAATGTTTGAACTGGTAGCAAAAGACTGTGTATTAACATTGCTTCTACTAATGAGTAAGAGTCAGGATAAATAAAAGGATTCCTAAGTACTACTGATAATGCTTAGCTCAGAAATGTGACACCGATCTTTTACTTTCCTCCCCATTTCTGAAATATTTAAAAATAGATTGAGAAGTTCTATAGGTGTAGTGTCTCGGTAATTGATCCCTTTCACAGGCTTCTTGGAAGTCACATTATTTACTATACCTATCTGTAAACAACTGCATGAAAAGGATTGCATTACTAAATAGCAATACTATTACAGTAAATCAGAATGTTATTTGGACATTAGGCACTGTTCATACTTGAGAAATAATGTTTTACTAGATATTAGAAAATATAATGTGAAAAAATTGTGCAGAGTGTTTAAAATTATATCGTAGTGACCTATTTTTACTTTTTGTTATATTCCAAATTTGAGTCTTTCAAGTCAGCTAGAGTTTTCTTAGCAACAACTGCAAGGTTGTGCTTAAAGGTTATACACAGAATGTCCTGTTAGAATTTGATCAGAATAGTCATGTCTCTTACCAGTCCGTTAAGTAACAGGTTTAGACACCTTAGTATTACAACTATTTACACAAAGAACTCAGTGAGGCTGAGTACTGTAAGGATTTTAATAAATTAAACAATTAAAATCTAAACCCCTGTTTACCTTAAAAATATATGCAGTCTGTATCCTCTCTTGAAAACCCAGTTACTTTTAAAGCTGACAGTTAGAGATCCAATTACTTGAGAAGGCAACAGATACTTTACCATAATTTACTTATGAACAGATGCCCATTTAGTGTATCTTTTTATGATCCATTTACAGTATGGTTTTATGGCACATCAAAGGAGGTCCACAAATGTTATTGGGGATTTTAATACATGTATAATGTACTTCATGGACAACCACATTATGAAAAGTCTACTTAGGGCCTCTTTACCCTATCATATTTTAAAAAGAGCATACAAATACAAATACAAATGATTAGATTATAAAGCAAGATCTTTTGGAATACATATTTTGGAATAAAGTTTCGGCTTCCTCTGAATTCCTTGCAGAGACAGAGCAGGGAGATTTTTTATTCTATAGCACCTAACGTTTCATGCAGAGGCCTGTCATAGAACAGATTTAAATCTTTAAATGGTGAGTACAAGGTTTTGGGGGTTGTACTGTTATAAAGGGTGATGGCCTTGGCAGTTGGGTCAAATCAAGGACTCTGTCTCCCTGACAACATCATAGTAGATACAGAGAAAAAAGGAGAAAGCCAATGCTGCATATTTCCAAAAGAGTAAAGGATACTGTTGGAACAGTGTCCCCAATCCATTCTGTCTGTCTGTGCCTTGTGTAGGCAGAAAATTGCCTTGGGCTGCGTTAGCTCAGCCACTATTAAAATCTTTCCTCACTCCCCTCCCCCAGTAGCATATATCAAATGTGCAAAGCTAATTTTAGAATTTGTTATTGCTAACAATAGTATATTGGATAGCAGGCAAAGAAAAACATATTCTATATATTCACATTAATTCATGAACATTATCTGTTTAAATTCACGCATGTATGTTTTGCAAATTGAATTAAATGGATGATGCATTGTGGATTTTCATGCATTTCACATTTTTATAGATTGATTTTGATAAGCCCTGTTACAAGGCACACAGAAAGGTAGGATGAAAAAGAGCATTGTTCGTTTGTTCAGATTTGTGTTATTTTTTTCTCTACCCTATAAAAGCGATTGATAGGACAAAGGAATCACAATGGAATGCTGTCTAGATGCATGATGAGAAATTGCTATGCCTGTGCTATGTGGCTTCAACAGCCCACCTAACAGCAGTTGTGTGCCATCCTGTCCACTGTACTCGTTAAAGAAACTCTTTCTGGCAGGCTAACTGAGCATACAGAATAGAATCAATCCCCGTTATTGATCAACTGCATATACAGCAGGGTCCAGTTTCTGTTTTCTGGACCTGCCTGTTTTGGCAGATACAGGTATTTTAATGTGTTTCCATTGTCTTCATGGCCTACAGAAAGAACCATTTGACAGGTGCTGGCAATAAAGCATGACTCCAAGAGGTCACTTAGTCTCTGGACTAATGTAGTTCACTGCAAAACCTGCAAACTGTACTAGTGAAACAGGGCCAGAGAATGACGTGCTGTCACTTGCACACAGTCGTTTTAATACTAGTTTGAACTCTTTTGCCATTTGGTTGTTACTTGCCCATGTGACACAGTAAGAAATCAATTCTTCACTGGCCACAATTAGGGTTTATATGAAGTAAGAACTTCAGGTTTATTTCCAAAATTCCTATAAATTGTCTGGCCACAAGTCTATTGGAAATATGAATATGGAAATAACTTTATCTATGAAAGGTGCAAAAGAAATTATGTTTATCTAAAATAGCCACTCACCCAAATGCATATCACATTCAGAATTACATGAAACTGTAGGTGTTATTTTGAACTATGTATCAGCTGTTAGAGAAATTTCTTTATTGTTATCCAGACCATATGCATAGACATTTCCCACCATCAGCGGAGCAAACAAAGCTGAGGACTGTATCAGAGATGGAGCTGCACAAAACCTGTCAGATGAGTGACCAAGAAGGAAGCCCTTCTGCTGAGGAACATCTGAATCAATCATTCAACAAATACAGGTTAAAATGATCAGTGTCATAATGTCTTTAATAATAATAATATTTCCTGTCACATAGTTTTCATATAAGTGTATACACTACTGATGCTTTCAAGAAGTTTTAATTTGCATCTGATTTTACTTGGCTTTTTTAAACTATGATTCTGTTTTGTATAATGAACATCTTTTGATACTTCTAAATGGTGGGGGATCTGTTCTTTACTACAGGTATTCAGTAATGATGTAATGCATTGATGACACAGCAAGTTTTCAGTGGTCAAGGGAACACTGAATGAAAGTGTTCTAAGCACTGTACATGCTTAGAAGTGCATTTTACACGTAAGCTTGCTTGGAATGTGAGAGACAACATAAGTTAGTATCACAGTTCATGTTACTGAGGAAGACCTGTATAAGAACAGCATGTAACTGAAGCATGCTGGGATGCTGGGATTGAAGTCCCTGATTCAGAGATTTGAACATAAAAAGAGGACAGACACAAACAAAACTTTTTAAAGTCCTAAATTGCTGCATTTTATGTAGATAGTATTCAGTTCCGGCATTTGCAGTTGTGTGTTTGGAATCATGCTTTGCTTAAATCAATAAGGAATCTATCTGATAATGGACCAGAGATCTCAATAGCTTATCAGCTTTTAAGAAATGTGGTAGGTAATTTAAATATGTCCAGCTAAGAGAAACTTAGATTCTCAGAAAAATGCTTGAGAAGTAGCTAAAACCTGTACTGCTCTTTTGATGCATCAGTAGCATGTAAACATTAAATTATGAAGCCCTAATACCTTTGCATGTCTAGGTCAGTTTTGTTAAGTTTCAGCTAGGGAATGGATTACAGTAGCTTGTAGTAGTGTAGTAAAACTTAATGACTGTGAAGTGATTGAAAAAATTGTGGTCATAAGAGGTTAAGTTCATCTTGAGTAGCAGTGAAACATGAAAGGGTAATAGAAGACGTGAAGACTCTTGATGTCTTTTTGTATTGTACAAAATTTGTACAGTTTGGGCTGATCGATACCCGCAAGTAATGAAATCCCAGTCAGAACTCCTTTCTCCATGTACATTCACAAGAATTCCATGAGACTGGCAGTCATTCATAAGCTAAGTATGTGCCGTTGGGATTTAAATAGATTAAATCTATAGCACTGGTCCTGCAACATCGTAAGACAATTTACTTACAAAACCAAAACAATTAAGAAGTGTCTGCAGCTAAAGAATCACATCACAAAGTAGGAGACAAATATGAAAGCTCTCCTGAAGCCAGTTTATGCTGCAAAAACTTGATAGTTCTAAAAAAATCAACTGGAATAAAACAGTATCACAGTATTTGCAGTTAGGCAGTCTCACTATAAGATCATTCTATATGTTCCATATGGTAACAAAGCATATGGTGTGTCAGTCCTACATATATGCTGGAAGAGGAAAAAAAGATACTGGAGCTATCTTTTCCCTGCAGTGTATCAGTGTTAACTGTAGAAGCTGATATAGGCCCAGAAATCACACAACTAGAAAGGAATATTTATCACTACTGGAAACAAAGAACTCAATGAGAAGGCAAATGTAATAGACTGCACTTTTCTTCCAATACCAGTGTCCTAGGACAAAAATATACCTTGACACCAGGTTAAAATAGTGCTAATCTTTCCACAACTTCTGTTGTATGCTGACACTTGCCTTCTCCATCCGTAGAGAAAAAATATAATAGGTTACTGGCTTTTCATAATTTAAGTGCCACTCTTATGTCAAACACCAGAAAGAAAATTTTACACAACACAGTATTTGTAGAGAAGAAAGTCTCAAGTGCTTGTTACAAATGAGGACCCCACTTTCAAAGAAAACAGTATAGCTGGAAGCAAAGCAAATGTGCCAACAGCATGTATCTTGCATAAATTCACGTTACAAACCACAGTTGCAGGGACCCTATCAACAAGGCAACTAGAGACAGAAAGAGCCATCCATAAATACAGCAGTGCACACAGCATGCATGAATGCAACTAGAAATATGTAGCAGTAATTAGAAGAGATGAGCATGAAGAGAAAAACAAAAATAGTGTCATTGCCCTTCTCCCAGTATTTAAAAATATTCTCAGTCATTGTAGAGTACTTTTCCCAATGATAGAAAAATGTCAGACACATAGACACTCTAAGGACAAGAACTTCTTGTCTCTGAAATAAATGACAAAATTCCAGATGATGTTAGTGGGAGCAGCACTGTGAGATGGAGTACTTTGATAATATAGATAGTAACAGATGTTACACAATTTCATAGCAATTGTAAAGCTCTATTTTTATGTTTATACAAGTTACCAGTGTCTTATCACTGCTGAATAGATGGTACATATGATTACTTTACATGTCTGGAAGAGCAAAATCATCTCAGTTGTAAACACTAAGAAGATTCTGTTAGTTAAAGAGTCAACCAACTATAGCCATTAAATAGTTCAGTCATTAAAGCACCTTGGGCAAAAAGAAAACAAAATTAAAGATGCAAATGTGTGGATTCACACTTGATGTTTTATTTAAAGGTGAGAGCCCTAATAAGGATACCCTGCTCTGCATTCACGATTTCCCCTCTTGAGACAGCTCCAGCATTTCTGATGAATACAGTAAAAATGTGATTTTAACACAAGTGAAACTGAGAAAGTTTGGGGTTTGCATATTGCAATTTGGTCTAGGACTTCACAGGGATACCCTCACAAAGATGCCATGCAGAAATAACATATTGCATGTCTTCTGCAAATCAGTGTTAAGGATATGTTCTTGGTCTGGTTTGGGATCAGAAAACTGGTTCTGTTAATTATCTTCTTTGTACCTTCTTTCCCAAACACCCTCTCCAAAAAGGACAGTCTTTATTACACAAGTTGAGGGAATTATAGGTTGGGTCAGTAATTGCCTGAATATGACTTCAAATTAATTAGTACTGCTTTCAGCACTTGGGGTTTTTTGTTACTTCCCTTTATCTCTCAAGCATCACTGAAGATTTGATGCTGGCCCTATGAAAATCATGCAGATGACATAAAAGAAAATAGTTAATTATTTTTGTCAGGCTTTCTGTTTGTTTTTTTTCTCCAACAAGTTTTTATTCTGTTATTGATTGAGAACTAAAATGCTGAAGCAGACAGTTCTCAGTAACATTAATAGTACATATCTGTGTTACTTTCCAATGTATTAAAAAAAGATTGTGTCACAATGTCTGCCAAATATATTATCAGAATAAGTAATATCCAAACTGTGAAAATGCAATACCATTTTTGCAGTTGTTGTAACAAGCCACTTTTTTCCACACTGCAATCAAGAGATTTTTGCACACAGCTTTTCCATTTTCATGTAAATAGATTATGTTTGTGTGTATACATGCTTTACAGTTCAAGTAATTAATTTGAATTTGAAGTTAGCTTTATGGATTTCCCACTGATGATTGAATCCTGATATGGCTCAGTTCTACTGAATAGGATATACCTTTATGAATCTTTTGGAATTGTGCTTTACAGCTCTTAAATAAATCAGTTTTCAGCATTTGAAATTCAACATTTTGCACTGGGAAAAAAAGCTCAAGGGTGGCAAAATTTCACTGCTGATTATCAGTCCTGTGGGAAAGGAAACAGTCACCACTATACTTTAGATAATAAAAAATGATGTGTACAAATCATGTAAACAGCATTTATTCAGGAAGAAATGAGAGCCAGCAGATTTTTAGAATTTATTTGGACTGCCATATATTGGCATCTTACACCTCTAAACATGATTATTAGTTTAGGAATTAGAATTTTTATATCATTTTGGCATGCATTTTGTGTATTAGAAATTTGGTAAGAGCACAGGAAGAATTGTCCAAAAAATTAAGTGCATGTCTTAATCTCAGCACTTTTGAGGACAAAGACCCAATTATCTGACAAGGCACAGTAGTCTAGCAGTCACAAAAGAATTACTTGTATTTTACTGTAAGATAGCAATTTGGTGCTTCTAAATGTAAACTTCTATATAACTTCTTGCTATTTCATCATATAAACATTAGATTATCTGTACTGTATGTTAGGCTGAAAAGCTTATGGTCTGGTTAAGTAACTACAACATTTTGTTTTCTAACAATTAAAAAAACCCAAGTTACAAAAAGTAAATTCACACCGAGACTGGATGATTGAGAAGATGTTACAGTATCAGGCTTACTGAATTACTGTAGTAAATTGGCCTTTTCTCATTTTCCATGCCATTTGTATATAGCTTAGAACTCCCTTAAAGTTTTTGCTTTAGAGACAGAACTAACTTTTCTTTGCAATAAATACTCAGTAATTGACAAAAAAAAAACCAAACCAAAAAACAAAACAACCCAAATCTCAAAAAAAGCACTGCTGGATTTAAAACTGTAAAGACGTCTTTTTAGTATCTTCTGTCTTCAAATAAAAATCACAGGATTCAAAAAGAAGGAGGTGTCTGAGAAGGAGGTGCACAAGCCAGGGCAATAAGTAGCTTTGTTATATTTAGATTTGCAAGGTTATCCAGTAAGTTACATATCTATTAAAAGTAGAAGGATGGTCTACACCATAACAATACTAAAATCAAGCAACAACTACGCAGCATTTGACAGTTAATACTGAAAACTTAAGGTAGCAGATTCAATTTAGCCACTAGATGGTACTACATCACAGTTGTTAAAAAATACCTTGGCTACTTATCTGAAGTTATTGCTGTGAATGATTGTTCAGAATTGTAACAATATCATAACATTTGGTAGTGATGATCCACTTGCTCAGTTTTCCTGGATAAGAGTCACACACACACAAATATAAAACATACATTTATCTAACCACATGAAGGTGTATATGTAATATATGACAGGCAAAGGCCATAGGGCTGGACTGCATAAAGAAAAAGCTCGCTTTCAAGACGACTTCAGTAAATGCAGAATCTTGTCAGAAAATGCACAATTCCACTGCTGGGAAATGCCAGATACCCCTTCCTTCCTGACCAGTGTGTCAGGCACAGAACCAGAAGTCACAGATCAGGTTGGTATGCAGCATCCCATTGCAAGAGACAAAGCATAGTACAGTATTGCAAAGGATTCTTATGCATGAAGTCTGAAATAAGGGACCGCACAGCTCTGTAACAGCCTGTAGATCCACGCTGAATACCACATTCCCCAGCACCATAATTGTGCCTCCTCTCAATCTTTCAACCATGTGAGCACAGTGACAATACAGAGAGAATTCATCAGTGGAATTCTGCAGCAGATTGATTCTTATTAACAAAATTAAAAATTGATTAGAAAAAGGTCTTAGCAGTGAGGTGGAAAAGTTTGCTGAGGATACACATTTACTCAATGTAGGAAGTGTGAGAGTTGAATGCATAGAACTGTAGATGGGCCTTAAGACTAAGTGACTGGGTAACAAAATGGCAAAGGAAATTTAGTGTAGAAAAATGTGAAATGATGTACATGGGCAAAAATGTTCTTGGCTTTATTAATAAATGATGAGCTCTGAGCTCCCTGTTACCACTCAGAAGTGAAGTTTGGGATTGTGATAGACAATTTTATAAAAAAACATTAACTCAGTGCATGGCAGCAGTCCAAAAATTCAAATGTTTGGAATTGGTAGGAAAGGAAAGAAGATCAAAACAGGACATATAATTATGCCAGTCTATAATGGCACAGTTGCTCACATCTGGAACACTGTGTGCTGTTCTGGTGCTTGCATCTTGAAAATGTTACCTTAGAACTCAAAAAAAGTTCAGAGAAAGACAACAATGATCAGATGCATGGGACAGAGTGGTTTCCATAGGGAATATAATCCAGCAGGCTGGAATTCTTTATTCTGGAAAAGAAACAGTTTATGGAAGGAGATGAAAACTTAAAAAAGGAGAAGGTGAGAATTAAAGGATCGGATATGCTTCTAAAGGGCATCCAAGAAGCTATTAACAGGGGAAGTTTAGATTGGATATAAGGAAGAAATTCTATACCGTTAGGGTGGTGAGGCACTGGAATGGGTTGCCCAGGGAGGTTGTGAATGCTCCATCCTTGGCGGTGTTCAAGGCCAGGTTGGATGAGGCCTTGGGTGACATGGTTTAGTGGGAGGTGTCCCTGCCAGGGGAGGCAACCAGGGGGGTTGGAACTAAATGATCTTAAGGTCCTTTCCAACCCTAGCTATTCTATGATTCTATTAAGTCCTGCCTAACTGTGCTTTGTTCAGTGACATAAAAGTATAGGAAAACAGAAAATGGCTTCATAGTGGGTTGGATCCTCTTTGTCAGGCTTCCCTATCTTCTTGGTGTGGTGAAAAGCCAGGCCAGGCTGGCAATGTCAGTAAGACAAGGAGGTCCTCCATATTAGAAGGTCCTTAGATGTGCCACTACTCCTTCATTTCTTGTTAGTGAGTAATATGTAAGATGAATGAAATCAACCAACCATTGAACAGACAGTTCAGAGTAACCAGAGGCTCCCTCTAAAGACAGAAATGAGGGCCACTGTACTTTTAGAACATTTATGAGGATGCACCAGCTAGCACTTTACAGAAACCACACTTCTAAATCCTAGTAAATACAGTAAGTCCATGCTGTGTCAGGCAGGATTGTCATGTTTCTGTGATTCATTAACATTTTAATATTTAAACAAATGTGTAGGGAATCCAAAATATTCCAATTTCTAATGAGATGTCTTGAACTATGAACAGGAAATATCATCACTGAAATCCAGACATGACAGACTTAAAACATAACTAATTTCTTACCTATAATCATCTTTACACTACTGATGTAGTGTAACTCTCGTGTAAAAATGTGAAGCAGCATTCCAGTCAATCCTCAGTGCTGCCAGTGCTATGCAGTATTTGTAAAAAGTAGGACTGATTGTACCCCATATTCTCTACAGAGAAATTCTCTGTGCAAATCAATTCCCTTTATTCTGAAAGTAGGCTCACAGGTTTAAATGATACTACTCTTACTCCTCCCAGCTCCCGAACTCCAGTGTTTTGACTGAGGAAAAAAGTTGGGAGGATAGGTGTTTCTGTAAAATAGCAACTAGAAAGGAAAAAGCAGGGCCTGGTGCTCTCATTTATTGTACTTTACATTTTCCTGCTTCCAAGGATTATTTAGAGAAGTAGTCCTCAAAAGGGCTTCTAAGGACATGCTTGGTATGGAAATTCAGAGCTCCTTCATGAATGGTCATGTTTTTGTCACCACCTGAATATTTCAGAATGGCATTGGAAACAGAAAACAAATCCTGCTCTCCTGATGAAATTTGCGTGGGAAGAATCTGTAAGAGAAAATTTTCATGGATTGTGCACCACATAGAGGATACTCTACAAGACAGGATGTATTCAGCCAATGCAATCAAGGATTGGGAAAAGCAGGAACAGCCATTTCTTGCCAACAATTATTGAGACAAAACCTTGACTGCTTCCTCCAAACATCTGCTACTCGGCATGCCCAAGTCGTTGCCAGTATTACTGCTGCAAGGGTGCCACCCCTAATTTTACATGTATTTTTAGTGCAAACATGGTTTGTACATTGAAGCTAATACAGCAGGTGATATGCATATGAGAAAGGTTTTATTCACATTATGTCTGATCCCAAATGTTTATTAAGCTTCAAGAGAATTAGGTTTTGACGAACAGATTGCACTATAGTGCTTCTTTACCACCTGATATTTTTCTGACATGCATCAGCAATAAAAATTAGCATCGACGTACCTAGGAATTACTACTAGTTAGCTTGCGGCTTTTGGTGTCACAGCAGTCATATCAAGCTCAATTCATCCAGTAGCATTGGCTTATTTGATAGGAAGCTGCTCATCTCAGTTTGGAACAGACAAACCATGGCTATAGTCAGCTGTAGGAAAAAAGTGTAAAAGAAAAATGAAGGCTGAGAAGAAAAAAAAAATAAAGATGTCAGAACAAGTGTCTTTCATAAGTAATTTTGGAGATTTCCATTTTAGAAATACCATAAAAAGTATTTTCTGTCTGTTATTCAGATTTCTTGCATTGTTGGCACATTAGCAGTTATTAGATACTGTAATTAATTGTATTTTAAGTATAGTACGCCATAGTAAAGACAAGACTGTATCTTTAGTAGCCTGCTCAGCTCAGGGTAATAACCTGCATTTTCATTTATATAAATTGTAACTTCTGTAAACTGCTATCTTTGCTACACAAAATGTAAAATATGACAAGTTCTATGATATTATAAATAACTAAAAGGCACTTCTGACTAAACCAGCAGTTGCTTATGTAAGCTAACTACACTTATACAGAATTTAATTCTTTTTTTCCATAAAGGATACCAACTGTGGTAACCATTACCATAGCAATGCATTATGCATGCTTCCTGACACGATATCCCATGTCTCAAAATATCCAGAACCCAGTTATCTACTCTTCTTGGATTCTGCTTGCAACAAAACCAGAAAAAGGATGCAGGTAGCTTTTGGCCTTGAAAACACTTTTTTTCTGATCTTTGAATTTCCCTAATTTCTGGCTTCTACAGTTAATTAGTGCAGCCTCTGACTACTCTAACTTATTTTTGGCTATTCTTGGCTAGGAATGCCCAAAAGGTTGTTCTTTGCGTCAGAAAGAGTCAGAGTACAGCAGTAATCCAGATAAATACCATACCCTGGGAGCTGTGATGGGGCTAGAATATGCATATTAAGCATCTTTTCACTATTCAGAGAGGCTTTTTGCATTACATATGTTTTTCACAGGTACACTTTGCATTGTTACAGTAGCCCAGATACAGACAAGGGGATTGGGCCTTACAGCTGCTTGTCCAGCCAGCCAGCCAACCAGTATTTTTGTCTTAAGATGATTCTTCCTTTCTGTAATGGTTTCCTCATATAAAAGTGAGGGGTTTTCAGTGAGGATTAATAAAATGGAAGTGTCAGTTTTGAGAAGAGGTATGTGTTAGAGGAGGTGGACTTAGTAGTATACACACTGTTACCATGTTGATCAGTCAGTTGGAATATGCATATAATCTTGCTATAACTTAATCTAGTTTTACATCAGCCCTTGAGTAAGAGATCATAACTAAATTACTGCATCTTAGTAAAAGCTTCTCATAAAAGCATTCTGTCTTAAGACTTAGCTGTACTTAGAAACATTACCTCTCTCTAGATTTTCATATTCTTTGCTACAGCTCCACCCCAAGAGCACTGAATCATAAAATTCCCATTAAAATATTTCTTCTAAGAGTGCTGTTGGCTTATGCTTTGCTTGCACACTGAGAAAAAAAGTTTATTGAATCTCATGTGATAACATCATTTAGACCTTTCTGTCATAGTAATACTTCCATAAAGACATATCTAAATTGTAAACACTTCTAGGTAGGAATACGTGTTTATCAGGCTCACCTGTGAACTCCAGGCACTGAAGTCATTCAAATAACACTAGCAGCAATACTACCACAAAATAGATACTCATGTTATGGGAGGCAAGAAATCATTGTTGGTTTTGCTGTCATTCACAATATATATTGTACCATGTTTTGGAAATATTTATGTTGGATATTGCATGAAAAGTCATGTGAATCTCAGCACAAAGTTTATAGAGTTGTTGCAGTGAAAGTATAGGTAGGTGTTTACAGTACAAGCTAATGATTTTTCAGGAGGCAGACAGCTGGATACACAATCACTTAAAGCAGCATTTCAGTCAATCAAATTACCCGGCTTTTTCTTTCCCCCCATCTTTTAAGAAATTATAAAAAATAAATAAGAAAGTCTACCATCCACAAATGTGGGAATAAAGTAAAGCATTAAATTTAGAATACCTTTTACATAAATATATTGACCCTGATGCACATTCTTCACTACACTTTTAAATGTAAGTGGAATGTTGAACAGACATACACAAAATCACAGTACAGACACTGCAATCTTCAGGATGTTTTAGAAAGCCAGAAGAAACTGACAAATGCAGACACAGGATTATGAATTGATTTTAGGAGGGATCAAATAATTTGCAACCACTGTTCAATCTCAGGATTCATGTAATGATTTTTGAGAAAGCTATACTTTAGCCTACATTGGCAATGCAACACTTGTACAGAAATGGCCCAAATAAATTTTCATGAAAAGATCAAAGAGATTATTATCTTCTACTTAAACATTTTTCTTTATGGTGTATATGTCACAGCCATATAAATGATCTTGCCTGCTTGGATTCAAGACAGTTTTTTTTTCACAATCAAGTCTTCCACATAGCTTATGTTTTAATGGTAAATATGGATGAAGATTTTTACATCCTGTTTAACCACCTTTAAGTAAGTATTTTGGAAAAAAGTTATAGGGTACTAACTTTCAAGTTCTGGTGTTTTATTAAGGAGGTTAGCATCACAAGTACTGCTAGTATTTTAAAAGTCTTACTTTACTGGTATCCTAACCATGATGGTTTTGTTCGTTGCTTTGTCTGATCACTTACAGACACAGTGATAACTGAGATGAATGGATTGCCTGCAAGTTAATTTGGCCTATTATCTTCATTATCTTTAATGGGAAGTACCACAGTACTTGCCAGTAATACAGAAAGCTCAGTAAAAAACGATGATTGGTGGTCTATAGCAGCCAAAATATTAGGGTGCAGAAAGAATCTACTGAAAAAACTCTCTTTTGTAATACTGTTTACTGTTCTTTTTATCCCGGAAAAGAGGAAAATAAAAAAAATCAGTAAGAATAAAATTAAAAATATTAGGCAATATATATTATTGCTGTAATAAGCAAAGATATCTTTCTATCTAAGTTTGGAAAAGGGACCATTTGATTTAGACTAGACAGTAGGAAAAAGCAAATGGTAAGTAATAGAGGATATGAAGTGAACTTTTAGAGACGTTGTATCAAGAATCCCTTTCTACTTTTTGTCCCCAGACAAGAAAAAAATAGAGTTTGAAAGGATAGAGAACAGAGCAATTAAGTATTATTTTTAGTTATTTTATCAAAATCGTAAGTAATCTGCAGAATTCATTTCCACCAGACATGATCAAAATCATTAATGGATAAAAGGAGTAAAATAAAAATACTGGTTGAACATTTCAGTATGTTTCTTAAATGTATAATGTCCTTAGAAAGCACTGAAGTGATTTTGCATAGAAAATAAAAATACTTTGACTTTTTACCACATTATATTTCCAAATAATATAGTAAGGTTTAAATTAGTTATTTAATGTTAAAAATTAAACACTTTTTGCCATAGCATTACTGATTTTTTTATTTTTTTTTTTAATGATTTAAATACCAGAGAATATCTTAAATATGTTTTCTGATAGATCTAGGGCAGCAAATCCCTTCTGGACATTTATCTCTGAAATTACATTGAAAGGAATAAACAGCTGTCGGGAATATAAATGCTAACTCATCAGAATGCTGACTCAGTGCTGTAGGAATCAGAATAGGTTCATATACTGCAGAGATAACATGTCATATACCAACTAGTCATATTTTTAAGTTGGACAGCCATAAAACCAGTTGACTAAAGTGCTGAAACAAAAGGAGGAAGTAGAAATCAAATTATCAACAGGGAAAATTTTAAGGTCCTTGTAAAGACCTGCCATATGACCAAAAAAATTGTCAGGATTTGTTAATCTGTCACCTTCAGTGGTAACAAACCTACTGTTTAACAAGGATTATCTCTTGAATTAAATTTCCACTTCTGCTCTCCTGGCAATTAAAAGAATTTGTTAATTTTGTGGAAGCAGGATTTAGCAAGGAATGAACTGGACAATCATTCTGCAATGCCATATTTATGCTGTTTCATTAGAGACATTGGTCCAATTTTGTGACTAAATATGAGCTGAATGACTTTTTGCACTAAGCTAAGAGCTGAAAGTTGTTGCAGAAGAAAATTATATAGTATTTTGCTAAAATATCTGATGTTCTGCCAAGAGATGTGAGAAGGATTTTTTTGTTTGTTTGTTTGTTTTGAGTGAGTTTGTTCTAGTAATGAATCCTCTTAGGAATAGAAGTGCTATATAGACATTATTTCAGGACTTTTTATCCACACTATATTTATCTTTGATACCTTGGGTCAACTATTTTGACTTCAGTTGAAGCTCTCTGCACTCTATAGCGAAGATTTTGGCTCAGTCTGGAGTTTTGTCCAAGCAAGAAATGACCTGGATTAATAGCTCACTGTATATTTTTTTTCTGGTACAAATTACATTACATTTAATGCACTTCTTGCTTAATGTTCTAAAATTGTATGTACATATGAATGTATGTGTATATTCCTATATCCATTTCTACAACTGCTGATTTTCCCTTTCATATTTCTTTAGTGATCTGCACCTAACTCTTGTGCCAGACACATCACTTACAGAATTCAACTTATATCGTATAAAAGGATAAGTGCCTAGTCCTTTGGATATACACTCTGCCATAGGTTGTGCAGAAATGCTGCAAAGGAATAATTTGCTTTTCAAAAGTATGACCCTGGGCATTACTCAGCAATGATGGCTGTCAAAGAGAAGGAGCAAAGGACAGGAAGAAAATTTCTTTTGAAAGATGACATTAAAGCTGAAGAGTCTTTCCGCTGGAAAATATCCCACCCCTCTGCCAAAAGAGAATCTAAAAGCAGAAAATCTTAAGCACTTCATATAATGAAGTTTTTCTAAAGATAAATGATGATAGAATACAGGTTTATTACTTAAAGAAATAAAAATATTCATAAAGACATGCTAAAGCATAGAAGCATGAACTTCCATTTTCAGTTTTGTAACCTCAAGCTTAATTCCTTTATTCATTTCAACTCTTCGAGCAATCAAGATTTCTCAAGCCAGAATCCTTTCAGGCAACAGAATTTCTCTGCAGAAAGATGCCCTGATCCTGTGGCATCTTTGTCACGTTGAAGTTATGCAGTTTCACCAGGGAGCCCCAGGTTGTGCAAAATCCAATCTACAGGCATTGTTTTATTGCCCTAGGTAAAGTAGTCTTGTTTCATAAACTGATTGAAATTTTCCATGTACTGGCATGTTAGGCCTTCTGGTTCCAAATCATCCAGCTGTTACTAATTTGTTATGTAGCTAGTATCTCTTTATGCTGTATGATGTATGAGCAGCCAACTTTTCTGTGTATTTTTATACATCAACATGCTTAATAACCTATAACATTGTAAAATATTCATGCAGATGTTGCTGAACAAAGACTGCAACTTGGCCCTACTTAAGGCTTATCATAGCTTACTGCTTTTCATTTGAGAAATCACTTAGTTGAGCATATTTCTGTATTTAGTCCTTGGACATATTTTGCTTGTTAAGAATGTGTGAAGTGACTTTTAGTTATGTCAGGGTCTGACTGGAGAAAACCCCAGTGTTCAGACCCATATCATTCATGATCCCAAGAGTGAAATTAAGATGCAAACAAGGTCAAGTACTATAATCAATCCGTTGGTTTATTACAAAAGACAATTATTATAAAAAAGGAAATTATTATGAAAAAGAGGATAGCGATAGGACAGAGCAGAAAAAGGAGAGAAATGAAGCAAGAATTCGGGGTGCAGAGAGAGAGAGAGATAGATAGCCACCACTGTGGATCCAGTGGTGTCCCGGGGATCTGTTATTGTCATCAGAAGTGGTGGGAGTCCTCCAGGGTCCATAGCTGGAGCAGAGTGTCCCCAAGAGTCTGTAGTAGTCATCAGAGGTCAGTGTCTTCATGGAGGCGTCCTTCTGGAATTGCTCTCTTGAAGGTGCCCTCATGGAGGTATCCTTCATGGGTAGTCTTCATGGCAACGTCTCTTTTTCCCCGTTTTTTAATGAGTTGGGGGAACTACCTATGTTCTTAACATCACGCATTACATGTTCCTGGTGGACCAGTTTCACTGGTCTTGCAGCAAACTCTTCAACTGCATGTCTGCAGCAATTCTGGGGATAATGGAGAGCAATTCCTCACACCAGTCTTCGAGGTAATGGACCATAGAGTCTTATCTCAGCTCTTCCCACCCATCTCTCAGGCAATGGATAGTGGGAGTCCCAGGTCAGCTCCTCACACCCTTCTCCCAGGCAATGGACAGTAGGAGTCCCAGGTCAGCTCCTCACACCCTTCTCCCAGGCAATGGACAGTGGGAGTCCCAGTTCAGCTCCTCACACCCTTCTCCCAGGCAATGGACAGTGGGAGTCCCAGGTCAGCTCCTCACACCCTTCTCCCAGGCAATGGACAGTGGGAGTCCCAGTTCAGCTCCTCACACCCTTCTCCCAGGCAATGGATGTTGGAGTCTTATTTCAACTCCTCCCACCCATCTCTGAGACAATGGATTGGTGGGATTCCATCTCAGCTTCTTATACCAATCTTTGAAACAATGGCCAGTGGAGTCTGATTTCAGATCAGTCTCTCACAAGTTACTTTAAAATAGCTACCATAATTTAAACTTTTGAGTTGTGGTTAACGTATTTTGTCTCTTCATTAAAAATAATAAAAAAAAGCTGAATCTCCCTCTATATTATTTGATTTTCCTTTTTTCTTCCAATGATCTTACATGAGCAAAATAAAAAGAGCTTTTTCTTATTATACTCCTAGATAAAATGTCCTTGATCTTGCCTCCTAAAGTTCCTGGCTTATGAAAGATTCCGTGGTTTGGAAAGATAGTTGCCTTGCCCAGACTTTCACATCTGGGATGAATATCAGCACAGACAGAAAGAGTCTGGAGCAATTTAACCTACCTCACTTTAATTCCGATTTCTGTTGAACAGCCTTCTTCAGCTTTTCTACTTCCAAATTAGCTTAGGATTTCTTATGCCATAGTTCTAATCCTTCTAGTTAGGGACATGTTACCCAGTGGCAGCCCCAGGACAAGATCTGCACCTTAGCCACATACATTCTCTCTGCAGAATTCAGAGAACATTATGGGCTTATATTGTTTATTTTGCATTAGCAACTTCATTTTCATTGCTTTTTTTAACTGTAGATGGGATAGTGGATTATTTCTGAAATGGCATTTTTACTTTGAGCAGTCCTGCCAAATAGAACTTCATTTATCCAGAACTGGCCCATAGCTTCTGATTCTGTGATTTAGCTTTCTGGTTTCTATTAGCAATAAGCTTTGGATTTGCTACTGGTCCCAGTGAGACTTTGAAAGACTTCTCAGAGCTCTGATAGGATTACACAATTCTCTTCCACCTTTCCTCCTGCTCCTTAATTTACCTCTTGCAGTCATGAAAGTATAGGAGTTTTATGAATTTTCCAGGTTTCCTAAACCTGTTGTGAACTTTTTGTCCTGAATTTCACACTGTATATCTCAAGTTTGTTCCCTACCCCTTTGGTAATCGAGTCTTTCCTGGGAACACTTGCCTTGGAGAATTTCATCCTGCTCAACAGCAGTTAATGACCGTGTCTAGTCTCAGCTTCTGTCGTTTCTGTTTGGGACTCTGGAGTATGCAGTAATGAAGCCTGATTAAGTATGGTTGGAGCAATGTGATATTTCTGTATGATAAAAATAATGATTGAGCATCATTATTTGGGATCAGTTCATCAAATACTTCATGTGGCTTATCTCCTTCCTTCTTTAAAAGCGACTTGTCTTTAAATCCAGTGAGTCTTTTAAAAAGAAAATAGGGTTGATTCTCACCTAAGGTCTAACACTATATTTTTTGTGATAGCTGTCTTTATAACCAGCGAACAAAGCTCCATTTTAAAACAATGTAAACTGTCTAAGTAACAGGAATTTTAAGAGTGCCAGTGCTGCAGGATAATAAAAACCTGGCACAGAGATATTGCTGTCAGGGAGAAATGTTAGGTTGTTGCATTAACTTATAACAATAGATTAATTAATCAGTTTGCTTGCTTTTATTTGCTGTGAACTTGGAAGACTATGATTAAGTGTTCTGTTGCTGGCCAGGTTGATGGTTTTGTTTTTGTCTTATTTGCTCATATGGTTATTTTCCTTTTGCTGGTACAATCCCCATTCTATTCTTAGGTCTCCATAGACATCTCCCTGTAAGTGTTACACTTAGGGTAAAGAACAGTGTCAGAATAGCCACAGACTCCCTTGGGAGGCATTTGATCATTCTTTTTATCTGGATCACTTAAAATCTTCAAAGACCAGATGTACCTGGGTATTAATGCTCTTTCAGAACCATATGTTTCCCTTCTGCATAAAACCCATGTAAGGGGGACGCTTACATAAAAATCTTGCTGCAAATTATTGCTGCATGCTCCTTCTGTAAGGGATAAAGGATAAGGAACAAGCAGGAACACATTATTTTAATCAACCCATGAAAGACATAAGAAATCCTATAGGATATTTAAGCATGGCTAGATCTTTTCCTTCCTCCATCACTCTCTCAAAGTAATGGTAAATACTGCCTGCAAATAACCCCTTGTCTATTCAGCTAAGTAGAAATACAGGCAGCTCTTTTAGAACTAGGCACAGTTGGGTTTGCTTGATGATGTTACAGAACTGAGAATGTTACATATTATACTATCTGTTGCTAAACACAGCATACGGACACATGATGGTAACCTGATAAAGGAAAACTGGATTATATACCCATCTATCCCACTTTGTGACATTTGAAACATATTCTAAATATGACTTTTGTCCGTTGCCTTTCTCTATGCAGCAAATTGCCATCATTATTAGTAAAGCCATTGAAAAATAGAGGCAATATGCAGCAGGCCAGCACAGGGGGATAATTTACATTCAATTTTGAAGTTGTTTTATCTGCTGGGTTTGTTCTTCCCTTTAATATTGTTCTATTCTTTATGTGAGTTTCCATATAACTTTACCAATAGCTATTGCTATTGGTAAATATGTAAGAGGTATGCGTATTCCTTCTGCAAACATTTGTGAAAAAAGGAAAAATACCATTATAAACCACCTGTAAACCTTGTTCATAAAAACAGATCTCAATTATGTGTCTTTCCGTTAATTATTCATAAGAGTATGGAAAATAGGCATGTGCAAGTGAGGCGATGAAACTCTTATCTGGGTTGACAAAGGTACATAAAAATAGGTATCAGTAACTAACAGTGTCTGGTAAGTACAGTGAAGTTATAGAATGAAGGAATAATATCTGTGGAGGACTGAATTTGCTTTTTCTGGTGGTTGGCTATATGTCAAATGCACAGCACAATTTATGAGTAACTTCAGTACTCCTGGCAAATGAATAGGAGACAACATTGTCACTCTGTGTAAGTGACAGAAGATGAATTTTGTGGTTTCTAGAACAGTTCGAACAGACTGCAAGGAAAAATTTAGCTTATGATACTGGAGGGGGAAGCAGAATAAAAGCTAGCAACAAACTCTCTGAAAATGCTTCTGGACAATTCTATCCCACTGCTATGCTGGAAGATTTTAATTTGTGTGCTTTCCACCCATTGGGAATCACTGGGATCAAAGTTGTGTAAATCAGTTGAAAGTTATATTCTGGTAGAATAGCACTACATTGTAAAAATTTACAGAAGTTGGTG
Organism: Psittacula echo; assembly: GCF_963264785.1. NCBI lineage: Eukaryota > Metazoa > Chordata > Aves > Psittaciformes > Psittacidae > Psittacula > Psittacula echo. The sequence goes on along the minus strand of NC_137741.1, from coordinate 6,919,930 downwards.
GGAACTGAAGGTATTTAGTACATCATGCAATTACATAAAAACTGGAGCACAGTGCTAAGACAGGGATTCTTTTGAGAAGTTGCAGTAGAAGATATAATTTAAAAATAACACGATGTGTTCACATGAAAGTACAGGAAGGCAAGAACAGAGACTTTCCGTTCTGTTCACAGTGTGGGTACCACAGTCGTAACATCTCATAAATGCCCAAGACAGATGGTATGTATGTTCTTTGAATAATAAGATAGCAAGAAACTTATCTATTGAAATGAGTGACTCCAATACAGTGTGACCCACCTTAATCTTTGGCTTCAGGTTCACAGGAAACTTTCCCTCTGAACAGTTGCGGAGCTTGTGATTTATTGTTGCTGTCACAATGATGTGCACAGATCACCAGAATGTTTTGCAGTGAGTACTTGCAAGTGTTGGCATTTTTTCTTTGTTCCTACAAACACTATGTCTTCTGTCTTCTATTGAGATCCGTGAGCTTTCTTTTAGTGTCTGTGCTGCAAAAGGGCATCTCCAGCCACTGTGAAGTCACTCACAAGTGGAACTTCATCACTTTTGCCTACATCAGAAGATATGAAGCTTGATTTCATTATTTCCATTTTAATCTTCACTGCTATTTGTTTTTCATAGCATAGCACAACACAAGACAAATCTTTTTTTTTTTTTTTTTTTTTTTTTTTTTTTTTGTGTCTGGTCACTGCTTTATTCATTTATTTGTTGCTAAGGTCCAGGCAAAGTTTTGGAGGAGGAATGTCACACTAGATGAGCGTGAAAAATCAGATGATTTTCTTCAGAGCAATGCTCTGAGCTTTTGTAGCATTTGTATCTTTCACTTGAGAGTGAGACCAGTGAATATGAACTCTAGCTGCTTGGACAGTTGACTTGAACATAAATGCAGTGGGTTTGAGAGTGCCCTTGCTCATTGTCCATTAAGCAATGGTCTTTTTTTGTGTGTTCTGGTTTTCAAATCTTAGTAGTGGTGCAGATGGTTCTGAGGAAGAATTTGCACTCCTGCAATAAAATGAACAGATTTGCAGAGATGTTTAGGGTTCAAGGAGAGATCTCCATTTATGGCTCCTTTAGTTAATCTACAAAGTTTTTCCTTTGCACATTACTGAGGAATTTTCACAGAATCAAAAAGTAGGGTTAACTGAAACTAAAATAATAAACCACCAGAGTTTAATTTTTGTTGCATCCTCTCTTGCTGCTTCAAAGACCAGAGAGCCAATGAATAGCTCCCAAAAAACCACAGTGCTGAGTAAGAACCAGTTTCATAACGGCTTAGGTGCTCTTTCTATGCAGATGTAGGTAAACTGCTTAGTTGGCAAGAGAGCAAGTGAGCTCTCAAACCTGCTAGTGTGTAATAAGGAAAAAAAGGTTGGGGGTTATACTGAGAGTAATTATACTGTAACTGTTAATGTGCTGTATGTTGGCTTTGTAGCAGTGCAGATCACAGCATGATAGATTTCAAGACAGATACTATCCAGGTCAGCTCCAGGAAAACACTCATTAGAAATATTGCTTCCAACACTCACCAAAACACATGGAATAGCCTATCCTACCAAACCCTTACATGGCGTAAAATAGCAACTTCACTGTGGCCTTGTTATTTTATGCCAGCTGAGTACACCTGGCCTTAACAGGGTCTTGCTTTCTTTTTGGATGCACCAAACAAAAATGTTAAATAAGAAGAAGCAAATAAAGGGCAAGGACAGAGAGTGTATTAAAATATACCTTCATTTCATATATTTTGCTAATTCATTTTTGGAACATGTTAGGAAGCAGAAATACATCAGTATTAGAGACCACTAATGTGATGACCAATTTTAAGGTAGGTGAATAAAATCTTGTAGAACAGTACTGTACATGTGTCAGTTGTTTTAATGTCTAAAAACAACTAAGAGAAGCTGAATTGATCAGAAAAATGCTACATAAACTGAAGGTGATTTAAGTCTACTTACCTTATCGGCAAAATCTTAGTAGCGCATTATTTACCTTATTCTTTTCACTAAAACCAACTAACTAAAACACACCCCACTCAACAACGCAAACCTTTGTGCTCTGTGTTAAGGGAAGAATAGAAAGTTGTTTAATTATCCCCTTTTCCCTTTTGCTATTCATGTGTTTTAAGGCCCTCCAGGATCTAGGGCCTCATGCAATTTGATAACGTAACATCAGGAATGCCATAAAGGCAGTTTTATTTTTATACCAGGGCAATTAAAAAAGAACATTGGTCTACTCACAGCAAATCTGGAGCCAGATTACCTATGCCAAAGGTAGCAATAACTGCAGTGTATAAGAGAAGCTAGAATTGATTATGTCATCTCTGAAGCAGAGGACAGAAAATTGCTTATTTGTTACAAAAATGTGGTTTGTAGCAAGATCATTGATCTGCACATAAATTTTTATTGTTTATAAATAACCTACTAGAGTCTGGAAAAGTCTTGACACCAGTTGATAAAAGAAGATAAAAGTTGTAAGTCCCTTATGTAGTCAATGAACTAACTAAAACATGTTTGACGTTAAAAAAATACCGTATCTGGAATGAACAGATCTCTATTTCGTATTAGATGGTCTTGAAGGAAACTAAAATGTGGTTTATATGCTTTATTTCTATATTCCTGAAAGAATGTGATCCAGTTGCTGATTATTTTAAGGGCATATTTACTTTTGCCTTTTTTTTTTCCCCACATTGTTTTGTAAAAAATATTTTATATTAATTTGGACCAATATTTTCAAAGTTGAACAAGAACTTGGGATACCCTGTCAGACATAGAATATATTGTCTGAAGTTAGGCTCTCAGAAATTGAAACATCTTTTTAAACTTTGGTTCAAGAATTCCTTTAGGCTGATTTTTACCTCTCTTACATATATACACATATATTTTTATATCTATATATACCACACACACTAATGAGAGGGCTTCATCTCCCTGGAATGTTACAAATTCTATCTCTGCTGTTTTCTTAAAATTAAAAATTTAGTGACTAGAAGACTGGAGGTCTTAGAATCTTGCAGGTTCTTAACAGCACAAATAGGTTTTGTTCTTGAACAGAGTCATATTGGATTTTTTAAAACTTTACAGATGCAAACTGTAACCCACTACCATATTTTGAATCCAATCCAATGTCTCAATATAATAGGATACCATGGCACCAGGGTATGGCATAATGGAACCAAAAGCAAAATCCTAGGAACCAATCCTTCAACCTGTTGTGTTCAAGCTGATTATTTCACCAGGTGTAGTCCCAGATACACACAAAAGTAGTTCCCTGCAGGATCAAAGCTTTTGTTATTAGGTTTAGCTATAATTTTTGGTTAGCTTTTCATTTTGTAGTTCCTACCTGCTAGGCTTACTGTGTGTATCTTAAGTTTTATGATTTATCAGGATGTTACAAAAGACAGGTATATAGTAATAGTATATTCACTTGGGAAACAGACTGCAACCTGCACCAAAATTTCATGTAGGTTTCTCCACTGGAATTACAGGAATATTTGGTATATATTAATACTGATAAATATTGAGCACTTATAGGCTTAAAACCATAAATTATAATTTTATTCCCTTCATCCAGGCTGTAAAAGTCTTGTTTATCACTACTTTATTATTTATACTCATTGTTTTCATTGTATCTTTTATTCAGACAGGACAATGAAATAAGCAGCTTGCAGTCCTTTAGTTTTTTTCTGTTTATATTTACTTCCACTACACTGGCCCAGACAAGACAGACACTTGAGTACTACTAACCTTCTGGGTTTAATTTTTGATTAAAATTTTGTCAATCAAAAAAAAAAAAAAAAGGAATAAAATCAGGCTTAGTGTAATTTAAAAGAAAAAAGTGAATTAGCGTAAACAATATCCCTGTAATGAGCTCCATTAATGTTTTGTCTTCTTTTCACAGTAGATTATTCTATACTTGCCTCTAATTATAGTAAATCCTATTCCATTAATTTTCATTATACTGATAATCTGATCAAAATAGTGTAGCTTTAACAGTCATAGACGTTGTAATGACAACATCTTTCTTTCTGAAAGTAAAAAATGTTTTTCATATTTGTAGTAAGTGTGCAAATATACAACTAGACATATAGAACAGCCTTCAAATAGGATTCTGAACAATTTCAATACATTCATGAAATAACCAGCTAGCCTTCAGGCTTTATATCTCATGGATGTGGAAACATTCCTATCAACATTTATTTGAAGATTTTAATAAAGCTAAATAAGGGTCTGAATTACTACTAATATTAATTACTACTGCTAAAATGAGGCATGTATATACTTTTTGACGGGAGAAAGTCCTTAAATTTAAGTAATATTCTCTCTCATTTTGCTCTATTTATCATGATGTATATAGTTAACCATGCATAGAACTCACTATTCAACTAAAAACATGTAAAGGAAATACAACAAAGTAGTCTTTATAGACACTTGAGTACAGTATTACAAACTGATCCTCCTTACCAGTTTTTCACAGTGGTTATATAACACAAGAGCAACCACAACAGTTCAGTTATACATATTTTTTCTCAGCGTCAAATATTCTAAAATTTTGTTTTTCTGAATTCCACGCCCTTGCTTCAGGAACCACCACTGTCCCCTGCTTTTCATAATCTTCCCTTCTCTTTTAAATATTGTGTGCTTGGAGGCTTCCTCATCAGGCGTAACATTTAAAAATGAAAGCTATTAGCAACTTTACATCACAGAAGGACAGCAAGTTCTGGTCACACTTTACCTCAGAGTTACATATTCTCACAGTTCTAACAACACAGGGATAGCAAGACTAATTAATTAGATGTTTGTGTACTGAGATTGTGATGTGCTGCAGATGGCAATATATTTCTCAGAATCTTTTCTGGAAAGTGATGTTATTTATGCTTCTTCTTCTTTTGCATCTCACATTGAAATTGTATGCTTGGTGATTTCTTCCCTCCAGTAGTTTTCTACATGAATAAGCCGTATCAGAGAGCACTAATGGAATTCATGCATATGCTTTTTTCTTTTTTTTTTCTCTACATTAAGCTTATTTAATCCTATGAGAGGGTCATGCTTGTCAGGCATAATGTGATATTTGGATAATTTTGACTTAAGGTGGTTTTGGTGGGTGGTTTATTTTTTTTTGTTTGGTTTTTTTGGTGTGGTTCTTTTTTTAAGAGTAACATCTTAGAATTACAAGTTCGAAAGAAACGGGTAAATGTAAAAATACTGGCTGTTAGCAGTACAAGTCCACTTTGTTCTAGCCTGAATTCTTTACCTTAATAGTATTCTTATTTTTGCAGTAACCTAAAGCTTGATAGTCATAGTATAAAGCAGCTCTGCATCAGAACTGGCAAAACACCAGTAGCACTATTGGTACAGGAAGCCATTAATAAATAATCCTGAAAGCTGTGAAAGAGGGATACTTGCTTGCATGCATAGTCATGGATTACCAAGAAGAAAGTAAAGTCATTCTTTCTCTTCTGAGAAAACATGGTAAACATTCTTTCCTTCCAAAGCAAAATTACTTACCTCTTTTTATTTTGGGACCTCAAATGAATGACCAGGATGAACTGTTTCAGAAAATGCAAGTTAGTTCCAAATGACTCTGACAGTTTACTATCATACCCGCTTAGACACATAGTTTAACTAGGCTGTCAGGAAGACACTAAAGAATCGTGAAGAAATCTCCTTTTGCAGATGGTCAATTATGCAGTAAAGTGTGATAGGAAAATTCCTCCAAGAGTTTTTGTTTGGTTTTCATGATGGTACTGTATGTATCTTTATAGATCTTCAGGTCACATGGAGTTTATGGAAGAAACAATAATAGACCAGAAAAAGGTTTTGCATTATATGCAATAACTACATTAATGTGGATATAGAAAGCCCTAGTAGATGAGAAATAGTCACAGCATTGTGTATTGTAAATGCATAGATAGGAAACCCGCGAACACTTTTTTCTTACTTTTGAGAAAAGAGAAAATAAACCTAGAGTCACTGCATCTGACATACTTGTAGATTCTAAGGAACTCTTTGCCTTAGACCAGTGTAATCCCTTTCTTTTTCTTTTTGGAAAGAAAGTAGGAGATGTATGATGCTTACAGGACATTGAAATGGCAAGGTCTGTTTCAGTAGCTTTCTTGCCTGAAGGATCTGCATTAATGCTCTTGGTTAACATAAATCTTGATAAATATTATGATTATAACTGACTAACTGTACAAATTAACAGAATAAAACATTACTAACAACTACTGCAGAAAAAGAATCCTCTTTCCTAAACAGGAAGATTTAGATTAAATTAGAGATGGAAGTTAGTCATGCCATGTTTTAATGTCAGTGTCGTATCAGTCTCTGGAAGTCTCTGCCACTTTACCACTGAACCATGTAATAAAAAGTTCTCAAATCATATTAAATACCACAGAAACATAGAATATGACAAGTGTATTAAGATTTCTTTATGAATCATTGGATTAAAAGCCATCAAGGGGAACACATATATCCTAAATGAAATGTTAATTCTTCAGCATACACAGTAGCATGGTATTGGGAACTATGTGGAATGGACAACATAAAGTTATGAAAGGTCTCTGTTATATGCAGAGTAAAGCTAAAATTAAGACTATTCTAAAATGCAAATAAAAGATGCTATTTAATATGCCATAAAACAAGCAACAAGTTTATTTGTTTGCTTTAGTTTTAATACCATTTTGACAACCTAAAAATGAATGCAATCAAAGGCTTCAAATGTGTCATTAATGCCTAAACTACCCTCAAAGGTTGCTGATGTGGCCATTACAGTACTAAGAAAGATGCCATTTATTCTGGTAAGCTTTTTTTTTTTTTGCTTTTTGCCAGATAGTGTAGCCTATACAGGTTTGCTGAACAACATAAGCTACATGAGCAAAAAAACAGTATTTTTGCTGGTTCATCAGCACAGCTATGCCACCTAGAGGTGTGGTTTCTTTTTCCTCACATTCACTGAAGTAATTTAAGCATAGCCAAGACTTTTAAAAGTGCAGTTCTGTAAGGTTTCCTAAGAGTCTTTTGAGTCAGACCTAAGTATCTCCTTCTCCTGTGAACTCAGTCAAGACTGAGTGACACAGGTGAGAATTTGAAAAGGATGGCACCTAGCGACAACAGGCACGGCAGGGATGTGTTATGGGCTAATGATAAGGGAAGGCAAGATAAGGTTCTACAATCCCTGTTCTAGTGACAGGCTTACTGAAATCAAATCTTAAATCAGCAGAAGTAGATAATGCTCTAAAATCTTCTTTTGCACTACTGGGAATCTCATATACATTCTGACAATATTAAGACTGAAAAAAATGAGAGGCACAATTTAGGATGAAAATACAATTACACTCCCTTTTTAGCTTGTGATAGGGGCTTCTAATGTACAACTGCTTCAGTGGCATCCTCCAAGCTGCAGCCAGTCAGTCTCCCACTGCTGACAACAACCTACTCTCCACCTAAAAGTGTCAAGGCATGGGCCAAGAATAATTAGATTATATGCACTAGCATTAAACTCCACTATCACAGAGACCATCCATCTATCTTCTAGATACATCACTGTCCTAGTATAAATATACTATCATGAGTGAGGTTTGTCCCAGTCACACATCCATTCAAGTGCAGCAGTCATACATAATATTGTAACTTGTATTTATCTAAGAGATCAGTCTGTTCTGAGCCAAGTGCATTGGAAGGTCATTCTCAGGACAGGCTTCAGAAGAGGTAGACGTTTCATGGACTGTAGGCAGTAGAAAGACTATAGAGCTTGTTTTGAGGTAAAGTCTGCAGTGAAGTTACCTAAGTAAATAAAATTAAGAACTTAGTACCTTAATTTTCTCCTTGGTTTTACACTGAAAAAAAAACCCCTATGAAATAACTCTCTTAACCTGAAATAATCTTAGAGGAATCAAATTGTTTTTCAAAAGCATGCTAGGTTCAAAGAAATATAAGCATCTTTCAGCTTTCTGTAGTGAAGGAGAGTATCTTGTCAGACAGAGGAGTTTGCCTTGAGAAATATGATCAGGCTGCCTCTCTTGCAGAGATATCTACCATATAAATTTTGGACTTTGTTCAGCTAATGGGTCCACACAGGCCTCAGAGCTAACAGTGGGATGTCCAGATGCTTACCTTAATCTGGAAGCTGCTGATTGACTCCTGTTAAAAATAGGCTGTTCATCTGAAAGGCAAAAAAGACAGGGTATTCTTACTTTTTACACTATATAAAACACAAATGCTTCAAGTAAGATGTTCTGAAAGGTAATATATAATTGAGCAACACTAAAGAGAAACAAGAGATAATGCCAATTAGAATTAGAGGATAAAATGTCTTCATTAGTATCTGTTTTTGTCTCTGTAATGTCCATCAAGAAGTATGGAACATGATATATAAAATGTACAAAACAAGTTAATTTGTTAATATCAGATTAATAGAGTATAATTATTGAAAACTATAGAGCTACTTCTGAAATAACTGTAATTGTTTTGCAAATTTAAACAAATTTAGGAATTTCTATTGCATTAAGAACAGGAATCACATTCTAGGCTTTTAAAGAAGTTGAATAAAGATTTGAATATGCAGCCAGGCTCCATCGTAAGTCTTTATGCAAGGGACTGTTGGCAAATTTCTTAGATACTTAATTTCAGATACTTAGATACAAATTTCAGATACTTAAAATAAATTTATGTCCCAAACCTGCTACTGTAAAAATGAAAAGCAATGTTCTGGGACTTTCTCATACAGAGCCCTTTTTACAAGGTAAAGAATTCTAAAAGCATACCTGCTTCTTTCAGGTTTATCGGCTTCTCTTGTATCTTATCTATGAAATGCCTACCACTACAATCAGATTAAGACAAAATTTTTTTTTTTTCAATAATTTCTATATAAGAATAACTTGTATTTTTTTCTGACAGGTATAACATTCAAATTGAAATATGACATTCAAACTAACATAGCCACACCATTCTTTTAGTCCACATTTGCTACCATTTAAAGGTGAAAATGATTTTCTTGATAGGATTGCACAATTGTAAATGACTATTTCAATTACAATGTAGCTAGCATTCTACTAATGATGGTGAGAATAAAATCCAGCCCACACTTACTCTCTTATAACTTGTGTGGGCAAGCAGTGGTTTTTTTTCAGTCAGCTAATGATGACTACATACACAGAAGGATAAAGCAATGTGTGTTCATTTTACAGTTTTTAAGGCAAAGTAACATCCCTACAGGTTTTCAAACTGATTTGATGTTCTGTCTATGGAAGACATAGATTTTCCAGTATTATACTACTAATATTATTTAACTACAAAAATTAATTCCTCCTCCTTAACCTTCCTAATAATTTCCAGTTAACCACCCTTCATTGCTTTTAACGCTTGATCTCTCCAAAGACAAAGAACTCATTAAGAGTGTCTTGAGAGCTATAGATATACAGGCGCATACTGGGCACTTGAGTTCTTTTAAATTGTTAGTGACACAGAATTTCAGGACAGTTGTATACATCTGAGATTTCTTGGCTGAAAATGCAAAGCCATCCATCTCATTAACTACACTAATACAACTATTATGTTTCTAATTAAAATCTGTTGGGCTTATAAGCAATATATTTATCTTCTCTGCTTCCTGCATAATGAACAGGCCTAAGTAGAATGTAACCTAGTATAGTCTTGAGACATATATTACACACACACACACAAGACAATCACTGAAATACTCGTCTCTGAGCCATAAAGCATCAATGTTGTTCACAGCATTTTTCGTAGCTGACAGTGCCACCTTAGGACCTCAACTCTAGGCAAATATTGCATTTCATATTATTTACATTACAGCATCTTAATGAAAAATTGTCACTTCAGCATAGCTTTATTCATATCAGATACCTCCAGCCAAAGTATTTCCCACCACTATTGACCAATGTGTCTGCTAAGCGCTACCCTTCACTTCAGAACTATTTACACTGAGGAGCATCTCTGATTATATTGTACTGTAGTATTCAATTAATGCCAAAAGCACTTGTTCAACACCATGGTGTTGAATGTGAAACTTCAGAAGGAAGGCATAAAACAGATTAAAGGTGTAATAATAACTGAGTCACACCTAAGGCCACTACACAGTTACATGTTCAGCTATTTTTGCTTAGGTATCCAGAAGGTGGGCACCTTTTTAAAAACATGTAATACTTACATAAATACATGTAATACTTACTTAGCTTGACTTAATCACCATCTGATTTTCAAACTAACTATAGTTGCTTTCCTTACATTAAAATAATACGGGAAAAAAAGGTTGTTTCCTCTTCCTTGTGGCCTCACTAAGCTTTTCAGAGGCTTTTTTCCACATGCCCGAGCAGTGCTCGGGGAGGCGCAGAGGACAGTGCGCGGCGGGAGCCACCTCATACTCCTCCTTACCTGAAGAGGGCTTGGCGGGAACCGCTGGTACTGCTGTCACCCTGTCCCGCTTGCCCTGCCCCGCCCCGCCCCGCCCTGCACAGCGCCTAACCTCACCCTCGCCTTTGTTCTCTTCTCACCTCACCCTTACTCTCCTGCCCACCTTGGCCCACAGTGCCTCCACACGGCCGCCCCGGCAGGTGGTGAGGCATTTGCCTCCAAAGCTCGGTTACCGCTAGCCCACAACGGTCATTTTTAGCTGGGCAGGGGGAAGATAATTAAAATGGGGCTATTCTAGGCGCTAATGGGATTAGAGACGAAGGCAGCGAAGCGGCGGGGACAGGGCACTGCAGCGCGAGATCAGGGCTACGGCATGGCGCCCCTCTGATGGCGGGAGGGCAGAGCAGCAGCTGCGCCACATGGGCGGGAGCGGGATACCCCAGGTAACTGGGGAGGTGAGCAGGACGGGAGCACCCCTGGAACCGGGAGGGAGCAGAAACGGCGGGAAAGGCCTGCTTGCCCATGGGGAAAGGGGGGGGACGGCCCCGCCGGCTGCTCGGCCTGTGGGGCGAGTGGGTAGAGGGGGAGGCCGAGGCCCCTCCAAAGGCCTAGTGAGGGGAGAAGGATGCTGCGGGGAGACAGCCCAGGTGAGGAGGAACAAAACGGGGTGGGGTGGCCAGCGGCCTGGTCCGGGGCAGGTGCAGGGAGCATGACAGGGTGCAGAGAAGGGGGAGCCCACCGCAAGGCGGAGGCGCAACAATAAATCGGGGGGAAAAGCGCGAGGTGTGGGGCGCTGAGAAAGGGAGTGCGACAGCGGGAGGAGGAGAGGAGCGCGGGCCCGGGGGAGGGCAAAGCACGGCGGGAGGCGGAGGAGAGCGTCAGCTGGAGCAGGGATAGCGGGAGCGCGGCGGGAGGCGGAGGAGGAGAGCGTCAGCTGGGGGCAGAGATAGAGGGAGTGCGGCAGGAGGAGGAGGAGAGCGTGAGCCAGGGAAGGGGGGGGGGGCAGAGAGAGAGGGAGCGAGGCAGGAGGAGGAGGGGAACAAGCGCGACGCAGGGACGGCAGATGCCTGGAAATAAAAATTTGATGATTGCATGCAGCGGCTGGAGAGACTCTGTCGGTGGCGGCGGCGGGGACGAGGCAGGGACAGGGGGGGCGACGGCAAAATGAAGTATCAGAAATACCTGACTGTCTTACAGATGGCCATAGGGGTGACCGCCTCCAACAGGGGCAGTCTGATGCCCTTAAAGAGGAAGCTGTGGTGAGTAGGCACAAAAGGGGCTAGCGGCACTGCGGGCCGGGCGGGGAGCGCGGCGGGACGGCCGGGCGGGTCGTCGCGGGGGGTTCCCTCAGGCATGACGACCGCGTGAGGGGTGCCGGGCGAGAGCGGGCCTGCGGCTCCCGGCGGGCATCTCCGGGGCGGAAAGTGCCCGGTGAATTCGCCGCCCGTCTTGTAGAAAACGCCGGGTGGTGCCGGTGGAGCTGTCCGCGCCTCGCTTCGCTTCGCCCGCTCCCGGGCCCGTTGGAGCACACCCGGTGATTTGCGCGGCTGGAAGCACGGTTATCCTGAGGAATGACTCCTTCCCGGGGGTCACCGTACCCTTCCAGGGAGCTTGCGGTCGGGTGACTGTCGGAGCAGGGCTATGGAAGCCTCGGCTGCGGGGCGAGGGAGCGGGGTCTGCCGCCCGCCTGGCATCCCGAGTGTGGGCTCCTGCCCCGGGCCGCGCTCGGAGCCCAGCCCCGGCTTTTGCTGGCCTTAAAAAACGGGAAGACGGAGATACAAGTCTAGTAGGTTAGAGAGTGACACAGAGGCAGTACTGTTCATACATGATAATTTTTATTAAAAAAATTCCACGACTTGTTTCCACTGCTTCTGTGCTCGCTGATTGTGCGCTGAACTGATTGTTCTGGATGAATCAACAATATGCTATGGAAGATGTGTTAAAATATAATGGTGTAATGTGGGTGAGTAGGGCACCGACAAGCATATGGCACTGCAACACCCAGTCACTCATGGACTTGTAAAAGCCCACTGTTAGCTTGATTGAAGAAATGGGATGTGTGTGTGTCATCATCAGGACAATTGTAAGGAGGAAATACGTGAACTCATGAAGTGAGATTTTCTGGGAGGAAAACACTAAACAAATTTGTGCACTGAGAATTTTGTATCTGTAAAATATGAAAAGTGATGTTTAGGTGGCAATGGTCAAACAGTTTTCTTTCAATGTACTTTCATGTTCCTAGTGAAGGAAAGTAAAGTATCATAGAAGGCATGATAGGTAATTTTATTTACAAATAGGTAGTTCATAACCAGAAATATTATCATGTCAGCAGTTGTGACAAGAAAAGGCCTTACATGAGTTGTAGAATATAGGGTTTTTACACACCACTACCATTGTCAGCTAGCATAAACAATGTCAAGGAAATACATCACTTGAAGAAACAGAATGTGGAACTAATAAGCTTTTTGTCTTAATTTCCCAATCGCACTATTCCTTGTAGATGAGAACAAAATTTGGCAAATTTGTGCCTAACTGTAATGTACAAGATAAAATGTCTAAGACAAAAATATGTTGCCATACAGATAAGTTTTATTATATTTAATCAGACGTTTTTATAGTTTATTTGGTGGTTTGATTTTGATTATGTAAGTTACATAGTGTGCCATACCTATTTTATTCTCCCCAAATGCCACTCCTGTCTATGTGCAGCAATGTATGTATTGCTGTGTTACTACTTTTAAGAAGTTAAATTTTGGGTAATATAATGATAATGATTGCTCTATTTCATATTTCCTGTGTCTACTTGGAAATGATTTCTTTGCTGGAGTGTTAAAGTGGAGCTATCTATATTTGCATATTTTAAAAGTAAGTCTGAAAGAACCCAATTCAACTCATACTTAATGTCTTCAATTGAAGTTAGATCAGCTCTGTATTGCCTAGTTTCATGGTGAGAGACTGTGCTTTTTTGAGGTACAGCAAAACAATATAGTGGATCGCCACTAATGCTGTAAGCATTGCATTTCATAACGTTTGTAACTTGACATCATGTTGCTGCAGTGCAAAGTGTTAAGGAAAAATAAGGTTAAATAACTTTTTTAATTTTAAGGAGACCTATGGCTTGAGCATTTGAAAGCATGTCTCTAAGATCTTCTTAGTAATAGGTGATATGATGTTATGTATTCATATTGCCTTTGAGAATTTTAATACTGTTAGGCATAATCTGTAAGGATAGAATTTATGCTTATGAATGAAATATTATTTTCTGGAGAAATGCTTAAGGATACTCTGTCATGTTAGTTTTTTCTTGTTTGTGTGTAGTCTGTATCAAATAATGCATTAAGAAAACCTGAATATTGGAAGAGAATGTTGCTGTTATTAAAATCACTGTGATATTAGTGCGTATTTCTGAAAAGTAAAACAAGAGTGTTCCAATACTCCATCACTTGGAATCTCAAAAAAACTTAAGAAAATGTATAAATCAAGTCAGTCTATAATCAGAGAATGCTTTAAATCTCATTTTGTGTTTAAAAATGTACAACATTATTTAACCTATCAGATTCATAAACTAATTTGTTAATACATGTTGTAAGCAGAAGCAAAGACATAATTTAATAAAAAAGGGTTAAAATACTCATCATCTTGTTGGTGGAGATAATCCACCTGAATCCTACTGAAAGAAAATGAAAAAGGTAACAGCAATATTTTATTTCTTTATAGAGCATCTGTCACTCGTAATTTTTTCCGTCTTCCCCCCAAAAATGTAAGTTCTATTCTGTGATGCATGAAAGCAGAGGTACAAATGAAAAAAAAAAAAAAAACAAACCAAAAAAAACAGAGGACACAGATATACAATGACTGGTTAAGAGTAACTTATTACAAACTAGCTGAGAATTAAGTAGACAGTTGAACAAACAGAAGGAAGCTATGCCACAGGCTTGCAGTGGGAAGTGGTGGGGCCAGAAACTGGTTTGTGTTTAGTGTGGAGCTAGATCACTTTATGATGAGGTTTGCTTGGGGCACTAGAGTTTTGGACTCAGTGACAGAAGAAGTTGCTGGAGTTCCGGACTGCTGATTCAAGCCCTTTCCCACGTTTGTGCAGCACTAATAGAATATGTAGGAACCTAAATGAGATGAGTAGGATGTTTTTAATTGTCTTGCTGGGGGACAGTATTTGAATAAAAACCCCACTATCATCATGCTGCTAGGTAGAGTGCAGCGCAGACTAACATTTGCTAAGGTGTTCAAGAAAAACTAATTACTGACCTGGGAGCACCTTTAAACAGTAAATGGACATAAATATTTACTGAAATCCCGATATGTGCAACCTGAGTGCTTTTACAACAGGGGAATGCTAAATCATTATTAAGGGGAACTACACAAGTAGGCCCTAATTTCTTGTCACACTGAATATTATATTTCTGTGCTGCAAGGAGAAAGAGCAGGCAATCAAAACAAAATAAAAAAAGAGGATATCCTAGTAACCCTAGTAATTTCCTTCAGTAATATTTCTTCCTGTTTCTTACAGCATTTGTCTCTACTTTGAAAGGCTTTCTGTGCTTTGGCTTACTCCCCTTATACTCCCCTTGGTGCAAGGTTGTGCGGAGTTATGAAATAAGACAAAAAGTTTGGTCAGTGCTAAGTTTTCATTGTGAAGAATATTATGGAAATAGCTGAGACTGTTCTATATTTAAATTTTCTGTGTCTTTTAAGAATGGTTGTTGGTTGTCTGAGGCAATCTAGGTTACAGAAAAGAGTGTAGAGGCATTGCACTACAGAATTTGACTTTTAACAGGATACAATTCCCCTGTTTGGTACTGTTGTTAAAAGACAGAAGTCTAGATGTTAAATGATAGCTGCTTCTTGTAAGATACCACACAGGCACTTTTATTTCCAAGCATAGAGGTAAACTTATTTGAAATCAGTGAGGAGTAATCAGCATGGCTGGAATTAAGCGCTCGTCTAAAAGCTTTGTTGACTCAGAGGGTTTGTATTCAGGCTGGGGCTTGGATGTAAAGGTCCAGGCTTATAATGAAGGATTTCTCTTCAATCATTAGAACATCCCTAGAGAAAAAAGTGCCATTGTTTATTTGTTTATGTCCTAAGTAGAGTCATACATAGAATAATTAAATAATGGAAAATGTCACTTTAGTATAGGAAAAAGAAATCATCAAAGATTGAACCTCTTGGGTGTCTCTACAGAGCTACATGGAAAAATACGGATCACCAGAATGGATGTTTTCCATTTTTGATTACTGGTTCTGGTTAATATTTGATTGAAGTTGGGTAACAGTTTAGTTTATTGTGAAGATTTATTCATAGAATCACAGAATAGTTAGGATTGGAAAGGACCTTAAGATCATCTAGTTCCAAACCCCTGCCATGGGCAGGGACACCTCACACTAAACCATGTCACCCAAGGCTCTGTCCAACCTGGCCTTGAAAATGACAGGAATGGAGCATTGACAACTTCCCTGGATAACCCTTTCCAGTGCCTCACCACCCTTACAGTAAAGAATTTCTTCCTTATATCCAATCTAAACTTCCCCTGTTTAAGTTTGAACCCATTACCCCTTCATGTTGTAAATTAATTCCTTTATTTGTTTTCTTTTTCTGATGAAGGTAGGATACTGTGCTTAGAACTGAAGATACTTGCAGAGGTGCACAAGAATTTATCATAGCAGCTGACTGCTCGCGTTGTTTCAAATTTGCCTTTTTTTTTTTTTTTTTTTGTTCAAACAAACATTAATTTTAAGCAACTGTAACTGTTAGGCTTTCAGTCTGATAAATGGGATTAAGTTTCAGCTTTTCCACTCTTGTGTTTTAGCCAGGAGGTGTACTGATCACATTCAGCTGAGTCCAGCTGATGTCCTTTCTGTAGTGTTGAGGAAGCCTTGTCTTCTGATGGGAAGACATAATTATGGAAGTTTTATACATCTGTTGACTGAGATCTGTCTACTAGAGGTAGAAGTTTCTGAGAAGTTTGGATTATATGTTGTGAAACCATTTCTAATAATGTGCTAGAGGTATCTAAATGCTTTTTTATAAGATAGGCAGACAACTTCCAGTATATGAAAAGCGTAATAGTTATGTCAGCATTGGAAGTCTTGTTGGGGCTAAACAGTTGTCAACACCTTGTCCTCTCTGCATTAACTCTGCCATTAATACTACACTTGGAAAATGGATACAGAAAATGTGTCATTTTAATACTTGAGTTTTAAATATTCTGATGTCTTTTTATAAAAATTTTCAGAACTCTAATTGCTAAACAAGAAGAGAATCTTTTAGGTTCTTTAGAGATGTTCAGTCTAACTTGTCTGTCTAGAAAATAACATGACATTAGTCATTTCAGACAAAGTGTAACTACAAAACCATGTTAGGTAATACTGAAAGTTGTTAGTAATTATGTGAAAGGTGAATATAAATAGTTTTTATTAATAAAAAGTTGTTACATACATTCTACCTAAATGTGTTATGATGTATATGAAGTTGTTAGCCCTTGATGTGATTTTGTACCTTGAAGCCGCTGTTGTGTAGGGTTTTGTTAGGCTAGCATATTCATCAGTGGAATACAAATACTGGAAATTTTAGGGTTTTTTCCGTATTTTACAAGCTAGAGAAATAATTTAGAGTCATGGTTATGTAATGTGATATATGATCAGGAACCAGTCAAGGTCAATGAAACTGTTTTAAGAATTGGGGATAATAAATAAGGGCCTCAGGGTCCAGGTAGGTTTTACAAAATGGTTCAATTTTACTTGTCTAAAACTTCCAAAAACTAATGAATTGGGGTGCCTTAATTTAGGATTCCTGTGATGAGCTCCATTAGAAAGGCGGTGTATTTCCCGAATATTAAATGCATTCTTTGAATAGAAATGGCACATTTCAAACAAGGCATCCGAAATTGTTCACTCCTTCAAAGATCTTGGTGCTATATTCTATTTTTTAAAGCTCTAGATTGCCTCGAATATGTAATTCTTAGGCTTTTATTCAAGAGCACTTGTCTTGAAGTAGTTGATAAGCTGCAGACATTTTTAAATGGCTTTTACAAATCTTTCAGCTTTAGTCTGTGATAATTCCTCTATACCCCTGGTGCATGTACTGTAGCCAGTGACTTAGCAATTCATTTATTAATTTTCTATTATTAAGCCATTCAAATAAAAGATGGAAGGAGATGATCAGATGTAGTAAACTTAATTAATAATTAATTTTTTAAACCTAAGGTTCAGATGCCAGTACCATAGAAAATTGCATTGTAGTTTCAGTATTCATTACAAGATAATAAGCTCTGTTTCTCAATTGCAGTGAACACTTCGAGAAGACAAAGCAAGATTCAAAATTGAGAAGGATTTTCAAAAGCTGGTCTTCAGTTTTTTGCGTAATGTAGTTTCAAGTCAAATTCAGACACTTTTGGCCTTGTCTCATGAATTTGAACTCATTAAGGCATATGCTTGTGTTTATCTTGCAACTTTATAGTCTTAACTTTTGAGTTGTATTCCTTGTGGAAATTTCTAGTACTTGAAAGAATTCCTGTTGTAGTACTGCACAAGTGTTACTGGAAGTGTATTATTGAGAATTTCTTTGCTGCATCCAGCATTCTGAGAAGTTAGGTTGGAATAGATCCAAGTCTGTCTCAGGTTTGTTACTGCTTCTTTTTGCTAAAATTGTAGGAGTAGCAGATGCACTGGAGAAGCTGGTGTTTAATTTCTTTACATTTGTCCCAAAGTTTCCTCATTAATCACAGAATCAAACCCCTATGATTCTCTAAATTTGGATATATCGCCTCATATCCTTCCTTTGGTGCAAAATACAGTGCAGAGCTTCCTGATTCCCTGTAATGATATTGATTGGATTTTCCTTTGGTTGGTTGAATAGTACTTTGTTTTCTTGTAAAGACATTGATATAGAAATTAATGATTTTTATAAAGGATTGAAGGGAATCTTTCAATTGTGATATTTCTTCCCATAAAATTATATTTTGGAAGTTAAATGTGATTTTAAAAGCATTTCTGAATCTCAGAAGCTAGCAAGTAATAGCCATAATTTATTCTTCTGCACAAATTAAATGATGGGTGGATTCTGAGGCAGGGAGCTCATCTTCTCAAGTAGCTTTAAAGAGTGGAGCTCCCAAGTGGAAGGGCCTTCAAAACATATCATTAGTTTAGGTCCTTGTTTAAACTACTTAACTTTGATTAGCATGTTATTTTTATTTGATTTTCTTTCCCATGAGGTTTTTCTTATTTGCTGTTTTTGTAAAGGCTTCTCAGTATCCAAAAACATTGCACTTACCATAAGACTTGCACTTAAAGAAATGCATGGTTAGAGGTAAGGCACTGGAATAAGTGGTTTGAAATACAGTTCTAATTGAGAAAAGCACAATGTAGCTTACAGCTGTTTAATACATTTCCTATTAAGTGTAAGGAAGAAGTCTAATATACCAAGTATTTAATTTGCCAGAGGTGCATGTGAAGATTTATTGACCCAAGTGATAAGTAATGAAATAGGCAGCGGTCAGAGATTTTCTGGAAAGAGAATAAACACAGACCTCTAACTGTACGGAAACAGTGGATCTCTCTGTGGGCTCCAACATCTGCATTTGACATGGACTCAGAATATGTACAGTTACCTATATGTGGATTAACTTTATCAGAGATATTTGGAGAGCTCAGTCACAGAAGATACAGTCATACAACAGTAATGTACTGTCACTGTAAATGTTACACTCTGTGGGACAAGAGTTGAGACTGAGCAATTGTCTGTCTTTGGAAATTAGTCCTTAATGATTCTTTAAGATGTTTTAGCAGGGAATCTCTGACATTTTTGCAGTTTGTGTTCTGTGAACAAGTGTGTTACTCTACTAGCCAGGCATGTTTCTCAGAATTTAACTCATATCAAAATATCTGGTGCAGTTTTAGCAGGATGTTTCTAATGTAACTAAAATGAATATTACAGTTAATCTTCAGTTAGAAATTTTTATTTATCTTTGTGGTTAAAAGTTGGCAGTAAATTTACCCAAAGGGAAAAAACCCATCTAAACCCAATTACTGTATTATCAAGAGAGCTTGCATCAAGCAGTTGATGTGTGTGTCTGTGTGCATGTGTTAAAAAAAAAAAAAAAACTACCCAAAATCCTCAGGTATATGAAAACAAAATATTGATTTGGTAATCACAGTAATTCAACAGAAAGTGAAGGCTTTATCTTTTTTAATCTCTTGTTCAATTTATAAAAATCTGTTTGTTTTAATTTTCAAGTGTGTTTATTGCAACTTTTTCTTCTCCCTAGCATTCTGTGAACATGGCATTTGTACCTTCTATCCTTACCGTGAAGCTGTGTAGACCTAGGAGTCTCACTGATCAAACAAGTATCTTCAGCCTGTGGTTACTGTATTTTGCACCTTGAATTTTGTATTTTGAGTGCTAACGTGGCCTACTAGGCAATGTCTTCTTGGTGATGCGTATCTATAAGACATCTTCATCTTTTTTTCTTTTTTGTAAAAACATTTATAGGCATACCAAAGCTGTTAATGCTAAGTAAAAGGACCTGAAATACTTTTTTTTTGGGGGGAGAGGAAACTTAATGTTATAGAGAAAACGACTGAATTACTGTCCAAGGTCTTAGGAAATGCAAGTGATGTGTATTACTTCTCCTTTAAACTAGTTTTTGAACTCTCTTATGGCTGCAGTTGAGAAATTATATGAAACAAGTATAAATCTTTACATTAAGAATTTTATGGGTTTTGAGTGATTCTTGGTGAGCTTACTTGCTGTAATGCAGTTTTCCTTCTTCTAATGTGGTATCAGACTGACTAGAGACTATTTTGCATTTAAAATATTGACCTCAAAAACCTTAATACATTTGGTTAATTGTTAACCCTGCTTACTTGTTAGTAACTTCCACCAAGCTCCTTGAAATATTGATTGCTTACTCGCAGTATTTTAGTTAATGGACTCCGCTGTATATGGTCTATGTGTAGACTACAGTGTGATGAAAGGCCTTACAAAGTGTAGTTCCTTAATATATTGCCTCTATTACTTTAACAGGTCTTACTAATTTCACTACTGTTCATCATTATTCATTGCTAGAATAGCTGAAGTACCATTAGCACTCAAACTGGAAAAGGTCGAAAGCCAAATACTGCCAGGCTCCTACTGATTTAACTGACAGCCATCAACATGTATCACAGGACTCAATTTTTCACTGAATTAATAGAGGAAAATGCTCTCTTTAATTTTTCAGAAGCTAAATATGTTTTCTCCAATTGGTCCTTTTTTCCCCTGATACTTTTCTCTTTTGTACAAAAATGATGAATATGATACGGTTTTGACTACATCTGCAAGCAGTGGTGGACTTGGTCGGAGCTAGATTTCTACATAGTTTTGTGGTCTTATTTTGGCACTTGATTGAAAATAAAGCTTGGAATGGCATTCCTTCTTTGTATAGCATGGCAATGTTTATTTACTTTGTAAATTTTCTGCTTTATGCAAATGCATTGAATAAAAGCATATATTCTTTGTCTAATATGTGGCTTTTTTTGTTTGGCAGGGTAACTCCATCTTCTGAAAATCCCAATGGTGCTACCTGTAGTGTAAGTCAGGGAAAGCCCTCTTTAAGAAGAATAAAAGGGAGAATACACAGAAGCAAAAGTCTTGATAGCATTGATTTCTGTGAATTCACTGTAAGTACCATATCTTTTACATTTATCCTATATGAAGTTATGGGAATCTCGCTAATAAAGCAGTTTTCCTTCTTGTGTTGGGTTTATCTCTGTCAAAATTAGAAAAGGTATTGTGCTTAATGATGTAATAGCAGTTTGACACTGCCAAATGTTAAGAACGGTGATGTCACTTGTCTAACTGGTGATGCGTGACTGGTTTTGTTCTTCAGGCAATACAGAATCGTAGAATGGTTTGGGTTGGAAGTGACTTTAAAGATCATCTAGTTCCAACCCCCCTGCCATGGGCAGGGACACCTTCCACTAGGGTAGGTTGCCCAAAGCCGCGTCCAACCTGGCCTTGAACACTGCCAGAGATGGGGCAGCCACAGCTTCCCTGGGCAACCTGTGCCAGCACCTCACCACCCTTCACAGGGAAGAATTTTTTCCTGATGTCTAATCTAAACCTGCCCTCTTTCAGTTTAAAGCCATTTCCTAGATGTCCTTGTAAAAAGTCACTCCCCAGACTTCTTGTAGCCCCCCTTTAGGCAGTGGAAGCTGCTCTAAGATCTCCCTGGAGCCTTCTCTACTCCAGGTTGAACAGGCCCAACTTGCTCAGTCTGTGTCCATAGAAGAGGTGCTCCAGCTCTCTGACCATCTTCATAGCCCACCTCTGGACTCACTCCAGAAAGTCCCTCTTGTGTTGAAAGCCATGTATAAATTTTGATGTCAGATTCTAATAGTCATCTTCATAAGATGAAGGAATTAACTGGAAATGGAGTAATTATGAAAAATGAATTATATATTTTCAAATTCTGTTTTTATATTTTGATTTTGGAAATTGCCATTAAAATAAAATAGATAATATTTTAGAAAACTCACAAAATTATTATAGTTTTATGTGGCTGTAATAGAGTACCAGAAAAAGAAATAAATGTTCCTAAAAAGATGGATGTGCTTATAGCACTTGAAAGCTAGTATCACAGGTGATATCTTACTACAGTTAAGAAGTAACTATACATAACTGGTATATTCATATTTTTTTCTCTTTGTTATGGTCTAGATATATTTGTCTTAAGGTTTCAGAAAATTCAGTGCGATCATGGTTTCAGGGAATTTGTGTATAGATGATGGTTTAGAGATTTTGCTGAACTGAGAGAGAAAACTTGAACAGTTTTTTACACAATTCAGGAGCAGTTATTTACATTCAAATAATGGAAGAAAATAAATTGTTACTGTGAAAGAGTACGGGGAATGGGGGTGCGTTTCCTCCTATTTATACTGTTCAAAAAATACTAAAATTAGTCCTAAACACAGTACGTTTTCAAACATTTTTTACTCAAAAACATTGAAAACTACACCTGTCAACCTAACTGAGGGGAATTTGGCCCAAACAAATGATACTCTGGTAAATTAATATCATGTAGTTCTGAAATACAAAAATAATGACAAAGGGTATGTTACATTATAAACCAGTTATTAAATATGAGGATGAAAAAGGTAGACAGGAAATATGTGCTGTCTTTAAAATGTGCAAATCAATAGTGATGTGGAGATACTGCCTGGCATTACATGGTAATATAAACAATATAACTAAAATTTTCAGATGCGATTTTAGGAAGCATCTTTATCTAAAGTAAAACAGTGATTTGGGCACGTTACATCATTCAGTTTTTCACAGGTGATAACAGTAGCAGAACTGGTACTTTTTTCTCAGGTCTCTTTTGTTTCCAATTATAAAATCTTGTAGTGCTATCTTTGGGATAAAGAACTTGTTGTTTGCTGTTTAAGGATGTAATTAGTAGCAGGAATTAGTGATTTAGTGTATTGTATGATGTTCAGGTACTTGTAGAATTGCCAATACTGCAAAATCAGGTTGTGTAGCTGGGGAAACACATGTGCGGTGAGCTCATCGTCAGTTCTGTGCTGTCAGTAACTCTCACTGCATAACTTGAAGCTGGTTTTGATGTGTCTATGCAAACTGTTGTCACAGTAGTCATATCAATGTAATCATTACCTTACTAAATGTTAAGAATTCCCTTAGGGAACAAGATTACTGAAACAATAATTTTAGCTTGTGCTACATGGGTCTTCATCTGTGTGGTCCTATTAAGGAGTTTTATCTAAATCTATCTCTACTCTTGGGGCTTTCAAAGAAAAAGAGATTATAGCCAATGGTAAAAAGAATATGTTGCATGCCATAGAACCTTTGCAAAGAGATTTGAGACAGATAATAATAGGTGATGTCTGTAGCATACAAATGTGTAGCATATGTATAAATTCATGTATTAATGCTAAGCATTGATAATTAGGATCAGGAAAGGAAGCTTACTTTTTATTCCGAGGTCTTATGTTAAAGGATGATACAAATTTAAATAGCTAAGCACAGAAATCAGAGTTATAAATATGGATTTTCTTGCTACTACATAATTTAGAATCATACATCATATTTCTTGCTATTGTATAATGGTACTTTTATTGGTTTAAAATTGCGATTAAAAATAGATCTAAAAAAATAATTGAGGAAATTAGGGTATATGCCTAAATCTTTCCAGTGTGCTCGAAGAATAAATGTTTTTCATGTTAACCATCTTTTCCTAGTAAGAAGGGTCAGAAACTGGCAGATAGAATTAAATTGAAATTAAAAGAATTAGTAGAAGTGATAAATTCTTTTACACAATGAAGGGAAAGAGCTTTTTAGAACTTTTTATTTTCAATATGCTGTAGAATATCCATTTTATGCACTGCAAAGATAAAAAGTTTCGTATTTAAATATGTGGATAACTTAAATGTTGACAAACTTGAAGTCATTTGAGCATCCAGCCAACTGTTGGTTTTACTAATCATATAATGAGATTGAGATCCATTAAAAATTCTGAATGTTATTGTATTGTTATTACTTTTCTGTAAACCTGTTGTTCCTTATCACAAAGCAAATTCTTACTGAGGACAAATCCGAACAGCAGGAAGACATAAAAATTAAGTTATATTTTGTTTTCTCCAAGTGTGAGGAAATGTGTCCCCAGTTAGAAGGTTCTGGATTTTCATGCAATATTCATGTAGAAAAAAATCAATATATGAAAATATTGCATTTATACTTTACTGTGACTTCAGCTGTGGGACTCATAAGCTGGGAGGCTCATAAAAAAAATAAAAATGGGCTACTCTTTGCAAGGGTGGGGTAATAACCAGCGTTATTGCTGTGTAAAATTCCAGCTGAGGCCAAAGAGTGACTGCCGTGGGTGCCTTCAGAGGGTTGTCTGAGACAAGGTGATGCTGCCAAGTTTCTTGTTTACCACAGTTAATAAAATCTGAAGTTTGTGATATTAATGGCTTTTAGTTATACCTGTGGCTCTTGTTATGGATGATATACCTAAGAATGCTAGAGAGTTCTTTTTCTATAAAACTGGCTTATTGCAAGCCTCAGGTATTTGTGAGTGTCCAAGTGCATGACTACTGATTGGTGCTTTGCATACCTGTGTTACCTTTCCATAGCTGGCTCACACTGTAGTATCCTTAACATCCTTTTATGAGGTATAAATTCTCCATGATTACAAGTGGTAGGAGTCTGCTGCCAAAATGTGGGGTTTATTTCTTAGTAATACCTTTGCTTTCTGGAGAGGATGATACTGGTGTTTGTAATAGTGATGTCTCTTGTTGCCATTTGCTAGGACAGCAGGTGAGAAGGTAAAGTGGTGAAACAATGTTTAGCCACAGTGTGATGATACAGCTGCTTCCTTAAATCATGCATCTGTCTTCAACTTCTTGCATCCTTTTTCTTTTCTTTATCCTCTCAAGGTATTAGTGCTACCACTTAGTCAGAATAGTTCTTTATTCCACAAACTAAGTGAAAGCTGTTTTATTGCCCTTCAGTTTTTCTTTAAGGAGGATCGTCATGCTATGTTTCCCCAGATAATACCCCTTGAAATAATCAGCTTTAGGGGTATCTATTAAAAAAACCTAAACCAAACAAACAAAACCCCCAAAGGCCCCTGTATTCTTTTGTTGTGTTTTGGTAGAGGGTTGTCTGCAACCTAGAGATGTTGCTGAACTCATTCTTCACATTGCGGAAAGATAGGGAGAAAAGAAAAAGAATAGGATTGTCAGCTCTTGGAGGAAGATGTGGAATACATACTGCCTTGTAGAATGAGCTTGTCACACTACTGTTAATTACACCTATATTTTAATGTTTGTTACACTGAAACTCTGGCTTTGCATGTACTACCCTGTTTAGCAATAGCACTTCTGAGTCCAATTCATCGACAGGGATTTTGTTGTACTAGACACTGTGCAAACACAAAGTGTTTACTCTCAGGAATCTTAAAATCTATTTATACCAATAGGTAAGATGTGACTAACCTTTGATTCTTTAGCTGCATATGGCTTTCAAGCTGTTCAAGTGCCACACTGATGCTAGGGCTTCTGAAGGTCACATTGGGATGCAGGTGGATTTTGGAACTGCCCTGTGTGATAGAGCTGGGGCTGCTGTGGAGTTGTCATTCTCATTTGTGTGTGTGAATGGATCTTGTAGTTGCTGACTATATGACAGATTCTGTATGTGGCTCATAGCATTACAAACATTGGCCATCCCTACAGTGTGTAGATGCAAAGAAATTGTTCTCTTTTTTCCCTATGAGACAGTGATGATGTTTTGTGGGGATGACAGATTTTGAAAGCATTTGCGTAAGGAGCTCATCTCATGAACTTTAATGGAGGTGTAATGTCTAAGATATCTTAATTTTTGTTATTGTAACTCTTTGATTGGACTTGAGAAATAACTAAAATCACCATCTTGAAAACTGTATATTTAAATGAATATGGACTTAACTCTTTCGTGCTAAAATTGGCAGTTGTGGATGAAGGACCTTTCCTTGGAAATCGGAGCACTGCAGTTATTTATAGTATGAACAAGTCCACTTCTACATGTTTTCTGGAGGCAGCTGGTGCTAGTGTGCTTTCAGTAAACATGCACACGTCTTCCTCCCCCTCACTCCCCTTCCCGTCTTTTCCATTCTTTTCAGTCTTACCTTTTTCAGACGTATTGTTCTGTCTCTTCTCGCCATGTACTGACAATGAATTGAATTTGGGTTAAATTGCTATGTATTATTGCTTTAGAGCTCTGTGAATGTCAACATACAAAGTACAAAAGTAACATAGTAGGGTAGGAGATTACCCAAAAGAAGAGAAGATAGACAACTAAGTAGAAAAGGCAGTCTGAACAAAGCACCGTGGAATGCATGACAAAATTGAAAAGTCAACAAAGGAAGAGATACTCTGAAAGTGAGAATTAGATAACGCGTGATTGCTTTTTTTAGATAGGGGATACACATGTTCACCTATAACATTAATTTTTAGTTGACTGTAGTAAGTATTACGCCACTCAGTGAGTGTGATGTTTTGTATACTTACTTGCAGAGGAGATGTAGCAACTCTATTTATCTCTGTGCTAGCCTGCTGTCATTAGCAGGATTCAGTGATTGACCTCACATGCTCTCTGTGGGGATACGTGTGTGCCCAGCATGCTCTGTGTGCAAGGAGGTGCACGCTCCGAGAGCAGCTATGAGTGAGTGTACATTATTTTGCTGTGGCTGTTATTAGGAGTTTCACATGCTTTATAATTTCTAATGAAATTTCAAGGCTGTTTAGAGGCTTTAGTGATTAAGTTCATGGATATTTGTGATGACATCCTTATTTCACTTCTGCAACCTCTTTGGTAGATACTTAAAGCATATGGCAAGCTAAAGAAACAGTTTGTTGTTTGAAATGTCCTTGCCAGTATTTTGGGTAACTTGCAGTGATTAGCCCCACTCTCCCTAGTGAAAAAATTCTGGTGATCGAAACAGGACACTGTACTACACTGCTTTACTAGTTTGTAGAGTGTATTGCTGAGCAAGGCAATCTAGTTTGTACTGAAGAGCATGGGTTTATTGCAGTTTTTATTAATTCAAACCCAAACTCATCTTCCCTTTGAATCATCTTATAAATGGCTTCTGAGGTCATAGATATGATCCTGTAGTTTGATTAATATTTGTTTTTAATAAAATTGTACTGGTTTTATGCTTTCATCAGTCTTGATTTTTCCTGCTGATATTTTAATTTGAGTATGTGTCTGTAAAACTAGTACAATGATAAGTTAATAATAACTCAAATGATATGTGCTGGAGTTTTTTCTTAGGATGGAGACATAAGAACACTGACATTCTTTAAAAAGTCCTGCAGGTATTTTCATCGTCTGTAGATGTGGAAGGAAGAATTCATTAGCACATCTGGAGTCTTGTGGATGCCCTTAATTTATTACTGTTCAGAGAAGCATGGTGGTTATGCAGCTGTTTCCTAAGAATTAAATCCTCTGTAGTAGCTTAGACTTGCTTCACAATATTGTTGTTGTACTGTGACTCATTTATAATAATAATATCTATTGATGGATATATGAACACAGCCCTGACATTATACTGTAGATCCAGTTTTGGCCAGTTTGTTTTACCTAAGACAGTTAAAATGTTAAAAAAACCCCACCAACAAATATTTGTTTTATTTAACTGCTTAACAAATTTTAAACTTAATGAAATTAAAGCACTTTACATAGTTTTTTGGTATTTTATCAGTCATGTACATAGAAACAATGCAGAAAAATAAATATTCCTGGCTTCAACATATATAGTTAATAGCTTTAAATACAGAGAAAAAAAAATACTTTTTTCTTGGTTTTATTGAAACAACCTTTGAATTTACTGGCAGAAATAGAAAAAACTGCAGGCTTTTGATCAAAATTACAACTCCTCTGTGAAAGAGGAGTATATTTTCAGCATTGTTTAGTGTATCATCTTGCTTTAGATCAAGCAACTTTTTAAATCTAAAGTTTTATGTAAGAGGCATTCTAAATGTCAAGGTAAATTATTAAGTCTCAAGCGTAATACTGTGTGAAGCCTATGCAGCCTTGAGATTTATTTAACCTAAGGATGTTAAGATAAATGTAAGTAATTACTATTAACAAGTAATTTAATTTGTTATCTTCTAGATTGTGATTGACCTTGATTTCTATTTCTGAATTGGTTCAGACTGATTGATCTATGTTCCTGAATAAATTCAGCATTCCAGTTTAAATCTACCAAGGATATTAACTCTGTAATAGTCATTATACTGGTGACTGAGTTTGCATTTAATTTTCATTAGAAGTGTTTTTGAGTGAGTACATTTTTGGGGTTATTTTTTATTTCTTTTCAGAATGGCATTATGAATTGGGGCAGGCAGAGCTGTATCAAAATACTTTTTGGCATTTGTTAGAGTAATGACCTGGTTGATTACTTCAGCACCATCATCCTTGGCTTATGATTGTGACTTGTCAGGTCTCTCTCATTTCTTAAAATGTTGGAAGATATGTAGGCCATAGTGTAGTTTGCCTTTAAATTATATAATATCAGATCCCATTTGTGTGGGTGTATAGGCTGCCAGCATAACGTATTCAGTTTCAATATTACAGTGCACATGCAGTTACCTACCAGTGGACTGAAGCCTGAAGCAGGATGAAGGTTCAATTGTTTGTCCTTCAAATAGCCCAGGGATCAAGGGAAGCAGAGAGGTGACTGGGTGGACTGAAGCCTGAAGCAGGATGAAGGTTCAATTGTTTGTCCTTCAAATAGCCCAGGGATCAAGGGAAGCAGAGAGGTGACTGGAAATGACCACTACCTCTGTTTTTGTGATGCCTTTGTGAGCTCCCTTGAATATCTTAATTTCTGAGCTGGATTCTGTATGCATCCACATGATGGATCAGCGTTGTATTAAAAAAAAATTGATGGGATGACTCAGGGAAAAGAATAACATTTATATAAGCTTCTTTAGGTAAATGCTAAACTATTTTTTTTCTTCTGAAAATCAAGGTTTCTTGCAATAGATTAAATACTTTAACGTTTTGTTAGGTATTACATATTTATCTAGTAAATAATTGTTTCTGTCTAAAAAAGTCTATGTGAGTGAATTTAAAGTGGTTTTGAGTCTAAGTGCATTTATCTTTCATGCCAGAAATTCTTCACTGATTTATTTTAAAGTAGAAGTTAAGATCATATTGCTCAATCTATTTTCCTGTTATTGATATATTTTATTTGTTTGACCTTTCTCCACTGCTGTGCTCAAAGAAAGGCAGACTGGTTATATATGAGGAAACAAAGAGTGCAAAAATTTCTGTTGCAGGCTCTCAGCCTTGTGCTTAAAAATAGCAAATAACTGGGGTGTCAGTATGAATGGCTTTTAAAATACATCACTGGACTGTATATGCTGAGAATTCTAGTAGCATATCTGTTTTAATATTTTTATTAGGTTGTTGGTTTTTTTGGGGGGGGAGTCTTGTTTGTTGTATTTCTTTTTTTGTTGGTCAGTTTTGGGTTTTTTTGCTTTTGCTACTTTTCTTGCCTCACCAGTACTGTTTCCCTTTGGAAACCAGGATTTGTGAGTGATTAATTCTAAAGGTCTTTAAAATGTGTTTTTTATTCTTAAAAAAAAAAATAATTTTTTGTTCACAACAGCTGCTTTGAATTTTCTGTCATGAAATACATGTCTAAATGTGGGCACCACTGGCAAGTCTGCAAAGCGATAATAATTTCATGGAAATTGTAATGATCCTATAATGCAAGTCAAGTCAACCTCAGCCTGCAGTCTTCGTGGAGGCAGAAATTATCCTTGCTACTTTTTCCATTGAAAAAGTTGAAATGTCTCCTGTGACCTTGAGGCACCTAGCTTCTGTTACAGTCTCAGAAACAGGATCCCTTGGTCTGTGCCTGGCAATACTGCAGGAAAGCTCCTGGTTAAGGATAGGAATATTGGTATTCCCCACACACTTAAAAAACTTGTTCATGCACTGAAATGAAGAGAAGAATATTTTCTTCCTGAAATAAGGGAACTGATCTACGTGAAAAATCAGTGCATCTTTATAACGTATGCACAAAAACAATAGCCACAGTTATAATTAAGGTCTTCAGCTTTACAGGAGTTTTTAGGCAATGAGCCTTTTGGTAAGTGGGATTCTCTTAAAGTGCCCATCTGTTGGTATTCTCACCAAGCAGCATTTTAGTCTGACAGACCAGCTTGGTATGGAGGTACTTCTGGAGTTTTCCAGGAGGAATAGACACAGATTTGTTTGTAAATGATGCAGACAGAATGTCTGCAAATGTTGCAGTCATAGTCAGTTTTGTTTTAATAAGCCCAATGATGCACTTAGGCAAATATGAAAGGAGAAACCGAGAGGCAAGCGGGGCAAGATCTTGAAATATGTTTGGCCTCATTGGAAGGTCTTTTGAGATTCTTCTTCTTTTTTTTTTTTTTTTTTAAGTTACTATAGAAGAAACTGTGATTTAGTCAGAGTTGCTACCAAAACACTCTTGAAGTGGGTATTTCACAGCACTGGGTTATATTTCTTTTGTTATACTTTAAAGACAGTCTTTTTAGTTACACAGAGAGATTAGAAGATAGTGTGAATTTTGAAACAGCTGCAGAATACCTCTTTTTCAGCTCAGCCATGTTCAAGGTTATCCACCACTATGCAGATGCTGTTGTGCATATCTATATAAATTATATAAAAATATACATGTATTTTACATATGTACACACATGCATGCACTTTGCATTTAATATATAAGGTTTTACTGGTTCAGGTCACTTTTTGTCAGCATGTTCTCTACATACATCTTAGTTTTGTTGACTAGACTCTGCCTGTCAAATTGTAAGTCTCTGTCAGTAGCAAGCATCTCCAGGAGCAAGGCCTGACCCTAAACAGGCAGACCTTCAACAACAGTTGTAAAATGGCATTGTCACAGGTCTGCTTTTACCAACTTTTTTCTTTGGTCTCTTGAGGCTCCAGTGGGTGTGCAGGAACATGTCATTTATCACTGAAGTAAAATACCGCTTTTTTTGAAAGATTCTTCACCATTCCGAATAATGCTTCATCTAGTCCTTTCCCCATCTTTGTCATCTGACTGGCTGAGGAGTATGCCCAGGCAGGGGACAAACGAATTTGCCTATAGCAGATGGCTTATTATAAGAGGATGCGCCAGTACTAATGTAGAAGAATTGACAGGATACTCTCAGCAGTCAAAGTTTTTTTGAAATATGGGCTGTAGCACAAGGTTTTGCTGCAGTCAGTGGAAAAATATTAAAAGAAAGAAAATGTTGTTAAAATAATAGAAATATAATTCTACACATTGAAAATTCATAATAAAGTACATTCCACCCAACACTTAGTCTTCAACCTAAATGTAGAATAAAATAAAAGAGATTGATTGTAAGCACCTTGGAATTCAGACTGCATGAATTTGCAAAAATGCTGTAGCAAATATCTAGGAAAATGGTGGTGGTTTGGGTGTTTTTTTTTTTTTTAGTTAATTTTTTTGTTTTGTTTTGATGTCTGGGGCTATGAATGGAATGCAAATTGTTTATAGTGGTGCTTAGACTGAAAAAAAGAGACTGCATTAGTGGAATAGGGCAGTTAGCATGGGCTGGCTCATCGTTCTTGCAGCAACAAGACACTTTTAGTTTGCAGAGATTCTGGTTTCTTTTGGCACAGATGTCCTTTTTGTCCTCTGGCACAGTTTTCCTTGAGTTTTCAAAGAAATATTGGGTGTTTGTTGCCTGTCTATATCCAAGAAGAGCAGCTTGCTTCTCCCACTGGTATAATATGCCTTTGCTTATTGCTGTCTATGAGGGAGCATTCAGGACTGGATAACCTCTAAAGAGCAGCTGCCTTTGGATATTTGGCACTGTTATTAGCAATATACTATTGGGATCACAGGCTCCTGTAATAAATTTAGCAATCTTGGCTGCACTATGGTTATACTTATCGTGCACCCCTCAGAGCTAAAGAATTTGAAAAGTACATATTCTGTTCTCACTGTGGTGAATGCCACTGCATGAATATAAAGCAAATAAGTGTATTTTTATGAAGATTTGACATTTAAGTTTTGATATCTACTGACTTCGTCCAGCTGTATACTATATTGCCTTTCATTGTGCTTGAGGACAGCCCAAGGGAAGGGGGCTGAAAGGTTGTTAAAGAAGGGGAAAAATCAGCAGATTCAGATCTGTTGCTGTGCATTCTGTGAGGGAATCCTGGGGCTTTAAGATGAGTGCACGAATTAAAATACAATTTTGGAAGGAAAACAGACCATTTTTTAGAACGAGTTCAAAATGAGGAAGATAATGGATGAGTCAGGAGGATTTGTTGGGCTTTATCCCAAACACCTAAAATTTCCTGACAGGAGCTTCGTTTTTTCTTCTACCACAGCAAACTTTTCCATTTAAGATAGTACTTAGAATGGTGCCTGCATTCTGTGGAGTGCTCACAAAAGTGATAACGCACAATTTGCAGCGTAATATATCTTCTGCTGATACATACTGTCTTGTGAAGATATACTGGTATGGACAGCAATTGCAATTCTAAGTTATCATCAAAGCATTATATGTAGCTCCCTGCCAGCAGGATTCTTTCTTATAAACTTTCTGATTCTGCAGATAATCTGGGATTTTCAATATGGAGGTTGTGTTCTTTTCAGACCATGCCTTAAAAAGATTCTTTGATAAACTGATGGGACTAACACACTGTTCAGGTTTGGGATGAGGCATTAGGTGTCCTTGACTAGATCATGCTTCATGACTTCCAAAAAGACCACCTGAAGATCTGCAGTTGTATTTTGTACCTTGGTAATTTTCCTCACTCAGGTATTGCAGTGGCTTTAAATTAACGTTATGTCTTCTGTTTCTTGTTTGCATCTTCAGCTTTTGTGGCTTGTAATATTTATGTTACAATAGTACTCAGAACATGCTGTTAGCTTTGGAGTGCCACTGTTTCAGATGTTCTACAAACACAGAGGATTCAGTTCTCTAAGCATCAAGTGTAGTAAACTGTGTTTAAAAAACCACTATTGCAGTTATATAAATGAAAATTAATAATGTACAGACGGCTTATCACCATAGTGATAGTTAGGGTTCCCCTAATTTTATCTGAAGCAGGGCACTTCGTATAGCTCTTTGCTCTTCAATCTCTTCACTTTCATGCAAACATCCTAAAATATTAAGTCTTAAGCAATATTAAATATTCATAACTTTTTGTCAGGGCCACTGACGTGGACACTCTTCTGTGGTTGCTCTAATTACAAGTGGAAGTGGGTGCTCAGCACCCCATCAATGGGGAAAGCTGTATACGGATATTAGAATGGAACTCATTGAAATGAGGGGTTGCTGGCAGAGCGAAATGAGCAGGGTAAATGTGGGATTGAATGAAACAACCGTGCTGTAGGGGAGCGCATGGGAGAAAACTCAACCAATGTGTTTTCACCCAAAGGCCATAGTCTGGAATGTTTCTTCAAAAGCCGTATGTTCTTAGTGGGAGTATCGTCGAGCAAACACCTAGAGTGAAATAAAGTACATTTGAGAGGAAGAGGGGAATGAGAGTAACAGCTCTTTTTAAAAAATATTTGCTTTTTGAAAAAGGAGGAGAATTCTGAAAATACTAGTTACCATTGTTTTGTTTATGGCTTATAATATGTTAGAGGAGAGAGCAGTCTGTTTTAAAATTATTGAGGATTTCATAAGCCTCAGACATTTTGTTCACCTGTAATAGTGTAGAGAAAGCAAACTAATTTCAGAACATCTGAGAATAGAAGTGGCCACTCGTTAATGCAACTGTTCCTGTTTTCTGCAGTGACAAGAAATGTTTTCTGACAGTTCCTTGCTAGTCAGGAACAAGATGACAAAGAGAAGAATGAGACCTATTAATTCATAATTTTATGCTTCCTGGCTAACTCATGAGCCTGATCTTGGTATTGTATCTAACTAAAGATGGTAAATGCATCTAAACATTTCCTGTGGCAATGCTTAAGAGTTGTCATCTTAGCATATGCTTGTCTAATATTTGGTATACTTACCTAATATGTGAATGTAGTAGATTATATTAGGGCTGGAGGGCTGGGAATCATTCTTGTACCAAGAAAGTTTATGGGGCTTTTCTTTTTAAAGAGGTGATAAAGAACATAGAGAATATTACCAACGTGTGTTGGAATTCTACCAAAGTTTAGCTGGCTTTGAGAGAAATGTGCTGTGTAAACTGTCTTATAGGCTCAAGTCAGAAGTGGGCAGTAATTACCTCAGCTGTTTGAGTAGAAGCCTGAAGTACGACAGTTCCATAGCCTCCAGTCTAGTCAAGATTTTTGTGCGCCACCTTTCCTGCTGATGGATTAGACTAATTGTACTGAGAAGGAAGAAGAATCTTTGCCTATAGAATATAAAAAAATGATAAAATGAGTGCAGGGATGTATACCTAATTGAAGGGGCTTTTAACCAAATGGACAGGAATCTAAAAACTAGCAAAATCTTCCTCTTTGTTACACAATGCATTTTCGTAGTAATTTTGGAAAAATACCAGTAGGGTGCATGCTTGGTCTGCACAGTGGTATGGAGTTGCCATTTACTGTAGTTTTAGTTCAACCTTCTTGATGTGTGTGATGTGGTTTTTTTAAATTGTTCTTCCTGGGGAAGATTTTCATTGTTCCCCTCCCTCATAACTATGGGAACAGCTTTGGAACTTACAATATTAACCAAAAACTCAAATCAGAATGGACAAAAAAAAAATCTGTCAGACATGAAAATTGTGTCGGAAACCCACACTCTGAAGTCACTTATGACTCACAGTTTTGACTGACTGAATGTGGCATTTTGGGTATATTTATGGAAGCCCACAATAGTGGGTTTTGTTATCCTTTGTATTCAATAATTCAACATGTTTTAGTCTTTTTGAATCATGGAAGTCCTTTTGAAATCTTTTTGGGAGTGAGAGTTAGCTTTCAGTTACTTGAAAAGCATGATTAAATAGATTATATAAAGAAAGTGTGATCTGCTGTACAGGTTTTCTATACTTTAATCAGGGGCAGAAAACCTGGGAGCAGGGCCAGAGTAAGGAGTTGGCAGGGATTGTGCCTCCTATAGAAGAGGGAAGGGAATTTGGAGTCTAAACCTGAGCAGACAAGGGGATGGAGGAGAATAAGCCAAAAACAGGGTGTGCAGCTTTGAGGAGAACGAGCAGAAGCAGTGGGAAGTAAGGCTTACTGACAGAAGCTGTTTGACCACACCAGACTGTACCATCTCTTTCACAGCTGGAGTCAACCTGCATGTGGTCTCAAAGTTGCAGTCACCTGCCCTTGTCCTGTCCTTAGGGACAGAATTCTGCAGAGCTGTGTCCCCACATCATTATCTTGCTTCTGCTCCCTCAATAGCAGGTCCCTTGAAACAGGGTTGTGGGCACACAGCCCTATAGCTGTCACTCTTGGTGCTGGAAAGAGCCTGTCAGAAGCCTCTGACAGACCCTCTGCACTACCCTGGGCCCTTCCTGTAACAGAAAGCTGGAAGAAATTGAGGATTTCAGCCTTGTTTTGAGGGAAGAAGAATCATCTAATCTAGCTCCCAGGACGAGTCAGCAGAATAAGTAAATATGTGCAAGATTCTAAGTGTTTGGTATGCAGGTGAATCAACAGCCAAGCTTGGCAGATTCTGAGTACCCGAGCCCCAGTAAACTGTGTTTTTATTAAATTTGAGTGAAATTATTTGGACACTCAATGGACAACCATCTAAGCCTGCTTTCTACTCTTTGATTAAACAGATTTGAATGCACTAGAATGTAAGGTAAATTAATCTTACAGAAGATACTAAAGTATTATACAGTAATATTGTTGTATGTCAAAGGTGCTTTATGAAATTAGATTATGTCAAATAAAAAACTCCACAAACAGTCATTTTACAGAGTATCAGAACCCAGATGGTTCTGGAAATTTCATATTTAAAGAGCAGTTTTGAAAGGATATCAAAGATAACGGTAGTATATTAAACTCTTATAGACTGGTTCTCAGAGTTATGTAGGTTTTTTTCCAAAAACTAGTGACTGAAATTTAGTTAAAGGTAAAGCTGTTTGAATATTGGCAGAGCAGTACAAGAAGTGATACAGCTGCAGTCATTTCAAGTTTCAAGTGCAGAAGTTACCTCTCCTTGGCCAGTCTCTTGGTACAGCAGCAAAGACTTGAAATACAATGCACAATATTCTCCTTTTGATTATTTTTTTTCCTATTTAGTCTGTAAATACACTAGATGAATTTTCAGTCACCTAGGGACAGTTTCTGTGACTTATGTACTCGTACTTTGCTTAGCTATGATTTTCAGTTTATACAGTTAGTCAAACTAGTGAAATGACAAAGCAAATAAAGAATGTTATGTTGTAATGAAGTTCCTTTTGGGGGTTTGAGTATTTTTTCTTCTAAAGGCATGTAAGAAAATCCCGTAGCTGTTTTTGGAGAGCCATCCCAAGCTCACTGGTGGCTGAGAACCACCCATATCACTGTCTGTGATCATGTCAAGTAGGTTACAGGGCATATCACATCCATTGTTGCTTTTACAATCTCTCACTGAAGGTAGTTGAGACATGCCCTATGATACTACAGTAGCAGTGCATAGTGGTTTATACACTAGACTACACTTTCTTGTTCCTTTTTTCCCTCCTTTGTTTTTTAACCATTCCACATTTCCAGACTAATCTTGTTACACTTTTAGTGACAAAAGAAACTTCAAAACTTTTGACAACTCCTTCACTATGCGGCTTTAACAACTGGAATTGTCTGAATTAGGCTAGCTATCTTTTCACAGTTCTACCTAGGCTAAATTTTAATGTGATGTAAATGATGCTACTATGTCAGTTTGAATGCAAGGAAGAAATGAAGTTTTAGGCAGGAAAAGCAGTTAGAAGAATCGATGAGGCAAACTATTTTAACTGATACTACCTGTAACTTTGAAGACTTTTGCGCCTGATTAGGACATTAAATAAGGTATGCAGACCTTGTAAATACAGCTTGATGCTAAAAATAAGTTCTTGAAGGGAATGCTTTTACCACAAATTAATGCCTATAAACATGATAGAAAATTTGTTATATCACAAATAATCTAATCACAGAAAAGTAGGATCTGGTAAATTAGTAGAATTTCTTAGTATATGGTCAAACACTGTTATAAACAAATTAGAAATGTTTCCATGGGGAAGCCTATTGGAGTTTTCTTAGTAATGGCCACATTCTTTTCTTCTTTCATATTGCTGCATTTTCTCCCATTTTCCAAATCTTGTGCTAATTAGCCTCCTACCTACTTTTTCCCAATGCCAATTCTCACTGTCTCACACCATGATGAGTGCTTGAATCCCCTTCCTTCTGTCTTGTGCTGGCTGAAATCCATCTCTCTGCATGCTAAATATGTTAATTAATTTTCTCCTACACTGGACTGATATATAAACTTGTTTTACCTAATCACACATATTGGTCATATTGTTTCTTACAGAATATATGTACTTCCATGTATGTTCTGTAATAAAATGGGAAAATTAACTTAAGAGGCCGTATTTCCAAATATATACTTCTCCATCATCCCTGGAAACTAAAAGCATTGGTCAACCAGAAATCCATCATGAAGCAGTTCATTTCTGGTAGCATTTCTGCTTTCCCTGTCCATTTTTAATGCACTCACGATTTTCTCTGTGAAAAGGTGCAGGAAAGGGAAAGCTGTAATGGTAGTGAGCAATAAGATAATATTCTAAGTTAGAACTGTTCTACTATGAAGTATGTTGCAGTGCAGAGCAGTAGAAAGAATTTGAACAGAATAGTACATTGCATTTGGGATTACAGTGTCTGTGTAAGGGATCATTAGTAAATGACCATTTTGTCCTGATGGATAGGTACAACCTCTGCTACTATTAAATACTCTATTTACATAGTCTTACTATAATAGGGTAACAAATGATAATATGTGTACTGATTACACTAGTACAGCTTCCCGTCTATGAGAATAGCTAGACCCAGATGCTGGAGATGTTTCAAGTACAGGTATAAAGTCTTTCCCTAGATGACTCCATGTTGCTTTTATTTCAAAAGAAATCAGCTTAGGCCTTAAGCCAAAATTTTAATATCGTTTTCAAAACTGTTGACGCTGTTTGTTCATTCTTGAGATACAAATGTCTCCTCTTTGGTGTATAAGCAGGTGAGACGAAGTTTCTGTCCTGAAAACATCCCCTGGCAATGAGTCCCAGTGTCTAACGAGAATTTTAAAATTTTGTTAAATGTGTTTTGTAGTTGCTTTTGTTTTTGTTTTTTGTAACACGTGGTTTTGGCAAGTTTAGATACTAATTTATTAATTTATTAGATTTTCTTTCTGGTAATCTGAGACAAAAATCTAGTCTCACCCATTGTGAGAACATACCAGTTTATCCAGTTACAGGCTTTTTCTTTGTAAAAGAGATTCTTCTATACAATCTTGTATCTTTTCTCTGGGTCTGCAGCCCTCTTTTTAGAGGGAATGAGATTTAAACATGGAATTCCAGTGAAGATTTAGTATTGATTCCCTCAGGAAATTATACTGTTTTCAGTGCTATTCTCCATCCTGTTCGCTGTGTATCTCAGCGTTCTGTTACTTTTCCTTGCCACAATGATCAAATATTTCTGCTAAGCTTTCTACAGTTAAATTAATGGTCACAAAATGTGTTTGGTTTGATACAGCTAATTTAGAATGCTTTTAAAATTTTTTATATATTTTTTTTTAATTTCCATTACTTTGTATTTTTGAGCATTAGGTTTTACTTGTCTACATGTTATCTGTTCATTTGGATTGTTTTGGAATTCTGAAACTTATCATGGCATTTTTAGTTTTGATGTGTCAGGTTTTTTTATGTCATCAGTATATATTTCATTTATTACTCATTACTGTTTCTAGGAGATTTAGTCAGAAGTATGGAGCAATTCATTGCCATAGTGACTGTGAGAATGTGCCATAGTGACACTGTCAGTGTGCTTTACAAACATGGGTGCATCCAGAACCAAACTGAGGCATCTTGCTCAATAAGGACTTTTTGCTACCTCATGGTTTTATTTCAGCTGCTCTACCACATACCTCCTTGCTTCAACAGTGAGGAAACTGCATGAAAGCAGAGTGAAATGAAAAAAAAAGCCCACAACCACATTAATTGAACGGAAATCCTAGGTGAATTTTGTTAATGCCTACTTCTAATCTTTGCTGGTTTTGTCTTTTCATTGCCATATAGTGTTACACCTTATTAGTGCTATCTTGCTTTGTTAGTGCTATCTTGCTTTGGTTTTAGTAGCTTTTATTTAAATCTGCTGATACTCTAAATGGGGTTACTTTTTCTGATGTCCAAGAAGGGAATCCTCAGAAGTGGATTGCTACAATTTAAAAATCAGCTTATTGCTCCCACTAATACAAAATCTGAATTATTGGTAATCATACCTCCTTCAAAGATGTGAATAAAGTTGTGTCTGTTGAAAAAATCTGGCATGGAAGTTACAGAGCAGAGAATTAGTTTTTACACATCCTCCCTTTTTCATCCTTGTCCTTTGGAATGTGGTTTTGTGGACCTGTGTTCTCTGCATTTGCAAAACAGAATGCGGTAGGGTAACTTTTTATGGGTTACTAGATTTTCACAGATTTTGGGGTGTACCACATCTGCAGGCACAGGCCAGGACTTAAAGGGCAGAGCACTACCATTTGGTCTGGTGGGAGGAATGTGGTATAGCCACAGTGAAGGTTCTGTTATCCTGAGTAGGTTTAAAGGTTTGCTGGTGCTTTCAAGTAGATCTAGCTTGAAGCCTCTATTTATTCTGAACATATCTTTGATAGAATCATAAAAGTAATAAGATCATTGTCACTTACTGTTTTAAACAGTCATGTTTAAAGGAAATCCTTGAAACACCCTACATTCTTAAAGATGCTTGTTTTAATTGGGCCTGTTGGCTTTATTTTACCAACTTTTTACAAGCAGCAGATAGAAGGACTGAGAAAGACCAGCGAATTTAGAAACACTAAGATGCTGACTTGCAATAGCTGTTTGCTATCAGGAAGGGGTTTATCTTATTACTTTTCCCTTGAGGTCTAAGTATAGCCCACTCACACACCAGGATATCTAAGTATGTGTAGAAACTACTTTTCAGACCTTTTTGAATCAAGTTGTTTCTCACCTCAGCTGGCTTAATTTCTGTTTTGGCCTCTGCTGGGTTCGCATGTTGAACCTGGAATTCTTTCATTAGTGCTTCTTTAAGGAAAACTAGAAAAACTGCTGACACAAAGGATTTTGCCAGTTGCATGAGTAAATCTTTAAATGTCAGATTATGTTCCAGGTGCTTCATTCTTAGTATCACTTCAAGGCTTAAGTTCACGTTCTATGGAGGAAAGCATGTATAGCATGAATCATGAAGAAACCTGCGGACTATCTTTGAAAAAAATATTTATAGCGTGTCTCTTATTCTGAACAGTAGATCTGAGAATGTTGTAAAGAAGGTTGAAAAGTCTAAAACAGTTAAGGAAAGAAAACCAGGGATGTAGAACTAGAATATTAGAGTAATTTCTGTAACAAATAAGTCAGAGGAACTTTTGAATATTCTCTGGAAACTTTTTTAACCTTTCTGTTTTATCTCCATAAAATCTAAGATTCCTGAAAACACCAGTGATTTCAGCAAATAGATGTACTCATCTCAGCTTTTGAGCCAAATATGCTGCCTCTAGATGAAAGTTGCGCAGCTGACTAATGAAATTAATTTCACTAATTATTTCTTGTAAAGAATGGAAGGTGTGATAACAACTTGGTTTGGAAGGGAAGCATGCTCAGATTAAGCTTGTAGGTCACTCATTGAAGTATGAGGTACCATTGCAGAAAAATACAGAAAAATTCTTTGGAATCTTCTGTTTCAGAAAACAAAAATTCCTCACATTGAATTCTGTTTGATGTTTAGGAGTGTCAAAATCTCTTTTGTAGAAAAGACACAATGTGTAACATCATCTAGCAGTGGACAGAATGTGTAACATCATCTAGTGGTGGGAATATAATAATTACATGATGAATCTTTCTACAGTGATACATATTACTGAATTTGTAAACATTAAAGTGCAGACATGTGGGTTTGTTATTCATGTTTATACAACACTCTTGACACTGCAGGGGTACCTTCTTGGTAAATTTAGAGAATAGTAAGGAAGGGCAGCTTTAAAAATAGTGTGTGGGAGCACAGCTGGGTTGGATGGTGATCAAGCATCTCAGAAGCCCTTTAGTGACTCACTGTCACAGCTGTCTGGGTACTCCAATTCCAGAGCAGCCACTCTCCAGGACAGCCACACTGTTAACCCTGTGATGTATCAGAGCTGACTTGAGCTGCTTCAGAACTACGTGTAGCTCAAAAGCCACATGTTGGTCCCTCTGGCACAGATTGTTCAATTTTGTTATGTCTTATGGTTGTTGGGTATGCTGTTTGGTTTGTTATCCCACTACGTTATGTAGGTATTATGAGGTAAGAAGCATATCCCTTGTGATGATCCTTGTGACAGAATACATACAAGTGTGAAATACAGATACTTAACATCTTTCTGAAAGTCTCTTCTTTGTAACTTCAGTTCTACAACAAACCTTATTTTCTGAAGTTCAACTTCAGTTCTTTACAGGCATTGAGCTTTAAGCAGTGAATACTGATTAACATAACTGACTTTGTGCAATTTGTTTCTGAACAATTTTTTTATATTGTAGTTTCTTTTTGTGCCTCCACTATGTGTAAGGTATTAGACCTTTACTGTTTTTATTTTATATCATATTACACCTTTCTTCTTTCACTGTAACAAAAAAACAGTGTGAAAGCATGAATCTCATATTCCTTGTTTCTTCATTTACTGCTTTGACTACATCATAGATTTTGGCTTGTACAGAAGACACAAGCACTGAGTACTTTTCTGACTCTGAAATGTCTTTTTGCCTACTGCCATCAGAACTGCCTCGTGTACTTTTTCAGCTGATGCTGATTCTTACTGATCTTAATCCTTCTTCTGAAGAGAAATGCCTGTCGAACCTTGTAATACTGTCAAAAATCATGAAGTTCAGAGAATAAACTAGTCATGGAAAAGTCCTGTTAGGTCATCCAGTCTCTCTCTTGCCAGCACAAGTTTCCCCACAGAGGTACTCTAATGCTCTGCCTACTTGAGAACAGTCTGTAGTTTTTCAGCTGGAAACCTACAGATAGATCCATTGTATGTATAGATGTCCCATTGCAACATTTCTGCTATGTATTTGCTTAAACCTTGACCTGGATACCATTCAGGTAATAACTGATTGTCCGTCCGGGGCATCTACGTGTAGCTGTGGTGTATCACGTCCAAAAAGCATGAATGAATACTGGCAAAATAACAAAATGTCTAAAGGGACACATGACTGAGCAGACTTAGTATCCTATTTCTGCTCTCGCCAGCAGTTCTTGCCAAGAAGCTGAGTACCAGTGGCTATGTTTTTTAGTTAAATAGAATGTCAGCTGTCTTCTCAAGCACCTCAGTATTATATTGGGATAAATTTTGAGCTTAGCAAAGCTGCTTATTTCTTTCAGGTTACCTTACTTACAGGGTAGTATGTAAAGCTGTACATAGTACAATCAAAAGTAATTTGTGATACTAGAGGATCTTAAGTAAGTTTTTATGGCTTGATATTACTGAAAATCTTGTTGTCAGTAGTCTTAAGTGAATTCCCACGTGGAGTACTGCATCCAGCTCTGGAGTCCTCAGTACAGGAAAGATATGGACCTGTTGGAGAGGGTCCAAAGGAGGGCCACAAAAATGATGAGAGGGATGGAGCACCTTTCCTATGAGGAAAGGCTGAGAGTTAAGGTTGTTCAGCCTGGAGAAGACTCTGGGGAACCTTACTGCAGCCTTTCAGTCCTCAAAAGGGGCCTATAAGAAGGCTGGGGAGAAACTTTTTAGCAGGGCCTGTTGTGATAGGATGAGGGGTGATGGTTTCTAACTAAAGGAGATTCCGGCTGAATGTGAGGAAAAAATTTTTTACGGTGAGGGTAGTAAAACATTGAAATAGGCTGTCCAGAGAGGCGGTGGATGCGCCATCCCTGGAGATATTCAAGTCCAGGCTGGATGTAGTTCTGGGCAACCTGATGTAGTTGAAGATGTCCCTACTCATTGCAGGGGGGTTGGACTAGATGACCTTTGAAAGTCCCTTCAACTCAAACTGTTCTATGATTCTGTACATCTGAGAGTGTGTTTATTTAAAGTATATTATGTGCCTATTAAAAGTTGAGATATTCTTAAGGAGGAATCCTGCTTCTTTTACATGGTCCTAGGGCATGAGGCTTCTTACCTGCTACAGAGCATGTTGAGCAAAGGCTGGGGTTTGTAGCTTTTAATTTTGGAGGCTTTTATATGTGTATATGTAATGATTTTACGTGGACTCAGAAAATTACTCTCAAGGAATAGCCCGTAAGTCTGAATTGGGATTTGGAGTTCAGTATATTCTTTGGGGCTGTATGGAACAGCTACCAGATCTCTCTGGCAGGTTTCTAAGCTGCACAGCCACTAGTTATAAATTTAGTTTGTAAACTATATGTTGTAGTGACTAGTCACTCACATTGCAGACTTTTGATGAGAATTACCTTAGTGGGTCCTTCAGGACTGAATTCTTTGAGTTACTGAACACTGATCAACATAGCTCATTAACAGATTGTAAAAAGGTGATTCATCCTGAAGTTAAATTTTAAACTCTTTGTAAGGAAATGCTGGAGTAGAGACAACAATTTAAAACATCTCTTTTCTTAGATACATGGTAAAATCTATATATGTGGTTCTCTTGTGAATTTCTGGGTGCAGTGCGCTATATGAAGTATCAGTTCTGTGAATATATGATGGAATCAAAATCTGTAACAAAATTGATATTTTAAATTGAAATATAAAATTCCATATGGGGAAAAGTACTGTGACGTGCAGGCACAGGAGCAGAATCAAGGCTAAGAGGTGGCCTTGCAAATGTGAACTGGTGTATATCATAAGAAGTATGTAAATCTATGTGTATGCATAAATCTAGGTCTTCTTAAAATATTAACTTTGTCTGTATCATTCTCATCAGCAAAAGAAAAAGAAAGATGAACTGGAAAACTGTGCTTGAGTTTGAGCAGTCATCAGTGT
Source organism: Psittacula echo (assembly GCF_963264785.1). Lineage (NCBI taxonomy): Eukaryota > Metazoa > Chordata > Aves > Psittaciformes > Psittacidae > Psittacula > Psittacula echo. Next base: position 6,875,886 of record NC_137741.1, on the reverse strand, counting down.
TACATAAAATTTTTACACATTGTTACACATTGTTACAGAAAATTTTTTTCTTTCTCCCAGCTAGGATTTGAATTTACTGTCCATGTGAAAACTGGTAAAAATGGGTAGGGTTTTGAAAACTTAAGTCCTTAATTGTTTATGTACTCTTAAACCTCAGAGAGCAATGTAGTTATTTGGACAAAAATATCATGTAATTTATGAAGTTAATGGAAGATAAAACTTTAGACATTCCTTAAATTTTAATCTCTCTAGCGCATGTGATTTCATGTGATTTCTCACTCTCTGAGAAACTGCTTCATTATCTTGCATAACAGTTTGGCAGATCTCCATCTTTGCTCTGCTGAATAAAGGAATAGTGTTTCTGCAGAAACAAGTTTGAGAGTTTACAAGGTGGAAAAGGATGTCTAGGTTTAAAATCCAGTTCTTAAATAACTGCTTCTTAGAAGCCAAGCTTTTTCACTGTAAGTCATGTTGCTCTTATTATTATAATACAGTTACTTTTGTAGGAGCTGAATTTTACAGAAAAGTTTTGCAAAATATTTAGAAGCTGTTTTAATTCCTGAAATAACACGCTGGTACTATTTTCTTTTGTCTTTAGAATTGACAGTTCAAACGTTGGTTTAATTATCTTTTGTAGTTCTCGATTGTTAACTTCATTCTGGTCTCTTTTCTAAGCTTGTGCAAGTATAAACAGGACCAGAAGCAGATAGCTGTTATCATGACTATTTTGTTATGTTGTAGAGTTAAAGGTTTTTGGTTTTTTTACCTAAAGAAAGATGCTATTAATATTTTATTATCTAATCTGCGTTAAAAAAAAAAATCCCCTGTATTTTTTTTTTTCCCTCAAAACACACAAAAAGTCTGGACCTGTAAATTTCAGTTCAAAATTTCTTTCACATACAAAGAATTCCCAGAGTGTGGCTGAGCTTGTGTAGGGGAGAAAGGCTGCATGGACTGATTCTGTGTGTCTCTTTACTATGTGAGAGATGTGAACTTAGTGTCCAGGGTGAAAAGAAGCTACACAGATCAATTGCCTGCAGATTATGTGTATAAGGTTGCACTGGGCTGTTGTTGGACTGAGAGGTCTGACAGCATGTGTTGAAACAATTCTGCACAATGGCCTGAAGCTTCCCATAGCACTGGGGATTTAAGAAGACCCTGTGAAAAAACTCACAAGAAAAGGCACAATTTCTATTCAGTTACTACTGGGATATGCAGATAGTGCTCTATACTTAGCTCATTGTTAATGTATTTTTTTTTCCATGGGGACATATTAGCCAAATACAGTTCTGAAGTTCAAATAATGTCCTGCTATTGGTAATTGTAGTTCTTAAATGCCAGTTTTTAAAGGAAGTGTGGCCAGTCTATGCAGCAACTCCAGACCTGTGCTGTGACTTCTGTTACTGGTAATCCAATCATAACACTGATAAAAAGAACCTGCACATTCTTTAGGTCTGAAAAAACAAGGCACTTGGCTAAAGATTGTTGTGTGGGGCATGGATCTATTCATGTGTGTGCATGCATGCATGGACACTAAAGGTCGCGTTGGCTCAAAATGCCAATTTGAAAATATTCATTTTACTAGTAAACACATCAATAGCAATCACTAGAGGTTTCATTAGATTAATAATTTACAGTCGTATAATGTGATTGATTTAGTTATTGTGGATGCACTTGAAATCTTTTGAGATGCACTTACATAATTTTAATTTAATGAATTAATGGATGAAGCTAATTCCTCGGAGTGTTGTTGAAATTGATTTAAGTGTGTCTACTCTAAGTTGGATATGAAAGTAGTTTAATTAATTTAGAACACTACAACAAAATAATTCACATGTACTGCTATAGCTGATACTTCTGTGTACAGAAGTGGTATAGCATCTTTTCCAGTTACAGAACTTTTTCAAACTTAGTGCATGACCAAAGGAGCAGTCAGCTTATTTTGTTCCACAGACATTCTACACAAAACATAATCAAAGAGGTTAAAAAAACGATCAGACATTCCTACCCTGATTTGCTGTGTTCTGCTGTACAGTTCTGCACACGATGTGAGTGCTGCACTGGTGACAGCAATCATTCACTAAAGAGTCAATCTGTTAATCTGAAATAACTCTGTTTACTAATGATTCAGTAAATTTAGCCACCTTCATAGGCCTTTTGCTATCTATGAAGTAATCAACACACAAAACGTTCTTATTGCTGCATTAGCTGCTGATTTGGAAAATTCATCTGTGTCTTGGGCATGGAAATTTAAATCTTGAGAGAAGTTAGGGAATTTGTACTCCTAATTTAACACTTGATTCCTTTGTTCTGCTAGATTACTATAGTAAGTGAGTAGTTCCTACTATGAAATGGGGTAGAAAGAAAAGCTATTGAACTTTAACACAAGAAGGTAGGGAGAAGGTTTGTCTCTGTCATAGCAAATAGAGGAACAAGCCCTGTTAATATGTTCATGAATGGTGTATGTCTTTGCTACAGAAAAAGGATGAGAATGCTTACAGTCTGTTGTTGAGCTGCCGATGTCCTTAGGGATAACAAGGAAGTTTCTGTTAAGTAACAGTATCTAAACTTGAGAACATACAAGTGAAGTACTGGTAGTAAGACTGGTACTTTAAACCAAAATAACTTGCCATTGGCTAAAAATAAAGTTTGTAGATATGACAGAAAGAGCCCTGGTGGAAAAACATGCCATTGGGACCCACAAAGACTGTAAACTTTTTATGATATATGCCAGCTCCATTTAGATTTTCCTTTTTAAAAAAAAAGAGGGGATGAGTGGACGCAGTAGATGTAATATTTGATTTACACTTTAGGTAAAGTAAGGGATTTTCTGATGGGCATGTTTAAGGATATATACTGCTCACTTTAAACAAATAGTTCTGACTACAGTCGCATTTAAGAGGAAAGCCAAATTTGTCCTTTGGGGAAAGGTACATGGCTTTCAACAGTGAAACTAAACTTCAGCTTATGCATGTGTTGCATAAGCTATACTACAACTTACACTACAACTACAGAACCACTGAATTAAAATTCTAAAAAGTTTCAAAATTTTTGTGTTTCTTTTATTTTGTGTCTGCTGAGTCCAAATATACCCCATGGAAAGAATTTCTTTACATTTGTGGAAGCAGTTGGACTAGTGCTTAGTGAGCTTTTCTACTTCTATTTCTACTTTTGATCTACTTTTAATTGGCCCACTTAGATTTATCACTAATGTACACAGGCTGAAAAATTAAAGTTCTTGCCGAAAGGCAACAAGCGATCCCTAAAACTTAAGTCTGTTGGATCTGTCAGTTGATAACTGAGTAATTCATGATTTATTTCTAGGTCATTTGGGCATATGAGGCAAAAATCTTGCTGATGGTGCAGCTGGTATCTTTTATCCTACGACATTTTATCATCTAGAAGATTTCCTTCTTAATTTGACTGAGGTTGAGTGAAATATTCAGGAAGTACAAGACATGGGATTTGTATATGGCATGTTGAGGAAAAAGATTTTTCAAAAAGCAAGAAGATAATCAAGGGCCGAGAAAGTATTTTTTTTCTTTAAATGAGACAGTATGGACAAAGAGACTCTAAAATTAATAAAATAATAAAATATTATTAAAGGTAATACCATAATGTGTGCAACAATAATACTGAAACATTGAGAAGTGATTAAATGGACTGAAAACCTGAAAGACCCACTTTTCAAAAAGCAGCCCTGATCATAAATAATTGCATGGAGAAAAGACAAGGACTAACTTAAATGAAAGCTCAGGAGAAAAAAAGGTGATCTTTCTCTACTGTGAGTTTGACTTTATGTGAGTAGTGCAGGGTATCCCATGAAAACATCCTAGCAAGTACTTCTTTGCAGCAAAACTTTATCCACTTTAAATACACAAAAATGATAGAAATGTGGTTTAAAAACAACTGTATAGAAAGCTGTCCTTAAGTAGAACCATTATGCAAACCAAGAAATACCACAGATTCCTGGCATTCTCATTCTGTTAGTACTATACTTGCTCACTCCAAGCTTTGTTAAGGAGCAGAGGATCTGGGCAGGGCTGTGTTTCAGTCTGTGATGTACCCTCAAGACTCCCCATATCAAGAAAGCCGCAAGCTGCATCTAAAAAAAGTTTCTTGACCAGGAAATGCTCTTAGGACGGTGAAATTGTTGTTACCAGCCTGCCAAAACCGATCTTGGTAAGGAAAAGTAAACAAATCCAGTGAAAGTAGAAAGGTGACTTTTTTGCTTTCCTTTTAGTATTCCCACAGGGAAGGGTGGAGTCACAGGGAATAATAATACATGTTTCCTTTAACATTTAGACTCAAGTTGATTCCACTAGCAGAGTAAATATCCTGTGTTCCATTAATGTCTTGCACTTTGTATTTTGGAGTGATTTCAGAAATGGAAACTCTGCATTGAATTTTAAGTCATAGCACGTCTCTTTATGGTCTTAGATTCTGATTAAGTTTTAAATTTTTTTTCTGAGTTTTAAGCAAATTCTAAAAGTGATGTTGTGGCTTTTTTTAATAACAGTTATAATCTCTGGACATAAATAAGGCTTTGTAAATAAATAAGGCTAACCTTTGAAATATAAAGGACCTGTTCTCTTAATTATACAGCTGATGCCTAAGACCAGCTTCCAGGATTAGCAGTTTCACATAGTGCTGCCAGTTTTGTATTTTGGGTTTCAGTGTAATCAGCTGTAGGTAGTTTAATACCATCATGCCAAATTCCTGGCTGTCAGTGAGATTCTGTGAGTATCATGGATCCAGATATATGAATCTTTCATGTAAAAATCAATTTCAAAGATCTGAAAATGCAAAGGGCCTAACTAAACTTACATGAATTTTGGCAGAATTCGAGTCTCACAAGAGTTCAATATCTGTAAGAATGAGTTGGTGATAGTCACAGTTCCTCTGGCAAGTGGGAAAACCATGTGCTAATAATGGTAATTTTCTTTCAGTCTGCTCGAAATACATCTGTAAGTTAGAGGAGGCCGAGCAAAATGTTTTACTGGTGTCTGCTTTTATCCCCCTCCCCTTCATTATTTTCATCTCGAGTTGAAGCCCTGTTCAGTTTGCAGACACCTCACCACTGTTCTATATTCACACAAAAGAACAGAGGTTTTTAGAGATGTATTTACTACTCCCACAAAGATGGTCTAAGTGTGAAGAGTTATACTTTCTAATGTTATATAGAAAATATAATGTACATTTCTGTCTTACAAAATGTGGCTGTTAGATATGTTAGGTAAACATTTTGAACATTTTATAAAATTATATGCTTCTTTTTCAGCATGCTTACTTTTAAATGTGAAATGTATGAGACTGGGCTTCTGTGCTCCTTGTTCGATTTTTGAGTTGTATGAATATTTCAGAGGAGAGTTCAAAGCACCATGTGAGAACATTCCTACCTTGCACTGCAGTTAGCTGGAAGAAGAATTAACTAGTATCTGCAGCATTCTTCCAGAGCATTTTTCCTATGATTTATCTTTCCATTGATGGCTCCTCTTGTGGAATTTTTCTACTGTTTTAATTGAGGAAGAATAAGAAATAGTACTACTTTGTTCAAATAGTAGCTCATTTGCTTAACAGTCATAACATTTGGAGCCTTGACAGTTGGTTTCCCACTAGAAGAAGAAGTTGTGATCTAGACTGTAGCACACTTTCTGAAAGGGACTATCTACCAATCAGTTATCTTTATCTTGGAACTAAAGATATCTACAGATGGTGAGTGTATTGTCTTTTCCTTCAGCCCAGGTGTCAATAGCTTAAGTAAAACTACATAAAAATCTATATTAGATGTAGAAATTGAGAAAGCAAGCTCTCTCACTATTTGTATGAAACTGATTTATTGTGACAATAGCAAAGTCTTTCTTCAGACACTGAAAATTATCTGTATGTTAATGAAGACACTGCTGAAACCAAGAGGCACAGTGTCATCCAGCAATTTCCAATCTAGTGGTGTTTACTGTTACTTGCAGTGGTAGCACTGAGAGACCTTAGCTGGTGACAGCATCTTACTGTGCTGAGTTCTAACTGTGTATATATATATATAGCAAGAGACAGTTCTTGTCCTGAAGAGTTAAATATAAAAGATGGACAAAGCAAAGGAAGAAAACATTTTAAAGTTATCCACCAAGGCAGAGAGAGTAGCAATGGCATCTATCCAGGGTACCACTGGACATCCAGGGCAGTAAACTTGCTTTTTTTTATTTTGAGAGGATCAATGCACAAAAATAGATGTGTTGTGTTTTTTTTTTTTCCCCTAGCTATTTCTTTTAGACACCTTGAAATAGAATGTCTGGCCTCCCAAATGCACCCTTTAGGTCTAATTCCTGATGATTCATGTGTATCCTGTGGAATATATGGTAATATAGATTAGAAAAAGCAGTGTCCAGAGTGAACAGTGTTTGAATTGAGCTTTTCTGAAACATTAGAAGAATCCTCCAGATGGCAGAATAACTGTTTCAGTGTATATACAGCAGATGGAGATGTAGTTTTATACCTCGCTACAAAACATTGCTGTTTTCAAATAGCTCTTTCAAATATGGTATCTGATAAAGTAACTGACTTTTTGAAAGCATTTTTTATCACAGCCTGTGGGAAATAACACAGTTTAAGTAGTATTTGCTTGTTATGTTCAGGGTGCTGACTATCTTACTTTTGTTATATTCTTAAATAACTAAAAGTTAGAATCAAACTTAGGCAACTGTGGAGTGGCTTAACAGAGTTTATTAGCGGTGCAAAGAAGGTGGGTATACTAGGAGCATGTTGATGTTTCAAGTCATGTCATGCATTCCATTTATTACTGCCCAGCACAGCAGTGGTGGTAAGGAAGCTTTGGAATTCAACAGAAACTGAAGCAAATTCTGTTTTGACACTTATGTTTTAGTGTGCTGTAATTGCCAAAGAAAATAAACTTTCTTTTCCCTTCAGAAATCTGCCTTGCTTAATGTGTCTTTGGTAAAGTTGTATGGAATAATAATTTTTATGCAGAATTTGTCACATATGCTATCTTCATATTTTTTTACTCTTCTTCTTGTGCCTAGCATTTATCTTGGCTTCTTTGACATCTCTTGAGAATGCATAATCTCTTTATATTTTCAGAATTTCTCCTTCATTATACAGTAAACAGACTTAATTTTAATAAAGAAGATCATACCATGAAACTATTAAATATATTTCAGATTTCTTCTAATGCAATTTTTCTGCTGGAAGCATCAGGAGAAAAAAAAAAAAAAAAGAGAGAATTTTGAGCTATCCAAGTCCTTACAGATTAGGATATATACTGTAGGTAGGTGATAGTTCATCTGCCACAGAGTGAGAGATTCTATACTGTTTTGGCATCTTCATTCTGGCTGCTTCATTTGTGGAGAGGCATCAGATAGATGCATGCCTCCCTTCACTATTGCTTTGGAGTCCTTGCATGATGGTGAATAATTTCTAAATCAGCACTTTGATAAATAAAACATGAAACACTCTTGAAAGATGCTGGTCCAGAGTTCTCCCTTGCTGAAGTACAGGGTTTGCTTTGAGAGACATTTTGACACATGTGGATGCGCAGCCTGTTAGCTGAAGGCAAACAGACATTGCAGTGGTAAGGGACAGCTGGGTCCTGCTGGCTCAGCACACTGGAGGCTTGCACTATAAATGCTGACACTGCATCATGACCGCGGTTCCTAGGTGATCACTCCATTGCCTGTGACATAAGAAATCAGCAGAAAGTTGGCTGAGAAATGATTCATGCAAACTCAAAGAATGAGAAAGCAAAAGAGAAACCACAGCTGACTCTCTGAAGAAGAGGCAAATGGGCAAGTTTCTCCATTACAGAAGTTTTGGCTGGTTCATTCCCGTCCTCAAATTTAGAGCTAAGTTCAGAGTCACGTGAATGTTTTGTCAGTTGTTACACCCTGACATCAATAAATACAGAAAAAATACACAGTAATTTTTTATTTAAATTCACATAACCTGTATAAATGCATAGGGCCTTTTTCATATTAGCTCTCATTCTCTCTATCTATTTTTATGTTTTTGCTGATTCCAGGGGGATCAGCAGAAGGAAAGAACAAATAAACACACGTGGCTTGTTTATCATTCAGTATGCAAAAACACCTTTCGTTGGTTGGTTTTTTTCTTCATTGATAGAAAATTTGGAACACCTGAGTGACTCAAGTCTTTATATAAATTTTTTTTCATTTACTATGGGCCTTATTTTTTGGCAAGTAAAAATTGAAATAAGTGCAGAAAGGAAGAAATGTTCATAAATATTTTTTAGGTTAATGGTGTATTACATTTTAGTTAGAGCACTAAAAGCAATTCCAGAGGGTTTTTATTTGTTCAGAATTTTAAGCGTAGAGTTTGGCCCTGGGACTTTGTGCTTGTAAATAGTTTGCAAGCCAACAGTAAATAGGATTGAAAAGCATTAATTCCTGCATTACTTTCGAAAAGTCATGTATGGTTGCTGGAAATACCAACAAAAATGTTAAGATGAGAAATCCTGTTCTGAGACAAACACTTTTCCTCTGTTATATCTCTTGTCCAAAACAGGCAATGTGTGTACAAATTGAAGTTTGCCCTTCATGTTTTATGTTTAAGCTAAATTAGATGCCTTGACTGCCAAAGAACTTCTTTAACAATTCAAAATGAAAAGCTGTAAAGTGCAGTTCTCTCTTGAAAAAACAACAGTTTGCCAAAGGAAGGCTGTTAATCTGTGCTGTTTGCTAGAGAGGTGCTGTAATGGGGGCAGGGGGAATTACTGTATCCACTGATTTGGCAAAATAGGGGGTTTTTGTGATTAGTTTGTAGAAATGGTGTTGAATGGTAGACATGCTATATTATTGTTAAGTATATGATACATCAGCATGTAAATGAGATAATTTAATCATGGAAATCTCCATACCTGTCAATATTTAGAAGTTATAAAAAGACATAATTGTGAAGAAATACCTTTTAAACTATTTTGAAATGTATTTGCTTAGAAAATATTGTTGTAGATGCAGAACAGGAGAGTTAATTATTCTTCTTGGAATTCTTGAATATTTATTTTAGGCTTAAATTTAAAATGTAAAAAGCAGGCATTTCAGTTGTGTGGATTTTAACTTGGCTTTAGTCATCATCACAAGCACAGAAGATAGATGCAGAGAGGGCTAGGATATTTCAGCAAAGGATAAAAGTCAGTTCAGAACAGGAGGGGAGTGACTTAAACTGTGTTTAGATAAGTTCGATGTATTCACATTGGCAGTTTGTGATGGAATTCATCCTAGATTATTTTTGTAAGTAGCTGAAGCAATCTCTGAAGCATTAGCAATTATCTTTGATAACCCATGGTTATCAATTATCTTCGATTATCATGGTTATCAGTTATCTTTGGTAACCCATGGGGAGAGGTCCCAGTGGTCTGGAGATGCACATAATACATACAGTATCTCTCTTTAAATAGGAGGAAAAAAGAGCTAAGGAGTCAGACAAAGAAGCTTCACTAGTATGAGCAAGATACTAGACCAAATTGTTTAACAACCAGTTTATAGCATCTTGAGGTTAGTAAGGCACTAAAAACATTCAATGTACCTTTGTGATGTACAGATTATATCAAGTCAAGTTCCTTACTTTTTTCAATAGTTAAGTAGCCTGGTGGATAAGAAAAACTCTGAGTGGTGTTACACATCTGACTTTAGCAATGCTTTGAACACAGCTCCATATAACATTCTGATTATGAATTTAATGAAGTAAAAATAGAAATCCACTGTAAACCTTTTCAAAATAACATGCTCAGTGTATTACTGTTGGTGGTTCGCTATCAGAAAGGGTAGCTGGTTCAGGTGGTGGTCATCCTTCCATTGCTATAAGGACAGTTTTCATGCATAGAGTAGGCTTACAAACCTTCTGAATGTTAACAACCTGAAACTGCTTCTAAATCCTTTGAGGGAGGGGTTGGAATTTGGAATGATCTTGATTAATTGAAGAAATGATTTGAGATCAATAAGACATAATTCAGTAAATTCAAAAGCAGACAAAGAAGAAATCAGATGCAAAGCAAAATGGAGTATTAACTGGTTGGCAGCAATAATGCCAAGGATGAATGGGGAATTGTGGAAGGCTGCAAACTGAGTATGTCACCACTCTGATGCTGTTTAAAAAACCCTCAAATGTTAGTCTGAAATGCATTCACAGGATTGTCAATATCAGATGCTAGTGAGACCTGTGAGTTACTTATTTGCTTTTTGGTTTTGCTCTTAGGAAGAAAACAGATAATTTAATGTAGAGAAGAGAGCAGCAAATACTGTATTTTAGAAAAATTTGCCAAGTGGGGTTTGTTAAACCTAGAAAAGGGAAGGAAAGAATAACCATCAGTTTCCAAATTGGTAAAAAGTTGTAGAAACACAAACAGCAACCATTGTTCCCCAGGACCACTAGCTGTAGGATCAGAGATATAAAGTGCTTTGTTTGCAGCAAAAGTGACAAATGCAGGTGAGTGCAAAATCCATCAATACGTACTTTTGCCTTCGGTCGCCTTCCTGTTACATTTAAACAAAGTCATGAACTGTGGTTTGTGCTGAGGTGCGCAGGTACAGACTGTGTTTTGGAGATTTAGTTTTTGACTCAGTGGGAGGGAATGGGCTAAATAATACATGACATTTTAATAAAGGCTAGATCTTGCTCCTACAGCTTTACCTGATTTTTAATGTACAGTCTTGACAGATCATTTGCTGTAATCTGTTAAGGGATGTGTTGCCCAAGCAAAGATGATGATGGGGAGGGCAGCACCCCCAGAACAATTCTTGTGACTCATAGCTTGGTCCTACTTACTCCTTGGGAAAAAGGAATGGACTTTGGCCTGGGTGAATTGTCCTTCAGGCTGTCAGTCAAGCCCTACTGGGCTAGATGATCTCTTGACGTCTCTTACAGCCTCTAATTCTGTGATTCTGTAATTATTTAAATGTCATTTTCTGTGGTCAGGCTAAAGAAGCAAGTTCTATTTAGACATTTCACTTTATGGTTCATTGACTTAAAGAACTGTTCTGGTCTGTTGATTTACTGTGGGTGATAGATGTGCAGCCAGTCAGTACTTGGTAGGGAAAATTAATATTTCTACAGCAGTTAGGTTAAAACAGTTGTCCATTTGTGTGTTCATATGTTTCTTTAAAACAGAAAATGTATTTTTAAACTTGGAGAAGTTTAGAATATGAATAAAATTGTGTTAAAATATTGATACAGTTGGTGAGATAAATGAATGTGAAATATGAATCTACATGGTGAGCTAATTAAATCTCTTGTATACAATTGTTTTCCATATTACTAAAACAGCCCACGTGTTACATCTTAAGGCATATTGTGATCATATCCAATAATTTTATTGGTTGACAAAATAATATCTAAAATCAGTGTTTTGCTAAAAACTTTTAACAGGCTGTTGCATACAGAAAGGTGTCACTTAGGAGCTAGACTTTGTATTAATGTTGTTTCTCTGTTCTGTTACTTTTGGTAACAACTAAACACATTAAAATGTGCATGGTCCTGCTGCATTCCTGTATGTTCATAGTCCAGGCAGATGTATAGATAAGATATATATGGCTAGTTTATCTGTTGTTACTGTTTTTCTGAGTATACTGGACTGAAATATGTGAGGTGAACTCCCTCATGTGAATGACGCTTGTATTGTGAATTCTGTGTCTAGTTATATTATATTCCTTCTTACTGTAGCAGCAAGCAGGCATTTTAGAGAGTAGAAATCTTTTCCTAAAAGTGACATTAAAGCATTTTTTAATCACCTACTATTCTACACTAAACAATATGTTAGGATGTTTGTATTCAAACTTCCAGCCTAGAGTTTTTTGAGGAGAGGGAGAGCATCATTAGAGGTCACAGGCTGAGAAGCTATGTGATGCTCTTAGTGAATGACTGCATTAGAGTACATGGAAATACTGTGTCTCTGTGGGATAGTGTGCTTTCCTTAGTCATGTACTATTTAAAGTAAAAGGGCTTTTAGTTTAGTGTAGGCAGAGCAATTAGGATTACCTTAGGGGGAAGTGTATCATTATTTTGGAAAATAAGAAGCACCATCAAGAAGTTTCTTAACATTCCCAGCTAATTGTTGCAGTACTGAGGGAATTTTCCAGGTTTTGCTTGTATTCTTTAATACCAGTTATTTCTGGTTCCTATCTCAAGTCATCTTCTAAGGGGCCAAAAATCCTACAGAAATGGAGATGTCTTACAAGATAATATTAAAAGCATTGATAGGAGTAGCAAAGAAGCTATGTAGCTAGTAGAATGTAATAATAGAAATACATTAATTTATGCATGTGGGGATGTGGGAAAGCTCTTTCCCTTTCACTGATATCTTAATGTTTGGTTCAAAGTTGAATTCCAGAAGTAGGAGAAATTTTGTTTCAGTAAATTGTTAAGGTGTTTATTTTATTATTGCTGAGAGCAAGATTGTGATAAGCAAAAACACTTCCTGGAAAAAGGTGGAATATTAAAAAAAAAAAAAATAGAATTCAGTGGACTTTCTCTCTCTAATAATGTACTTGAAGTGCTGGTGTAGAAGCTAGTTGCCTGATACTTGGTTCTTTCTGGAGCATTACATAATTCTCAATTTAAATAGTTATATACAGTGTGCAATACACAAGATCCCAAAGCTGAAATTAATCCTCATTCTCAGGCCAGCATGAGGTTTGATATATACTTTCATGATGGACATCCAGCCCATTGGTGAGGAGAGTACCTAGAAGCTCCTACTCGATGACCTGGCTATCTCTGCAGGGTGTTCCACTGCCTTCTCCGCTGTGGGTTAGTAAGAAGCAGGGTGGATCCACAGTGTGGCAGGTCGGTGGTCTGTCCATTTGTCCTGACGTGGTTTTGGCAACTATTTGAATGAGCCCCACTGTGACTTCTGGCGGCACTTTGAAGTACAGGCTTTATGGTGTGTTTCTGTGCCAGAGAACAGAGCAATTTTGTGCAAATTCTTGAGCAAATCCTATGGAGCTAGTAAACAGTAACCACAGTCTGCATTGCGCTGGAAACCAGATTAGTAGTTTGTGTTATTGTCTGTGGTTACAAATGGAGCTGCCACATCAGCTGAGGAAGCAACTGCTTCTGGGCTGGAGCCTGTTGATCCTTATACACATGAAATACTGTGCCACTGCTGATGAATGTAGCAGTACTTCTGAACTATAACCAACATGAACATGAATGTCCTAGAGGAAGGAAAGAAGATGTACTTGTGATCTCCTACTGCATTTGCAGAGCCAGAAAGTGGCTTGCAGTAGTAAGTCACAAGCTTTGAAAGAGACTAAAATGATCCATGTGTGTTGTTAATAAAATCTCCACAGCTCCTTGTCTGGATTCCACTGAGAAGTCTCAGAGATAGCTCATCTCAGCAGCAGGATATCCCTGCAGTAAGGTCTCACGTAAATCTGCCTAATTCTGTTTCATTTCACCTGGGCACATGTGTTTGATTACTCTGTCACATGCTATGCTTTCCTTCATGTCTTTGTACTTGCTTTCTGTTGAGACAGCAGATGGGCTCATCTTTGCCTATGTTAGCAGCAAATTTGGAATCTGTCCTTTTACAAAAATCAATTAAGTCAGCTCCTGTTCTGTGCAGTGGTTGTGTAACTGGAGCTACTGTGTTACCTACTAGACAGGAATAGCTGGGAGGGGGCTCGTTTTGCGTAGGTGGGTTCCAGTAACTTAAAGAAGGGTGCTAATGGCCAAGCTGGGAAATAATATGAACCACTAGAAATGAGGAGGAAGGTTATTTTCTGTAGCAGGCATTTGGAAGATGACAGAACCAAATGTCTGGAATGCTGAAGTGGAGAGAAAATCAAGTAGACACCTTTCTGGTGACCACAAGTCCACAGCTGTCAGAAGCATACTGCGTACTCCTCCATTGCTTCCCCATGGTGACAGATGTCCTACTTTTGCAATTCAAAACTCTGGTCATGCTGGCTTATGAATTATACAAGGGAAAAAACCCCACAGAAATCACTTCACCCACCACTGAAAAGAAGCTACCTCTAGGCTGCAACATTGTCCCTGTTTAACGGTGCAGGACAACTGGAGAGAGCACTTAAAATTTTAGGAAATGTTAAGTATAAGATGGCTATTCATTTTTTAAAAATGGCCAGGTTGCTAACACTCTAAGGTTGCATGCATGGAAACACAGACACGTACGCACTGCTTTTTCATGGCTGTGCATTTTCAACACACTTTTTCTTTTATCTGACTGAAAACAGTACTTTAATGCCGTATTCTATGTTGACCTGGGGGAAAAACTGACTTATTAGATCACTACTATGAGCATTTCTAATAATTTCTAATCTGCACCTTCTCCCTGCTGACCTTTTATACAAATAGATAGCCAAACTAATCTTGGTTAAAGGAAACAGTGAACTAATTTTCCAACAGCTCTGCCCAAAAGTATATTTGCTTTGATTTATGAAAGTTTAAAATCTTCTGGGCATGGGGGATCAAACTTCGTGCATGCTTAGTAGCATTTTTTTTGCATTATGTATGTCTTAAACTGCAAACAATAGCAACAGTATTTATACTCAGGAAATGTCCTGAGTGAATTGTCTGCAGAATAAACTTTCCCTACTCTAAGAGAGGTAAAAATACAGTTAACAGAAGAAATTTTGAGAAAATATTTGAACAGAGAAAAGTACATAGGAGTGGCAGACCACTCCTGGAAAATAGTGCAGTATTATTCTCTGGCGATACACCAAAAACCTGGCAAACATTCAGGTATTGTGGATTGAACTTGGGTGGGAATGGTATTTTAATATAACTTGCCTTTTCCATTTACAGAGAAAATAGCAAATACTCAATGTTATGAAATGAAGAGATGGCTCTAACCCTCCCAGTTCATTAAACAGAAGGAAAAACATTTACTCATTTTCATTCAGGATAACAAGGATCAATTCACATGTTTGGAAACAATCCTTTTTTTTTTTTTTTTTTTTTCTGTCATGTGCAAACATTTTTGTTGTTAATTTAAGCATCCCAGTACAGAAGTAGTAGAAAGTTTAGATGGGCTCCTCTCCTTCTCCTGCTCTCCTTCTCTTTGTGGCATAATCCCGCATTTGCATCCTCACATCCCACACAGTTCAGCAGACATGTGGCTTTCCGAACTATAAATATGTGAAGGCTGTGGTGGCTTTGCTATTGGCCAACATTTTTTGAAATGCTCCATTGCTATGCTCACTTTCTGTTTTCTTGTAAGTACTATAAGATTACTGCTTTGCCCTATCCTCCAAATTCGCTTGAGGTTAAATGCCATATGGGGTTTCCTGTAATTCTAGTAGTTATTTCTTTGCACAGGATCTGGTGGGAGAAAAAACAGTTTGCAGATGACATTTACAGGAGGAGCTGACGGCACATGCTTAAGACTAAATGGAACCGTCAGACACTAATTGAGTCTCATGTCAACCTTACATGCTTACATGCTACACATGTAAGGTGTATATGGAGAACTAGAGCTTGCAGCTTGTCTAGCACAATGTTTGTTTCCAGTGTCAGGATATTCTCTCTAATCGTCTCTGCATTGCACGTACTATAATAGACTGAGAGATCAGCAAAATACTTTTTTCTAAGAGGTTTAAGTTTTGCTATGTGTTTGAAGATGGATAGTCTTGGTTGTTGCTTCTGTCAAAATAAAAGTGTCTATATGATACAGTGGAATATGTAAGCGTAAGTGCTGTCATTGCAAACTGTCTTTTGGAATTTCTGGTAAAGGTTTGATTGATTAGGGCAGCCAGAGCTGAGATTCCTTTCTGTGTAGATACTGTGCTTGGATGACCTTAGAGGAGGAGAGAAAAAACTGTTTTGAAATGTTCTAAATGTATGAACAGGAAATGCATACTTTTCACTCTAATTCTTTCAATGAACTTAATATAAAAATAACCTGCAATTGCTGTAAGGTTAATGGTGCAGATAATTTTTGCTGGAGTTGGGCTGTCTTTGACAGTTCACTTTCATCCTCTGTCTTCCAGGCCACGTGGTGTTTCTCATAGCAGAGTGAGCTCAGGCTCTGTTTAGAAATGCAAAGCTTCGTGGATGCACAGCTGCATGTGAAAGCAAGAATGTTTACTTTCCGAGTAATTGAAACGTATGAGAGAATAAATGTGTGTTTTTTAGTATACATTTTATCTGCTATGGCAAGTTTATCCTGAGTACCCAAATAACAAACATGCTGTTTGAGAAAACAAGCAGTATAACTATCCTACACATCTTGAGCCCCTGTGTTTGTTCAAAACCATACTGACTGTCCCTCAAAGCTTTTTCCATAGTGCTCCCAACTACTTTGGTATTGCTGCAGTGCCACACAGTAACTGAGAAATCACCCAGCAGCTGTGCAAAACACCTTCAGAAAGGCTCCAAATCCAGCTGCTTGTATATATTGCAGTCAGTAAATTAAAAAAATAAATTAAAAAATCAGATTTATATATCTACAAAATGCTCTGACAGTGCTTTGGCATGTATGTCGTGAAGAAAGATGAGCTGTTGCACTTTTTCTTTCCTGAACATTCTTTATGTAGACTTCTACTGTAGGATTACAAGCTGGCAGAATAATGCCTGACAGGAATTGATAAAGAATTGCAACATAAACCCCTGCAGGGCACATTGGGGCAAGTTTGTTATAGGAACAGTCTTCCTCTGTTTACATGAACAAAAGCTGGGTTTGACAGTTTCACTGATCAGCAGCTTTGGGAGTGTGTGAACTCACTGTTATTCTGTGTGGTTTTTTCTACAGTTTTCTCTATGGTAGCAACAATCTCTCTTTTTAAACTGTTCTCTTTCAGAGTGTTCTCACCCTGATTCTCACTGCTATGCAGTAATTTCCAATGCAAAGCTTATAGACAGAGTGTCATTGAACACATTAAATGCAATTTACCTTGAACGTAGATTTATAAATGACAGCAAATGAGGAACATGAATATTGGGGGGCGAAAGTGTCTGGTTTGTAGTTTGGTTTTCATGTTCTTTCCACTGAGGTCTATTTCTATAATTATTAGGTAACAATCCATTCAAAATGAAGATGTGCTCTGACTGAAAGCAAGGTTGCACTGATGTCGGTGCAGATATAGAATCATAGAATGGTTTGGGTTGGAAAGGACCTTAGGATCATCTAGTTCCAACTCCCCTGCCATGGGCAGGGATGCCTCACAGTAGACCATGTCGCCCAAGGTTCTGTCCAGCCTGGCTTTAAACACTGTCAGGGAGGGAGCATTTACCACTTCTTTGGGCAACCCGTTCCAGTGCCTCACCACCCTCACAGTAAAGAACTTCTTCCTTATATCTAACCTGAACTTCTCCTGTTTAAATTTAAACCTATTACCCTTTGTCCTATTGCTGTAGTCCCTGATGAAGAATCCTTCTCTGGTATCCTTATAAGCCCCCTTCAGATACTGGAAGGCTGCTATGAGGTTTCCACGCAGCCTTCTCTTCTCCAGGCTGAAGAGTCCCAAATTTCTTAGCCTGTCTTCATATGGGAGGTACTCCAGCCCCCTGATCATCCTCACGGCACTCCTCTTGACTTGCTCCAATAGCTCCATGTCATTGAGGACACCAGAACTGCACACAATACTCCAAGTAGGGTCTCACAAGAGCAGAGCAGAGTGGCAGGGTCACCTCCTTTGACCTGTTGATCATGCTTCTTTTGATGCAGCGCAGGACATGGTTGGTTTCTGGGCTGTGAGCACACACTGAGGCTGGCTCATTGTTAAGTTTCTCATCGACCAACATCCTCAAGTCATTCTCCACAGAGCTGCTTTGAGTCACTTCTCCACCCAACCTGTAGCTGTGCCTGGGATTGCTTTGACCCAGGTGTAGGACCTTGTAATTGGCTTGGTTGTACTTAGTGAGGTTGGCATTGGCCCACCTCTCAAGCGTGTCAGGGGCCCTCTGGATGACATCACTTCCCTCCAGTGTGTCAACTGAACCAAGTTTGTCATCAGCAAACTTCCTGAGGGTGCATCAATTCCACTGTCCATGTTGCTAGCAAAAGATGTTGAACAGGATCAGTCCCAACACCAGCTCCTGAGGGATACCACTTGTTACTGGTCTCCAGCTGGACATTGAGCAGTTGACTGCAACTCTCTGTGTGTGGCCATCCAGCCAATTCTTCATCCACCAGGTGATCCATCCATCAAATTTATGTCTCTTCAGTTTAGAGACAAGGATGTTATGTGGGAAATGTATTTACTGGACTTAAAGAAATATAATGGTAATTGTAGGTAATTTTCTTCACTTTCTTTTTTTCCCCTTTTCCTTTCTGTTCATTTGTATTCTTTTCCCCTCAGTTTAGGGTGTGACTGCACAGAAAATTATCCTCTCTGGCAGATGGAATAGAATTCCATTGCAACAAAAAATTGCAAGGCTGCTGTAGCTATCCCTGATTTGTATTCTAAAAATAGTAATTTTCCTAACCATATGCTGGGAAAATTTGCATCAAAATTAATGGGAAGTGCAACAGCATTTTCCGCTTTAGGATGGTCGAACTTTTAAGTCCAAATTAAAAAGGACTTCAGTCTATCATTCAGCTTCTTGTTATTTGCTTTTCCTGCTACACCCACTTCCGCTACTTGGAATTATGATTAAACAAAGAAGTAGCAGAATCAGTTGTGGCCAGAGATTCTTGTGTGCCCCTTCTTTTGCCTTGACTTCCTCTAATTTTTTGCTGGCAGTCTCTGTGAGAACAGTTGTCATAAGTAATAAGGTAGCTTCAGGTTACCATTTCTTTGAAAAATTTCTGCTACTTCTAAAACTGTTTTATTGCAAGAGCAAGATATGTAAAGTAAGTCCAGATTCTGTTCTGCAAGGGCTGTGAATTTTAACAGATTGATTGTCCTGAGAGGGAGAAAGAGGTGCAGCCAGGGAACTGCCAGTTCAGTTCACAGGATTCAATTCACAAGCTTCATCTCCAAAGGTGGGTGACAACTGGGTCTGAGTGAATGTTTAGATTCCATTGCTGCACAACATTTCTTTTCATGTCCATAATAGTCATTTATAACATGCACATCATCTTTCATAATAAAGCTATAAATTCACTTCCCAAACAGGTCTTTGTCGAAGAAGAGTTTCATTCTTTTCCTAGTACCTATTGTAAAGGTAGTTTGAATAAGTAGTACAGTCATAAATGATACTGTAATTTCCAGGTAACTTCACAGGGCTGTGAAGTACATGTGAGATAGCCCTTCCATCTATCTAGTGTAGTCTCATTTCACATCTCAGACTGCAGAACTGGAGGGAGAGACAAAGGAGACAACAGAGGACTGTTACATTCAGTGACTGTTGTCCTGCCTCTGGATCTGCAGGCACATTACAACCCAAAGTATTTTTCAGACTCACAAGCAATTTCTTACACAGGACAGGAAACAGCACACATCAGGAGAGCTCTGTGCTTGAAAGAAAGAAATGCACTTTGTAAAATGGTAGAGGGTGCAAACAGTATTTTATTAACAAATAGTAGTCTCTAGACAAAGTTTTCATTAACAAGCATGAGTTAATGTCTTCTGAAGGTTCACTTAACTTCAGTGGGTGAAAAATAACTTTGGTCTTTATTGAAAAGCTATTTAAATATAGTATGATAGCATCGTCACTCCAAGGACAAAATGGCAAGAAAGATAAAAACCAGAACCTTAATTCATGGTGGTTCTGAGGCTGATATGCATTCATTACATCATCAGGTGAATGAGTACTTCAGTGTGGAATTAGAATTTTGTGTACAGAAACAGATGTATTTGCAAATGCTTGTTTAGGAAGCCATCCTGAAAATGAGATTTAATGGCAAAGAGGAAATCATAGCCCTTTATGAATAGTCTGCTTCAACAGTTTCATATCTCTAAAGCCTTTCTTCTTTTCTGCTGAGCTAATTAGAATTTCATATAACCTAGTGTCATCATTTAACTTATAGGATATTCATTCTCTTTAGAGAATTATGCTACTGAAGCATCTTCTAATCAGCCAGTATTAGTCCTATTGTGTTGAGTATTAGCAATAGAATGTGTGTGGGGTTTGGAGTGTGTGAAAAGGAGTCAGACTTTAAATGCTAAACCAGACCAAGAGCTATTCTTCTACTACAAAGAACCAGGGATTTATCAACACTGCTGGGTTACTTTTTGGGTTTTTTTTCAGATTGTGTGCAGGTCTCTTAACTATTAACAGAAAATACATGCAAGGACTGATGTAACCTTACTGTGTTTTCAGTACATACTTACATTATCTGGCACTTGCTTAGGAACTTCAAATACCTCATTATATCTGAAGAGAAAATGAGTGAATAGTTCTGGAAGTTGCATGAATTATACAGTGTAATTCAAAATCAGGTTTTAAGATACTTAATTATAAATCACAACTTCTGACAAGTCTTATGAAAAAAATGCTGCGGGGACATAGTTTTTAAAAAGCTCTGACAATTAATTTATAACAAAAAAATTGCTAATATATACCTCATTTAGCATTGTGTAGATACAGATAGAAGTCTTATGTGTGTAGGTTACTGTGGACCTCATTAAAGCTGAAGTTTATATTCTTTTCAAGTTTACATTACTTTCAAAACCTATTCATTTGAGCTGAAATATTCCATTCATTTTGTTACCTAAAATGTATGTTTTGGAAAGGCTAAGCAAGAGTTCAGGGATGTGTTTATTTTTTTGGCTTGAGGGGCATTCTTTTGTTTGAACAATACTTAAACTAAATCATAAACTGAAAATATCACCTGTAAATAATCGTTTCCAGATGAGAGTGCATAAGAAATTGGCTTTGACCTGCCTGATCTGCATGCACTTGGAATCTGATTTCCGAGTGTTTTCAGCAGGGGTATTTTCTTTATTTTGCTGAGCTCATTATTGTGCACCTAGGAAAGGGATCTCCTTTATATGCATGTATCCTAATGACCTTTGTAGCGAGCTGGCTGGCTAGCCAAGGTCACAATTAAGGGGGGTAGCTCTTACAGTTGTGTAAGGTCATTCATCCAGACTCCTGAGCAAAGAGAAGAGAGAATCCTTTTCTGCAGCCTGGCTGTATTCCTAACACATAAAGTTAGTTAACATATGCAGTTAATAATGATATTTTTACAGCAAGATACTGCAGTGAAATCCCTGATAATATAGCAGAATTGGAAGAGAGACTATACTTTAAACACCTGCAAGAGGCAGTAGGCTTTAGATCATGCTGTTATTTAGACAGGTGTTATTACTGTGCAGGACTCCACAGATACAGAACAATAAGATGATTTCTGCTCAGAGATCCTACAACTTCAGTGAAAAGCAAGAGGCAAGTGATGATACAAAAGTGGCAGCATGGGGAAAAAAAGGGTACAGCAAAGGTCAATATGTACTCAACACCTCTATCTGTCTGATGTCTGCCAAGTTCCTGTAGACAAATGAGAAATTAAGAAGAGTTCTATTGCAGAGAGCTCTTTTCAAGAATTAAGGGGGTACAAAAATGGAAACTTAACGAGCCTTAATAAAGACTGACATATTTGCCAAATTGGAGAGGAGAGCTACTATTTCAGTGTTTAAGCAGATGTGACTGATAGGTAGATTGAGGAGGTCTTCATGTAAGGGAAGGACATGAAGACTGTGGATATAAAGGCAAACTTTTTACTATTCCTTTACTTCGAGTGTATCCTATATTTTTCATAAAATTCTATGACAGTCTCTATATGTCAGTTATCTATACAATTTTTTCTTGCTCGAAATATATGCTTAAATACATAGGAAAAAAAAAATACTGTTTTGTCTTTTATGAAAATACTTTATAGTACTTGTAACTGAACAGTAAAAAAGCTCCGTAACTAGAAACAAAAATGCTGTCAGTTCAGGATTCATTTAAACCTGGTATTTATAAAGTACCCTTACTTACAAAGACTACTTTGAGTAGCTTGTAATAGCAGAGCCACTTGGATCATAGCATAGATGAAAGAGGTTATTCCACTGGGAGTATTAAATTTAAACTAGTCACCTCTGGTTTGGCTTTTGAATTATGACAGGAGAATCAATGATTGCTGCTGTTAGAAGTCTGAGGAAGCCTCTGGCTTACTAACAGTCTAGATATTAACAATTTTGAAGTCTCTTCATACCAAGGGACTATTAAGATGAAACAGTAGCTTTAAATTAAGTACCATCATTCCCTCAATTTGTCTTGAAGGAGAGAATTAATTAGGCTTGTTTATCTGAGAGAAATGAAAGATTAAATTACAGGGAATGCCTGTAAACTGACCCTGTGACTAAGTTGAGTTTGCCAGAGACTTCATCTTTTTCAGCATTTTAGCTCCCATTCTTTTCAAGCATGTTCCCTCTTGCTGTATAAACTATAAAAAAGACAAACCATGAATTAAATTTGTGTATTTTCCTGTTAGCAAAGTCTATGATCCCATGCTTCAGAAATCATACATCTTTTTCTTCTATAAAGGTTAGGACAGTACTGTAGCAAGAATTTTGAACTGTAAGTTCAAATATAGAATAAAGGCAGAATTTTTTGTTAGTGGTGTAATACTCCTCTGACTCTTTAGTTTCAGCTACATCCTTTCTCTTTTTCTGCTTACTCCAGGTGAAAGTACAACACTTTCCATGAAAATGCAAAAATGAGGATTTCAGGACTGTAATGAACTAAATTCCCAGATAGTACTGTGTCAGTATAGCTGTCTTTTTAGCACATTGTAACCTTTTACTATGCCATAGGTGATGCAGTGAAATGAAGAATTTTGACTGTGTTGTAGGTAGGCCTTTCTAGCACCTTTGGACAAACTTTAGGATCTATATCAGCTCCTAACAGAATGATTCAAGGGCAACTTTGCTGCAGTTAGTGCTAATGAGCAATCACCAATGAAAAGGAAAGCAGAAGAAATTTTAAGGCCTTGGAAGTCATTAATCCTGAAAAAATCTTGTAAAATGATTTTTTTAAAAAGAGGGTGTCTGATTTCTCTGCTGGCTATTTTTATACATGTTAAGTTTACTAAGTAACTAATTTCATTGATCTTTAAGAATAAAATTCACAAAGCAATTTAAAGAAACTGCTATGATAGCTTTTCCACTTTTCCCTGCTGAATATTTCACACTTTCATTATATTTCTTCTGCTTCTATTTTTAGTTAGGGCATGCAACTCATTCCATATTTAAAGACCATTCAGAAGCATAGCTTCAAGCTAAGCAGTGGCCCTGTTTGAGACAAAATAGCTTTGTTGAAAGCTAGCTCTCTCTTTACTGTGTGGTAGCAGGCTTTGAAGAAGATCATCTGTATGTGAGGAAATGTAACCTAGATGAAGGTGTTAAGAGTAAAATACCCAGTTTTTTTATTTCTGATTTTGTCACCTTCTCTACAGCTTGTCCAAGTGGTTAGATCTCTCTCTATTTTTTTTGTTTTCCAACGTATTTAGATGGTAAGATGTTTGAGCCAAGCTTGCTTCTTACTACATCATTAGATGTTTCAATAGTATAAATGCAAATAGCTTTAGATGGTAATTGTAAAATATGTTGTGCTTTATATGCTATATGCAGTAATTTACACGTGTGCATGGGCACAAAATGGACTTGCTTTCTCATTTATATGAGGAAAAGCAAGAGGGAGGAGGATCTGGTTATCTATCTGTAGAAAGGAAAATGCTGTTTCACTTAGATGTTAGTCTTGCATGTCCAGCTTCCTCTGCAAAGCATCTCTCTCAGCAGTTACCCAGACAGCCCCCGAAGACTGGTATTCCCCTTTTCTGTCTGACTGAAGGGGTTTTATGCTTCCGTCTTTATTTATGCTTCCCTCTTTATTTATGCTTCCCAACTGGCAAAATAAGACAGATTGCAGGATCCTCCAAGATAATACAGTCTTTTGGATATGTACAAATTATTCCTATCTGAGGGCCCTGATGTGGCTTCTGGCTTGTTCTTCCAGCAGTTCACCTTAAATGGTCTTGGTATAGAAGTAATGCCTGGCTATCCTGGTTAAATTAAGCAGACTTCACTTTGATTATCTTTCCATATTGTGACATTATTATACAGTCACATCTTGCCCATCACAGTTGTCTTACATTACTGATGGGTTAATTAGTCTCATATACTGAGCAGGTTTCTTTGTAGCACTGCAGAGACTTCAAGGAATTGTGACTTTATGCAACTTCTTTGTAAATTCTTGTATTCTTTCAAATTGAACTGTGGGGCTGCTGGAAGTCAAGAATGACGCTGAATGCTGTACATGGGCCAGTGTAACCTTCTGAAGCTTGCTGAAGTCACATCTGCAGTGACTCTTCAGGCATCTGTATAGATATATATGTAGCTATTTCAGTATTTTCATGAGAAATGCTAATAATCAGTGAGAATTCAGTCCAAGCTCATGGGATTAAGAAAGTGCTTGATTACTAAAGAGAAACTTCCAATTTATGTAAACTTATATTATGCAGCGTGACTGCAAGTCTCACACGTTTATTTTTTGTTAAATTCTGACATTTGGAATTAAACAGTCCAAGAGGGAGAGAATATTTCCAGCATATAAGGAACTGTTGTTTTAGTCTGTTTCATGCTCTTCCATTTAATGTGCTTTTCAGTTTCTTCAGAGGATTTTGTCATTGACTTTGATATATTTTCGCAAACATTGTAATTTGACATCATAATTAGTTTTTCAAGTACTTGGAAAATATGACCTGTTATATCAGTTTAAAATTATTACTAAGGGCAATAAAATAATCATTATATGATGATTAATATTTATTGTAGAATTGTTCTCTTGCTTGAGAACAATTGATAATGATTGAATGTAGAAGGAAAATAATGTGGAACTGAAAAGAGCTGAAGAGCTCCAGTCCTTACCAGAAGGAAGGTTTTGCAGGCAGTGCTGAAGGTAATTTTTGCAGTTTATATAATCATACCCAAAACTGTCACTCACCTGCAGTCCCTGGAGACCGTCTCTGAGGCCAACCTTTGTAACCGTATTAGCAGCCTGCATGTCTCACAGAAGTTTCTGAGATTCACAGTAAAAAGTAATGCTGACTTCCATCACTACTGATACTAAAAATCTATTTAGCCTAGTAACATCATGTGGAAATTGAGGATGCTAAAAACCAGGTAGGGCTTCACATCAGACAGACTCAGTTTGAGCTAAAACTGTAACATAGCATCTGTACAGGAAGATACTGTAGTAGACTAATTGGAACTTGCTTACAGAGTCTGGGATTGAGATCCTTCAAACATTTATCATATTTAGTACTCAATAATAGAAGTCACAGATTTAGTTTTAGCATAAGTACATGTAAAAATTGGCTGTCTGTCCTTAGAATGAGATGCTTACTATGCATAGAAAACCTTGGAAAGAGCAGGCTTTTGGGGGAAGGGAGGTGAAACCAGGTGTTAAGAAGTGCTGAGGAAGTGTTTGATCTATGTTTGGTATCAGCAGACCACAGTTCCCCTTAGCAGGTATTCTCATGAAAAATGCATGCCTCTTTTCTGTTCCTGTGGCACAGCAGATAAATGTAGAACGATTTGAAAAGTAGTCCTCTTCAGAAAGCTTTCTAATTTGTTGAAGAAAGTGACTGTGCAGAAGAGTTAACTGTTTCTTAACCACCTCTTTATTTTGGTGACATTTCCTGGGTTTTTTTTAGCAGGAAAAGCAGCTAAACCACAGTCCTAGAAAGCAGCAGTGAGCTTTGTTTATATATTTGTAAGTCTTTTTGTGTTCTGTCTTGAGACTTCATTATCAATAAGACAAAGTTATATTATGACCACAGAACAGTTTTTAATTCACAAATAGAAAGTGTGAAAAACAGTGAACTCCAGAGAAAGAGTGAAAATTACAGACTAGATCTTATTTGTGCATCAGTAGTTAAGGAAAGTCATATATGGTGCCAGAACATGTATTGCATCCTGTGGCTGCTGCTTTCTATATTTGCTAAGCCATGGTGTGGTGGCATGAAGCCAAATATGTCAGGTTTTCACCACCTTAGTGTTTCTCAGTCAGTAGGGAATCCCCACTTTACTTACTAAGGAAGATCTCACCTTCTTTTTAATTAATGCTAAAGGGGTGGAGTTGGAGCTGAGCGGACTGTGACGTTCTCTAACATTGTATGGCCTCAAGGCTTTCAGTGTATACATATATGTTAACTGATTTAATGTTTCTGTGATTTTTACCTAGATGAATGTTTCATTTTGTCGCAGTAATTACATAACGATATAAAAATCCATCATTTAAACCCTAGGCTGTCAACTTCATGATTCTCATACAAATTCAGAAGTTTATGTGTCATACAGAGTTTTGTTTTAGACACAGTATGTCCTCTTAGCTGAAGAGGGTGGTCTGCCAAGAAATGAAATAAAGAGAGAAGGTACATGTGGTGCTGAGGAGGTGAGTAGGAGTCCTATCAAAAGTGTAACTTTATTATGCTTTAACATTTTTTAACACAATCAAAATAACTTTCCACTTTCTGTGTAAGGCAAGAACCTAGAAGAGTGCATAAAAATGAAATATTCTCCAAAATCTGACAGCTGAAAAAAGCTTTTCCTTGAGCATCAGAAATACTGATCTGTGATTTCCTGTGAGCTAGTGCTGGAATGCTCTGCACTTTTTACTGCCACATCTTTCCCCATAAAGATAGCCTCTAAATTGTTCAATATTCACAGCTGTCTTGTCCTTACTCTTCAGACATAGCAGGTAGACAAGATGATAACCCAAGGTTTTTTCCTAGGAAACCTAGAAACAGGATGAGCAGACACTTTCTTACTTTGAACGAGACAACTGATTAATATAATCAGGATTGTCAATCCCATTTGGCACTAGCTATTGTTTAAATATCGTCAGCAAAGCATATTGCAAGCGAGCTTGTAAGAGGAAGCAATATAGTCATGTTGTCATTTCACTGCAGGCTGTTAGTAGTCAGGGGATACATTTACCAGATCTTTTGCTTCATCTGGAAAGATCAGTTTGGAATGATAATCAATTAACATTGCATATTTCCAGTGCCCTTCCAGGTTGCAGTTCTCTTCTTTTTGTCATTAAAACATGTGAATGACTTTTTAGTTTAAATTATAAACGTTTGCGTGCAGACTTTCCTTAGTAAACAGAGTTGGCAGTGGCAGTCAAAAATTTAATCTTAATTTTCAGATTAAATAAAAAAAGATTTACTTTGACAGAAGAAGTAACCCTTTTTAGTAGTTCACCTTTTTTAATTTCCATTAATTTTTCTTCCTACAACTTGCTGCTGCAAAGCACAAAATCATTTTAATAGTAAAAATAGAATTTTTAGATGAATGTAAAGGACATGATGTGAACTGTTAATGGATTTGAGGAGTTATAAAAGCAAAATTCCTCTTTCAGCTGTTTATCACCATGTTTAGATATGTTTGTGGTACTGTTGATATCTGGAATTTATTTTGTTCAAGCTAAAAACCCCTCAAAAACAGTCTAAGCTTTTTGCTAAGGGTTATTTCTTAAGTGTTACTGTTATGACGGATAATGCAAGTTGACAGGATCTATAGTTGAGGGGTAATTCATATGGAATCTGCATTCAAGGGTTATATTTTGGCAGGCAGAGGACATTTACAACTTTAACGAGTTGTGGAGCCAAACCGTGTATCAGGCAGGCAGAGGACATTGCATATTTGGAAACTCTTTAGCAGAATGATAGTTTTACTGCTTTTTAGAGACAGGTTCATGCCAGGCATGTGTACAAACCATTGATCTAGCCCAACTAAGTGTCTTTGGAATATAGTGTCATCACAAAAGCAAACCATATTTGAAATGGCATCAGATATTAGACAAATGCTTCTCCAGCACGTGTCTATGCATGAATGGAGGAAGATTCTACATTGCAGAGGTGACTGATGGCAGTGTTTATTTTTAAGACCATACACAAATGTTATTTCTAGGCTCTGTGAACTGTTCTTGAAGTCTGGTAGAGAAGAATAATGTTCATACATGGTTTAACTGCATTTCCAGTCTGGCAACTCTGTGTTAGAATTTGTTTGTTGGTCTGCATCAGAACATTGTCTGCAGCTGGTTTTGCACTGTTGCATGGGTGGGACACTGTACTGTAGCCAAGGACACCTGGTTTTCCCTTTTTAATCATGGAGTCAACTTTCGTGTGAGGAACTGAAAAGTGTAGCCTCCAGTGAAGTTGGGAGCCTGTCGGGGAAAGTTTGTTGGAAATGTTTGTGTATTACATTGCCAACTTCGGCTAGAAGCTATTTGTGGCTTTGCTTTGTTGAAAGCAGAGATTTAGACTGCAGTTACTGCATAATCGCTGTTCAGAGCAGCATGCACGAGATGCCACCATTTATCAAATGCCCTAGTCCAGGCTAAGTTATTTAGATGCATATGAACTGAACTTTCTGTTCCTGCCTTTCCTCAAACAGCTCAGGCCTTCTCCACCCTGAACTCCTCAGAGTTCAGTTCATTGCTTAAATTTACCTTTTATTTTGCTTAAGAGATCTTAGAGGCAACTGCAATGCAACGAGGCAAGCCGAGTCCTGAGATTAGTTGAATGTAGCCAGGTAGAGAAGTTCAGAATAGGACAGCATAACACAAGAAGGTGACTATCAAGTATGATAAGGACTGTCAAGTATAATAAGGAATGGAAAACAAAGGGGAAAACAGTTAGGAATATGTTGATTTAAGGGCAAAAGTGGGAAGAAGAAAGCTAAAACTAATGGTGGACCATCCTGCCAAATTTTTCCAGCTCAGGAAGCTAGCTCCCAGTCAACATGGAGCCAGTAATTATTCAACTGCTAAATGGGGGGCAAAGTCCCTTTTTAGAAAGTTGAAGGAGAGAGTGCTCTACCCTGAAAAATGATTTGGAAGCAATGTTTCAAGCAGTATACTTGTGATTAAAAAATGCATCATAGAGCGTAATACCAACATACCTAGAAACAAGAGATTTCAGTTAGGATGGACGGGGAACACAAGTGGATTTCTTCGCTAATTTACACAAGTGAAAAATACCTCAATGTGTAACACTGGCATCAGCAGTTTTCAAGGAGTATTATGGTCTCCTACTCTTCATATATGTGACAGACCCATTAGGAGAGATTGTAAATGCAAGCACAGCTTTGTGAACTGGAATTTCTTGAAGTACACTGTGGTGGTGCTACTGACGGTACAGGTTTTTAAAACTGCTATTTTCTTCAGTGAGGAGATCCTATACTTGTAGAGTTTCTCGTTGTCTGACTAATTTTAAGAACTGCAGTAGACAGTGCATTATGCCTGCGCTTAATTAAAACATCAGCTAAAACTTTGTGCAGTCATATTAGGGAGAGGGTGGAGAAAGATTGCTGATTATTCCTTAATATCCTAATAAAACCTTTTGGCATAACTGTGGCTTCTAGTTTCACTCAATTAAGTGAACAAGTCCTGAGCATGCAGAAAGACTTGCAGGTAGACCTGAGGAGAGATTAAAAGCAATGAAATGAGACTAGTTACTGCCAACAAGGAATTAAAACTGAAATATAATAAACCCCACAACCTGTCAGACTTTTTCTTAAATCAGGCATTTTAAGTGGAGTAGTATCTGGTCCTTTCATTTTTCTTTTCCTCCCACCTCTTTTTGCAGTATTTTGGCACAGTATTTGGTATGAATCATGTGCCAGGCGCTTAGGTGCCTTCTGCACTTGCTCAAAATTCTCCATCTCCCAGGGAACAGGGAACAATGTCAG
Source organism: Psittacula echo (assembly GCF_963264785.1). Lineage (NCBI taxonomy): Eukaryota > Metazoa > Chordata > Aves > Psittaciformes > Psittacidae > Psittacula > Psittacula echo. Next base: position 6,846,274 of record NC_137741.1, on the reverse strand, counting down.
TCCTGAATGACTGCAGGTGGTGGTGGTGCTGAGGAGCAGGCAGGGCTGGCAGCATTCCTTGGGGAGGAAGGGGCTGTTGATCCTTCACGTACCCGTCTGCTGGTAATAGCAGCAGTGTGAATGTGCGATACCTTTATCACACAAGGGCCTGGCTTGGTGGATGCTCACGCAGGGGACAGCAAATTGCCCCTGTGAATTACAGGTTTCTGTACAGCTGCTGACCCATCGTCACAGGTGCCTGCTGGAACTTGTCAATGCTATCACTGTTAACGCATATCTGTAGAAATTCCATTCAGTTTTCCATTGTTTCAAGAGCATCAAGTCTTGCAGCTCCTGTCTTCCCACACCTGTGGTAGCTCTTGGAATCCGGTGCCCTACTTTTGCATTTCTTCAATTAATGTTACAGATTGCTCACTTCTGTTTTTCTCTGCAGCAAAGGGGTTATGCTTACACCTGGGCACAGTGGGTGTTGAAGTGCCTGCAGAGAATAAAACAGTTATCCATTAATGAGATCTGGAGAAAATGGAGACAGTGAATTTCTGTCATGTCAGTTCTGTACCTCAGTGTTTGCAAGGTTTCTAATTTCTGGTCTGCAGTCTCTCCCAGTGGTGAATTTATCTGTGTGGGAGTAGCAGGTGGCAAATAGGAAGTTTAAAGCTGAGAACACCTAGGCAAGTTTTCTTTATTATTAAAATTTAATAACTGTATGTGGTTGTGGAGTTTTACATAGCCCTGGCCTAGTGAGGTTCCTAGCAGAGCAAGGTGGTTCCTGACAGACCGTATGATACCCTCTTGGGTTTCATGATTGTTTCTAGGTTAAAGAGCACATAAGAGGCTATTTTACTGTTCCTGAGTAAATGAGATGCTATTCTTTGTTCAGAAGGCACTTTCTTTAGCCTTTCCAAAGGAAATGTTTAGTACTGCGATGGCAGTAAACAGCAGAAACAGTGATGTACCCGAACAATGTTTCCATTACCATCTTAGCTAATCAGTTGGCTAAAATTCCAGTTGTATAATTAAATTCCAAGCATTAAGTTTACAGAGAGACTTGGGAAAGTATGGGGAGGCCCAGAGAAATACTGATAAAAGAATGAGTGCTTGTTTGACTGCTAACTGCAAAGTGACTCTTCAGTAGCAAGGAGTTCATTCCTCCAAGAAGAACAAAAATGGTTTGGTAGGAATTTTGTCACTGCAGTTACCTGGATGAATTTTATGTGCTGAAGGGGAGCTTAGCACAGCAGCCTAGAGATCCTTAAGACATTCCCAGGGGGAAAGGATTAACAAGGGTAACACTGACATCTGATAGCTTTTGACTGTTGTATGTTGATATATGTTAATTACTAAAGAAGCTTCCATGAAAAATCAAAGTTTTACTTTTATATAAAACTTACAAGATGCAAGTATATAAATATAGTAATTTTATATGTTGTGTAATGATTTATTATTAAGATAGGATATAACATAATAATGTATAATTCATAGGGCATGTAACATAATGAATCCTAAAGGGTCTGTTATACTGTGCATTTTCGGTTGTCTTGTGCAGATATTTTCCCTCTTAGGAAAACTGAAAATCATAAAATTGGAAGCAGAGGAGGTGCAGAGAGTACTCTGTAATAGGGAGAAGGCTGCTGAGCAAATCTTTTTCTTACAGACAATACCGCATTGCCACAAATTCTTAAATGCCAAGGTGCAGGGGAACCAAGATTCTTTCTAGCTGTGAGCTTAGCCATCTAACAGGAGATTGCTGTCTCTTTTAGCTAAAACTTGCATCAGCAATTACAAATATAATAGAAAGTGCTCATTAGTTTCTAGCACTATGTCCTATTTTTCTTTGATTTTTGTAGTGAGGAGAGGGAGCACAGGGCATCCCATCCATCTGGTGCTGAACAGGTCTTTGGAATATTTTCCCTGAATGTTCAGATGAATAATTTGTTGCTCAGGGTTTGCTTGGGACAGAAACAGCACTGTCACAGTCACATCAAAGGAACTTACCCAAGAATCTTCTGCCTCTGTAAAAAAGGCTTCTGATGAAGAGCATCACTGGGGAAACCGGCTTCAGTGCTCAGAGCAAACAACTCATCATGCAAAGGCATGGAGCCTTGTGGTAGCATTGTTTCATCTCTGATACACACCTCTGCTACAACTCAGTGCAATATAGATACAGTGAACAAGCTCACCTTAGTTGGTGCTGTAATAATTCCCTTGCTGCCATGGTCAGAATTATAGTGTCTGAAGAATTCCTTCCAGATATTCATCAAAATGTTCGTTTGTTCTTGCCACTAGCAGCAAATCTGAGTCACACCCCCAGTGTGGCTGAGAAAGAGTTAGTCAGCAGTCTGAAGCCACATAGCACATGCTAAAGTCTTAAGCAGCATGAGAAAAAGGCCGAACAATAGGCAGGAGGATATGAAGTGCCACTCAGTCTCTTGGTGGAACTGGGTAGGACGTGGCTCATAAGACAGAGGAATAGGAAGCTGTGGGATTGCCCCTGGATTGTCTGAGCCTGATGTTCTTCATTCACAGCTATGTGGCAGCCACAATGGCATGTCAGTGTGGAGAACTGAGGAGCAGCTGCAGTGAACACAGACTAAGACCTGGTGAACTGACACTGTATTTGCCTTGTGAGATGATGTATGGATAGCAAAGAAAAAGGGGGAGAAGTGAGGTGAAGACTGTGGAAGCCTGGCATTGTCAACATGTCTTCATAGTGAAAGCACTACAGGGTGGGAACTTATCCATAAATCCATTAAGACTAACTTACATGTGCCACAGACCCCTGGTACTGTGATTTGATAGAAGAAAAACCTTTTCAGGATTTCTTTTTCTTCTCTAGGCAAAATGTTTTGCTAGTCTTTCTTCAGCCCACCTACTACACTGCCATCCTTTATGTGATCCAGTCTCTTCCCCACTTCTCTTACCTATTTTTGCAGTTATTGAGAGTTCAGTTGATTAATAAGGCCCATTTGTGGAGAAAATGTGAACAATGTCTTGATCTTGAACTGCTCACATATCTATATTAGTAAGTCATGGAAATAGACGTTGAGTGCTTCAATTAGGTGTTCTTCCCTTTCCTACCATTTTCTGCTTCTCTTAAGGTTTTAATCTCTGTGTGTCAGAAAATGCCAGCAGACTGTGGGGATTGCCAGAAACTAATAATAATTGAAATTCCGTGCTATAAAAAGCAGTGTACAGTGTTTGAGCTGAAAGCTTTAGAATACTTTCCAAGAATTCCAGTACATTAAATTCTGCTGTGACATTTGACTTACAGCTTGGTAATTTTTTTTTTGCTTGAGCACAGTGTAATGACAGTAAGTCTCAGTCTTGTAAATATGCTCCCACACAAATTCTTCATGACATCACATGTGGGAGTTCACATAATAAAAAAGGAATGTTCCTCTCTCCTTCATGTTTCTTTACAAACCTGTCTTCATCATTTAAACCAATGTCAAATTTTCTTTAAAGACACAATATCTATCTGTCTGAGCTACTAGATCTGGGCTTGGTTGCTTATATTAATGTTCAGAAGTGCTGTATTCTTAATTGACTTTATTGATAAGCAGATTAAAAAGAAAAAAAAGAGAAAACCTTTTGTAGTATTCAACAACAGTTACTGTACTTGATTGAACTGGCTGATTTGGGGTGTTTTAGTGGCAACTGCAGCCTCAGAACTGGCTTAACTAGTTACATAGGGATGCCCCAGCTGGCATGTTGACATAAAAGCAGCACAGCTACCTTCATCACCAGGCTCTGGTTGAGGTTCAGATTACAGAGGTGGAAAGGAGAAAGCAAGACATGAGCTCAGGTCTATGTCTGTACTTCGTCAGATCCTGTGAAACTCCATTAAGGTCCTTACCAATTTAGTTAAAGTTGTACTGATCTGTTTCTGAATGATGCTGGAGACTAAATTTCAGGGGCAAAATGGATGATTTAAATCCACTTTCCACACGATCGCTGATGTGTTGACACTAAACCTACACTGTAGCTACGCATTTATATGCCCATGGGTCTACAAGCAAAATCTGCATCACTGGACCAAAGTAAGAATAACTCCTTTTAGTTTATCACTCACGTACAGGACAAGTAATCTACTCCTTTTTAGTGATCCGTGTTTGGTTAACAAGCATTTGTTTTATATGTATAAAAAAGTGTTGATACTTTGGTATTAGCTTCACAAAAGGAGAGCTGTGTTGAAATGAAGACATTCCAGGTGGTTAGTGATTCTCTTGCAATGCTGTAGCTTCATCAGAGATTGCATTCCCCTCTGAAACTGCCCGCCTTGTTCACAGAACCCAAGCTCTGGCCAAACTGGAACTGTTTGGCACTCACACATGAGCACTTTTCTAGAACAAGATCAAATATTCTGATGTCTGACTGTTTCTCTTGCGCTAAGGCATAATGGAGCTGTGTCAGATTTATTAAAGGGAAAATATTACCAATTTGTATTTTAATTATAATTTGATTATTATTGAGCTTCTTAGTGGTGTAAGACACATTCAGTTTCTGTGTTGCAGTTGTTCTGTCTGTTCCACCTGCACTCTGAAGCAGTTTTGTTACGGTTGCTCAGAAAAATGTTTTAATAAGTTTCTTCTGATAGAAGTACAGTTGCTGCTTCCGAGATTGATCTGGGATACACACTCAGCTGTAGCTGGGAGGAGTGGGGGCCACTGCTGTTGCCTTTGTGTGCCTAGGATACCTACACCTGAAACATTAGTACCTGAATTTCCTTGTTAACAAAAACAATAATGAAGCTTTGCATTGAAATTAAGGATGTTTGTAAGCAAGCAGAGAATGTATAAAGAAAATAGATATTCATGTGTGCAGAATGCTTAGTTGTGGTTGGAATGAGGTTTTTATTTTTTTTTTCCTTTGTTATTTTTTGTTGTGGAGAATTCTGTACAACATATTGAATACTTTGAGGTTAAAAGCTGGTGGGATCTAATTCTTTGCCCTATATTCTTTTAGCATCAAAAGCCATACAGTTTTCTTTGTTTTCCTTGATATTTTTCAACCCATGTCTCCTAATAACTGCTGTCTTTAAAAGAAGTTACTTTAATCTTCTCATAAGACAAAAATAAATTGTATATCTGATTAGCTCGATAGAAGGAGAGTGAGAATGGAAAGCAAAGATGGAAGGGTCATTCTCAGCAATTAGACACCTCTTTCTCCAGTAACAAAGTAATCGCCAATTATACAAGTGAATTCAGATCAATGATAACAGTATTTTCAGAGCCGTGACCACACAACAAAACAACCTTTTATTTTCTGTGGACATGTCCTTTGTAAATCTGTTGTATTTAAATAATCATATTAAATGGAACCTCTGACATTTCTGTATGCTGGCTAGCATCAGTATTTGTTCTGCTTTTCTGCTTTTTCTGGATGCATATATGGTCTCTATAAAATTAAAACAGGAAGACATGCTAATGTTTCTTTTTTTGTATCGTCTGTTCAGCTTTGAATACTTCACACCACGCTGTAAGGTGCTGTGACATATCAATTACTTATAAATGACTTATGTGGTTCTGGTATTACAGTAGGAGTCACGTGGAAAATGCCATGACCATCTGCAGAGTGGAAATCTGGAAACACTGTATTACTATATACAGCATCCATTCATTCTGCATGGCACTGAAATCATTCTGAAGAATACCACTGTTTGGCTATAAAATGATTGAGGCTGATGATACAAACAGCTTTTAAGAGTGCCTGAAAGTATCTGTACAGTACCATATCAATATTTTATATAAGCTATTTCAGATACAGAATACTAAAAATATTAGTCGTATTCTAAGGAAAATAACAGGGTAGTCACATACAAAGCAGAAGTTACAATGGACTGGGCAGTAGTTGAATTTTTTTTAAGACCACAGCATCATCACAAGTAGCAGACATGCAGGAGGACGTGGAAGCCTGGCATTCACAATTCTGTTGCCATCCTGGTCCTCCAGCACTTTTCCAGTGTCTTGGCTTCAGTGCAGGTTTAGCTTAGAGTTTCATTTTTCAGGTTAGGAGTGTTATTTTCATAGCCCTTTTTGCTTCTGACAGTCAAGGAAATACACTGTCATGTTGAGGGGTAGGGGTTGATTCTATTTTTCACTTAACTGGGAGTCTAGTTTCCTCTCATCTTCCTGTGTGCTGCAGTGACATGGAGAATTTCAGAGTACTTGAGAGACTCCAAGAGAGAATTCCCATGATACGCTTGGTGCCGTGTTTTTCCCACTCCAGCTCCCATGGTAGGAGGTCCACTGAGGACATGAAGAAGTATGCTTGTAGCATTGTGCTAATTTACACAGGGAACTGTTGTAACCCTAGGCATGGTCAGAGTTCAGGCAATATAGATATGACTTAATATAATTTTTGCCTTCCTCTGGGCTCCACCTTCCAGAAGAAATAAAGTACAGTATCTACCCAAGGAAATAAGGACAGATAAAAACTTAATTTTAGTTATTCAGGGTCACCTGGTGAGCAGGGGACTAAAATGAAAGATCAGCTTTGAGATTCTTTGATTGTACTCCTGCATTTGGTGACTAAACTCGATTGATTCTTCCACAAAGCTACTGTAATGCTCTTCCTTGTTATTACATTGCATAAATAACCAGCTGTTAACGTCTTTAAAAGACAAATGAAAATGAGGTACGTAGCATCCTGATAATTTTTTCCTTTGAGATAATTGCTGTGGTTGCTGTGCTTCTACAAGCCAGGAAGAGCAACATTGGCATAGACGGAAGGCCTCGCACAGATCAACGTGAGAGAAGAAACACAGATACAGGGCAGTGTTGTAACTCCATGACTCCTAACTTGGTTTGATGAGGATCTTACTGTGTGAGGTGCTAGTAGCAGTGTGTAAGGAATAACGGAAACCATTCCTCTGGAAAAGCACAGGGGCCCCTGATTTAGAATAGAATTTATTTTTAAATGGGGGCTTTTCCAAAATATCTTTGTTCTGCTCTGGGATTATTGCCAAAAATATGTTTTTGTAACATTTTGTAATTGTATCTGCATCCTTAGATAACATTATTTTTGTTGTTGCTCAAAACTGTTAGAATAAGAAGCAGAAAGAAGGAGGTATAAACTCTTACCAAAAGTGCAGGCAGTTACCTAGCAAGACAAAAGGAAAATGACAGAGAGAGTGAAAGACAAGCTGGATTTGAAATGCAGCAAAAATTACTATCTTGCAAAATTTTTCCAGCGTGTGAGTTTGCTACAGTGAAGAAATGTGGCTGAAATGCTTATCATCGTGTTCAGGTGAAGGGAAGTTTACAGGCACCACATGAAGTTAGGAAGTGATTCAGTAGGTTAAAGGCAGTCAAGAGTTTGAGATTGCTGATGCAGCACAAATGAGACAGCAACTCCTGTCTGGGGATCAGGATAAACGTCAGAGAGAACACAGCTGAAAGTAGACAAGTTTTTCAAAGTTGAAAAGTAAAGGATGTCAATGAAGTATTGTCAAAACATTTCAAATTCTGTTTGAAGATAAATAAGAAGATTGTGAATGTAGCAAGGAAATGTTTACTATAATAAATACCATTTATATAATGTATTCATCATAAGTTCTTGAACTAGTTTACAAAGGCACTTACGTTTTTTATTTTTTATTTTGTAGGTGATTGAACTGAACAAATTAAGTGACTTGAGCAGTTACACAGAATGTCAGTAGCACAGCCAAACTACTGATCAAGAGCCACTACATCCAGCAGTCTAAATGTAAAGATGCTACAATATGCTGTTTCATGTAGGTAGCTGTCATTTCTGTGTAAATGAGACCACAAAAAGGCTAGACTGCTGTATTATGATCCCCATGTTAGCTGAGTTCAGAGCATCACAAAACTATTGCTAAGCATCGGAAACGGATGACAAATGTTTTATCAAGATGATAGCTTGAAATTTCTCTTTGCATTTTGTCTGCATTTCACAGCATATTTTAAGTGGCATGTCAGAAAAAAGTAGATTCAGTCTTGCCAGCAACAGAAAGCAAAGAAGGAAGCAGCGGTACTTGGCTCCCAGCAATGTTCTCTTGGGAACAAGTCTGAACTGAGGCAGCTTTAGGGCTGTTTAGTTAAATTAGAGTTTTCCTTCAGTGCTCTGCGTGATGGGGTTGTTCTTTTAAGGACACCACCATTTTGCAACATCTGAAAAAATGAAATACACTCTTAGGAAACAGGCATCTTACTGCATTGCCTAAGTTATAATACGTTCCTGTCCACAATGCACAAAGAAAATATCTATCGGTACCATATGAAAAGAGAGCAGAAACATTCCATAAAACACTAGAGGAAAACTGTCTTTGGCTGATAAGGGTTTTTTTGGGTTTTTTTTAAGGCACAAAAGTCTTGGGGATGTAACAAAGAGCCACAGATGACTTACAAGGAACAAAAGACAGTTGTGGCTGTCCCCATTACTGGGGTTCCGAGGCAGAGCTGGAATGCAGCTCTGCGTGTCAGTCTTCTCTGTTGCTTGCTATTTCTAGCAATACAGGGAGCTGAGTTTTAGAGACTGTTTACATGATTATTTCAGTTGTTTGAGGCTTTGTCCAGAAAATTCATCTTGTTCCTCTATTTTGTTGTTACTTGCCACTTTTAATACTGTGCTGTATTCAGTTTGATCTGTGGATTAAGTTTACCTAAATGAAAGAAAGGCCTGGGTACATTCCAGGCCCCAAAACAACTGTTTCCTACCTTCATTTTATCATCGCCTGAATCACTAGGGAATACAGGCTCTCCTATATTCCCTAGTCATTATATGTCTGAGATGTGCAGCAGCTTCTTTGTAGTCATTATCATGACACTGAAATGGTTTAATAGTGCTTCCTTCACGTGACTTGTCACAACTGGAAATGGTGGTGATTGTCCTGCATGAACTGGATAAGAGAATGAAGGATGAACAGATAATCATAGAAATTTTTAAGTTTGGCACTGTGATTTATTGCCTTACAGTAGTGCTCAGTCCCACAGTCCTTGGTACTACAATCTTAAACATGGTGTACTGAAGAAGTCAACAGATCTCAGAGCAAGAGGATGTGGACTGACTTGGAAAGGCTCCAGTATGGAGTGGCCACAGCAAAAGGAAGAAAAGTGGTTTAATCATAGGATAACCATGCTATGGTGACTCACTGATCATATGTGGATTGCTCCTTTTGCATATCCAGAATCCACCAGGAGCTTTAAGTGTGGACAGGCTTTGGCAAGAAACTGAAAAGCCTGCAAATGTTTCTGCAAACAGAGAGTCCTTTTTTTCTGTAACTTATCAAAAGCGTTGTCTCCTTGGCTGCCTGATCATGAGGATGGCAGTACTCTGACTGTTTTGCTCAAAGCTGTAAGCAACCTTCAGTAATGTGGATAGTTGGAAAATATGCCAGACTTATGTAGTGGCCCTTAAGGAAAATTACTCACTGGAGCCATTTATACCAGCTTATACTTGCAAGGAGGGTGAAGGGTAGGGGGAAGATATTTTGGTCTAGCATTATGGATCTTAAATCCATAAAAGTAAAAATACTGAAGCTGTTCATGTTTGCATATTGAACAGTGCTTAAAGGAGATAAAATACCAACAATTTGTGGAAAAAACTAAGTATAGATAAGGTGGAAGTAAAAAGACATGCAGCTTACTTGGTAATTTTCTCTTTTGGTTCCTGACTCCAGCAGTCATTAAGTTTTGTATGTAAATTATTTTCACATTTAGCTGTTAAAGACAGGAGAAATTCTCTTAGAGGTGCATGCTGAGCTGACCTACATTTTGTAACTCCTACACTATATCTTCAAGAAAGGAATAAGGGGAAAAAAAAAGTAAAAGCACACTGTTTGCCAAATGGCAGTAATGTTTCCTGTCAGACAGTGGAAATTGGGGAAAAAGGTGTAATAAAGCTTACTGCTATTACTTAAAAAGCTTGTAAAAGTGACCTCCACTGGAGGTGGAAAACACTTTAAAAAGCTGGTTAGGGAGGCTGAAAATGTAAAATTAATATTCTGTTGTAAAAACAAACCAATACAGAGGTGAAAACCCTGAGAAATTCTAATTTGCACTGAGAAGAAGCAGTAATCAGAGGACTGTGGAATAATTCACGTTAGAGGGGACCTAATGAGGGCTTCAACCTCCTCTCGAAGCAGGGTTAGCTGTGATGCTAGACCAGGTTGCTCAGGGCTGTAGCCAGTCTGATCTTGAAAACCTTCCAGGGTAGAGATTACACAACTGTAATGCTGAAGGAGAAATTGAGCTCATAAGATAGAAATAATATTTCATAACATGGAAAATTAAAACTCAGTTTATACTTTGCAGTTTAATGTAGCTTTCAAAAAAGCCCACACTGTCTGCATCTGCAGAAACTTCATACTGTGGAAGAAAGTGGCAACAGGTGGCCTTCTTGTTAAGAACAATCTGTCAAATTCCCATACTTTGCCAGTACTTAATAAGCTATAATAAGCTACCTTGCTGAAGTGACAAACACCTTAAGACTCTAAGTCAGGAGAGAAAAAATGAAGTTAAAGTATTAGCAAGTGAATGTGCAATTTGCATGAGGTTTTAATTTTGACTTTAAAATTTTAAATGTTTAATTTTAACTTTAAAACTTAAGAGGCTTAATTTTGTCTTTTTTCATTTACAGTTGTACAGCAGTACTGTGTATTTACCAAAAGTTAATTTCTAAAGCACGTAATAAAAATCTTTGTATTATTTGGCCATATAGACCCCAGTGATGTTTTTCTGTTGTAGAGAGACATGATTAACCCAAGATCACTGAGCTGGGTAGTAAAACCTGGGTGTCTGTGCTGTTTGTGTCTCAAGGGTCCTCCTCCACAAGAAAGAGGTGACAACAGTAAGGTCATACAAGAGAATTCTCTGTGAACAATGCATACTGTCTTCTAAAAAGGTCCTACAAAATTCTTGAAAAAGGGATGTTGAGAAGCAGTATGCTTCATGCTGTGTATTTACACTTTTCTTTTTCTTCAGATACATAGTACAGAAAAAATTAAGAGCCTAGTAAATTATTTTCATATGAAGAAACCCAAAAAGTAGAAAGGAAAATGAAAAAGACTGGATTGGAGAGCATTTACAGAGCTGGAGAGATGTGAGTCTGGTGCAGTCCAGAATTTAACATCTGTATCCTGCTGCTGCTAAAATACGGGTGTAGTCACAGTTGTTTGGCCTTTCGTTGAGAAGTGGAGGTTAATAAACATCCCTGATAATAGAAGCAGGTATGATTTAATCACAGCTGTTACCACAGACAGGACTGTGCCAGTTACGTTTATATTGCATTTATATTTACAGGAACGAGTTTGTTCAGAAGAAAATTATCTGTCTGTGAATCTGTGCTTACATCAAAGTATGTCTATGAAATACTTCTTCCATACAGCAGAGAATGGGAATGGAAAGATAACATCACAAATTACATACTAGTTTAAATATTGAAATAAATGCTAAAAATAGAAAAAGAAATGGTCAGTTTCTGGAGCATCTTATTGTTAAATACATTTCATAATCAATACTGACTTCCTCAGAGAGGATAAAGGGCAGAGGACTGTTTCCACGATAACTATCAGATTGCTTATGAAGGTTACTACAATATTTGTCTTGCCCATTCCATGCTTTGCTGTGCAGTCAGAAACAGATTTCTGTGTTTTCAAGAGCTCTTCAAGCATAATTAGGGGCTCAAAACCGTATGAAGTCTCAGCTGGTGGCCTGGCAATTTGTTTTCATGCTGCAAGTCATTCAAGATTTTTATATGCGTAACTTTTTGATGGAGTAAGCGGATATTCCCAATCCAAATACTGTGTTATACCTCAATTTTTATGCAAGATATAATGCACTCAGTATCCAGCTACGTGCCGTCTTCTGCCCCTTAACGTGGCAGAAAACTAGTAGCTGCTGTGCTCTCTGAGGCAAAGACTGCAATATAATTGTAATAATATTATATAATGGTGCATTTGTTTAATTTGTAATATATTGCAGCAACAGGGTCATTTCTAAAAATATTAGCATTGCAGGGAGTCAGGCTCCTCTAGAGTCTGAAGGTTTCCATAACAGAGGCTCTGCTCGAGGGAAGAGGGCTGTGGCATGCAGATGGAGCATTGAGAAGTGAGCAGAGCAGGTCAGAGCGGGTGCGTGGGGAAGGTGCCTCCAGAGGAAGTGCACTGACTCACTGCGTCCTCTAACCAGCTCCTTTGGGAGGGTTTTGGTGGAGTCCTCTAGGAGAGGTGGAAGCTGCCTTTTCCCTCATCAATGCAGATTGTGGGTGAACACCAGAACTGTCACCTTCTGTCTTTCAGATGACTCCCCCACCAATGCAGGGGGACTGTTTGTCTAAGGGGGTGCAGCCCACAGCCGAATGCACACACTGAATAAGCAAAGAAGTTACTTCCAAACAACTTCAGATGCATGACTTCTTAAAACATCCCTGTTTCCTTATTTTTAAAGAGACTTTTAATAAAGGAGTGCATATGTTGGCTGAATCAATTTCAGTTTCAAATACAAGAACTGTCTCTTCAAAAACAGAGAATGTGCTGGTGCTGTAGAATACTGGTTTTCATGCTATCATATTATATTATTATGAATACTGGTAAAGCAGATTGTACCTAAGTGTACTCCTCACTGAGATGGTTCCTTTCTCTGTCCCTGACTGCCACTCATTAGCGTATAGGTGGATCACTGGCCATCTTCACTGTTAAGAGATACCACATTTTTTGGAAGGAGAGTTGGAGAGTCATGTAAACTCTGTACTTGCCTTGTCAGTGCAGGCAGGAAGACAGAAAATAATGGTTTTATTTAAAAATCAAGAAGCTTATCTGCATATATAACACATACATTTGGGAGACAGCAACCAACTTGTCCTTGAGACCCCTGGAATTATTTTTGCAGTGGCATGAAAGAGGACATGATGCAGATATCCTTTAGTTACACAAGGTAATCTGTTCACTTAGAAACAAAATACTAATTTCTAAATGAAATACAATACATAATGAAATTTTAATTAAAAAGTTTTAATTCAAATAATGTTCATGTGCTCACCATCCGGCTCCAGTCACGACACTAAATCATGTTTTGATAAGATCTCATTACTTGCACTGTAACATTGCAAAGTACTAACACAATGACATGTTCTGAACACATATTTACCTTATTGCTCTTCTGGCTTTTGCTAGCAGGTTGTACAGGATGAGGCTTGCACTGCTGGAAGGAGACATCACTGTTCACACCCTTGTCTCTGGGCCTTTCATGACCATGCAAGGGTAAAGCTGACCCTGCATACTTATGAGTAAAGATTTTGCAAAGCTCAGAATTCATTTGTTGTTTTTAATATGATGGTGGCAACAACTGCTATATTATCCCTGTCTTTGCAGATATAATAAACATCATATGTGATTTGTAATGCTTGTTGAATATGCTTATGTAGATAGAGATTATTTCACTGGTTTTCCCAAATGATCTAAGCATTCAGTGATTACCCCTCTAATTTATTTCTGTGCCAGGAATAATGAGTGGGGTAACTGCTCATGATGCAGCTCTGGCTGAGGAACAGAGGAAGGAGGTTTTGTGTGAGTTACGGCAAATAGTCTGGTGTTCATGGGGGCAAAAGGCCTCCACCTCCCTTTCTCCCCTCCTCCATGTGAATCTCTGTCAAACCCTGTTGCTGCCTCCAGATTACAGGCTTTTAAAGAGAAACAATTAATTATCTTAATAATTTGCCAGGGCCATTAAGGCCTATTAGTGCCGCCAGCACCCTGACACAGTTATAGAAACAGAAAGAAGTAGACTGGGAAGAAAAATAAGTGTACTGGAAGACAAATGTATAAACAAGGTGTTCCTTCTAGTAAAATGTTTTTGTATGCTTTCTGTGGTGATTTAGGCTTACTCTGTTTTTTGCATAGTCTTGGCAGACATGTATTTGATATTCTGAGAAATGTCAGTGTGACACATAGCCAGGAAATAGTCATTGGGCTTATTTCAACCTCGGTATTTATTATTGGGTCTTCAGGAGACAAAAAAGGGAAAAAAGCCTCTTTTGAGGGCTGCGCCTTCTAACGAGCAGCTTTGGAAAACTATGGGAAAATAAGTATAAATAAAGTATTGTGGAAGGCCTTCTTCAAAACACTTGATACATTTAGCATAAGAAGCTGTGTAAATCACTTGAGCATCAAGCATTTTGTTGTCAATTATAGTATTTACTCATCCTAAAACAATAAAAGAAGTAAGAGAATTATGTGTCTCATGAAAGTTCTCACACTTGGCAAAATTGGCTTCTCCAGTTTTGAAAATGCTTTCAGAAGGACTTTCTAGTTAAGGAGCAAGATTTATGGGGATGTATCTTTTATTAGAGCAAAGCATAGCATTGGAAACAATGGACAGGCTTTCAGGCAAATGGATTGAGGTACTGAAAACAGACACACTGACTGGTCTTTGCAGGGAAGCTTGCATTAATGCTTGCTTTTGCTTTACCTGCTCTGAAAACAAGAAGCATTTCAGTCCCTAGGCTCTTGCTTTAGCACTCTTCACAAGTATTAAAATCTCACACATTTAAAAAAAGATATGGCAGTTACAGTTTTTCGGCTTGCATGCTGGATTGAACTGACAGATGTGTAAGGAAAGGATTTAGCTAATGAGATTGATTTAATGTGCACTTTCCTGTGAAGGCTGCGCTACCTAAAAATGTAGAAATGTAAGACATGACACCACATCCAAGTGTGGTGAATATAGTGTCTGCCCTCTTAGCTTTACACTGTAAATACTTTTGCTTTGAATTTTTCTGTACTGTCTGTATATGTCTAGCTAGATTAAAGCACCATTCTGATTAGAGCCTCTTGGCATCACTATAATGTAAGTTGTGGCATGTGGTTCTGTACAACAGGAAAGGTACTCTGGTAATGCAGCAGTCAGGAAAATTTCTGACTGTGTATTTCTCAGATTGAAAGTTGGAGTTTAAGTAAAAATACCCCCTTAGTCATGTACATTTATCTTCTCAAATGCTAAAATTTTCTGAATAAGAAAATGCACAACCAGTTTTAACCAGCAGGACTCAGCTAAGGTCAGAATTGAGCCCCCCGTTCCTGGAGACACATGCCACCCTTGAGTTTCTCTGAAGAGCTTCTGGGTTGGCAAATGTAAATCAGTTTACAGATCTGTTTTCAGTATAAAAGCTTAGAAAGCTGGACTGAATTTAAACAACTGAGAGAAATTAAATAAGTGAAATTTAGATTCTATAATAAGTATGATGACTCATGAAAAACATATCGAGTATTACCCTGTGATCGAATTTGATTTTGTGACTCTTGAGCTAAAATTGTGTTTAGTTATTTCTAAGAAGTATCTTATTGAAAATGTATTACAGGTTGCAGTTAATGGAACCAAGTGTAAAAAGCATGCTTTTGAGTGATTCAGCGACAGCTGGCTTCACTCAGTCTATATACAGCCAATACTATATAAATCTCCAAATCAAGGAAATGCGCCTCTAAGGATTTCTTGCATATTCATGATGGCATATCTTACTGGATCACTTGACAAATATAATGCAGTTATCCAGGGAGTGAAGCAAGCAGTCTTAGCTTAGATGAGGTATGGGTGCCTTACCCCTGTAAGGCAGGGGATGCCTGTTGTCCACAAGTTTGGAAATCTGCAATTGAGAATATGGATGTACTTGAAGTGTAGGTAAATGCTATGTAAATGTAGATACATAACCATTTTATCTTTGCCAGTAAACCCAACTTAAAAAGAACCCATTGGCTGCTTATTCCTCCCTCTGTGCTACAAGGATAATTTTTTAACCAGTATCACTTTAGTTATCCCCATACACAGTTAGCCTGATGCTGCTGTGGAGGTGGTGGCAAGAAACGAGTTATCAAGTAATGTAACAAGAATGCAGGGCTTCCACCACATTAGTATACATTACTCAACTGATTTCATGTGCTGTGACACACTAGAGTCCAAAAGCCAACCTGTGACATGATTTTTCTTTCCTGGCCAAAACAGGTCAGGAAATAATGCAATATCCTCCCACACTGAGCGCTTTGTATTCTATTATTCTCTCTTGCCTGTTACCACTTGAAACTGTTACATAAAATGAAAACTTTTTAACTTATTTTACAAACTTGTCATTAGTTTTATTTGTGTAATTAAAGAGATTAATATTAACCACTCTACAACAGCTACATACTAAATATTCTACCAGGGCACACTGCAAAACCACATGTCTGTGGGAGCTCAGTTTTGCTACTGACTGCAGACATAGCTGAAATATAATATGTAATATAGAGTCATAGAATAGGTAGGGTTGGAAGGGACCTTAAGATCATCTAGTTATAACCCCCCTGCCATCACAGATAACCAGTTGCTCCAGACAATGTGGTGGAAAAGCACTTTTACTTTAAGATGGAAAATATGTAACACTCAATAAATTTGTCTTAAGAAAAACCTGTTGAGGGTGGAGGCTGAATTATTGAAACACGGAGTTAAAACTCATAAAAGGATGTTCTGCTGTAGTATTTGACACATTCAAGTCTCAGGCCTAATTATTTTTGAAAGATGGTTTTGAAAGGGAGCCCAAACAAAACCATTGCAGACCAGTGGTGACACCACTGTGCTATATAATACATGGTTAAGAAAGCTGCAGGGAATACAAATAAGATAACTTGAGTTTTTTCCACTGACACAAACAGTCATCTTTTTAAAGTGATTTTCTTTTAACTGTTTGTAATATCTAGAGGTAGAAACAAAAGCAAATGCTAAGGTGGAAAGGCTTATAACCCTGTGGGTGCGACCATCAGGAGCTTAATCCCTTTACTTACCTCCTAAACCTTACTGAAATCACTTAGAAAGGAGGTGCTACTAGGGCAGAGCTACCAACTAAGGTAAAGATTACACTGGAATTACTGGTGTAATCTGGTGTTCCTACTTTTAAGTACACTTTGAGTTCCTTGACTTACTAGACTTGTGCATGTGAATTTTAAAAGAACAGATAGAGTCATGTACCACCTGTGAAAAGAAAAGCTAGAGGATAAAAATAAATTTTGAGGCTCTAAAAGAAGCTGAGTGGCAGGAAAAAATAAATATAATTTATAAATTTCAGTAATTTAAGTTTCTGCATTTTTGAAATTGCACAATAAAGTCTTTCTTACCTGAAGAATTAAGCAAATGAGCTCACACTTCTGTGGTGTTACCTATAAACTTTGTTAGTAGTTTAACAATTTTCAGTATATGTTTTTGTGTTGAATATAACAATTTTCAGTATATATTTTCATGTTCTATCTGCATGTCCTTCTCATTAACAAAAATGAGATAATTTCCTGTGGTACTGGTTGCAACCACGATATTTGTGCTCAAGAAACTGGAGAAGTGATCTCATGTTTCAAAACTATCTGGGTTGGAAAACTAAACCTGCCAACCCCTTTCTTCCCCAGCTTCATTCTTCCTTATACATGGGGATTTCTTTTGAGTTTCAAGCAGTTTTGTCACTTCTTATCTTGTGCAAGCGTTCCTGGAAAATTTCTAGTTTTGGATAGAGTTGTTTGCTATTAAGGTAATTAAATCAATCAGTTTTATTAAGCTGTCCCTGGGCTGCATTTGCAAAATACATACAGTTTGTAAGTAACAAAGACCGTCATCCTCATATACATTTGTTCTTTGCTTTTATTTATCAATTGCAATTCATCCTTGGTACCTGTTGCTTGTTGTTTGGGCAAGCATTTTTAAGAATGAACTGCTGGTCCAGCTCTCCGAAAACAAAATATGAAAAACAAGAATTCTAGATTAGTGGAGCACATGTGGTGCTTGTCTGTGGTGTGAGTTCATTGGGCTGGAACCATAGCGGCAGTGAATGTACGCCTGCTAAAGTTTCACAGCTGTCTTTGATAATTTTTACTGTCCCCTCTACCAAATAAAATGTGGAGAAAGTAGAACAATTAGGCATATCTGACATTTTGACATCCAGTGGCTACTTATAAGTGAAGTATTTCATAAAACCTGCCTTGATCAGCTGCAGTGCACTTAAATATACAGTTCCAGTCACAAAAACATCTGAGCTGGAAAGTAGGATAGTTTTATGCAATATTTCTGTAATATATTAGCCCTGCTGTCATGAGCCAAGATTAAACCTCACGGGTAGCATTTTCTTCCACGGTGATCCCAGATTTTGTCAGCACACATAATTATACAAAGATTTTCTAAGACCTGGTCCAGACCAAGGAGACAGGAATTTCTTTTTGTAAAGATATCCCAAAATAATAACTGAAGAGACTACTCTTAAGCTTTACAGTGATCAATTCTTCAAGTATTTTAAGGCTTAATCTTACTTTGCCACTGCAACCTACTTTTAATTCTATTTGTACACTTGCCATTTGCTTAAAAATCAATGTCATATTCTGACTGAACAGAAAAACCTTGCTCTGTGTTAAACATGATACTTTTTTTTTAAGGTGTTAAGAAATAACAATGAGTTTAGGACAGCAGGTGTTTATGACAGGCTGACTAGCAAAGTAGGTTGAGTTTATTCCCATTCAGGGCATATCCAGCCTCTGGTGTGTCCTTGAGGTGTATGCTTTAACCAATCCACAAGAAGTAAAGTACAGAGGTTTGTGATTTTGTTTTTGTCTAACAGTTCCAATATGTGAGAACAAATGAGTTACTGGAAGACTTCACTGTATATTGAGCAGTTATCTTCAGTGTTTTTAGAAGAGGGATCTGGAAGGGTGCACAGCCTTTTAAAGAGGAAGTAGATACAGGAAGCAACCTTTAACTGCATGGAAGTGGGAAGAAGATAAGAATCATTACTAGACATCATTACTACATTAATTTTTTCCATAGGGATTCGATTCAGCAGGACTCTGAAATTCTGTGTAATTTTAAGGACATGAATTTCCCACAGCTTTCTTTAAACCTGCTTTCTTATTTCTTGATGTAGAAATAGATACTTCTTTTGTGATGTGCATGGTGAAGTCTAATTTTCTCTTCCTCTTTTTCTTCATTCCTGAAATGCTGAAATCAAGTGGCAATTACAGAACGTGCGATATCAACTGAACTGCCTGACATCATTGACAATATACAGGCATATTTATAGCTAAGTATCCCAAGATTGCTTCATAGTGCAGCAAAACCATCTGATATCTCTGACAGATCTTACACGAATTGTTCTCTTTCTGAGCCACACACACACCACAAAACCCACAGGAAGTTGTCTCTGTAGTGGCTGCGGTTCCACAGTTTCCTTCTTCTCAGTCTTTAAGTGGTCGAAACATTTCATAAAAAGTTAAGTCAACACAAAGCAGGGAATAGACTTCCTGTTCTTGCAGTGTAACAGATACACGTGCCTTCAGTTAGAAAGAAGGATTCACACATCTGACCGTCCTCTTGTGTCCTTCGAATCAATTTAGGGTTATGGTTTATACTATACTGATTAAACAGTAGTTTTATTTTTAGTTTTCCTACCAAGAAGATATAAAAGTACTTTTTTTAGACACCTCCCAGTAGCAGTTATTTAAAGGATGACTAAAGCACTTGCTTTTCTTCAGCTGTTGACTTTTGAGACAATTTTCTCTCTAAAGATGAGGAAGCCATCCTGTTTTCAGGACCAAAAAGGGCAGTATCAGAAACTTAATTTAATATTTTGATCCTTCAGCTAACAGATGGACTTGGTATATATCTGTACCTGATTACCTGATAGGGCATATATATGCATAAACACTGACTCTCACTATGTATCTCTCACTATACATTGATATGTGTGTGTGTATATATATATGTAGACATTTGCTGTTTCCTTAAAGCCTTTTTAAAGGGAACAAATGAATATACTGGAATTCCAACAGTTTTAAAAAGAAAAAAAAAAAACCAACCAAAACAACTTGCTCCAGAGATTAATTTTGTAATACTTTATTAAGAATTGAAAAAAAAATAATAGAAGTATAAGTCAAGGTTTCTTTCACTTAATATAGTTGTTTTATGTTGATTTGACCAACATTTGACAGGCTAAGAAAATTGGGGTTGTTCAGCCTGGAGAACAGAAGCTATGTGGAGACCTCATAGCAGCCTTCCAGTATGTGAAGGGGGCCTATAAGGATACCAGAGAGAGACTCTTTATCAGGGACTGTAGTGATAGGACAAGGGGTAATGTGTTCCAAGCTTAAACAAGGGAGATTTAGGTCAGATATAAGAAAGAAATTCTTTACTGTGAGGGTGGTGAGGCCCTGGAATAGGCTGCCCAAGCTGTGAATGTTCCATCCCTGGCAGTGTTGAAGGCCAGGTTGGGCTGGGCCTGCCTGTGGCAGGGGGTTGGAACTGGATGAGCTTTAAGGTCCCTTCCAACCCAAATCATTCTATGATTCTAACATGTGATTTCACATTTTCAGTATTGATGATGTAGCTTTGCTTGTGAGCAGTTAATAAATGAAGACATGGAGAAGTTTTCCTGAAGGAAGTTTTCCTGAAGTCTTCCTGGAGGAAGAATTTCGAAGAACAGGGGCATGGTTCTGCTATCGCTTTGTTTAAAAACAAGTAAAAACATTTGTATCTACAAACAAATTATGCATTTTACCAGCGCTAACAGAAAAAGATGGCATTTCTAGCTCTTCTGATTCATATAAAGGGTAGAGATGGAGTTTTAAACAACTGTTGGAAGGAAGGAGAAAGGGAACTGGGGAAGGAGGGACGCAAAAAGGAAAGAAGGAAAGGAAGGAGGGACAAAGGAGAGGAAAGGAAAGGAGAAAGGAGAGGAAAGGAAAGGAGAAAGGAAAGGAAAGGAAAATGGGAAAAAAGGGAAAAGTGATGGAGGGAAAGAAAGAGAAGCAAAAGGAAAAGGGAAAGGGAAGACATTAGTCTCTATGTCCAATAGAGTTATGTATGTCCTCTCCCAGACTCCCCAGAACTATTCTTACTCAAGGTGGGGCAGATGAAAGGGATGGGTTTTTTTACCCTGCTCTTTACCAGGTCACCCTCCCCCAGTTTCATTTCATGCACCTCCATACCTTGAAATCTTCCCCCTCCTTCCTGTTGTGATCTCAGCCTTTTCCTTCCTGTTTCCTCTGGTGAATACTTGTAGACTCTGGCAATGAAGCATGTGGGCATAAAAAATGTAACATTCTGCCCTCTGCATGTGTAAATAGATTGAAAAAAATAATCTGAGACTTAGTTACATGTAGGAATTAACAAATAAAAAATCTGCAGTAGTGTTTTTGTGGCACGGGCCAGCAGAGAAGCTTTAGCAGAAGGCTGTGCTGAAACATAAGAGAATGCCTGTGGGAGCATGGCCCTCCTGAGCTCAGCACAGCTGCTGTGCCTCTGCGGGAAAAGGGGAGTGCAGCCATTGCATGTGGGTACTCTGGGAGCAGCCATGTGCCAGAAAAGTTGGGGATGGTGCTGATGAAAGCTAGAGGTTACTGGAAGTATGAGGCTGTCCTTGTGTGTACCAGGGAGAAGGCTGGCAATGTTTGCTCTAAGGGAGAAGGTCCCAGTCGGCTTACTCTGCCCTGCAGTGCCACATTTTCCACGCCATGGCAAGGAGTTGGCCCTTCCCCCTGATTTCAGACCTGCTGCCTTGGGAATTTGCTTCAGCTATTTCCTGGAATATGAATTTGTTTATTTTCAAAGGAGAACAAACGTAAAACTCATACAGTAGCTTTGGATGGGGCATTTCTTCATAGAGAAGTGATTTTGATCATTGAATTATGGCCTCTTTTTAAGAATTTAAGTATTTCCAAAGATTGCATGGAGCATGAAATCATCTGGTAGCATATAAAAAGTACAACTACAAGAAAGTTGTGTGCCTTTTAGTCATCCGTGCTTCATGAAATGTTTGCAAAGTGAGTGTAAAATGTAATCATAGGATCATAGAATGATTTGCATTGGAAGGAACTTGAAAGATCATCTAGTTCCAACCCACCTCCCATGGGCAGGGACTATACACTCCAATTTTAGTTTGGGATTTTTTCTCACCTACTCTCTATTCACTGGAAGCTGATATATCTGATTAGTCATTGAACTCTAAAGACTAAATTATTCAACACAATAAACTATGGACCATAGTGATGCGGCTAATACACTGAAGTTCGAAGCACTTTAGTGGGTGATTCATTGGGAAGTGGTTTGATTAACTTACAATTTGGTCCTTCAAAACTTGGGAGTATGCATTCAGCTTTCTGTGGCACAAGGGCACAAGCTGTCCCTTTGCAGTAGAGTGTGCTTGAGTCCCAACTCCAGCGGTTTTCAGATAGAGCCTCATCCCACATGGTTTAGTCACTCACCTCCCAAAAGTAAGGCCACATCTTTAAAAACTGTTTTCCTAAATGAAAAAACCCCAAATATTAGAAGTTTTCAGTGCTTCTCTTAGTGTTTTAATAAATACTTTCTTTGTAAGAGACACCAAAAACCTTTCACCTAAAATACTTGAAAAGTTTATTTTTTAAAGCCTCAGGCAGCAGTTCATGGTGCTATAGGAAATGCTGAGGCTATGTAGTCATCACCTTAAACCAAATCAAATCTCCAAAGCTGTTTTCTTCTTGTGTCTTTATTGCTTTTATCTCAAGAACAGAATGTACAATTAGGAACTTGAAAACTAATGTCCCGCCCCTTCAAACAATAGACAAACACAAAAGCAGGTTTGAGCCCTCGCTGATTGACATCCCAGTTCTGCAGCAAGTTCTCTGTGTAACTGATTTGCTCCAAGAGCTGCCGGGACCAAGCGCAGAGGAGAGCGCAAATATTAGCTCAGCCGTTCGTGCTGAGCCACCCCGGCGCTTGCAGAGGAACGGCGGCCCGAGCGTGCACGCGTTCCCCGCGCCAGCCGCCTCCCGCCTCCGGTGCGTGCCCCCACTCCGCGGAGCGCAGCGGGTCCTGGGCTAGCGCTGGCGCGGTCCTCGGCCTGCTGCGCTCCGTGTGTTTCAAACCGCCCCCCGTGTTCCCATGGGCCGGCAGTCGCTCGGACCCCGACCGGTGCCCTCCGCCCCAACCATCGCGCGGGGGAGCCCGGCGGCGGGAGAGGCCTGCGGGCGCTTCCGCACCATGCGGCGGCGGGCTGGGGCGGCAAGGCCTGTGACTACCACTCCACCGCCGTTCGGAGAACCCGGGACCGACAGCGGGACGAAGGTGCGGCGGCGGGGCGGAGAGCTTCCACCTCCGCCCCCCCCCCCCCGCCCCCGCGGGCGTGATGGGCCGTGCCGGCAGTCAGACATGTCAGTGGCTGCGCGGGGGGAAAGGCACGCGGCGGCCGGTCCGGGGGGAGGCGCGTCGCGGTATCTCTGAAGGGACGGGAGAGCCAGAGAGCAGCGGGGCCGTTGCCGCCCCCTGTACCCTGAGCGGGCTCGGCGGGACCCGGAGTGCCAGGCACCGCTGGCCACCGGAGAGAAACCGCACTTTTATTGAACTTGAGCCTCCGCTCCCCTTTCTTCTTTCTTTCTCACTCCTCCCCCGTCTCCGCCCCTTCCCCGCCGACCTCCTCTTCCTCCTCCCTCCGCGCCCTGGGATGTTTATTCGGGCAGCTGCGTGAGGCGCGGGTGGTGGTGGGGAGATCTTTCCCCCTCGGTCTGAGTAGTTGTAGGTGCTCACATATTCACTGTACTCCAGGGGAGAAAAGGAAACAAAATGTCTGCCAGGGCCGCGGCAGCTTCTGCCAAGGTAAGTCTCAGCTCCGGGATGGCGACGCTCCTGCCCCGTTCTGATCCCCGGCGCGGTTTTGGCGGTGCCGCCCTTAAGTCGCTTGTGGCGCCGGGGAGCTTGCGCCCCGCCGAGCCCGCGCCCGGCGGCAGCGGCTTCCCTTGCCCATCCCGGGTGCGCGGGCAGCCGCGGGGCCGCTCGGCCTGAAGAGGGTGGGTGAGGCGGGCAGGGGCCTCCCAGCCACCTTCCCTGGGCTCCCGGCGAGACTCCCGCGTGTTGGCAGTGCCGAGGGAGCGCGCCGGTGGCCCGCAGCCCCCAGGCGCGGGGCTTCTGCCCGTCTGCCTGCCTGCCTACCTGTTGGACGTGCAGCGGCGCCCGGCTGGCTGGCTGGGGAGCGTCGCGGTCGCAGGGCCCCCGCCGGGGGACGGGTCCGCGCCGACCCTGGGCGCGCTTCGTACGAGCCGGGCCTTGCTTGGGCGGGGGCTCCCCGGCGCCCGGGAGAAGCTCCCGGTGGCGGCCGGAGCGTGCCCTCGCCGGCTGCGGGGCAGAGGCGTTCGGGCGGGCGCCGCCCGCGCGCCAAGGCAGGCCGTGCCCTTTTGTTCCAGGCTGGAGTCGGATAGTAATTAGGAAAGGTTCAACCGGGAGAGGCCAGTACTGCAGGATTTTTCTGTAGCCGCTGAATCAGTTAGGGATGATTGTTGCTGACATACGGCAAACAGACTTGAGGCGGCAGTAATCCTTTAGAAACTTGCACTGGTCCTCCACCTGATCTGTAGGTGTTTATGGTGCAGGTGCACGTTGCGGGGTGTGTACTCTGACCTCCCCTAGCACTGCCACGGCGGTGAGTAATGCCGAACGTCCCCGAGGGAAAGAGGTGGAGCTAGGAATGCTCAACAGGTTATTTCTCCTTCGTGTAAAATTAAAGGTTTGCTTTGAAACTAGTTTGACTTCAAATTTCCAACTAATTTCTAGCAGTGACTCCTAAATGGGTGTCCTGGTTTCAGTGTGACAAGTTCCCATAGCGTGTTAGTTGGTGTGTTGCTGGAGCTCAGGCTTTGTGGTGTTTGCTCTCAAGTGAAACTATGTGGTTTCGATCTGATGTCACTTTCTGGTATGCACTTACTCAGAAATGATACTCTGCAGGCTGAAGTGAAATACACACCTTACTGTATTACTACTGAAAAGTTTACTGAAAAGTTTAGCACTTCCTGAAATGCTGAGTTACTGATAAACTTATTGGTTGTAAGATACTGTTGGCTGTGGTGATTTTATCAACTCCCAAGTCTTAATTTTACTTTCAGGGTGTATTCAGGGCAATTTTGTCTTCCAGAGTGAGATATAAAAAACTTCAATGCCACTGTTGACCTCCTGAGTTGCATGTCCCTTTCAAAGTGTTCTTTCAGAGATTATTTTAACATACGTGCACACATTCAACAATAAACACCCAGTTGGAGAAGTAACTTATTTTGGGTAATATTTCAAACTGACAGTATTACCTAGCTCTAGAGGCAGATAAAGCATACATTCCTCCCCTGCTCAAATGCATTTATATTTATAGGACTTAAAGATAAATGTTCTTTTTGCTTCTGAATAGTGTTCTGTTAGAATTCTGCTAAATGAGGAATTGTCAGAAATTGCATCAGCTTAAGCTTTGCCAATTTTTATCTTGTATAAAATCGGGGTGCAAGGTTCTCCCTTCCAGTTTAGCATACTTTAAAAATGTAGCTATTCTGTGAGGCTGTGGAAGAATACTGCCTTCCACATGTGCATACACTGTCTTAAAAGGCTTTTTTTAAAACACAGAATAATTATCTGATTGTGAACTGATGTACAGACTGGAGTAAAATTGAAAGTTGAATCTTACCGTAGCAGTTACTTGAAACTACTTCCTGATGGTGTTCGTGTTGCATTGGCCCTTTGAGCATGTATGCGGTATCAGCTAAGCTAATTATACTGAAAGGTATGTTAATTTAAGGATGTTGCAGAATAGTCTCCCTTGTATTTAACTCTTCGCTGGTATGCTTTCAGTTTTTATAAAAATCGGGTATCTGAATAGCATCTCTTAAAGGAGGAAAAATAATTTGTAAGTTCTGTTTGAATTCGTACAGTCTCTTAATAGCTTTTTATCTAAGTTATTTCTTAGATTTTTGGTCTTGATCACAGGAATGTCTTTAAAAACTAGGATCTCATGCATACAGTTCACATGAATTTCCTTGTCAAAACAGAAATGCTTTCAGTTGCTGGGTAGCATTATTTCCTGGGCTTCTGTTCATGTAGTTTTAATAGTTGTAGAGTGGGGGATTGTAAGTATTTTAGAAATACTAGAATATTTGAACACTTCTGTGTTCAAATTTCAGATCTTTCAGTCACCCTTTCTGAACATGGTATCTGGTTTCTCATTTTTGGTATTATAAAGCATTGCAAAAACCTCCGTGAATGTTTTTCTCTTAATATCTACTTAACATGCTTTTTAGCCTTGTGGGCCTTATGTCTTTGGCCACATTTATCTTGGCACACTTGACCAGAAGAGAGCTAAAAAAAAATTAAATTCTTGATTAGCTGAGTAATTTGTATTTATACATGTGGGATTCCTCAGTGGTATGACTGATTGTGTTATGCTGTATTATCAACGATCTTTATGCTAACTTCCACTGCCCTTCAGTTTTGATTACTTTTTCACTGTTATGCTGTGAAAGAACATGGTTTTGGTTTTGGTTTGTTTTTTTTTTTAAAGCTTTTAAATGGTTACTGTTGGTAGTATACAGTTGATAATGGCAAGGGAAATCTTGCTTGCTGTTGAACCTAGTGGTGGCAGAGATTGCAAAATGTAAGGGGCCTAATTTCTTCTGATGTCTTTTTGAACAGTACTGATGGATGCTGTGGGAATGATTGTGTCAGGATATTAGTAATGAGATGTAAAGGTTTCCACCTTTGAGCTGATGGTTCAAATGCAATCTACATTCGTTAAAGAAAACAAAACAAACCAACCAAAACCAAACAACCCCAAAATCCAAATAAACGCTTTAAGTGCTAAATGTGGGGATAGGACTTAATAAATCGTTTAGCCTTTTTGAATGCCCAATCTGAATGCTTGAGACAGTGTGTAAAGAATGCTTCCCAGTCTTTCACCTCAGTCCTGTAATTAATTGAATATTGGTTTTTTTGTAACAGTCTTCCTAGCTTCAGGCTACCACTTTAATCGGGAGTTGAGAATTTGATCACGTTAACAGTTCAAGACTTCCTAACTGCAAGGACTCCTTGGTTTCCTCTGCTAGAGGGATTGACATGTAGTTTTCATAATACGGGTTACAGTTCTACGCCAAATCCTGCTTAATGTATTTGTTTCTTGTAGAGGACATGCGCAAGCTTTTAAAGTGTTTTTTAATGTGTTGTAATCTCAGCTAAGTTTGAAACAGTAATTTGTTTTTCCCGTTGAAGTCTATATGAACTTAATAGATCAATTCACAGACTGTTGGTGAGATTACTCAACTATAACAACAAAGAAGAAATACATACATAGAAAGTGCATTTGGGGAAGTAACACCAAGTATGGAAATAAGCTGAGGATTTAACATCAGAACCTTCCTTCTACTTAAAAAAAAAAAATAAAATTCTGTGAAATGACTGCATTTAATTTTGATAATGTTCCAGTAAGCTGTATTTGGACCTTAGGAAATACTTCTTGTAATGTTTTGTTTTCAAAGAAGAAATTATCTATATGACTTATATTTCGGGTTTGGATTTTCTTAAATTCTTTGACTGTTACAGTTATGACTATTGATAACTTCAGCTATCAAATGATAGCTTAAGTGCTTTTTCAGTACAAATTTTGTTGTAATGTGAGAAGAGCCATGAACCCTGCACACTCTGTAGTCATTATGAAATGCATTTTGGAGCTTGCTTCTGGTTCAGCATCCAGCACAAAGATTACTATAACGTAAACAGAGCTTGAAATCTGACTGTGCCTGGGAGCGAGTTCCACCTATAGAGTGGAAAATCAGTAAGACCTTATCAGTGACCAGGTAGCTGATCTTGGTTTCAAGGAAGAAATCTAGAAATGGGTTGTTGTATGTCAGGTATTTTAAGGTGCACGTTTTGCTACTACTTACGTAATATAAGAGTAGAAGTTGACCTTCTGTTTATGGAAAAAAAGGTCTCAAAGCATTGTACTTTGAATTGGTGCTTGAAGTCAAGAGTGGTCATTAAGCTTGAGTGTATGTCCATGTTTCCATTACAGTGTACCATGGCAGTCAAAACTTTGGGGTATGAAGACTTGTGAAAATACTTGTGATAAGGTCCTCAGCATAAGATGCTAAGTAGAAAACAGAACCGTAACTAGCGAACTATTCAAGCCATGGGTTATGCTCAGTACTTGGGGTTTATTATTTGAAATGTTCTGCAAAAGTATTTTTTGTCTCTGGTCAAAGCACTCATCCAAAAACTTCGATACAAAGTTGAAGTTCTGAGCAAGGAGCCAACTGTTCAGCTGTTCTGTCACTTGTTGTGCCGATAAGCTTGTAGTATGACATAAGACCCTTTTTGTTCTCCTGTACTCTGTAACCAGAGGAAAGGGAATGCCTTGTGTGTCTCAGGGAGGTAGGTGGTGGTGGGGGTGGAAGGTGGAGTACAGTCACCATGTACAGTGGAGAGCATAGAGTGTGTATGTCAAAATTAATAGCCCCAATGTTTGGTTTATTAACACACTATCAAATTTTAAGTGTTTGGTTTAAGAGGGGTAGTATTTGAAGCAAATGCTTATTGTTAAGTTAATAGGATGTCTGAAGTGATGAAGTCTGTAGAGCAAACAACCCTCTAGTTAAGGAAGGCATCAGTCATTTATATTGCCTAAATTTTTCTGTTTACCATAGTAAAATGTAACAAAAATCATTATCAAGCTATGCTTGGTGTTTGCTCAGGCAAATATATTGCTAATGATTTCTTCACTGAATGTACTGATTAAGCAAACAGCCACAGGCAAGTCTTAAAATGAATTCTGTGATTCTGTGCAGTGTATTTATGCTGAGTGCAAGAAGTCCTGAAATGAAAACATTGTCTTGTCTTATAATTATGCTATTTTAGGGACAGATTATTCAAATATGCACTCTACACTCATAAATAGCAGGGGTGCCCTTGTTTCAGAGGGCTGTGACTTCCTGCAGTGAAGGATCTAAGAAAATGGAGGAAGAAATTCATCTTAATGACGTAAGTTCCGGTATGGGTCCTTTGGATCCTGTAGGGTAGCAAGCGTTGCTGAGGCCACAGGTGTGGTGACTTATTCGGGGTCAGTGGTGTCTGCTTGGTTACTCATGGGTTTTCCTACTGTGGTGTATCTGCAGATAAGCCACAAGCCCTGTGGGCTGTTTGAACTATGTAGATGAGCTAGTGCAGGGTTGGAGAACTGCCTCAGTGTGAACAGTATTAGGCACTTTTTTTGCATTTGCTATTCTGAACTTCGTAGAGTTGTTTCTTGCCTTTGCATATCAGGATATCTTTAGACACTTGGAAAAATTAAATACATTGTAGGTGGTAAAAAATGAAATATTTGCTTTATGTTAAGATAGTATTTATTTTCTCGGGAGTAAATTGGTAATATCTAAGGGATTCTTGTTTTCTAATTCATTATAGACAGATGTTCTACCCTCTTGTGGTGGGGGAGGGCAGCCTAGATTCAGTAAGGTGATAGCACTAGGGAATATTGTGTTGGATAAGTTCATGTTCTTATGAGAAGTGGGCAAGCATACAGTGACTGGTTTTGGACTTCATAACTCGTCATAAGGTGTTTTGTTAGCTCTTCATAGCAGAGGAAGCAATAACAGAACTTGTTACTGCTCTGGTAGTCTTTTTGTCTCCCCTCTCCAATGTGTACAAAGTACTGATATGCTAAAAATAGAAATTGAGCAGAAGTAGGCAGTTTCCTTGACCTGTAGTTCCATGCCTTTTTCTATTAAATACTGCACCGAAGAGCAGTCTTCTATATTCCTCACCACTGCTTTTTACATCCCAGTTCTTTCCTAGGAACTTAATTATAAAATGTGCCCCTCCTAAACCAGGCAGTAATTAGATTCCAACTCATCCTTTGGGATTGTATAGGCCCAATAACAGCATGTTTACCTCTGCTCCACTGGTTAAGCAGTCGTTTTAACAGGTGGCCCCCATTTTTGTCTACAGCTTTAAGTTTTTCTTTTAAGTGTTACATGGCTCTGCTTCAGCTATTCGCATTCTAGTCTGGTGACTGTTTCTTATGATGTATCCAAAGGGGTGTAGAATAAGGAAGATGCATAGGGAAAGAGGTGGTGTTTTTTAAACTTGTTAATATGCTTTAGAGCATATGGCCAAGGTTTTGGACATAGCTCTTTCAGAAGAATTGGTGTGGCTGAAAGAATGTTCATTGCCCTTTCCTAAGAACCTTTTTTCTCTAGACCACAGCTGCTACAACAGTGTTGTTGTTGCTACAGTATTAATGACTTGGTTATATTCATTATGAAGTTGGATAATACAAAAATTATGAAGCAGTAACTTCTGGCTGATGAGACACTGCTCAATTTTCTAAGTAGAGTTTAATAAAAGGAAGTAATAACCTTCAATTACGACTAGGAGGAGTAACATAATGAAACAGAACAGATTGTTGAATTTGAACAATGATGTTGGGTTTTGTATTACTTAAACTACCAGCAGTGGTGACATGTGTAAAAGGACTGACCTGGAGTGCATTGGTATTAAATGATTAAAAAAATCCCCAAATTTTAAAGTCTTAATAAATAAATAAAAGCAAAGAGGGGGATATTTACACAGTTGCTTTCAGCTTTATTTAAAATTTAATAGGCTTAAACTATGTCACCTAAAGATTGGGTGTTTCTAATAGAAAGTAACAATCTGAATTACTGTAACTGTAAAAGTCTGGAAGTAACTTTAAAAGGTGCTACTTGACAATGTGGTATCATAATTAGTCATTTGTAACTAATATGGGATCAGGATAGTACCTGAGGCTAAGTATGCCAAGTATTGTTTATCTGAACAAATTCCAAGACTCATAATGAATTTGTTATTCATGTTCATTTTAGATGCCTGGCTTCACCAGAATTAAATCTGGGAGAAGGCCAGATCATGTTAACCCTTTCAGCACAGGGTGGTTGTTTAAAAACACACTTTTCCTGTCAAATCTGGACTCCCTGAAATAATTTTTCCAGTGGGTATTAAGATGTTGAAGCCAAGCTTGAAGGCATGGCTTTTGGACAAAAGAACTTGTGTTTCTTTCAAAATTGAAGTTAAGGCCATCGCATACAGGATATGTTAATATCTCTCTGTTAATATCCCAGCTGTGCAGGAATGGAAATTCCTGGAGGGTAATTCCGTATGAGAGAACTAAACTGACTTGCATTTTGTTTGGTATTTGCCCCCCTATGGATTATGTAGACTGGATTAATCTTCTAAAACAGGGGCCTTTTGCTAGGGAATACAATAAAGGTCTGCAGGTTTATAAAAAGTATATTAATGGCTTGAAATAAGAATGTGTTTCTTCTGAATTGGATGCAGTGCTGTAGAAGCCCTCTGTAGTATGCCAACTTATTTTTTCCAATTTTGCTCATGCAGTTTATTGTAGTTTGTTTATTGTTGGTAATTAGATGGTAAATGCCCCCTAGAGCTACTCAGGAAACTACTGAGGTTTGAATTAGGGGATCTATGAGTAAAATTGTTTGAATACCCTGTCATTATGCAGCTCTAAGTATTTAGTCTGTTCATCTTGCAGCTGCTGATTCCTGTATTTTGCATTTCTTATATGCAGTAGTACAGTTTAGACTGAAAAATAAGTATCATGAGTAAGGTGATAAGTGGGCTGTGGAATGTCATAGTCTTGGAGGAAGTTAGGAAACTTCTTGACCATATACCACTAGGTTTATTAGAATTTTAAGTTTTTGTTTATGTTGCAGTCAGGAGCAGATCTTTGAGTCTTATGTGAAGATAGTATAAACCTATGCACTGTTATTTTCTGAAGTAAATGGCAGAGGCACTATATAACTGCGAAGTTGTCGTTGCCTGTCCTGTCCTCCCCTGTTCTGATATTACGTGTCTTGGCAAAATACGGTCTTTGCCACTCAGTATTTCTTAAACATCTTTGAAACTGAAAATGTTTACATCAGTGTGTTCTCCTTCATGGATGTATTGAGAGTGCATCAGGTGAAGTTAGTCTTCACAAGCAGTGAAGATTCAGAAATAAATAAGCAGATGTGTTCCAAATTACTGCAATAGAGTAATGCCTCTTATGAATTAAGAAGGGGAAACTGGAATAGCTAGGTCTGTGCAGTGCTTAAGTTGTTTGAATACCGGAATCTTGGGAATGAAAGGTTGTCATCTGTTTCTCAAATAGGCTTATTTCATTACCTGAAGAGGCCCCATTCCTGGAAACGTTCAAGGCCAGGTCAGAGGGGGCTTTGTGGAACCTGGTCTAGTAGGTGTCCCTGCCTGTAGCAGGGGCTGGAACTAGATGATATTAAAGGTCCCTTCCAACCCAAAACATTCTGTGATTCACTGGGAGGGAAGATGTGTGTTTGGTTTGTTTCAGTTGTATTTGCCTACTTTTCCTGAGTTTTTGTGCAAACTTCTGCCAGCTAAGCCAAAAGTGAGAGCTATGATGGGAAAAGAAACAGGGATGAAAGTGCAAAGTGGTACTTGAAGGAGAATAGAACAAAAGGAAAGAGAGTGCCAAAGGAAGCCAGATAGTTTTTTAATTCCAAATCAGCTACTTATTGCCTCTCTCTTGCCTCTGCCGTCCCGAGGAAAGAAACAGAAGCTGAGGTGTGTGGACTCTCCGAATAATTATTGTGAAACTTTGTGTTGTATGACTAAGCCTTACTTACAGAATTGGCTCCTCAAGACTAACCGCATAGTTGTATTTAAAAACTGCTATTAAAAATAGTGAAGATTATGGTATTGGACCTGACCTCTGAAGGAACCAGAATAAAAAGTACTGATGTTTTACTCAAGTTGCGGAATTATTATTTCTTGTAGCTGTCACTCCACCACATTTGCTTATTTCTGTTTTCTGTAAGAGAGCTGAGGGCAGTGGGGAGAGGGGAAGAAAATCATGGAAAACCTCTTTTAAGTGCTAAAGCAAATAAAGGACAGTGTGAAGGGTGCTGGGTTTTTATATAGAAATTCTAGATAGTAAGGGCTTCCATAGCAGGATGGAAGTATTTCAAAACCTATAGGAATGCAAACTTCAGATGAGAAATAATCAGAAGTTATAAACAAAATATGCTGAAATGCACCTGCTGCTTATCCTTTTTTGTGCTGCATTTGGGAATAATGGAAATCATCACATGCACTAATTTGGGGTTTCTGCTTCAGTTATAGGATTTATCTGAACATATTCCCAGATAACTGGGAAAGGGCAGAATCTTGACTGTTAAGGTAATTTGGCAAGCTATATTGTTTTAAATGCATATCTGTACTTCCTCAAAGTCTTGTGTAGATAGCCAACAAAACAAGCATCATCAGAAAGTCTTTGATCTTACTGGCTTAACTGTTCAATAGGTAGGACCTGAAATACAGGTTAAGTAAAACGAAGAGCTCACCTTTCTGAGAATTTTCAGGGAGAGGAAGCACTGACCTAATGCTCCCAGTTGTATGAAGAGTGGTAGTTTGAATTAGTTCAAAAGATAGTAACAATTCCTGTGAAATGGAAAACATTTCTTATAAATGACATGTTATGGCTTAGGGTGAATCCTCCTCTTTTCCAGCTAAATAGACTACTTAAGAAAGGGGGGTAGTTCAGAATTACTTGCTTTCACAATATGTCTTTCCCTTTCTGGGGAGAGGGAACACCACCCAGTCATCTAATGGTGCAACCCTTCCCACCCACTGTATGCTCTGTGAATGCTGGCAGGCAATATTTTTAGCGTTAGTAATAGGATTTTTCTGTGTCCATATTTGTCAGCTTCCTCAAATGTCATATGGTTTCTGCCTTCCTGATACTGGGGAGGAGCTGGGGTGGGGGCTGTTGCATGCTGAGAAGAGCTGCAAGTAGGATTGATAATTAGTGCCAGTTAGCCTCATTCCAAGAAGAATAAGAAGGAAAATGGCTGTCTAGCCAATAGAAACTGCAGCTGCCTTTGGGAGAAGGGAGTCAGTGTTCCAAGAAACATCTCCACTGATGCAGTAGTCTCGGTTTCTCTGCTGATGCACTATTAGCTATTACCAGGAACCCATCTTGTTCTTGATCCAGGTGGGTTTCCATCTGAAGTATGAGGTTACATAATTTTTTTTTTCTTTTTCTTCCAACATTACAAGGATACTTTTAAGGCAGTTGGATATTGATAGTGCTAGGACTGTCTTTTTGGCTATAAACTTAGTTTGGCTGACAACAGTGTGAAATTCTTATCTTGTACTTCAAATTGTGCTGGCATAGTAGTTTAAGATGCAAACAGCTGTGAGATGGCTTTTAAACTTGATTGTGGTAGATTTAGATCATGCATTTTGGTAGCCTGAACTTCAGATTACGTTGACTGTCTCCCTCAAGAAAAAATATCAAACATGCCTTAAGTTGTTACTGATAATAAAAATACTTCAAACAAAAGCAAGTTGGAGAAATGTTGTATGGGAGTTTTCCCTTCTTCTCTGAGTGAAGGAAAATTGAGAATTTTCATGTTGTACTTTGTGTTTGTCTTCGGTTTTATTCCCTTATATGTGAATGACAAGCGCTTGAAGTCACCTAGGGTGGAAATAGACTTGCTAGTGTGTAGTGGTAGAGTAAGCAGACAGTGGTCTTCTGTGCAGCAAAAGGGCTACATGGGGCAGGGCGAAGTAAACTATGCCATAAGGTGCAAATGCAGATACCTTTTCTATGAGCCTTGTGATCAGGTTGGTGTGCTATGTGCTCTAGTGCATGACAGGAGAGAAGCACTTGAAATCAAATAGTAGTGTATGCTGGTAGCCCAGAAAGCCAACTGTATGCTGTGCATCAAAAGAAGTATGTTCAGTGGGTAGCGGGAAGGGATTCTTGGCTCTTGTGAGACCCCACCTGGAGTACTGCATTAAGCTCTAGTGTTTCCAACACAAGAAGGACTTCCACCTGCTTAAGTTATTCCAGAGGAGGCCACAGGGATGGTCAGAGGCTGGAGCAGCTCTATCATCAAGACAAGCTGAGAGTTGGAGCCTATTCAGCCTGGAGAAGGCTACGAGTGTAGACCTTATAGCAGCCTTCTAATACCTAAAGAGACCAACCAAGAAATCTGGAGAGGGACTTTTTAGGAGGGTGCAGGTAGTGACAGGACAAAGGGCAGTGGCTTTAAAGTGAAAGAGAAGAGTTTCAGAGTAGTAGTTATTAGGAAAAAAATCTTCTCTGAGGGTGCTGAGGCGCTGGCACAGGTTTCCCAAAGAAGCTGTGGCTGCCCCATCCCTGGCAGTGTTCAAGGCTGGGTTGGATGGGGTCTTGAGCAACCCAGTCTAGTGGAAGGTGTCCCTACCTATGGCACAGGCTTGGAACTGGATGAGCTTTAAGGTCTCTTCCAACCCAAGCTATTGATGTTTCTATGAAATAGTGGGTTTAAAATAGTTTGAATCTTACTAAAATCCTGAATAGTCTGTTGGCAACTATATAATATATAGTTACATAATATATGTATAATACTGAGTTTTTAATCTTGTTAAGTAGGTAAACTGAAGTATCCAATTTTTCTTTTCTAATTCTGGAAAAAATTGAGTAAAGTCAATGACTGGCCTTGCTTTGCTCTGAGTCAATTGCTTGGGATGTTTATAGCTGGCACTAATAAGTTCTCTTTTCTGTTATAGAAAATACCATTTTTCAAATGCAGCTGAATGCTTTAGTGTGAAACTGGATTTTGCCTTCTCTAGCTTTTAACTTCCGGTACAGGACCTTTTGATCTACCCAGTAGTTCCAGTCTTTCTGTGTTTAAAAATTAGTTTTATAGAAACTGAACATTTTAGAATGTTTGTTAGAAAAAAATAATTAAAAAAAAATCCTCAAAGATATTTAGACTTGATAAAAACTATAGACAGTGTTACAAAACTTAGTAAATATTTTTTTTTCTATCAGAAAAAAACATGTTTTAATGTTGCATTAAAACAATTATAACATTTGTATGTTAGTCAGTATATCCTGGATATACTTGCAGTGTAGAGGTTAGTATGTAGCTGACCAAAACATAATACCTAAAATCTGTCTTTACTGTCCTAGCCTTTCAAGCAATGTAATTATGTTGCTTCCAAGTGATAAGCCAAGGCAATTTACAGATTACTGGAATGCTTGAAAACACTGACCTTTCAGGTCACTGTGAGCACTCCTATTATGCAGAGATTGCTGTGGCACTGTTGTAATGTGCTGGCCTGTCACATGCTGACTAACTTGCAGAAAGCTTTGATGCAGCTGTTTTAAAAATGCTTTTGCTGACTGATAGGCACTTAGGCTACTGACTGTGAACAAAGCTGGCTCTCATTCCGTGCTTTTAGCCCCCATTTTCTATAACAACACTTCTCCCCTGCTGACTACACACACAATTCTTATCTGGGCCCAATTGTTGACTTGTCTCCATTTTAATTGTATTCCTGTTAATTTTCACTTCAAAAATAGTTGTGCATGTGAGAGATTTGGTTTATGCAGAGCTGCTGCAAACAATCAGCCTTGAAAAGTTGATGTGGCTTTAAAGAGTGGGTGGATTAGGGGGAGGAAAGAGTGTGTGACTGGGCGAAGCAGGGGAGGGAAGGGATTAAAAAACAGTGGTCTTTTATTGATATTGACCAATACAGTCAGGAGTAATTTCCTGAAATGCAGCATATATGAAGTAGAAGTTTGAAGTCTAAAGCATTTTCTTGAATTGGTGCAAAGACTAGGAAGAAGCCAGTATTTCTTTTGAGTATGTGATGCTTAATGGGCATCATACTTGGTAACAATAATGCCAATACCTTCTTCAGTGTTAAAAGCAGAACTAGAATGTGAATAAAAATGAAACTGACTTGATTTTCTTTTTTTTTATTTAGTCTCTTTAATTCTGTTGTGATCTCTTTGATTTTATTAGTAGCTGCTAGGTCAGGTAGTGCCTGACTTGCAGGGATCATGGGAAGAAGCAAAAATAAGTCCAAAAGTATAAAATGTTTAATTCCAGTAGTCTGACTAGAAGGTTACAAGGATAAACTGTTTTTTGCTTGCTGGGGACACTTAAAGAAAATCCATATTCTCACTGCAAATATGGTGCTGGATGTATGTGGGAAGTGGACATCTAATTCAACTATACCTGTGCAGTAAGCAGCATAATAGACCATTAGTCATGAAGGACAAAGCTTACCAACTCACAACTTAACCTTTGACTCCAGGGAATGTGTTTATATTTAATATAATCTGTTGGTTACTTGTATCTTGGATTCGAAGCCTGTTTGAGTTGAGTGTGTTTGAATAAAAACCCTTTATGTTTGTGTTCTGTTCTGCTGAGACTTGGGAAATGATTGATATTGTATGTATTTATCATGTATGATGTTTTCTACAATTCCAAGACTGAGCTGCTCTTGTGCAGCATGGCATCATTATCTCTTTGTGTGTGGGGAGTGTAACTACAGGTATTCACCCATGTTTACTGCATTTCTGATTACTGCAAAATAATGTACACCCTGTGCTTAAAATATCTTGAAGCAATCTCTTGAATTGCTTTTGTTATTTGACTGAATAGTATCTAGTAACACTGCAGTGAAACGCTTGAAGTTCTAGAAGAATGTAGAGTATTTTTCCTGCTATAGCAATACAGTAAAGACCTCACAATGAGTGAGGAATTTATAGCAGGAAACTAACTGAACAGTGTGATTCTGTAATGAGTATTTTCTTAACATGTCTGCACTCTTTGTAGTGATTGGTAGGGCAAGAAAGTTTGCTTATTGTATATAGTCAATATTTTTGTAGTTGCTCCTTAGCTTCCATAGAGGAAAAAGGTTTTCTGTGGCTCAGCTCAACGTCTGTTAACCTGGATCAATTTACATGGCACAGTGAGGCACTTGTTGATAATGTTAGAGTATCTTTTAGAGGGTTAAATTTCAAAACGAATTACTACAAAAATTAGTTAAGAAGATGCAACTAAATCAATACATGGATACAAGAAGTATAAATTTAGATGTTGTCACTGCACTTAATTTTCTCTTAGAATTTGTGAGAACTATCATGACTATGAAGGTACAAATATTAAATCAGTCAAGCTTTGAAAGCACTCTTTTACAGTAAGTTTTCTTTTGCTGCTCCATTCTGGTTTTAATGTAAAAAGGCTGTACTACAACTGTCTTTGCTGGAAGTACTGTTTTATGTCTCATCTCTTCTTTCTGACTAACTTCTTCACTCTGTTTTTTTTATCCTCACCTATTTAGTCTTCACGATTTTTTTCCAAAGAATACTTTGGATTGAATGGTTTCTCTGCAAACCATGGCCTTCTGATAGTATTTTCCACTGAACTGACTTGTCGATCATATTTGTTGCATGTACAGAAGCTAAACTCTTGAGGTTTCCTACTCATGTAGGAAAATGTTCCTAAAAATAAATAAAAAAACCCAACAAAACCCCAAACAAAAAACACCAGAGCCCCCCCCCCCCCAAACCAACCCAAAAAGACCCCCCAAAACTAGCTAATTTTGCACATCTGTAGGTGATTAAGTTGCTTCCTTCTTTCCCCAGTATCGGGTTCTTGTTGACATTTAACTTGATAGTTTTTTGGGACAACGGTTGAATGAGCTGTAGCTATAGCCTAGAATAAACAGGTCATTGGCCAAAATTATATAGGCATTTCAGCTGTTAACCGAGAGCTTATCCAGTTACTTCTTCAGCTGGTTGGATGAAGAGCTAGAATGTCATTCATGCTTTTTCATTTCAAAAAATGTGCTGAGTAAATGAAAAAGACATCTGCCCATTAAGCACAGATGGGAAATACTTGCGAAGAGGTGGGTTTGATGGGTAGCATGTCTGAGTATAGAGTATATATACGAGCATGTATAGACTTCTATTTTTAGTCCTTTTGTTTTCAGAACTTTCTGAAATATTCAATGTGCTTGTCATTTTCACCACAGCTTGGCTAGCAATAATAAAAATGATGATTACCTAGGGAGAAAGCAGCTTCTCATAAGTCTAAGCCTGTAGTCTCCCTGTTTGTGTTAGTTCTTGCATAATTGATTCTTATTTCAGAGTTGCACTGAAGCCATGACATCCACTGTTAATTTATAGACATGTCTTCATAGTTTTGGGTTCTTCACTTTATCAGTCTTATCTGTGCAAATCAGAACAACTGCTTGAACATAAG
Organism: Psittacula echo; assembly: GCF_963264785.1. Lineage (NCBI taxonomy): Eukaryota > Metazoa > Chordata > Aves > Psittaciformes > Psittacidae > Psittacula > Psittacula echo. The sequence continues at coordinate 6,807,432 of NC_137741.1, read as the reverse complement.
TCATTCTTTTTGTTTGTGTGTTTCTAAAAGGTATCAAATTCACTGCTATAGAAGATAATTTCAGTGATGTGTGTTTGTATTAGCTACTTAAGTTGATAGCTTCATAGGCTGAAAATGAAAGTAGCTCCTTAGGCCTATATAGATAGGGAGACCATCAGTAGCTTAACTGTAATGGCAGTTTTCCTAAAAATGTAGCAATGTTCTGCTGTTCAGCCTGCCAACAGAAAGCTTCTAGTATCGGTTATGGTGCTGCTGTATCTAGTTTTTCCTTGTCAGATGTTCTCAGTGGGTGTCAAACTGCTGCCTGTATTCACTGCTTTTTGCTTGTAGCTTTAATACCTCAGTAATTTCTCTCACACACCCTTGCCCCCCCCCCCAGCCTTGTGAGTTCTTTTAGGGTGTGCAAACCTACTTCCTCAATTTTGGGAACAGATCCATGAAGGTAACTAAAGCTTATTTAATTATGAGCATTACTTCTGGTCACGTTGGATACTTTTTCTTGGACTGATACAGAAGGCTTATGCTAAATGTTATTTAAACTTGTGCTTGAGTAGACTAATTTTTTTGGCGAGGGAAGAGTCCCTTAAATGTGTTATGGAAGAACAGCAAAGTGAGACCACCGAAGAGCAAAAATGCTTTGCAGTTCAGTCAGCTGTAACTTTTTATCTGGCTTGTTTAGGCTGACTTCCAAGTGCAAACTTCAGATACTACAATTGTGAGTGTTTCAGTGCTTATCACTTGCTTACATGAGAAGCTCAGATTTCATGGAAAAAGTGTGTACCCAGTTCTTGTAACAGCAGAAAAAATTCAGTCTTGAAAATGTGGTTGTATTGTATTACAAACATGAAGAAAACATAAGTGAATCTAAAATACTGCTTTTGAAAACTATTTCAAAGTAAGACTAATGTTTGCATATAATTATACTCATGCAATGATGTGTACTATGTGGGTATGTGGGACTGTAGATTATTTGAAATAATGATATTAAGCTATTGTGCATATAATGCTCTTCAACAGCCTTTCTTCCAGTTTGGAGGAAGAAGTTAAACCCGGCAGAAACTTAGCACTTGCTGAAGTGTTGCAGTGCTATTGGTCTCAATATTGAAGTAAATTAAATATGCTCATCAGTGATCTGCATTATTGCTATGGCATTGTATGTGTTGTCTTTGGTCTTTTGAGAGTAAATATGGCTTGGGAGCACTGACTCTTAAGAGAAGGCTGTGGGGAGACCATGTAACAGCCTTCCAGTATCTGAAGGGGGCCTACAGGGGTACCAGAGAAGGACTCTTCATCAGGGACTGTAGCAGTAGGACAAGGGGTAACGGGTTCAAGCTTAAACAGGGGAGATTTAGGTCAGATATAAGAAAGAAATTCTTTACTGTGAGGGTGGTGAGGCACTGGAACAGGTTGCCCAAAGAAGTGGTAAATGCTCCATCCCTGGTGGTGTTGAAGGCCAGGCTGGACAGAGCCTTGGGCAACATGGTCTAGTGTGAGCCATCCCTGCCCATGGCAGGACGGTTGGAACTGGATGATCTTCTAACCCTAACTTTTCTATGGTTCTGTGACAGTGTGCTGTCAAGGAAAAATTATACCAGTATGATCATGTGTATACGCAAGCTGATAGTTGGCATATGCTAATGGAATAGTAGAACCATAGGACTGTAGAGTATGGTACAGAACCCAAAGAAGATAAAAGGTTCTGCTTTTGAAAGAGCTCAAGTTTAGCTGTGAAATTCAATTGCAACATTTTAATGTGCACCTTCCCCTTCAAGAGTTGTCTCAAGTAGGGTGAGGGTGTGGGGTGTGGAAGCGCTTTTGCTGTTGATTGCTGCTTTTTTTAATTTAATTTTTCATATTGGAATTATATGCAGAGGGGAAGAACACAGCTAAGTGCGATTTCTGTTGTCTTTCTTCTTGCTTCTTTTTGAACTTTGTCACACTTCAAGTCAGTGTCTTTTCTTTTGTCAGTTAAAGCCTTAACTTGCTTTAGAATGTGAAGCTTGAAGAGGCAAGATAAACAGATAAAGACATCAAAAGTTACACTAAATACTGCCACTGGTTTGTAACCTTTTGTGATTTTCTTAGACTACATTACGTGAAGAATGTAGAAGTTTAATGGAGCTGCTTTCTGTACCAAGAAGAGTGCTGCAGTAATAAAGGGATGAGGTTAAAGTTGTGTTACCAAGTGGATTTTCAGTTTGAAGACTTAAATGTCAGGTTGACTCTTGCAGATTTTTAAGTTTAAGTTCAATGGGAACAACTTTCAAAAAGGGAAAGTTTGCACTTGTTTGTGAGCTTTGGGTTTGCAAATAATCTGTTTTTAAATATAGTTTCAGGTAGCTAGAAGATGCAGTTCTGGTAGAAGCATGGTGCATATTTTAAAATAGACCATATAATTTCTGCCTACATAGTTTTCTCACCTATTTGGGAATGTGGATTCTAGAATGGTGATGAATGGACATGATGTAGTTTTGGTTAAGAATATAATCCTGTGTTCTTGATATGCTTGAATTTGTGGGAAGAGAAGTTAGTGTCATGTGGTTAAAGCTGCTGATGAGGCAGTTTGTTCCACTTAAAGGACTTTATTTTTAATTGCTGATGTAAATACAGACGTAGTTTTGTGACCCTTCTAAAGGTTAACCTTCGGCTTTTTGGATGTGGTGCTTTTTTCCTTTGGTGGAACTGTGCTTTTAGTTTTACTTTGTCTTTATCACCCTAAATGTTCTACTGGGGAAGCAGGTAAAATTTAAACTGCAGAAGAAAGGCCTTCAAGCTATTAGATCTGGAAGATAGTAGTTTTTGGCAATTCTTTACAAAGGCCTCCAAATTTGATAGTTTTTACATAAAAATGCGGTTCTGGTTCACCTACAGTGGTCAGGTAATTTTAAGTGTACTAAATGGCTCTTCATGAGACGAGAGTGTTTTACGGGTTTTGAAATGCGCTGTTGTGCTTTGTATGCATAAATGTAACATGCTGCTAAGGGAGTTCTGATCTGGTTAACCGTTAATGCTCTTCTGCATCTCTGTTAATTCCCTTTCCCTTCCCCTGCTTTGATGTTGCAAACAGGAAAGGAAAAATCCTAACTGTATCTCTGTTGGATGGGAAAAGGCATGATGGTTATGTACATTTGAATACCTACAGCGTTTAATTTGAAGTCTGTGTAAAGCTTTTTGTCCAGTAATTAGCCTGTCATTTTGTTCTAGTGACTGCAGCCAGTGTCTCCTCTACCCTGACTTCAGAAGGGGAGGGAAGGAGAGTGTTGTCTCCTGGCTCAGTGAGGAATGGCCAGAGTACTTCTTCAGCCTAGGATTCATAGGAGTTCATAGTTACTTGTTAGGGGGGTAGGGATGCAGTTTACAGAAGAGAAATCCCCAAAACGCCAGGAGACGCTGTTTTTAAAAAAGGCCTGCTTTTTTTAGTTTAAATTTAATATATGGTGTTTTGCATTCAACTTCTTTTAAGACATCTACAAATTGGCTTAGGTTGTGAACCACTGGTATAGAGAAAGGCAGTGGTGGGATTGTTGCCAGTAGGACATCAGAGGATTGTAATCAGGGCAGCTGTCGGTGCTGGTGGTGTCTCAGGCCTGGTTTTTTTCCTGTTGTCCAGTCTTGGCTGATCAATGAGTTAGTTGCTCTTTTTTAAGAAGATGAGTTTACAATGGAAGTAAAAAGATGTTTCTGGTTTGTTTTGAGTGGCAGGAGCATTCCTGTTGATGCTGTGTGTCCTTTTAAGGGAAGGGAAAGAAGTGTGGAAATGTTTTACTGGTTCTTTCTTGCTTGCTGATTCTTCTGGAGCTGATGTTGTTGGCCATGGCTCCTGAAGAGAAGGAAGCAGATTACTTAAAGGGAAAGGATAATGAATTAGAAGGTAGAAAAACATGCACATCTTCCATAAGACATGTTTGTTAAGTCTTGCTTGGGTAGCAGTGAATCTTCTTTTGCTTTCTGAAAAGAAACATCCATATCCTTCAAATATCTTATAGCCAGGGTTAAGCTTAAGTAAAAAAAGTCCTACTCTATAACTGGCTGTGGATACACAATTGTTTGTTACACACTATAAAGCAGCTAGGGCTATGAAAGTAATTGCATGTGTGCTGTTATGTGTGCTTCTATATTCATAGTCAATATAACCTCCGAGAAAAGACTTGTATTTATTACCTGCTTTTCTTGCCTGTTCCTTTTCCACCTCAAAAAAGCTATCACTAATGCCAGACTGAATTTTTGATTCAGTTCAGGGCAGCTTTGCAAGTAAGAGACACTCTGCCCTGAGGATAAGAGTAGCCTCAAGCTTAGGCTTTGGGTGCTCCTTAACCCTTTGTATATTCAAGCAGCAGCCTGAAGGCTGCTGTTTGTTGAACAAAAGCTGTTTTATGGCTTACGCTCATTCTGACAGAGTTTGCTTAGAGTCCTCTTCCTGCTGTGTCTTGACTCTGCATCACGATTGGGCACCTGCCTGGTTGTTTCACACAACTTAGTGAAACAACCCATCTTTTTTTCTTGGACCCCATTCACCCCTTTCCAGCACTCCTTTGAAACTGAACTTTAACAATCACCTCACTTTTTCTTATTTTAGTGGATAATTTTAATCAATTTATATTATATAGACACAAAACAAAAGAGTGGAAAGGACTTACGAAAATGAAACAGTTAAATGAGCTGTAGGAATATGCTCCTTGGGATTTGGGAGTTCATCTGTAGGTCTGTGAACTGCTGAATGCTGTGTAATGGCTTGGTATAAAACAGGAAAGGACTCGTCTCCTCTCTTCTCCTGTACTGTATTGCTCAGAATTTAAATACTGGTAGTATTGACTAATATTTTTTTATATGTTGGGTTTGTTTTTTTTTCATTCTGCATCTTCAAGTTAAAATATTGCCTGGTTTCAATTAGTTCTATATTATTCAGTTTTGTAACTGGATTCAAGGGCAATTGTAGCATGCTAATTTTTTTTTCTTCATCACTTAGTTAATGTGTTAGCTTTAGAAAGGAAGTTTTTCAGGAAGAAGATCCTGGAGCAGACTCATGTTGTGCATATAAATAGGGAGACTAATTATTTTGAAGTGAAATGTCAAAGCATACTAAATTGTGCTTTCTTAAACAGATGCCTCTTCCCCTTCTTCAAGGTGTATGTTTTGGAAAGTGAGGTTAAGTACTTCATTTCATGGTCAAGTAATAGAAAGCTAGGCATTCTTTATAGGATGGGGATTGTCTTTTTTTGCTGAGGAAAAATGTTTTCTCCACTTCTCAGGGTAAGAAAGTTCAGAAGTGTTTTCCTTGCTGGTAGCTGAATGATCCTTTCAGACGCACTAACATTAACCACTACTGTAGCATTTGTTACCTCGTTCTCCTGTCCAAATCTGACCTTGCCTCTGACCAGGAGGGTATTGCAATGCTGCTATAATTCTCATTTCTTCAATTGCTTACATTATTTTTTTTTTTTTTTCCCTCTCAACTTACTAACACTGCACTTTAAAAAAAACAACAAATCCTCGGACCTTGTGTTCTGTTACACACTTTTTACACCAAACTCTCTGTTGCTATTGGCTCCTTACTCCAAAGTTATTAATACCTTTCTAACCAAAGTAACTCTCTGAAAAGAGCAGTAACATGTAACATTTTTCACCGTCTCCTCCTCTTTAAACTCCCTCATTTTTGTATCCTTTCAACTTACTCCTTTGAATGTGTAAAGTTGATGTGAGCTTAAGAGTTGTGATGTGCTCTGCAGATGCGCTAGCGGCCATGTGACTGCTAAAATTGAATCTTCTTAACTGATAGTTATGCAAATTGGGAGTGGGGAGAAATGCCACCTCTATATGGGTGGTTGTTCAGGGTAGGGAAGGACACTTAAACACAAAAATTCTTAATAAAAGTGGTTGGTTGAGATTGAGAAGAAGAAATTTTGTACCTGTAAAAAGAAAAAAATAAATCTTTCTACACAAAGGGACGTATTTATTCATACTGAGATTCGGGGGGGGGTGTGTGTGTAGGTATCAGGGGAAAGAAGCCCTGTGGAGTTGTGCACCTGCAAAAGTACTTGTCATCTGTCCTGACCAGGCAAAAGGCACAATTTACTGGGTTGGAGTACCTGCATTTAAAATCTTAATGTTGGGATTTGGTAAATTAACCATAAAATGTATTGTTGTGGCTGTATAGGCTTTAAAAAACAACAAAAAAACAGACAACGCTTCCCCACCCCCCAAAAAAAAAACCCCACTTTCCAATGCTCCCCCCCCCAAAAAAAAAAATTCTGAAATGAAACAACCTGCAAAATCAACCAAACAAAAAAGCCTCCTACAAAACCCAAACAAAAAAACCCCAAAACCCTAACACACCAAACGTTTTTAGGAGACATTAACCTGTGTGTGCTTTTGTTTTCTTGTCAAGCTGGAAGATGGCAAGGCCATAACTCTGCATCTGTACTTGGCTGTCATACAAGGCTCTTAAAAGCGTATTTGGTCTGATTGATACTTAAAAGCTTTGAGTACTGTCTTGGGGAAAATCAGTCCTGCTCTGTCCTAGTGGAATGGTGTTTGCCTGTCCTGGGGCTCTTGTTTGACAGAGCTTTAGCGTATAATGATCTAAAAGTGATACGGTGCAGTGCTTGGTAACTAGGTTATGATTTTCTCAATTAGAAATGATGTAAGAGGCATTCTGACCTAGTGAGGAGCTTGGAAGCTTTGGTTGCTGCTCTTCATGTTGGTAGTTTTTTGGTGGGCATTTCTTACACCTGTGTGTTTTGGCTTTAAAAAGCAACGGTCACATACATGAGGTTTCTTATATAAAACTAATACAGTATGATTATGCTTCATGTGGTACTGATGCTGTGCTGCTGTTCTCCACCAAGGGGAAAAAAAACCCCACATGCTTGCAGAACTCCAACTAATGTTCTTAACTAAGCAATAAACACCAAGCTGCATCTATGAGTAGGGATGGAGACTGTGGCTGCAGTTGGATGATTAGGTTTGGTTTCAGGAATGTGCTGGAAATGCATTGCATAGAGTCACAGATTTAAAGCTGGGACTCCAGAGATCAGCTAGCCCAGCCCTCTGCTCAAAGCATTTCTCACTACAGCTGTTTCATGGAATAGTTGCAGAACAGCAAGGTCAGAAGGGAGCTCTGGAGATCATCTACTCCAGCCTCATTCTCAAAGTAGATTCAGCAACAGCAGGTTGCTTCGGTTATTGTTTGGTTGAGGCTTGGACACCTCCAAGGATGGAAATTCTACAGCTTCCCTGGCTAGCCTGCCCCTGTGGTTTGAAAACAAAGCAACCGGGCAGGTAATGCATAATTGGAATTTGGCATTCCAAGTTGTCAATTGCTGTGAAACTGTGATCACAGCTGTGTATGCTTAATGAACTCCACTGGTATGCTTCACTATAGCTTATTTTACTCTGATACGAGGCTGGAGTTTGAGCTTTAACAGGGCTGGCTTACAAACTGTGCCACTAGCAGCATCTGTCAGTGGGATGAAATGAACTGATGGGGAACAGATACATGTAGAAAGGACCACATACATAAGTGTAACATGCACAAGCATAGTATGGGGGAGAAGGGTATTTTTGAGGGTGGAAACTAGTATGAAGGCAGCATGTGCTGCTTTAGCAGTTACTTATGCTAAAATAAGTGCTTTTCAGGTTGCACCCTGACATATAAAGAATTTACATATTTTACATAATATTACATTTAGTTTCTTAAAGATTTTTTTTTTAATCATGAATTAAAATCTGAGCTAGAGTTCATGTTTAAATAAAGAGAAGATAAATACTTTCATTTACATATTAAAACCTAAACTCTAACTTTGGAATATCTAAATCCTAATAATACTGACCTGGGACAGCGTGGTAAAGGCTTAAACCAAAGTAAAACAAAAAGCAAACTGCAAGCTACCTGTGCTTCCTTTTGGCAACTTCACTGGAGGGGGTGGACGGATGGGATGAGGATGAGCATGGGCACACACAGTTTACCACTTTGCTTTTTAGCCTTTCTGTTCTGTTGTGACTTTTGTTCTGTTTTGCTAGCATACTGCCCTGGAGTCGTGATCTGTGAAATGCTGCTTGCCAGCACTTGGAGTTTGTGATCCTGCATGATTTCATTGCCAGCTGGAAAGCAAAAAGGAAAGAAGCAAAACAGACAAGGATCCCAAATTCTAAAACACAGTTTTCCCACGCCATAGAGATCATGACACTCATAAGCTTTGCTTAGCTGCTGGCTGATACTGTTACCATAGTGTGAGTGGTACTCTTCATATGAAGTGACTTGACCTAAGATCATTTGAGATGTATATGTGTTTGGGTCTTAAATTCTGGTTTGTTTTGCCATCTTATTCTCAAGTGTCAGCCTTCTGCTGTTCAGGGATATATTTACTACTGTATCATGAACACTTCTAAAAACACTCAGATTACTGGATCTATAATTCAATATTTAATTATTTCACTAAAATGTGGTATCCCCCCAAATTTCCGCATTCTGTTCTTAATCAGGGTTTTTTTGAAAGGAAGGTCTGCTGTTTTTTGTTTTGAGCAGTAGCAAAACCAACAAAGAGGTTTAATGATGCCAGGAGATCAGAGAGCTGTCTGTGATATGTGAGGCTTGGACTTGAGAGACCATTCTGGAAAAGTAGGTCTTCCTAAAAAAAGAAGTTGGCTGTTCTTTTTTTCAGTTTGGAGAGAATATTGCCCAGAAATCACAGTGAGAGTGTCTGAGCAAAAATGTCTTGCATAAAAATTCTTCAGGAAAACTAGCAGAAGGGACATACATATACGTGTGTGTGTGTGGTATTTTTTGTTGAAAATATAGGAAGTAATCTTGGGAATCTTAGAGCAGGAAGCAGTGGAAATTGTATTTAGTAAGCTAATATTTCATGGAGTTTCATGTGGTTCTGGAAGCATAGGGAGAATTGAGCAGAATGGTGAAAGAACCTAGCTATTACTGAAAATACGCATATATATGAACTTAGTCGTAGTTTTTCTTAAAGTTGTTATTCATGATGTAAAGATGACTTCTGTTGTCCAAGCAGTAGGTATGTACTATTCTAGTAGAGACTTTCTGCCTATACATTGATCTAAGTAAGTGTTGAGGAGTCTGTATGCGTTTTGTTGGTTTTCATTGGGGGGGGGTGGTGGTGGTTTTTTTTTGTTTTGGTTTTTGTGGTTTTGGTTTTTTTTTTCCTAAACTTGCACTGCATGTTGTCATCTGAAGACTTGCTTTAATAATGGTGTTTTTTGTAATACAGGCTTAAGTGTTGGGGAGAACTGGAATTCTTGACTAGAGCTTGGGACCTGTGCAGTGTGAGAAATAGAAAAAAGGAGTGATGCACACTGCATAATTTTAAGGTGTTTAGTACATCTGTTTAAGAGAATAAGGTTAGCATTTCTGTATCCAAAGTAGATGGTCAGTGTTGCTTCCATGGATCTACATTTAGACAGAAGGTGAAATTGATGACTGGTTTCTCTGTTTCAGTAATGAATGAGTTTTGTGGGGGTTTTGTTGGTGTGGCGTTGGTTTTTTTGGGGTTTTTTGTTTGTTTGTTTGTTGGTGGGGTTGATTTTGTTTGTTTGGTTTTGGGTTTTTTTATTTTTTTTTATATAATAAAGGTCTCTCAAGAAGATGCTTTAGTGGATATTTCTGCTCCATTTAGCATTGGTGTGTAAAAGAGATAATCAAATAGCATCAAGTGCATATTGTTTGTCTCTGCAGCAATCCCTGAGCTGTTCCGTCCGATCTCTTAGTCTATCTTTCCTCAAAAATACATTTAGGGTAACAGTCTTTCCTGCTTGCAAAGAGGGATGATTATGTGAACATCAAGGATATAGGCTGCTTGCAAGGTCTAGTACAGAGATACCACAGTTCTGAATGCAAACACCCAGTTTTTGCAGTGTGCGTATTGCTGTGTTTTTCCTGCCTTGGAGTACCCTCCTTTTTGGCTACACTTGCTGTAGTAGTTGGCTTCCAGTATTTGAAATAGCTTGAATATCTCTAAGGTGCTTTGTAGAGTAAACGTGGTGCATTGCATATGTTGTATAAGAAGTGTGTAAGATAAAGCTCTCAGTTGATAAAATCAGTCTTATAGTAGGATTCTGTCTTCATTGCACGAATTGCAGGGGAACAGCTGTTAAAAAATTGATGGGTTTTTTTTGGTTAATTTTTTTTTTTTTTCCATGAGCTGAAGGCTTTTGTTACAAGAGAGTTGGAGGGAAGCTGTTGGAATTTTAAGGTCGCTCTAGTTTAACTAGGCAATGAAAAAGGGGAGTATCTGTAAGAAGTCTTCTTGGTTGGTGTTGGAAGCAACACAGTGCTCCAGCTGAGTGCTAAAAGATGCTGTGTGTGGGGGAGTTGCCTCTTTATTCCCTGCTCTGGGCTAGCTGAGGAAGATTGTTTTCTTTTCTGAACTTCCTCAGGAAGCTGTTTGTTTTGGATATTGACTTCGATATTTTTTTTTTTTGTTTGTTTTTGTTTGTTTTTTTAATGAATGTTAAATATCATCCTCAAGGTACCCAGCAAACCTGCAGGAATTCTTGTGACAATTGCAAATACTAGTTTTTGCAGTAAGCACTTTTAATTCTTGTTCCCATAAGTGCACTCAAAGTGTAATGATTCTGCATTTTAACCTTTAAAACTTTTAAGTTAAGTAGCATCTCACTGCTGGTGTGGGCTTCCAAGGAATAATTGAGATTAATTGTAGAAGCCAAATAGAAATACAGCAGGATAAATAAGGCGTATGAATGTCTGCTGTGTCTTTCTGAAGAGATCAACACTAAATCTAAACTTAGTTCCTTCTTTTGATACAGCCACTTACCAGTTCTATTTTTTTTTTTTCATATCGTGAATAAGAAAGCTATTTCTCAAAGTTGTTGTGATTTTTATCAAGACAAACAGGAATGTTTTTAGACATTGGTATTTTATTCGAAGTAAGGAGTGTGCAAAAGCTGCAACATGGGGCTGCACACTTGGGAGCAAAGGTACTGATCTTTATGTAGTTAAGTTTGTAATCTGGTGGTTCAGTTTTTTGTAGTTTGCTTGCTTGGTTGAAAGGGTTAAAGCAGGGACTTGGATCTCTCACAGATAGATAACTTTCCTCTCTGTTGTATTTTGTGGAGAACAGAAACAATATGCCCCCTGAGGTAGCAGAAGTAGTTGCTTCATTTTATTGTCTGCAGTACAGCTGTCAATGCTGATCTGCAAAATCAGGTTTGTAAAGATACAGAAAGTACTTTATCGCTTTCTGTGGTACATTACTCTTGTGTTGGCCAGAGGAAGACCTGAAAATCTGCCTGTTCTAAGTTAGATACCTAGATATGATTTTCTCTGAGAATGTATTAATCTCGCTGTCCTTAGAAAATAAAGCCAAGAAACAGCCTGCAAACACATCCATTTGCCATACACAGAGCTGGGAATGCTACAAAATTGTCTGTGTAATGGTGTTTAACATGAGCTTAAGAAAACTCTTGAAGCAGAATCATCAAATAATTTTTTTTCCAACACTGAAGTCATGATACTATTATTCTCTTTCTGTTATTTTTATATGTGTAAAGAACCATACATAATAGTATCTGGAGTTTGCAAAGTGCCAAATGCTGTCAGTTCACTTGCCTTTCAGAGATACTTAATGGTCTCTGTTCAGTTACTCTAACCCTAAACAGTAACATCTTAGTATTCTCACACATTCCTATTTTCTGAGGTATTAGGCTGTATGTATTTCTCAGTTCCTGCTGAGTCATCTTGATTTCCCCTAAATCAGTGGTGAGTGACCTTATTTGGGATAGCAAGCTTGGCACCAGCAATCAGCGGGGCTCCGGCACTAACACTGAAGACCTACTCTGTCCATAGCCCTTAATTACAAGCAGTGCCTGCCATTTCCAGAGACTTTGGAATTAAGTCCTTACAAGATTCCTGAGATTCAAAGGTTGCATGAAAAGTGGAGCGCTTTGTGAGCACGGTCTCAAAGCAACACCGCAGCAGGGACCTCGGCTGATGGTGGTGCAGACTAGCTCCTCTGCCTCAGTTGTTGTTACTTAGTAGGATCAGTACCTTGACATGTCTTCATCAAACTTTCAGTCTTGTGAGTGATGCAGTTCTTTACAGATGAGAAACTAATGTAAGCGGTTTGTGTCAAAGCCAACAACTTACCTCAGGCTGCTTTTGAGCTGTTTTCACTGTTCTTGATTGGTGTTTTGGCATGCGGAAAGAATGAAAATAACATGCCACTTGGTTGTCTGTTTAGCTAATGGATATTTGAAGTTTCCAAGTCTTGTGAATTTGAAATTAATGTATTAGTAAAAATCTAGGGGAGGTAATAGCAATAGCTGAGTAGAGGAGATAGTCTGAACAAGAAAATGGAGAAGAACAAGCAAAGAAAATGGAAAGACTGAGTTTCTGCAGAAAGGGAAAAGCCATTAAAAACAGCAGGCAGAGTCAGTCCATTGAGGAGTGGACACCCTGGTCAGTTTTAGGAAGAGATTATGTGAGTGGTTTTGGGGGGTTTGTCTTGGTGTTTTGTGAGGTAGTAAATCTTCTCACAGTTCTTAAAGGCATGTTATGTAGGTCACTTCCTTTCTCTTAGTCATTGGTTAGCTGTTTTTGTTATCTTATCCTACTCCAACTCTTGAGATCACAAGCTCTCTCAGATCCAGTGGAAGGAGTGCTTAGCTGGTTAAACTGTGTTTTATCAGGCTTTGCCGTACCCAGGACCAGTTGGTGTGTTTGCACCGTGCCCTGTGCAAAGTTAACAGTGAGGCACAAGAACTTGCAACCATTGAAATCTGGTACTTGGTTAGCCAAGTAGCTCAAAACTGTGCTGTGCGAAAGTGCCTTTGACTGCTGATGGAGTATTGTACCTGGGTGACATTGCCAGGACAAATGCAGTAAATGAGCTGGTTGGGTTAACTTGTTGATAATCTCAGATAAAAATGAGATGATGTATTTCAATAAAAATGTGAACTGCTATTTTTGCAGTCTTTTAGATTCATGTTGCTTTTTTTTGAATAGGAGCTACTTAGAGTTCTTTCTTTCAGAAGTTCACTTGCAGAGATAATTCTTCACTTGTTGACGAGACGTTCAGCCTGAGAATTTCTTGCCAAAAATAAGACAGAATGAGAGCATCAGAAGTGGGGAAGAAAATCAGTATTCATTAACTGTTTTTAGCAAGCTAAACATTCTGTTTTGTTTCAGAGGTGGCTCTGTGTAAATCGTTACTGTTTTAATATATATCTGGTCTACTTCTAAAAAGCTGGAGAGAAATAATCTAATTCTGGGGTAGAGTTGAACCAGTTTGTAATGCAAAGGAGTAACATTTGGTATTGAATGAAGGGGAATAAAAGCTGCTTGAATGAAGTATAACCCAGTTAAGTTGCATCAACATTTTCAGCAGAAGCGAATCCTGAAAAAGAAATTAGCAGTAATGTAGCACATTGGGGTCACAAGAAGAACTCACTATTTAAACCTGGTTGCAAATTCTGATGTTACAAAATTGGATCAAGATTTCGGAGCTATTGATAGTGAGAGTAGCACTGCAGCTGCTGCTCCCTGTTACGATACAGGACTGGATTAAAAGTTAGGAGTACTTTTTGTTGTAGTGGCTGAGTTACAGTAACTGAAACAAGGATAGATTTAAAAGAAACAAAACACTCTCGCATTGTTTCTGTTGAGTTTGAGATGTTTGTGTTCTGATTCTGTTCTTTCGTTAGTGGATTGCTTGCTTATAAAAGGGGAGAGTGTGGAGCAAAACACTGGGAATTTCCTCTGGAAAGGTAGAAAATGTACAGTACTAGAGTGGGAGACTTCATGCTGTTTGCTTTGTATTTTCTGCTGCCTTTCTGCCTGTTTTCAAGCCTTTGGCTCTGCTAGTTTTCCTTCCTCAAGCCATCTTGTCCTTTCCAATGTTTGCTTGTGGTGGCACATTAAGTAGTGCAAGTGTGTGCTCTTTGAAGCACAAATGTAGGTATGTAAATATTGTCATAATGTTACTGTTTAATTTAGTTCCCCAAAAGAGGACCATGTTTATTTCTGCAGTGCTACTGTACACCAAAGAAGTGAGCCTGTTCTAAACTGTGGAGTCTGTTAAATGTGACCTGTGTGCATAATACAGTAGCACAGGTACTGCAAACTATAGCTGGGCGTCCATGAATTAGTGGTATTCTTTGTACAGCTAGAACAAGCCAAAAGAATATGTTCACAAAAGTGTGAAGTATGTAAGTTAGAATATAAATACAACTGATCACAGTGGAAAACTGAAAGTGGGCTTTGGACCAACTTCATTTACTTAATTCACTTACTGAGCAAGCAAGAGAGCCTACATCGCATATTGTTCTTGTAGTCCTTCCCTTTAAACTCCTTTATAGCTTGAAGTTCTGAAATACATGTTTAGAAATCTATTTTGCTTATTATTACCCTTGCCCCACTTCCCTGGGAGCACGGGAAGTTCAGATGTGACATACAAAGACGGGAAATGTGTAACAAATGAGCTAGCCCTACTTCTCTGTAGCTATTCAACATGAATATTAATGTTACTTTTGAGTGTAAGTTTCTGTGGTGTTGTACAGTCTTCTAGTATAGCTGTTGACAGTAAGTCTAATGTCTGGGTTCTTTTTTCTCCTTAGAGCACAACAATGGAAGAAACAGCTATATGGGAACAACACACAGTGACTCTTCACAGGGTAAGTGCATACAATTGGTTGTGTCTGCCTAACGCAGGATACTGGTAGCTTTTGAAAACAATAGGAAAAAGCCAGGTGTCAGGAAGTAAAAGAAAAGGAAACTGTCATATTTCTTTGTTTAAATTTAGAAGTGTTGTAAAAGCTCCATGTGATAGTACTCTATTTCTTTGTTGGATTTCAGAGATAAGTCTGCCAGCAAATAACCATGCCAGAAACAAAGCTTTAGATTACTTATGTATGTAAGTGAAAGTAGTTAGAAATCTAAGTGTTCATTAATGATTGTGCTGTAATTTATACTTAAATGTTGTAAAACTTTATTTGCAGGGGCATAAAACAATGTAGCTAGTATAAATAAATGTGTTAAAAGTTGCTGTATTTTCTTGTCCCTTTCTTTAAGAAAATAGCGGGTTTGGGTGGCCAGAATGTGCACCTTTGACAAAGGAATGTGTTCGGGGAGTCAGTGAATAGGAAGACAGCCTTTACATTTAGGTTGACTCTTCTCTTACTTGAGTTACTCTTATCAACTTGATTTCTGATGTAGCTATTGTGAGGCTGTACAAGAGACACAGTAAGGAGTGAGTTGCTTAAGGAAAGTCTTTCTGTTGATTCTTTTGAGCTTAGTGTTGTTGATTCAAAATAATCATTGAGAGCCTGCCCTCTTAAGAAGAGAGTGGTTACGCTCTGCTTTACCAGAAGGCTTTCTGACAAAGTACCCTGTCTTTAACTTCAACCACACGTAGAAGGAAAAGTATGAGTAAAACCAAAAATGTGTAGTCATAGTTATCTAGGCTACTTTTCAAGCTTCCAATGATTTTTAGGTCAACAAGTTCTTGCTCAAGAAGTATTATTTCTATATGTAATTGCCTTTCATGTTTTCTTTTGAAGCTGTCCAGTCATCCCTGGAGCCTCTGTAAACTTAAAAATTTTTTGCTCATATTACTGATTAAGTCAGTACTGTCTTACACTCAAAAACAGGTACTTCAGTGAAACCTGAAAATGATGTGTTCAGTCAGTAAGCCAAAGGAATAATGAGATGCTGCGATATGGTGTTACCACAAGCAAATTGTGAAATAATAGATAGGAACTAGAATTACGTCTTTGCACGTAGTCAGATGTCCTTGTATAGTATGGAAGTGAAAAGTGTGGTTTGATTATGGTTTCAATTTTGATACTTCATGTGCCAAACTTCTGCCGACTGTACTGGTTTAACCGTTTTGTTACTTGAGTAGGTATCTTTAATTTGGATTTTGAAAGCTGATGGCATGTACTGTTAATAATTTGATAGTATTAATTTAGCCAATTAAAACCAAACAATGAATATTTTTCATCTGCCAGATAACAAAACCAAAACTCTTATACTAATGTGAAGCAAACTAGTGCTTAGAATTTATCCTTAGCACTGGGAAGAGGATTTAGGAGAGCAACTGCAGATTTGTTTGTGGGATTTTTGATTTTGCTTTTTATCTGTGACATTCTTGTAGTGTTAGGCTATTGAGTAAATGAGATGACTCCATTTTAGTTGGAAGGACCAAAATACATCCAGATCTCAGTTATCCTCAAAGATATCTAGAAGCTACAGAATTGGAATAGACTTGAAATGCAACTCTCAGTGATTGTGGAATATTTTTTGTGTGAGTTTATCTGCTCCGCTTGGCTGAACTACAGAACTACTATAGAACTTCTACTGTCAGCCACACAAAGAACATTCTGAAGAATGGAACTCACTTCCTAGTGAGTCACACTAAAATGTCCCTCTGATTTTGGCTTAGCTGAGGACAGTAAGAAGGCTGTGTATGATGGAATTAAGATACTTAACATGTGCTGAATTTCTGGGGGATAGATGCAAGTCAGGCTTCCCATTACAGGCTTCCTGTTGTATTGGTATGCCTGCAAAGCTCTTTTACCAAGCCTTTTTGTGCCTTTTTGTCAGTATTTGCGTTCAGAAATGAAGTTAGACAAGTAATTGGAAGATTGAGGTCCAGTATAAATTTGTCTAAACCCTTAGTAAGTCCTCCTGGGAAAGTCTGAGAAGTCTGGAGTTGGTGTCAGTCTAGATCAGTTTGTGTCTCTTCATAATAGCACGCAGATCCCTCTTTGTTGTCCCTCCAAGTGTCCCAAAGAAACTATGTAGGAACCAAGGTATTCTTCCGTGGTATTTGATCAAAACTACTTAATGAGTAAGGACCACTAACATCTATTGGAATGAACAGCCTTTAAAGTGAAGGGGCAATGCAAGTAGTGTGTTGGGTGCTGTGTATGTTAGCAAAGTTTTGTAGAATATTCTGAACTATATTTATTCCTGTTTTGAGACTTATCTCTACCCTGTGGGTAATTCCAGTACTGACATTTTTACTTTGTTTTAAGCCTGTGCTGTTCTCTACTATAACTCCATTGCTTCTGTCTATGGCAGAGTAGGATTCCTTTAACTCTTCATGGGCTCCATAAAGGTAGCCAAAACTGTAAAAACGAAAAGCAGTTTAGGTAGTACTCATCAGATTTTAGAAAACCAGTTATCATTTTTATGCGGTTTCTTCCTGAAATAAAAACAAAAAAGCCACAGTAGCAGACACTATAAGGTATTCTATCTGTATAATCAACTGATGAGCTTTTTTTTTTTTTTTTTTTTACATGTCAGTGTCTGAGGGATTAAATATCTTAAAAATGCTTCTGCATTGTTATGGGGATAGTTACTGATCTATAAATCAGTTAATGGCAGTTCAGAAGTTTTAAGTACATTGAAGATGCATGTGTTGGATTTTTCTGAACATGTTTGGATCCTGTAATGACCCTTTAAAAAGGGGTTAGTATGTTATATAAACTTTGGAAGATGAGCCTCGCAGAAGAGAAGGGAATGCTTTACATAGGGACTTCTTGAAAAATGCAGCTTTACTCACTTCTTCTGAAGGGTTTCTGTCTATGACCTTTACTTTCCAGAGATGTCATGCAGATTTGGGAAAGAGCATATTTAATCCCAGTAACTACAGTATATATACATGTTAGCCGAGGCACTTTGATAGTTCAAACATCAGGGGTTTTTTAATCTGTCTGTTTCGGATATCAGAGAGTCTGGAAAACAGAGCACAGAAGCAGTCTGTGTTGTGATTTAACGCAGTAGTTGGTGAGTTCCAGCATGATTGTGCAAAAGTCTTAATAGAAACTTTTTAGAGGAGAAGAGGCTTGAACTTCTAACCAAGGGGTTTGTTCCCTTTCTTTATACTATCTTTCCAACTTAGACTGCTGCTTAGCTTGCAAGAGATTGAGCCAGTGTCAAGTTCAGCTAAAGCTTATTCAGGTAGCTACAGTTCATGTTTTATTGAGAGATCTTCTGCTTTTGTATACTTAACTGTAAAAGATTTAAGGAGGATCCGTGCACTTCATGGATTATGTGGAATTCTTCATACTTGGAACTAAAGCTCTGTGTGTCTGTGTTAGATGTGTCTCTTTCTCCTGAAGAAACTTTCTGCTCCTCCCATGCTGTCATACTGTGAGAGAGCAGAATAGTACATTTTGGGTTGTTTTCTCGTGTGGTGAATGGTGGTTTTTGTTGTTGTTGTTTTTTTTTTGTTTGTTTGGTTTTTTTTGTTTGTTTTGGTTTTGGGGGTTTTTTTGGGTTTTTTTTGGTTTTTTTTTTTGGGGTGTGGTGGTGTTTTGCTTTGTGTTGTCACTACAGTTATCTAACAGGTGATTTTCTGATGTGGCAGATTTAAACAAAAAAATAAATATGTAATTTTAGTCAAGATACACGTTTATATCTTGTATAACCTGTGGTGATCATCTTGTTATTTCCAGACATGGCTAGGAGCTAAGTTCAATTTTGAGAGTAGTTCATTTTATTGTTTATCTCTTAAGCTAAAGGTAGACAGCATGATAAAATGAAAAGTAGTAGGCTGAGGTTCACTGGGAGATTATTTAAAGTCTTAATTTCTTAAAAAGAGTCAGGGTTTCATTTATACTTTATAATGTAGAGTATTTCTTCAGACTTTGATTTATATTATTAGAAAGCATTTGACTAATCATGGGACTGATATATGCATATGAGATTACAGTGTTTCAGGCCTTCTTGAAAAGGAATAGTGTGGAAAATGTGCAACTAGTTGTCGTAATAGTGGTGTTCTGGTTTGCAAATCTCAAAAAATGAATGGCAAGCACCAAGGTAAGATTCATAGTGAGTTTTTGCATCTCTGCTGGCCTAATGATTTTATTTCTTGTCATGAGTGAAGAGCTATGAGAACTTTTTTGTTTATGGTATAAGGAAAGGTAGAGAACATTTAATGAAGTTTGACATAGATGTCTTTGTCTTCTCATTTTCTTTCCCCACCCAAGTATATGGGTGTAATGGAATATTCAAAGACGCAGCAGTGATATGGAAAAGGGGAAATATTACTGTTTTGAAAGAGGTTTTTGTTACATATTTTCATAGCCTATTATATATTCTCTTGGTCTGCTATTTAGAAAATAAAACTGAACAAACCCCTCAGCTCTGGTCTTAAGTAGGCAATTGTGATCCTTTAGACTGTCCTCCTGCATGGCACAGGGTTTCATTTAGTAATTCTTGAATCCCAGCTGTGATTTCTGGTTGATCTGGATGGGCTGCATCTTGAAAAGATGTCCAGTTTTCCTTTAATGAATTAAAATACGTGTAGAAGCAGTAAGGTGTACTCCACCCCACTCCTCCTCTACTTGTTAGGCCAACTTAATGTTCTTCATACCTGGCAACAGTATTTGCTAGCTGTTGGAGTTGATTTCTGAACAGTGAATCTCCAGACTTTTGTTCTAATATTGTACGGTCCTATTTATTCACTGCTTACTGGCTATATCTTGACCAACTTTTTATGACCTTTATTTTGGGGGAAATGGGAATGAATATCGTGTCTTGCAGCCAGGTGCAGACTGCCATGTAGCTTCTGCCGTCTCTTTATGAAACTCCTTCCTAAAGCTGGGTCATGTTTGTCAAAGTCTGAAGAAGAAAGGAATAAGTCTACCAGCATGGAGTGTATGCTGTGTGAAATAGGAGATATTGACTGAAACCTCATCTTTCCCGTCCACTGACTGTCATGTATAGTCGAAAACTTCAAAGTAAATTCTTGAGCAAAATACAGCACTTAAGTGGTAATATCCTTCTGACTGTTTGCTGGGCAATGATGGGAGAAACTAGATAGTTTGTAAATCAGTTAACATTTATAAAGTTTATTTCCCACCCCCACTGCTTCCAGGCAGAAATGTAAGCATCATTCTTGATCCTGAAATAACTAACAAGAACAACTTTTCAGAGACATTGACCTTGCTGTAGTGGCAGGTCACCCTAGAGGGAAAAGATTGAAGCAAATTACTTTTGTTAAGGTGCAGATGATTTGCAAGTGCTGACAAGGTTTTGATGTATTTAATGGTACAAGTGATCTTGGTATTCCTAAGAGCTGAGCCTGCAGTCGTACTACTGTAGTGTGCTGTGATCCTGTTGGTTCCTGAGCTAAGTGAGGTCAAGCTGGGTAAATGCCATACTGTGAAACCTCAAAGAAAGTGTTGCAGGATGTGATACAGGTTTGAATCAATACCTTGATACTGTGGTATGGTGTGTTGTGCTTACTGAAGATTGAGGTCTCACTAATGACCACCCGAGGCCCAGGCCATAAAAAAGTAACTCTAATCTCTTGCTCTTGGAAGAAATTGGATAGTTAGGCTAAGACTCTATGCCTTCTAAAAGTGTTTATTTTTAATCTCTCTCCTGTTCTTGAATCGCATGACATGGTTCATTGATCCTTCTTTCTTACAAAAAGT
Organism: Psittacula echo; assembly: GCF_963264785.1. Classification (NCBI taxonomy): domain Eukaryota; kingdom Metazoa; phylum Chordata; class Aves; order Psittaciformes; family Psittacidae; genus Psittacula; species Psittacula echo. Next base: position 6,787,005 of record NC_137741.1, on the reverse strand, counting down.
TTTGTTCATCCCATAGGACCTTTCTGTTTTTGATAGAGAAATGTGAATTTTGACCATGTAAATATTAGGAAGTAAAAATATTCCTTATGTTATAGGCCCCTGGATTTGGTTTTGGTATTGCAATATCTGGAGGAAGAGATAATCCTCACTTTCAGAGTGGTGAGACATCAATAGTAATTTCTGATGTGCTGAAAGGAGGCCCAGCAGAAGGGCTGCTGCAGTAAGTGCCAAACTATACCTATATTCTGATTTGGGGGAGGGCATTCATCTTTGTCACTGGTAGGTAAGCCTCCCAGTTGTTTTGCTGTCAAGATACTTATCTGTAATTGTTTGTATAGTAGGTTTATAATACAGTTAGTCTGGTCAATAACACTCATTCCCCCTTATTTTCCCCTTAGTGTAAAGTATTTATGTTGTGCATTGTGATGTTTTCGATTTAGAGAAAATGACCGTGTTGCAATGGTTAATGGAGTTTCTATGGATAATGTCGAGCATGCATTTGCTGTTCAGCAGCTGAGGAAAAGTGGGAAGAATGCCAAAATTGTAAGTGAATGTGTTAAAGATTTAAGCTTACTTAAATTTTGTAGTTATAGAGCAAAAGTGAAATGGTGTACTGTCTGCTGTGAAACACATGCATGATGCAAGGTACTAGAATAATACCTGTGTGGTGCTGAATGTTATAAGTGATGATCAATATGTGTATATCATGTGGGTCACTCAAATTTATTTATTATTTTTAATGTAAATTATTATATTTAGGTAGTGTAGCACTGGATATTTTGGACTCCTTTTCTTCATGGTAGAGTTCTCAGTTTGTCAAAAGCACTCTTACCAAGATTTTCAAAGGCTTGTGTATGCTGAAGGACTTTACCCACAGTTCAGGCACTAGCACCATTCTTTTTATGTTCAGTAAACAGTTTGCCAACATAAAGTATAATTACTTTAATTCCTATAATTCTGTAGGCTTATTCAAAGTGGTTTGCTTTTGAACTTTGCAAAACATACAGGTCATCACTTAAGGGTAGTAATCTGGTGTTCTGTAGAAGTTTGAGATTTTTACAAAAAATTAAACAGAAATGCACAATGTCTAACAATTAGCTCAAGAAAACAGCCTCTAGGGCTTGTAGAAAAGCTTTCATGCTGACAAGTTTCTAGTGCTCTTCTGCTTTTAATATACTTGTAAAAAGTGTGTCATATTTTGTATTTGTAGATTTAGCAATTAAAGCTTGCACAAACCAGAACGTGAGCTGTGCAGGGCTTTCAGCATCTTACGTATTTGGTGTACAGATTAATGTAATGAAAAGCAGTTAACGAAAACTTGATGCTATAACTTGGTTCAGTTCTGTAATATGTAGCAAATAAGCCTCTAAACAGGCTTGAGGTTTTTTCTGGAAACAGCTGACTACTCTAGTGTAAACTTTGAACTTTCAGTGAAAATGTTCCTCTTCTTCTGTGGCTTCCCTGAATATTGCTTTGAGAGGCTTCAGAGTTGAAGAGAATTTCTGTCAGTAACACTGAGTGTATAGTAGGTTATATGTTAGGAAAAGGAAGTTTTTTAGCAGTGCCAGTAGCTGATCTGTGGGTTTGAGCAAAGGGAGAGAACATTCAAATGTGCAGCTCCGAAGACAGAGTATTGTGTTATGTATTATTGTAATATGTTATCATTTTGCCACTTTTTGGGAAGCAGGAAAGGATTAAAACAACTGTAAAAACAAACATACCACTCAAAAAATGTTTCTAGTAATCTGTATTGATTGCGTAGAATTCTTAAAGTGAGGATTGAAGAAGTCAGGGCATTCATAAATACATACGTGTTTTCTTTTGAGTTTTGAGATTGGCTTGTCTTCTGACCTTCAGTAACAGCATTAGCATTACCCAGTCAGAGGCTGATGTCTAGTATTTGGTTGTAGACTATCCGAAGGATGAAGAAAATTCAGATTCCGGTGGCTCGACCAGAACCTGAACCAGTGTCTGAAAATGAGGATGATAGCTATGATGAAGAGATACGTGATCCAAGAAGCAGCCGTAGTGGTTTAAGTGCTAACAGAAGGCATGAAAAGAGCTGGGTAAGAGATCGGAGTGCTAGCAGAGAAAGAAGCTTATCGCCAAGATCAGACAGAAGGTCAGTTACATCAAGTCAGCCTGCAAAACCCACCAAAGTAACACTGGTGAAATCAAGGAAGAATGAAGGTAACTTCTATGTAATTCTCTTGCTAAGACTTCTGCTGTTTTTTAAAGGCCGGCTGCTTCATTCAGTGTTATGTTAAGTGCTTCACTGTATGAACAGTGCTGTTAACAGTTTGTTGGCCCATTTTACCAGTAGCTAGCTGAAAATTTAAAAACTGCTACTGTGTTTCTGGTGATATTTTTCATACTCCAAAATACATGGGCTTAATGTATCATATAATGTAAACAAACCCCAACTGTGCACCTGACATTTGGTATTCAGTGGCTGCATACTTTCCATATGCTTTAGTTGAGTCTTCAGTGCCTGTCTTGTTTGAAAAAGGACAAATTGTATGTAGTGTCTAAATTAAACTATTGAATAACAGCTATGATAACAGGCAGAATTAGAAAAGAGATTGATATAATGTAAACCCATAGTGTAATTCCACTACAGCCCTTCATGTGCCAAGTTCACTGTCCTCTTTCTGTTTCCAGTGTAAATGTAAGTCTTCACATACCTCCCTACTTTTTTTACTGCTGTTTCATCAGTTCTCTTTTTTTATTGTATTGCTGATGTATAAAGAGTATGGTCTACGGTTGGCGAGTCACATATTTGTGAAGGAAATATCACAGGATAGCCTGGCAGCACGAGATGGCAATATTCAGGAAGGAGATGTTGTACTAAAGGTACAGTAAACGGTGGTGATGTTGGCTCAAAGGGAAGAGTGTTGTGCAAATGTTCTTAGAATTAGCTGTCTCTTGATAGCATAATTATTGTTGGTAGAAGATGCAGAATTTACTAAATTATATCAGAGATCAATAAATTGAAGTATAAATCAGTATTTCTCAGATATTGCGCCATTGAGCAGTACTGGAACTTGCCTTCAGTTTAAATGTTGATTTTTTTTTTATTAATTTTTTTTCCCCCTTTTTTTTTTAATTATTTTTGTAGAAATCAATATATCCAGGGATTTTTAATTCATGCTAACAGTTTTTATTTGAAGATACTGATGTAAATGTGTTGGTGCAGAAAAACATGCCATTCCTTACTCTGCTGAATATAGCAGTGGTGGTTCAAAAACCATAACTAATACTTTAAAAGTTTTGTATTGATGGTAGAGGCTTTGTCTTTGAAAGGTGAAAATAATTTTCCATATTATGTTACATAGTTTGGATTAGCCTAGTAGTCTTCCATTGTATGTTGGTAATAGGGTAAATAGCTTGGATATTTCTAAATATAATCTGTGGATATATGTATCTGGAGATTCACTGTTTTTTTTTCAGTCAGTTTATATGTGCTTTTTTTTCTCTTCTAGATAAATGGCACAGTGACGGAAAATATGTCCTTAGCAGATGCAAAAACACTAATAGAAAGGTCAAAAGGCAAGTTGAAGATGGTTGTTCAGCGAGATGAAAGAGCTACACTGTTGAATGTCCCTGATCTTTCTGACAGTATTCATTCTGCTAATGCGTCAGAAAGAGATGGTGAGTATGAATAAACTTGATTTCCAAACGGAGAGAGGAATTCCCTGTGTTGTAAAGATGTGAAATAAATAAGTGGGATGGGAGGAGGGGAGAAGAGTTACGAGTGAAATTGTCATGTGGGTAAATTCTTGTTTGAATGTGATTGAAATCTAGACCTTCAAAAACTATAGAGAAAACTATAGAGTTCTGATTCTCGTAATTGTTCTGTCAAGAATATTAGTTTTCAAAGTAATAAATAGAGATTCAACATCTTCATAAAAATTCTCTGCAAAAGCTTATTTCCATTTGAGCAGGTCATGCCACCATTTTAATTACAATCATTTCATGAAAGAAACAACTTTTATTTAACAGACATTTCAGAAATTCAGTCGCTGGCATCAGATCATTCCAACCGATCCCATGACAGGCCCCGCCGCAGTCGTTCACGATCTCCTGACCAGAGGTCAGAGCCTTCAGACCATTCCAGGCATTCTCCACAACAGCCCAGCAACGGCAGGTGATGGCAGCATTATATTACTTTTTTTTTTTAAATCAACTATTTAATGTGACATACAAGTTGTAAAAGTACTTGGATTTAAAAATGTGAGTAACATGGTGCAGAACTATGATAGCAGTAATACGGCATTCTTTGTCTTGAGAGATGCAGCTGGTAATGATACAAATTTTCTTAGACTTCAGGAGAAATCGAATGTTTAACTTCAATGTTATCTCTTTTTTAAACATAACCTTAGAGCATGGTTGTTTAATGCAATGTACGTTTGATAGCGATATATTATTGAAGCATATGTAGTTACATTTTACTTTTAGAAAGCAATTAACTGCAAGGATATTTGAGAAGATTAGCAGCACAGTTCCTGTTGAATGCCCAACCTGGGTAAACATATTGAAATCTTGCTTTATTTAGGCACAGGCTTTTTATTTTTCTCACTAGCCGCTTTAAAAGTTACCTTCTGTTTCTGCACATTTTGTTTCTGAATACGTTTTGTTTCTGAATACATTTAAACTCTATCAAATAAAGTGTATTGCACAGCAGATTTAGCTTTTGGAATGTAGTTTTTAATATTTGAACTTGGTAGTAGGACTTTCATGATAATTCTGAAATAGACAAGTCTTGCTTTTATATGAATTTAGAGAGAAAGTAATCTTTTGTATGGTTTGGTACGTCTTCTTCTGTCATGTAAAACTTTAGTCTTGAATAATATAAATATGTCCTGTTTTGTATTTCCAGTCTGTTAAAAATTGACATTTTCATTTATTGACATAGAATGTCAGTATTGGATTTTAGGTTCTATTAAATATTTGTAAGAGAAAAGTTTACCTTCTGAATGCTCACAGATGATGGAGTAGAAGTTAAATTGATCTGTTGCAAATTCCAAATTCAGAGCCTGTATTTGATATTTTACAGATACTGTCAAAAATGCAGATACTGTCAAACCCCAGTTGCAGCTAGCTGTTCCATAAAACAAAGATAAGCCTGACTAGTTACTAGCAACATTTTGTTTGCATAAGGGGAAAATAACATTTGCACCTTTTAAGGTTTGTAGTGTCTTCTAATGGCTTATAAAACTGCAAGGCAGATCTTATGTGCACACACACCTGGTTGGGTCATGGTTTACAAACATCCCTATTTCTCTTCCATATGTGTTGTTTGGAGGGACCACAAATTTGGCATGAAAGTTTGTTTTCAGATAGGAACCCTGTATTAATGGAAAATCTTAAAAGCAGCATCCAAGATGCTGGGATTTGATTCTGAAGGTTGAGATACCTCTGTTGCTTTTTAAAGCCTTTTTTTCTGGACGTGCATTTCTAATGTAGTGTGAAAAGGGCTTGTGGAGGGAGAAACAACAAAAAAAAAATCCATCAAAACTGAAACTGTGACTGACTTACCCTAGTGTTAGTGCTTTCCTGTTCTATTACAGTGGTTTAAGTACATGGTCACTTCCTCCCTATGGACTACACTGTCAGAAGAATTAAATCCTTCCTGAGAAGGAACTTTGAAGTTATCTCAACTCTGAATGCATCCGTTCTATCTACTTTATGAACAAGAACTACCTTGGCATGGATTGACTTCCTGTTGGACATGTTCTTTTCAAGATCAGAAAATCTGGGCCCTGAGCCATGTAAAGAAAAACATGTTAAAGGCAACTTCTCTTCGTAGTGGTTATTTGTGCAAGTTCGGATCTGTTGTAAGATAAAATTAGCTGCAGCTGCTTTATAATTTAAAATTTGGTAGACAATCTAGAAGAAAAAAAGGCTTGAGAACCACATCTGAGCTTAAAGATATATTACAAACATACTGAAGATAATGAGACTTTATGCTCTGTTAAGTGTTTGTATGTTAATGAGGAGAGAAACTGGCTTAACTACAGACTCATACTTTCAGGTGTCCATTAATGTGCAGAAATCTGCCAGCAGACTTGCTTCAGTATTGCTTTGGGGCCTGGTAGGGTCTTCAAGACTTCAGTATTCCATACAGGTATATACACCAGTGTGACTGCAGTTTTCCTGGATATAGAATTTCCGTAACAATTTCTGGCAGTGACAGGTTGCTGAGCTGAACCCATCCTGAAAAGTGGCACTTACAGCCAGGTCTTGGCAAGCCTCAGTTTTCATCTCTGGGTTGCTGTTTACCTGTTGAAAGAACTCCCACTTGGGAACTCTTGTATGCTGCCTTCCTCACCCGGATAGTAGAATAGCAAAAACATTTTCTGGTATGTTTAACAGTTTCTCAAGAAGAAAGATGTGGCAGTTTGGAGAAATCTCTAGAAGTCATCGTTACTTCTGGAAGGATGACGTTGACTTCTCTAATACAGTTGTCAGTTTATATGCGGCATGAGATATCTGTCTACTTTCAAAACAAGTTGAGAAACTGGAACGCAGGACAAGCATCAACCCTGTTTTGAATGTACTTAGGAAGATGCTTCTTGGCTGTCTTTACATGCTAAACTTTTTGATATGTGCTAAAAACACTTTTGGAAGGAGCTTGCATGTTCAAAACTTGCTGTGCAAACAAACATTCCAACTGTGTATTGCAGTCTCTTTCAGTTCTGAAGTAATAGTCACAGCTGATGGCAGTAGTGTATAGGTGATGGCATTTTATGACTGAAAGTCATGTGCTTGTTAGATATACTTTAAAAAGAAAGGGGTGGAAAGTGAGGTAAAGGGGGCCCTGACGCAGCAGAGATGTTAAACAATAGTGTCACATTGCACACAGTGAACAATACATGGTGTCTTGGGAAGCGCAGCTGTCAGGGTTTAAAGAAGTTTCTGTCACCCAGAACCCAGTGACAGCATCAGTCAAGAGTTTCCTGTATCATCTTGTAATGTGAAATACCTGGTGTTTGCCAGACAATTTGAGTGAATCAAGAAAAATACTACTCTCCTGCTGTTCTGATTTTCTTCCTTTTCGTTCTATCACTATTTGTACTTCTGTCAGCTTTTTTGCATTCCAACTTTGTTGTCTTAGGTGGAGTAAAACTGACCTTTTGCAGGCATTGAAGTTGTCGAGGTTTATTTGTCTACATGCATAGCAGTAACCCAAGTCTAGAAGGTTATTGCTTCAGATATTTACCCACCACGGTTTTGTGCTGTGCTCTCAATGTCTCTGTTTTAGTTATTGTTCTTGGGAGCTGTTTTTTTCCATAATTATGCTCCTTTTTCTATATGTGGGTATAAAATCAGCATAAAATTGCCCTAGTTCTGGACTTTGTGGAGAAGAAATATAAAATCAACTTTGTTCTCATTTAGTAACTGGGGTATTTTTAAAGCAAAACAGAGATACTACTACTTTGGAATAATGCTTCTGTGGAGTGTTAAAAGATGTGTGGAAACAGCTAGGGAGGGCTCATGGGGAAATCTACGGTAATATCTTGTTAACTGGTGCTCATTACCCAAAAATCTGTGGACAAGGAGGGGAATTAGTTACAGCTTACACTGCTACAGGACTTTTTTTTAAGACACTTAATCTGCATTTAAACTGCTAAATGCATGTGTGTCTGTTTTAATGAGCCAGGAAGTATTTTCAGGGGAATGAGGAGTTCCAGTCATGCTTTAGTCTGGTGTTGGAGGTGAAAAATACAAGCTTTTAGCTTATATACTTAATTTTGTGTGCAAATTAAAATATGCTGGAAATCAGAAAGAGAAGTAGTAAGATTTTCACAAGTGAACTTGGGGAGCAAAGTAGAAAGATCAAGGCTAACTTCTAATTATTTTGGATGTAGTGGTTTTAGCATAATTTTAATCAACTCTGGAAGCTCCCGCAAAGGGGTTTATCTGAATAAACGAGGCACAAATAAGTATTTTAAAAATTAGGCTGCTGTACTTGTTTTTACCAGTGACTTGCAACAAGATGGTTGTTATAATGTAAGGGTGCCAGTGTCTTCCCAGATTGTTGTGACAGCAGTATTTCCAGTGTTTTCCTGTATTCTTTGTGTGTGTCTGTGTGTTTCTGTTTGGTGGTGGCTTTTTTTTTTTTTTCTTTTTAGTTGCCTTCAGGCACACAGTATTAGAACTGGCAGAAGAAAGTGCTGAAAAGTCTTTGGTGTGTCTTGGCTGAATAGTCAAGCTTTGTTTCTGGTGTTTAAGACTTCACATTGCTTCAGGAAAGCACATTCTTCTTGTATTTAGATGTTTACTATTTATTCTTTTTTGCACGTCTTGGATGAATAGATTTGCCAGGATTTTGTTTCCTGAGTCATACTTCCAACTCTTGAAGTATCAGTTTTGATTAAAAATATTTACTCTGTAAAATGATTTTTTTTATTATTATTTTTGATATATTTGAACTTTAAGGGAATTGATACTCATTATTGCATAGTAGCACCATCTAGCTGTTGGTAGTGGAAGACTTGACAGGTATCTTCTTTATGAGAGGAGATGTGCTTGCACCTACTGACCAGCCCATTGTTCTCTTTAAGGAAGTACTTTTTCCCTCCTGGGCAACTGAGTCTCTTACTACATAAAAAACTGTGATTTGTGTCTCTTGTCTCTGATACTTTTTATAACCTTGTTTATTTGACAGCTTTCAGCAATTGAATAGATACTTCAAGCATCTCTTCACATTTTTCTTTCCTTTTTTCTTTTTTTTTCTTTTTTTTTAATGTACATCGTCTTGAATTAAGACTGGCTCTTTGGTATATTGATCTACTTTTGTTTTTCCAGGTGATTATTAATGCTCTGAGCCTATTAAATGATTTAAGTTTCAAAAGATAGCAGTGTAACAGCGTTTTGACATACAACATATGTACTGTTCATTTCTACTATGTTATAGCTGGTAGCTATACCTTTATTATAACAATATAAGAATGCCTGATCTTTTGAGCTAAAGGAATAGAAATTATGTTCTATGAGCTTTAGTCTCATCATGTAGAGAACAAGAGTTTTATTCTTTCTTTTTGAAAGTTTTCCTATATGTCTTTGTTTTACACTGGAAACATTTGTAAGAAATGCATAAGAAGCAGCGAGTTGTTGTATTACTAAAATGCATGGATGACTGAGAGTATGAGAAGCACTCCTGTCCTATAATAGCTTGGATTGAAGGCTTTACAGTCTTCTGAAGACTAAGATATCAGGGGCATGTTTGTGTTCTACCTTTTATCCCTGCAAATCCCTACCCAAGAGCTGCACTGACAACACTTTTGTTCCAGAGCACATGGCATACAAAGGATCAGATACATTAGCTTGATCACAGCAAAGCTGAAGAATTAAGTCTAAAAATCCATGATTTCTGTAGGGAGGTGTATGAAGACAGCCATCATAATTGCTCTTCTCCCTTTCTTCCCTTCTCAATTTCTTTGAAAGCTTTCAATATAAAGAGCATGTGTATGACTTATGTGCTTGAAGTGGAGAGCAATATGTTTCAAAATGTCCTTCCTCTTTCTAAATAGCTGTATCTAGAGAAGTCCTTTATTAACATGAAGTTAGGGAAAAAATACCTGGATTAAGAAATGGTAAAAATTATTAATAATGTGATAGTATAAGAACAAAACCTTGTTAAATAGTAATCGGTAGTTCGTTACTCACTAGATGTGAACTTCAAGAATGAAAGGATTTATTCTTTAGTCTTAGTAGATCAAAGTCATAGAAACAATTCTATATGTAGAATGGAATCTTTTTTCTGATATAGTCTTCGAAGCAAAGAAGATGAGAGAATAACTAAACCAGGAGCGGTCTCTACACCTGTAAAGAATGCAGATGACGTTTCTAAAACTGTGGAAGAGGTAGCAGTCGAAAGAGCTGAAAAACAAACTCCACCACTTCCAGGTAAAAACATTAAAATATAGTAACTGTACGTGTTGCTGAGAATGGATGACCAGTGAAGACTTCATGCCATTGCATATTTGTGGAATGATTACTAAGGTCTTAAAACACACCCAAGTCCCAAGTATTTTTATTTCTGAATATTAACAGTCTTTGTAATCATACCCCCATTTGTATCTTAAGAGTTTTGGTCCTGGAAACCTAATCTGTGGGGTCTGCCCATTATATAGGGGTCAGACTTCAGTGTTTAGAGGTGTATGTGTAGGTGATGGTCATAAAGAGTTTGTCCTGATTTCTCAAGCAAGGTTAAGGTCTGCTGTTTCTCTTCTGAGAGGCAATTAGTAGACTGGTTTTTAAGGGTTACTGTAGCAGACTATATTTAAGCAAGGTTAAGGTCTGCTGTTTCTCTTCTGAGAGGCAATTAGTAGACTGGTTTTTAGGGGTTACTGTAGCAGACTATATTTAAGCAAGGATATAGGCAAGCATGTTTAGAACTACTGCTCCTGAGACAATTCAGAACACTCTGAAATGTTCTGTTAGCGTAGCACTTGCTAATTACAGTCATGGACCAAGAAGGCATTTTAACAAGTGCAGTACATCTGGCAAAACCTCCTTCATATTTTTCCAAAAGGGAAGGATAAGCTAAATGGCAGCAGATAAATGCCAGTTGGTGTAAAAGAGACAAAAAACGTAACAGTGGCAAGACATTGTTCTGGGCAGGCTGATTTGTAGTATTTTTGTTTACAGAATGAGACACTTGCAGTGAAATTTTAAGTGGAGGAAGAGGAACTATGCAGGTGGCTTAGAGGTGGCTCTTGAAAAGCTGGGCCAAATGAGGAAAAAGCACATTCAAACTTGAAAATACGTGCAGTCATAGGGAATGAGCGGTTACACTCCTGTGTATAGTATTTAGTAGCTCAGTGAAGAATTGGAGGAGTTATGGTGTTGATAGACTCTGAAATTTCTTGAAAATGAGAACAGTAGAATTCCTAATGCAGGAGATACTATTTTAAAAAAACTCATGGAGGGTGACCTAAAGGAACAAAATGCACATGAAGTAAGTTTATATTTGCTAAGATAGAAAAAGGATGTGGTAGTGAGATTGCATGAATTCTGTCTTTTTATAAAATATTAAAGATTAATAACTGGCATAATTCAAAGCCAGCCAGGATAGGAGACATTTGAGATGGTTCTTAATCCAAAATAATGTACTAATGATTAGTTTGAGGGACTGCCAAGCAAGTAATAAGTACTGTGAGGATTTTGACAGTTAGTGAGGAAGAAGGAATTATTTGTTACTGTGTGAATGAGAAGATGCATATGGAAATACTTAGTTTGGATGGGAGGAGATGTAGGCCAATACATAAAGATAATATTTAAATTTGTGTCTGCAGATAAAGTGAACTTGCTATAATATATAGTCTGAGAGAAAAAAGTGCAATAAAGGATATAATCCTTTAACAGCTTCACAGAAAGTGCTACGGAAATCAGGATATTTCAAAGACTGTAATGAAAACGTGGTTAGAAAAGTAGTTGGTAGATTCTGTGGCAGCTTGCTGCTTAGACTGAGGGCAAGAAAACTCATGGTTGTTTGTGTCAAAGGAGGGTGGAAGGAAAGTATTTGTTCAGAGGGATTCATCAGAGGCTGAAATTACCAATTTCAAACTAGTCCATTTAGTAATTTGAAAAGAATACAGAGTTGTTGTTTGAAGCCAGCCTCGTTTGAAATCAATTATTTTCAAGTGTGCAGAGATAAGCCTTAAATAGAGTTTCTTTTAAAATAACCAACCAAGTAGCAGAGAAGAGCCCCTGTTAATGTTCATTACTAAGGGAAGACAGCAGTGGCAGTTTCTTCTTAGTGACTCGAGAGAATCTGTGCAGCAAAGCCATAGTATGGGCTTACCTTTAAGAACCACCAACTGAACCAAAGGAAGCATCAAAATCTGCCAGCCTCAAGGCATGCAGCAGTACTTCAAGTGTAGTATTTTCATTTCAGAAATTGAATTCTTGATGGAAGAGAGCCCATGGAAAATGTAAAAGTTTATTTATATCAGTTAAATCAAGGTGAGAGACGGGAGGGTTGAAAGTGGTCTTGGGATCACACAGCCTTCTAGTTCTCGTAGTTCTACAGTGTTCAGAGTACTTAATGAAGTACAAAGGAAGTTTGGGGATTTTTACTGAAGTAATACTTAGGCCAGTAATCATGCTGCTTTGAATGGCACAGTGAGAGTGTCTTCTGTTGTTCTAAGTTTCTAATATTTCACTGCCAAGTGTGTTGAAGTAGGCTAGAGGTGGGTTACTGAATAAGTCATTAGTTTTTAATAAAGCTAAGCTTTACTTTCTCATCTTTAAATGACCAAATGGATATTTGAAGTCTTTTGCTATTTTGATAGAACCAAAGCCAGTGTATGCACAAGGAGGTCAGCCAGATGTTGATTTACCAGTCAGTCCGTCTGATGGCCCTTTACCCAATTCAACCCATGAAGATGGAATGCTTCGGTAACGTAACTCTGAATTCTATTCAAATATGCCTGGTTCTTGAGCAAACCAAGCTTTTACGTAAAGTGACGAATAACCTGTGTAAATGGTCTAATGTCAAGTCCAATATGCTGTGCTGATGCTTCTGTTCAGAAATATTAGGATATAGACTTAAGGTTTATTCCTGCGTCTTGCTGGCGCTTATATTGTTTAATATGCCATTTTAAAGTCTAGTAATTCTCTGTGGAAATGAGCAGTTAGAATGATCAACTAGTGAAAAGAATCTGCAGTGTTTCTCTCTTTCTGGGTGCCCTGCCCCTCCTGCCCTGTCCCCATCTCCAGGGAGAGGAGAAATACTGTAGCACATTCTTTCTCTTTATAAAATAATCGGAGAGCAGTGACTAAAGGTCACTACAGAAATGTGCAAAGTTGTGACATGGAAATGAGTCTGCTTCAACTGGGATCTCCTTTATTGACATTAGTGTACATGAGAATAGATTCTAGTTTGGTTTTGTCTCAAATTTATCTAAATGTTTTTAGAACCAAAATAAACGTATATGCCAGGACAGCTGTTTATAGGGAGGAACATTTCTGGAAGAGTGTCCAAGTGTCTCACTTAAATCACTGTATGAGTGTAAGACAAACCAACCCCAGTAAACAAGTAAATACAGGGGGGTTTTTTGAAGTGCTGCTAATGAGTGTGTTGTAATGCTGCAGTTGATAAGCAGTTAATGATATGGATAGCAAAACATTCTCTGATTTAAATGTTAAGCAAATTAGTTCTTTGCATATGCTCAGTCTAAAATTTACCAGCATATTTTATGCTATTACATCTCTTAAGTGAAATATTTTCTAAATGTTTAGGCCAAGCATGAAACTGGTAAAATTCAGAAAAGGAGATAGTGTGGGATTGCGACTAGCAGGTGGCAATGATGTTGGCATATTTGTAGCTGGTGTTCTGGAAGACAGCCCTGCAGCAAAAGAAGGATTAGAGGAAGGCGACCAGATTCTCAGGGTATGTCAAAACCAATGACAGTACAAATGTTTTCCTGTACCAAAGTAGGTTTCCTTTCTGTAGCATTGAATATATTACCTTTGTAGTTCTTAGAGGGGTTTTTTTTTTGTATGCACTTACTCCATGAATTAATGGCAGCAAAAACTCCTGTTACTATACTGTTGTTAGGAAGGCTATTAAGTTTTACATCCGATTTCTGAGATTGATTCAGTTGATAAAGTTGTTTGAGTTTGATAACTGTTCAGACACTGAATTGTGAGGACTCTTACTGGTGGTTTTAGATGTTCCATAATATTGATCTAAGGAACAGCTAACGAACAGCTACCTATTATTCTGGAAGCTATGGTTTATTGAGAAATAATGTGGGACTACTCAGAGATACAAGAGAAACCTTGAGATAGATGCACTTGGTATGAAACTGAATTCAGAAAAAAATCGTAGCAATAAGCTGATACAGGTTTCCCGTTGTATAATTAAATCTGTTATAATAATGCCGTATGCTAAATCAAACCAATTACTTCATTGATACCAGGTAAATAACGTAGACTTCACAAATATCATCAGAGAAGAAGCTGTCCTTTTTTTGCTTGATCTTCCTAAAGGTGAAGAAGTGACCATTTTAGCACAGAAGAAAAAAGACGGTAAATATTTGTATATTGGGAGCAATGTAGTAAACTGCTTGGAACAACGTAAGAAGTATAGTGAATGATGACTAACTTCTGGCTTCCAGGAAGTTGGTGCCTTATGAAGACTGTCAAGTTTTGGGTTTTATATGGCTTTGGGATAGGTTATTACTACAAATGGACTAGAGATTGAAATTGTAACAGTACCTCCCCCAACCCAAAGGAACAAAAAAAAAACCCTAACAAAACAACCCCACCAAAACCTCACTGAAAGTAACTCCTGGCATCTGATAGAAGTATGGCGTGAAACCTGGGAGGCAGCAGGAAAGTCTGTTGGAGTCATACCATTGTATCTTGGGTTCAGCCGTAACTGTTAACAGCTGAACCCAGGACACATTGAAAATGAATGATTATACTGTGTTGCACGCACAAACTTCTTTCCCAGTAAGATTAATTCCTTCCAGGTGAACTGAATTGAACTTGCACTGGCAGAGAATTTCTTGCCTTGAAAGCTGAGTTTATATTGGTAGATTAAATTGGTATTAATAGTGATGCTGTTTAAAATGGAGCAGCTTTGAGACATTCCAGCTTCTTGAAGTATTATTGTATATTGAAAACAAACAGAAGGTGAGGCACTGTTGCTCTTGTGAGCATTAGGACATCACTTGAATTTACATAACACATTCTACTTTCGGTTTTCTTTTTCCTTTCTTCAGTCTATCGTCGCATTGTTGAGTCTGATGTAGGGGATTCCTTCTATATTAGAACTCATTTTGAATATGAAAAGGAATCTCCTTATGGACTAAGTTTCAACAAAGGTGAAGTGTTCCGTGTGGTGGACACTCTGTACAATGGCAAACTGGGTTCATGGCTGGCAATTCGAATTGGCAAGAATCATAAGGAAGTCGAAAGAGGTATCATACCTAACAAAAACAGGTACGATATTAAAATACATAAATTGCTGGTTTGAAGTTACGATTTTAAATTCTGCATCTGTAGAATGAGTGATTGCACTTGGCTGCAGGACACAGGTTTATAGAACTGGTTTAGTCAGAAAAAGTGACACAGTGTTGAAACAAGTTGAAGTTAAATATCTAACCTGTGTATTTGCTTTTAACTCCTGTACAGTCCACAAAAACACTAAAAGCTTTCTCTTCAATACAAGAGACAAGGCTATGTAATGCTTTAGAAATGTGTATCAGCCTCAGTAGTTCAATCATGTTCTTTCTCATACAGAAACAACAAAAGCTTGATTCAGCATGTGGTAGTGGGTTTTGGAAGTATGAGCTTGCTAGTCAAGCATTACTTCAGAAGCTGACTTCTGTGATAACTGGTTGGGATTTGTTGTTGTCTTAGAGCTGAGCAACTAGCTAGTGTACAGTACACGCTTCCAAAGACAGCAGGAGGAGATCGAGCGGATTTTTGGAGATTCCGAGGTTTGCGTAGTTCAAAAAGAAATCTACGAAAAAGCAGAGAAGATCTTTCTGCACAACCTGTTCAGACAAAGTTTCCTGCCTATGAAAGAGTTGTTCTTCGGGAAGGTATGGCTTTATTCTTACTGTTGCAAATGTGATTTGCTTTGTCATAGCCTACATGTAGAAGAGTGTCTTGCATTTGTTTTAAGCAATCAATGCATTTGGACTTTTTTCTTTCAATTCTAGCTGGGTTTCTCAGACCCGTAACCATTTTCGGTCCAATAGCTGATGTGGCACGTGAGAAACTTGCTAGAGAAGAACCAGATATCTTTCAAATTGCAAGTAAGTGTGGAATCATGTTTTGTGCAGTTATAAAATAGTCAACTTCCTTTTAGCTAGACAGGTTCTATGTTACTTTAGCTGTTACCATATTTAACAAGATGTTGATAGTCTAAAGGAACAGACAAAACATAAGCTCTTTCACTGGTTGCTTAGAATTCTCTGAGGGTTAGAGTAATATTAGTTCTGTTCATAGCCTTCTCAAATTTAATTTTAATTTGGTACTTTATCCTGTTTCTAAGTGCTTTTGTAAAGATACAGTGATTTTTCATGGTCAAATCAGTGGGCTGATTTTAATGTATTATTTTGAGGCAGAGGGAATATCTTCAATCAGAATTAACATTTTGAGCTATGGAGTGGTTTTATCTTAATGAGTCAATGTAGAATATTTTGTAAACTTGCAACAGATTTTTTACTGTGTCATTTTTACCAGAAAGTGAACCAAGAGATGCTGGTACTGACCAACGTAGTTCTGGCATTATTCGTCTTCACACTATAAAACAGATAATCGATAGGGTAAGTCTTCTACTGTCACTGTACTTTTAGCACAAAAAGAGGAAAACTGGTATCATCAAATAAAGTGTTGGGTGTTTCAAATTTAGAAGAATAAGTAATGAGTGTGTTTAAAAATAATTTTCTTACGTTCAAAATGTGTATGTCTGTGTTGCCTGGTGTTGGAATTTGTTTGTTTTCCAGTATTCAAATAGGAGAAGAATTTGAATCAATACTTTGAGACAATGAACTCTGTAAAAATAACAGCAAATAGATTTCTGGAGGATGTTAAAGGGAAAAAAAAAAAAAAAAATCTTGAGTGATTCACTTCTGTGCTTCTGTCATTTTTACCACAACAGGACAAACATGCTTTATTAGATGTCACTCCTAATGCAGTGGACCGTCTGAATTATGCCCAGTGGTATCCTATTGTAGTGTTCCTAAATCCTGATTCTAAGCAAGGTGTAAAAACTATGAGAATGAGGTTGTGCCCAGAATCACGAAAAAGTGCCAGAAAGCTGTATGAGAGAGCTCACAAGCTACGCAAAAATAATCACCATCTCTTCACAAGTAAGTGATTACATGTACTAATTTTAGTGTATCTGAGAGAGAGGGGGAGGTGTTCAGTAACCAACAGCTTATTGGTGCATGCATTGTTTGCACGTAACTGCATAAATGTAAAGTAATATGAAATGTCAAAATGATGTTTCTAATAATAGATCTGGTGGCTTTGCAAGTTTGTCAGCCGAAATCAAACGTGCATAAATAGGAAGATGATGGCTAAACTCAAGTGTTGCTTTATTCCAACTTACTGTTAACTCAGTGTTTCCTATGGGAAAAAAATGTACCAAACTATATCAGGCTTTAACTTTGCTTTGAATGCTAATGTTTGTAGTACTGTTTGAATCTCATAGCTTTAACTTACCAGTTTATATTGCTTTTATTACTGGAGGTACAGATCCTTCTTGTAGTTGCAGAAATCATAAGTCAAACTAACCTCCTGTACTTGTAGCTACCATTAACTTGAATTCAATGAATGAAGGATGGTATGGAGCTCTGAAAGAAGCAATTCAGCAACAACAGAACCAACTAGTGTGGGTTTCAGAAGGAAAGGTAAGAAATAATGTTTAGGGAGAAATGACAAAACTATTTATGAGAAGTTACTTGTTCTTTTGTTGTAACTGGTATTACAGATGTGGGCAGATACTTGTGGAATTAAGTTTGCTTTCCTTTTTAATTACTCATTTTAACCATCCTTTGAAGATCTAAAGCAGTAATGCCTCATGGCTGTGTGAACTGATTTGTCACTACATGAGGTCAGTTGTTCTGTTCATGAGGGCTGTACAGTTGTCCTTGTGAGGGAGAGCGTAGTCAGTGAGAGCTTTTTCCTGTTGCCACTGTTAACTGGAGGATATGCTCTTGCTTTGAAGACTTTGTCAGGATTAGGTGCTTTTTCATTAGAACTTTTGGGTGTTTTGCTGCATTGGTAGTATGGGCTGGGATTGCCTTATGATAAATTTTTCACTAATATAAAAGTAAGTGGCATATTCATGTTCTTTCTGACCTTTCTGGGACCGGTGTTCTCGTAGTTGCGAGAACACAGTTACAAAAATCAGAAGCTGGTATTATATGTTCACCACTAAAACTCCACTTGCCTTCTCAAGCTGCATGTTAACACTATGTACATTAGATCCATCCTCTTGAACTAATATCAAGCAAAGTGCCAACTGTAAGTAAGCAAATGATTAATCAGCTATTGCTACGTAATTCTTAATTAGATACATCTTTATTCTTATTTCCCATATATATATATATTTTAACCTTAAGTTAATGATTCCAGTATCATAATATCACTTTGAAGTGTAGGTTTGTATCTTTTGAAACACTGAGTTATGTGAACACTATACACTCTCCCATTTCTTACACTGACAGTCATATGACCCCTTAGTAAAATGATTAAAAGAGCTAGACTGCAGAAAAGGCTTTTAGGTGTAAGCTCAACTTCTTCAGTGATTAAAACCTGATTTCTCCTCCTTCATGATACTCTGAGTTGTTGAAATCTCATATTCTTGCTATGCTGCTGGATTTGGAGTATAACTAACTTCTTTAACTACCAGACTTTCTGTTGTGGTTCAGAACAAAATGGATGCCTTCCATTTGTTCAGGTTTAATTATTCACACACACTCAAAAAAATCCTAGCTTTACAATGCAAGAAAAAGGGCATTCTTGAAAAGGTATTTCAAAGAGCATGTACTCTAATTTTGTTTGACACAGGCAGATGGTGCTACAAGTGAGGACCTTGATTTACATGATGACCGCCTTTCTTACCTCTCAGCTCCTGGTAGTGAATATTCTATGTATAGCACAGACAGTAGACACACGTCTGATTATGAAGACACAGATACAGAAGGGGGTGCTTATACTGATCAAGAACTGGATGAAACTCTGAATGATGAGGTTGGGACACCTCCTGAATCTGCTATTACACGTTCTTCTGAACCTGTTAGAGAGGATTCTTCTGGAATGCATCATGATGCTCAAACTTACCCTACTTACACATCTCAAGCTCAGCCACAGCCAAATCTCAGAGTTGATTCTTCAGGATTTAAAACAACTACTCAGCCGGTAAGAAAGTAATTCTGTACACTGAAGACTGTACATTTACTTCAGGTTCTGAGTTGTCTTGAACAAGAAATCTGTGTTTATGGTCTGCTTACCAGTATTGTGAGTGCATACAAGAATCTGTCAATGGCAACAGCAATATGTTACAGTGAGTTAGAGAATCAGCTTGACTTATCTGTTTCAGTGGCTCATTCTGACAGTAGGGGTATTGAAGTACCATTCTACTCTAAATGTTTTGCTTTAATGATCAGCATAATTTCTGGAAGTGCTAGTGCATGATACATTCAGTACATTTCATTCTACATCTAGCTGCATTGATCAAAGCATCATTTAAATTATATTAATATAAATCAAAAAGTCATACAGTGGTTCAATAGCAGTATATTTAAAATATTTTAAACACTTCACAGAAAGCAGAAGCCTCACCTGCAGTCCCTTACCTTTCCCCGTCGCCTGAATCAAACCCTGCAACCTCATCAGCCTCCGCAGTAAATGCTAATGTAAACCTAACTAATGTCAGACTGGAGGAGCCTACTGCTGCTCCTTACAACTCTTACCAACCACAAGCGGGCCCCTTAAGAACATCAAGTACTGAGGGAGCTCATATAGTCCTAAGAGAACAAGAGTCATCATCCTTATCGCCGCATATAGATCCAGCAAAGGTACCTGTGCCACATTGTTGCGCTGATTTCCTGCTATACATCAAGCTAGCACATGATCTTTTTGTTTTGCCCTAATTTGGAGAATTCCTTCTAATTTTTTTGCTATAAGAGATCATGCAGGTTACAAAAAACAGTGCATCTGAATTGCTAAGCATCATCTAATGTTTTGTGTGCATGGCTTCAAACTATATGCCTTTCACTTCTCAAAAAGATGATACGTTATTAAAAAAGGCTGCATTCTATATTTTAATTTTACTTTGTGTGACTTTTTAGCTTGTCAGTGTTCTGCTGCTCATTAATGAGGCCTTGGGAAAAATCTGTTAGATCCCTAAAATGACACTAGATCTTGTATACTTTAAATCATGCCAAATCCTTGATCATGAAGGTGAATCCAATTGTTGAGTGACAGTATACTTCCTTAGCAGTGCTAGAACTAACTTAAATATGTAAGTCAGTTTGCTTCTGCTCTTCTCATGCCCTGCAAAAAAGTATGTGTGGTCTCTGTCACCCCTGCCCTCCCTCCCCCCTGACACCAAACCTCAAAGGTGAGAGACTATTAACTTTGTCTTTCCCTTTTAGTCTACTTAATTGTTTTTGCTTAAAAATAGGGCTGGAAGGCCTCACTTGAATCACCTGTGATTGCAAAGAAAACCCTGCATCAAATTATTCTGCTTTTAAACAAAATCAGAGCCAATATTTAGAACTTAGATTTGCTTAAAATACTACATTTCAAATGCAGCTGCAGTTACTCTGCATTTTAACTGAGAACTGTGCCTCTCTTTAACAGATATACCGAAAGGATCCATACGTTAATGAAGAAGCATCCAGACAAAGCTATGTCTTGAAACAGCCAGCAGTTAATCACCCAGTACAGAGACAGGAAAGAGACCCAAATCTGATCTATGAATCCCAGGCTCAGTATGCAGAAAAACAACCGAGCAGGGACTATGAACAGTCAACATACAGATATGATTCTGCAAACTATGTAGATCAATTTCCTCGTGGTTATGACCCTCGCCTACACTATGATGAGCGTGTGCCTCCCTATGAGGAGCACTGGGCATATTACGATGAAAAACCGCCCTACAACCAAACAAGAACAGCTTATGAGCACCAGCCTCCTAGAGATCTTGATTCCAGACAAAATATAGATGAGAGCACAGAACGCAGCTATTATCCAGCACAACCTCGTTTTGAGGAACCCCCTACAATGAGCTATGATGGCAGACCTCGCTATGAGCATGCACCCAAAAACTTTAGCTTACCACAAGTGAGATATGAAGATCAACATACTGTTGGATATGACACACATGGCAGATACAAACAAGAAGCTCAGCCATACCAGTCAGCCATTTCTCGATCTCCTGAACCGAAGCAGTACTTCGATCCACATGTAAGGGCCTATGAACAAGGTCCTCCTCAAGCCTATAGTGCTAAAGCTGGACAGTATGAGCCTTCTCATAGCACTTCAGGTGTTTCTCTTCCTCCTCCCCCTTCATCACAAACAAAACCAGAAGTTTTGCCTTCTAACAGTAAACCACTGCCTACACCACCATCTCTAGCAGAGGAAGATGATGATCCAGCCATGAAACCACAGTCTGTGCGAAGTCGGGTTAAGATATTTGAAAGAAGAAGATCACCATCTTTGGAAAAAATGAAGGACCCAAGTGATACATCAACTGTCAAGGTAAACCATTTGAGATTTGTGAGGGTTTTTTATTGGTTGGTTGGTTGGCTTTTTTTTCCTAAATTGCCTGCTTCTTGTTAATGAGACTAGATTGCAAGAAGTAAAATATTGTCTTGGAAAGCAAGTTTTACTGCTTGTGGAATAGCCTCTTAGCAACCTAACTGCAGTATGTTTTAAAAGCAGAAGCTAAAAACATTGTGAAAACAGTGACGGGGTTCTTGCCGTGCTGAAAACGACTCCAGTTCATCTTTCACTAGTATTTCATTCTGTTTTTCGTTTTGGGTGAGAGGAGGCAGTCTTAGTTTTCTTACTCTTAAAGTGCTATATCTTTCTAAATGTTAGAATCTGAGAGACTATGCTGTGCTTTTCTTTACAGCCTCCTGAACTAGCACCTAAGCCTACACTCACAACTGCAAGTGGTCCAAAATCAACTTCTCAAAGCCATTATGAACAGGACAAAACAACTTACAGGTAGATGCCCAATTGGTTAATTAAATATAGTTCTTGACATGAGATCAGAATATTCAGAAAACTTACTTTAGGGGTTCAAATTGGAAACTAGAGTGGGGAGTTGGGGTGTGTCATTATGATTTCTGTGTATAATAAGGCAGGGCATAAAGTCAGTTCTCATGCATATGATTTCTGGGAAGTAGGGGAAGGATGCAGTGTGTCTTTCCAGCATTTTTTGAGGAGGGTCTGTCTCAAAAAAATTTTTTTTTAATATCTTTTTATTTATTGTTTTTTAATTTTGAGATAATTAGAAAGTAAATGTAAATGGAATAGGTAAGGTAAAAGGGAAATAAAGATTTTCTTTCTTCATGCTATTTCACAACTATCTTAATTTCCATGTGGTATAGGTTAAAAAGTCAAGCTATGTAACTGTAAGAATTAAATGTTGGTTGCCTTGTTACTAACTAGGTTATAAAAGTTGAATTCTAATTCAGGTATTTATGCTTGTTAACTGAGTAAGGCAACTGTGTATTATTATTCTTGGTTAGGGCTCCAGAACCACAGAGACCTCAAGTGAAGCCACCTGAAGATATCGTGCGTTCAAATCATTATGATCCTGAAGAAGATGAAGAATACTACCGAAAGCAGCTCTCATACTTTGATCGCAGGAGTTTTGAAAATAAGCCATCTGCGCAGGTTCCTGCTAGCCATCATTCTGAGCCCACTAAACCAATACATTCACAAAATCAGCTGAATTTCACCAATTATTCTAAGTAAGTTTGGGAGGTTTTTTTTTCCTTTTGAAAAAGGAGCGAGGCATGTAAGACTAAACCACAAGTTCTGCCTCTGTCAATGGAATTCCAGGGGTTCAGGTATCTAATTTCTTATTCACTAAATCTATTTCTCTGTGTAGATGTAGCTTTAGATTGAAAACACATAACTGCATAGCTTTTTATTTTGGTAAATGAATAATTCTTGTAGGTTTCAGGACCTTCAACATGTTACTTTTTTTTCTTACCACTTACTAACCTAAAATTTTGGAATTGTTTAGGTTGGAAAAGAGCTTTAACATTGAGTCTGACTGTTAACCCAGCACTGCCAAGTCCACCACTAAGCCATGTCCTAAGTACCACGTCTACATGTCTTTCAAATACCTCCAGGGATGGTGTCTCCAAACCTTCCCTAGGCAAGCCTGTTCCAAGGAAGTGCTTGATAAACCTTTCAGTGGAGTATTTCCTAATGCCTGATCTAAACCTCCCGTGGTGCAGCTTGAGGCCTTTTACTGTTGTCTTATCCCTTGTTCCCTGGGACAAGAGACTGACACCCACATCACTGCAAGCTCTTTTAAGGTAGTTGTAGAGAGCAGTAACATCTCCCCTGAGCCTCCTTTTCTCCAGACTAAACAACCCCGGTTCTGTCAGGCACTCCTCATGGGACTTGTGCTTCAGACAGTTCACCAGCTTTGCCCTTCTCTGAGCACACTCCAGCACCTTGTAGTGAGCGGCCCAAAACTGAGTACATTATTTGAACTGCAGCCTCCCAGTGCACAGTACAGGGGGATGATAATTTTTCTGGTCCTGCTGGCCACACTGTCTCTTATACAACCAGGATGCTGTTGGCCGCCTTGGTCTACTGGGCAAGACCTGGCTTCTATTCAGCTGTCTGTCAACCAACACCCCCAAGTCCTTTTCCACCAACCAGCTTTCTAGCCACTCTTCCCCAGGCTTGTAGCATTGTGTAGGGTTGTTGTGGCCCAGGAGCAGGATCTGCCTCTTTGCCTTTTTGGGAAGCACAGTTTGCTATAACCCATTGATCAAACCTTTCCAGATTCCTCTGTAGAGCCTTCCTATCCTCCATCAGATCAACACTTGGGTTTAACTTGGTGTCGTTTGCAAACTTAGTGAGGATGCACTTGATCCCTTCATCCAGATCAATTATTATGTTCTATTTATAGTGATAAGCAGAACATCACAAAATACTCAGTCTAGCTAATAGTGAGTGCTTAAATATCGTCAAAGCCAAGGTTTTGGTTTATTCCTATTCTGCATGCGCTTAGTCTGCAGACAGTTTGTACATATTAGCAGTATTTGACATTAGGAAACTAAGCCTTCAGGGAATATTGCTGAGGCAAGAATTTAATCTGTTGATGGAAACATCTGTTTCCTGTGTTGTTCTGCTTCCTTTATTTGGAGCATTTTGATAAAGAAATTGTGTAAGAGTTCATACACAGATTTAGCTCAGGTAAAGAACTGGTCATCTTGAAAGATAGTTAATACAAACTTTGTGAATACTCTCCACAGTTACCTAATTTGTTTTGCTTCAAACTATAACAATGTGTTTGTAGCTGTTACTGTGAAAATCTGTCGTGGCTTGCTGCTTGCGGGCTGAAAATGGGGCATTTTTGAAGGCTTTGGTTGTATTCCTGTTTGATAGTCTGGACTACCCAGCTGAAAACCTGGTAACCTCTCCTGGGTTTACTTGTAACAGTTACTTTTCTCCTTCTTAGTAGCTGGTGCAGTGCTCTGTTTTCGACTTTAGTCTGAGAGCATTGCTGATAACACACCAATGTTTTTAGTTGTTAAGTAATGCTTACCCCGATAAAGGACTTTTCAGTCTTATGCTCTGCCAGTGAGGAGGGGGTAAGGGAAGCCAGGAGGAAGCAGAGACAGGACACCTGACCCAAACTAGCCAGAGGGGTATTCCGTACCACAGCATGTCATGCCCAGTATATAAACTGGGGGGAGTTAGCTGGAAGGCCCAGATCACTGCTCAGGTTGGGCTGGGTATTTGTCAGCGGGTGGTGAGCAATTGTATTGTGCATCACTTGTGTTTGTTATTTTCTTTTCCTTTTCCAATTTTAGTTTTATATTCTCTCCCCGTGTTATTTCCCTTATTATTAGTGGTAGTATTGTACTGTACCTTAGTTACTAAACTGTTCTTATCTCAACCCATGGGATTTATATTCTTTTGACTCTTCACCCCATCCCTCCGGGAGCTGTGGCAGGGGGAAAAAAAGGGTGGAGTGAGCGAGCAGCTGCGTGGCTCTGAGTTGCCAGCTGGGTGTAAACCATGACACAACCTTAATGTAAATGACAACTTTAGAGGAAAATAATAAACTAGCTCGCTGAAGTTTCACAGCATTACATGTATGTACATGTCTTTCATGTACTTGATAAGCTGTGTTCCAGTCTTAAAGGATTTGACCTAGGTCTCTGAAATCTTGTTCTCTATTTGTATTATATCATCTGTCATCTCCAGTCTCTTCCTTTGTGGACTGAAACTATTGCAATCTTTCCGAAAGCTTGATCAGTTTTAAGGGATTCACTTTTCTGATCAAAAAGTCTACATATGTTAATTATTTCTTATTTTACTTTCTTAGATGTCAAGGAAGGAATGTGTATAGTATTGTATAACCAGTTCCGATTCTCATTCAAGGATGTTTTTTATCTTTCCTCTTCACTTGTCCGGTGTCTTCTGATGGAAAGATGGGAGCATGTATTTCCTACTCTCTGGGCATTATAGAAAGACACCTAAAAAAGGTCTTAGCAGGCCTGGGTGCATTGTGGTAGCTTTCAGAATTATGTTTCCATGTACAAAAAACAGTGTTACCCATAGATTGTTTGTTTTGTTCTGTAGGCATGGATTGTGTTGTCATTGTAAATGCAAGTAATGCTTTGGGAGCTATATTATAAGCTTTTATCAAGTAATTGTGAAGACTGTAAAATTCTTCAGATGTAGTGTTGTAAGCTTTTGATGCACTTCTGTTACCCTCTGTAGTGTTGTGACACAGTGAAAAACGTGAGAGATGCACACAGCTACTGATTTTTGCTGCAGAACAGCTAATAGTTGAGGGACGTTGTTCTATGGTTCTACCTGCTACTTCTGTCTGCCATGACACGTCCATGCTTTGGCTGCTCAGTTCTTCTTTCGTTTTCTTTGTGATTTAGTGTATAACTTCAGGGGTTGTATTTATGGGAAGGTGATGTCTTACTGCCACAGACGAATGAGATTAATACTGGTTTTAAGGCTGATAGTTTCAAATGTCAGGGGACAGAAATGTATTGTGTTTTTTCTTTATGAAAGAATGTAACCCTTAGGAGGAAGGGACAGACATGGGAAACAAAATTTATCCAGTACAAATAGACAAAGAATAAAATATTAATGGAAGAAAGTGGGAAGAGATAAACAAGAACACTATTCAATTGGACAGTACTGTCTCTAGAAGCATACTGCAGTGTCCATGTGTGGAAACACAGAACAATTGCTGTATTGAGAAAGCATTCATATTTAGTACTCTCCTTTTGCCAGCTTCCAGTTTATACCCTGTTACTTGTTTGTTATTCATTTATTTTTCCAGTCAATTTATATGGTAATGGCTGTTCTGGGAATAAACTCTTCTAAAAATAAATAGGACTAAATTTGGGTGATACAGGAACTGTTGATGATGCAGTTGCTAGTTCCTGCATAATCTGTGTAATGTATTCTGGGTACAGAGGACCAATTTTATTTATTCATGAGCAAATAGCTACAGCTTTTTCAGTTTTACAAATTAATGTTAAACATTAAATTACACAAAGTCCTTTCTCACTAAGTAGTGTGAAAGTATGTATTTTTCCCATTACATATGTACAAATTTCTTTTACTCTTACTTTGTTAAGGTTTTATTAGCATAATTTAGGAAATTATGCATTAGTAAAGCTGCTTTGTATGGGCATTGCCATATCTGCATGCTAGAGTTGTCAGTAACTGTGGAATAAGGGATAGTTTGTCTTGATGTGAGAATATAGTAGAACTTGTAAATGGCTGTTTCAGTGGATGTAGTTTGAGCAATTTATGAGGCTACTATCCGTGTGGTTGAAAGTAGTGGATTTGTCCCTGCTTGGTTCGATGTAGATAAATGCAGGAGCTTGACATGCTGCAAAATGAGGTAGCTTATCTAAGTTTTGTATTGAGTAGGGTTAAGAGTACTCACATAATCAGTTACGGCCCCATCTGAGGAGGCAGGAAGGAACAGTGTCCTATATTAACCTTTTAAACTGCTGTAGCTGAACTCTTTAAATGCCTGTCACAGAGCTAGAGTTTTTGAATGGGAATTGAAGGTCAGCAGTGCAGTTTGATAAGTGTTCTGCTGTGCACTGAAGCTATAACCTGCTGCTCAGTGGTTCCTTTCAGCTTCATTTCAAAGTCAAGTAATGCGTTTTTTAAATGAAAAAGAAAGTGAAGTGGGAAACAGCTTAGAAAACAGCACGTCAATAATTATAGGAACTTCACTTACACACTTAGAAGTTGTAAGCAATCATTTTGTTGTGGGCTACTTTCATTGCATACAGATTCTGGACAATGTGGCTGACCCTTAGGTAGGAGTTTGCAAGAGAAGAATGTGCTTCATATTAAGCACAACTTGGTGCTGGTGTGTTGTCACATCTGTCTTCTGCTCCCTCCATTAAAATGAACTACTTCCATATTCCTCAGAAAGCTGGCAGACAATCCTGATGAGGTGTGGAGTGTGTTGGTTTGGGGTTTTTTTCTGTGGCCTTCTGCAGTGCTGTGCTCCCCTGTTTAATATTCTCCTCAAAGTAGTGAATTCAGGTGGGCAGTTTTCTGAGAAGGCAGCTACAGCCTGCCTGGAATAAAGGCACTAGTGAGTAAGCATACAATAATATCTTCTGTTGTTGGGTGAATGGCTTTATATAAACCAGTGGGAACAGAAGCTTAAACAGCAGATCTAAAATGATCTTTTTTTTGGTAACACTGATTGTAGAGCTGTTCATACGGATGCTGTTTAGCTCACTGAGCATGACATTCATATGGTCATCAAGCAGACTTTCAAAAATTGATCATCCCTTTTCTTCATTGCGTAACATACTCCTCTGAACTGTAACATGTGAGCAAGATAACTGTTAAAAACCAGGGGAAAGCAATCAGTATACTTACAGTTTTGTGTCTCTTCTAGTATTCGTAAACAGTTCTTCTAAGATGTTCTTCTAGGAATTGCTGAACACAGAAACATTTCTATGTTGTAGGCTCTGCTATTGGATGAACTCATAATGCTTCAGAAACATTTGCTGTAAATGTACTCACAGTACATGATCTGCTGTACAAAACTATAATCATTCTGTGTTAAGACTGATAAAATCAAAGCAGATTGGACCATGAGAGATTGTTAGAATATGGGTCTTAGATTTTGCTTAATTTTTCAATATATTGAATAATTTTGATACAGATTGTAACAAATGGCTTAGTGTAATCTTGTTTGTTCTTTTTCAATATCTGTTCATTTGAGATCTTGACTGTTTCCTAATTCACTGACAAAATCTCAAATTCAGTAGGTGTTCATTGTATGTATGTATATGGTAAAGATATCAGAAACATCACCGTTAAAAGTAGTGTGACTTTGTTTCAATGACCTTGTCATATGAAAGCCACTAGGACTAGCGTAAGAAGTATGGAGAAATAATATGCTCAAAATAGAATGACTATTTTCTTTCATTCTTCTATTGCTGTTTGCTTTGCCATCACCTAGATTTCTTGGCTCTTACACTAGCTATGACTACTTGAAAAGGAACATCAAGTGGTAAGACTGTTGTTGATGTGAGGATGTTTTCAGGTGTCCTCTTCACTGTTACTTTTCATCACAGGCATTATGTGCACTTAAAACTTTAAACATGCAAATTTTGAAAGTGCAATCTGTGTCCAAAGTTAAAGGTATTTCAACATTTATAATTTCCTGGCTGAAAAAAAAGTCTGGACAAATATTTCTAGTATAAGAAGAATTGTTTTGAAAATTACATTTAATTATTATCTACTATATGCACATAAAGCTAGTGAAGCTTAAGCTGATTACATCTCTAATTACGATGGCATTGTTCAAATGCTAGGTGTATTTAGGAAAGTTGAACTTGAATGCATTGTCTTATTGGCTAATTACGCTTTTCATAAAAATCTACCCCCCTCCCAACCCTCAAAAAAAAAAAAAAAAGTGGCTTTACATTTTTGTCTTGAAGATCTGCTGAATTAGAGAACACGTTTTTGTTTAAATTACCCCAGAGGAAACTGAAAAATTAAGATCTTTTAAGAAATTATGCAAATACACCTGAAATGTCATCTGTCTTTTGTTTGCCATGGTTTGTGTTACTAATCTTCTTCTAAAGATTCAGTGTTGTCTTAATCTCTTGTGCTTATCAGTAGATGTTTTTATACTTGAGACAGGATATAAAGAAAATCCTATTTTAATATTTATAGGAAGAGATGGAAATCGGGTGATCATAGAAGAAAAAAGAAATTACAGTGGATGCAGGAGCTGAGACTCCTGATGAAACTAAACAGTCAACTGTGGGTTGTTTTCTTATTTCAACAGGGGGAAAACGACTGATAGTGAATCAACAGAAAGGTCTGTTGGTGAAAAACGCTATGAGCCAATCCCTCAAGTTACAACTCCTCCTCCTGCTTCTGCAGTCCAGTATACGCAGCCTCAGTCTATTAATAGTCCTGTCCTGTCTCTCCCAGCACATCATAAGCCTGCACTTTCTGAAGGTGAGCAGTTGGAAAGCTAACTTGTCTCATGTGGTAACACTTGTCAGATGCTTATGTGGTTGCTTTAGCACGTCTGAATTAGTAATTGTGGTGTTTTTAACTGAAATGTGGAATAATTATTAGTGAAAATAGCTTTTATTATAGTGAGATTGAGTGAAATAATTGTGAAATAATTGGTGCTCCTATCTGAAACTAACTTCCAGGTGTTAAACAGTTTCTGTAACTGTCTTTTCCATATGTAGAGGTCTCAGCAAAGATAAAGTAAAATTTCTAGTGCTTAGAGAATCTCTATGGTACACTGGTAATAATTGTAGGTGTCTGAAACTAGAAGAAAAAATCGGGTTTGTTTTCACATTGTAAGGATTGTCCAGTCCAGCTGAATTTTCTGTTTGTGTGAGTGCATGATAGCATTGCAGTACTGGTTTTTGGGTTTTTGTTTGTTTGTGGGTGGTTGTTTCTTTGGGGGGTGTGTGTTGGTTTTTTGTTGTTTTCAGTTTTGTTTTTGTTTGGGGTTGTTTTTTTTTTGTCATGGTATAAATCAGTCTAACCTTTTTACTGAAGGGTCGTACCATTGTATCCAATTTACCTATTTCATGAAACTTTAGATAACTTGCCTGAACATGCAAAATGTAGTAAGAGGATAAATGATCTAAGAGAACTAAACTGAACCTACATATATTATATAAAATAGATTAATAATTGACTAAAATGTATTCATATGACATAGTGTATGTGACTATACATACATTCCTGATGGGCACTGACAAGTTATGGTATTTTTATTTGCATTGCAGTTAACTCTGTGTCTGACCCTCCTCCACCTCAGAATAAGCCAGCAGTTTTCAGATCCTCTAGAGAGGACACTGTGCAGTCCACGTTTTACCCTCAGAAAAGCTTCCCTGACAAAGGCCCCATTAATGGAACTGAGCAGATACAGAAAACAGTCACTCCTTCTTACAACCGCTTTACAACAAAACCTTACACTAGTGCTGCAAGACCCTTTGAGCGCAAGTTTGAAAGTCCTAAATTCAACCATAATCTCTTGCCAAATGAAGCTCAGCATAAACCAGAGTCGCTGTCAAAATCTCCAAATTCTCCTCAACCAGTTTTGAAAGCACACAGCTCGTCACAGCCTCCTGAGTTTGATAGTGGATTGGATACCTTTGCTGTACAGGTCGACAAGCCTAAATATCAACCAAATAACGTTAATGCTGTGCCTAAAGCCATTCCCGTAAGGTAAGCTGCTGCTTTTTTCTTTCCACTAGCACATCTATAGCAGTTTATCTGTGAAACTTGTGAGAAGTGCAGATTTCCCTCTGTACTTTCTGTGCTTCCAATTTCTGTTGATATTATAGTTGAAAGATTATCACTGTAATTTTAATTGTAAAATCAGTGCTAGTCTCCTCTAGGCTGTGCTCTTCTAAAATGCTAGAGGCAAGTATGCCGTTGACTTTCAGGAAGAAAATACTGATAAAACTGCTAGGCTTTCTGTCTTGCATTCAGCCCTTCAGCACTTGAGGATGAGGAGGAAGAAGATGGACACACTGTTGTAGCCACGGCAAGAGGTGTATTTAACAGCAATGGTGGTGTATTGAGCTCTATAGAGACTGGAGTTAGTATTATTATACCACAAGGAGCCATTCCAGAGGGAATAGAGCAAGAAATATATTTCAAAGTCTGCAGAGACAACAGTATACTTCCACCTTTGGACAAAGAGAAAGGTAAGAGCTGGCTCTTAATTATTTAATTATTATTATGTTATTTAATACAATTAAATAGTAAACAGTAAAATAGTAAACAGTATTATGTTATTTAATACAGTTCTTTTCTAACAGCAAAATTAAATACAAAAATACTGTAATACACTTCAATATGTAACATTTCTGTATGAAGATACAGTGTACATTTTGCAAGAAGTTAATTAAGACAGGCTGAGAAAGCAAGACAGGCTGAGAAAGTTGGGGCTGTTCAGCCTGGAGAAGAGAAGGCTGCATGGAGACCTCATAGCAGCCTTCCAGTAACTGAAGGGGGGGCTATAGGGATGCTGGAGATGGACTGTTCATCAGGGACTGTAGTGACAGGACAAGGGGTAACAGGTTCAAACTTAAACAGGGGAAGTTTAGATTGGATATAAGGACGAAGTTCTTTACTGTTAGGGTGGTGAGGCACTGGAATGGGTTGCCCAGGGAGGCTGTGAATGCTCCATCCCTGGCGGTGTTCAAGGCCAGGTTGGATGAGGCCTTGGGTGACATGGTTTAGTGTGGGGTGTCCCTGCCCATGGCAGGGGGGTTGGAACTAGATGATCTTAAGGTCCTTTCAACCCTAACTATTCTATGATTCTAAGTGTAAGGGAAACAATAATTGCTCAATATTGAAAGTTGCAAGATGGAGGCCCTGAAATATAACTGGAGAATATTGAATTTGTAGACTTAAGTACTGATTTAAAACTTAGCTAGTGCACTAAAGAAGGTTCTAAATTAATTTTATATATCTTTGAAAAAACAGACTCCCTCACAGTGCAGGGGTTTGTTCTTATTAGAAATATTTCATCTCCCAGTTAGAAGCAAAAGCACTAAGCAGGAACTAATTTGAGTTTAATATCTAGAATTTACTTCAATACTTGAAAATACTTAGCTTTTTTTTTTTTTTCATGGTTTTGAAAAGTACTCTTTTATATAAATATTTTCCTGACAGTCTTATTCATAAAGGTTGAACAGTGTCTTTAGTTAAGCAACTTTTTCATAGTAAGTCTGTCTTTCATACCACTAGTCCAGTGTACATGCATTTTTCTCACCTGTCAGATTCTGGATTTTCAGGAAACTAAATGGGTTTATTTAATAAATTCGCAGTTAAAGCATTAGTTGCAATCTGCAGTTACTTTGAATCATTATAAAGTGAACATAAGGGTATTCATTAACTGAATAATCTTACATTAACGTTTGGAGTTTTAAACTGAGAATAGACCTATATATTTGCATCCTTATATTTTGACTGTTAGAATAAGGGTCATAGGCTCTATTCAGCCTAGTGTGCCATAAATCCGTACTGGCAGAACACTGCAGCTGTACCACAGAGAGAAATATGAACAAACTGCTTACAGATTTGGGGATTTGTTTGTTTTGATGCACATGCTTAGAAATTAGTGGCCAGAAAAAGCCCAAACCCAGTGTGATTTAATCATCGCAGTTGTTCATCCTTTTTAATTTAGAAATAATGATACATTCCATTGAAAAGCCAGTTGAATACTCTCAAAGAGACAATGAGCAACAGTCTAGCTAGGTGCTGTTCTTTACTGACAGGTCAAAAGGTTCATATTTTTCTCTAAATTGCTGAGTAGCTGTGCAATGTAATTACTAATACTTTGAACCTATTTCATGAAGAATTATTAATAGGTTTTTTTTTTCTCTTAAATACAGGTGAAACACTTCTTAGCCCGTTGGTAATGTGTGGGCCTCATGGACTAAAATTCCTGAAGCCAGTGGAGCTGCGCCTGCCACACTGTGCGTCTATGACCCCTGATGGTTGGTCTTTTGCTCTAAAATCCTCTGACTCCTCGTCGGGTATGCTGTCCTCCCTCTGTCCTTTTGGGGCTTTTGGGTGCTATCGTATAATTTAAGTTAATTTGGCTAAAGGTGATGCTGTGTAATACAAAGAACTCAATCATTGTATTTGTGTCAGACTCTCCCATTTCACTTCCATTACAAATGTCTTTCTTACATTTACTCATGGTGCCAGTTCATAGCTAAATCCATGATAGCAGAAAAAGAATAGTATCTCTAGTCTATTAAATATAATTGTATTTTTCTATTCTGTCTTCTTTCTTGAGGACTGCTACAGCTGAACACACTTGAAATGATAGTCGCACTAAAACTGAGAGGAAATTATATGTACCTCTGATTGGCCTTTGTAACATAACTGTTGTTTGTCTGTTGCTTAATTAACCATATAGGACTCTGCAAATCTTAACAATCTGCATGCTCATAAATCACGATTTAACGCTTGTTAACTGTTTCCACGTGTGCAAGTTGATGCTAACAGTTCAGTCATTTAAGAAAACTATAGTGTTCCGTAAAAGCATTTGCAATTCATTCTAATGTAGCTGGATTTTCCACAAGACTTTTCTTGGTTGCTTCTGCCTATTTCTCCTCTACTGCCTTTTACCCAGAATTTTCTGGTTGATAGTAAAAGTTGCAACTAGGTTGCAATTTAATTTACCTGTTCATTTTTACCTCACTCTGGCTTTCTGGGATGAGGGGAGAATGTGTTGGCTGAAATTGTCAGTGAGGAGCCTAATTGAGAATTCTGGAAACGTTTCAAGCAATTTCATGAAATGGCTGTGTGGTTACAGAGATTTTAAAAAGGAATATTTGCACATCTGGGGAAAAAGTCTTAAGGTTTTATTCAGCTACTTTCAAAATCTATGGTGGAAGTTTCAAACCATTACTGTGTATGTATGATCTAAGTAATGACTGAATGATGTAATTCTGTATAGAGCATTTAAGCCACCATGTATGCATATCTTCTGTCACTAATGTATCTATCACTGTCAACACCAAAGCACTGGTGCTTTGAAAGATTAAAGCATCAGTCCCCTTGATGGGGATTCAATAACCTAGAAGTATTAATGGCAATAATTTTCAGTTGTTTTTTACAAGCTATTATATGCACGTGTTGCATGCATCTATTTAACAATGTGAGTATACAATGGCAGTGTTAAACCCCAAACTTATAAATCATAGGGTCCCAAAAGATATGACAACTGTGTACAAAAGTGACACGACCTTCCTTTGTAACTAATAGCACCTGTTCATGAACTTACTTGAAGTGAAGGGAGAGGACTAAAATGATCTGAACAATAACTGAAGCTACTGAGACATTTTTCTCCCTTTACAAAGTGGGATGTGTGTGTGTGTGCGTGCGCGCATGTGTGGGTGAGAGCAAAAGCGTGTATATTTAAGCCCTAACACTTTCTGTACTGTAAATATAACACCACATTCTGTTAATCTGAAATGGGATGTATATCATAACATTGCTTTTTTTGAGACAAACTTTAAAATTAGGCAATTCTGTCTTATGATATGTAAGTAGACCATACTGTGTCTTAAATAAATAATTGTTTTCTCTCTTTCTAAATTAGTTGCTTATGGGACTCTGATTTTTGAGGTGGCTTTATAATAACAGCTTATAGAATTCTGGGTTTTTGCTCTCTTCAGTTGTCTGCCTCATCTTTTCTTGATGTATCCATGTTCTGTCCTAAAAGTGACATTCATTTGCACTTACTAACATCTTTCTGCTGCATTAAAGCTTTGTATACTGATACGTTAAACCCCTTCAAAAGCTTGAATGATGCTGGTATTAAAACTGACTTGGGAAAAAGTTGCCTTTTATGGCCACATTTATTAGAATGTATCTGTAAAAAATTCTGGAGGATTGTCTTTTTTTTTTTTTTTTTTTTCCAAAGCAGTTCTATGTAAGTATGGTAAAAACTTCCTCAACAGGTAGCGGATGCACTGGCTACAGTCTAATCCTTACTATGTATTTAGGAGGAAGGATTGGAAGATTGCCATTTGTTTCATGGGCAAGACTAGGACCTTGTTGTCCTACAGTCCTGTTTTGCCTTTCTCCCAAATATATTTGTTCATGTGAAGTTTTGGATGGCTTTTCCTACATCTGTAAAATGAAAACTTCTCCAGCATTATTGAGCTTCTTGACTGAAACAAGTAGCTGTTTGCACTTTCTAACTGTTTGCACTCTCTAACTGTACAAAGGCCACTTCTATTCTTTGTCCCCGCATCAGATGTTGACATCACTCTACACCAGTGCATTGTGTACTTCATTATGTTTTCATGAGTTCTTCAAGAAAATTGTGGAATTTACATCAGTCTTAATAGAGAGGTCTCGTGTTTGTGTGACTGGGTTCTGTAGCTTGTTGCACGTTTCTCAAGGCAGATCTGTTTCGGCCAAGCTGTCAGTTATCTGGAGGGCTTAAGAGAACTCAGTGCATATTTTCACTTTTCTACCATAGTGCAATGATAATACCTGGTATGCAGTGGCAGCATTTAGTAGTGGTTTTAGGTTTAGATACTTGAAAAACAGTTGGCTGTGCAGATGGAGTATAACCTTTGTCTGGTGATATGGCAGCTGATGACTTTGCCTTGTAACAGAATGTTACGCAGAACCTTTGACCATGAGTGGATAAGATCTCTTGTAAAGATGAAGTACATACCAGTTAAAACTAGAATTCTTTTTAGAATGTCAGTAATTCAAACTTCTAAATGAGTATACTGGATGTAGCTGTAAAATAACTACAGTCTTGTCAACAATAGTTTTCATAATAGAAAACTACCAGTGTGTCGTAACTTCTGATTTGACTTACCTGTGTTCGGAACTGTTTGAAGAAATTTCAAATGCATCCTACCCAGATTAGCTTTTAAAATGTCTTATTTTTCCTGGCACTTTTGGAAAGGGCCAGTGAATACCCGATACACTGTTAACACTTCTCAAATGGAAAGCACTACCTTGGTGCTGTAGAATGACTTGTATTTAACAATTCCCAAGTGCCACAGCATCTGTTTAGAATAACTGATCTTTCTTATGTTACATAGAAGTGTAAAGGGTTATTGTTTCAATAATAATATAAACTGCAGGGTTTAAAAAACAAAACAAAACAAAAACAAACCAACAAAAACCAGCCCCCAAGCAAACAAACAAAAAACCCAGACCAGTGTTGATTCAAAACTTAGACACTCCTGTCCAAAAGCTCGGTTGTTCAAGATGCACACTGTTTGACAGCAGATACTAAACACCAGCATTGTGTTTTCCTCCCACAGGTGAGCCCAAAACCTGGCAGAACAAGTCTCTTCCCGGGGATCCAAACTATCTTGTTGGAGCAAACTGTGTCTCAGTCCTAATTGACCACTTCTAAATACTAAGTTAGCTGATTGAGTAAATAATGTGAAACTGAGATGGACCTTATATATAAACTGAACCACTCTTTCAAGTATTAACTGTTCTCTAAGTGATAATGGATCTTAGTGTTTAAGCGTCTTGCTTTAACTAACAATGGTTTAGCAAGTACACTCTTTGAGCCATGGTCACAATACATGCCACAAGCAGGGAGAAGGGTACAGTGGGAACAAGGTGGGTTTTTTGCAGGTTCTATATGCTTTGTTTGGTTGTTCTTTCGTGGGTATTTTATTTCTTTATTTTTTTTTTTAAAGGGCACTACTAGTGTTTCATTGTTTAAAATCTGAAAGAACCAATAGAACTATATTCAGAGGACCTGAATTTGATTCATACTCACTGGTGAAAACACAGAATTTGGCCTGCATTTTTATGGCTGTGTGTTTGTAACTCACAAGACTACATTTTGGTCTCTAGTTTTTAAACAATTTCTGGTGTACATGTCCAATGAAATGGCAATCAACTTGGGGTAGCACAGTTCAGATCCTTTCCTCTGCTGAGAGGCTACTGTAAACATATCTACTTACTGTATATGGAAACATTGTCATGAGAACAGGGGGGAGGGGGAAAAGCATGAGGGATGACTATGGTTCAGTTGCCTCTGTGGATTTGTAAATTTAACCACGTTATTTCAGACCTATTAACCAGCAGGGATGCCTTACCCTCATGTTTTTAATAGTCTTAGCTCTCATAGTTCTCCGTATTGAGTTTGTACGGCTTTTGTGCTTACCTAGCATGAGGTCTCTCATTAGAGACTGGGGAAAAGAGGCGGGGGGAAAAAAACACAGAACAACAACTTGTGAGTTTGGTTTAGAGAATGAGTATTGTTTGTGTTCATCAGCCAGAAGAGAACCAGAAGAATATGATGGTATGTTTTCTGCTATGCATTTGAAAATTTATAGATGTGTTAGACTGCTTGTATATAATGCGTGCATACTACTTTTGTTCCTGGTTTGTAAATTAACTTTTATAAGCTTTACCTTTTTATATATATATAAATATATATAAAAACAAAGTTTCTTAAGGATATCTTTGTATTCTCATACCTTTTGAGCCTTGAACTTTGACATCTGCAGCAATAAAGCAGCATTTCTACAATATATGAACAAGGACATTTTTAAAAAAATGCACAAAGTTGTTACCTTTTAAAGTGCTGCATTTAAAGAATATAACTCGGAATTCTCTACTTTGATTAAATTCTTGAAAAGTATCCCTACTGTAATTTGTCATAAGGATGCTGTACTATGTGCCCTGAAATGTATTTTTTTACTAATAGACGATTTATTACGGCACAATGGCACTACTACTGTTTAGATAATATACCACTGCATTCTGTTAATGAGTTATTAGCTATTCAGGTGTGGCTGATTTTTTTTTTCTCTGCAGTTATTAAAATTACACGTTTCTAAATATACAGAATAAAACTGTTTTTAAAATAAAGGAGATTGTAGTACATTATTGTTTTGGAAATGCATTTATGTGAAAATGACAACTTTCATTTTTGCCTATGTAAGGAGACAGCTGGAGTCTGCCTAATGTTTGTACACAAAGCAGAGCTCTTTTGTGGAGTGAGTTGGAGTTGTCTACACCAGGGCTTCTGAAATGATGAGTGTGGATCCATGGGAAATACACGGTACAAGTAGGAGTGGTAGGCTTGTCCCTTGAATCACTCTGTTGGTGCTAGTGTGCTTGTTATACCTACTCTTCCAAATAACTTGGGTAGTGTTGTAGCATGTAGATTTACACATAGTCTAGTTACACAGTTTTAAGGATATTCCTACAGACTGCTGTTATCAGGGCTGTTTGGAGTACTCAGTGGCTAGTTAGAATTTATTTTAAAATGA
This sequence comes from Psittacula echo, assembly GCF_963264785.1. NCBI lineage: Eukaryota > Metazoa > Chordata > Aves > Psittaciformes > Psittacidae > Psittacula > Psittacula echo. Next base: position 6,748,972 of record NC_137741.1, on the reverse strand, counting down.
GACTATGGAAAGAGTATGTAACCTCATGTGTCCATTCTGTACTTCTACTGACCAGTTAGTTTCTAAGGCATACCTCACCCTAGAAGATGCATTCACTACTATTGTTACTAAAGCACGCAGAAAATTTGACTAGCAAAAAACCTGTTTGTATCAGGATGCTGTTTTTCGTTTGTCTTAGTGATGAGATATTGGTGGTATTTTTTTGTATCAGCAGAAAGGGCTCAAAATGGCATGCAAAGCATCTTGGAGAAAATTCTAATGCTAAAATTTCTGGACTGTTTACAGTGGTGTCATTTGTGTCCTGGGCCTCCCGAGTCTAGTATGCTGTAAAGTGTAGCTGTCCTGAGTTGCTTTTACTGTAGTGATCCAGATGATCTTTCTGCTCTTCTTTTGAAGAGGTCAGGGTCATGTCTTCATACCAAAATGAAGAAGAAAAGGACAGCTTTTGCTCTGCTGTCTTTTCATAAATGAAATGACAAAGTTGATTGTGTTAAAAAATGTGGCAGTCCTCTCCTGCTAAAAGCAGCTTGTCAATGGAGTTGTCCTTTGCTGTCTGCATTTTGCTGTAGGAGCATTTATCTAAGTGGCTAATTGAAACCACATGCATATTTTACTTGTTGTTAAATCCCAATGCTTTTGAATTAAGCCATGGCCATGGAGAATAACTGAGCTAAAAGAACATATTTTCTCATTTTAAAATAGCAGTGGTTTTGAAGTCTTTATCTCTGCAAGAGGTTACCTTCCTTACCTTCTTTATGCAGGTTAGGCTCTACAGGAGGTAAGTTCACATGTAATACTTCAGTTTAGTCTAGTTCTCCATTCACTATTTATTGTGAATTTCAAAACCAGCCTCTCCCAGTTATTCCTGTTGGTCTCAGAGAAGTACTGCAGCATTAGCACTGCAAATTTGATAATGTAAAATAATGTAAAAAACTACAGCAAATTTAATAATGTAAATCTTAAGTCTTACACTTTATAACGACTTCAGTGGTGGAATCAGTGGCTACAGGATTGCTGTTCATCTCCGACCTCAGTTCTTGGTTAAAATAGCTTTGGTTTTGTTTGTTGGGGTTTTTTTTTGTCTTTTGGATTGTTTTTTTAAATTATTATTTTTATTTGTTGTGGGTTTTTTGTGTGTGTGGTTTCGGGTTGGGGGGGTTGATTTTTGGGGGGTTGTTTTGTTTTGGGTGGTTTTCTGTTGGGTTGTGTGTGGGTTTTTGTTTTGGTTTGTTTTTTGTTGGTTTGTTGGGTTTTTTTTCCAAAGCAATAACTGAATATTCAACTACAGGTACACAAACGTTACAGGTGTAAAAATGTGGGGCTCTTCCAGTGCTTGCCAAGAGCAGGTGAGGCCCAGCATAAACTTTGGAAGGTTTGGTTGGTGGGAGCAGTGTCTGGATGTTTTCACTTTTGGACCTGGGCTCTGCGGAGCTTGAGAGAGCATTACAGGTCTAGAGAGCAATATGTGCCAAAACAAGCACAGATTGCAACTGTTGGTGGGGCCACGCTGTTGGGAGGGTTAAGGCCTCACCAGCTTTTCTGTCCTGACACCTTTGGTGTGGGATCAGCAGCTGGATGTTTTCACTTCTGGAGCTGGGCTCTGCAGAGCCTGAGATAGCTGGCCTCAGATGGCATTGTAGGTGGAGAGCTTTAGGTACCTAAGCAAGTGCAGATCCCAGTGTTGGTGGGGTTGTTACAGCCTTTGATAAGGAAAGGTGAGGCCCAGCAACAGGCGGCACCTTTGGTGTCGGAGCAGTGACAGGATGTTTTCACTTTGTGGGCTGGCCTTTCAGGACCTCAGGAGTGCTATGCAGAGAGGCATTACACAGAGAGAGTGTGTAGTGCTTTGAACCCAGCAGCCATGTAAGTATGATGTGATGGGAAGGAGAATAAAAGGAATGAAAAACCCAGGGCTTGAGACCAGTGTCATAACTGAAGTACAGTACAATGCTACCACCACTACTACCACTGCGAGTACAATGATACGGGAAATAACAAGAGGAGGGAATATATAACGGGAGGGGGAGATGAACAAGCAACCTCCAATTGCTGAAAGCACGAGCCTGCCCCTAGTGCCGGAACTAGCGCCTTGCGCGGCGCCATGCTACTCCCGCGCACTGCGCATGCGCCTGACGCCGACGGCGCGCCGGCGGGTCCGCAATGGCCAAAAGACCCCGTTCCCGCGAACGGGCGGTGGTGGTTGGTTTTTCCTTGGAGGAGTTAGCAGCGAGGGTCGGACAGTGACCTTCAGCCACTGCATGATCGCGTGGCTGCTACCGTGGAGTACACGAACGCCATAAGCATGTGCGGAGCACGGGATGCAGTACCGAATTCTGGCCACGCGACGGCAGCAGCGATCGCCGCTCAGCGACATCTCGCCTCCCCTACCTGCAGTACCGAATTCTGGCCACGCGACGGCAGCAGAGTGCGGAGAGCAGCGACACATCGCCCCCCTTCTGCAGTACCAAATTCTGGCCACGCGATGGCAGCAGAGAGCAGAGCGCAGCGACAAACCGGCCCCTCTGCAGTACCGAATTCTGGCCATGCTCTTACAGCAGCGAGCGGCGCTCAGCGACACACCGCCCCCCCACCCCCTCACCCCCCCACCCCTGCAGTACCGAATTCTGGCCACGCGATGGCAGCACAGCGGCGCTCAGCGACAACCCCCGAACTGCAGTACTAAATTCTGGCCACCCGATGGCAGCACAGAGCGGCGCTCAGCGACACACCGCCACCCTCTGCAGTACCGAATTCTGGCCACGCGATGGCAGCACAGAGCTGCGCTCAGCCATTGCCCCTCCCCCCTCCGCAGTACGAAATTCTGGCCACGCTATGGCAGCACAGAGCGGCGCTCAGAGACAACACCCCCGAACTGCAGTACCAAATATTGGCCACGCGATGGCAGCAGAGAGCGACTCAGCGACTGACACCCCACCTTGCAGTACCGAATTCTGACCACATGACGGCAGCACTCATACTCTGTGGTGAAGAGGCTGCCGCGTGAGCAACGACCACTCCTCAGCCCAATTTACATCTTTCAGGGACATCAACTACTTACAGGGTGGACGGTAACTCTAAAATGGAGCAAAATGAAACAAACATTTCACTACTCTGCAGAAAAAACCTGAGTTCAAGCCCTTTGCAGCAGCAATGGGAACATGTGCAGCACAATAGTATTTATTATTTTTGTCCTTCTGAAGATATTTAGTTGCTTTGATTTGTGGGAATTAACACCATTAACGCCTTAAAATCCTCTGCTCAGTTCAGCTGGTGCTGTGACTGCCCCTCACACCTTCCTTCCAGCTTCAAGGAAGAAAGTTATGGTCATGCATGTGACTGGTTAATTTGCATAAATTGATAATTATTGCTTTATTTTGCTAACCTGTTAATTATCCTCTGTATTGTCTGTGTTGATTGAATAGATTGCTGTAACTGTAAAGACAAATCAGATTAACAAATGCTAGAAGACTAGAGGTATGTCAGAAAATTAGAGAAAGGCAGGAAATCATGCAGGCTAGGCAAGCAAAAAGGAAAGGAAGGTGAATATGTAAATGTCAGCGGAGATACATCTGTGCAGCTGGAAAATGCCAGGCTGGAGAAGAGGAAATGAATTAAAATATTACACGAGTATCTGCAGGCTTCTGCTTCCAATGTAGTCCTGCTGACTGTCTGGAGCCAGAGGACCAAGTGGCAGGGACTTGGGTTTCATAAAAAGATTGCTTTTACTCTTGGGTCTTTTAATCTCCAAAGGTGGAGGAGTTTGAGACAGATACATTTCAGAACTGCAAGTACATGGCAGCTGCGTTAGATGCGGGTAGGTGGATAATTCTGTAAAGCAAGTTTGTCTGTCTTAGAAATCAAAGTTGAAGCCCTGAGTTAAGGAAGAAGACTTGTGGCAAACAGGTTTGTGATAGTATTTAAGAAAGTTTGTATTACAGTCTGACTCTTAGATTATTGCCAAGGTGAATGAATGATTTGCCAGTAATTACCAGCTGGAGAAGTTTGATGTTGCCTGAGGGCTGTTCCAGTTTACACATGCAGGTTTTCCACAAATGTGACAGAACTATGCGACTTTTCCCAGTTTCTTCTTCAGGCACTGGTTTGGGGGTTGGTTGGTTTGTTTGTTTGTTTTTGGTTTTGCATGTTAGCAAAGGGTTTAACCTTTTTACACCTGGCAAAACTGCTGTAGTGTATGTGTCTAATCATGTACGGTCAGTCATTAGAAAAAGTACTAAACTGTGACTCCTGATTAATTTGAATGTTTCAGATATATATAAGTAGATGTAAAACAGGTGTCCCATATGAATTATCATTTCATCTAAGAACCAAGGTTATTTTAATAATCCTTAACTCCAGCTCACCTGTGTTTCTGTGCTGAACAGTCTTTCTGATTACTTCAACCATCCAAACTAGAAAAAGCTGTGTTCATTGAGTGTGGGCTTTAACTAAACTGGCATGAGCAGCTTGCCTGGCCTTTAACTTATGAAGATTATCCACCCTATGCCGCTGAATAAAACTGGAATGTCTCAGGCACCAGTCGTTAATTTCTGGTTCTCCAAGAACAATCATTTTGCCCTGAGTTTAAAGCTTTTACTCATCTACAGATAACAAGTGGAAAGACTGTGTATTTAATAAGCTACTTGGTAGGAAGTGTATCTACCCAGGTAAATAAGGGCATATTTCTTTTCTTCAAATTTTTGTACTATACTTTTTGGTTAACACCAGAGTTATTGCTGCTTTATTTTTTGCCAGGTTCCCTTACCAAATAGCTCGGATGACTCTTAACAGAAAAGCTTTTATAAAAGGAGAAATCAATAAAGACCAGACCTGGAAAGTTTTCCCTAATGTTTTTATGGTTTTTACCTTGTAGCAATTGGAAATGTGTTATTTCCTTTTTTCCCCTTTATCTTTTCAGTAATGTGTACATGTTTAAGAAGAATAGGTAAATACCCACCAGGGGATTAATTTCTGCTTCTGTGTCCTTTACAAGAAAATCCACAATCTCAGCAAGATACTTTGAGGAGTCTACAATTTAAATCACCAGTTAATATATAAAACAGTGTCTTGACAGTTTTATTTTTTAAATGATATTAAGAATTTCTGAGCTGTTTTTCTCGGCCAACTAAGTCTTTGACTTCTGTTCTATAAAAAGAATTATTTTTTTCAGTGAAGGATAAAAACCTATTTGCAGATGCTTAAAATAATTCTTTAACTAAGCTACTAAAATCCAGATGTAATTTTTAATGAAATACTGATATTGTGCACTATTGAAAGTGGTTGCTTTTTGGGACTTAATTTCTTACCGTAGAAAATAATCCAATAGACTCTGGCGCTGTGAAATCCAATCATTTTAAAAGACGGTATGAAGCAGATACTTCTGCCATGTGTTTTACTCTTGGCAATGGGATGAGGTAAGCAATCTGATCACTGCTAGCAGTTCTATATATATCGAGGTGCTGCACATTTTGAAATTTTATAGAAGAAAAGTGGCACGGTTTAACGCACCAAACTTCTGTCCAAAGCTTCATGTATGGTATTGGATATATATTTTTCCATGTTTTAATTTCTTAGACCAAACTCCCAATTGAAAATAGTTTTGCCTACTTCTACTAACGCTTGAAAAGAAAATACCAGGTGGTACCTAATTTTATGTAATTTCTTTTTATTTTTGCAAAATGATTACATTTTCTGCCAGGCCAGGGACGGGGGCCTGGGAAAGACATCTCTCTCACTTAAGAAGGAAAATAATTCTGACTTTTAGGTTGCCTCTTGTAAAAGCCACAGGGCAATCTGCTTTTCAGATTCGTGACACGTACACAATTTCAACTTCTAAGCAGTAGTAAAATGCAGGGCAATTATCTTGATTTCAGTGCTGTCTTTAGCACTCCAGGACATTCATCAGGGCAGCCAATCACACAGAGAAAGTAATTCCAAGGTACATATTTCTGAAGAAGAGACCCAGACTATTTTCAGCTTAAAGCTTGGAAATAGTTTCATTTTTATCTACAAAGCTTTCCAGTTTAAAACCCCTTTGTCTTACATACGGAAATAAATCCTATGGGTTTATATATGTTTAAATTATGTTGCTAAAGGATGCTATTTTTGTAAAGCCGACTTTGATAATCCTCCATTTAAAGCCATGAGAAAACAGAATAACAATGGGTATAAAGTAATGGCAGTTACTTCCCTTTATTGTCTCCTTCTGGTCTTCTACTGCCTGATTAGGGTAACAGACCAATACATAGGTACAAGACGGTGCATTCAGGAATCCACATGTAATGCCAAGTCCCTAAACTGATAAGTGAGAGAATTGTTCCTCTGTTGCACGATCACCCTGCCAAAGGCAGCGTTCTGCAGCCTACAAGTGCAGATGTGACAATTCTCTTTATTTCTGTTAGCTCTTGGAAACACTTTGGGCATTGGTTTATTACAGGGCTCTTGATGATTGTGAGGTAGATGCTCTTGATTTTAATACATCCTTTAAAAAAACTTTTGGAAATAGACACTTGTGTTTCAAGCACAGACAGAGCTTAGTCAACTTCTGCTGATCTTCTTTTTGTATTTTTTACATTTTATATTCTTTTACTATTTTTATTCATAACATTTTTGTACACAGAATCAGGGTGGTTTGTGAATTCTTCAATCATTCACTTCCACAAAAAAATGCTGCAAAAGATGGAACTGGCAGTGACACTATACATACGAATTGCAAAGTGAAAATTTGTCTGTAAAAATGCAACGGATGCTTTTATTAGTATAAAGGGTGGGAGGGATTATTTACTTTGTGAAATATTCTTAGCTACAGGTCTATCAGAGATAGTTGTCCTGTTTTAAAGAAAAATGTTGAGTCATCAGAGGGCAAATAACACAACAGCAGTGCCACTGTAATGGTTAAACAAGTCTACAGGCTTAACCCTACAATCCTTGCTTATTCTGGTGGGCAGTGGCATGTGTTGTCTTTGACACATTTTAGTACCTGCTAGCAGAATTTATTTTTTTTCTTATTTTCAAATTATAAAGCTGGTGAAGCAGGGTACTTCCTGCAAGATGTGATTACAATTGTATGTTGAAGATAAGTAAAGCAGTCTTTGGTATTTGCTGTCTTGCCCTCTTTTCTCTTCCTGCACTTTTCAGAAGATTAACTTAAGGAAGATTGACTGCTAAGTGGAAAGAAATGCAAACTTAATTTTTAATTCACTGGAATGCCAGCTTCTGTTGCATATGAAATAGAATGTTGTTATATGGTGAATGTGATATGAATTCTTATATGCTGAATGTTGTTGCATATTGTTCTAAGTCTGATGAGGAACAGCTTTGGAAACTAGGGTTGTTTAGTCTGGAGAAGAGAAGGCTCGGGGGGGACCTTACCATTCTCTACAACTACCTGAAAGGAGGATGGAGGCAGGAGGTGGCTGGTCTTTTCTCCCAAGGAACAAGGGATAGCACAAGAGGTAATGGTCTCAAGCTGTGCCAGGGGAGGTTTAGACTGGATATTAGGAAAAATTTCTTCCCTGAAAGGGTGCTCAGCCATTGGAACAGGCTGCCCAGGGCAGTGGTGGAATCACCATCCCTGCAAGTGTTCAAAAACCATGTAGATGAGGCCCTTAGTGACACGGTTTAGTGGTGGACTTGGCAGTTCTGGGGCAACAGTTGGACTTGATGATCTTACAGGACCTTTCCAACTGAGTTGGTTCTATGATTCTGTGCTTAAAAGTTAGTGAGAATTTGTTGCCCTTCTGTTCTGCCAGTGATACAGACTTCTTATTTAGATGTTTGTACCCATAAACCAATTTCATTACTTCTCTAAAAATGGTGCAGGCTGTGTAAGTTGTAGTGCCTAACAAGCTATTTTCAGTACGGGGCTAAAGATGTATGAAATTCACTGAAGTTGAAAGTGGGGTAGAATAATCTACCAGTACGGTTTCTAGTATGAAGCAGTTTTCTGAACTGGTTGCGAGCTAGTCTACACTGACAGTAATGAGGCAATTATCATAGAAGTGGGATCGTTACCATGTTGGCTTCTGAGTTTAGATGTTTTTTAATAGGCTAATAGTAAGGTCCTATATCTAGTGTTCTTCTGGCTGTCTTTAGGAAATGATAAAATTATTTGTTAAAAATTAGTATATTATAGTATTCAAATATAAACATGGCCACTACAAAGCTTTCGTTAGTACAATTCCAGCAGAAATTTCAGTAGTGCATCCCACTTTAAAGTACACTCAATGATACAGCATTGAAAGCATTTTTAAAAATCTATTCAGCAAAATAACTTAATTTAGAGTTAGGGACAGTAATACTCCCCAAATTGCTCTTGGTTCATTCTCAACCAAATCCAGCAACTGGGAGACTACAGAGAGAGCTAAGTGTATCCAGAGCTAATTCAGATCCTAAGCAACATCGATTTACACCTGAATGCTCTGGATGATTGGAGTAAATGAGATGTGATCTCAACTCTTGCAGATCCCTACTGGAAGCCAAAATATTTTTTTTTTCCTGTTAGCCTTATTTTGTTATATTGGAAGCAATGTACGCACTGATTACCTGGCAGCTTACCCATGTCAGGTTGACAGCCACCTAATGAGCGTGTGGATTTGCAGTGCCAGATCCTCCTCTGGACTGCCCACAAATATGGGTTTTGTTTTATGTGCCAGTTAGAAAGTCCTTGGAAATTAAATTGCTTTATACTTAATGAATATAATAATACCAGCAAAGGGAGTTAGTGGGGTGTAAATTCACACCCCAGTATAGTGAGTCCTAACTTCTCCAAGCCCTAAGGTCATTTTACTCCTAAATGAGACCACCTAGCTAGAAACTTTATGAAGAATAAAGGCATTTAAACCTCTAATTGTCCTGCTGTTGAATAACCTTAAGCATTTCTGGCTGGTTGGGGAATGAGCTGCTTAATCATGAGGACTGTAGAGGTTCAGTTTGGTTCTCGGTTTTGTTTCCTGTTGCTATCCTCCTTCACTCTGTTTGGCAGAATATTGTAACACAGACTCTTCCTTGACTCTGAAAGGTATCTTTTGAAGTAGTGTTTCCAAAGTTGGATAGCAAATGGCTCTATTTGATTTAAAAAACAAAAAAACCCCACACAAAACATGGAAGTTATTTTGTGTGAACTGGTATGAACAAAAATTCAGTGTGATCTATTACCATACATCCCCACCTGCCTTCTTCTAGCTGTTCCACCTGGGCTTTCAGATGGGATGTGTCAGCAATGAATTCAGAAGTATCAGCTGAGGCTGAGTAGTGGGCCAGGGGTGTGTGTGGTGATGGTTTCTGACTGACTCCCATTCTGTTCACGCCTAGTCTGAGGAACTAAGACATTGTAAACTGACTCTCCTTTTGATGACATGTAGTATTAATTTAGTACTATTCTGAATTAAGACTAAAAACTTACAGCAAAACAGCTGTCTCCTCAGTGTAGTTTTCTCACGTGCTTTTTGAATCTGTTTAAAAATATTACTTGTACATGTGCTTGAGCAGTATTTTAGCCATGTTGGGGTGACAGCACTATTGCCTGCTATCCTAACTTCTTTTGTGGAACAGCCAGCTATTTAAGTTAAAAATGGCAAGCTGCCTTTTTTTGGTTTTTTGAGGGCTTTTTGACACTTTCCTGTCAAGGCACAGCTCCTCACTACCACCTCCTTAGGAAACAAACTATTTTAGGCAAAAAAAAAGTTCTTGAAAGAAAAAAGACAGGACCTCATGAAAAAAGATTTAAGCTTGGTTTTCAGGTGGTGCTGGGATTTATTTTTTGTGAGAATACTGCACTATTACAGGTATGTAGACTACACATACCAATTCCTGTATAAAAAAAAAAATACACTGCTATAGCCAGTCATGGCACTATAAACGCATTAACCCCCCAAATAGTTTCACTGCCTAAACTATACTGCTGTATAGTGAGACAATGTTCTTGGTTTAGGATTCTCTTTATTATACGTAGGCCTCGCTGTTTGCAGGCAATAGGTTACCCCTGTGATTTCCCTTCTGCAGAAAACTGGCTTTGAAATGTGCTTCAGGTGTTGAGGGTTACTTTGTTGCGTTGGACATTGTTATCATGAGCAGCAGCGCAGAGGCTTGTTCAGGTAGCTTTGATACTTACTTCTGCTAAGGCTTGGTTGTGGTTCGCTGTGGGGGAAGGAGGGAGGAAAAAAATAAAGTTAAAATGACGCTAAGAACTGTGCCATTTGCACAGCATCAAAGAACACACCTGGTGTCCCCCCCGCACGAAGCCCCGGTGCGGGTGGTTTTCTGTTCGGTGCGGGAAGATGGAGCCTGCCGCTTTCTCTCGCCCAGCACGACTCGCCCCGGGAGCTGCCGGGCTGGGCCCCTCTCTTCGCACATGACGCTCCCCTCACAGGGCCGGTAGCCGCTGCTCCTCCTGCTGCCGCTTCTGCCCGCCATTGGCCGTGAGCAACCCTTCCCCTTCCCGCCTCTCTGACACCCCTGCGCGGCAGAGACTGGAGCCGGAGCGGAGTGCGGCGCTCCAGCTCTCCCCGTGCGTGCGCCCAGCTACCGGCGCCGGGCCGCGGCCGCCCCCGCCGGCGGCTGAGGGCGAGCCGCGCCCGCGCGCTGTAGCCCTGCAGCCTTACCTCCTCCCCCTCCCTCCCGCGCCCGCAGCGGTGAGAGGCGACGGTGGCGGCTGCCCTTTTCCCGCCCTGCCGTGCCCTCCGGCCGGGGCCGCGCACGTCGCCCCGAGCGGCAGGGCAGATCGTCCTCCATGCGCCGCGGCTGCCCGCCGCCCTGCAGCGCCCTCCCCGCCGGGCGCAAGGGGCAGGAGGAGGCGGTGCCGCCCGCCCGCGCCGTGAGGGGCCCGGCGGAGGATGCCGGTGGGCGGCGGCGGGGCGGTGCGGCCCCCCGGCGGGGCGCGTTCCCTCAGCCCCACCGGGCTGTCCCGCAGCTTGTCTCGCTTGCGCGAGCACCACGCCCGCTCGCGGGCCATGCTGGCCTTGGGGGTCACGCAGATGGTGCTCGGCTGCCTCATTGTGGCTGTCAGCTTCGCCGCCCTGGCGCTCACCACCTCGGCCCGCGTCCGCCACTCCTGCCCCTTCTGGGCCGGCTTCTCGGTGAGTCGGGGCGCGAGGGAAGGGGGGCGGGGGGCAGCCGCGATGTGGAGCTGCCAGCAGCGCCTTAAGGCTGCGAGTCCGCACCTCCAGGTGCGACACGGGCAACGGCGTGTTCGGGCGTCGTTCCCCGTCACTTGGGCAGTCAAGAGGCGCGGGGCCGGAGCGCGAGGCGGCTTCCCCGCTCCTCGGCGTGTGGGCGCGGGGCCACCCGGCTGCGAGGCCGTCAGGTGGGAGATGCGCGTTCTTATATGCCGTGTGCGCTACGGTTCCTTCGACCCGGCCGGTCTGTGAGCCCGGCAGCCGTGTGATCGCACTGCGTTGCCTCTGGAAGCATTAGCCAGAGCGATTTGTATTTTATCAACAGCTTTGGATCAAAGTTGGGATAACAAATAACCTTTGGCATTGACTCAGTGGTTGTTATCAGTTTCACTGGTTGCTGCTGCTGTCCCTGGCATTTTGTGTATGGGTTCAGATTTAGATGCTGCCTGAGACTTCACCCTAAGGTACGGCTGTTTCTTAAGGTCTTAGTGTGAGATCGTGCTTGGATGGGAATTCAGTCATGAGGTATGTGGTGCTGAAGGGGGTAATAAAGTAAGATGAGCACGGCAGGAACAGGTTTTAAGGTGTACAATATGGAAGACTTCTCTGCTGAGGAGGAGAATACGAGTGCACTAGGAGGGCTGGAAAGGCCTCTGGCTTTAGGGTACCTAAAAGGCCTGCCATGGGAGAGTCTGGGATGAGCCCCTTGGGAGAGGCTGTTGGTCCCATAGGACTGGGTATCTGACAGAAGAACTCGTTTGTTTTGAACGAAAATGCCCAAATCTGGGTACTCCTCTCTCCTTTGTGTTTTTCTTGTAGACTTTCCATTGTTTCCTGTTGGCATAATTAAAAAAAAAAAAAAAAGTTACTCTTTACTCAGGTGGCCTCACTCGATGCTGATTATTAGTGTTTGCATGTGTGCATGGGTGCACATATGGATGCATTAGTGGCTCATCAATGTTTTTCTGATACGCAGTGAACTGGGACTTCACAGTGACAAATATTTGACATTTCTGAAGGCTGTAGTAGCAAACTGCATTATTGGTGAAGATTTGCTCCATTTAATTTAATATAATTTTGGTTTCAGGTGTGTCTTTTCAGGCCCTTTAGTGGAATGGAGAGTTTTCAGTTTTAAAAGTGCTTGGTAGACACCAGAACTATTAGATAAATTATTTGGGTTATTCAGTCCTGGGCATGTGGCAAAAATGGTATAATTTTAAAAAATAACTGTTTAATATGCTCTTAATATTTTTCTTTTTTTTTTTTTTTTTTTTTTTTTTTGTTATTTGCAGTGCAAGTGTAATTTGGGCTAATTATTTCGGCGTTTTTCTTGATTTCATGAAGATTTTTTTGTAATCCAAGAGACTTCAGTTTCCACTATCAACCTTGGTATTGTAATAGTTGTTCTTTTGAGTCTGAACTTCTGCAAGCTAATATGTAACTATTCATTGTGATGAGGTGTGAATTTTAAATTAAGAATCTGGCTGATTACATATTAATGTGCTACTAAACACAGATTCAGCACACTTGGTTTCTTATCTTGACAGACCAAGCAGGAATGTACGCAACTGAGTGTGTATTCCAGTGAGCACAATTTTTTCAATAATTCTTTTTTTCCCCAGCTCCTGTAACCTTTGTGAAAAGTGATTTTTGGGAGCATGTTACCAGCATGCTCTAAGATATGCTGTTTTTCTCATTGTGGATGCCTTCTGTGCAATATACCCTATAAAAGAGTATGTTTTCCAATTAGATTTCATGAATGTTACTTGCTCATTATAAAGAAGAAAGCCATGATTCCAGCCTGTGGTGTGACTTGGTAGAAGGCACAGGGAGAGTATTGCAAGGCTGTTGACTAGGCGGCCTTATTATTCTGTGTTAGCAGCATGAAGCAGGTATATGTTGCTTCCTAATTAAGAGTTTACTTTTTGAAAAAAATTCTACCGTGTACATGACCTATTGGGGCATAAGAATAGCCATGCTTTCCTCCTAATCTCCTTAGGTCTAAGTCTCAAGAAATAAGGTAAAAATAGAGCAGTGTTCAAGTATGGTGAGCCCTGAAGAGCTTTTTGAGGCCAAGTTAGTTGCTTACATGACCTTTTCTAAAAGCCTTTTGAGGTATATGGTGAGTTACAGAAAAAAACCCAGGTATATCCATCGCTCACAGCTGAAGAATATTTCTGTGGAGGAGTGAACATTTTCAACTTGCTTCTGAAAGGTACAATTAAATAAATAACTAAAGGCAAGTTAAGTGACATGAGAGAAAAATAATGGAAGTATCATTTCTCTCTTAGTGTCAAAATCAGGCATCAATATTGACTTCAGACTACTTTTAACTGAGTTGATTTATGGTCAGGTAGCAATTCTGAACCTTTTTGTGTGTGTGCGCGCGTGAATGATACACTGTAATTTTACTCATTAGAAATGCACTTCCTAAAAAAGAGTGATCTTGCCATTGGCATTTTTAGCATTTTTTTTGACACCAACCACCCTGTCGACATACATGAAGGCTGCAAAAATTTGCTAAGTGTCATTTAAATGTTTCTGAAAATAATTTCCCAACACTTGTAACATTCTAGCTGATTAAAAAAAACCAAGAAACAACCCAGGCTGCATGTTGCACTCCTCACAGAAAATTCTCCAATCAAATGCAAGGAAAGGTTCTGATTTCTCGTTTTCTTTCTGGAATCAAATCAGTTGACTGTACCAGTGAGAGCTTATTTACAGAACAAAGCAGCATAATTTCCATAAAACTTTAAAGAATTCAAAGCTTATTTAAGTATCATCCCATAAATGAAAGCATTTTGCTTTATCTTACTTTTTATAGCATCATATTAGGAAGAGAAAAAAATACTTTCACATGTTCGTGGAGCATTCTCAGAGCACACAAACTTGATTCATGGGGGATAAAATGAAACTAAGAGATGTGCTTTAAGAGCATGGAAAATTAAATCTGACTGCTAGTAGGTATTAAGGGACCAGACTAGAGCCCATCTCGAGTAGTCACCCATTGAATACGTATATAGTGTGAATGCCTTCTTACGAATCAATTCTTTTGCCAACAAATTTGCTCCTGTTCCATTTACTCTTTGCTAATTCAGAAACTGTAAGGCCAATCTGAAAACTCCTGTATTGTGCAGAGAATGTGAACTCCTTAGAGATTAGCGGGATAACAGCCCAATGTATGGGTGACTGACTTGCTTTAGAATTATATATATATAAGCTTTATAGCACTGTCTATTTTAGGAGGTGAGGAGAAAATCTCATGCTATGATATGCTCTTTGCTCATCACCCTCTGAAAGCTTTTTTGGTTTGTATTTTAGGACTGTTGGGCAGCTGCTTTGCAGACAGACCAACATTTTGCCAGTAGTTCTTTTCACTAAGCAGAATTTTACCCCATACTGGTTACTTTGATGTAAGTAATTTAATGCAGGTCAGCAGAGTGAAATAGCCAATTCTGAGTACCAAATGTGAGTGCTCTGTGTGTGTTACTTTTGAGTACCTCAAGTATTTTGAGTACTTTCAAGCTAAATTGCAGTAAATGAGAAATACTCTGAATTACTGCTGCATCACTTAAGGTGAGACTTTTTTTTTTTTTAGATAGATTGTGATAAAAAGGGAATAATTTACAATATTCTAATAAGCATAGACTTGCTTTTTACTGCTATGGTATCCAGATAAAAATGAGAAAATATAAGCACTATGAAAAATAAGTATTTTTTGCTTGGAGGAGATAAACTGAATGTAACTTTTGTATTTCTGATGTTTACAACAGCTTGATTTAAACATAGATTGTTGAAATAGCATTATAAGTTGAAATCTTTGTGTCTAATTTATGAAGTAGGAGCTGCTAACTTTGCAAGCTTGCTTTTCATTTTGAATATGAACTTTCTTCCCTGCTAGATGGCCATCATCATAATTTATGTTCTGCAGAACAAGCAAATAATGTCCTCTTTGGTAACTATACAGTTTTGTTACTCCTGTCACATATAAAGAGTCCATCTCAGCAGAATTATTTTCATGTGATGGGTATAATATACTTACGAGATTGTTTTTGCTGCTGCTTGTAGCAGAAAAGAGCATGGCTTAATCTGAAGATTTTAGATAAGCCTTCAGTGCCAGGAGAGATAAAAAGACAAGTTTTTTAACTGAACACATTTAATCCAGAGGCACTGAGAAATAATAAACATGTAGCTTTAATGTCACTTACATCCACTTTTCAGAGAGGAAGCTTGTTTTCATCTAGGTGGAACTTGTGAATGCATCTATTAAGATTCATGGAAGATTTTTGACATGCTACAGAAAGTAAGACTACTCTTTTTAGTTAAAAAAACAAACAAACAAACAAAACAAACCAAAACCGAATTGAAAGTTTCAGAGTTCAGAGTAAGGAGCCAATGGACAATTTAATTTATTAATCATAAACACAAGTAATTATCTCACTCTTATGTATTCTAGTGATTGCAGTTCTAGCAGAAAAGTTAAACCAAACAGTATTCTTTTGTTATAGCAGTGACAGCATTTGTTGGTCAATGGTGCCAAAAAGGGAGGTTTTCAATTTCTGACTCTGTAAAGAATCATCAAGAACTTTCTAAGACACACTCCTTCAAATAGCGCTGTGAACATGCGGCTAGCATACTGACTGGAATGTTACTTTGAAAATAATATTGGTAGAAGGTGGGTTTGTGTTGTATATTGAAAGTAGCTGTGGTTCAAACAAATTTTATCTTTCCAGAGACTAAATCCAAAACCTTTTGAAGTGTGGTGAAAAATCAGATTAAAAACAAGAAATGCTGCGGCATTTCTGTACAGCTTAAAGTGTAGTGTTCATGGGTCATGAGGGGTAAAGGAGGCAAAGGCTTGAGTCCTGTGTTTGTTTTGGTGTGAAAGGAGCTCAATCTGTTTTACATGTCCCAGGTGATCCGGACTATCAAGCTACTGTCTTGACTCTTTACATTTTACCCCTTAAATGAAAATTTTCCTGGGTGGGAGGAGACCACTTACACATTCTTGCGTGAAGTTTCAGTTTTGATGTTCACGATCTTAAACTAAAAAATATATTTGGAAAACTCTTAATGAAAGCATGGGATCTCCAGATGAAGAGTAGTTCTCTTGATGGCTTATACACTCATGTTTGCAGCTGAAAAGTACATGTTTTGGTTTTGAAAGTTTATTGTATCTATTGCAAATTGTAATAATCAAGAAGTATATTGATCAACCTGTCTATTGAACCAAATGGGTGCCTTTGCACTCCTTTCTGCCTTTACAGTTGCTTTCTGAAATGCTAATTTAAGTTGCATAAGATTTGAATATTTGTTTTGCAGTAGTTTTAAACAGAATAAAATGACATGTGAAATACATTTTCATTACAACTGAAGAGCAAAAGGGGCCATCAAAAAAGAGTTTTTCTCAAAGTCTGGGTTATAAGAGATACTTGAAAAAGTTGACTAAAGGAATGGAGGTTTATTTAAATACACCTGAGTGGTATAAATAATTTTCATGCTTAAGATAACATATTAAAGCTAGAACAAAGCAAGGCACAAAAAAAGAGGGGAGGGAGAGGGGAAGAAAGAAATTAAAAAAGACAAACCATGTAAAATAACAAGTGCATGCCCTCGAGTCCGTATTATCACCTGTAGGAATCTCTTACAGCTGAATCACATGATATCTCTAATGCAGTTACCACAAAACTGTTTGCATGGTAGAGAGAGAGAATAGCGAGGACAAGACTGGAAGACAGGAGAGATGGGGTGGCAGGTGTGCTTTTTTTGTGGGTAATATTGTACAGAATGGGCAAAACGGTAACAATTCGTCCATGTTGTCTTTTATGCATGAAAGTAGAAATTGTATCGGCAACGGCTGTCCTTTCAGAAGGACATCAGTAATGTTGCTATGCTCGGCAGAAGTCAGATTTAATACATAGGCTTATATCCTTCGTATACTCAGTTCTTCATGCTTGTTCTGGTAGAAGGGGGGACTGTAGCCTTTTTGAAGAGTTCTTGAAAGATGTATCTCTTGCCCTTTTTATGCTTGTGTAACAAGCATTATTCTGGCCCTACATAATTTAGAAAGTCTTTTAAGAATTAATTCCTTTCCTCCCCTTAAAAATTTCCCTTCCTCATGAAATCAGATCATAGATTTGAAATAAAGCTTCACCATCAGACTGTACTTTTTCATGAGCCTGCGAAATACCATTACAGTAAAAACATTAGTATCTGCTTCTGAAGTTCATGTTTATTCAGTAAATGTCTTCTTATGTAGCAAAGTAGTATAAGTAGTCAATGCAGCTTTTCCTTTGAGCTTTTAAAGAACTTGCAGTATTATTTGACAGACTAATGTCTGTTGGTACATAACATTTGCCCTTTGAGTGGAAGTGAACCATTATTGTAAAAGCAATAATGATAGTACAGACAATAAAGGTTCTTAACATATAATAAGTATAGCCAACATCAGAATGGCATTTTGCTGTCCACCAGAGACCATGTAGTCATCTTGTTTAATACAGACCATGTGCTTATCTTCCTTAACCTAACTTACTGTGAATCAAATGTCAGAAAGCCTGAATATCAAACCATCTATTAGGAAAAGTTACAACAGTAACAATACTTGTCAGTTCTGGGTGAGAATTGTCTGAAATGTTCAGTCATATCCTTCATTGGTTGGTGGATATGAAGTGATTAGGAGAAAGTAGAAGGAAGCAAAACCATTTTCTATTGCTGACTTTGAACCTTTCTCTGAAGTCGTACACTTTTTTTGTAGAACTATAATTCATCACCAGACAAACTGTAGATGTCCTTCTGCTTGTCAGTTCCTTCTTGTGTCCTGACAGTTTAAAACTTGTGTTACAGGACAGACTATTTGAGGCTAACTTGAGGTTTTGTCTGGATCAGCTGTTTTGGTTCCAAAACTATAAAAGTAATTTTCTTGCCTTGTCTGGTTAATATTTTGAAAAAACAGAGAAGATAAGAACGTGCAGAAAAGGAGGCAGTTTGAGAGTCACAGTTACTTTTCAATCTTCAATGTTTCTGGAACAATTTTATATTTTTTGGTATTCTGAAAATTCTTCCCTTCATCCATGACAAATAGAATGCTGTAGCAAAATGTAGTCACGAGCTGTAGCCAAAAGTTTTGGAAACAAGCTCATTGATAAATTAGAGCAAGATTTTAAGCAAGATTTCCCTAATACAGAAAGGTCTGGAAATACTTCTGGTATTTTTCAGTGCGTTAAATGTATGACATCAAAGATGTTCGACCAATAAATTTTTACTTCCTTTGCATGCAGTATAACTGCTTCAGGATCAAGTGTTTCAGACAGATAATTTCGGCAGTTATTGATGTAATTCTTATGTAGAGTTTAAGAAGGTAAACTGGGAAAATATTAAGAGTATATTTTTGCAAAAAAATTTTGGGTAAAACATCATGGGACACAACACTGAAACTGAGTCCTGTTTCAATCATTTGGCCAGTAAGTTAATTCTTTATGCAAGGAGTCATCTGATGAAAGCAGGCAAAAATACAAGTAGCATCTAGCAAGTCACCTGTTGCTGCAGAAGTGAGTCTTGTAGTCTTATCCGTTAGATAGTAGATGTTCAACCATGCATCTGTTTTCCTCATTATTATTTAAAAGCAAACAGAGGTAAGTTCTGTGTTTGAGTTGTATTAAGGCCTACCTTATAGGCAGGATGAAACAAAGCAGATGGATATGAAGTTCTGACTAAAAGCATAGAACATTGGAAATGCTAAAGGTAAATAGGATGTAAAAAGCTTATACTTAAAAATAATATGATGCTTTGTGAAGTGTTCTGTTTTGTGAAAGCAGAAAATTCAACAGTCTCTGTAATTACATTTGTTATTTGCCCACAAGGAACCTGTGGTTTAACAATAATGCATAGTGATTTTATTAATCAGTAGGCTCTTGTGGAAGTGAGAGGCTTGATGGTATAAACACATGCAATGATACTTTGGATGAAGTAAAAATTCCTTTTTGAGGAGATCAATCTGAAGAAGATAAGTGATTTTATAATTTTACAAACACAGATTTGCGAAAAAGGATTCCATTCTTTACCAATTAAATTACCAAGGAATGGACTGAAAAGGTAGGCTTATGTATTAGAAAAGGTGGGGACTGTAACATGAAAAAATACACCTCATGTAGCTATTTTAGAATGTAAAGTTATAGTTGGATGAAGTGTGGTTTACCGGATTTCTCAGAAGTAGGCACTAACTTTTTGTCAGGTTCAGTGTAAGGCAATAAAATGTATTTTTAGCATAAAATTAGTGGGTTTGTGTGTTAAAGAATGCTTTTATCCTTATCTTGGAGAAGTGCTTGTTCCCCCAGCTGCCATTTGAAATGCCTGTGGAGTGGGAAGATGAGGATAAGCAAATAGTGTGTTCTCAGACAGGATTCACACCTCTTCAATCCCAAAAGTACTTTCTTAAGAAATGTGCTATCTGTTCCTTCTGTATTTCAACATCTGACAAGTGATGTGTTATTTTAGTAAGCTATAAATATGCTGTACCATTGGATAACAAGGTTGTATATACATGCTGAGAGAATTGTGATAATCATAGTAGTGGTGAGTTCTTGCCCTTCTTTCCCTGAGGAATTAAAATTTTTCTAGCCTAACCTGCCCGTATCTTTAAAAAAAACCCTGTAACATATTGCAGAGACAGTGAGCATAGCTGTTTCACTAACCCTGAGATATGTAGCAAGGCTTTAGGGAATGTATTAATAGATAATGGAAGGAATATTATTATTGAAATTTAGGATTATAATAGCATTAGTAAATGTATAGCTTCAGGGTTTATAATACCATGCAATTGCAAACATTAATCCTCTTAAATTAAGAAAGAATTTATGTACAATCCTTCACTGTGGGGTTTTTTTTTTTTGTTTTTTTTTTTTTTTTTTTTTTGTTTGCTTGTGGTTGTGTTGATTTTGGCTTTTTTTTTTTTTTTTTGTTATGCTGGATTGGTTTTTTTCTGTGGGTTTGGGTTTTTTTTGTTGTTTGTTTATTTGCTTGTTTGGTTTTTTCTTTGGTTTTTTTTTTTTGGTTGGTTGAAAAGTGGGGATTTCTAGAACATGATGTTGAAACAAACCAGAACAAGGTAAGCTGACAGCCAATCTTTCAAGAATGGACTGCTCATGGTAATTTTAATTATTTTTTTTTTCCCTTACAAATTGAAGGTTAGTTGTTCAGAAAAAAAACTTAGTGATAGCTAGAAAATGCTTCTTGACAAGATAAGAGTATCAGAGTTTTGACAGTAACTTTTCTGTCTATGGAAGTAATGGTCTCCAATTCCTGTGTTGAGAAGCTAGGAGCTGTACATGGATGCTTTTGTCAGGTTGCCCAGGCTCTTAGCTCACAGTAACCTCCTGTATGCTTTAAGGCAGCCACCAAGTGTCCCTTCTATCAATAAATTAAATACTTGCAGCCTTTCCATCACGTCCTGTAGACCTATGATATTTTCCATCACTCTTTTTCATCATTTAGCTCCTTAATTGAAAATGCTGTTCAGAGAAAAGTCTGCAGAGTCCTATGTGATAATTCTTGACTGTTTGGTAGTAAAAAATGATTAAATATATTTAATATATAGTTTTTTCAACTGGTGGTGCATTCACTATAGGTAGAAAAAACAAAACAAACCAAGAAAGCATTAAACTTGTAATTGATCTTAATCATGTCCTAATTTAATTATATGAGGAAGGCAACAGACATCACAGTCTTAAAGTTTATGCTTACAGCATATGGTGAAAAGGATGAGAGAATTATTTAGAGGTCAAAATTGTCTTCTGCCAATAGAATTACCTTGTTCCGCACCAACAGAGATAAAAGGTTGACTTTCAAATGACACAGACTTGTTAAGGGCATAAAAATAATGTCATAAAAATGAAATCAAGGCAGAGAAAAAGCACTAGTGAGATTGATTGTGGTTAGTAAGATATTTGGCAATCTTCAAGTTTTAAGTACACTTACTTTATTAAATAGTATGATGGTGGTACCTGGGCTAGCAACGTTACTATTTATAAAGAGGAAGTGCAGATTTGGATTTGGAAGCTGCAAATCACAGGTGTGATCAGTGGTGAAAGAATTATGAAAAGGCTGCTTGTATAATCTCATAGAAACTACCAGAAACCCGAAAGAATTTTTTTGAACAATGACATACTAACTAACATTATTTTCCTAGGCTTTAATCTAACTTGCTGATAGATACCCCTGCTGATGGCGGGGGGATTGGAACCAGATGATTTTTAAGGTCCTTTCTAGCCCAAACCATTCTATGATTTGATAGCCTCTGTTGGGTCGAAGAAGCAGACCCTCATATTTTTTTTATCAAGACATTTATATGGCAAAACCAAAAATTCCCAGAAAAGTGGAAGAAAAAAAAAAAAAAAAAAAGAGGCAGATAATAATAAAAATCCTGTCTACATGTTAGTTACATTATGGCAAAGCCAAACCAAAGTAAGTTAACAGGGCAAGTAAAGATAACATGGACTTTAAAGTAACACCAAAAGCTAACTTTTTTTCTCTGTATATTGTTTGATCGTGGACACAAGCTTCATGGACATGGCACTTCATAGAGTCAGATGATAAGATTTGAGATTTACTGGAACAAAAATGCATTCTGAGTGGGGTTTTTTTGTTTGTTTTTCCTTTTTCCTTCAGGCTACTGGCCTGCATGAATTAAATGCCTAATGGTATATAACTGTCTGGGCAGCAGCAGTAGCTTAGCAACACCAGCTAGTGCTGATGCCAAAAAACAGTGTTGGCTTTCATCATTTTAAAATGCCAGCTGGTCCTTTAATAGTCTTTCTATATTTAGAGATTAATTGATAATTGTGTTTTAAATTGTAGACCTGGGTTGGGTTTCACTGTCGAATTATTTGATAAAGAATCTTGTAAGCACAGAAGACTTTGACTGTAGGCATTGATATAAAATTCAGGAAGGACATGGTAATAACTATAAATCCCAAAATGAATACTGGTGATACTTCAAGATGAAGAGTACAAAGAAAGCTTCTTTGCTTCTTATTTGCTGTGAGTGCACAATCAAAGCTGCTTAAATGTACTATGGGAGTGTTAAACTGGATTCTCTGGGAATGATGTTTCCTTGATAAATAGTAATGCTTGATAAATACGTGCTCTTGAAATATATAATTTGGAAAATAAATGCATTACAAATATAGACAAACATATTTCTTTGTCTAGAATACATCAAAAATGTATTTTTTTGTGATGAAATATAAAATTACAGAATTGTGTACCCGGAATGTGTCTCAGCAGCTCAGCAACTCTGTTTTCACTGTGAGATCCATCTATAAACAGCAGTGTCTCTAGTTGAGTGTTTGTTCTGATATTCCTAAATTTGTGTAGGAAAGTTTCACCTGTTACATATCTCTTTCAGCACTTAACTATTTCTGTACTAGTATGAATCTTGTATAGTAACTGTAAATATCATAATACGTAGTGTAAATCTTTACTGCAAGCTAAGCCTCTTTTGGGTTTTTTTCTTCTGTTCAGTGGACAGAAAGGGAAATTTTGTTGTTGTTGTTGTTTACTTGTTGAGGGTTTTTAAACCCACAAGAAAACTTCCACTGGTGAACAAAACCAGGTCTTTCTAACTTCACTTACAAGTAATTTTCTAAATCTGCCAACTTTAGTTCTGACCTTGGTTCTCTACAGTAGGTGGGCAGATTTAATGAGATATACTCAAGCTGGGCAGAGTATTCTTGCTGAGAATCTTTACCAGTGCTTACTGCAGCACAATGCACACTGTTCACTTTGTACATACAATACTCCTGCTAATTGGTTCCCATATGCAGTCTATCTTTTTATGTTTCACTGTCACTCTTTATTTGTGTTTTAATTCCTGGTTAAACTAATCCTCAGGTTCTTCTCTGCAGTTTTCCCCTTATTCTGCCAGTTAGGGCCCCTTACATACTGAAACATTAATTTCTTTTTCTTGAGTGTGTTACTTTTCAACAGGGTTAGAATTCCTCATTTGCAAGCATCTTTTAATTTCCTGTTTGAAATACTTGCTTTTAATTTCTAAAGGTTCTTGGGCCGTTCTACAAGTGTGTCTTCCAACTTCAGGTCATGCTTGAATGGTTATTTCAGTGCCCCCACAAGTAATGTGTTGGTTTGGATGTGCGCTTCTGAAATTAATTATGCAGTTGTTTCCACACTGTGCTTTGGATCATCTTGTAGAACTCTCTGAACATGCAAACTGGATTCCGTTTGGGTAATGCTGAACTGGAAAGTGTGCTCCAGCAGCATGTCTAATGCAGTGTAGCTGCCCCTGAACAACCAGAAGCCCTCACAATACCAATGAACCCTTCCAACGGCAACAAACCCCACACCCCACCACAAAAAAGCTCAGGACACCCCCAAACCTCGCCAAACAAACAGTGCTTCCCTGAAACGTGGATGGTATGAATGTCAGCTTCTCAACAGCAGCTGTTCACTCTACAGCTCTGTTCCTGTTGGCCTAGGCTACTTCCTAGTGTTGACACTGTTATGAATGTGGTGTTTTGGTAAGCTGTTCATACGCCCTACACTAATCTTGTATAACAGTTCTTTTTATTGGAATAAACTCTCAGGTGGTAGCTAGTGAATCAGATGTCATTTTGCCACTTTCTGTGGGCTGTGCTTAGTTGAAGAACTCAAATTCATCTTGGTATTTTTTCTGTATGCTGATTTGCATTCCTACTCTGGAATTATTAGTAGTGTTAATTATCTGGTCATAACTGTAATTTTTCAAAAAAGCCAAACAAGGTATTTTTATGTAAAAGGTCAGAGAGTTTTTCATGAAACACGCTTTCCTACTAGCTAATGGACTCGTATTTTCACTATGTGTTGCTAGAACAAGCTTTATATGTCCCTTTTTACTTTTAGCCACTTTTGTCTAGTTTCTAGTTTAGTCCCTACAAGATTCTGTAGCTACCTTTTAATAATTTTACTGTCTCTAGTTCATTAGAGCTGCTTTTGGTAGTAGGTGTAACAGCTGTCATTGAATTGACTTCTGTAACAAGCATGTGGGATGTTTCATGCTTGTAAATGTGCCAGTTACGAATACTTGCATGTATTTTCTGGTTCTGTCTTCTCTCTTATTGTTTCTCTGAGGAATTAGTGTACAGATACTTTGAGAAAAATACTCTTGTGTTTATATAACACTACTAAACAGCTTTATAAATTGCAACCTGTCACTATGCAACTCAACAACTCTACAACAAAAAATTATTTTGAATATTTAATAATTTTTCAGTCAAAACACTTGATTTTGTTGTTGAAGTTATTTGTTGTGCAATGGAGAGCAAATTACAGCCATTTGCTGAAGGGTAAGCAGTATTACACATTCATATATGTATATAATTTGTCATTTTCAAGAGACAGTAAAATGAAGGTTGGTATTTTCAGAGTAGTTTAGAAGTATTAATTATATGATTTCCTTTCAATGTTGAATCTTACTTTCTTCACCTGCTTTGAAAATCCCAGGCCAGGAGTATATTCTAACTAGTAACATGGCTTGATAAGTCAGTGATGTCTCCCGTTCCGCTATCATAAAATATGAAGATGGATTTTATGGCTTAAAAATGACAGGCCATAGCAGCATACAGAAAGACAGTTTACTTGCCTCCCTGAAGGATGACTAAATGCATGGTAAAAAAAATAACTGTTTTAGTTTCCAAATATTGACAGTGAGTTTTAGGAAAGCACTAAGTGTGATGTCTTGTGCACACTGACACATTAAAATGCTCAGTATGAAGGCTTAGCTAGAGCTCAGGCTTTCTTTACTATTAAAAGTACTTCTGGGAGACTGCACAGAAGTAAGGAAGGGTGAGCATTCAGGGTGTAAACAAAAGTCATTGAGGTGTTGTATATTTTGATTTGGAGAAATCTCCAAGGACTCGCCAACAAAGTTTAAGTTGACAAGCAGGTATTATTTATTGTGGTGCTGGGAGACACTGGGGGATAACTCCTGCTAGTGTGTCCCTCTCGAAGTGCTACACAAGCTGTCCTTATATAGTCACTAAGCATACATATTGATTACATATATGCATATTCATGAGGTTACTTATGTATTACATCATTTTTCTAGAAAGTTTCTCCTGCATGTGCACAAAAATGTGGTAGTGGTCTTTGGTGGGTTGTTTCCTTCCAGCAGTCTTCATCACTTGGCCGTTCCTTGAACTTTCATCCTGGCAGTCTGAAGCATGCACAGTAGATACATGCTTACACCAGCTTAATTAGTTCGGTAACACTGCTGACATAAGTGAATGATTTCTTCCCATCCTTCTACTTATTTACAGTACATCCTGAACATCTACTAGTTTCAAATACTCTTTTATCTATGTGTCCTGTTTTGCTTACAATAAATACTGCACAGTCATAAGGTTCTAACTGGTTTTCTTAAACGTTACCTGAAAAGCCTTCTTCATTGTCATTGTTACAGAGTCATTGTTACGAATTCCACCTGGGGTCCAAGCCTCTTACTTACAAGCAAAATGTTTATTCAATTTGTAATGAGCTATCCTTCATTTTAGAGAAGAGATTCAGAGCAGCCCTGTGGAGAGGGACTTGGGGGTGTTGGTTGATGAGAAAATGAACATGGGCTGGCAGTGTGCGCTCGCAGCCCAGAAAGCCAACTGTATCCTGGGCTGCATCAAGAGGAGCGTGACCAGCAGGTCGAAGGAGGTGATCCTGCCCCTCTACTCTGCTCTCGTGACACCTCACTTGGAGTATTGTGTGCAGTTCTGGTGTCCTCAACATAAAAAGGACATGGAACTGTTGGAACAAGTCCAGAGGAGAGCCACGAGGCTGATCAGGGGACTGGAGCACCTTCTGTATGAAGATAGGCTGAGAAAGTTGGGGCTGTTCAGCCTGGAGAAGAGAAGGCTGTGTGGAGACCTCATAGCAGCCTTCCAGTAACTGAAGGGGGGGCTATAGGGATGCTGGAGATGGACTCTTCATCAGGGACTGTAGTGACAGGACAAGGGGTAACAGGTTCAAACTTAAACAGGGGAAGTTTAGGTTGGATATAGGGAAGAAACCCTTTACTGCTAGGGTGGTGAGGCACTGGAATGGGTTGCCCAGGGAAGTTGTGAATGTTCCATCCCTGGTGGTGTTCAAGGCCAGGCTGGACAAAGCCTTGGGTGACATGGTTTAGTGTGAGGTGTCCCTGCGCATGGCAGGGGGGTTGGAACTAGATGATCTTAAGGTCCTTTCCAGCCCTAACTATTCTATGATTCTATGATTTTGTCAAGAGTTCTTTCTTCATCTTAATTTGGGGAACATAAAATCATGCAAGTGACTTTGTTGCTGTGTGGGGAAAAGCTACAAATATCAGGGTGACAGTGATACAGAAAGATCCAAATTCTGAAATGTTTTTCGTTATGATTTGTACTATTAATGGTTTCCATTTAGGTCTCAGGGATCTATATGAAAACTGATTTTGCTAATTAAATGCACAAAAACCCACAATGCTGTTAACTTGTAAGCCATTTGTAAAAGGTAATGTTTAGTAAAAGAGAGTTCTTCCTTTAGAGTTGTAGCAGTGTGGTTCTACTATTTTTTTTTAAATATGTACTTTTAAAATGTATGATTTGAGAACACTTCTCTTTCTGACCGCCTCTCTTAGTAGAAAAAGACTGGGTTTCTTTGGCTTACTCAAGTTGTAAACCAATTAAAGTGAACTATTCAGACCAGATTCAAGTAACTTAATTCTGTTACTCTAACAGAATTGGTTGACAGATCGTAGTATATAATAATGTGGAAGTTTGCTTTTCCTTTGAGTATTTGTAAACCAAGATGGTTAAATTTTGTCTCCCTGGCTAATAATTGCTAAATAGGAAGTTTACTATCAATTCAAAAATCTTACATATATCAAAACGGTGCAGCAGGTTGTAGGGTTTAGAAGCTGCAGAATGGGTGTGATAGCTGCATTGTCAAAATTCTTAATTGTAAAAACTGGTTTTTATTTAGTTATTTTTAAGTATTCGTAACCCTTCTGTCAGGAAGTGAGGCAATAGCTTCAGTGAAGATGAGAATAGCTTTGATATGTGAACATGAGATTAAGTGGGGGTGGATTTTCTGTTGCTGGCTTTCAACTCTTTAATTTCAGAAAGGCATTTTTAAGAAATTAATGACTTTTTATATGGGTTTGCTGTCAGGGAGATAGCAAGAAATTGTGGATTTTGGAACCAGTGTGTTACTCGTACTGAAACATGTGGGCCTGAATTGGCACCATGTGCCTTCAGAATAATCTTTTTGGCAGAAGGTGTCACTTTCAAAAACACATCTCTGTTCGGGGCCTATGCCCTAATGAAACTGGTACAGCACCTTGTAAGTGGGCTTAGTGTTTTTTTAACAGATGGAGTTGAATGTTGTCATGCCAGTGAATAGCTTGCAACTTCATCCTAGGGGTAGCAGATCACAGAAATGAAAGGTTTGGAAGTTTCAGTTCCTTTCTTCAGCTTAATATTTTGTTACCTTCACTTGGGGATCTTTTTTTGTACCATCGTTATTGTTATATTCTGAGTTTTATGAAATGCTGTACAAACTCTCTATATTTCATCTTGTGTCAGTGTAATGACTTTTGGACAGAATTTAGCAGCCATTTATGAGCTCTTTGAAATACTGCATAAAGCAATTGAAATCAGTAGGTAAAATACCATATTTATTTGAAAAGAACAGACTGCACTGATGACAGGTCTCAAATAATTACATTAAGAGGTAAGTTAAAAGACATGATAAGATGTTCTCCTTAGCCATTGTCAACATTGTTATATTTGGCACCATGTCTTTGGAACTTTAGATGTAGCAAAATGCTGAGGAAGGCTGGCAGGAGTGGGAAAGGAATGTTCGCTGTGTCTGACTTCAGGGATTTAATTTAGATGCACATTTTCTAATCCATGGTCTCTGCAGTTAGTGGAACTCAAAAACGTCCTGAAGAAAAAAAATAAGGCTTGTTATGTTTGAATACACAGTGGTTCAGCATTTTGACATGTAAATTAAAGTTTTGGAATGTCCTTTATTACATTTAATAATGTCATTAGTAATAACCTGACTATGGCTGTAAATTTTTGTGTAGCTTGAGATGTAGTGAGAGATTATTTCTGTGTTTTAAGATCTATGTAGTGATCCATGCATAGGGCTCCGTAAGTGCAGAACAGTGACAAGAAAGTTTTGTTGTCTGTATCACTTGCTTGACATGAACAAATTACTCTTCTGTGAATTGTGCGTTCTGTCGTACAGTGTCTCTGCTGCTTCTCCTTAGATTCACTGATCATTCAGACAGTCTTTCTGAAGTTTTCAGAATATGTCTGCATAAGAGATAGCTTAGCTTTCATGTCAGGTTTCCAGCTTTAAAGGAGATACATTTTCAGCTACACAACGGAATATTTTAAATTGTTATTTTTTATATCTGAAGTAAATTTTTTTTTTTTTTTTTTCTTTTTAGATTGCTAGAGAACTTTGATGCATTTGGCTGTACTTACATTAATAGTTACAACATTGCTTTTCATTTTAATGATGGTTTTAAATTGGATCACAGTGTTTTGTAACATTTTTCTGACGGAAGTTTTATGACTTCACTACATTTGCCCTCAGGTTTTTGTATCTCATTTCTCCAGTTTCTGTCTGCTGCAGATCTCCCTGTTTAAGCACTTACCTGCTTCCCTTTATTTGTGTTTAAGAACCAACCAACCAACCAAAAAGCTTCCAAAACCAAACTCCATTGTTGATTGACAGTGCTCCTGTCTTGGTAATTCACCTGGTTTTGCTCTAGTGTGTCAGAGGAAAGAAACAAGTTACTGTCTTTTTTAATTCTTGTTATGAACAGAAGTAGCAATTTTTCTGCCTCTCCTGAAGTTCTACTGTGCTCTGGACACAACTCATCTGCAAAATGATCAGTGATATTCAGCAGTACTGTTTCCTATAAAGCTGTCTTGGAATTTCTAGAACAGGCTGGTTTTGAAGTCCTGCTGTAAAACAGACTGAAAAAATGACATGTTTCCCTGTGCTTCTCATATGTTTAGCTTTGTTTACTAGTGCATGGCTAAGGAAGTTTTCTGTTCTCCAAAGGAATTATTAGGATTGTAGTGGGTGAGGGCCCATCTATTACCACCAGTTTTTTGTGGCAGTCTCCATAGGAGGGATGTCAGGATAGAGGAACGGTTTTAGATAACTACAGCTGGGATGAATTATTAATCTATAAAAGTGTCTTTCCTGAAATGATTTTCAAGTAAGTCCTGGAGAACTTATTTATTACAACATGTTAAAAGTGGAATCTGACATATGGTATAAGGCGCTCAAGGCACCTAAAAAAATCTCTGCAAGTTCATTAAATTTTGCAGCATTAGAGTGAATTAGCAAAGAGCTGTCTTAATTTGCAGAGGGCCAGAAGCATGGGAAGGTGAGATGTCCTAGTTAAGTGACAGAGCTTTTTTCAGAATTTGGAAATGTACTATTTGCAAAATACACCCCAGGCTTTCCAGCTTTTTCCTTAATATTTTCTCATTTTCTCTTTTTGATTCCATCGCTTCCCCTCCCCCCCCTCCATGTCATTACACCTTCCAGTAGTTTCAGTGATGCTTTTAGTGATTAATCGTGTGACTGCTCATAAACCTATAAAGAAAAGTACATGGAATGGAAGTATGGTATAGAATCATAGAATAATTAGGGTTGGAAAGGACCTTAAGATCATCTAGTTCCAACCCCCCTGCCATGCACAGGGACACCTCACACTAAACCACGTCACCCAAGGCTCTGTCCACCCCAGCCTTGAACACCACCAGGGATGGAGCATTCGCAACTTCCCTGGGCAACCCATTCCAGTGCCTCACCACCCTAGCAGTAAAGAATTTTTTCCTTATATCCAACCTAAACTTCCCCTGTTTAAGTTTGAACCCGTTACCCCTTGTCCTGTCACTACAGTCCCTAATGAATAGTCCATCCCCAGCATCCCTATAGCCCCCCTTCAGTTACTGGAAGGCTGCTATGAGGTCTCCACGCAGCCTTCTCTTCTCCAGGCTGAACAGCCCCAACTTTCTCAGCCTATCTTCATGCAGAAGGTGCTCCAGCCCCCTGATCATCCTCATGGCCCTCCTCTGGACTTGGACTTGTGATACTATTTTTGCCAGTGCAAGGTTAAACCAAGGTTTTATAGTATGTGTTATTATGGAGAATCTGCACTGTCTGGGGACACTTTCACAGTGAGTAGGAAGTAAATTCTGAAGTGGAATGAGAGGATATAAAGTTCCCTTATACAATGAAATGCAAAAATGGCTGAGAATATAATGTTTTGGGGTTCTTCCTACCTCAGGAAATGAAAGTAGTGTTATTTTAAGAGTAATTGAAATTTTTTACTAGAATCATTTATTGAAAGAATTGCTCAAATGAAAAAGATTCCTGATTCACATTAATACTGACTTGAATGCTGGATGTCGTTGTCTTTCGTTCGTGATAGCCCTAATCATTCTTTAATACAGTTTATTTCTTCCTCCTTCTGTAAGCAGTATATCAGGAAGTGGAGGCTGAGATTAATTTATTATGTCCATGCCATTTTAGAGATCAAATTGAATTTCTTTTATAATTCCCTGTTTCTGTGTGTCCCAGATATCTCTTCTAGATCTCTGTGACTCCAGAATCAGCAAAAGTATATTTTGTTTGATCTTTGATATTCTGATCTTGCTGTCTGGGCTAATCTTGCATCTAGTTCTGCAATTGAGAAATGCTCAGGTTGCTAGACTGGCTTAGGATAACAGAGCTCCAAAGCCATGCATATGCTGTCAAGTCGCTCATTTTTGCTTCTCAACAGGGACTCAAGTGGCTGCAACTAATTTGGGTTGCTGTGGAATGTACTGGGTCTTTTAAAGTCACTGTGCACTTGAGACAGTTTAAATTTCTTAATGTTCCATGGGCACTCTGTCAGGTTGTTTCATCAAGACTGACATATTCCTGGTCTAGAGCTTTGGTGCAGTCCCACTCATATTTTGGTTATTTGTTCTTGTAAGGTGAGTCACTTGATATTCAGGACTGTCTTATATTCAGGCAAATTAAGCTCTTCTCAGCTCTGCAAAATGTATTTAGCAAAAAACTCAATACAAATGCCGAATTATGCGTGTGCTCCCATGTACTGTATTGAGGCCGATTTACTGGAGTAAGTCTCGTTTTCTACTCTTTCTGGAGGAATTTTTTTACAAGTTGATTTACAGATTGCTTTACAGGTGTTACATTTCAGTCTGTCTGCACCAAGATAATTCTCCAGTGACCTAGTCTCTATGCTATATAAATAAAGATGAGTTTTAAAGGGAAAATCTCTCAGAGTAATATGCTGGACAAGTTACTTTTTTCTGGCTCTTGGATGTTGCTGAGTTCCTGTTTGTTAGAGTCTTCACTCTCCTTTCTATAGATTCTGCAGTTTTCTTTTGAAGCAGAAAGGAATATAGAAGTAGTTGTATATAACTTGGCATAAATGCAGCAGAAAATTTTGGTAAGATGACACACTTCATTTTACTGACGTGAGCTCAGAAATTCCTCTCTTCTAAATTCCTCTAGTTTTTTAGATTTGGTCATGTTTGGGGTTTTTTGGTGTAGAAATACTTTCCCTAGAAGTATTAGTTAGGTTAGATGGACTACTAAATTACCCTGAAATCATTCAAACAAAGGATTGTTTTTTCCTTTGTTAAAGCTTGCATAGAATATATAAAACCAATATTTTCTTAGTGTCAAAACTGGAATGGGTTTTTTTCAGGCATTCGTAAGATGATTTTAAGCAGCTGTGATTTACAAATAGTGATCTTTCTTGGCTGCATTGATGGCTTGAAAAGTTGTTTTATTTCCTTGTAAAATTAAATAGGAATGACAGATAGCTGGGGGACTGTCTGTAGCTGGATAGTCTATTAGAATTAATGAATTTTTAAATAAAACTATATTGCTACTTCTTACTGAAAATCAGAATAAAATATCGATATTGGGGGTTTGGATAGTCTTGTGATAGTCGATACAGATTTGAGGATTTCTAGGAAAAAGATTTTTAATTAGTTAATTTATCTGCTAAAAGAATCCCCTTTACTTTTTAAAAAGAAGTCTCCTCTAAATCTTGAACACATATTAATGAATACATGTTATAGACTCAAAAGAGAATTGTATTAAAATATTCAATGATTTAATGTTACTTGGATTGTATTTTGAGGCTGAAACAAGAAAAGGGGATCTTTTTCTCTAGATAGAATAGTATTTTTATGACCGCATCTGTTATCTCTTTTGTTTTTCTTGCAGTATGAACTTTTATGTGTTAGGGTTTATTCAGGTTTGAAGTATTCTACTTTTCCTTTTGAAATGTGAGTGATTCGAAGGAAATAATCTAAAATTAAAGAAATAATCCCTTAGTTTAATGAATCGTTATTCCTCGTCTCTTTATGAGAGAACATTCTGATAGTTATATTAATATGGAAGATATCACTGAAATTGTCTTTCTCTGTGCTTGAAGAGATAAAGGCACTGACAGAAGAAGCCTCACTTGGTTTTATATTTGCGTAGGGGTATTTTTGCAACTTCAAATCAAATCATAATATGCTTGGTTTAAGGGAGAAATATTTATCCTTTTGTTCCTCAATAGCATGAGAAAGAAGAAAGTTAAGAAATGATTGCAAAGAAAAATGGAGGTGCATGTTGTTCTGTACGCCCTGTGCAGTCTTTGTTTTATTCTATCCTTAATGGCAATGCAGCAAAGTCTCTTAAGACTGAAAGCCATACTAAAGGCGAATAGAGCAAAGTAATTCATACTAGGAGTTGTCACTGAAGTAAATCAGATTAACAGAATACAATTTTTTGTTTTGGTCTTGGGAAAAGTTGAGAGGAGTTTCCATAGAGAGAAAAAAAAAGAAAAAAAAAAACCACCAAAACAACAACCCCCTGAAAAACCCCAAAACAATGTGCAAAACAAGTCATGTCCCCCCAGAAAAACCCAACAAAACCCACAGCCACAAAAACCCACAAAACACAGCCCAACAACGGCAACAACAAAAACCAAACAAACAAACAACCAAAACAAACCCAACCAAAACAAAACACACACACACACACACACACACAAAAAAAAAAAAAAAAAAAAAAAGAGAGGGGTGGGGGGAAAAAAAGAAAGAAAATAAAAAAACAAACACAAAAAAAGTCCCAAACCAACCAACAACCCAAAAACCCACCAAATCATAAACAACAGTTCTTAGTTCTGAGGAGTTCCTTTCCCTCAGCAGGGATGGGACATGACTTATTAGCGTAATTCCCAACTGTTGATAATCAAGTTCGCTGGTAAGTAATCTCAAAGAAAAAAAGACTTGTTTTTCTTTTGTAATTGAAGCAGAACGACTAAACCAGGCAAATCTGATGGTCTAGGTTTTTTCTATAGTTCTCTTGCAGCTGATGCTTCGTATCTGGTTGTCTTGTATTCCTCTGTCTTGTAGACAGATTTTTATATTGCTGTTCTATCAGTTTAGTAGTTCTGTATAGCAATATTGAATGTTATTTGTGATTATTTCCCAAATGCCTTTTTTGGTTTGCCTGCTTGCCTACTTAAAATATGGCTGGCACGCTCAGAACCGTTGGGCCCACTGTTGAAGTGAGGACCTGGAGTATAAACCTGACACCATGATAAGCAGGGAGACAAAGACACAAGACAGATGCTTTAAACCGATCTTCTAAATCCTGCATTACTACTGTAGGCACCAGACAATTTGAGTAACAAGTGACTTGTAACAAGTATGGAGTGTAATAGTGAAAAAACAATACCTCTGCAGTTACTAGTGCAGTGATCAAAGAATCATCTTCATTTCTGTAGCATTAAGGGTGGAGAAAAGCTGCTGTTTTAGAATGCTGCTATAGAGGAAAAAATATAAGAAAATGTTTTTGTCTCCTAGTAATGGCTGAAAATTTCTCATATGAACTAGTGAAAACATTTGAATTTTGATGCATTATGCTGGCAAACTCTCTCAATTTTCTGTGAATTTGCATAGAATGTTAAAACCTTTCACAGCAATTTCACCTCTGTCTCTTACACCCTCAAATAACTGCAGACAAGTGAGATAGTGCTGTCCCTTATTTCACTGTCCCCTGCATAAAGGTAACACTTCAACTGCAGTCTCACCTTTAAGCCTCTGTTATAGCTCAAACTGTCAGACAATCTAAACCAGGTTTTTAGGTAGCTGTTTTCAAAAGGAAAACAGATAAGTTTGCTTTCTTGAGAATAGCAGAAAAGATAGTAAAGGCTTAATCTTAAGTCTTACTGAAGTTCCTTTGTATTCAGGTTAGTGGTTTTAAAGCCTAACCCTTTTTATCATGCTGTGAGAAAATACTGTGAACTCAAAGGTGTCAGAAGTGTGTATCTAAGTCAGAAAGGCATTCTTAGCAGTTCTGTGTTATGTGATTCATGGGCAAAGAAAGGGATACAGAAAAGCTGAAGTCAGTCTTCTCCTTCAGTTTTGTAAAAGCAAGTTCCTTTGAGGATCTGTTATTCTGTTATTTATAATAAAATGTTTTAATTTTATTATGAAATTGAAGAAACTCATATACAGAGTGAAATGTTGCAGTTATGTGTAACCCAAGTAAATAATCTTTCTTTTGTGTTTGCAAGCTGAGCAAGACTTTTCTTAAAATAATACTATATTATTGCCATTCCTGACTAAACATAAATGGCGAGTATTCAAATGTAATTATCATAAATATAATTCCAAGAAAATATAGTGAAAATTATAAATACTAAAGAAGGTATGTCGAATTGCAGAATGTATTAGATGTTAGAAGTAACAGTTACTGTGATGTTAATAATATCCTCTGCTTGTTTTTATATGTATAGTGATAAAGAAGTGTCCATTTTCAGCTGTTTTCCTACTTACAGCTTTGCTATATGTATTTTGTAATCCTGCATGCAGCTTTGAAGTAACAAATAAGCAAAACTAAGGTTTGTGGCTAGTTTTCTGCTGTTCTATGATCCTGTTTCGCAACTGTAACGAACTGTTCAGATGGATAGATTGGATTAAATAGTTTATTACATACTCTTTTAAGTTTCAGTGATTCTGTAGGTTCAGAAAAGTATCTCTGTTTTGAAAATTTATGGGTTTGTTGCTAACAGCTACACGAGTATTAAGAATAAATTGTGTAAACTTAATGGATTTCTTAAGAGTGCTTGGATCACGTTTAGTAAAAAGGAACTTTATTATCTTACTGGATGCTAAATTTTTTGTTGTTTGTACTCTGAAAAACTTGGAAAGTTCCAGAAATTCTTTGATTGTATACCTGGATTTGATTAAAAATGGAGAGTATAAGTATATATTCTATCTGCCACAGTTCCTAAAGGAGTTGTCTCTAGGACTTGAAACGGTAGTGTGGCCTTTGCTAACAGCTGAATTTCCAACTGATAGTTATCTTTACTTCTAGGTTTGGATGCTTATTATTTTTTAAAAGCGCATCAAAGTCTTACCAAAGCCAGCTCATAAAATACAATTGATTAAGTAATTTTAAAAGCTCCTAAATGTTGCTTTACCTAGAATTTTTAGTGTACCTGCAGTTCCTGTACTCTTCCTGAGAAATAATTTCGTTATTTGTTTTGTTCTTCTCATATATTTACATTTCCCTTGGAGACCCTTATGATGAATCTAAATGCTGAGCTTTTCCTGCTCAGTCATTTTTTTTTTTTTTTTGTCGTCTTGTACATGCTGTTGAAATATCCATAGCTAGGATATGAATGAGGACCTCTGTGTAATTTCCTCCAGAAGTGTTGAGGCCATGTCTCTCAATGAAAGTATTTTCTGCTAGGTAATGGGATGACAGTACCCTTGTTATTTGACATACTGTGCAATGAGAAGCTGGTGAAAAGGTATTTACACTTGTGGCAGGTACCCCTGCCCTGGCAAAAGCTTCTGGCCATGGACCAAAGCCTGGGAGAGCTCCCACGTGGTGCACTCAGCAGGTGCAGAGGCAGTAAGTTGGGTCCTGAGCCAGTGGGAGGCTATATGACCATATTTGGTCACAGCTCAGGTTCAACCAGGGTATAAAAAGACCCCCTTGGGCAGGCATTTTGAGTTGCTGCTCCTCGGGGCAGCAGGTCTGCAGTCAGGGACTCTCCCTTGGGTTGGGGTGCCGTCTAAAGGAATTCCACAAGGTTGAGAGAACTCCCTTTTAGGTGAGTGATTCCGCACTTTGGATCATTTGCCATAAAGTTTAAGAATCAGCAGTGTACTGATGATTCCTGCAACATCCTGAATCTGTAGTTAGTGTTGGCAGAGCTTTAATTGAGTTTGAACAATAAATTTCATTTTTTTTCAATTTATTGGTACTGTGACAACACTGCCCAGCTGAGCGAAGTTAAGAGGCTAATTTACTTAGGCTCCAGGGGTAGTCAGTGGCTAGCAGTGAGTGCCTTCTATGTTCCTAAGTAGCTTCCTAATACAGCTGCATCCTTTAGAGGAACCTATCACTTGTGACAGTATGGGAGATGGAGAAATATAGTTATGTGCTTTGGGTAGACTTCCCACATTTTGTTTTCCTTTTTTGCTGTTTTCAATGACAACTGAACCTCATTCTGTGCCGGGACTGTGCTGCTTTGTGTCTGCAGCGATGCAGTGTGACAGAAAGTATATGCTGCTTCAGGTTATACAAAGAAAAATGGCAAATGCCAGGGAAATCCAAACTTGATCACTGCCCTGAATCTGGTGCCTATGTATAGCTACATAGAAATAATATTAGAACTGCTTTTGTTGGTTTTAGAAAATTGATTGCTGTAAAACCAGTTCTTAAGTTTGGAGAACCATGATTTTACTACCTATAAAAAACCCAAAACACAGTCTGCCAATTTTGTAGTTGATTGTTACAGTTTTGTTGTCTTTGGTTTTTGCCATGTTGCATTTTCTGTGATAAAAGATAGGGTATAAATTTGTGTTAGAAATGATCCTGTAGAGAATCTTTTATAAGTAAAGACACCACTATCTAATATACCCCCTAACCAAAGACTCTTTGAAATGCCACACACAGGTTGTCATGTTCCTACAAATCAACAGCAATAACTTGAGAGAATCTTCCTTGATGGCATGGGAGTACTGAGGCTGATTTTCTTCACGTCAGCTGCCAGCTAGGAGTTTGAGATTAGCTCAACTCATGAATTTCACTTATTAGTTAATCAGCAAGCTTCAGTGTGGTCCTGTCTGTTTGATATTGCTAGAAAGCCAATTTTCTCTGTTTAGTGCTTTTAATATTTGAAGGCTTTATGTCAGGACAGCCATCACTGTCACTGTTTTCCTGTTAACTTCATCAGTGTGTACAAAGAAAAGCTGTGGGCCAGAGCAGCATTTGAAGAGGTCCATCTCTCTCAGCATTCTGCAGCTTAAAATGAATTTTTTCGCTTCTTGGATGGTAACTCTTGACAGTTAACATGGGAAGATAATTCCAGAAACAGATATTACATGCAAAGTTACCAGTCCCTTCTGATAGAAAATTAAACTTAGTAAAATGAAGCACAGTTTTTGAAAAGAGATGACACTTATCTCATCAATACCATCTATTCTGTTTTGGATTTTGACAGCTAATTTTCAAAAATAT
Organism: Psittacula echo; assembly: GCF_963264785.1. NCBI lineage: Eukaryota > Metazoa > Chordata > Aves > Psittaciformes > Psittacidae > Psittacula > Psittacula echo. The sequence goes on along the minus strand of NC_137741.1, from coordinate 6,711,275 downwards.
CTAATTTAGATGGAGATTAAATGCTGAGGTCACTTTGAGGTACGACTTAAAATTCTCAGAGTTGCACTGAAAATCCAGGAATGTTACAGTCCTGTCTTGATTGATTCTTTTTTAGGTTGTGTATCAGTGTGTGTAAAATCGTCCAAATCACTTGTGAGTAAGTATTAGTCTGCCCGTCTTATTTTCAGTTTGTCCTGTCTTAATGAATAAAGTATGTCTAAACAACTAAAGTAGGTACATAGCTTTGTTTGTGATAGTCTTTATGTTACTCTTGTTGAGTCTGTGGTCAGCCAGGCTGCAGTAATGCAAACATTGAGAGTGTGGGAATCTTACTGGGATGCTAATTTCAATGCTCTTGTGAATTTTTTGCAGGCAGAGACAAGTAGAACAAATCAAGGAAGCCCTGCCAGTGTTTGAAATATAATTGAGTTTGATGTACTATGTAGTCAGTTTTCTTTGCCACTGACCCTGGAAAATTTGTTAAAATGAAGGCATTTGACTGTGTGATAAATTTGGAAAATGGTCACATTTGAGCTTAATCCACTTAATATTTCATGAAGGTATTGTAATTTTTTAGGTGATGCTTAAGAAGATGATTTAAGGTTTCTTCCACTGACTTCTCAAGAAAATTCAGTAAGTCATATTATTAGGACAGGGAACTGGGTGAGTAGGGGGAGAGGTGAGAAGGAAGTGAAGACATTTTAATTGACCCCTAAGCTAAATCAGTTCTGTTCCCAGTTTCTCTGCAGATAGTAGTATGGTGATACACATATTGTTTCATTGAGGCAGAAAGAACAAAGTATTTACATAAGGGATAGGGAAGTGACAAAATTGTTGATGCCCTTTAGATTTCGTGGTGATTATGTCATGTACAATACATTTCCCTTGTAAATAAGATGAGTTGTAAGTAAGATGCACAAGGCTTCATTTGTACAGCTTAACAAAAGTGGAGGTTTATTACAGTGAGAATACAATGCTGATCAGCCTAATGCCCATATGCGAATGACTGTACTGTGTGAAATTAATTTAAACTGTAATTTTTGGTCACAGTGGTGGATCTGCCACTAAATGTCATACATAATGCTAGCTAATCTGGAATCCTTGTTAAGCAAGCATGTTTAACATTGCCATGTGGATCACTTTTTCTGGATTTTTGCTTCCTCCATCTGTGTCAATGCAGATATATCTTGTATAATGTAGCTTTTATTTGCCCATCAATGATGCAGTAAAGAACTGCAGTTTCTGCAGGTCTGTGTTTCTTCTGATGTAGAACAATTTTTAGAATAAAATGTTTGAATATAGAGGTAACATAAAAATGCTCTTAAGACTACAAGATATTTTCCCCTCTTAATCTTGACACAAAGTGCCCATTATGCTTAATAGGGTCCTGCCCTTAGACTCAGATTGGACTCCTTGGACCTAATTTTTCACTGGCGAGGGGGTTTCTGTAGAGTAAGTGACTGAATGGCCAGTTACAGCATTAACCTGAGTGGCTGCAAGTATGCTAGGATGTCAGAAACAACTTGGGAGACTGTTGGTGTGCAGATAGCAGTGCAAACCTGGGAAAATTTAATGAAGGGCTAAGCAGTCTTGGCGTTTGCATCTATATTTGAGTTGGTTTATACTATTTTTTTTTTTTTTTTCTTTTTTGTTTGCCCCAGCAGTGCACTTGAGATCCTTCTCATTCAGACTTTGGGAAGTATAAAGTAACGGACCTTATAGAAGATTAAATACTAGAAGGCAGACCACAAGATCTAGCAAATGAGTCTGTGTGAGGTGAGGTCTCATGGAGATTGGTGTTTTATTCTTGCCTTATTTACAGAATCAAGATGGGAAAAGTTTGAATTTGATGATCCAGCTTGGCTTCATAAGCAGTGTTGTACAAGATGGATTTCTGAATGTAGTGTTTCAGAGTTTGTGTATTTTGATCTTGTTTATCATAAATTACAGCTTGCTGTTGAAATGTGTTTAGTGTTATGCATCAGTAATCCTTTGGAATCTCTTATGGGGTGAAAATAGACATTAGAGTTTCTCTCTTATGTTTATAGGATTCCCTCTTTCCTCAGTCTCTTTGCACCTAAAATGGCTCTGGGTTTTGATTTTGGAAGTGAGGTTATACTTTTTTCAGTGTTTGAACTAGTATTGCCCTAATAATCCATTGCATTAAAATCACTGAAATAGTGTGTCACATGCTCCCCAAATCTGTTGCCTGCTGACAGCTTAAGGAAGCTGTGTATTGGAATTAGTCTCCAATTAGTGGGTTTTTGGTCTTGTTGATTTTTAGTTCTTGCTTAATGTTTGGCTTGAATCTTGGGGGCATGTCATATGTCAGATATTGGTGGAAAACAGCTATTATGTTTTAAACTGTAAATCCATGTCAGGATGCTACCAAAGAGCTTGGTGCAAGAGCAACTCCTCTGTTAGATATGTGAAATACAAACTCACTCCTCTAAACGAGATAACAAGGTTTTATTGAGGGACGAAGTCAATAAAGCAAAAGCAACAGCGCTGGGCGCATGACAGTAGCCAGAGGTGCAAGTGATTAGTATTTGTTACAGGTTTATATACTTTCACTATTGCATTAGTCACATACATATTCATAATTCCCACATATAGGTGGGGAATATTATAACTAGCTCCAGGAACTTATTATCATAAGTCTCCTCCTCTTGATGTCTGCGCACTGCTCTCCGGTGATTGTGGGCAGGGGTCTTGAGGATGAAGTAAGCAGTCTTCCTCACAGTGTACTTTTCACCTTTGGCACAGTTGGATGCCCTAGTGGTTATACAACTAGCTGAAACCAGCCATATCTGTAATTCTTCTGATAACTAGCAAAGATTTAAAACAGTGTGACCTTCCTGCAAAATTTATTGCAGGTTGGGCAGACAAGGAGTATCCCAAGCTAGCAGATGTTTGGGAGGCTCTGTCTCTAAACTAACTGATAAGTAGAAGGATGGTGTGAAATAACTCATTCATGTTTAGTGGGGCCACTAAATCCTGTTATCTCACCACAGACTTACAACACAAACATTGTTCTTTAAAGCTAAAGATACTTTAGAAGACTAGTGTGAAACAATTAACTCATGTTTAGTGGGGCCACTAAATTCCACAGACTTACAACACAAACATTGTTCTCTTTCTACAACCTAAGTTAAGCTAAAAAAGTACTTTAACTCTGTGTTTTCCAGGGACTAGCTTTTCTTATTTCAAGTCGTCCCATCCCCCCGCCCCTCTTTCTTTTACCTTTACAAATCCTTTTGCTATGTGGCTCTGTTTTGCTCTAGAGTTCTGGTCCTTTCTAACTTGTTATCTAATCTTGTGTCTTTAGTGAGCTTTGTTTCTGATATTGTAAACTCATACAGTTATATCCACATAGCCACACCTATGATTTGCAGAAGAAAATACATTTATGTGTTTATCACAGCTAGATAATTCCAATAAGGTGCATTCTCTTTTGTGATCTTGACGGCTTTCATTAAACAGTGGGATGTCATTAAAATCTCATTTTCTTGTGGCTGCATTGTAGAACTGGATGGATGGTTTGTGTTGTTGGACTGATAACACTGTTTTCTACTTATCCAAGTCCTTTGCTGTTCCTATCCAAACCAATTGGAAATAGACTTTTTTAAGTGTCAAGCGCAAGGGTTGTCACACAGCAGACATCTTATGCCTTGTATGCAGCATGTCTAAAATGCATTTTAAATCTTCAGTAATCATTAATGAGAATGATTATAATTAAGGCTACAGCTAATGCTCTAAATTATTCTAAACGCGTTACATTCTTTATTCGGTCTATTTTGGCTGTGTATTAGCATTATTTTATTCATACAATTTGATGCTGACAGGCTTTGTGTCAGGAGTTCCAGTATCTGACTGTTATGAGCAGGAACCTGGCTGAAATTTAATACAGTTGTTACTGGCTGCTGATGGCACCTGGATTTCCATTCTGTGGCATCCAGACTGGAGAGGACTGGGTGCAGGTCTTTCCTGATCTTGTCTCAGCAAAAAAACGGTTGAAATATGATTTGTTTTTTCAGGTAAGTGTTGAGAAACATTTTCTAGTCATAGTATAGACATACCAAATCAAACCCAGTCCATGATCATTTAGGATTATAGAATAGTTTGGATTGGAAAGGACCTTAAAAGGTCATCTAGTCCAACACGCGCCCCGCACCCCCGCCCCCACAGTGAGCAGGGACATCTTGAACTAGATCAGATTGCCCAGAACCTGGAGCTTGCTGTGTGCTGGTGATATGCAGAAGCACTGCATTTTATCTGCATCTGGAATCTCTTCTGAGTTTGAGGCAAATACTGTTATTCTTAATGTTTAGATCACTTTACAATGCACCTCAGCTTTCATCTGTTGAGAAATTGTGTCAGTAATTGAAAGAGCCATCCTCTCATTTCACTTATCAAAAGCAATCTCACTCTTCATTCTTATAATTGTTGGAAGAGCCCAGCAGCAAAAATCTGATTAGTGATTTCCTAATGCTACTGGAAAACAACATTTCTAGAATAATATTCTGTCCTGAGTCAATGATACAGATCAAGATTGCTGTGAAAACTGATCAGGAAATGTCTAAAAACGTTACCACAATGTTTTTCTTTGTCACAGCAACATGATGGATATCTTTTTTTCTTTTTTTCTTTTTTTTTTTTTAACAACTGAAACGTAAGATGAAAATTCTGGAAGTGAAGTCGTCAAAGCTGACTAGTATCTCTGCCTTTGTAGTGGAAAAAACGTGGTGTCTTTTGTTACTGGAGTTAAGATAATGTGAAGTTTTAACTATAATGAAATCACAAAGAATTTTAAATGTACCAGTATTTTTGGAAGGAAATTCAGTTCTTGGAGTTTCTTTCCCCTCACAGAAATCACTGTTGTAACCTGTTGTATGAACTGCAAATAAAGGCAAAGAAAATAAATACTCAGATGAGAAAACATAAACACTGAAATGTATATACTACTGTATATAGTTCTGCCATATTGGCCGAACTGCTTCTACTGTAACTGACTTCTTTGGTTCACCACTGCTTCAGTAAAACCTTCCTGCTCCAAAGATTGATAAACTATCCAGAGTTGATCTGAGCTATTGTAGGGATGTTGAATAGCATGTAAAATTGGAAAATTTCTTCAGTCAATTATTTTTAAAGAATTACTTTTTTAGCTTTCAGTTTGCACATTAGGAAACATTTAGCAACTGGGTATGCAATAGTGTTGCTGGTGGAGTTACTTAAAACTAATAGTGGTCTTTCGGTTCATTCGTAGGTCATTATACAGGAAGGAATTTGCTCAAATTCTGTGGGGAGCATCGTTTTAATTTTAGAGAATTGCCCCCGAAGCTTTTTATGTGATCTCTTGCAGTATCTCGATAGATCTTGTATTTAGTTACAGCTCTTCCCCTGTGAAACAGCATGTATTAAGCTGTCTTAAGTAATTTGTTTATTTCAAGTTTATTCATAAAATGATCTAATGAATTTGTAAGCATGGAGGATTGGTTGGCAACTGCTTGGTTTCCTTTCTGTTATTATTAGCCTTATGCTAATGGCTTGGTACCTTATTAGTGCTTATGGATTACATTATGGGACTTATAAAATAATGTAATAGTGTGTTCTGTGAACATGTTTAATAAAAAACAGATTAGAATTAAGACTGTTTTGGGAGTCACGTATCAGCTCTGTACCTAATATCTTACCTGAATCCCTATCCATTGCTTTTAATACAATTTGCCTATTTTAGTGAAGTTGAGCATAACAGACCTGAACCACTTGGAAGAGTAACAAATACAGAACATAATGGTTTCTGTTCATAATTTGAAAGTATATTGTTCTGATGTATGTGTGCTCCATGTGCTTGTTTTTCTCTGTATGCCAAAGGAAAAAGTAACTTTTTTGATTAATACTTTTTCTACCAAATTTTTTTGAGCGTGTACTGTGATTTTTACCATTATGGTTTGTTACTTCCAGAAAAAACTGCAAATGTGAAACAAGGAGATTTCTGATGGGCATGGAGCAGATTTCATAGGAAAACAATAAAAGCTCATCCTAAAGCTTAAAATGAGATCAAAATTGCATACTGGTGGTACATTCTGGTAGCTGTGTCAATGTATTAGGTAATTTTACTGTCCTCATCGTATGGAGCACCAAGGGATTTTGTTTCTCAGCTCCTGTTTCCATGGCAATTAGAATTAAGATTAGGTTTAGGTTCACAATGGTTAATGGGAGAGACTAAGTGATGATGCAGTGTTTCTGTGTCTGGAATATACTGAGTCTTTTTAGAAAATATCTCAAAATTATGCTTAATTTGTTGCTTTTTTGATTGCCCTTGGGTTGGTTATATTTATCTTGTGGTGTACAGATCTTTGCTTGCAGTTAGCCAGTCTGTTGGTACTTGTGCTCTTTGTGTTCATAGTGATGTACTCTTTAAATAAGAGAACAGTCACTGGATTCTAGTAATAGCTGCACATTGAAGAGTCAGTTTGCCTATCGGGCAAATAAATAGCTATATTAACTGTTTTAAAAGTTCATTAGCCTATGACTGATCTTTGCAGGATTTTGAATGTGATGAAATGGTATGATTTCTATTAGCATCCAACTATTTAGGGTGACTTTCTTGAAAGACCATGCCAAAACCATGCTGCTGTTACATATTTGTCTATGCAGTTTTCATGCATGTGTGTATGTATATAGAAATATATATAAACCCCCTCTTTTTTTTCTTCTGATACTTGTTAATATATTCCCACTGCCCTCAACCCAAAAGATTTTCATCCTCACTATTTTTCCAGGAATTGGTATTGAGACTAATATTACTGTTAGATTTATTCTAGTCCACTTTTGGCTAATCCTCATGTATCATAGTTCTTTTTCCTGTAGCTTGTATTTCCCTTACCATCATTTTGCACTAATGGATTGCAGATGCTGCAGGGAGTATCATTATAAGAAGATTATGAGCTCTAGTACTAATAGGTCACACTTTTGTAGTCTCTGAGTATGTGATATTTGTGACATTACTCCCACAATATTTGATACATGAATTTTGTTAAATAATTACCTGTTAAAAGGGCTACTGTAGATTTCACAGAAACATCATCCTTGAAGATATTTTGGCTGCTGATTTAGTCTCTCTGAATGAGGTACACCTAGATCCAAAGATAGTTGGGGATAGAAGTACTTTTTAGTTGTTCAGATACAGTTGAACTTCACCCATCCAGGAACATTTGAATTGGCACAATTAAACCTTGCAGCAGTCTGTACTCCTGTGGAGGGGAGAGGGCAACCTTGAGAGGAGTCAGTGGTTTCAGGCACTTCTGAAGAGAAACAGTTGCTGTAGCACTTTGCTGACAGAAAGCACTAGACGGTACTGGTATTTAGATCCATAGCCATAGTAAATAAGGCAGCCTGCTTACTGTTCTGCCTTCTCCATTCAGTTGCCTTGCAAATCTTCCTTTTTGTGCTGTACCTGGTTCTTCCTGGTCCACCCCAACAGATGTTTTTCCAGTGTGATGTTAACAAATTCTGGCAATGGGAATTCCATAACGTACCCATTCCACATGCATGAACGCCTTGAGTGTTAGAAAGTTTTTCTTGGTGTCCAACCCAAATCTCCATTAGTGCATATGTAAATCAGTTGTTTCTTGTTCAGCCCTTAGTGTACTTCAAAACACAATTGATCAACCTTTTCTGTGTAACATTCTTGGGGTTTTTTTGAACCTACTGTTTATTTATTCTTGTTTATTTTTGAAACTGCAGTCTTCCCTCCTATAAAATCAGATTGCTTCAACCTCTCCTCATAGGCAGATTCTTTAAGAAGACACATTCAAATAGAAAGTGTCTGGAGAATGACAACAAAATAAGTATTTGAAGTGGAGAGCTTTCTTTTGCATGAGACATCCCTGTCAAAACTTTATTTTAACCTTAAGAGCTCCTAAGCAAGGCTTCTCATTTTCCAGAGCAAATAAACAGAAAATAGAAAAATTCTAGCATGCATTAGGAAAATGTTATAAAATGATACAGAAACACCAACATACAAGGTTTTTGTGTATTCCACTTCGAGTACAGCAGATCAAATACAACATCAAAATGTAAACATGCCCTTGGACTTGCTGAAGAATTATGGTACTGGCAGTTGAGCTCCTTAATGTCTTAGGAGAAAAGGAGAAAATGAAATCTGAGTTCCAGGAAGCTGCAAGTCCTGAAATTGTGAAGAGGAGTGATTTATGATTTCTTAACTGCATCTCAGCTCCTGTTATCGAGAATAATTAAAGGTGACTGACAGCTCTATACATTTTTTCGAGTTTGTGAAAGTATTCCTTTCTCTGACACTAGTTTTGTTACGGTCTTACTGTTCTGCATGCCAGTGTGACAAATCTGCTGTTACAAAATAGCAAGGTCTTTCTTAAGAAAGCATGACAAGTAATATTTTTGCAGCCTACTTTTAAAATCTAGATAAAGATGAAAATTGAAGGTGGTTTTTTTTTTTTTTTTGTAATTGTGCCAATATAATTTTCTTAATGCCAAGCTCTTTACAGCAGCACATTGAGAGGCAGGAGGCAATGGGTGTAAATTGAAACCTAGTTTCAGACTAAGTCTAACAGGGGAAAAACACATTCCCCATGGGGACAGTGACGGTGTCGGTAGGTCCTGGAATACATGTGCTGATAGGCTGTTTGATTTCTAGGTTATCTAGATACATTAACAATGTACATGTTTGAAAGCATATACATACACAGCTGTAAATGCCTACATTTCACTCTTATGGCCGTGCAAATTTTGCTGATACTTCTGTGATCATATGTCTATTAGTAATTGTAGTCATACAGTGTGTCACCAAAGTTCTTGTATATAATCATGGTAAATATTCATATCACGTTTCTTAAAATAGTTTTTTTCCCTTTCATTTTGAGATTCACTAAATCTGCTTACAAAACTATGTATGATTATTTATACTGTTAGAAACATAATTAGAGTGTGCCAAACTGTGTTAATTCCCCATACAATACCACACACAATTTTGGCTTAATGTTAAAAAAAAAAAAAAAAAATTAAAAAAATTCTGATTGAGTAAAGGGGTTTGGGGTTTCTTTGGTTTGTTTGTGGGTTGGTTTTGGGGTGGGTTTTTTTGATGTGTTTTTCGGTTGGGTTTTTGTTTGTTTGTTTGTTTGTTTGTTGTGTTTTTTTTAGTGAGCACTTTGAACTGAAATCACACCAAAAATACAGTGTTGCTGGATAGTGTGGGAAATACGGAGTCCAGGGGAAACTTTTATTCTGTAACTCTGGAAGATTTAATCAAAGTGCTCATGTCTATTAGATTTAGTTGGGATGCAGTCAAATAGAGAGTTGTAATACTTCTCTTGGATGCACTTTACTGTTATAAATTGATTTGTTATGACTGTGTGCCATCCTTCTCTTTTCAGAGAAGAGGTGTCCAAAGCAAGGCACTAACTTTCACTTATGTGGGGTATAGATAGTTTGAAATACCACCAAGTGGTATATAATACATAGATACAAAAATAGTGAAGTAATTCTAAAATAACGTATTGGAAGTCTTCAGAAATCGTAATTCAAGGGCATAAAAAGAAACAAACAAATGAAACCCCAACAAAACAAACCAGAACCCCAACCCCACCCACCCAGGAAAACAAACAAAAAAAAAAAAAGGCAAAAACAAGCAATGGTCTGCACTCTAATTTAAAATAACATTGGGTGTCAGAATCATAATGCTTTCCAAAAGCTGGAATTTCAACAGAAAGGTCTTATATCTTTTAGCTGAGCCACACAGGTGGCATCTAGAACCCTTGCACATCTTTGATTGTCCTTACACCTTCTGTTATAGGTCTGTTTGATTAACAATTAAATGAAACTGGTAAGAAAGACCCGAGTAATGAGAAGTATGCATCTTCTCTGGCTTTTTTTTGATTTTGTACACAGCAAGCGGTGCCATGTAACTTATCTACAGGTAGAGGTAAATCATTTGAAATTGACTTTTACTGAAACCAGTCACACTCCATAAAGCTCTTATAACTCATTTAAGCCCTGCTTATGTAGTTGTGCCTTTTTTTACTTTAGTATATTTCTATCTTGTCTTTTCTAAGGTACTTAGAATAACTTGCATTTGCTAGTGGTACAAGGTAAACTATTACACTGCAAGATAAAAGGGTTGATGTGGCTTTGTCAGTTTATACCTGACCTGCTAACATATTACAGGTGATTTAAAGAGACAAGAGTCCATTTTGTTTTTAATTTCAGTTATTACTAGAGCTCATTTATACACCACCACCTACCCAGAATACTCTGTTCCTTTAGTAGGACAATTAAAGTCTCTAAATTATATGTTGTAGTATTTCTCCTTTTTTCTGAAGTTAATTTGAGTGTGTTTGAATTGGCGTGTCATATGCATATCGCCATATGTTTTGATTGGAAGGAAATGCGGATAGATTGGATGTGCTATGCTATGGATTCTGTTTATTCAGATAACACAGGAACTAAGGATAGCCAGTATTTGCATTATTTGCTACCTTAGAAGAAGGCTAAGATGGGATTTCAGCAATTAATGTGAAAAACTTGTATGCTTAATTTAATATTAACTGAATCCATTGACTAAAGATGTGTCTCGCGTTTACAAGCTGAAAAAGAGAGGAACCCAAAAATTTGTAGAAAAGTAGCAGATGGCTTGATACACGGTGAATCAGCCTGAACAAGAAAGCTGGAATAAGAATAGACAATAAAACCTGGAGTTTCGTGTAACTCATATGCTCTATATTAGATAGAAAAGCATTGCAAGATTCCAAGTTGTACTGAGAAAAAAAGATAACTTGTTATATTAAATTAATACTTAAAACATCAATGATTTTGTGTTTCTGTAGATGTCTTTTCCTACTGTTTCACTATGTTCAATGTGGTTTTGGTTAAATGAATATATAAATGTTTTGTGTAGTTCAGAAAAGAAGTTGAAAGTATACTAGAGAGTGTATTATGTACAACAACCATTTTGAAGACTTGGAAAGGTTAAGATATATCGAGAGACTGCATCATCTGATCTGTCCCCAGAATCTGAGCCCTCTAAATTTGTAGAAAGTTACCTGAGTGTGAAGGGTTTAAAATGCTGGAAAAGACACCATCAAGGGCTTTTTTAAAAAAATACTTTGTTTGCAGTCCGTGTACTGGAAACTAATTTTTACCTTCTGTTTTTGTCCTGCCTCAGTATGTGTGTATTAAAGTAAATGCCTCTTCTTCATGCATGAGCACAACTTGCATTAATGATAATGGAGTTTTCATATGCATGTTGAAAGGTGTTCATAACTAATGTTCCTGCATTTCTAATGCTGCAGAAGTCAACACTAATGTATTCTATTTATTCTTTTCTCTGTGGATCAGCGCTGTTATAGTCAGCAAGTACATGTATCTGTAGCAATTCTGCCTAAGGAAGCTGGAAAATTTAAATATTTTGAACATATTTTTAGTAGCTTCGGTTTGTTTTGATTATTATATCAGGCCGGGTGTCACTGCAATTCATCAATAGAAGTTAGGTCCAATATATTAGATAAATGTGTTATGTAGGGTCTGAAATCAAACTATGCTGCCAACAAAAAATGCATGTGTTCTGGGTTCAGCAGTAGCAGTCAGTTTTTCTCCTTCTTAGTAGCTGTTGCAGCACTGTGTTTTTGACTTTTGGCCTGGGAACAAAGCTGATAACACTGATGTTTAGACTGACCAAGGACTTTGTGAGTCTCATGCTCTGCCAGGGAGGAGGAGGGGCCGGGAGGAAGCAGGGACAGGACACCTGACCCAAACTAGCCAAAGAGGTATTCCATACCACAGCACGTCATGCCCAGGATGTAGAACTGAGAGTGGCCCGGAAGGGCTGGATCACTGCGGGGTGGGGGCGAGGTACCAGTTGGTGAGCGGTTGTATTCTCTTCCTTGTTATTTCCTTTATCATTATTACTATTAGTGGCAGCAGTAGTGGTTTGTGTTATACCTTAGTTATTAAACTGTTCTTATCTCAACCCGTGGGAGTTGCATTCTTTTGATTCTCCTCTCCGTCCCTCCAGAAGCGGAGGGAAGAAAGGTGTGTGGGGTGAAGTAGACTGCGTGGTTCTGATTTACGGCCTGGGCTTAAACCACGACAGCATGTAACTCTTTGATCTTGCAAGGCCTCTGTAAATGTCAAACACTGTTGTACATCAGCTGAACAAAAAGGATCAGCTCTCTCCTTGCTTCTTCAGGGATGCACAATGCTGTGGATATATCGGGCAGGAGGAGAAGGAGGGGTTTAACTCATGGAAATAGCCACAGTAAATGAAAGCAAGGATTTGCTACTCTTGGGTAGCACATTAGAGTAGCTTTCCTCTGCACATATGACTTGGTGACTGAGTAGTACTGGCTTATGTATGAGTATTTTATGTATCAATACAGGCTCTGTTTTGGGAGGCAATTGCTTATTTTTCCTAAAGGGTTTTCTTTAATAACCTCACAATTTCAGCCATCCTATTTATTTAATTGAGAAGATGTTCCTATATAGCCTGCAGATAAACTAGCTAACCCTGTCATTTTTATCTTTTTGAGTGCAGTTTTCACATTACAGGGTTATCAGCCCAGACACAAGTTCTCATACAGCAATAATAAGCTAACAGAGCCATGTGAGCAAATTTAATTAACTGCAAAAATGGATTTCTCAGCTTTTCCCTGGCTTGGCCAACATGCAGAAGTATGTACCTTTTCTGCTGTAGGAAATGCTGTAGAATACAAACTATGCACATTTGTATGTAGAGATTATCTGTATAGTCTTTGGTATCCATATCCTGATTTTGATTCACTTTTTACTGTGTGTTTATGCCTTCTCATCTGTTGCACTTATACTTGGCTTAAAAATTAAGATTTTACTATGAAAAATCTGCTGAGTTTTGGTTGGGTGGGTTTTTTTGTTTGTTTTTTTGTTTGGTTTTTTTTTGTTTGTTTGGTTTTTTTTGTTTTTTTGAATGGTATAGCTGGTAATGAAAATATAAAAATGTGCATTTTCTGGCATGCTGTCTTCCTGAATAATGTTTTCAACAGCTGCAGCAGCTATGGATATTACAAAGTTGAAACATGCTCATAGTATGAATGTCCACAGACTAGACATAGTGAAAACTTAAACTGAATACTCCACAATCCAACTTCTCCATATAACCAACAGTTCTTTCTCCCCAGTTCACACCAGGCATTAGCAGACACACTGTTTCCATCCTGATTCCCAGTCCAGTCTATGCTGCATCTGTAGTGGCTCCATATAGATATGGTTTTAATTATTATGCTTTATTATACCTGAAAGATGGTTAGTAAAGCATGACATGGTGCGAATGGTGACTATCAAAGTACACGAGTTAGACAAATTCTTTTACATGTTTGAGGTGAAAAAAAAGACACTCAGACCCATGAAATATATACATCATGCATTCTTTTATCTGCTTTTTATTTCTATTCTAGTTTCATAGAATCATAGAATGGTTAGGGTTGGAAAGGACCATCTAGTTCCAACCCTCCTGCCGTGGGTGGGGACACCTCGCACTGGACTGTGTTGCCCAAGGCCTTGTCCAACCTGGCCTTGAACACTGCCAGGGATGGAGCATTTACCACTTCTTTGGGCAACCTGTTCCAGTGCCTCACCACGCTCACAATGAAGAACTTCTTCCTTATATCTAACCTGAACTTACTTCTGTTTAAACCCTTTACCCCTTGTCCTGTCGCTACTGTTCCTGAGGAAGAGGCCCTCTGGCATCCTTGAAGGCCCCTTTTATATATTGGAAGACGGCTTTGAGGTTTAGAACATTTAATTAAAAATAATCAGTAATGAAAAGTTTCCACCTTTCTTGTCCACCCCAGGGTCAATATCCTTCAGTCCATTGCTCCAGTTTCTCTATTTACCCGTCTCTTTAACAGTTTGTGATGCTTATGGTGCCTCAACTGTAACTTGCATGTTATTTTCAAAATACCTAAGGTCAGCTTTAGGTATATCAGTGTCTGAATCCTGCTTGCTTTTGGCTTGAAGTGGAGGGGGTAATGTATCTGTATGTTAAATACAAGTTTTAAATGTTTGTATGTGTGCTTTTTCAAACGTAAGATCAAGTAGTATGGTTGGGTGGGTGGAAAAAAATCAAGAAGCCCTTCTGCTCATTTAGCTGGATACCCTGGCTGATTCTGTGATTGTCCTATTTTTACTCCCCTTTTTGTGAGCTAATTTTTGGTGATGCTAAGAGACCACAAGATTTACCCTAAGCATTTATTCTTCTTTAGTGTTGGTAATATTTGGGACTGGGAGAGAAGATATTTAAAGACTTATTGTGATCTGATCATAACTAATGGGATCTGGCAGGTGGTTTGAGATTTGTTTTAAAAACAGCATAAGTAGTACTTGTGCTTATTTCTTATTGAGAATAAAATTAAAACAGTGTCCTTTTAGCAGTTGGTTTCCAGCACTCTGGAGATAGGCATCAGGGCTGTGTATTCATTCAGCTTCATTTTAGTACTTTTTTTTTTTTTTTTTTTTTTTTTTTTTTTAGTGACTCTGGTGTAAACCTCGTGTCTTTGGTGACTCTGCTCTCCTTATTGCAGGTGCTGTTGTCAGGATTGATCGGTGTTGTTTCATGGAAGAGGCCCCTTTCACTTGTGGTGAGTGGCAATGTGGCTTTAATAGTGTTATGCAGACTCTAGGTAAGTTATCTCCCAGTGGTTTTGTGTTTGTGTACAAGCCTAATAGTTCTGGGGATATTTTCTAGTGCTGTTATGTATCCTAATATTTATAACCACTTAGGACAAAAATTTTGGAACTTTGAGGTTGTATTACATAAGCTATATATTACATAAACTCTTTATGTAATAAACTAGATTATATATCATATATCATAAATATTATGATAATATTTTTCTTCTATCTGTACTTGTCTTTGGAGAGCTGTAATATTCATTATGTGTTAAAGAGTGCAGACATCTACTGCCACTTCCTTGGTATTGTTACAGTTCCAGCTCTCTTTTAAAAAGTAATAACATATGGTTTGCTAATTCAGATGTAAGAACTGATATTATAAACATTTTGATAAATGTATATGTTTAAAGAAAGGCAACAGTCATATTGTAATTGATGGCCTGGAATTAAAATGACTGAAAATAATGAGAATTGTTGCTTTGTAGATATGCAGTGTGGCTTGTATTAACAGTCATGAAATGTTATAAATTTCAATAATCTGTTTGTTAATGTATTTTTTAAATTAATACTGAACTTAGAAAAGTGCTTAGTCTGTCACTGTTGTTCTAGGCAAACAGACTGTTTGTCTGCATTTATCTTTGCGTTTAATTTAACTTGCCCAAGATTGCACCTCAAAGAAATGTTTTTCAACAAAATATCTGGATGGCAAGAAAGATATTCCAAGTGAGTAGCTGTTTGTTGTCTGCAGAACATTTTTTAGCTATATTATGTATGTTCTGTTGTGAGATTAGTGTAGTAACATAGTAATGAAAAGTAATTTATGCTTTGTATATGCATATGTATATGCAGTTTCAATTAACCTATTAGATTCAAATCAGTCTCATTAAAGAGGTGAGATGACTGTGTCAGTAAGGATGTATTAGCAGGTAAATACTCTGTGTGAAAAAGCGTGCATGTGGTAATATAGTAACATCTATAACATTTGTACCATAGTTAATACTAAAGATGGTCCCAAGAAAAAAGAATGTAGCAGAAAGTATTAAATGGAAAGACTGATATTGGTAAGAATAAGCCTAACTAGAACTTCAGGTATATCTTGTAATATTATTAACTAAAGCAGTACTGTTAAAGCTTCTGATGTATATTTTTCTTCTTTTCCTTTCCATAATTCACTTTTCATAAAGGAAGGACAGAGATGGAGTTTGTGTTGATTTACTGGTTAATGTGTTTACCAACAGATGAACTCTGTATAAAAATTAAAATAATTCCTCTGAATTGAGTCCTTGTACAACTGTAAAATCTAGCTAAGACTAATACTTTTCAGAATAGTTGCTTGTAAGCAACTCTAATTGATGCTTACATCATTGGAATAAACAGTATTCATGCTTCAGAAATATTATTCAGGTCTATTAAGACTTGGCTTTGATTCCTGAACACTCACATATTGTAGCTTCAGTGAGTCTTTCAGATATCAATTAATTCAGTGAAATGTAAATAGGCAATTGTGGTCAGTATCAGTCAAGGAAATGTGCTAATGAATCATATTTCTTGTGATCTGCTTATACAATATATATGCGAAACACATGGTCAAGAACTAACTTTTAACCAAGTTTATAGTATTATAAACAACTATATAATCAATTACAATATATGTCTTTTTGTTGCAGTGTTACAAAACCTGGCATTGCAGGCAATGATAACAAAAAGAAAAATATCTTTAAAATTTGAAGCCATGAATAATGCTTTCAAAAATTCAACCATACACCATCTGAGACATTCTGAAAACTGGTAAAACTCTAATAATATTCATCAGGTGCTAGCTTCCTGCATATTTTGGATTTGTGACTAAAACAGGGTTGATAACACCAGTCTTTTCGCTATTGCTGAGCAGTACGTACACAGTGTCAGTGCTTTCTCTTTTTCCCACTATGCATCACTTGCTTTGTTCTTTGGGATTTTTCCTTCCTCTTTGCTTGTTATAAACTATCTTCATCCCACAAGCTATTTCACTTTTGCTCTTCTAATTCCCTTCCTGTCCTGCTGGAAGGGGGAGTGAGCAAGCGGCTGTGTGGTGCTTAGCTGGGGCCAGGATCAGACCCCTCATACTGCTGATTCTGGTTTGCTCAACGCTGTATTCATGCAGCTTTTTTTCACAGGTGCAGTGTCTTTCCTTTGTGAATGTATTATTTTCTGCAGGCATAAAGAGGAAGTTGAAGCAATAAACACAAATAATAGTTAATCAGCTATTAACTTCTGTCTGTATCTTATCTGAAATGTATTATGTAGTATTGCTATAGCAATGACTAGGTGGTTGCATGCATCTTGGGACCAAAGTCAAAATAGAATAGTCATGTATTTAAAAGACAATAACATGAGTGGTGTTTCGTAATACACATTCAATAAAAGATTTACGAATGTGTATGTACTAAGAAAATTTTACTGTGATATTAATATGCAGAAATTTAATTACACGTAGAAGCCCCCATGCTAAAGTGTCTTTGCATAACTTAATTATCTGAAGGCTTCACCAGATTTTGTTAATTTATCTGAATTTTATTGGTCACCACTTAGTCATCGGTTGCTTATGTTGCCAAATTTCTTTATATATACAAGGAATTCAGTGTCATCAAACCTGTTTTTAAATTTGTCAGAGGAGATGCAGTTGGGCAAAGGAGATCTTTAAATTGCTTATGCATTAATTTTGAACAGTATTTTCCTTATATTTGGGATATTTCCTCATTAAGCTTTCTCTATTTTTAATTACAAGCTCTCAGAGAATTTGTAGTGCTTTGGGGAAATCTTTCAAGAGTCGCTTGTTGGAAACTGGCTGTGTCAGTACCACTGCTTAAAGTTAAAACAGGAATTTCTTCCTTGTAGTTTGTGGAAGTGGCTGAAAACTGAGGTTGAACTACCTTGTGCAAAACTTTAAACTGCAGTGAGATTATTTTTGTATTATAGTCTATAGGAATTGCTAATCTGTTTGTGCTAAGGAGATTAATTCAGCCTCTGAACTCAGTAGAAAGCCTCTCTGTTGCCATCTGGCATTTGGGTGAAAAATAGTTTAACATTTCTAACTGAAACTTTTACAAAAACCTGATAGATTTAATTATTTGTTTTCAAGGATCAGAAGTCTGTGAATACTGATGAACACAACACAATTTTTCTTATAAATATGTGATCTTGATTAGTCAGCTACTTAAAAGCTCTTCGTATGTAAATCTGCATTCCAGGTACAGTTCCATGCATCAGTGAGCATGCAAACCTGTGCATACACCTTTAGTTACTAACCTGGTATAAAGGCTCAAAAATCTGTTCTGTACATTTGGCTTTCAGGATGCTTTCTGTTTTCTTTCTTTTGGCTTAAATGGAAGGGGACACTGTTTCAATCCTTTATCCCTTCAATGAACCATTTCTTCATTACTTCATGCCTTTAGTTTTTGGTGGTGGTGTTTTGTTTGGTTTTGGTTGTCTTTTTTTTTGGGGGGGGAGGGGTTGGGTTTTGTTGGGGTTTTTTTTATAGGCAGATAGGATTAGGAAAAATAAAACAGGACTCATCCTTAATAGCAGCAGTTCAACCTGCACATCAGGCACAAGGTTGAACTTGAACTGCTGTGCGAGGTTTCAGATTGCACCTGTGGTAAGAATCAGTCATATAGTGAACTGACTTTGTAGAAAATACTCATCTTGGATCACCTTGGTAGTTTGCTGCAAAATGAGATATTTTCTTTGTAGAAGTCCTGTGAAAAACTTGAGCTATTTGAATACCAGGCTTAAATCAGTTTCTTCAGTAAAAGTCTGTAGAAAAAGATGTATACCTGTTGTAAAAAAAGAAATTACTACTAATTTTAAGTACATCCCATATACACTTGCGCCACAAGATGCATCGATATGTAAAACTGGTCCAAATGTTTCCTCATTAATTATCTCATATCACCAGATAAAATTTCTGCATATAGCTGAAATAACCAAAATACAGGAAACATACCTAAAGTGTATAGAAATAATGTATAGGGAGTTTTCCATATTCTTCTCAGTGATATGGCATGTTGACATCTTCCTGGCCATGCTTACTTAGCCTTAGATCCTAGAGTAGTTTAAGTGGTGAGACATGTAGCTTCCTTTCAGTTGAAATCTGATTGAAATTTTTGAATTTTTTAAAATAAATAAATAAATAAGATAGAAATGGTGGTGGTGTCCCGTTTCGTGTCCATCCCCTCTGTCCATCTCCTTTGTTGTCTGTCCCTGTCCTTGTAGAGAATTGGTTTTGGTAGCTGGAATAAATAGAATCTATGTAGTGGAGAGATAATATTAGCATATATTGGTAAAGACTGTAAGAGAAAAGTTAAAAAATGCACACCCTGGGAGAATGGCAGAGAATAAAGGCATCCATCACCTTGTACGTCATTGTTGACTTTGATACTTGTGAGATGTTGAGATGAGATGCAGAATATCACTCTGCTTTAACAAATCAAATCCCTTAATCACTGCAGTATCATTTCAGCATGTGTATTCTTTGAATTCATTGATCAAGATGTTCATTAGGAGCCCTGCTATTTATTAGAAAGTCATCTTTGAGGCTGAAGCATTAGTTTAGAGGTTAACAAAACAGTGGGTAAAAAACAACTATATCATACATACTGGAGTTTTGCAAAGTTTCTGATAAACTGGGGTATCATTAAATACTGAGAATTTCTTGCTTTCAAAAAGAAGCTTGGAAAGTTGTAATCACTTCTGCTTGTGAAACAAATCCCATACTGGTTGATAAAGTAGCTCTTCTAATACAAAGCTTTAAATTTTGCTCAGAGCTGGTGTGGACTGGAGTGTGAACCCAGGCTTTGAAATTGAGAGCAGAATGTTTTTCTTTAACCTCTTTTCTAGGAGCATGGAAGGAAAATACTCAAATTCAGAGGAGCTGAATGATAAATCAAGGGGAAGAGAAAGGCATAGGACTAGGACATGAAGGAAGAATTAAAATGTGAGTCAGGCAACATGAGGGAGTCTGAAATCAAACGCTGTTGAGAAGAACAGGACCTAGATGAGCAGAGAGAAGTGAACCAAAAGCATGTCAGTAAGAAATCACACAATTGAATCTCAGATTTTTCATTGTGATTTTTAAATATAGTGCCATAAGCACTATAACTAATTAATCCTGACTTAAAATAGAATTGGCTTTTAGGTTTGTGTGACTTCAGTGAAGAAAGTGAGAGATGTAAAAAAATTTTTTCACCATAACTGGGGCATAGTTAAGTTTCCTTTGTCTCTTCATTTCCTCTTCTCCCCTTCACTGAGGCATAGTTGTATAAAGCACTGACATGGCTATATTGCTCTGGTAACCAAACTAGATCAACTCTCTCTGCATACTGCTGCAGTGAAACTGTAATTGTACCAAAGTCTGTGAAACAGTATCTAAAAATGAGGCTAATGTAATTATTGCTAACTATATTCCAAGTTACATCAATTTGAAAGCAGATTTGAAATACATTTCTGTTTCTCTCTGTGGCAGTGTGTTCCGCACCCCTGAGCATGACCTGTATTTCCCATAACTCTGCTCAAGAGATAACCACCAGTGGTGGTGGTAATGGATGCATTTGCTTGTGATGGCTGCATCCATCTCAAAGGGGATTTGTGGGAGACAGATGACAGCACAATAGCTAAGGACTAATCTGAGCAGTATGTGACCCCCGTAATCATAGTGCTGGCGAAGATCCAACTCAATCCAAGTTTGGAAAAAACCCTAACTTCTGCAGTCAATATGCAGATGTCACTCAGTTATCCTACTCCATAGTTGAGCAGCAGTGGGGCTGCATGCCAGGATCTCACCTTGAGTTAGGGATGTGTCTCAGGGTTACTTCTTGAGGTTGAGAGATTCCTTGTCACAACATATTCTTGGTAAGCAATTAATAGCTTGCTAAACTTTGAAATCTTGGCAAAGTGATATAAAGGAATGATTGTGTTTTGACATAAACCCTTGACAAACTCTGAGACTAAGTCTGGATCTAGCCACAGCTAGACCCCTCTCTGAGAAGGAGTTTAGAATGTAGGGGGTCCTATTTGAACCTCATGATTCAACGGGAGGGTCCTCTGACAGTTTTGTCTGACCCTGTCCCCTGTGCAGTAAATACTCAAGTGTACTTACCATTTAATCTGATTAAACCATTGTTGTTTACTATCAAATTTTGCTAAGTCACTCTTTTTATGTCAATAGACATACTGCTATTTCTATCTTAAAAGTGAAATGTGTCACTCCATTTGCAACACTGTCAAAGCTGCTTCAGTTTGTTATTTATTCCAAGCAGATTCTCAGAGTAGTTAAACCTGAATGATTTTTTTTTTTCTTTTTTTTTTTTTCTTTTTGGTAGTAAATGCTATTTAAATTTCTTCATTTAAAAAAAAAAGAAAGAAAAAAAAACCAAAACAAAAAATTTTTGACCAAACCAGACTAAGTGAATATCAGATCTGGGGCCCTTTTCAGTCAGCCAGTAACTGTCATTTATTCATTACTTCTGTATGTGCTTCCAAGGATGTATGTACCTTTCCTATTCTGGTTCTAGTAACTGTGTCAGTGGTCTGTGGGAGACTTCTTGAGAGAAATACGAGTACTTGCCATTTATCTGCCTATATTCCAGCACCCATGGCAGAAGCTGTGGATCTCTTTATGTCTTCTAATGTGCAGTTTGTGTCAGTAAGTTTTTACATGCTCCAAGGAGGGCAATTTACTGAATGCTGTTCTTGAACTGGAGACTTTAGTGAAAAGAGCAGCTGAAGAGGAATAGGAGAGAATTGGAACAGAACTGAACAGGCCTGCTTAGCTGCATCCTGATTGATCCATTCCCACAAAAGTTGGTTGTAGGTCATTCATGTTTTTTTTCTTCAGCTTCTGGAAGCAGTTAAAGTTTCAGTAGTAACAGGACAACCACAATGTTTATTCTTTCCTTTTCACTAGGGTATTCTTATGTTCTATGTGCATAAATTTTCATTTCCAAGTATTTGAAGATATAACCAACTGTATAAGAAACAAATAGGAATTTCTTAGTGTTTTGTTACATCAATTACCTTGATGAATAACATAACCAGGTAAAAATTAAAAATATTTTATAGAGATATGCTATATTTAGTGACTAGTTTTGGTCTGTAGTTGTGCTGAAGTTTGTGTTTTGTTTTTCTGTGGATTCAAGTGATCAGATTTTACTGGAGCATTTCTCACAAAGTACATTTCAAAGGTATTTGTAAAAGATGCATGTAATTTTTGAAGTGTGTATACAGAAATGTGCCCTATTAATTAGTGCTGTTATTCAGAAAATAGATGTTATCATCCACACTTGAGCAGTCCAGCTTGAATTTTGGTATTTATGATCAGTCTGTAGAACTTACAGTATCGCATACAGTATTTTATTTACTATGCATTAACACTATGATAAATTATGTTTTCTCTGAAACTGTAATAGTGTAGTTAAGCTTAATTTTTATTCTTAGGCTAAAGCACTACAACATCTGGATGTCATCTCAGGCTTTTTCTGATGTCCTTCTGAGGCCTTTTCTGGTGCTATGCATGGATCATAAATAGAGTTTTTCCTAGAGAGGGAGTAACTTTGAGAGGCTAGAAAGTAGTCTGTCAAATGTGATGAGCTTTTCTATTGGAATCCTCTTGATAAATACTTGTGCCTTAAATCTGAGGGGTTTGTTTTATTTTCTTTCTGTAATGGGCCTTTTCTGAATCTTTATTAGTTTGGAACACTGTTATCGACTTGTTTTCTCTTATTTAAGCTTTTGGTCTTGCATTTCTCCAGTCTTCCACCAGAAGTGTATTAAGGAAGTGTTGCACTTCAGTGAAACTGCTGATTGCCAGAAAATTGGGCATGCCGTTTTGTTGCAGTATACCTGACAGAAGAGGAAGAAGGAAAAAAAAAAAAAAATGGAGAATGACCCAGTAGAGCTGTGGACTGGGAGAGAAAGAACCAACACTTGAGATGAAAACAGCAAGTGAACCAAAGAAATCTGTATAAAGGGGGAGAAAAGTTGTCATAGAGTGAAGCATCCATTTAGAATGAACATTCTGTGACCCCTTGTACAGCTTAACACTTCGTACAGCTTTTTCTTGTCTTGTTTTATCTGTCTGCATCTCTCTGTTGCCCTGTCTACAAAGGCTGCCTGTTCCTGAGCCCAGCTGCCACCAGCTGTCACCCAAGTCACAATCTAGACTCCTTTGTTGAGCATCCATCTGCTAATTATTATCCCCAGTGGCAAAAGTTTAAAAGACCACAAGCAGCTTTTTCTGAAGAGCAGACAAAGCCTGCTGGGGCATAACACTTGCCTCTTCCTAAACAAGCACATCTTAATTACCCTTAAACAGACCTTTCTACTTCCCATCTGCTCCCATTGCATTGTGTTGCCATGGCAGCAGCTATTGCTAGCACAGTACCATGCAATAGGAAACTGTCACAGTTCCAGTATTGTTGCTGCTGCTTATAATTAAGAGTATGGCATGGGTGCTACATTTGCCTCTCTTCAGTCCATCAGTAATTCTCCTGTTCTCACATGCTTTCTAAATATATCTGCTAATGGTTCTTCCATTTCATTTGCTCCTTCCCTTAGAAATGCAGGCTGCATCCCATCTGGTCCTGGAGTTTTTGGCACCCTTTGCATAGTATAATTTCTTCAAATCTTCCTTGGTGTGAGTGGTTTCCTTCAGTATTTCTTCTCCTTGGTAAATTAATCTTGGTTTCTGACATCTGCCTCCCTTCCTTTGTAAGCACTGGGGAAAAGAAATTAGTTCTAACAGGGGTGTCTCTGTCTTTCAGTAAAATACTTAGTTCATTCTTTAGAAGTGTGCAGTCATCTTTATTGTTAGCTTTTTGTTTATATGTTGGAAGTGTCATGTTATTTACCTTTGCTTCCATAAGTAACTCTCCTTTCAGTCTTGATTAATTTTTTAACATTCTGAATATTTAAGTCCCTTTCCTGTTCTTCATCTTACATGCAGCTTCTGACCATAAAGCCAGTAGGAATGAAAAGGTTAGCTACCCTTAAGCCATAATAGTTGGTTAGAAGTTTACATTTTAGGCACAACTATGGCTAAATGCGTTTTACAAGATGAATAGGGGAAGTTTCTTAACCATATCAGCTCAAGAAAATTTGGGGCATTTCGAAAACTGCGTACAATTATAGAAATGTTTGAAGGCTAAAAAATAAGTCCCTCATTTTACAAAGTTATACCTTCATAAAAAAGGACAGATGTAATTGTTAATTTGTATTTGTAAAATGTTTGAGATGTGAAACAAGAACACATTGTTTACTTTCTTGAGTGATATTTTATGAGTGTTAGGCAGACATGTCAAGTGGAGAAAACTGCTGAGATAAAGTAAGCCTCTAATTCTTAAAGTACAGTGGACATTAAGATACCTTAAATTTATTATTGCTCTTGGTATTATGGAAGTAAACCCCTGTACTTAGGGGTTTTTTTTTCCATATGAATGATAATGATATAAAAGATTTTACCAGAACAAACCTATTTACACCAAGGAGAAAAGGAGTTGGTGGCAGTAGAAAATGTAAAATGTTTGAGGGACTCCAAAGGAGAATTAATGGAGATTAATGGGGTTTTTTTGAGTGGTTTTGGGGGTTTTTTTGGGGGGGTTTGTTTTTTTGAATTGTTTTATTGTTGCTTGTTTTGTTTTGTTTTTAACAAATAAGATTAATAATTTGATGCTGAACTTGCAAAAATGAAATTGTTTCAATTCCAGCAGTTTCACTGACAGCTGTAGTGGTTTCTAAAAATAGTAAAAAGGTAGTAAGACAATTCATTGCAATTGATGAGAAATTGTGTGGAGATGATAGATAAATGATGATATCTTTAGTTTTCAGATTACAGAAATAAAATATCAGTTCTTTGGTCCCTGATATTTGGTGTAGTCTTGAGAATTTTGGAAGCATTGAAGGGTTTCCAGAGTGAAATGAATCCAGGTATGAGCTTTGAGAGTAAAGTCAACATGTTCTAAAATTGTAAGTACATATATTGAACAAAACATACGCAAAACCAACTTCTTGTGATATTTTTTCACATTTCTGTCGGTTTTGGCATCTCTGCCTTGTGGAGTACCAATGCAATTACACAGTGTAATATAGAAGCAAATTGATAATAGAAACAAAATCTATTTTGGATTTGCAATTCATTTCCTACTGAATTTTTACAGCTACTAGATTCAGACTTCTGCTGAACTCAGTTGTTCACTATTTATGTACAGTTAGTAAAGAATAATCTAAAAAATAATAATTGCAGAACATTTTTAACTGATGACTTAAAATGACTTTGTAGGCTTACCTGGATCCCAGGTTGTTCATGGTTCAGCATTGTATTTGCTTATATATTGCAATATTTAGTTGCTTAGTGTTGCATAGGAAAGCTGTACAAATCTGTATTAATGCAAACAGAACTCACTGAGTTGGATGCTATGCTTTCTATTTCTATACCATAAAATAATATGGTTTTGGAGGTGTAACTGTAGTTTGCTAGTCTCTACATATGTAGTTAAACCGTGTTCAGAACAGGATAAAGTTTTTCTGCATTTTGTCGTCTTTCATATTTTATTAGGATTTTAATTCAAAAGGATCTGTTCAATCTCATCATTGACATAATACTTTCATATTAAGAAAAGACTGATGTTTATAACTAATACAGGTGTCTCTATTTAAAAGTAGAAGCACAAAAGCATTTAACACTTTTTAAAATATGTGATGTAATGTAGTGTTAGAATGAGGCAGTGGTTGGTTTTCTGCTAGACACTAGATTTTATATAGCCATGAGCAGCAGTAATAATAATTTATCTATGTCTTTGTTGTAAAGTGCTTAATTCTAAAATGTATGTATTTTGTGCTCAGGAAAAGAGACAACAACCAAAGAAATATAGTAAACAACAATTTTTTTTCAATTTGGCTTTTCCTAAATGTGTTTCTTTTCAAACATTTTATGGTTGCATAGAAATTTTCTACTCAATATGTGACCTTTACTTGCCAGAAGAATCTTACCTCTTTTAAGGGTGGGGAGGGATAAACTAAACAGACTCCACAAAATCCTCTCTCTCCCCCAAAATTACCATATTCTGAACTGGCTAGATTTTAAGCTTGATACAGTCATAGTCCTCAAGGCAGTGCTGTAAGTGATCAAATAGAGCCACCTTCAAAAGAGGGGCGGGGAGAAAGGATGTCTTTCCTGTTCAAAGATAGAAAGCAATGAAAATTGTCTTCTTTGAGTGTTTCAAAGCCTTGAGCTCCCTGCACACTGCATGTGCAGTTTTTCTTTAACCAGCCAAACTATAATGAGGTTACATTAAAATTGAACTGGAGAAAACCACTGTCCACGTTGAAGCCTTACCTCACAAACTGATACTGAAAGTGCTCATGTACTGTTGGCATAATTTAGCAGTCATGGCTTGCTAACCTTGCTTACCTGGCAAAAGCCTTCTTCCCTAATGATGAAAGTAAAAGTATTCTAGTGTTATAGCTTTCAAAGAAACTACATAATTGTTCATTAATAAAAGTAATTGCACGTAAGTAGCTAATTGCTATTACTGTTTTGAGAGAAATGCAAAATACCTGTTTATCTTTAGTCTTTACAACCTGCTTCTCTAATTATGCTACTGCCAGGAGGGGCTGCTTGCATAGCCTTCTGATGCCTGTCCTTGTCAGCAGGAAAACATGAGCTTTTATTTCCTCAGGGTGTTCTGCTGCAGATGTTGTGGAAGGTTAATTTATATGGAATAACATTCCACCAACACTTCCATGGAGGTGAACCCTTCCAGCAATGTGACACTTGTAAAAAGTAAATATTGCATATATGGATGACACTATTAATGCAGTTGCTATGGAAGTCTAAATTCAGTGTTTATGTAGATTTGTTTTAAAGTTATTAGGTTACTCATCCTTTTGGGTTTTTTTTTAATCAATATGTTTCTGCTTTACTTATTTAGCTGGCTGTTTTGTTTAAATATATATTTTTTTATATACAAAACTGGTATAGAAAAATGACTTCTTTCTTAATCTAACCATGTTCAGCTATTGTCATGGAACATTTTTGAGAAATAGTATTTTATTAGGTAATTTTTATGTCCTCACAGAATATGTTGGAAGGAAAATTAAACTGATATGGCTGAAGTAGTTACAAGTTTTAAATCTGGCTCATGTGGTCAAAGAGAGAATGGACTACTGTTAGAGCATGAAAAGGGTTTGAAACAGGCTGAAAAGTTTATTTTAGGTATGAAAATTAATTACTGCAGATCAAGATCTTGAAGTCTAGAATGGCAGGGAGACAATATAACCAGCAAAGCAAATAATAAAAGTATCTGGAATAAGCTTTTCATTTTCAAGTAGGACTGAAAGTTACACAGTGCTTCATTCTCAAATTACAGCTCAAGCACTCTATGAGCTATAAGATTTTGTATAGTAGCTTCTTTTTATGCTTCGGGGGAAAAATCCTTTTTTTACCAAGCTTCCTAGAATTATTTTGTTCCTTTTAACACGCTTCAGCAAGGTGTGTCAGACTGTTAATTAGCATCCAGATAGCAGAATAGATGCTGAAGTATCTAGTTTTGAGAATTTCTACTTAATATTTCTGAGCTGAGAGCATGAGGGCTTTATTACTAAATCAGGCACCCTGTTACAGTTCCCTAAAAATATTAAAATAAATGGCAAACTGATTCTGCTGTAATATAGCATTACAGAAATAACAAAAACATATGACAATGCTAAACTCACTGTTGTGTTGCAGTGCTTTACTGTGATCACACTTGAGGAAATAATCTGTATGGCCGTCAATTCCACCTTTTTGGCAAGTGTTGAGAAATAATTTTGAAAGAGATATAATTTTATCATGAAGCAAAAGAATTGCTGTTGTGAGACAAATAATGGGAAGTTGAATTGTTTTGTTTCTCATGCACTTGCAAACCATTAACAGTATTGGTTTGATTGCCATTTCTGTGTAGTAAGTTTTTTAAATGGTTTCATTTTAAAATTATGTGAGTTAGGTATTCTATAATCTGTTATTAAATGAAGTTTGAGTTTCGTCTTCCAATATTTTTACATTGTATGCTTTATAGCTGAATAAAATAGAAGAGCAGAAAGGATCAATAAAATCAGGTACTGTGTCCTCTTAAAACAACAGCCCAAGCAACCTTGATCATGAACCTGCAAAATTTCCTTTGGAGTTATGGCATATAGTCCAGAATGTGTTTACAGATATTTCTTGTTGTCTTTGTGGTGAACACTCCTTCATGCTCATAGATACATTATTCCACTCATTAATAAATCTTACTAAAATTCCATATCTTAGTCTAAATTTGTCTAATTTATGCTTATTTTTAACTTAGTTGAAGAGCTGCGCTTTGGTTTTTGTTCATGGTAGCACCTAGCATTGGCCAAGGATTGGAGATAGAGCTGTCCAGGCATTCTACTATGATGAACTGGTACAGTCAACTGGTAACAGTTACCTTTGTAATGGAACTAAGGAAGAAAAGATGCAAATTTTTAAAAGGTTTTTTTTATTTTATATTAATCTTCTCAGAATCTGAGTAGCTTTATGGGGAATCCTTGCTTTTCTCAGTAATTTTCCAAGTGGCTACACACTGCTCTGTTTCTTCTTCTGTCCTCTGTGCAACCTCGCTGCTGCTGCCTGCTCTTTGAGCTTTGCTCTGTGCAGAGATGCCCTGGCCCATGTTTTGCAGTTCCAGCAATCTTCCTTGCCTTGAGTAAGCTCAGTTGCTCAGTAAGAGTAAACTTATATGGGACAGGCTCCACTTAATGCAGGTGCTTCTTAAGCAAAATACCATGCTGCAAGTTTTGATCTATTTCTACAGTACTTTACAGAGACATGCTCATTTGCCTTCAGCTATTCTTGTTGATTCATAAATCATAAATGTGTATATTAAAATGTATGTATTTTAAACCACATTAGATATGTCTATATATATTTAATGTGATTGAGAAGTTCAGTACTTGGTGTTCAGCAATAGACATAAAATGCTAGGTGTTATTGGGAAAGAAATACAGAACAAGCCATAGTATCTTGTTACGTATGTCACAGTTTAAACCCAGTGCTGAGTGTAGTTCCAGTTGCTTCATTGGAAAAGCATAAGATAAACGTGGCAGGAATAATGATAGGTATGATGACTTTTTGTCTTGAATAAGACATCCAAATTTACAAGAGTCATTACTGGCCTGAAAAAGGTCAATAAGGCATAATCATTCATAATTTTTCTTAGCAGAAGGTGACTCCAAATGAAATGGCAAGTTTTAGAAAAAGGAAGTATTTTTTTAAACAGCTCATGATGACATCACAAAGCCTGTGGTAAGGGAACCATTTTTAATGCAGACTTCATGCATGTAGTTCTGAAGCAGCACTTCAGGTATTGCTTTCCCAGAAAACATAACTCTATGTGTATGGGAGATAGCACTTCGAAAGAGCACACTAACTGTTTTATATCTAGCTGAAAGATTTAGGGGTACTCCTCACTTTGTAGGCATCAGTTAATTTTGTTGTATGTCAAGTCCTGCTACGAGCCGACTGGGTAGATACTTGTCCAGTGTGCAGTGTTAACTGTGCTGGGTCTCAGTGTGTAGCAGTATTTTTACTGGCTTCATCCTTAATACCAAAAGAAAATTGTCATTTGAAATGCCATTCAGGTTTTTATCTAGCACAATCTTTACAGAGAGTTGTGGGGGTTAGGCTTCTGTTGGTGGAATTGTTCTGTGATTGATTTCACTTGGAGGGCTCTGTTGATTATCTCATGGTAATTTGTGGTAATAGAGGAGGATAGTATTTAGAACTATCCAGAAAGTGAATATTAATAACATGGAGAAGAAACCAGAGTTACTTAACAGTAGTTAAGAGTTCAGGAAGAGTTCTATGTATGTATTGACCTTCTGCCTCCATTGTTTTGTAGTCTGGACTTTCTTGATTTCTTGCTTGAAAGAAAGAACATAATATAGTCTTTGTGCAAATATGGAATAAAAAGAAAGGGCAGTTAATAAACTGGAATATAGATATTCATTAGGCACAATATTTTTTGCCTTGAAGGTCTGTAAAATAATAGTTATTCACATATATTCATAGTATTCATTAAATACACGTACATTCTTAGACTTGTATCCTCTTAAGAGAGTTGAGGATGTTGCAGAAGTGATGACTAGAAAGTGATGATTTCTATAGCTCTTTCCTTATTTTTAGTATAGTTCAGTGAATACGTTTTCCAAATTACACTTTAAATATTTTTAATCAGTTACCAAAAATAACATTGTGTAGGAAATGTGAAAAAGGAATAACAGTGGTCAGAATAGGAGAAATAAACAATAACTGTACCGTGTTTTCAAACATTTTCAGTATATGCAAGCCTCTTTCCTGGTGCTCTTTATTTTTAGAGGCACGTTTACGAATTTTACTAAAGGTAGGACTATAAATAACTTCCTTTATAGGAGAAAGATATCATAACCTCAGGTTGGGGCTTAAATAATTTTTTTTTCTTTTGATATGGAAGGACCTTTATTACAGCTGTCCCTTGTAAAGGCATGGTGAGAGCTGATTTTTCATTCTGTGCAGCTGTCTGTGGTGTGGTCTCTTCTTAAATGTGCATGTTGGGATTCAATGATAAAAACTCAGTCTTGATATGCTCTGCATGTTTGTTCTTAAACTGTTTTCAGAAGTATGTAATTCAGTTAAAACCTATCTCTGGAATATTTAAGTGGGATAATTCATAGTATCATAGAATCCCTTGCCAAATTTCAGTTTGCTTTCTTTAGCTAACACCCGTCCTGTGGTAATGCTTTGCATCAGGTTAATATGGTAGAAATAACTGGCATTTATCAGAGCATTCATTATAATTAACCATTTTTCTTTTGATTGGGATTTTCCTTTCTAGTAATCGTTATTTGCCAGAGAGGTCATGACAAAAGAGAATTTACAGAGAAGTGCATAATGTTCGTTACAGTTGTATTGATAGCATTAGGCCATAGACTGCTAACTGCCTCCTTGTTAGAGTCCCAGAATGTAATATTTCTATTTATAGACTCATGCATGGGGGATGCTCTTTTCTGATGTCATTCAAATAATTCAGAAGCAGAGGTTATTCTGAATACCCAGTGTGTGGTTCCCTTTTCCTAAGGGGACAGAAATGACTGAAAGACAAGTATCCCCTAGTTTTTGTTTCAAAAGTAATTCAACTTTGAGTTAAGACGTGTTCATTCTACTGAAGAACACATAAAAAAGTCTTCCACAATCCTTCATGTCTTTTGTTTATGCTTTGTTAGATGGTTTGATCAGTCAGATGAAGACCTGTACAGATACTTGACCTAGCAAAGAAGTCTCTAGACATGACCCATGTATGAAATAACCCAATATGCTTAATTTCTTTATCCAAAAGGCAACGTACCTACCTCAGACATTAAACTTTCGCTAGAAAGTAAGCTTTAATTTTGCCTGTGAACAAACCACAATGGAATCACTTCAAAGCATTTGCAATACTTCAGAAAAATATAAGCATAACAGCATAAATCTGTGGAATATGTATATAGGTATATTATTCAAAGAAACATGAGTAGGTTGATGATACTTTTTTTCTTTCACTAAAGTAATCTTAATGATTTATGATGCTTTCTATACTTAAAAGTTAACACAAAAGGGGAGGAGATCAAGCAGTTGTTAAGTATGAACGTATTGTGGGCTGAGTGAACAGCAGGACTGTGTATGATCTGGCATCTTTTCTGTTTTCTTTACTGTTACTGCTGGGAGAATGAAATAAGCCAGTGCATTTGTTTTACTTGGTGGAAAGATAATCTTCATAAATGTTGGTGACTGGCAAGCTGATTAGATCTTGAAGGCATATTATTCCACTTTTGATTGGTTGATACGAAAATTCTTGTTTTGCTATTCAACACCGGCATAAGCTGCATTATGGTGGATAATTTCCTGTGTTCTGTGCCTCAAACACTTTTTTCTCCACTTAGTAAAAGGAGGAAATTTTCAAAAGATATTTGGCTCTCTTATTTTTGTTTTGTACTGTATTATTTCAGTAAAAGCTCTTACAACTAAAATTTTTATCTGGAAAAAAAAAACCAGAAGAATCTAGTAGTTGATTATTATTCTTTTGAAGGATGATGTTCAGTACTGTTGCTCTGAGCATGATTTCTGCTTTAAGCTAGCATCATTCTATTTGAAAATTTCAGTAATGCAAATTAAACCAGATTTTTCTTGCCTGTGAGGGAGTGTAAAGGGGACCTTCATGTGGCTCTGCCCCGGATCTTCTGCCATAGCACAGAGCTAGTGCAGCCTTTTTTTACACTGCTGCATTCTGCCAGCTTTTTGAAGGAATAAAAACTAATAGGGTGGGAAATTTGCTGAATTGTATATTTATTTTTGACTCTTCTCCAAAGTTTTGGGAAGTATAACTCTTCCTGCACAGCAGGGAGAGATACCTGCATCAAATGTGTAAGTATAATCAGAAGACTGAACAAAATCGTAGTGAATTTCCCAGGGTATTGTTGAAACTAAGCAACATCGTAGTTTAGCTAAAGACAAAATCACAATTCTTGATCAGTAAGTTTACTTATAATTTAATTATTCAGTCTCATATATGCAGTATTTTTGTTTATGACTTATAAAGACAAATAGAACTCTAAAAGTTTGGTAAGAAAACAATACCATGAATCTGGTTTCCTCTTATTGAGCAAAATACAAATGGTGAACATAACATATACCTTTTTGAAGAGGATTTTTCAGCAAATTTCAAATCACTGAAAAAAAAGGGTTTGTGTTCACATTTTCATTTTTTACTAGTACTCCAGATGTATGTGTAAAGCCATAATTAAATAAATCCAGAAACTTCAACAGGGAAAGAGTCTGACAGAACCTGGAGAATCTGTTAGTGTGACCCAGTCCCTAAACTTTCACTGAGGCTTTGGTTTCTGAATAGGTAGAATAAAAGGAAAGATAAGGTTGTGCCTTATCTTTTCCACTACAGGTGGTTATGGTGCTATGGTTGGCATCTTAAAGATCAGCCCTAGCTGTATTAAACTAAACTATAGAAATTCAAATTCCATTACATAGATTTAAAATTCACCAATTTTCTTTTGATAAATTGGGTAGAGGAGGCTGGTTTTGAAATTTGTAGTCTTAGATCAAAGTTTTTAAAGTGATGATCAAGTAGCATAGAAAGTGTTTTATTTCAGGTAAAATCTGAGAGATTCACAGAATCATATGATCATAGAAGTTGAGGCTTCTGCAGAGAAACAATGTAATTGTTTATTAAATAGAAATTGGTAGGATTGCTTGCTGTTGCAGACTGTCCCTGCAATCAAATATTCTTCTTCCCTGTCTTCCAGGAGTACTCAGAGATGATCTGTTAGGCTCTGGTCTCAGCCTCCCCTTGCGTTGGAGAACTTTTTCTCCTTGTGGTGGAGACCTGCTGTGAAGGCTTGCTCTTTAAATAGTTTTATTCTTAAAGACAGAAGTTACGAGAAGGTCAGGAGAAACTTCTTAATGTAACCTGAACCTCAGAATTGCTTAGAAAATGAAATGAAAGAAGGAGACTAAGGTTATGAAGAGATTTAAGCGATTATTAATTTATTATTCCAGGTGCAAGATGACATCTCCAACTGCGAGTTATATCATTTTAAATCATTGCCTCAGACCACAGCTAATTAATTTTGTAGAATTATTTTAGGAATATGGTAACAATTAAAGTAGGAAGTCTTATTATTTTTTTGTATAGAAGATCAGCTTTGACTTCTCCAATTAATTAATGCTAACTCCATGTAGTAATAAATCGATTGGCTTCACTTTTTGCTTATATACTAATTCTTGGTGAATCAAAAGCTTTTGGAGCTCAGTGGTATTAAGCATAGTCATGAATTCTGGGAATATTTTGTCTTGTTTATATGTCATAGCTAGAAAGGTAAAGAATGTAATACTGTAGCTTTAAAGCGGGATTAAGATGTCATAGCCCTTCAGTGTCTGACACTTGTTTTGTGCATTCCTCAGTGTAAGCTCTTGCCCTTAACATTTGCTTAACTGCATTTTACACTTTTTACTGATAGCTTCATACTGCTCCTGCAGGTGTATCTCACTGAGCTCTTGAAGCAAATATCAGTAGCTCACTTCTAGAGGAAAAATTTAATGTGGAAATTAGATAGACTTCATTTCATGGATAATGTATATCTAACTTCATCTACAGTGTTTCATAATGTGGTGTTGGATCTCCATTATAATCCACAATGACCACTCCTTCAGAGGGCTGCAGATGTTTATTTTTACTGCTGTACCTGTGCTAATCTTAGGAAAGACCAACTGTGATAAAAACATTAAGCCACTGAACCTATTTTTTTTTATGCCTGTTAGTGTGGTAATTGATATTTTTATGCCTCCTTTTCTCTATTGTGGCTTCCAGTAAGATGAGGAACTCAAAAATCGTGAGAACAGTGTAACTAGTGTGTCCTATTCCATCAGTGAAAAGCGTTTTTGGTATTTAGCTGAGAAGCATTAAGGAAAGATACTGAAGTTCTTAAATTACTTTTGTTAGGCTTTTTGTGCTCTGCAAGAGCCGATGTAGTTGCAAAAGGCTTGCATAGGACCTGAGTTTTCCCTTCTAAATGCATGCCTGGGTGAGGTAATGGCTTGCCTGGAGCATTGAGGAGTGAGGCATAAAATAGCAAAACAAGGAATACAAATGTGAAAGAGAACTTCATTGTTTGATACTTGACCATATCACTGGTGGCTGTCACTTTTAAATGCAATTTCTATACAGAATGTGAGTCTTAGACTCAAAGAGAAGAGCAGATATTTGTAAGAGCATGTTTAGATGATTTTGACAGAGTGCTGAATTCTTCTCTCTTGTCTTTGCATGTGACAAGAGGAAGATGTTATTTTGGAAACACCAATAAAGTTTTCATCATATGATATGGTGAAAGTACTGTAAAGACAGATAAACCTAGCATAGGTTGTAAACCATGTCAGCTGTGATGCTTGGAAGAATCTGAAGCTGGCAACTAAAATTTGTAACACAACTTCTGTCCTTTGGTTAATAATGTAGAGATTACAGCGGGTGTGCGGTGAAGTGGTGTTTGTTCAGTTTTCCAGAAAAGTGCTTGTCATAGCTTCCAAATCTGTTTGGGATCTGTCTTTTCCTTAAGGTATGTCACTAAAGAAAGGCATTTGAAGTAAACTTGATACAGTAGGTGTTCCTTCAGCATAGGTGACTCTATTTTCTTTGAGCTTTCAGAACTTTGTAGACTTTGTGAGCAAAAGGATCTTTGAGCAACAAGTGCTGGATTGGTTCTACCAGGGATTAATGAGGGGACAACTTAATAAATGTTTTAACCATGAAAAATTAACTGCTATTCAGTGTTGTAGCAGAACTATAAAGGGGATTTGTTGTTGAGATTATACACAGTTCTGATTAGTTTATATTAAAGATTACATGTCAACAAAGGACTGGATTTCATCAGCATTAGCATTGCAGCATGTATTTTTCATTTTCTGTGAGCCTACTCAAGTCAATAAACATCAAGTTAGAGGATGTTTGCCTTTTGTTACTTTGGTGGGTTTTGAAATGCTGAGGTTTCATATGAAAACTGTACTTGTCAAAGAAATGGTGTCTGATGTTTGCCTTTGTTTGAATCAAACAGATTTTCATGTCTGTTTACACACCTGGCTACTCCTTTCTGTAAGGCAATCGGGACTTCTTTAAAAATGTGAATTTTCATGTCTATGGTTCATGTAAGTGATATGATACAACCAATAACGTGAATTTATTTCAGGAAAATTTGCAATACAAGGTTAGTAATTTAAATACTGGCAATATAAAAAATAAATAGCAAAACAAGTAAATAAAAGGAATCAATTTCCTTTTTTGGTGAAAGTTCCATTAACTGTTTAAATGAATTTGCAGTTAAAGGGCTGGAACAAGTATGTAAAAAACATGTTTCATATGTTAGAAATCTCAGTGTTTTAACAACTATCACCCTGTCAAGTATATTAGTTTTTGCCTGTATTGGCAAAAATAAGTGCATAAAGCTCATGGGTTACAATGTTTAAAAATACAAAAGAAATAGTAATGAGGTGTTATATAAATATTGAGTCTGCAAAGTATCAATCAGTGCAGATTTTATACTACTTAAAGTATGAGTGTTTCTCTGCATATGTGACAGTATACAGACAGAGATATTATCTAGTTGTCCGTTATTATATGGTAGCAGTATGCCTTTTTTTTTCCCAGAAGCTTTGACTTAGACACAGGTTTGTCATGAGTTCTTTTTCATACAAACAACATAGGAGTGTTACATTGTAAAAATAGTTGAAATATTGTTTTCTTTCAAAATATGCAATGGGGATAAAATTTAACCCTTACATGTATCAATCGTGAATTTTTCAGTCAAGTTGGTGAAGAGGGAAACTATTCAAGTTCTCGGTTTTCATTTGAAAAACACTAAAAAAAAAAAATACAACCATTGCCAAAAATAGTCATGGCACATGCATTGACAAAAGATAACATGAGAAGAGTGAAAGATTATAAACTATGGGCATTTATATAGAAAAAAAAGATGCAAAAGAATTTCTTATGAATTTCAGATCCCTCAATAGGAATTGTTATGACTGTTATGGGAACATGAACAATAAATATTTAAGGTGGCCAGATATTAAGCACATGTTTATTCTTGGTCTCTTACTGCTCTTGCCTATCTATTTCCCTATATACTGAGTTCCCTACATACTGAGCTTTCTGCCTGCCCACACTGGGCCGGGTTTTTTACAGTTAAAGCAATAAAATGGTATTTAAGATGATGCAATCAAGTTAATGACTGTTTTAACATAATTTGAAAAGAGGCTAAACGAGTAATTAACACAATAGGTAGTTGATATGGAAGATGCTGTTCAAATTGTAATCGTTGTTCAAAAACTAGGTAGTTATATATATCCAGAATTTTATTCACCCTTTTTCCCAACTTGTACAAATTCACAGTATGTGATATTCACAAATACTTTTCCTGGTTAAGATACTGAAATCCTCATCAGAAGGGTTTTAAATTTTTAAGACTACTTTTGATTATAAAAATACTTTTTTCAAGTCTTACTACTTAATAATCCTCATTCATAAAGCCCATTAAATTTTAAGAGTGTGTCACAGAAGTGAGAGATAAATGGATGATTTTAAAATGGCTGGAGGGAAATCGATGATAGTCAAGTCTAGTTTTGCTTTAACTTTCTCTTATAGTGTGAGAGTCTGCGTGTTGTCAGATTAAATACTCTTTCTTCTTTAAAAAGTATAAATGTCACCATCCATGTATGTCCAGCCTGTCATTATATGACAGGTTGAAAGTTCTTGTATGTCTAAATTATAGCTTTTCTTGTTTGCCTCTTCCAGTGAATAATAATAGGCTGTTTGGTTTTTTGTTGGGTTTTTCTTTTTCCAGATAACCTTTTTCATGCTGCTGTCTGCAGTGTGCGTAATGCTGAACTTGGCTGGTTCCATTCTTTCTTGTCAGAATGCTCAGCTGGTAAAGTCCCTGGAAGGATGTCAGTTGGTGAGTAATGGAAAACAAGTCTCTTATAAAGGTCAATGGATTTTTGTTTTTCATTTGTTTAGGTTTTTCACACATATTCCTTTAGTTTTCAAAACAGTATGTGTTTAGTACAGCCATCTATAGACATTACAGCATGAAAAATCATGTTGGGAAAAGTTTGAGAGTTAAAAGTGCTAATGTGTTCACAGTGTTTTGTCACTTTAAAAAGTAAATTTTAATATTAGAACACCTTCCTGCTTAGTGTCATGGTACAAATGACACTTCAACCAAATAGGCAGAATACAGGCTACATCAAAGCAATGCAGTGATTTCCACTTGATGTCAGCAGTATCAGGATTTCATTCAATAGGTCCTTAGCCAATATATTTCAAAGATGTACTGAAAATAATATTTTGGTATGTGGATGTTAATATTTTATTTGCCAACCTAGATTAGTTCTTTTTTTATTTTAATTTCCAAAGCAAATGTATGTTACTTATGTTAAATAAAATACAAAATGCTAAAAATTATCATGATCTGGCATATTCTAAATTTTTAAGAGGTACAGTATATCTGAAGTCTTTGTTAGTATCTCAGGAAAAAATAACATGTTCTTAACACTTAAGAACATGTTTTCTTAAGTATATGTTTAAGACACCGAAACCTGTGAAAATGTCTACAAAACTAAATTCTGTGTCTGAAATCTCTCCCACTAAGTATATAACAAAACAGTTGTCTCTCCCTGCCCAGTAAAATCCTTCAGGCTTCTGTTTGTACACCATATATTTAATAAAAACAAGTTAAAATAATATAAAATGTTTTCGTAAATATTTTGAAAGGCACATGAAAAATACAGAACAGGAAACCATTTGGGCCTGACTTGTCCTATGGCTTCATGTGTTTAGTCAGCTTTTAAGCCTGTGTTTAGTTTTCACGTAACTCATCCTGTTTCAGAAGGTTGTATCTGCAGCTCCAGCAATTAGGTAGTCTGGAAAAGCTTAGGTAGTCTGCTAAGCTTTCTGCAGTGCTTGTGATTTTGAGGTATGATTGGGTAAAGGCTTTATAGAATCAGATAGATGGAGCCAGATAGTGGTAAACCAGCAGTGACCCAAAGACAGGAAGGGAGGGTTTCCCTATAAAGTATTTCATCTGGGAAACTCTTGATAAAGTTTTTGGCTCTCATTTTGATGGGGAGTAGGCATTCTGTTGCAGAGCTGGAAAAATCAACTCTAAAAAAACCTTATAAGATGTATCATGCTGTGCTTTGGAGTGCTATGGGAAGCTAGCTTTTTTTATTGGGGGGTTTGTTGGGGTTTTTTTTGGTGGTGGTTTGTGGTTTTTTTCCACACAAAAAAAGAAGTATCATAAGTATTTTTTGTGGAAGATCCTTGAAGTGAGTCTTACTAATTTGAGATCCTTGCTTTGATATTAGGACTATTTAGAAGTTACTTTGAGGGACTGTTTTGATATCAGGACTTCCATGAAGATTTACAAAAATGGCTTTGTATCTGCATAGAAGAAAGAATAGTCTTTCAGAATGAATTTCCTAACTTTACAGTGCAACTACGTAACTTACATGCAACAAACTTTCCTAACTATACAATGCAACTACATAACTATATTCTGTGACCTATCTGCTAGAATTTTCGAACGCTGCATAGTATTTTGACCTGGAGTGTCATTGTAATGAATATCTTAGGCCTATATCTAGACATCATGCTCCGCTGGTTGCTGCGTCATGTTCTGTGTTCTCAAGCAATACCATCTTGCCACATCTCTCATGTAGGATAGTATCAAAACCCTAAAGAAAAGTAAAGGAAGGAAGACTGGAGTTTTGGAAATGTGAATTTACCTCTTCCTTGCTCAATGGCTCGTTGGTTGATTAGTTGACAAAATCCCCTAGAATTTCTGTATTGTATGACACAAATTTTTTCAGAACCAACATGTTCTTAACTACTTACTGGGTTTGACATTTAATTAACTATAGTAATAAATGAAAAAAAAAATGTGTATATGTGTATATATGTCTGAGGGGATCCATTTGTACTTCTGTGTTAAGTCTTTCACCCCTGACTCAGTAGTAACCAGTGTCAGTACTGACACGGTTTTGACAGATGTCCAGTAGGCCAGGTGAATAGAATTTAAACACCGAATTCTGTCTCAGATGGAGAAGAATGCATGTAGTAAGAACAGTGCCATTGGTGTTGTTGCAGCTTAGTGCATGCATGGGTGTTGCTCTGTGTGTGTGTCTGCTTTTCTAGTTGCTTTTAGACAGCCATTAGAAAACATGGCTACTCAACAAAGGCTACTGAAAAATCTCTAAGCCTAAAAATCTGAGTTGCCTACTCAGACTACTGATAACTGTAATTATGTATGTGCTTTTTGGAGTCTATGTTTGAACATGTTGACAGCATTTATCATTTAATAACACACCTAGCTGTATATGATCTCTGTTCTGGGATGTATTGTGATAATGTATCAGTTAGGATTCCTCATATGCCTTTGCACCAAGCAGAAAGACTCAGACTAATTGAAGGGAGCATTTTCTCCTAATACAAGCTATAGTAGAGCTGTAGGACAAAAGGAAGAAAATCAAGTTAATGACAATCAGTGAAGTGGCATTGTTGGTGTCATGGTTTAAGCCCAGCTGGTAACTCAGAACCACGCAGCTGCTCAGTCACTCCTCCCTCTTCTCCACCCCCCTGCCCCGCTGCCAGAGGAATGGGAAGAAGAATTGAAAGAATATAAATCCCACGGGTTGAGATAAGAACAGTCCAGTAACTAAGGTATAACACAAAACAACCAATAATAATAATGATAAGGGAAATAACAAGGGGAGAGAATATAAAACTAAAATGGGAAAAAAAAAAACCAACCACCAAACACAAGTGATGCACAGTACAACTGCTCACAGCCAGCCAACCAATACCCAGCCTGACCTGAGCAGTGATCTGGGCCTTCTGGGTAGCTGCTCCCAGTTTATATACTGGGCATGACCTGCTATGGTATGGAATACCTCTTTGGCTAGTTTGTGTGAATACCCCTTTGGCTAGTCAGGTGTCCTGTCTCTGCTTCTTCCTGGCTTCCTGTGCCCCTCCTCACTGGCAGAGCATGAGACTGAAAAGTCCTTGATTGGAGTAAGCATTACTTAGCAACAACTAAAAACTTCAGTGTTATCAGCACTGTTCTCAGGCTAAAGTTGAAAACAAAGCTCTGCACCATCTACTAAGAAGGAGAAAAATAACTGTTACAGCTGAACCCGGGAACAGAAAGTTGATATAAGCAAAATTCTGCTTAATTAGCACATTCATAGACAAAGACAGCACTGACTGTAGCCAGTGGTTAGATGTTCACTACCAAGAAAAAGACCCAAGTCAACCAGAAGTCTTTTTGCTCTTTTAAATGTTATCTTCAGTGATCTTTCTTTTGGTTATGTACCCCATGTCTCTTCTTCAATTTTAGTTGGACTCACCACCTCTAATAGGAAAACTACTGCTGCAGAAGTAAGCAGTGACAGAGCTGTGAAGTTACATTCTCAGACCACTGATGGAAAGTGAAAGGAATAAATTGATTTTGGATAAGATGGCATTTAGAAAAGGAAAAAAAAAAAAAAAATGTGCTGATTCAGGAAGGATTTCTCTTCCCCCCCATTAGCTTTTTTGAAGAAGTTGTGTTTCATTTTTTTTGGGTGTTTTCTGCTTGGAAGTTTATGTTATTCCAAAATCTCCTAACTTCAGTGATTTTGACGGGACCTCATTTGATCTGAACTTTAAAATAGCCTTGGATTCTTTGACTGTGTATTTGCCCCCCTTCTTCCCTCCATGATCTTGCCTTCTCCAGTATTGTTCTAATCAGCAGTGAAGGAAGGGAGTTGTATCATGGGCATGCTTTCAGTGGCTAGGCAGAGGGTTCGCAGGTAGAAGTAGGCTTTGCCCTTGGGGTAGGCATTTTGGGATTAAGAGATTTGGTGGGTGGGCACATAGGAACTTCCTGAGGAGGTGCTTTCTGCATTTGTTTTCTTGTGGCAGAATTCGAAGGATGCCTTTGCTTTTTTATCCAGGTTAATGAAGATTGTCACTTAAGCAAGAATCTTGCAAATGGTGTTTTCCATTTTTCAAAGCCAGTGTACTTGGATAGTAAATTAAAAGGCAACAGTTAGATTTCATTTGTACTTCCCTGAGCTTTTTGTTCCTGCTGCAGACGGAATGTGCAAATTTACCTCTGGACTAGTGAAATGCTGAGCTGGCAAAAGAAGAGAAAACAAGTTTTCAAACTGCTAGTTTTAATTTTCAGACCATGATGTAGTTTCATGAAGGAGCTAAGTAGCCTTGCCACAGTGTGATTTTTCTAGCTGAGAGCAGTTTAAGTCCGTTGTGGCTCTCTGCTGGACCATAATTAAAAAACCCCAAAACAAAAACCTACCAAACAAACAAACAAACAAAAAACCCAACAAAGCAACAGTTTCTTTTGCCCAGACCTTACGTTTTAGATTTTGCTTATTCAAAATCACATTTCAGTCAGGCTAGGGGCTTGCACTTGAATGTGTTACACTACCATGTTGAAGTCCTCATGTATGTGAAATTCTAGAGGTCTGTTCCTGTAGAAGAACAGGGAGAGATGTACTGTAGTGAAGAACGCTGCTTTATGTTTAAGCACAGGATTTGACAGAATTTCATATCATGTTGAATGTATTTTGTTATTTTATTACTGTTTTTCACTCAGAAAGGGAAAATACCAGATTCTAAACTTACATTTCATTTTAATGCCTTAGATGGCTCACTTCAGTGTTGTAGATCTGTGCACTATGGGACTGGGTGTACAGAGAGCTCTAAATCCTTTGATTGCCTTTCTAGGTTACAGATTTACTTTACAGCCATGTAGGGCTAGGAGTCAAAATCCAGCTGTTGTTGACAGGCAGTTTGAGATGTAGTTAACTTCCTATGTAAGAGTACCAGACAAAAATATACTAGTAAATTTCCAAGCACAGTACAGTACAAAAGTCAAATTCAGAATAAATTTGTTTACTTGTAGTATTTCTGCCAAACTCATTTGTGCTGTATGTATGGCTTTAAAGTGATAACAGTATCTACTGTATTGTGGAGTTTAAATTCAGAAGCTCTCTACACGTAGAGTAGTTCTTTGAAGAAAAAGAATGAGACACAAAGGTCTTATTTTGCTTTAAACACTGGGGATTTATTGTAGCTTCCATAATATATATTTGTGTTAATATGTACTCACCATATGTTAGCATTTTGAATGTGTAATTTGTGAATTTAATATTTGTGCTCTTTATCCTGCAGTTTAGCGATATACAACACTGAGGAACAAAAAACCATCACTAGTGTTAATGGCTTGTTATGAAATTTTAATTGGACTTTCGTTCCCCATAGTTAGCTGTAGATCAGCTGCCAAAACTGCCAGACACTGCTTTCAGTCCATGAGAGTAGGATGTGTACAGAGCAGTTACACATTCAAGCTGTTCCTTAATGTGGTATGAGAAACAACGTTTCAGTCTTACAAATGTCTGTCTGAAAAAAATTAAAAAATTAATCTCTAAAGCTTTTGCTTAACATGTGGATAGAGCAATTTGTATAGTTTAGTTTATATTCTATACACAAGACAGGATTTTGTTAGTGATGTCTTATTTCTTAGTCTTTATTTGTCTTTACTAGGTGTGTACCGTGTCTTATTGTATGTCACTTATTAATTTAAAAATAAATGTTCTAGTTTTAGTCAATTTTACAGCTGCTTATTCAGAGAAGTTGTCTATCACATAGAGATGAATGGCATAGCCCCATTCCAGAACTGAGGTTTCTTTTGTATTCCATTTTATGCTGCAGCTACGTTCAGTTCTGTGCATATTGAAAAACAATTTTTAAAATTCCAGGAAAATATATGTATTTTTTTAAATTCTTATTCACCTGCTGTTTTTTTTTCTTGCTATTTCCCTACCACTCAACTTTATTCCTTACTGGATCCTCCTGCTCTTTCTCTTTGTGTAAGCTGCTATAATGCTATAAGCTCCTTCCCATAATCATATCCGTGAGGTTTTCTTGTACTTCACTGCCTTGTTTTGAATTACTCAGTAGTAATTTCTTCTTTGCTAAGATACCTTTAATACTTAGAATTTGGTGAATTGAAACAAATGAAAAAAAGTCTGCTCTGTGCACATTTTTGTTACTTTATTGTAACATAGGGGCCTCTGTGTGTGTGCATGTATGTATTTTTAGTAAGTTTGAAAGTCTCTTTTTGCTTTGTTCGAGGATCCTTTGCTTTCTTGATCCTTTGCTACATAAAGGCAGATGTTAATGGTTTTTATCACTTTTGAAGTAACAGTACTGATTTTTGGCAAGCCAAAATAAACTCTAAAGACAATTTATGCATATAGGCAACTCAGACTGTTGTTTGAAGTCAGGATGACGGAAGTACTGTGAAACTGTGATAAATATGAAGGTTCACAAACTGTACTGTGATTACTGACTGTTCTTACTAGTATAAGTAAGAATAACAAAGTGGAAAGCAAATATATACATATAGGATGATGGAGAGTATGTGCAGGGGATGAAATGAGGGATGCTTCACTCTTGAGCTCTGCCAACCAAAAAGATGTAAGCACAGGAGAAAGAGCAGTTTTGGAGGCACTGCTAAATTAATTGTATCTGAGGCTGGCTAAATGTTAGCCCTGCAGCTGGAAGGAGCAATCCCAGCTTCTTTCTTAGTGCCAGTGTAGCTCTGTTGTTTCTTCTCCTCTCTATATTTATGAAGCCACACAGTGAATGACATTTGAGGTCTGATATAGACTAAAAATAAACTACTCACAAAAAAAAAAAAAAAAAAGTAAAGGTAGTTTTGACACTGTTTAGGTCACAGGGTAGCTGTATGAGTTCTTTACCCTATCTGCAATAGTGTGAGGCAGCAGTAGAGCATGAGGGCTCAAAACTGCTTTCCTGCTCTATTGTTGAAAGCAGGAATGTAATGACATGCTCAGTCTTTTGTACTGTTCCTCATTACAAAAGCATGTTAGCAAGGATGTCACTTCAAAACCATTTGGAGGAAAAAGTGCACAATAGGGCAAATTGTTAAAAGCTCTCCAAAAACATATGCCTAAGATGAAAATAGGGTTTTGTTTTGCAGTCTGGTTGCAAATCTTAGGTGCTTTTGAATATGCTGTGACTGTTAAGATGTTCTGATGTTCTGCAGGAACTTTCATGTAAACAATTCTCTCTTAGCTGTTTTTAAGAATTGAATTAAAGGGAGAGTTATTGAGCAGAACCAAGTTATGGAACATCTTTCAGAATTAATCGAGGATCTCTCATAGATTGGGAATCTTGACCAGGCCTTTTCAGCCTTATTTCTGTGACACCTGTTCATTACATGAGATAAAAGTAGACTCAGGATCTGTATTTCATATTAGAAATGCCAT
The DNA here is from genome assembly GCF_963264785.1 of Psittacula echo. Taxonomy (NCBI): domain Eukaryota; kingdom Metazoa; phylum Chordata; class Aves; order Psittaciformes; family Psittacidae; genus Psittacula; species Psittacula echo. The sequence continues at coordinate 6,666,637 of NC_137741.1, read as the reverse complement.
CATGAGTCAGTGTCCATCTTTCACTGAACTGGGGCAGCATAAATCAAGAGGAATAAATGATCTTGCAGTAGAAATTTGAAGTCTGTCAGTATAAAAACTTTTAGCAGCTGAAGACTACATTGATTTACTGTATGCCTGGTGCTATTATAGCAGGTGTGCTGTAGCATTTGGCCACTGAATTTAACACAGCTCTAAATTCAAAGTGTAAGTTTTGAACTTTGTCTGTAACATTTATTGAACAGTTGAAACCATTTCCAGAGAGAGTCAGGAGCAAGACTTCCCCAGTGGCATTTAGTGGTTTGTGTTTTCCATTGATTTGACGAGCTGAGGCTATCCGATCATAAACCGTGTAGTTGGGTTTAGTCTGATCTTTCACTTTTTAAAAGAGAGTATTAAAAGATTACAGGAATTGAAAAAAAAACCCATTGTCTGAAACTGTTACACCAGCCTTGTGAACTAAGTTGTATGCTAATTAAAAATAAACAATGCAACTATTATAAAGGTGTTGGAACTATTATTTTTTTTTCTTTATTTCTTTTACAGTGTCTGTGGCTTAGGGTATGACCCCTCTCTGTGAGTTGCTGCAGACAATTATCTCCAGTGCTGCCTTTGAGTATATGGGAAATGGTGTAATTTAAAGACCCAGATTTTTTTTTAAGTCTTTTACAAATTGTGCTGGCTAGAGGGCAGTCTGAAGTCTCAAGAATTGAAGCCTACTGAGATAGCATCCTGCCCTGAGCATGCCTTCATCATGGCAAGCATTCATTCCTCTGCATCTCATCTGGTGAATTTTATTATGTTTTTTTAACAGAGTCTTATTTCTGATCTTCAAGGCACTGTTCTGGACACCAGCATGTAAGAGAGTACTAGATAAGCCCGATATGGATCACACTAAAAATTATGTGTATTGAGATACATAGCTGTTAAGATTATATGAACAATTTAAACATTCTTCAAGGTCTTAAGCAGTAAGAAAAAAATCTGTTGAAATTATTCTACATGTAAGGCTATACAAGGTAATTCTACAAGGAGTGCTGCAATCTATTTTTGTTCAGGAAATTGGCTACATCTGAGGAAAGAATTTGAATTAAAGTAGCATTTTTGTGGTTTTGCGCCTGGAATTTTTTTTAATGTAAAAGAGTAAATAACATGGTGATTCAGAGCTCTCGCCATCAAGCCACTCTGTTTCTGTCTTTACTTTGAGTATACCTGAATGGTACATTGAACCTTTTATACTTCACGTGGAAAGCCAGGGAAGTTTCTCATTAATATCATTCCTAACACTGATTATTGGAACAGAAACCTGGGATCTGGTATTTTTAAACTTATAGTTCAAGGAACTTGCATTTGTATGTGATACTAATTACTTTTCTAGTTCTAACCCAGATTGGATTGCAGCTAATGACCTGGAGAAGTGAAGTATTGTATCCCATTGTTAGCACTTTAAATAACCTGCAAAAATGGGAATGGAAAACACATAGAAATGCCTCACGCAATGACAGTTCACATTAACAAGCTAGGTAAAAGCATGTACAGGGTTAATTTTTTGCTTAAAAAAGAAGTCTTTATTGTAAATAAGTGGGGAAAAAAAAAACATTTCTGTGGGTATTGTTTTGGAGGGTTGGTTTGTTGGTGGTTTTAAATGAGGAAGTCAGAATCAGTTTAATGAATATTTTGAGTTGAATGGGATTATTTTAGAATCACACATAGATACTTTTAATTTACTTTTTGAGAATGATCAGGGTTTGGTATTCTTAGCAAGACATGCTTTAATGCAAGTCTTCGAAGAAGGCAATACATAATGCTTTTTGCAGTGTAAAAACATTGAATGCTTATTGTGTTCAAGACAAACTGAACATAGGAAAAGAGAGCAAAACTTTACCGAAGTAAAAATATATATGAGATTAAATGTACCTCTTACTTCCTGCACTTTTTCTTCATACTGTGTTTTCTTTTCTCAGATATGTGCCATGGTTTCTTTCATACTTATTTTTCCATGTATATTTGTAAGCATAAATTATATTTGTGATCATGACTGCTTCATGTATTTTCTTCCTTTTTTCTATTATTTTTTGTCTTTTCCCATTGGGTATGATTTGATGTTTATTCGGTTGAGTTACCCTGGTTTCATCTGCCCCTGGAAAATAAATTTTTTTCAGAAAGATGCATAAAAGGTAACACTCTGGTATTGTATCCTCTTTCTGCAGTTTACCTGGTTTTATAGCTTGTATTAGTCAACGGAAGACATTCTGCTTCAGGGGTTTCTGCATAGAGATTTTAATTTTGCATTTAGTAGTCACTATTGTCTCAACTGTAAATATAACTTTTGGGAAGAGTCTTAAGTGTATTTCTGGTGATTTATACTTTCTCTGACTTTTTCTTTTTTAATTCCACAGATTAAATTTGACAGTGATGGTGTCTGTGTTTGTTGTGAAATGCAGCATCAAACATCAGGCTGCAGTAACCTGGGAGAAACGCTGAAACTGAACCCTCTGCAGGAGTGTAATGTTGTGAGGCTGACTCTAAAGGTGTGTTATGAGAATTAATAGTTTATTTTGGTTTTAAGTAGTGACCTCTTAGCAAGACAGAAGTGTGTGATGAGAGGAGGAGTAGCTAGTGTTCTCGCTGTTTGTGCACTCTTACATGAGAAAAAAATCTTCATTTGACAGAATTTAGTGCTTTTATGCATGAAAATGGTTTTATGTTACACACTCAATATCTTTATTTATATAGGTAACTGTTTTGTTAGCAGTTATTTAAGGAACAGAGTTGCATTTGGTTATGAGGTTACATTTGGGCTGTATCAAAAGAAGTGTGACCTCAGCATAAGAAAGACATGGAACTGTTGGAGGAAGTCCAGAGGGGGTCCATGAAGATGATTGGGAGTGGAGCACCTCCCGTATGAAGATAGGCTGAGAAAACTGGGGCTGTTCAGCCTGGAAAAGGGAAGCTGCATGACCTCATGGCAGCTTTCCAGTATCTGAAGGGGCCCATGAGGATGCTGGAGAGGCACTCCTCATCAGGGACTGTAGTGGTAGGACAAGGAGGAATGGGTTCAAGCTTATACAGGGGAGATTCAGGTTAGATATAAGGAAGAAATTCTTTACTATGAGAGTGATGAGGCACTGGAACAGGCTGTCCAAGGAAGTTGTGGATGTTCCATCCTTGGCAGTGTTGAAGGCCGGGTTGGGCAGGGCTTTGAGGAACCTGGTCTAGTAGGAGGTGTCCCTGCCCATGGCAGGGCGATTGGAGCTATATAATCTTAAATTCCAACCCTAACCATTCTATGATTCAATGGCTGGTGCTGGAGGATATAAGAACAGGCGTCTTTGATGTTGCTGTTCAAGAAAGCTAGAATCAAAGGTGTGGTGGCTGACATTGTTTAGTAATGTTATGGTAGACTGCAGAGAAACATGAAGTATTAGCAGAATCATGAAGTGTTTTATGATGTACTGTTAACAAAAAATATTAGCAGTTTTCAGATGGAACTTGCTTTGGAAGAGAATAGTAAGTGTTCTTTTGGCATAATTCCAGGGACATTCTTACAGAATGCCCTGCAATATTGTAAGATATTTCAATCTTGTCGCATTTTGTTAGAAGTACCTAGATAAAAAGTTGAGAGCAAATATTAAGAATATTGTATGAGCGAGTTATATCCCAGTTAAATTGTCCACATCATGGTTTCACTTCATTGTTACCAAACTAGCAAGACATGGTGTTAGATTGGTTTGGAAGATGGTAAGGAATCCATGAAAGAAAAGAACCTTAGGTTAGGAGACAGATAAGTGATTCATTTTAGGTTTAATTTAATGATCAACAGAACTAACTCTGTATCTGTGGCTCTCAATTTCAAAGAATGTATTTTAATAAGTTTAATAGAATATAATAAAGTAGTGAAAATTAATGTGAGAAGGATCTTAGAGATTTAGACGGTAATTTGAGGCCTGAAAATGCTGTTACATTGATATTTGAAACTGCATTTTAAAGTTCAGAACAGTTAGAAATCCTGGAAAAGATACATAATAAGTAAAAGTTCTTCAGCTTTGTTAAGGAAAAGAAAAAAAAAAAGAACAACAACAAAGTAATAAGGATCAGGTAGAAATTAAAACAATTTAATATGGCCCTCAAATTAAGTAAGACCTTTGTCTCAGGTTTTAATGAGGATGGTAAAGGGGACTGGGAGTAAAAGCTTACTGGCTAGCAGGAATTTAATAAGTGGAAAGGAAGCATAACTTGACATTGCTGATCAAAAATAGTAATTAAGTGCTACTTGGAATGCTAAATTCAGGACTATTCAGTGGTGCAGTTTGTGAAATGTGTTACAAGAAGGTAACAACGGAAAATAAGTTCTCATTCTTCAATTTACGACATGCAAAAATATGAACCTGTTTTATAGAAAAAGCTGAGTTGAGGATCCTGTGAAAGTAAAGATGGAGGGAGCATATGGTTGCTTGCTGTTAAAATGTTAGTAATGTAAACTTTAATGTGAGGGAAAAGAACTGTTCATCTTTGACGACATTGTCAGCATATAAAGCAAGTAGAAGTGACATATGCTGGTAATTAGGGTAAGGTTTCTGACCAATACAGCAATTGGAGTAGAAGGCAAATTATTTCCTTTAAAACAAAACTCAGTCTTTTATAAAAGAAATTGATGACGTATCTTCTTGTACTGGCAGAGGACTGATTGAGTACTGGAGTTCCTATGAATAGGAGTGCGGCTTTAATTAAGCTTGTTTAGTGTTTTTTTATTCAGGAGAAGGTAGTTAAGAAAATAGCTTTTTCAGAAAGTTTCTTAAATCTTTTTCAGTTTTAATTCTACACTTGCTTTCTCTTTGGCTTTGAGAGCTCTGTATTCCTGGCTGTAAATTTAAGAACAGCATTCTACTAAGCCCATAAGAAAAAAAGATCACAGCTCATTAGGTAAGCAACTGATAGTGATAAGGCTCACCTTTTGTAATTGTAATTAACAACTACAGTGTGATTTTAAGAGATCAGATGTTGTAGTACCAAAAGCTCAATTGGGCTTGTTTCGGGAGCCAAAGGGAGAGAAAGTGTAGGGTATCAGAGTTAAGTTTATACACCTTTATGTATAACATTTTGTAGGTTATACAAGGAAATTTGCCTCAGGATATTCCTTTTAATATGTAATGATTTTAGAAAAAATTATTTTTATGGGATGATTATATTAGAAGATATTTGTCCTCTACTACTTAAGTCTTATACAGACTTTTGTCTTACAAAATTAATTGAAGAGGAAGAGAGAACATTATTCTCACAGTAAAAAGATAACTTTTTTATGTACAATGAAATTCCTAAAAGACAAATATGAGCTGAAGCCATGAAGCTATGGCAAAAAAAAGAAAGTAAACTTTATTTGATATCTAGAATGCCTTACCTTAAAATTAATGGAATCTTACTGAACCTGACATTTTAAAATCTTAAAAGGTCAAGCGTATGAAATCTCTTGGGTAAAACATAAAAGGCTTATTATTTAATTATCTGAGAAACAGTCACTTAAGATAAATTGTTTGCCAGAACCAATAGATCTTGTGCAAATAACACTTTGTAACATTATGTTACCTTGTGCTTGGAAGCAATTGAGTATTTTTTCACTTTCTGAGAGTCTTCAGTTGAACTCATTTTGCTCTTCATACCTTCTGTCCAAACAAGAGAGGAGTGATTCTAATGCATAAAGGAGAAGTTTATGGCCAAAGATGTCAGGGTTTGTAGACTACTAACAGGACCGTGAAACAGGACAGGAGCACAAACCTGTTATGAGTAGGCTTGAATTAACTATAAAGAGCTGAAGCTCCGCTGGAGAAATTTAAAAGCAGTGTATTGCATAAAACAGCCAGACAGTTTAGTTAACTACTTCAACTGAATCTCACTCGTCTCCTAATGCTGTGCAAGCTGGCTTTTATTCAGGTAAAACCAGAAAAAATGCAAGAGGGTAAATCTTTTTTACACACACACACACAAGTATGTAAACAAACAGAAAATGAAATAATCTCTGAGTTATGCTGCTGATTATACTTCAGGCAACATAAAAAGTCTTTTCCAATATGAGAACAGTACAAATGAAATGCCTTTTTTTAACAGTGTTACCTCTGAATGAGCATGAAATGCTGGCATAGTGTGTGACCTGAATGTGTTGATTTGTAGATGAACTCAGTTCCTTAAAATTTCTTCTTGTAAATGTTAATTAAAGTACAAGGACTGAATTTTCCTCACAATTTTCATTTGCAAAAATTATTCCTTCTTTCTAAACTCAGAATATCCTGAATTTATGAAAGACATACATGCAACAAAGCTTATCTTTTTGAGATTGTATTTTGAGAAGATGAAGCTAGGTATTTAGTTTGAATTAATTTGTAATGCTTTATTACTGTCTGATATTTGCATGTAGGAGGAGAATGTTATACTGCTTTGGTTTAGTAATGATCCAGTAGGGTATTTTTAACAATTTCAACAGCTAACACAGCCCGGAATACTTGTGGTCATGTATGCTAATTTATGAATTTGCTATTTAAATAATTGTTTCCTACTTTACTTGAAGTGCTTGTGTAGAATGTTTTTGTGACTGTGCTGGCTCAGAAAAAAACTGATTTCCCCCTCTATTTTCAGCAGAAATATTTGTTTTGGAGCTGCTAAAATACAAAGTAAATAGTAAATGTCTTTTTCAGGTTACTGATTCCATTCATTAGTTTGTAAGCTAGGCATCATTATTAGAGATTTATGTAACTTGGGGTTCTTGCAGTCTTCTTCTGTGAATCTTTCTTCTCCTTTGAATCCAAATTTATTGTTACTGAATTTCCTGATGACCAAATCCACGCATGTTTTAATTTATTTTTTTTCCATTCAGAAGAACATGCTTTCACTTGCAAAACAGAGGAGGATGACTCCTAACATATTCTTTAGAGTTATGAGAATGGGCTTTCCTCAGATTTGATACATGATCAAATACAGACTACTTAATTCTGCTGAATGACTTACCTAAAGACTTTATAATCTACTTGGATATTGGATAAAGCTCAGTATAGAATAAATTATTTCGTATGAGAGTTTTTAAATGGTGGAGTCATTTCAGGTAACTGAAAGTATCTTCTTTGCTCAGGAAGTATTTACCATACTAGGTACCATGAAAAATAGAGCTTTTCTGTGTGTGCTTTGTAGTCTGAATAATTGAACTACAGGTGTTCAAAAGTTCTAGATAACAATGGTATAACAGGCATAGTGTGCTCATGCTTTTCCTTCCTCATGAATGTTTTCTGTTCCTAGCTTACTCAATGAATGAACACAGTTGTGAGCTCCTCACATGGCTGAAAATCTGCCTTTTTGAATGACTGGAATCTGTTCATTACATATCTGGCCAGTCATTTTATGGAACCTGAGTCTTTCAGGAGTCACTAACTAATATTATCTCCAGTACTAAATTTAATATAGACACCTGAGTTGATGAGAAATACACAAACTCGCTTCCAAGCAGGGAAGACCTTTTTGAATTCGTTTTTCATAAGTAGCAGCTGTGCACTGCTTCCTTTAAATTACAGTAAATATTTTAGATACATGTAAAATAGTGTACTGTATTGTACTTCCATAACTTACATCTATTTTATGAAGCACTGACCATTTCTCCATTAACAGCTCAATGTGCACTTGAGACCTGTATGGTTCAGAACTGGCTCTTGGTAAGCAAAGAAAAAGCAAAAAGTATTGGAGCAGCTATTTTTTCTAGTGTTTTTCAGACATACCCAGTCAGAACAACTGAAGTTATAATTAGAGTTATAAAAGGGTTGTCCTTGAATTCACGAATAAAAGAGGTACACAGACACTAATTTCATGGGTGAAAAAGCTTTACTGCTCACTATCTCTTTTCAGGTTGCGGTAGTATAGGAAAATAAGCATCATAATTGGAGTCAATCAAGGAGGAAAAAAGTCATCTTCACAGAATTGCAGAACTGAAGCTAGTTTTAGCCCTTGATCAGCCTAGACGTGTAGATCCATGTGCTCAAGGCTACTGATTGTAGTGTTCTTTTCACACATCAGCAAGCTTATTTTACTCCTTTTATTGTATATTGACTAAGCTTTCAGAAGTGCAAAGGACTTAAGAGCCTCAAAGACTATGAACCTCTTACTTCCACAGGAAAACAATCTATTGAGCCAGCCAAATGTGAGTGTGTTGTAAAGAGTTACTAGTTCAATAATGTTGCACAAGTTAGAACTCTTCAATACTGGGTTTGTGCTGTATAACTTACATTTTTGGTAATATGGACATAAGTTACACATTTCACAAAAAATAATGAATTTCTGTTTTGTAAATAGGTGTGGAGACAGAAGTGGGGACAGGAAGCATTGATCTGTACTTCGTTTCTTTTTAGAGCAAAATAGGTTTAAATACAGTTTCTCAAATATGTGTAAGCAGCACAGCTGGATAATTTTCTATATAATATTTGACACAAAGAATGAATATTGTGTGGTAATACTGCTATATCTGTGTTGTGTGTCTGTATTGAATGTTAAATTTCCTGATTTGACATTCACACGTGTAACTTAATTGACAGTACAGTTGATTGTAATGATATGAAGAGGCAAGGGAGTGATCAAATATTTTCCAAAGTCTGCACCTGAGTTATGAAGATTCTTGGGGTTTTTTGGCTTGAATTTTAATCTGTATTTAGAGGGTATGGCAAAGGATTTAGGGAGATCCTGCAATAGTTTGGTAAAACAAGTCTAATTAAGCAAGGCTATTGGTGTTTTTTCCCAAATAACAATTAACGTGAAGCATATAATTTTATTTACCTTACACCTAAAGTCCTTTGGTGTGACCATTATAACTTGTCCTAAGCCCTTACCAAACAGTTTGAGGCAGGTGGTTACATATTGAAAGAAAGTTTCAGAGAAACTTTCTGGACTTGACTTGGTGCTTTATGTATTTGATGAATAAAGGGTGTATGAATACTCATTCTGAAGGTTAATGTGTTATAGTGATTTTCATAGCTAGGAGTTTGGAGATGTTGTATATATGGAAGCAAAGCTCTTTAGGAATTCACATTCCTTCCTGTTTGCATATGCAGGCTGCTGTAAGTCATGTTCCCCTCCAGACCTAAAATTACATTGAGTTTTTGCTGTTAATGTCAAACGCATGTATTATTACATGTATTACAGCTGGATTTCAGCTTTGGTTAACTAATATGGGTTTTCTACAGCTGGTTCTAGAAGGCAGCCAATAGAAGAAAGTAATTCAGTTGTAACTTTGTTTACTAAGATAAAGGAATATTAATATGCCTCATGATTAGAGCAAATTGGTAGTGTTCCAGTTTTATATTTCATCAGAGGCCTAGGAAATTGGTCTCAGCTGAGCACTGGAGGAATGGGGTATATGTCATGCAGTAAAGGAGGAAAAGATTTCAAGCATGATAATAGACTTTAAAGGTATGAAAGTCTTCTGTATAAGAGCCTGTTCTCAAAAGCTATGGAAGAGAAGGAGCAATGCTTTGCAACTGTGGGATGGATGTAAGAAGGATGCTAATGGTTAAGATAAATGTTGGAATAGTGGGATAAAGCTGTGGGATCTTTAGGAACAGATCAAAGAAATATCCATCATGATGTTGAGCCTATCTGAGGCATGTAAGTTGTATGAAGGTCTTAAAGACTCTTTGGATCCTGATTTATAGAATCATAGAATAGTTAGGGTTGGAAAGGACCTGAAGATCATCTAGTTCCAGCCCTCCTGCCATGCGCAGGGACACCTCACACTAAACCACGTCACCCAAGGCTCTGTCCAGCCTGGCCTTGAACACCACCAGGGATGGAGCATTCACAGCCTCCCTGGGCAACCCATTCCAGTGCCTCACCACCCTCACAGTAAAGAATTTCTTCCTTAGATCCAATCTAAACTTCCCCTGTTTAAGTTTGAACCCGTTACCCCTTGTCCTGTCACTACAGTCCGTGATGAATAGTCCCTCCCCAGCATCCTTGTAGGCCCCCTTCAGATACTGGAAGGCTGCTATGAGGTCTCCACACAGCCTTCTCTTCTCCAGGCTGAACAGCCCCAACTTTCTCAGCCTGTCTTCATACGGGAGGTGCTCCAGTCCCCTGATCATCCTTGTGGCCCTCCTCTGGACTTGTTCCAACAGTTCCATGTCCTTTTTACGTTGAGGACACCAGAACTGCACACAATACTCCAAGTGAGGTGTCACGAGAGCAGAGTAGTGGGGCAGGATCACCTCCTTCGACCTGCTGGTCACGCTCCTCTTGATGCAGCCCAGGATACAGTTGGCTTTCTGGGCTGCGAGCGCACACTGCCAGCTCATGTTCATTTTCTCATCGACCAACACCCCCAAGTCCTTCTCTGCAGGGCTGCTCTGAATCTCTTCTCTGCCCAACGTGTAGCTGTGCCTGGAATTGCTCCAACCCAGGTGTAGGACCTTGCACTTGGCATAGTTAAACTTCATCAGCCCACCTCATAAGCATGTCGAGGTCCTTCTGGATGGCATCCCTTCCCTCCAGCGTATCAACCGAACCACACAGCTTGGTGTCATCAGCCAACTTGCTGAGGGCGCACTCAATCCCCCTGTCCATGTCACCGACAAAGATGTTGAACAAGACCGGTCCCAACACCAATCCCTGAGGGACACCACTCGTTACCGGTCTCCAGCCGGACATGGAGCCATTGACTACAATTCTTTGCGTGCGGTCACCCAGCCAGTTCTTTATCCACCAAGTGGTCCACCCATCAAATTGATGTCTCTCCAATTTAGAGACAAGGATGTCATGTGGGACAGTGTCGAACGCTTTGCACAAGTCCAGGTAGATGACTTCAGCTGCTTGTCCATGAGTTCCGTAGCCCCATCATAGAAGGCCACCAAATTGGTCAGGCAGGATTTCCCCTTAGTGAAGCCATGCTGGCTGTCACCAAGCACCTCCTTGTTTTTCATGTGCCTTAGCATGTCTTCCAGGAGAATCTGCTCCAAGAGTTTGCCAGGCACAGAGGTGAAACTGACTGGTCTGTAATTCCCTGGGTCATCCATTTTCCCCTTCTTGAAAATGGGGGTTATATTTCCCTTTTTCCAGTCATCGGGAACTTCACCTGACTGCCATGATTTTTCAAATATGGTGTCCAGTGGCTTAGCGACTTCATTTGCCAGCTCCTTCAGGACCCGCAGATGGATTTCATCAGGTCCCATGGACTTGTGTACGTTCAGGTTCTTAAGATGGTCTCGAACCAGATCCTCTCCTATAGGCCCAAGGTCTTCATTCTCACAGTCCCTGTGTCTGCCTTCCAGGACTTGGGTGGTGTAGATTTTATCATTTATTATAAATTGTATTAAGTTGCGCATTAAGATGAGCTAAATCTTTTGGTTCTAAAGGGCTGTAGTTAGCAATAAATGGAGTTTCCTATTCCCAGGAAATAATTGTATTTCTGCCCTAGGTCTTGTCTCTGCCTTGGTATTCTTTACCTAGGTTTACATATGGAAACCAGAACATGCAGGATCTTAATCTCTTTATGTGCCACTGTTAACTAATTGCATCTCTAGGGATTTGCTTGCCTGTTTGCCTCCATTTGAATGATCTAAGTGGGTCTGTATGACCTTGTATTTGAGCGAGTTCTCTGTATTACCTTCTGTATGTGAGTTAGAGATTGGCCCTTCCGGTATTTTGTTGTTGATGCTGTTGATTCATTATTTGCCTGGCTGATGGGCTGGCCAAGAAGACAGAAGACCACTGACAAGATCAGGAAGAGCAAATCTGACTTAGTGTAAGCTACTAAATGACTAGAATTTTTTGACCCATTTAATGTCTGCCATGTTCCCATGCCTGCAAATGAAGATCACTTGAGGTGCATGCAATTACAGTGGCAGGAGTAAATCTGCACCTTTCTATAATTTTTGTGAGTACTGTTGGCAAAGGAAAGCAAGCAATGTACCGGCAGTGACTGAGATACTCTTTTAAACTTTGATCCTACAGAATATTCTTTATACACTGAGTGCTTCTGTTCATGGTATATTAACAGTTTTTATTTTTATTTTCATCTGTTCTCTGTGATGCTTTTTCTCAAATACTTCTGCTGCTGTTCAGAATACTAACTGGGCCACATAATTGTCAAATGTACATCAGCTGTGCAATTGCTGTAAAAGGATTATAGTAGTTTTGAAATGTCGTCTGCATGCTAAATCAGTGCTCCTTTGCAGTGGCTGTTGGGAAAGAAAATAAAAACCCTGTGAAGAGATGGATGCTTTTTTTTTTTCTAATTACACCTGCTATAAAAATGTTTCAGTTTAAATTCAAATGTTTATTTTATTCTACTTAGTAAACATAAATTTACATTTTATTTTAAAAGTTTGATTTTTTTTGAAAAAACCAATGTGGCCATATTCACGTATTTCATGAACACAAGGTGAAATGCGTGATGTAGTCACTGCTTTTCTCATGTATCTAAACATGTTTCAGATGCATAGAGTATGTAATAAAGGATAAAGTTATCTATTTAATACTAGAATCTCCATTGAGTTTTTTAATGCACAACCCTAAGTTGTAGAGTTCAACTACCAAAACAATAAAATTTCAGTATGTTTGGGGGAGGATGTTGATTTTTTGTTTTGTTTTTCATCAGAAATCTGTTTTGTAGTATCTTTCTTGTGACAACTGTAGCTTGGAGTCAATTGTGAAAGCATTAATTTGTCTTTTCTTTCAGAGAACTGGAAAACTTGAAGTATCAGTACTTCTGAGGAAATACCTAATAATAAATGTATTGTAAGGAGTGGGGAGAGGAAGATGATTGTTTCTGTAATTATTTTCTTTGCAGAGTGGTTTAAAAAAAGTAGTATGATCTGAGCTAGTTCCGCGCAGTTGAGACCACATCAGTTGAGAGCAGTTGATAGCGTTTATTATGAAATCGCTAAAAATATATCCCTTCCTTTGTGTCCCTAAGAGATGATATTCTGATGCATGTGTTTTCACAGGACCTCTTGTTCAGTGTGTGCGCTCTCAATATCATCTCCACCATTGTCTGTGCTTTGGCAACAGCAATGTGTTGCATGCAGATGGTTTCTTCTGATCTTCTGCAAATGGTGAGTATGTTTCAGTGACAACACAGGCTATTGTCCAACATGACATATTGTCCTTATCTGTGTATGCTCATTTATACCTGCTGTTTGCTTATAAATGTCAGCCTGTTTGTGTGTCTTTGTGTAGTGTTAGAACATGTGTGTACATGGGTGTTTTATTTATTTGCATGCATTTATGTAAATATAGCATACAGATGTATGCAGTGTGAACAGCTGCTGTGTTTAAAATGTTTACATATAATATTAGGGATTTGTAATCAGGCTTTTGCAATTGGGAGTATGTTATTTTTTGTTAACAAGGTTATCAGCAAGGTGGAGCTATATTCGTATTAAACTTTGCATCCTTACATGTTTATTATCTTCAGTTTCTACACTATCCAGAGCAATTACTTAGCTTTGAGATACTATTTTTTGCTACTTTTCTGGTATGAGAACTATGAGTTCAGAATTGGGATTTCCACAGCCCTGTGCCAATAGCAGTGTTTTCATAAGGAAAACATGTTTAAGCTTCAGAGTAGCAATTATGTTTAAAACCAAAGAGGAAAGGATCATTAGGCTTCTGCATAGCCAGCTGCATTACAGGATACTGTCTTGTTTTGGTTGGACAAGGATAGGGTTTTTTATCAAAAAAAAAAACCACTGTGATTCTTCAGATTTCAATGTAATGTTGAAACAAACAAGAAAAAATTAAAATCCTTGTATTTTGCAGGCCAAGTATATTGTTTCTGACCCAGCTCTATTATTACCTAATGTAGGAAATTATTCTTTGCTTTATAAGAGAAGGGAAGCACACAAACCTGGTACCAGTCATTTGTAAGTCACTTGTTTTTTAAAAGTTTGCATAGATAGAATATTGGCCCAACAAGTTAGCTGCAAATCATTTACACAACAAAGCGTGTCCTTTCTAGACAAGTGTTCCAGTCACTGGGTTACAAACTTAAAGAGTATCTTCATCTGTGATCTGGTGTTTCCTTCACATAGTAGAGGATATAATAAATTAGGTATATATGTCTGCATAATGCCTACAAATGGTACATAAATGCATTTTGTTGTATAGCAGTCTGTGTATTCACATTGTGCGTGCTTGTAGAGACTTGTAAAGAGTGCTCCTTAAATAACTTTGGTTTGGATGTCGAGCAGAATTGGCAAAAATAATCTCAGAATAAATGTGTAGATGACAGTGAACCAAGAATGATACTAAAGTGCTTCTGATGGGTATGTGCAAGAAGCAGTCATTTCAATAGGAATTCAAATACCCTAAAAGCATATAATTTTTCTCTTCCTACTTCATTTTTCACTTCTTCCCTAAATTCTTTGCTTACCACCTGGTGATGCTGCCATTATGTCAGTTTTTGCTTCCTATGCTTTGTGCTTCCACCTTTATGTCTTCTTGCTTAGTTGTCTGTTCTCCCACCCTTTCAGCTCCACTGACAAGAATTTTCTTCCCTCTCCCCAGAAGAAGGGAATTGCATCTTTCTGCTCAATCCCAGTGTTTACTGTTTATCCCTAAGTTTTTCTCTTTCTTTTTTCAGGTTGCCAGATTCCTGCCAGGCCTAAGTGAGCGTAACTTCCCTGAGGCTACGCTGACTTAGACCAGCTGAAGATTTCTTTTTCTTTCAACTATTTTCAGTCTATTGTCCCTTAATCTCTATAGTCCCATGATCTGCAGTTCCTTTCTGCTTTGCTGCGCCCAGAAATCTGATTTGCTTTCTTTATTCTTGCTTGTTAATGCTTGATTTGTGCTTTTTCCTTCTATTTTTCACTGAAGTATGTATGCATCTTCTCTTAGCAGGATTGTACCATGCTGAAAGTTTAAGACTGCAAATGAAAAGGTTTTAATTATTGTGCTGATTCTTTTCCTCTGTTGTTGGAGTATTCAAAAGCTGCATAGGCTCTCCTATAGGAAGAGGAGGCATAAAAATGTAATTCCTAGCCAGCAAAAGTATAGTGCAATAGAGAGATCCTCCTGGGACATCATTTGTCATCAGTTTTGTGATTCATGTGCTGTATTATATGTTCTTGTCTCAGAAATTAATCAGTTAGAATAGTGATTTTTTTTCTTTTTTTTTTTTTTTCAAATTTTGAATAACTTCAAGTTTTCTTCTGCCATGAAGCTGTTCTTTGTTATTCAGCTTTTATTGCCTAGCAACATAGAGCTGGTGTATAATACGGTCTCAAGAAAATATGCAACAATGGTTTATTAGTATCTGCTTTCTTGCTAACTGTTGCATACAGTGGGTATCTGATTCCTACAAGCAAATTGGCAGTATTTTGTTGGAAACTGCTACCTTCTGATGCAGCAGTCTTTTAATAAGAATGTGCTGGAAAATTTAAACACAAGCTGTTCACTAATAAGCACAGATTAAATTTTCCAACGAATTTGAAGGGAGCTTTTTGGTTAAAAATAATCTCACTAAACAAATATTTGGTTTCAAGCGTTAAGGAAAAAATGCTGCAAAACAATAAAAACTATTTTTGTGTTATATTTTAGTTTCCTTCAGTTTTTACTTTTGCACTGTCATATGGAACGCAAAAACATTTTCCTAGGTTGTTCCTCCTTTGACTGTTTCAGAAAGTACCCCCAGTTTTTCACTTCACTTTAACCTTTCTCATGCTGTTAAGTGTTCACAGTTGCTCAGGGAAAAAAAAGGGGGGAAGGAAAGAAAAAGAAAAAAACACCCTACCAATTGTACCAAAGCTGCAAGAGAGGTAAAGATTGAAAGAGCAGTTGTTATATGTTTTACTAATTTAGACGGTTTAAGGCTGCAGTCCATTACAGGGCTTCCCAGGATTGTTCTTTCTGTGTACACACCCCTCCAGCAGATGTATGTGTATCAAATCAGATCGTATCAAGGTTCTGTAATGTGAAGAAATAGCTCTTAATAACCAAGCTGTCATTTCCATGATATTTTATTTGTTGCCTAAGGCAGCTTCAGTTTGCATTTTGTCTGATGAATGGCTACTGCAAAAATTCACCCTTTTTTTCAAAAGGTAGCTGTCTGAATTAAAGAAATACAAGAAACTATGCCCACTGTGCCCAAGCTTAAGCATTAAGTATACCTATTCCAGTCCTTCTTCCACTCTGTATGTTCGTACAGTTCTTATCCTAGAAGTACTGGCACTGATATCATTCAGTGTATTCTGGTTTTGTCACCATTGCTGTTAGAAATTGTTCTTCATGTGATTTGATATCTAAGCTAATCTGTTATTTTGTAAAGGAAATAAGGTACTAATGATGCATGCAAGCTGTAACATTTAATTACTGTTTTCATCACCCATAATGATAATTCAGGATGTCATTAACTTAATATGCTGTAGTTAATATTTCTACTCAAATATTTTAAATAAAAAGCAAATAGAGTATCCTCTGCATGAGGATAGTATCTTGCTGGCATTGTTTAACCTCTTATCTAGGTGAAATAGCAATAAAAACCCCCTTTAGGATGCAACTTCACATTAACTGAGAATTGCTCTTAAGTTATTACATATTTTTTTATTATTTAGAATCATAGAATAGTTAGGGTTGGAAAGGACCTGAAGATCATCTAGTTCCAGCCCTCCTGCCATGCGCAGGGACACCCCACACTAAACCACGTCACCCAAGGCTCTGTCCAGCCTGGCCTTGAACACCACCAGGGATGGAGCATTCACAGCCTCCCTGGGCAACCCATTCCAGTGCCTCACCACCCTCACAGTAAAGAATTTCTTCCTTAGATCCAATCTAAACTTCCCCTGTTTAAGTTTGAACCCGTTACCCCTTGTCCTGTCACTACAGTCCGTGATGAATAGTCCCTCCCCAGCATCCTTGTAGGCCCCCTTCAGATACTGGAAGGCTGCTATGAGGTCTTCCACACAGCCTTCTCTTCTCCAGGCTGAACAGCCCCAACTTTCTCAGCCTGTCTTCATACGGGAGGTGCTCCAGTCCCCTGATCATCCTTGTGGCCCTCCTCTGGACTTGTTCCAACAGTTCCATGTCCTTTTTACGTTGAGGACACCAGAACTGCACACAATACTCCAAGTGAGGTCTCACAAGAGCAGAATAGAGGGGCAGGATCACCTCCTTCGACCTGCTGGTCACGCTCCTCTTGATGCAGCCCAGGATACAGTTGGCTTTCTGGGCTGCGAGCGCGCACTGCCAGCTTATATTCATTTTCTCATCGACCAACACCCCCAAGTCCTTCTCTGCAGGGCTGCTCTGAATCTCTTCTCTGCCCAACGTGTAGCTGTGCCTGGAATTGCTCCAACCCAGGTGTAGGACCTTGCACTTGGCATAGTTAAACTTCATAAGGTTGGCATCAGCCCACCTCACAAGCATGTCAAGGTCCCTCTGGATGGCATCCCTTCCCTCCGGCGTATCAACCGAACCACACAGCTTGGTGTCATCGGCAAACTTGCTGAGGGCGCACTCAATCCCACTGTCCATGTCACAGACAAAGATGCTTATATAAAAACCTAAATGTTAAATTTTTTTGGCATGGAGCTCACTTAAAGGTACTGTAAAGTGCAGGTGATAGTTCTTTTAGAGAAATGCATTGCGAATGATGTACATTCATAAAAACATCCTAAAGTTACTTTATGGTTGTTACTTTATATGAATGGATGTTTTAGTTTGTTTACCTTAGATTGTGACCTTACATGATTGAATGAATATTCCCCTCACAAACATTATTCCACCATAAATAAAAAGGTAAAATAGAAACCTTTGGTGAAGGAAAGCTTTTGCCATTTTTTAGAAAATGTACCATTTTCATTTTATTGGTAGAATAAGAGTATTTAATAATTAATACTATTTAAAATACAGTCAGTACTTCAAGAAAGATGTTGTGTCACAGACGAGTCCTTCTGAGACTGCAGAGCTAATGGCTTGTGATGGTCATAGACACAACAGCTGGAAATAGTGGAGGAGAAAAACTGAGACTATTTGCCTTATCAAAATATCTTCTGTGTTGCAAGGTAAGAAAATTGGGGCTGTTCAAGCCTGGAGAAGAGAAGCTGCGTGGAGACCTCTGAGCAGCCTTCCAGTATCCGAAGGGGACGTGCAAGGATGCTGGAGAGGCATTCCTCATCAGGGACTGTAGTGATATAGGACAAGGGGGAATGGGTTCAAGCTTATACAGGGGAGATTTAGGTTGGTTATAAGGAAGTTCTTTACTGTGAGAGTAGTGAGGCACTGGAACAGGCTGTCCAAGGAAGCTGTGAATGCTCCATCCCTGGCAGTGTTGAAGGCCAGGTTGGGCAGGGCCTTGAGAAACCTCGTCTAGTAGGAGGTGTCCCTGTCCATGGCAGGGGAGTTGGAACTACATGATCTTAAGGCCCTTTCCAACCCAAATCATTCTATGCTTATAATTTCCACTTAAGATCAGGGACAAATTAGAAGAGTCAGCCATGATCCTTCTGTTCTTGTAGTCATTTAGTATCTACATTTCCCTCCAGGAGATACTGATTCAAGTGTTTCAGAAAAGGAAAAAAGCAACCAGTCCAGGAGGAGAACAGTTAATTGAAGACAGAATTATAGACCCAAGTATATTGGAGAGATTTTACTATAGATGACATGCCAGTTATTTAACTGTATGCAATTAAAAGTTTTTATTTCCCATTCCCAAGAATTAGCAGTGCTTTATAAATGACTTACAGATACTAGGAAAAAGGACTTACCACCTTGTATCATACTGGGTAGCTGTTTCATTAGGGAATTATAATTCTTATTTGCTGTTTCTTCAGTTCCTTGAGACTTCTCTGTCAGCTTTTATTTGAATATATTTAAAATATTCAGAACATAAATAGTAAACTGCAATCATTCTGGTCACTTCAGTGAACAATTTTTGGATGGCCTCTCAGTGAAGACCTGGAAGTTTAGTCTGAGCAATTTTTAATTTTCTTTTTTTAGTGAGTTTTACAGTCTCATTTGTATCTATCTAATGGTGTTTATTTCACCTTGAAGAGCTAAAATCTGAGAGCTCTGTTATTCTACAAAGCACTGCTTTCTTCACTGGGAAGTAAAAGCCTGTGTGTCTTGCTGCAGGTTCTAAGCTTGCTGAGAAGGTCGCTGGCATCCAGTCCTACATCACTGGCTATGTGGAGTTCTCGGTCTGCAGCACACAGACCCTTGAGCATAACTGCATGTTCAGAAAAGTTTCACCTCTTCTGCTCCTGCTGGAAGGGGTGTGCTTCTAACATTTGTGTTTATAACTTTCTGCTTGATAACAACTTGCTTGTGATGCCGTGGCTAACTTCTGTATTAATTTCAGGTCCAAGAAGTAGGTACAAAACTGCAGCATTTTACAGCTTTCTTGTTTACCCTGCTGCAACCAGATAGCATGTTTTATTCTTCCCTCATAACTGCAAACCAAGTAACAAATTAAGTAGTCCTCAGTATGAAATAAAAATGAGAACTGTTTAAATCAGGCTGTTAAATGCTGTCAAGTTAGGCGTGCCTAATTAAAACATACAACATTTTGTGTGCAATGTGTGCTCTACGTAGCAGCCCATTTATCACATGCAGTCATCTATGTATAATGCCTATGAGGTACAGGACACGTTCCACAGATGACAGTAAGGCCATCTTTAGTCCAAGGATGAGAAAAAACCTGCATGTTTGAATGCCAAGCTTCAACATAAAGTTGGCTATTTCCTAGAAGAAGAGCATGAATTCTAGATCTGTCTTTCATTGCCTGTTAGATTCCTGAAAGCTCCCAGCATCCAACAGCTCCAGGTGGTCAACTGAAACATTTGAGTATTTGGGATTTCCAGAGCCAGGGGATATCTATTTACATTTTGTAAATATGTTCAAAATATCTATTGATAGCTATAAAGTTATGCAGACTTTCAACACTGTTGGCTATTTACAGTGTTTACCAGTGGTGCTTTTTGCTGTTTATCCTCATCTGCAGCTGTTTTCTATCCATTTCTTCTGCAGTGGCCATTAGTTTAGTCCCAAAGGCCTCAGTAGGAGACCTGCTTTGTGAGTTGTTCCATAATGATGTTGAATACAACTTGATCTTGTTTATACTTGAAACCAAACAGGCCACCTCCATTTTCAGTTCAGCAGTTATTGTTGTTACCTATCCTATTTGCCATCAGCTTTTTGAAACTGATTATTTAGTGACAACTGCCTTCAAGTACCAAAAATGTTTCCTTGTGAAAGCATATGTCAGTGTTCCTCCACCTAGTCCAGGTTTGTGAGCTGTTTGCTTTTTCCTACCTATGGCCTTTGTATTAAGTCTTTGCTGAGCTCATGCCAGCTTTCACCATTTGGGACTAACCCTTAAAGATTTTTAAAGTACATTTTACTGTAGGAAGAATTACCTTTTGCAGCCTAGTAGAGGTTAGTAGGTAGAGTAGTGTGGAATAAGATGTGGTTTAATTCCCACTTAGTAGCTTTCTGACTTTTATCAAGGATGTCTGTTCTTTGTGATAATCCCTTATATTTGCTATTGTTTCATTTCCTGCTAGTTTTCCTCTTACAGCCTTTTCACTTTAATTTCTGTGCCTTCCAGCAGGATGATATCACACAGGTAAACATGTTGTTTATAAACATGTACATGTTTCATGTCTGTTTTGCCACTCATTTTCAGCATTGGTCACATGGAGTTCGTTGCCATTATTTGTATTCATGGTTAAGGCTCTTGAAAGGGATGTAAGTAATACTGCTGTTAAACTGAAATGCATCTAAATATCAGGTCTTTTCCCTCTTGACCCTCAGTGTATTCTACCCTGTGTAAAACCTTTTCCTTCTGTTACACCCCACAAAACGTACGCTGATAGTTCACTCACTGTAAAAGTGTTATGGGTTTAATTGCTGCCTTCTGAGGAATGTTGAGTGTTGCTTCCTATATATGGCTGAATGAAACAAGCTCCAGAAAACTCAAGAACTGAAGAGATGGAGGTGCATGTTCTCTGGTGCAAACCAAAGCTTGTGTTGCATGCCAGTACATGGATATAGTTTGGGAGAAGGTAAAGAAAGTTGTAAAAGAAAATGGTTTCATTTCCAGACAGTAAAAATGACCCAAATTATCAGTTCTACTAGGAAATGAGTGTAATCTTGCGTTTGCTGGAATCAAGTAGGGTACAAAATGTGAGCTAGAGCATACAGATATTTGTCTTCATTATGATAATTTTTTAGACAGTTTCTAGGTCACTATAAAGTTGAAGTTTGTCTTCCTTTTTTCCTAAAACATTCTTCAACGAATTTGGGATGCTAGCAGGCTGATGGTTGTATTGGTTAGAGTAGAAGTTTGGTGTTCGCCGGTTAATGTAATGTTACAGTTTGGGAAATGGTTGTTGAAAGATGAGGTGAGTTTAGAAAAAATGACTGCAAAAATGTAGTTTTATTCTATAAGACAAACCTATAGAAATGTCTGATAGTACTCAGGTTAACAGCATCATATCTCACAGGAAAGAGTGGCCTTAACAGCATCAGACATTTTATGTAACAAAATGTAAATCGTGTATGTATCATGTCTTTTATACCTGTGCCATCAGTAAATTACAGTGGCTCATTGATTGTCTGTAAGATACAACGATATTGTGTATTATCATAGAATGGTTTGGATTGGAAGGGACCTTAAAGCTCATTCAGTTTCAATCCCCTGCCATGGGCAAGGGACCCTTTCCACTAGACCAGGCTGCTCAAAGCCCTGTCCAACCTGGCCTTAAACACTTCCAGGAATGGGGCATCCACAGCTTCTGTGGGCAACCTGTGCCAGTGCTTCACCATCCTCATAGTAAAGATTTTTTTCCTGATGTGTAATCTAAATCTACCCTCGTTCATTTTAAAACCATTCCCCCTTGTCCTATCACTACATGCCCTTATAAAAAGTCCCTCTCCAGATTTCTTGTAGGCCTCTTTAGGTATTGGAAGACTGTTATAAGATCTTCCCTGAGCCTTCTCCAGGCTGAACAAGCCCAACTCTGCAGATTTATGCAGAAGGGGTTCTTTATTTAATAGTTACTTGTGAAAGTATCTCTAGAGAGCCATTTTCACAATTGAAATTGGTCCTCCTTACCTTCTGTTGTATTGCATTATTACAGCTTTGATCTTTGAAACAACATACATAGAATGAGTTTTGTAGAATTAAGATGTAACTCAACTTTTTAAATACCTAAGACCAATATAATTTCTGTGGCAGTGTAAATTCAGCATAACTGCACCAAGTTAAATTTGAAAAAGTGAAAAATATTAAACTGTCATATTGAAAATAAAGATAATTTACTTTATATCTGTAGGATCTGCTAAGCATAAGCATTTTCCCTTTCACTGCTTCTTGAATCTTTATCATGGATTTAACCAAACAATAATGTAATGAGACAACAGTACAAAGACATATATTCTCTTTTTCAAGTATAAAAAACCAAATGTGCCTTCAGCAGATTTTCTTAGCACATTTGTTTTAAAAGGCAGAAGCTAAAACCAAGTCATCTACTGATCCAAGAAAAGCGATGTGACACCAGAAGCTTGCCTAGAGAAGAAATAATTCTTCTATGGTTTTAGGTTTTTGATCCTCTTTTATCCATGGGGAGTATATAAAGCCAGGTTGAGGTGGTGGTGTTCCGTGTGTTCTGCAGAATGGTCCATCTTGAAGTAGTTTAAGCCTTTGCTAGAAAACTTGTTAATCTGCCGTGTTTCTGATATTGAAGTGTAAGAATGACTTTTTGATATCACTGCTATGCTAGAAGCTGTGATAGGTTAGGTTCCTATCACAAATGTTGACAGCAGTTCTCAGTAGTACTTTTATTATTCAGCGTAGTTATTTTCTTTCTCATTTTGAGATGTTTGTATGGAGTGAATCGCTTTCTTACTTTCATACCTGTATTTAAAACCTTTATATCTCATTTAAGTGTGCAATGTTGATATCACCAAACCATGAATAGCTATTATTTTATGTTACAATAATAATAAATAATAGTTATAAATGGCCTCTTGTTTGGAAATGAAAAATAAGTGGGATATTTGTAGTTGTCTTATTCAAAATTTAGTGAATATGCAGTAGCTTGTTTCTACTTTGGTTTATTTGGGGTTTTTTGAGGGTTTTGTTTTTTTTCTTTTTTTCTTTATAAGCACAAGGCATCTCAGGTTGGAAACAAAAGCATGTGAATAGTTACTTTAGTTGTATCTTTTGTTCACCAGTTATTCAGTTATTGAAATACAGCTGATTAGTGCTATAATAAACTTACATTATAAGGTAGAAGTATTTCTTGAAAAGCTACTTAATTTTAAATGGCTATGCTCTGCATCCTAGGAGTGATGACTTTGAGGCACAAGCCTCTCTATATCTTTAGTAAAACCTTGTGTTATATTTTGGCAATTTGACTGACACTTCTCACTTACCTCAAGTATTCTTACACTTCCAGAAGTGTTTGTTTCATTTCAGTATGGATATTAATGATACTGGAAATTGGTCAGGGTTGCTAATACTGACCTTTTATTAAAATTTTTATATTGCTGTTGATGTTTCTACTATCTGAAGGAACTCAACCTGTTCATTTTCAGTTTCTGCCGCAGAGGCCACATTCTACGAATCCTGACTGTATGACTCCACATGGAACTATCTTGCATCAAACCTTGGATTTTGATGAGTTCATACCACCAATTCCACCTCCACCCTACTACCCACCAGAATATACTTGCACACCAGTGATAGAGGCACAAAGGTGATTGGTTTTCCCTGTAGTTACAGTCATTGCATAGTTCTGAGATGCAGAATATGAAGCTCTTTCAAAGAATATGAAGCCAAGTAGTATCCTTCACTTAGACTAAGTGCTTCTTTTCCAGAGAGATTACATACATTTTTTACATACATTTTTTTGAAAATTACTGGGATGCACGTGGAAATATTTGCGTTAAGGCACCACTGTAATAGAGAAGTGATTGAAATTAGCAAAGACAAAGAGAACAATATCTGAACTTAAAGCAGAGATCTGCTTTGATCAGAGATCCTGTCATAGCTGTTAATGTTATACACCTGAAGTTGAATATGTGATTTAATTTCTAAGGAAATCATTGGCGTTAATGTGTATTAATGTGGAGTAGTGAAGGACTTGAATGACTGCAAAACGGGCTGGTAGAGACAGCTGTTACCCAAAATAAAATGGAATTTTTAAAGCTACAGATTTTCGAATGAAGCCCTGTGAATGAGGGCTTCATTTTGATTATCTGTTAAATTTCTTCAGTATTATTATTTGTGGTATATTGGCTTTGAATTCAGAGATCACTACATCACTGCTGTAGGTAGTTCACCAAATAAATCCAATGCCATTTCTTAATTATTAAGTTTGCTTGTTTCTGTTTTTAAACAGAGGTCTCCATCTGGATTTCCCTCATTCCTCATTCAGTGCTTTATATGCAGTAACCATTAACAGCCCAGGAATGATGTATCCAACTGAGCTGCCCCCCCCTTATGAGGCAGTGATTGGAGAGACGCCTGCCAGTCAGGTAAGGAAAGCCAAAGGAAATTCTTTACATAGTCTTCAAATTTTCATGATCCCAAACAATTTTAGATAAATTTGATGATCTAAGATAATGTAGGAGTTAATTGTACTTTGGGAGAACAAGCATTAGAAAATAGTTATGTTCTTTAAGCACATTTTTCACACCATTCTTTTTAAAAGGGTTTAATTAACAATCCTCTTTGTGGTCTTGTGCATGTTTGGGCAAATCTTAATGAATAGTAATATTTCAGCTGAATCTGTTTAAGAAGTTGTGTGATACTGAACAGTCAGTAACAGAAACCTAGAAGAATGGATTGGCACCACTGAAGCACAGTGGTTTTCCTTTCTTGAAAAGGATAATGATATTTTAAAATGAGATTACACTTCTAAATTTCTACAGGGAATAAGCAATCTTGATTAGGAAGCAGGTTAATTTTCTTAAAAACACCTCCAATTGTAAAATATTTTTTATTTCAACTGCTGATGATTGTGGATTTGCCTCAATTTAATATACTACTTTTGGTTGGAGCTCAGTACAGCAGTGTAGGTTTAATAAGGAAAAAAATAACTGTGTGTCTTGTGACATGTAATGCTAACAATACCTGTATGTTTGGGTATGTGTGTATATAGCATGGAGCTCATGGGACATTTGGTTTTGCTCTGCATGTGATCTGAGCGAAGATAATGACTAATTCCTGTTTTAAGTGCTATGTGTAGATAGGACATGTACTTGAAAGTTCTGAACAAAAATCTCTAAATAATCTCAGATTAGCAAAGTTAAAAATACACATTTGCAGTGCCCCACTTACATTGGCTTTCAGATCCTGTTCTGGAAAAGTACTGGGAGCATCTGATAATAGTTTAGGTTCTTATAATGGTATGCTCTAGTCTTGACAGGATGCCATGAACTCCGTGCCAAATGTATGCTTTAGTAGTTGTAAGATACAGCCTCCATAAAGAGGCTCCTGTCAGGCACCAAAGTGCTGGAAACCAATTCCTGCTTCAGTGTTAGATTCCCTGATAAGAAAACATACATGGGGAAGGTTTGAATGATAAAAGCATAGGGACATGTTCTTCTTAAGAAATAGCAACTAGTAATTCTGTATCTATTGCTTGTACTTCTGCCTCTTACAATTCTTAATAGCTTCTGCTGTTCTGTGGCAGAAACAGTTACTCCTGAGAGCTTGTAACACCTTGATTCTGAACTTTGAGAAAGGACCCAGGATACTTCAAGTATTTATTTACATTACACTTTTTTGTCTTATTTTTTACTATGGTGTCAACTGAACTGAAACTAGAATTACAACTTAGCCACATGTTCAGCTAAAGCTAATTTGAGCAAAGTTTTGCGTGACTTGGGATAGTTGAATCAGCTGTCACTAATAGCAAAATACTTAAAATTGCTTTTAGAAACTGTAATTTCTCACAGGCATCAATAAAAACTCAATGAGTCAAACATTCTAGATAATGCTTACCTGTTGGTAATAGAGCACTGTGGAAGTGTGTGTTCAGGTTGCCAAATTGCACCCAAATTACAGACAAGAGTACTTTGCATTTCCCCAAAATGTAAAATTGAGATGCTTGCTAGTGATTTTGTTCATGTTGGGGGAAACCGAAACAAAAAAAAAGAAATTATATGGTTTTACTATTATACTCAATAATATTAGTAAGATAATTAAGACAAGTGTCTGAGAAAAAAAAAAAGAATGTTGAGGTGCACAGTCACTGACAAAAATGCAATTAAAGACCTCCAAGATATGCCTAACTTTGCGGCTTCTGTGACTGACAAGTCCTTGTGTCATACCCTGCACCAACCACCACAATAAACAGGCCAAACATTGCAATACCTTTGGTTTATTTGGCTGTAATACAGTTAATTGGTATAAACTCCTTGTGAGTGAAATCCTTTTCTGAACAGCAAAATTGAAGTTTTTCAAGGCCGTCTGTTTCCTAAAAACTTTTTAATACAAGTTTCATCCTTCTTCCTTTGCAGTAACTCAGAGGAACCTGCAAGCCCTGAAGGAGTCAAGTTCTTTCAGTGATTAAAAGAAAAAAATTGGCAAAAGTCTTATGAATTATACCTTGTTTGGAGGGAACTGAAGTATCATATCTGTGATAAGAATTTATTTGTGGTTCAAAGTAAGGTTTAGAAAAGTGTCTATTTATGCTTAAGCAGAAAATCACTTTGAGCAGTCTTGTACTTGGGATTATACTTTGCATGAGCATCGACATCCAGCAGCACAACAGCACCAGCATGTAACAAAAATACAGTTTAACAAGATAAGATATAATAGCAAAGTCATGCTCTTGCAAGAAAAGCATGAGTTTTACTGAGTAGATGCATTCACTGTTGTTTTTTGACATCTGGGATGTCAGTGTCAGTGCCTTGCCTATTCGTCTCTGGCCACCTGGGTTCCAGAAGTGTTTGTCCTAATCACAAGTGAAAATTACTGCTGATTTTTAATTTCTAAATGCTGATAATTATATAGTTTCTTACCAGGAGTAGTTTATATATACCTGATGATTGCTGGTTTGGAAGCTTGTAGAAGCAAGATAACAACAGGTGCTGAAGTGTAGTATTTTGGCAATGCTTGCTGAAGCCTGCAGTGACTTTGTAGCCATTTACTTTTCTTGACAACAAAATCCTGAATGTATTTTTTTTGCAGTCAGTGTCCCAGTCAGTCTGTAAGTGGAGGAGTGGAGCCAAAGTTTAAGACGGTTTTAGGTCTACAAGAGGAAGAAAATGAGAGTCTTAAATTCTTAGGTGATGCAAATGCTCCCATATAGCATGGCATTAAGCTACAGTACAGTATGAACTGAAATAACTAGATTGATAAATCCCTTAAAATTTCAGGCTTTGCAACGGAAATCATTGCAGAGATTTAGAAGTGCTACAGAAGTGCTTCTAGTAACCATTAGGTAATAATGTAATAATTGAAAAAACTTACTGATCAAACTTACTGGCAGTAGGGTTTGTTTGGTTTTAAGTGAATTGAGGCCCTTAGAGTTTTATAAAATTGTATCAAATTAGACTCAATATTTCACACATTTGATGGTCAACAAATATCAGTGCTAATTTAAGTGGTTGCATCTAAGTAAAAATTGCTGTTGTCATCTGTAGTGATTAGGAATTCCCATTATATGACTATGGAAAAAGTGGTTTTCACACTGTTTTCTATGCAAAGTGTTAAGTCAGGTAAAGAAAAGGTAAGAGCAAACAGATCAGGGTTCTGGGTGAATTGTGCCACTAACTTTATAAGATTTACCAGCCTGTAGGCGATCCAAGCTTGTTTCCTGTTGATAGCTTAGTGACTGTCTTTACTGGCTTTATGTCTAATTATGTGCAAGTCAATAAGGTTTTGTTACCCTAGGCTGTGCAGGAACCCATATGAAACCGTGTGTCATTCCTATATGAACCAAAACTCTGAACTGTCCATGTTACTTCCTACAATTAAAACCATGGTTCTGCTTCTCCCCAGCAAGAGGGTTAATTGATTCCAAATACATAGAAAATATATTCAGCAATTATTCTTTTGAATGGAGAAAGAGCAAAGGAAGAAACCAGAAAGCTTAACACATTGATAAGTGTGTGGCTTGTGTTTTACAAAATACGGCTAAATACTGAAAAAAGTAGAAGAAACCAAATTCAAATTATATCCCTGATTTCTTCTGCATGCACAAAATCTTGAAGTCTCATGTTTTCCCACTGTTAAGGATGCTAGCTATCAAAGAAGCACTTAAGAGATAAAGATTATGAGTGCTTTTCGGTATGTGGGGGATTTTATAGAGGGGGGAGTATTCACAGTCTTCCATTTGGTCTCAAGAAGCAATTTCTGTGTGTGTACATTTGTACCATCTATTTGTCATGTTGTTTTGGTTGTGAGGTTTGTTTTTGATTGTTTGGGTTTCTTTTCTTTTTAATTTCCAGCAGTTGTAATTAGAGAAAACTATAATACAATATAGTCTGCAGTATATGAGCAAGCATCCAGAAGTTAAGCTGAGAGACTGTGTCCTTTAATTCACATAGTAGCAAGTCACCTCCAAAAATATTATCTTATTTATGCAGCCCCGTGTCTTTAGGTATGTCACTGCAGGGTTTTCAGCCTCTGTAGGAACCTCTGATTGAGGTAGAGCCTGTGAAGGGATGTGATGGATGGTGGCTGAGCTTGTGCATCCCTCTAAATTCCACAGGATGTGAAAGACTGATACAGATCTGATTGCATGGAGGAGAGTGCTGAGAACAGTTCCTCTCTGTAATTTCCCTAAGACATGTCTCCTTACCCTAGGGGAGCTGAAGGACTATTGGTATTAACACCTAACTGCAAGGTAAAATAGTTTTGTCTCCCAGCCATGTTGGAATACCCCTTAGGTCCATAGTGTGCTCTGTACTAGCTCTGTTCCAAAAAGATGTACTGATAGTTGCTCAGTGGCTTGTGTCACATGAGCTTAGTTGTCTTATTCCCAGGTCAAAGAGAAATCCGTCAGCGCTGTAATTGTTCCCTTTGTCAAACTACACAGAGGGGGAACAAAAAAGTCATGAAGATTGAACTGTTGTGATCTAGAAGTGTTTGTGTAATAGGGAACTAAGGCATGTAAGTACAATGTGTGTATTTCTTCTGCCTGTAAAATAGAGTGGTGTTTTTGAGAGAGATGCAATATTTTGATTTCAGGAGTTGCTAAGCCAGTTTTTTTCACAAGCCTTAGATTTCCGTTATATGCTGTGCAATAATGTTGTTTTAAATTTTCTAGATCAAAGCTACAGATGGTTCTTTTTCACTAGTACAGTTTTGCCAAAGTAAGCCAAACTCAGCCTTGCATGTAACTCATTTCATCAGTAGTAGGCCTTTTTATAGTTACTAGACAATGTCATTAGAGCTGCCAGATGACTGGGAGAATGTAGGTAGTCAATAAATGTTTCAGCACAAATATTCAGCAGATACTTTCCTGTCAATGATTAAGAATGTATGAAACCACATAGATTTAAAAAGAACTCCTAGATTTTTAAAAAGAAACAAGCACCTTCAAAACATACAATTTCTTCCACAGTCTGATAAGATTTTTTCCAGCAATAAAGAACATATGAGAACACTTCTTACTTTTCCAGTTAGCTCACAGCAGTTCCACAGTTAGTTCCCAGCAATGGTCTGCAGCTTGAATGACACCACTTTTTTTTTTTCTGTCCTTAACCACAGATGTGATATTCTGCTTCCATAAAGAAAGATCCTTTAAGAAATTTCCAATTTCCAAACAAATTGTGTAAAAACATGAGTGATTTTGTTTTGCTTCCCAGTCCTCTTATCAAACTATTGCTGTGTTAAAGTATGCCTGGTACTCTTCTTTCTTTAGAGTTGTATTTGTTGACCCTTAGACTTCACTTTTAAAAAATAAATTTGTATCAGAGGTTCCCTGATCACAGTAAGCTATGGATAGGTAGATGTAGAAAAAAATTAATTAGCACAATAAGCTCTGAATATATATATATATATATATGTATATATGTGCATTAATCTACACTGCCATGTGCACTGGAAGCTCTTCCTTAATAGCGTCAGAGTAATAGTGTCACGTTCAGTTTTTTAGACAGCCAGTTACAGATTAAACTCTTAGTTTTTCACAGAGGTGACTGGTGGTTATTTCTAGGTTGTGTCACCAACCATAATAAGCTTTCACTAGGTAATTGTGGCCCTGGAGACAGAAGTAGATAAGATGTTTTCTGCTAAAGATGGTATCAGTCTCATTCCTTTTGACTTCTTATATTTTTCTCATGTATTGTTACCAGCTATTTATTGGAACCATTTTTTAAACAATCATGATCCCAAAGAATTGCGAAAAATCTAATGAGATTGGCAATAAGGTGAAATCTAAAGTCTGCTAAAATCAATGGAAAGAAGATTTCCTAAATTTCAGGTGTTTATGGATCAAGTCCTTCCAGTAGGACTGATTCTCTGCTGTGTTCACATGATTCTCAAAAGTGAAGGGAAGTTACCCACTTAAATCCAACCTTTCTGAAAAAAAGGGTGAGTCCTAGTATTATCTCCCTTCAGCAATCTGATGGGCTGGAGAGCATCCTGCATTGGCCACCTTTGGTGGCAATGATGATGTGTGGCCTAAAAATACATTAGGTGTTAGTATCTCAGCAAATAACTAAAGAAAATACTGCTCTTGTGCTTGGTTTTATAGTTTCTGCTTTTCTCTATCCTGTTTGAGGATGATAAAGTGTGGTGGGAAAACCGTGTAATATGGAAAATGCAGACTGTGAAAAAGAGATTGTTTGTAATAAAGCCATTAAACATTGCAGCTGTTAAGCTTTGTAATATGGGCCTGCAGTCACAGCTGCCTGTGAACTCATGATGAATTTAGCCTGTAGGTTCTGGAAAAAATAAGAATTGCTTTAAGCATGTTTCTTTGCCCTGCATTTGTTCCTGACACAAAGACATTGTAAAATACTGTATTTTTAAATAGCGTTCAGTCTGAATAGCAGCTTTAGATAGTAGTTATTTCACATTATCAGATGCGTTTTTAAGATTGTCAGCACTATATACTTGGTTGTGGTAAATTGCAGATTAATGTGCTGTTTCAATGAACAATTTTCATTTAGGTCACTGGTACTGATCAGCAAGTATCAGAGTCAAGCTTGGGTGAGAGGAACATGACTATGGACTTCAGCGCACAAGGTGATCATAGCATTGTGTTTGTCTACTTGAGAAAGATGTAGTAGGGGTTTTGAGTGGACTTTTCCGTCTTCTCTGCCCCTCCCCATGGGTAAAGAAGGATTTGCTTTCAGATTGTTCACAGTCATCAACTGATGTGGGTGGAAATGCAGAGGAGAGTTCTGCTCAACAGAGCATGCTTTGTGAAGCCCTTTGAGGCAGATGTGGCAACTGTTGCTTCTCTCTGAAGAGTAACATGTGTAACTGGCAATTTGCTTCTCATGGTCAGCAACCATGCGTGCCTTCCTGATAGTCCATGTGCCTTTTCCATGTAGTAATTTCTTGCACAGCTTCCAGAAGCCTGAGTAAGAAGCTTGCTGACTAAAGTGTAGATGCTGTGAATGCAAGTAGATGAGTAGCAGCACAGAGCCTGTTTGTTTAAAGTTCAAGTTACTAAAATGGGCCTCCTTACCATGTCTGCTTCTATGGAGAGCTTTTGAAACATTACAGCCTCAGTGGATCATGAGATGTTAAGCAGTTTGTATGAAATAAGTATTTTAGTAAAACTTCCATTAAACACTTTTTCCATATCACATTCATGTTGTATTGATGAATAGTCTGGAAGGTGTTCTCAGTTAGTGCGCTTATGGGCAGAGAGGTGGTGACAGAGTGGTCCAAGAAACAGAAACAGTCCTCTGTCACCTAGCATCCAGAATGAGACTGATAGCCTAATGGATTAGTGAGGAGCTTCTCTTCCTGCACACACAGGGAATCTGTTCTGTGAAGTAGGATTTTAGTTTCCAGAGCCACCAGTGGCCACCTTTAACTCCTGCTAAATAGTAATTTATATTTTAAAAAAGCCTTGCTGTTTGACAACTGCAATGGAGTGTGACCCTAGTTTTTAAGTGCTGCTGTTAACAATTGCTGCTGTGTCTCTACAGAAGCTAGTTCCTTAAAATCATACATAGATGTGAATTTCACATCCACATACGAGAGTCTACATTTTAAGTGGGGGAACAGGAGGGGGGAGGAGAGAAAAGGGGCAAGAAGTCTTAATTTTTCTCTGCTTGTTTTGCAGTTTCTGTTGAGAGCACCTCTTTTATGGTCTCTGAGACTGTTGATATCCCTGAACGTAGCTACTCCTCTGAAGATCTTTGTTCGCTGGAAGTTCAGGGGTCTCTGTGTTCTGCAGATCTTTCTTCCTGCTCTACAGCCCCCAAAGGGCCTACGGACCAGAGCTGCAGCACTCACTGCAGGTTCCACAGAACTCACTCTGAGGGTTTTCCTGATGAGGATGATAGTTCCCACAGCCAAGCCTCTACTGACAGGTCTCAAGGACTGGAAAAGAACTGTGCCTATGGCAGGTCCTTGGACTGGTCCTCAGAGAATTTCAGCCTGTCAGAACTGCAGAATTCTGCTCAAGGGAGCAATGCCACACCACCTTTGAAGCAAAAGCAGATCTGCTGTGCAGACGTTAGCCAGCCTCCTGTCCCTTCCCAGACTTCTCCCTGTTTTGGGCCCACAAATACTTCGTCATACATAAGCGGCAATGAGAGTGTGGTCCAGCAGCATCATGTTACAAATTGCCGAAGTTCAAGTATAGTCCGATCAACTAGTGACCCTGTATCATGTTCATCTTGTGCAGAAGGTAGGTATAGTACCTCAAGGCTGGTGGAGCATGAAACAAATGAATGGTGTGTGATTTATGTAGCAATTGGTGCTCCTGGAAATTACACAAAGTGTTCCAGTGAGGGTTGGCTTATGTGTGATGGCTTTAGTTCCATGCGTCTTTTGAAAATTTTCTGTTACTGTTATGTTGAGAAAGTAAATTAAGAAGTTGAATAGTAACTGGGGTCTGTTTAGGAAATGATTACCTGAGCTGTCATGCTCGTAGTACAGCAGGTTGTGTTTTCTGAAGATGACAGTACCACTGATGGTATTGGCACAAGTCAGAGGCAGGCAGAGTGCGACTGCATAGTGGCGAGTTTGAGCGTACAGTGAAAACTTTTAATTACAAAGAAATGAAAGATGAAGCCTATGAGAAAATGATAAATGAGAATGAAAGCTTTTGGCTGTTGTGGACAGGCATCTTTTGCTATGAATCTCTTTTTAGGCAAGTAGGGAAGACAAGAGGGAACACTGTTAGCTGAACAATGTTACCTTTGTAAAAATCTGCTTGTTAGTGGAGAAGACAAGTTTGATGTATTAGAGAATGGCTCGATCAGAGGGACATAGAACTATCTAAACCATTTGAAAGGTGCAGGTGTTACAAAAGGATGTAAGCTGTTATGAGAGATTCATATTGGTAACCTGGAAAAGTGGCTTGAAAAAAAGATTACAAACTTTGTAAGATGTCATAGACTCTGCTGTTCCAGATTCATTCACTGGGCTTTCTAAGGGCTTTAGAGGAAGAATCACGTGACTAGCTCTGAACAAAAGTGGACAAAATGCTGGTTTCATTTAGGAAGAGGATGTGTTGGTTCTATTACACTTTTTGCATCATTATTCTGTTTCTGTAAATTTCAGAGACCTCATACTTAGCTTAATAATTGCATGACTTTTATCCTTAGAAATCTGGCACATCCTGTCCAGGAAAAGCAAATCTTTAATCTAGAAGTCTGCATTTATTTTAGGAAATTTACTCAGCTAGGGTAGACGTGCTATGAAGCTGTCATGCAGACACTAAGTAGGAATTTCTGAATCCTTTCTGCTGTGCCAAAGATAAGAACAGCCCTCTCTCTTCTGGATCCCAATCTGCAGGTTTTTGGTGTTGTGTTCCGTATGCTCTGAGTAGTGTTGAGAGATTGCTGTAGGCAGCCATATCTACGTGTTAAGCTGACTGCTGGGACACCTGGCAGAACAGATGCTCTGCCTTCATTTTTAACCTGTCCTAAATACATCGATCATCTTTTCTTCAGAGGTGGCATTATGGGAATTATTTCCAAGTTCTTAGCCCTACATGATTTGAGGGGTACAGTTTGAACATTACCAAGATGTAACTGGTTTTAGCAAAGATTGTAATAAAGGAGTAGGGATGGTTCTAGAGTTACTGATCTACACAAAGCAGAGGGGGAGCAAGAGGAGTAACTTGGAGGGAATGTGTTTGTGCTTACCTAGTTTGCCATTCTTTTGTTCCCCACAGAAGACTCTAAAATGAAATCCTTAGCAGAAGCAGTTGAGTCTAGAGGTGTGTTGTTTTCATTTGCATGTTTGTTAACTACAGCTTGTAA
Source organism: Psittacula echo (assembly GCF_963264785.1). NCBI lineage: Eukaryota > Metazoa > Chordata > Aves > Psittaciformes > Psittacidae > Psittacula > Psittacula echo. Next base: position 6,632,263 of record NC_137741.1, on the reverse strand, counting down.
AATTTTACTTGGTGAAGATTTTCACAACTTTACATCACTTCCCCTTCCTCTGCTTTTTGTTGCACTTTCTTTGGAAGTCATACATTGGTGAGAAGCAGCACAATTCTGATGACATGTAGCAGCCCTGAAGCTGTGGCGCACAGCTGAAGTTTTTTACAGTCCTTGTAACTTTAAAAAAGGCATTTGATCTGGATTTCTCAAAACTGGCTATTGGTGTTTTTTTTATTGCAGAATTTTAAAATACATCCAAAGGGTTGAGCAATAGGCAAAGATAAAGGGAACCGACTGAGCTCCATCAACACAGAAGAAAAAGCCTTTGGAGTTCGTTGGTGTTCTTTTGTTTGGTTGGCATTTTGGGGGGTTTGAGGTTTTTGGGTTGGTTTGGGTTTGGTTTGGGTTTTTTTTTCTTTTTAGTCATGTGTAACATACCCTTACTTTTTAAAGTCATCTTGGAGTAGAACAACTGGTCAAATAGACTGACCATATGAAAGATAGAGCTGTAACTATGTGTCATTAACACTAATAACTCAGGTAAGAGACATACTGTAGATTTGCATGTTTTCCTGTCTTTTCCCGGTAACATTTATCTTGGCAAAGGAGGACAAAATGAACTTCTAGCACTGATGCTTGTGACAATAAACTTAATTTGCAATCAAATATGATAGACTGTTTGGCTATATCAGTTAAGTGCCTGAGCAATTACTGTAGTGTCATGTGTTCCAGATAATTTGAGATTATGTCTGGTAGTACAGTTTTGACTGTGCCAGCAGTACATTAAGAATTATAATAAATGGGTGGGAAGACAGAATCTCTGAAGTGTCTTCTCATAATAAGCATGCCATGATTCATGTGTTGCAATACTTCAGCATAATAAAGTAAATTAAAGACAGAATAGAAGCTGTCTCCCTTAATTTCTTACAGATTTTCTATGTTTGTGGCACCTTACATTTCTTTACCTTAATTTAATTATCCACTCTACCAGAGAGGAATATACCAGCTTTTCATTATGAACTTTCCCTGAAGATATGGAAGAAAATCTCATATAATCTACCTAGACTTTCAAAACAGTTTGAAAACAGTTTTGGAAACAGATGTCAACAGCCTTTGCATAAATGTGAAGGTTTATTCCATCTTGACTGTCACAAGCTTGAAATCCAAGAGACTGCAGCGGTAATTATACTGATCTCATCATCAGTGAGCCTTGTGCTGGCATTCCAGAAGGCAACTGTGTCCAGAGCTATTTGTAGGTGCTCTGTAACCACTTGCTATTGACTGAATCATTGATAACCACAGCAGTCACCTGACCATTAATTTAGTCTGCTGTGTATAGCATTTGTCCTGCTAGGAATGAGTATCTATAAAAGAAAGGAGGTTAGAACTACTGAATAAAATGTTGGTTGTGTAGAGAGATTCATTCTTCTTGTTTTTCCCATTTTCTAATACAAACTGCTAAGGAAATGCAGGAAAGTCATAAGTCTGCCTCTTGCACGAAGCCTTCCATAGCTTCAGATGTTAGAAGCCTGAAGGAGATAGGTGTGTGAGAGAGGGGAAATCATCAAGCAGAAACGATATCTTTGTATTCATTTAACAGCTTACAGGACTTTTCTGTGTATACTAACATCTCTATGAGTGGACATCTTGAAAGTAGTATTTCTTCAGAGTAGTTTCATTCTGTAAAGGAGATACTGAAAGATTCCAATGTTGGGGTTGGTTTTTTTGCTTTGGGCAGAGGATAGCAGGGCCTGATTGTGGGCTCTCTCTTTTGCTCTCTATCTCTTTCTCTCTTTCTCTCTCTGGTTAAAGGTGATAATTGTGCCTGGACTTCTATATGTAGCCAGTGTCAAGATGCAGGATTATCTCCAGCTACATTAGAAACAGGTGAGGATCAGTTTTGTACAGCAGGATTATACAGTTTGCTTCTTTTATTTTAAAAATAATTAAAAGCTTCTGATAAAGAAGCTCTGGAAAATCTGGAGCAGAAAAATCACTTAGTTAACAGCATGTGTATGATGTACAGTGCCAATGGAACCAGCCTTTGAGCGAAAATAAATGCTGCAAATGAAGTCCTTTGTTTTAGTTTAGAATTTTTACTCTCTCTGTTTTCTACTTACTCTCTTTTGTATTATTCACTGCTTACAATTTGTGAGGCCTAGAAATAAGCAGAACATTACCTTTAAAGTTGGGGCGACGAGGGGGTGGGGGGTGTGTGCTAAAACATTACAAGTTGTAGATGTTAAAACACTGGGTAGCTGGCGTTTCCCTTACCATTAATGTCAGCTGATGTCCCTGAAAGCAGAGGTAACAAAAAATGGCTGTGGTTTGTGAAGTACTTTAATTACCCAGCCACTCATCCTAAACGCAGTCCTTCTTGCCCATGGGAAAGCATTACTCTTGACCCTTGGGTAAAATGACACATTTTGCAGTGTTTCCTTAATTGTATAGATTGTGTTATTCTCCAGACAAAACAGACATTTTATGACAAAGCAAAAACTTCTGTGACTGTGTGTTTTGCCTTTTTTGTTTCTTTTTTTTTTTTTTTTTAACTATTATTTTAAAGATATTCTTCCCCCCCTTTTTTAGTTCCTGTTTCTGGTTCTCATATGGCTGCCTCTGCTTGTCAACATTCTTTGAGCAGTTTCCTACCAACTGGAAAACAAAGGGATGCAAGGAAGCTTGATCTACACCTGAAGCCAAAGGCTTTGCACAAAGTTTCAAAAGAGCGACCATACTCTTTAGTGGACCTTAAGACTTACAAAGACACAAAAATTTTAGTGGCAAAATTTTTGGAACATTCAAACTGTAATCTCCCCCCAGAAGTACGTCATGTAGTGAATAGCATACGATCAGTGATAAAATCTGATGAAAGACACATGGAAGAAGCCATCTTCAGTGCCAATATTATAGACCAGGTAGGCCATGTATGTTTAAAGATTTGTTCAACTGTGATAGCCAAATATTGTATTTAAATCTTTTTACAGTTTTAAATAGCTCAGACAATTCCTTCTTTTACAGTAAGGAATTGTTTACATTTATTGGGCAGCAGTGCATTTTACATTGAAGTGCTCATAAATGCACTTTAAATTCTTCAGCTGGACCCAGCAATATCCTAAGAGATCTGTAGGGAACTGATTTACACAATGATAATCATTCTCTCTTATTTCCAACATCTTTCTGCACCTGTGATTGTTCCATACATGAATTGGTGAATATACACAGAGAGATACACAGAACTGACTTGGCTCTGTTATTTTTTCAGGCAAATGTATTTGCACAGCATAAGCTATTAGCTGAAAAGAATGGGTAGAGATACAGAACAGTGCAGTTACCTTTACTCCTGGCTAGAAGAATGGTAATGACTCTTGCTAGTCTTAAGAAAAAATTGAGAAATTTTGCTGTTCCAAATGGAGGAATAATGCATCTTCTCACCTTGAATGAGAATAAAACAGACACAAGGGCTGGAAGAAATCCTATAAAACAAGGGAATTAGTAGTCGTGCAGGAACTTGTATTATCTAATGTGTGTTTAGTAATACATCTTTTTTGCAGGTTTTGATGAATCACCTCGTGCTAGTCTCGTTACCAGAATGATAGCTATGGAAATGATGTTCTTTTTTCTGTTGGCAGATTTGAAAAGCAGAATGTTCTTAGCACTAACCACGTTCAGTGTACCTGTAGGGTTTTCAGAGCTGTACAGACAATTAAGAATAAGTGCCTGGGGGCAGTTCCCCCTCTTCTGAGATACCATCATATCTATGGTATTAGGGTGCTGATCCCCAAATGAGCGAAACTGGCCAAGTACTAAAATAGGATGTAATAACAATTAAACAGCATGTGAGATAGTTTGATCTGTAGCAGGAACCATACAGTGTTCAGTAAAGCTTGCTGAAAGATTGGGTTTTGCTAGCTGTGAAGTAGAACACAGAAGTACCACTGTATCTGTAACCTCTGTAGTCACACGAGTAGAAGAGCAGCACTATCATGACAGACTTAATAGTGTTAGTATGGAATTAAATTTTAAGTTTTATTGCTTAACAAAATGTATAGGTCATTAAATCAGCAAGGTTAGAAAGCTGAAAACTGTTTTCTTCAAATTAAAAAAAACACTTTCTCACAAAACAATGTAAAAAATGTGAGTGTTTTTATGGATCATAAAACCAACGTCCCAGGTTTTATCCTGTGTGGATTTCTTAGGTCCAGGGAGACGTACCGTTCTGTTGCATTAAAGAAATTATTTTAGTAGCTTGTGGGGTTTTTTTGAGACAAAACCCATTACTAACTAGTGAAAGTCCAGGGCATCCCAGCAATCTACTTAAGAAACCACAGAATTTTTGGTAAAATACTTGTATAATCCAGATTTGTGAAGTAGGTTGACAGTTCTATGAACACCAAAATGTTTGTTTACCAAGCTTGCAAGGTTTTAGTCACCTTCCACTGTTGGCAAAGCTAGCATCTCTTCAAGGAAAGAGATGAATGTAATTTGCACCAAACCTGTATTTGTCAGTTAGAAGGCAGAGCTGCCACCTTTTCCACAGGTTTCCTTTTTGTGTAGAGAGAAAAAAGTCCTTGTTTGTACCATTGTTGATTCAATACTTGGGCATAGCTATGATGACTGATGCCTTTCAAGCCTGACTGTGCTTCTGGTAGCCAGTACTCAGCCCTAACTGACTGTGAGGAACAGTTCTATCTCATACCGAGAGTGAGAGGCTCTCCAGATGGCTGCATGAACTCCTCTGCAGATGTTCTGTTATTAGATAACGCAAGTGAACTAATACTCAGGGACTGAACTTTTAAATGAAAACATTTCTTACCCTGTTTCCCCATTTTTAACTTCTCAATTCCTGTCCTTTTAAACAGGTAATCGCAAGTTCCCAGCAAAATGTGAATACCTCTAGAAACAGACTTCAAGAAGAAATTCATCTTCAGAGCTGTGGCGCTTTGAGCTCCCCAGTTGCATTCTCACGTAGGTCCTATATCACTCACCATTTGCAGCGGGACAGGCCTCACAGTTTAATTGGAGTTTGCCGAGAGACCATTCTTTGATAATATTCACAGGTATGTGATTCCAGCAAAAAGAATTATGGAAGAAACCAGGACTGGGAGAAATACAAGTAGTGGATGACTTAAAAAGGAAAAAGTGTCTTCTTTCGGAATTCCACTTTTTTTAACACAGCAGGAGGAGAACGCCTGTTTTTCTGAATGTAAATTTCGGCTCTCATTTTTGCAAATTTTAACTGATTTGGTAGTCAGATCTCAACAAACATTTTCCCAACCAGAAACGTGCTTATTTCACTGTACTTACAGAAATGCTACTAATGCTGCCTAGCATTTCTTGAAAATCATTGCGAAAGTGCCAGAGAAGGACTGTACAACTTAAAAGTTGTATTTATTTAATGTACCTCAAAGTGTTTTAACTATGATCAGTGTTTTAATAAAAAGTGTTTCTGGACTTTGCGTTCTCAACAACTGATTTGGATAGAAACATAAAGATGATGCACACGCACATACAGTGCTGCTTCTAACCCATTTTCCCAGTGTCTTTCATGCCAGGCTAACTGGTCTGTCCTATTAAACTCCCCCTCCTGACGCTCCCTCCCCACCCCCATGTTGCCTTTATAAATTGCAGTGGTGGCTGGAGTGTGGTTTATTTTACTCTGTTTTGATTGCTCATGAGTTCATTAAAGGAGTAGTGTATGCTATTGAAAACTGACATTGAAGTCAGCTCTGCAAACTGTGACCAAAAGATGCATTAGGGAAGAAATCTCTGAACTCTGCATTTCCAAAAAGCCTATTTCACAGACTTCTTACAAATGCTGATAGGAAGTGAGATGAATTTTTATCTAGAAGAGCCTTGAACACTAGTTCAAACAGAACTGACTCCAATCTCCAAGTAGCAGTCTTGACAATTGTGTTACTAAAACATGTCCTTGTGGTTCTGCTGCCTTTATGATTTACTTAACATTTATCTTAAAAAATAACCCAAAAGTAATTATCATCAATGCTAATTTGTTTACCAGCACAAACACAGGTCTGTCAAAAACGTCTTCCAGTGCAAGCTTCATCCTGGCTCTCTCAGAGGAAATTGGAAAGGCCTTAAATAAAAGGTTCTCTTAAAGAACCTACCACAGGTTGACGTTTCAAGGGTTTATTTTTTTTTGCAGCAGTGCTTGTCAGTAGCGTTAGTTTCCATTTGAGGTTAAATCATACACTGGTTTCATTTGTGTCACTCTGAGCTGGGCAGACATCCTGTGAAAAGGTCACAAAGGAATGTAGCTGAAGATGGGTAGTTTAAGTTTTACAGAATCATCCATTTTAATGTATTTTAATTATAGCATGCTTCTGTATTGATGTGAAGTTACAGTGACATCCAGTGGCAACAAGGTATGGTAATTGAAAGCATCTACTCAGGATACTAATGACACACAAATTCCTAATAGGAGAGATTAATTCCTTTAAAAAAAAAATTACCTTTGCAACTGCACTTAGATGAAGAATTAAATGGTCTTTTACTTGGATTTTTTCATTACGTAAACTTACAGAACAAACAAAATAAGCAAGCTTCCTTTATTATTTCAGATTTATTAGTGATAGTAGGTTAATTCTTTCCTAAGGTCAGTTGCATGCAACACACTACTCCTTCAAGTACAGTCATCTAAAGTTCTTTAGTTACTGCATGGTAAGGCTTCTTAAGTCACAGTGTATTTTCTTCAAGGCCTTGGCCAAGAAAAAAAGCCTAGATGAAAAGTTACACCAATTAACATTTATGTCAGAAGAAATACAACTTTACTACTAGTTTTTTTAATCTATACACATTCTAATACTGCTGATGGTGCTAGGTTATTTGTCAAAACAATTTACATTCAGAACACATTGCCTTAGGAATACAAATGCTGTATAAAAGACAGAAACAGGTAAGCATGGCTTTCCCATTTTGAGCTAATAGAATCAAGAAGGTAATATGCAAAACTTAAAGAAAAAAAAGCCCAGCCCAGCACAAACATTACACAACCTGTGCAATAAGTTATCCATGAAATAACTCTGTTAAACCATAAAAATCACAAGCATTAAAAATAAATATGTATCTAAATAAATATTTTGATTTTAATCTTGTGGCAATTATTCTTTATTTAGCATATGAAACACTTGTTACATGTTTATGTTCACACCTTGCCAAACAGGTTACACTTGTCATAACAATACCAAGTACTACAGTGGTTTTCTTTACATTAGAGTCTAAAAGTTTTAACTGCAGACATTCCTCGCCACTGAAATACCATGTGTTCGGCACCAGCTTTATAATTCTGCAAAGCCATCACTTTCTGGGACTGGGATTTTTTCTAACTTGAGGCAGCCATCACTCTCTCTAATTGCTTCTCTTTACCATTTCCTGCGGTCTCATTCATCAAGTAGTCACATTCACCGTGTTATCAAACAAGACAGACATACATACATACATCACTCCACATAAAGGTTACAAATAAATATGTTTTTTTATGAGAAAAAGTTTAGAAGATGTTGCAAAATACTTAAATGCTTTACAAAGGTTTCTGTCAGTGATTACTGTCCTGGACCATCCTTCTCATCAGTTTTTGGCAAAGAAATAAAAAGGAAGGAGAGAAAAGGCAGAGACACCTGTCTGGTCCTTGTGTCGGAGTCCTCAGGTCAGCTTCAAAGCCTTTCGTTCTTACAAAATACAAAATTCTCTTCAGCTTTGATGGAATCATTACTTTGCTGCAAGAGTCACACGCTAGATGTATAAGGGTGTCTCTTGCCCAGTTAGAAGCCTGAACATGGCAGCTGGCATAGTCTTCATGTGAATCTGTCAATTGAGTTACACAGGCATTAACAGAGTTGTTACTAGTTTTAAATAATCCATAAGGGCCAGTCTTACTCTCCCTGGGGTATAAGTACATTTATTGTCCTGGTTTCTATAGCTGTGAATGTTACGAATGTTTCTAGTTCAGAGTTTTCTGGTTCTAACAAGCTGATTTGCTGTCGTTGGTTTTTTGTGTGTGCGGTGTTTTTTTCCTGTTTGGGGTTTTTTTGTTGTTTGAGGTTTTTTTAATGACAACAACATGATGTAACATCACACAGCTTAAAAAGACACCTAAAGGCTTTCTATTGTTATACCTTACTCTGGTTACAGCCCTTCAGTAGGGATTCATATAAACTGCAGGATCTTGTTCACTCATTGCTGATTTCTCTAAAACCACTGGAGAGCAATGTCTTATTCCAAAGGTAAGTTGGAGACATTCAGGGGAAATTAAATGATTAAGCGATATATACATTTGAATCTTGAATCTCTCAGCCCTTTGAATATTTATTTATTTATTTCTACGACATGTTATAATGATAAGCCAAGAGACATTTTTTAGCTAACATGAAATAGCTAACATTGTTGAGTGATTTCTTCCCTTAATTGGTTTAATTCTAAGAGCTGATAGAAGGGTCAGAATCATGCCAGGAACTCTTGAAAATGAGTGGAAAAATTGTAGTGAGTATGCATCTAATTGTTCAAAAAATGTTAACTATTTGTTATTAGTGCTCAACTCCAATTTACTTAGGTGGTGGTTTAATGAAACATATATTCTTTCAACAGTTAATTCCTTGATGATGTATTTGATTGTTTTCTTACCTCTCCCACTGAATTAGACAGTGCTTGTACTATCTTCTCATGAGCAGTAGCAACAACACTTTGTCCATTGATCTCAATAATACGATGTCCTACTCTTACCCCTCCCCTCTCAGCTATTCCACCTCGCATCAAGCTGCAAATCTGCCAAAAGAAAGCAAAGTTTATTAAACTTTAAATAACATAGCAGTTATTAGCATTTAATATATCATAATGAGTGCTGACACTCAAAGGACTCCAGGGGATACTTGTGAAAAGTACTAAGCAATACTTACATGTTTTTAAATGTTGGTTTGGTTGAGTTTTGGTTTGGGTTTGTTTGGTTTTTTGGGTGGTGAGGCCCTGGCACACAGTGCTGCGGGAAGCTGTGGCTCCCCCATCCCTGGCCATGTTCAAGGCCGGGTTGGACAGGGTTTGGAGCAACCTGCTGTAGTGGAAGGTGTCCTGCCCGTGGCAGGGGTTGGAACTGGATGAGCTTAAAAGGTCCCTTCCAACCCAAAGCACTCTATGATTCTATGAAATGCACATATTCTGATTCTTTTTATAGGCTGTGTTCAGCACAGTTCCCTCTGCCTATGCAGGTTCAAAAAGGGCATTCTGCTCTCCAGAGCCATTGATTTTCTCCATGTTTTACAGTGCTGCTGGCCATAGGGAGCTCAAGAGGAAGAAGGCAAGTCAAGCCGCTGTTTCAACTGATGGCTGCAGGTACCAGTAAAGAGCTAGGCACAAGTTAACCCAGCACAGTCCCTGCAGACACTGCTACTGAAAATTATTCTGCTGTTGCAACATGCATAATGCACAGACAGAAAAATCTGAATCCAGAATGGAGAATTTAAAATAATGTTTCCTCCTCCGTGATAGTATCTGTGCTGCAACAGGGCCCTCCCTGACAGACTAGACAGCTGTATGGTAGATAGAAATTGTTGGTAAATTACTTCAGATGACTAAGCTTGTGCAGCTCATAAAGCAGATAATGTCTGGCTTGAATCTGTGGAACTGAGCAGAGCTTAGCAGTGCTGAGATTCACCTTTTGTTTACTGAGGAAAGTCTGGTCTTGGAGGAAAAGAAAGGCGTGCTAGAGCATCCAGTGATGGCTGTTTCTGCAGTTACTGTGGATAGTTAGAATTTTATGCCAAGAATTATTGCTTGCTGAGATCTGGTAATTTGCTTGGAGCTAAATACAGATATGATAAGATGTGGTTTGTGTCCCTAGTGAATTTGTAATTTAATTCAAAAACACAGTACATGGGGAGATGGCCGAGTTGGAATATACTGAAACTGAAACTTTTGTCTGTGGTTGACGAGAATCTTTTCTGTATGACGCTAGCAGTTTCCTTTAAATTCCTCTTCACAAATAACAATAATGCTATAAAAAAAAAATGAAGTCCCTCCTTACTCAAGTTCAAGTTATTTGATACAAAAATATATAGGTTTTTATATATAATAGATATATCTTAATAATATAAATATATATATTTTAATAAATCAAATATTTATTAAATATATAGGAGCAAAAATACATAGTTTTGTTTATAAGACCCTTCTCAACCTTCAGAGGAAAAAAAACCAACCAAACAAAAAAACCCAAAACAAACCCCCAAAAACCCTAAATCTTTCTCCTGCAGTGAGATTTATCTTCTACCACACTATCATTAGTGGCTGAGTTTTAACCATTGCGGTTCATGAAGTATTTCTGATGGACTTTTATGGATAGAGGCACCATGAGGACCCTTCACAGAACTGACTTTGACTTGAACTTCAGTCATGTATAATATATTGGTTTGCAGCTTGTCAGCTTTAATCATATAGCCGGCACGATATGCTGTACTACACCCATCTTCTCTTTTATAGAAAGCTTCTCAGTTCAACTCACTGTTAGAATAAGAGTTTGTTCCTTGCTGTTGAAGATTGTTAATGCAGCAATCAGAAATCAGAATGTGCCAAAAGAAACCCTGTGTATATGTTTTTCAGGATATGAAAGAAAATAGAGACAGTACAGCCAGCTGAAATAAAAACTTTCAGAGCAAATGGAAATGTGACCTCGTGCTCCGATGGTGTAAAGGAAAAGATAATGGCTTGCCTATCTATCCAGAGCACCTTTCATTGTGTGCTCTCAAAGCACTTTTAATACCATCAGTGAAATTTTTTTTTCTAACAGCCTCAGACATAAGAAGTGGTCTCTTCCTTCAAGAATGTGATCCCCTTGCAGGGAAGGGAGTAGGCTTTCTTTTTGTGAGCATTAAAACTCCTTTAATGAGGTAGAAACAGACACAGAGCCCCAGTTGCTCTCTAGAATCATAGGTCCTGTTAAGCTGGAGTCGGTGCAGATGTAAATACACTGTACTTAAGGCACACGCTTACATGGCTCCTGTCTCACTCAGAGGAGCATTAAGGATTTTGTCTCCAGCCAGTGGGCTGGCAAGTTTAAGCTGAGCAGTACCACTAAGCAGGATTCTATTCAGCCAGGATTGTTTAGCCTGCTCTACTCATGAACACAGTGACAGCTGCATTATTATTAAATAAAGCATGATGGATCTCAGTCTTCTTGTAGGCAAAAGCCTGCACTCCATTTACTGTGTAAACTGGAGAAAGAAAAGAAAGAAAAAAAAAAAAAAGTAAAAAAGGTATAAACCGTACTGGTTCAATCCACTCAGCTGTTACAGATTCTGCAATGTCTTAGACAAGCTGCAATGCCTCAGATGTGAAACTTAAGAAGCTTCACCATCAGTTTAACTGCAACTGCCCATTGTGTAGGAAAACATTGATAGAGCAGTGCAAGGCAGACTAACTACTCACTCTGTGTAAATGCCATAAATATAACCTATTAAGCCAGGCTTAAAACATTTAAAATGTTTAAAATCCTTATCTCACACCCTTTTATTACTCTATTCAAACCTTGTATCTTATTTCCCCGGACAGTTTAAATAAATAGAAACAAAGGCAAGGAGGAAAGAATAAATGGTCCATTCTGTAAAGTTTTACCATATTTTTAGATAGAGTTGTCCAAAGTGAGGAATGGGGTAAATATCTGAGATAGAATGGGATAGATAGACTGAGAAATGGTGCATTAATTAGCAGTAAAAATACAACTGGTAATCCATATAGTTTTCATAATCTAAGGAACAAGATGATGACGTGATATGAGAGGACCACTTCTATTTAAATATCCCAATATTAAAAGAAGTGTAACATAATGATTTTCAGAAATTGGCTGACAGATCATCTCATGTTTACCTCCCCATCACGAAACATTCATATTTGTTTCATATATATGCACAGTATCTCTTTTGTTCTTACTATTTTACAGTTCAAATTTTAGATACATTTTATAAACATGCAGTAAAGATACATCAGTAGCTGTCAAGACCCAGGAAGAATATTTGGATCAAAAGTGGAAGAGGAATTTTGCAAGATTAACACTCTGATTTATGCTGTTGTGCTGTTCCCTAACTAAAACTTCCAACGCTGGCACTACTAGTGCTCCGTGAAGCACACTGCAGGCTTTACATTAATTAAACTGTACAAAATACACATAGGAAACAGTGACCTGCAGCGGCCCAGTCTTTGCATCTTCCTCATACCCTATGCAAGCAAAACCCAATTCAGGCAGTATTTCTGTATGTCCAGGTTGTTTATGGGCTACTCACTAATGTACAGCTGTACACACTACACAGATGAGAGGAGGTGGGGAAAGGGACCACTGCAAAACTGCTGTCAGGAGAGCATAGAAACAAGTACCAGCTGCATGCATATTGGGGTGAGGGCATAGCAGTAACAGACAGTTAATTACACCTCTTCTGGCAAGCCATTTATTTCTTCATTGTGCTAATGCTGAGCTGACAAATAAGGATATTCTTTCTAAATCATGCCATAATTCGGAACAATTGCTGGCAATTACAAAACCGCTTTTGAAAAGTTTGCTGTCAAAATACCAGGGAGATGTACTTGCAGAGTCATATTTTCAAATGTTTACTGAGGTAAGAGGGAGTTAGTCTTAGGAAGGACTTAGAGGCCCAAAAGCTTGTCTGTAGCAGTTTAACAAAAGATGTTAATCTCTCCTTACTCATTGGCTTTTGTTTTCAAACAGAGACTCTTCATAAATTAAATGTCTTTAAAAGCTTTCTTTTTGGTTACCTGAGAACGACTTTTATGCTGAATTTGGTAAAGTTTATATTGGATGTTATCTAAATGTTACTCATTTACTGGAATGGATTATGACCATCCAGTGTTGCGATTGTGACAAATGACCAGTAGATGGAGTGAGCACGCTATGCCAAGGAAACAGCCACAGTGCAGATTTCACTAAACTAAGGCTCCAACTATGTACGAGATCATTAGCTGGGATAATGCTGTCACTATGTGACACCACATGTGAGGACACGATATGCTTCTCATCCTTCTCAGCGTGATTCTTTTCCCGTGCCCTAACCCAACACCACCAATGCTGAGACAGGCCTCCTAAAAGACACCGTAGTATTGCTCATTGTTCCTTATTTTTGTCTTTCTATCATAGCACCATCTGAGCATACTAGATGGAAAAAGGGTAGCTATTAGGAAATAATGCCTCATCAGTGTTACATGCTGTTCTAAGCACCCTCTGTGAGATCTCATAAAACTAGATCCTATCCCTTTCATCCTTTTTACGCCAAGACTTGGATTTCCTAACACAGAGTGAGCTACCAGCAATAACCATACCCACTTGACATGCAGATACCCATAGGTGAAAGGGGATTAAGCACAGACAGAGGAGGACAGAAATACGCCACTCACCTGACGTTTCTGTATTTTTTTATGGAACTCTCTCTACTCAAGTGTCAGCACATTAATCCCAAACATGACAAATACTTTAAACCTCTGCTTCTAAAGGATGTCATCCTGGGATATAGGTATCGTTCAGAGTGCTTCCAGCTGGACTTGTAGCAGTGTTCTTTATACCAGTCTCTGCTGTGACCACATCGTGATATGTGATCTTAGGAACACTTCAAACTTAGGTACAGAAATAAAGATGGCTAGTAGAGATAAAAATCTATTCATGAGCCTTCTATTTCCTAAAGCACGGTAAGACCCATAAACTATATCCTATAGAGTTACCTGCTACTCTTCCAAGGGTGGCAACAGAAATCTGGCAACTTCTATCGATGATTTTCACAGAACAGGGGACCAGAGCCCACAGTCCTTTGTGATGTGGTTTTCTGTGTGAGCAGCCTGATTATTTTTTTTCCTAGACTGGAGGAAGAGGAGATCATGATGGTCCTGCACTACAGACACTTCCTAATGCTAGTATCAGCCCCAGAAGGGCCAGGCGGCTACCTGAGCTAGTTGTATTGGGAGTTTGCTTTGGAAAGGTACGGGAGAATGGTTTGGGAAGGAAGAACCATGAGAGAAGGACCCTGAGCTGCACTGGGTAAGCGTTACCTACCACATTTATTATCTGTTGCTGCTGTTACTGTAGGGAAACGGCAGCATGCAAAGGAGAGATACCTGGGCCACAACCTATACCATTACTTGTAATGAGAGGTGTTTAGTTTTAAGAGGAGGAGGTCACAATTACATTCCCACGCTCACTGCCACATAATACAAATAAGCTATGCACACCAGAAGAAAAACGTTTTGGTGAGTATGCGCTGAAAGTTAAAAAAAGAGAAACAGGATCAGAGCTAGGATTAGAATGCAGTAATTGTGAAAGCCTGTTTCAGCATAACTCTTCTCCTTGCAAGTCTGGCACAGTAATGATAGTTATACATGAATTAGGTGATCCAGATACTACATCAAACAATCGGAACTATAAATATTGTGGCTGTATTATGTGGAAAAGTCTCTCAAGAATGGCAGTAACTGTTCTCCTGGTGTTGTCCTTTTGCATTATATTACTCAGAGATGTGATTATAAAGTTTTGATAAACTAAGGGATCACAGTACAAGAAGGGTCATGTGCAAAGATTTTTCAGTATTTGTGTGTTTCCTTAAAGAAAAAAACCAAACCCAAACCAATTACCAAACACAGAAACTTACAATTCCATTCTGTACACTGAAGCCCAGCTGGTATTTTAAGTCTGGCCGTTTTATAAGGACAGTTGTAACAGGAGGGCAGCTGACAATGTTCAGTTTTACTTGTGTCTGATTCTTGAGACCCTGTAAGACATTCCAAAGTTAACATTTCTAAAACGGATCTTAATTTGCTCTTTCATTAGTGGTTTCCTAATTGCAAGAGTGTAAAGCACCTGATCTAAGAAAGAACACCTGGTCTTAATAGATACCTGTTGTTAACTTATTTATCTCACAAGCTATTTTGTCCAACAAAACATATCAAAATTTTGCCTTGAATTACGATAGAAGTTTCAAGAAACATTTTCAAGAGAGACCAAAACTGACTACATCTTGCCTTTTACCACTGTCTGGCTAATTAATCTCCTGCTGCTGCTCTTGGTAGATCTGCAAACATTAGATGTAGTCTCAGAGATTCCACTGTGTCTGGGGAATCTTCATATATTCACTTGATCTGTCTTGTAGTCTACCAGTCCCATCCGTTTCCTCTACATGGTGCTCAAAGAAGAATAGTAGATTTTAATCCTGATTTGAATTTGGAAGCTGTGGGGAATCCTGAAACTTTGAAGACAGCTAAGTAACTTCATTTAGGCAAGTTTTTCAGACCTGGACCCATTTGTTAATTGTCCAGTAACAAAGCTGCAGTACAATTATCCAGTCCTAGGTTTCTGTACATTATCACCCCTGAATCTCTGTTTCCAAATCTACTTTTTGCTAGTGACAAGACTACTTTTTGGGGTGGGTTTTTTTCAGTGATATGAAAAATCATACCTGCTAGAGATCTTCAGGATCTCCAGAATCAAATTCCAGGATCTGACAGAAGATTACATCTCTGGTGGCTTAAAATCTAGAGCATATATTTGTAAGTTTGAGGTACCTTTATGATCCCTTGGCATGTTGCAAGAGGTAGACCAACTAAACTGGTCCCATTAATGGACATAATTTGGTCTCCAATGCTTAGTTTTCCTGAACGGGCTGCAGGGCCTCCATTCATCATGTTAGCCAGGATAACGGTGGGTAGAATGGATCCCCATCCAGATTCCACAATCACTACCCCAAGAATTTCTCCCTTCTGCTTTTCTAGCTGGAGCTGCAATTAAAAAGAAACAAAACAAAAACCACACATTTTTTGCTTGTCTTCATCTAAATTTGAGCACTAGCATCTCAGTTGTTCCTGAATAACATCTACAAATTAAAAGAATTCTATTCTTTGCCATTAGGTAGTAGCGTGACTTCAAAAATGCTGTTAAAACTGTGTAATACATACCTATTTCTTTCCAGGGATATCGTCCACTTGTTTGTTGAAGGTCATGTAAATCTTATAGTAAGGAAGAAACTAACACAGCGGTGAACTCTATAGAAGTGGTGGAACTGAATAATGAATGAGTGAATGCCAAGGAAGTTTTATCCATCCTGGAACTTGTCAGCCTGTAACATTTTGTGCCTAAGGCATTGCCTGGAAGTTCAGCTCCGCTTCTGCCATCAGCTCAGGCTGTCTCTTGATTTTAGAGTTTATCTGTCCTTATTTTCAGGCAACGATCTCTTAGTATTGTTGTTGTTACTACTATTATTATTATTGAATACACTTGTGCCTAACTGGTTACTCTAAGACCCCTGATGTGCTGATGTAATGTAAATTATGACCTCTCCTCAAATATGGTGATGTTAACTGTTCAGTGATCATAGCATATCTAACTTTTACAGGAGTAAAAGCCTAAGGAGAGAACATACTCTTTAAGCAAATACTGTGAATTGCTGGCTTTCAAATGTGGAAGGACAGGGACATCTGTACTTACAGAAATCATAAAGGCCAGCTGACTTTTGCTGAAGCTATCTATCAAGACTTTAAACCAATCAGTATGCTGTAACTCTTTCATTGTTCAGATATACATAAACCAATAGGAAGCAAAGGAGCCTCAAAAATAATAACCTTCTTAATACCTTTGAAATGTGATACATTTGTATTTTTGTTCCGATGCTAAGTTAAACCGAGACTACTTGTATTGATTTTTCACTTGTTTGCTACAAGAAGTATTTTGTCATGCTTATATGCACATAGAATCATAGAACATTTGGGCTGGAAAGGACCTTAAGACTATCTAGTTCCAGCCCCCCTGCCATGGGCAGGGACACCTCCCACTAGACCAGGAGAAAAAGTATGGCCATTTATGGCCAAAATTCATTTCTGTCATAAAATTGATCATTCACCCTGGATTAGATCCTTTAGTCCAGTGTGTTGGCACATAATGACCACATGAACATTCTATTGATATCTAGTGACTGCAGACATATAAAACCACACATCAAATCATAACCTTTCTATCTGCAGGTATAGGTGGAAAATGCTCTCTTCACAAGAACATGTGGGCTGTACAAAAGAACCTGTAATGCCAGAAGAAGGGCGTGTAAGTAGGAAAGTTGTGACTGAAGGTTTAAGCAATCTGCAGTTCATCTCCAAGCAAGATAGACTTGGAACTCAGCACAGAAACTCTGACCTTTGGAACATGGGCACAATCCCTATCACACTGCAGCAATACAAACCAAACCAGAATCTGGGTGCAACTGCACTCACCACATTCTGGTTTGGAAAGCCCAGACAGTGACTTTTGTATGAAATGCACATTGTTAAATATATTGTTATTGTAGAGAAAGAATCCATTACTTCCAAAATCAAATGTATATAGTTACAACTGTGTAATATGGGCTACTTAAAGGAAATCCTTGCCCTGCCATGCATTATGAATTTGAAACTCTATTTCATGTGGCAGTTTTTCTGGTGTTCTAGTAGGGGAGGAGAAATTGGTCTGCCCAGTGCCACAGCATCCTGGGCTTTTGGTCATTTTATCTATTAAGTATGAAATTGCTTACAGTGTGCATCAAAATGTATTGTTATCTCTCTGTATCACTATATTGGTGAAATGTAAAAACACTTTACACTGTGTACTATGAGTAGCACAGGGCTTATCTATGTCAGATGTAAATGTACTTTATTACTGGTTTGATGAATGGAAGCGGAAAGACCCTGAAAATGGAAAGAAGAAATTATAAAACTTATAAAGATTACTTTAGTAGCACAGAATTGAAGAAGCAATGCATCTTGAGATGTAGACATCCTTAAAATGCAAACAGTATTTCCATGAGAACTACATTCCTCTGAAAAAAAATAGATCAATCTGAAATGAAATTGCAAAACTAGTTTACCTCTTTGCAGTTTTCTGAATTGGAAAAGTGTATGAGGTCATCATTGTACATCTCTTGGGTATTGATGATGTCGCTGTACTCTTTCTGACTGAGATCCTCTGGGTTAATTCCATTCGCTCTTAAAAACTCTTGATAAGCGACACTGAAAGCCTGACCGATTGACTGAGCTATCAGCTGTGCCTGGAATGTAGAACAAAACACATCTTGGAGAAAGGACTAATAAACAGTTTACCACTGAAACCATAAGAAATAAGAAATATATTGGATTTTAAGACAAAGTCAAAATAAAGGATCCTGAAAAGTTGCTATGTTAGTATGGATATAAAGTCACTTTAAGGTCAGTTGTATAGAAAAAATCCATTACATCCAAAATAAAATTGCGAACTTCATTTACAAACCCTGCTGATCTGCCTTCACCACGATGTTGCAGCAGCAAGCAGCCATATGCTCTTTATGTACCCATTCCAATAAACACTGGAGAGCACTGGCTTTGTACCAATAGGGAATATAGCTTACAGAAAAGACTAACACAAATCCTGAATTCTGAAAGAGTGATGAGAGAATGGATGCTCTGCTTGCACATGCCTCCACAGACATGTATGCACTGATGATTTTGGTTGTCACCTGCTGCTTCTGACTGTAACCAAAAATCTCAGTATTGTTTTTTTAATTGGTATGACAGTAATGATACTAAAAGCTGTTCATATGTAATGGTCACCAGAAATGTTTAGTACTGCTTAACTGCAGCTGTATCTCAACTGAGAGAGGTATGAATATGGACAAACAACTGGCTAAGGTTTCCACAGATTACCTGCAGCTTCAAAAAGATTACTGACAACAAAAATTAATTTAAGAAATCAGATGTAATTTCAGAGATTCTCTAAATGATGCATGTTGTTTAAGTAAGTTTAATTCCATTTACTTACATCCTCTGATTCAAAGACATGGCATATCATTTTGTACTGCTTCTTTCCTTCTTGAGCACCAGGTGTTGTTTCAATACAGTCTTGAGAAGCTGATCTTGGCATGCGACGTCGTGCCATTAAAACCACAATGTTACCAATATCTGCAATATATGAGATAGTGCGCAGCGCGTGGTCCATCATTGTTTCCTACAAAAAGCAAATAGAAATAAAATCATTATTCACACATGCCTGCTGTTATTCTACAGATGCTGTATCTTCCCTCTCCTTGATGGCCAGTTGCTTGAGAATAACAAAGGCTCTTCAGGAAACTGGCTTTGACAGAAGTGTTGTCTGAGCAAATACAACATGGTTCCTACTGTAAAGCAATAATGAAGATCTATAGTAATGTTTTATAACCACTTTCATGCTGTTGGAAAATTATGTTTCCCTTTTGTATTGGTTTTGCTGAATGAAACAGATGCATTTCATAATGACAGAACAAGTTTTAGAGAAGTCATAAATATATGAGATGTTACAATTTCACCATTTTCTTTAATCACATCCTATAATAGCTATAATATCTAAGGCAACATTTTCTCAATTCTTACTTTCCTTGCAAACAGCTATGAAGGACAGTATTTCACCTTCTCTGTAGGTGAAATTATTCATACTTTTTTCTGGCTACCTACATACCTCAGATCAGTTTGATTCAAATAGGATTTTGACTGTGAGCCCATATGCTAGACCAATTCCCTCCAACATCATTAGGTTGCATTGGGTTGTGCTGGGAAAACCCAACTCAGAAGAGCCATTGCCTATGAGAATGAATTCAAGTGGAAACGTGTCCAAGCTTCATCCTAGTGAGTATTTCTTATTAAGAACACATTAAGAGTACTAAATACAAAAAGCTCTTGTCACAAATCCCTGAGCTCTGCATCCTTTTAATTACTTTAGTCTTTTAAACTATTATTTTACTTTCTGCTATTAGCAGGGAAATC
Organism: Psittacula echo; assembly: GCF_963264785.1. Lineage (NCBI taxonomy): Eukaryota > Metazoa > Chordata > Aves > Psittaciformes > Psittacidae > Psittacula > Psittacula echo. The sequence goes on along the minus strand of NC_137741.1, from coordinate 6,612,487 downwards.
CCAACCTACTGCTTCCAAATGTGTTTCTCACAGGAATGTATGGTTATTCCATGGCTTTGATTAAGTATCGAGTTACCTTGGACAAATGAAAACTGAGAGGATATTTGTAGCCAGAGAAGGAAATGTTGTCACTAAACTGGTTTTATTTCAGGTATTACTATTTTATCTTTTGTTTCCAATCTCCAATTCATATATTCAATATTAATTATTTCTTACATTAAAGAGCAAAGAGGTCCCAGTAGGAAGAACCTTCAAGAACACTAAGGATGAACCTGCAGTAAGTTTTATTATTTCTGTACTCAGCATTAACTATGAATAAGTTAACAGCAGCCACCAGTCTCATTTTCATTAAAAGGCTGCTATATGTAAAATAATGGTACTTTAATAAACTATATATGTGACATCACTACAGTGATGATTTAAAGGATTTTGATACAGTTAAGACTGCAAAGATAAACAGAATTATATATCTGTTTACACCAATGTTTTAGACAATTATTTGTACGTTCATACAGGCTTTACTCAAGATCCTGTATAAGCTACCTGATTTCTCCTTTAAAAATAAATAAAAGCCACAACTTCTCTAAGTTTTATAGATCAAACTGGCTGAGGATGTCCCCTATTTCTCACCCTCTTCTCCACCTAAAAACAGCCACCAAATTCTTCCTGAATTGGAATTAAAAAATACTTATTGAGTCAATTTGTTCCACTTTACTTTGTGATCTCTCTTAGTTTTAAGTCAGTAATTTGCTTTCTGGTGTCTAAAATATCTTTGGTTTTGGCCAGCACTGAGGTTGTGTCTGCTGCTTATGGCATCTGTTTGGATATATATGTGGATATTTCTAATGTGAAGAAAGAAGAATTGACTGCAGGTTTGGTGTTTGTTTTGTTTTTCTTTTTAACTAAGAAGGCTTCTTTTTTTCTTTTGCTTGTGGCTCTTGATGTGCACCAGAATATCCCATCGGGCAGCATGAGATCAATTTTCATCTAAATCATAATAGACAACTGAGATACCCTCCTTGCTGTGTCCGTAGTGGCAGGGTTTCCCTTGATACACAATATTCCAAAAAAAAGATGCAATGCAGTGAGAGGCAATACACAATTTTCATAATTTATACAAGCAACAGCATCCTTTATATAAGCAGCTAGGTATTAGTTTGCCATTAGCTGAACAAATCTCTAAGGCCTAAGAGAGAAAGATTTTCTCAAGTCAACAAAAGTAATTATTTTAACAATTTCAGTACAATTTAACTTGACAGAGAGAGAAAAATATAAATACTTATTGTTTCTTAGAACCACCTGCCTTACTGAAGAGAATCACTACCCATAAAATTGTTGTAATGATTCTGCTCAGCGTTTAAATGAAATGTTCTAAGCTTATCTGTGAAAAGTGATGTTGGTCAAGAGATAGTTTGAGGGGTGTCTCTGAGGGCTGCAGGGGCTCAGGATTAGAGCACTTTCTCAGAATGGAAAAATGTTTTATAATGGACATCTCAGCAGGATCTTAGTGGCTCTGCAGTGTTTTTCAGCAGCCTGCACTAAGTGTTCTGTAAGGGTGTAATCAGACAGGCAATGTACACAAGAGTGAATGGACTGGGAAAATGAATGCATTTAGTCTCACCTGCCAAGAAAGATTTTCTGTCCTTATCTCACAGAAGTTACACAAAGTTTGTTGGGATATTTTGGTGGGTTTTTTGGTTGTTGGTTTTGTGTTGGGGGTTTTTTATTATTATTGCTTTGTTTGGGTTTTGTATTGTTTGGTTTTGTTGTGGTGGTTTGGTTTTCTTAATTACAATTGGGATTAGGAATAAGACACATAATATATAGTGACTATAAACATGTCTTTACCTTTGAATTACTTGTGACTTTTTCCTTTCTTGCTTCATATTCCATTCCACTCTATTTTCCATTACCATTATCTTATTTTCACTCTCTCTACTTCTCTGTTACTTTCCCATGAATCCCTCCATCTTTGCTTATCTGTCCATTACCACATCCCTTCTCTAGTCCCATCCATTCTATCCTTGTTATCTTTATATTTGTCCTTAGAAATTCTGCCTCTTTTAGCCTTTCTCAAAACCTCTGTCCTGTCCAAACTATCTTCTCCTGTCCAAATTTCCCTTCCTCAGTATCTCCCTTCATTTCTAAGGAACTCTTTCAGAATCCTGTTTGTTGTCCCTCCTGAAGCCCAAACACCTGAAGGAGGAAAACCTAAGCACTTTTCCAAGCTTTCAAGTGATGTAGTCCTGTGGGAATGTGAATGACACAACCTAAAGAGTCAGCCAATTTTATGGAACCAGAGGCTCTGCACATGCACTTTTGTGACCTCTGTATCTGTCTTTTTCTTTGCTAGTTTCAGTAACTAAATGCATAGGCAGTTTAAAAGTGTCAGGGGTGCCATCTCCTACTGTTGCTGAGGGCAACAGAATCACCAGAGCTGGCCATGTTCCGATGTAGCAATACACCTTACTGGTGCTACTCAGCTTTTCGAACCCTGCTGCATGCTATTTTATAATATTGAATTGTACATTTTAAATCAGCTGCTATCTTATGTGAGCTATACAACACTACAGATGGATTCAAACATGGATGGCACATTGCAGAAATACGTTTTATGTAATTGATAAAGCCATGAAAGAACAGATTGTCTCTGTCAGCTGCCACAGCAGCTGAAATAGACCTATGGTAATTACACCAGTCAGGAAACTTCACTAGCACTGAAAAATATTACCAAGCCAAACATGCAAAAGCATGCCAGCAGCAATGCTAAAAAGACATGGGAATAAATCTTACAGCTCTCTGAAACACACTGTAAAAATAAAGCAAGGAAAAGAAAAAACCAAAAACCCAGGGCAAACACCAGAGAGCTTGTTATTATAATAATTTCCAATATTGCTATTGTCATCTAGTGGAACAGCTCATACTAGACACCATTCCTCATGGTGCACTGTTATTTTATAGCACGAGAAATCTTAGTGGAATCAGAAGAATAAGATAACAGTTACTTTGACAAAGTGTTTATGGTCTGCCTCAAAGGACTTTCCTTATTTATGTTTAAAAGGGTTGGTGTCTAATTGAAATGCTGAACTATCTAAAGAAGGTAAAGAGTGACTTCCACTAAGACTAATTCTTACTCAACAAAGAGAACTTAGCTATTTACTGCCATACATTCCAACTATAAGCTGTTGATTTATCAATAACTGTAGTCATCGTTACGCTGATAATTATTAGTATTTTATTTTCTACTAATGCAAAAAGTACTCATAAGCTTTGATAATGTACTCTTTGGATGATCATATCTACCAAGAGGTCAAAAAAAGGCTGAGCCATAAAAATAGTGGTATTGGTTATCATGGATGATTTATGGATAGCAGATTGTAAACACTGCTGCCATTTTAAATGGAATATTCTACTCCTCATCTGGCTCCATCTCTTGGGAGTTCTAGTGGCATGTTAAGGACATCTGCTTATGTTAAAAGAAAAATCATCCATTTCCTGAAGATGCTGTTGTTGCCCTCATATTGAAAGACAGTAATGCTCTCCCAAATTTCAGGAAGAAGTAGCTCCCTCATGCTTTGCATTGTTAGAAAAACAAATTATATGCTAATTGAAAAAAAAAAATCCTAAATGTAGAGTGCTACATTTATCTTTATTGAAGTATCTCCTATAGTTACAGCTCATTTCTTCAGTTAGTCATGATATTTCTGAACTCTGGTCTTATACACCAAGATATTAGTTCAATAACTATTTTCTCTTTCCATCTTCAAAGTTGTATGTTAAAGTATTGAACAGTAGTACATCAAGAAACATGCTTGTGAGTCCTCGTCTGCTCTTTATCTCTTTATATTGCCATCTATATGGCAATATATCAGAAATAAGTATACTCTTGGGAATTTTTTAGCCTGCTTGTAGCTCTTGTATCTATATCATATAATCTAGAAAATATTATGCGATAAAAGCTTTATGTAAGTCATCAGGTGATGTGTGCTATGTCTGTGCCAGGAACATTCCCCGTCAGAAGAAAACACTTGATTTGACATGATTTACTTTTGACAAATCTGTGCTGACTCTTGCTCATCTCCACTCACAAACTGCCTACAAAGGGTCTGTTTGTTTTGATAGCTTTCTGACAGTTGAACTTACCTATAATCCTTGGTATGTCCTGCTACTAAATAAAAAATACTAAATATTACCTTCATCAGTTCTAGAAGAGTATCATTGAAAGAAAAGCATAAGGTCACTCCATTTTCCCAAATATTACAAGATAAGATAAATTTTCTGATCTCAACTAAGCACTTTCTAAATGGTTTGTTCTTTAATGTAACTTCAGGTCTTACCATTTCTCAGTCGCTGTTAGCTGCATACAGCAGAGTTTTTTAGTGAAAACCAAAGCAAAAATATCACTGAAATTGCCCTTGTCAAAGGGAATTGCCATAAGAATGAACATTTCAAGACTTTCTGTAAGTATAATAAATGTCTAAGAGATCTTGTGAGATTATTATACTAATGAGATCCATGTATAAATTATATGTATTTAATTGTAAATTCCTTTAAAAAACATCATATGAAGAGTGCCTCTTCTTGAATATATGTGGATGTATTCTTAGATGATGAGGCTGATTGTTACTGTGGTCTCCAGACTCTTCTGTAATATGAATAACTAATAATTTACCTTAGGCAAATAGGATGCTAGCTCAGATGTGATTTATGGAAAAAATGGAGGGTAAATGTTAAAAATAGCTTCTTCAAGGCAGCAAATTACTTCCCTATTAGACTGTAAATTTGAGTATTGAAACTGCAGCACACGTGCACTCCTAAAAGACTTTGAATCTTTTCCTAAATTGAATTACAGATTTCAGCAACATGCAGACATTTTCCAGTACATTAAATAAGCAAAACTAGTGTCAGTATTACTATCTTGGCAAATGGCAAGTGTTACAACAATAGCAGATCTAACATGGCTATATTCTTGCAACAGTGAATTTATCCAAATTTAGTAAATTTCCACATTAATAATATAAGAGCACAGTGTAACCCAACATTATTCTTGAAGCGTTAATCATAACTTACCTGTGTGTCTGCATTTAAAACTTTGATTCTCTGTGTGGAGATGAACAGATCCACTTCAGTCAAGGCCTGAGAATCTCCCTCTGAAGTCTAAAAGACAGATGCTTTGTTACAAGGGAAATTTTAATTTCCCCTTTAGAATGACGAATTCACTGGTCACTTCAAGCATAACATGATGTGGGACGAGCACACTATTAAACTGCTATAGACGGCTATTCAAAGGTGTTTCTAAATACATGCAAAGAATGCATGTAAAAAGTGAAGCATAGTAATTTTGTGGAGCCTGTGGGACTGACAGCTCAAGTAATAATATTTCTATTTATAGCCAGAACAGGAGGAAGAGCATGGCTGTTTCTTCCCCACTGTCTCAGTGATGCACTTCAGTACTTGAAGTGCTGGAATTTAGATAGTAGAACTGAGAAAGTGACTTAGTCTCCATCAGCTGCTTAGCCCTGGCCATCTTCCGTGAGTTCACCAAAAGCAGTGCAGGCTGGTGCTCAGTACTGTGGTGGGGTTTAGGGCTTTATAGATGTTAGGGTTTTTTCCTAGAAAGTAAAGAGCTGAGTGCTGAACTAGTATTTCTCTCAAAACACAGAAAGCCATCAGCTGACTTTTAGACCTCAGCTTCTGAGCACTGCTTACTAGGGAAACAGTTCCGTATCCTGTAAGAAAACATGGTCACAGAGTAAGCAGGGTTACAGTGTAATGCCACACCCCTTCCTAAGTGTGAGTCCTAGCTCTCCTTATGTGAGAAAACAGAAGAAAGTGGCAAAGCAACTGCTACCCCACACTGGAGCATCATCCAAGCGCTTATCTAATATTCTTGAGTTCCAGCAGGAACCTTTTTATTCCTCTAGGCTATTTGTCCCCAGTGTGCTGCTGCAACTGGTATTTGGCAGCAGCTGTGCTAACACTCTCAGAATGAAATGACCACAGCCTGTATCACCTGTGCTAAAAGCAGGCATCAGTCTCCAGGTCAGAGACTGGTTCTTTGGTGAAACTGTGCAAGGAAGAATGATGTATTTGCTGCTCTTTTCTGTAGTTATAGAGGCTTAGCTGTGCCTGTAATTCGTTTAGACTAATTTAATCTGAATTAAGTCTCATCCAGCAAAATACAAAACAAGCACATACTTTGGCAGAGATTACTTGGATTGATTTCATCCAAGACCATCACAAAGAGCAAGATTCATTTTAGTGATAGTTTTGTCACCTCTATTTAGGTAACTGAGGTATAGTTTTTAGAGGAGTAAAATGTCTCCTGTGTGAATTCTTTCAGCTACTACCTAGTAAATTTATTTTATTTGTTTTTAAATATCAATAATAAATATACGGTAAGTCACAGGCACAAGAAATGCATTTTACTGCTTTAGTTAGTAAAATAAAAATAAGCAATACATTAAGAAAAATCTCCCAGATAACACTGGCTATCTATTTGGACTAAACAAATCATAGGTATTCAACAGAAGAAGAGCAGCAGAAAGGCACTCCAGCAAATGAACAATGAAGAAAATGAGTTCATTTTATTCCATCCACTGTTCTATTACTTAATGAAGAAGAAACCAAAATGACAGCTTTATGAGGACCCATAGTGACACAGCACTCAAGTGAGAACGCACAGGAGAACATGTACAACAAAAATGTAAGCAAATATTAGCATTCAAGAAAAACAGTTTACACACCGCTTTTTTCTTGATTTTAGCCGCCTTTTGCATCCTCTGAGGAGTAGCATAAGAAAAAAAAAAAAAGAATGCAGACAGATGTACACACAGAGAAAGAGAAAAGACAGTGTGGGAAGTCGGGGAGACTTTTTGACTATGCATCCAGACTCTTAAAAATTTGGGGGTAGTGGGAGAAGAATGTGCTAGAGAGAAAGCTTTCTTTATACCTTGTGCAGTTGTCAAGCATAACTGGGTTTAATGACATTACGCATGTTGTCAATTGATTACAAAAGATTTGGTACCAAAGAGTGTTATCTGTTAACAGCTGCCTATAACATTTATCCTGCTAAATGTACAGCAGTCTAAAATGACAGTACATGCACTATTTTAAACTTAAGGTGTTCTATTTATATCAATCACATGCCTACAAATTATTGATGAACAAAACAAAATAGCCAAGTATCTCTGACAGAATAGGACTGCTATTAATTAATACATGAAACAGTTTTTAGAGAGTTAATTGCAATCAACAATTACTGCTTTAGACATCACATTGGGCTAAATAGAAATTCTAAGGTGTGTAAAGTTGAATGAACTGGACCTTTCTTGCCTTCCATTTGTTTCTCAATGCCAAATCAAACATCAGTCTCTTGCTAAGTAAATGATTTTCCCAATCTGGTTTCCTTCAAAAACATGTACTGACAAAGCATGTAATTTTTCTATTACCATTTAAATCTACCTCTTTCTAACCACATGTGTATTCAGTCTTCAACATAAGAACATGGAGCTGTTGGAGCAAGTCTTGAGGAGGGCCATGAGGATAATAAGGGGCTAGAGCACCTCCTGTATGAAGACAGGCTAAGAAAGTTCTGCCTGGAGAAAACCTCTTAGCAGCTTCCAGTATCTGAAGGGGGCCTATAAGGATGCTGGGGATCCTATCAGGATGCTCTTCATTAGGGACTGTAGAGACAGGACAAGGGGTAATGGATTCAAACTAAACCAAGAGATGTTCAAGTTGGATATAAGGAAGAAGTTCTTTACTGTGAGGGTGGTGAGGCACTGGAATGGGTTGCCCAAAGAAGTGGTAAATGCTCCATCCCTGGCAGTGTTCAAGGTCAGATTGGACAGAGCCTTGGGCAGCAAGGCCTTGGTCTAGTGCAAGGCATCCATCGCCGAGGGATTGGAACTAGATTATCTGAAGGTCGTTTCCAACCCAAACCATTCTATGTTTATGATTCTATGAGGAATCCCCCCAAAATTGTGAAAGAAAAAGCTCCTACTTGGATTATTAACCAGAAAAGGCGTTTTTTTAAACAGCTGTATGATACAGCCTATGCTACATTATTTACACAGAAATTATTCACTATAAATAACACCAAATCCAAACACAATATTAATGAATCTTCTTGTCCTAAAAAAGTAATAATTCAATATACTGAGAGTAATCTTCACAATCTGTAGTAAAACCACAGTCAAACAAATATCCTGTGCTTTGCCACTGGAGTATTTCCTAACTGTAATCTGCAATTTGTCTTGAATTCTTCATACAGCTTCCAGACAATTTTGAATGGACTCTGGAATAATTCATATTTTGTTCCTCAGAGATGCTGTATGTATTTTCATAATAAGCTCTGAGCACTGGAAACTAATGGTATTTACAGTACTATATCCATACCCATGTAAGTGCATTCTGGAATAGACTTGAAGCTGCAGATCCCGTACTGGTTAGAGATCAACTGTCAAAAGACTGGAGGGTATTCTACAAACCACAGAAATATCCTACCTTAACACGGCTCACTGCCTCTTGGGCCTGCATCATTCTTATGTTTTTGGAAGGGTTGCGCTCAGAGAGCAGCTGTGTAGAGCCCAGGTAATTGGCTGCAAAGATGATTCCGTCAATGAGGTCTTCAGGTTCACAAGGTCCTGGAACTGACAGGAGACACTTACAGTTACTACCTTGCAAAAGACAGTAGAGAGATAAGAAATTAAATAAAGGACACTGAGGCTTGAACAACCTTTTTAATACCTTTTCTAATATGAAACAGGTGAAGAAATCTAGTGTAAAATAAACTTTTTTTTTCCCTATAATTATTTAAAAAAACCCGAAACTTACTATCTGAACACACAGTATTTAAAACCTTGCACAATGGTTTGACTGTGGAATTCTAGAGGGAAATCACTGGAAATTTTTTCCTCTGCTGCACCAATAAACACATTGAAATAATTTGCAAGTTTCAGAAATGCTTTTATGGTAACTTTTACTATTTCTAGGTATGACTTAGCATGATCCAAACACATTTGTGTTTCCACATTTTTTGAGATATTTGTGGAAGTACACAGTCTCCAAATATTATCTCTGGTAAAAATACTGATGACCAATGGGCACAAAGGTGTACTTTGCTTCAGCAAATGTCTGCCATGAAACTTCACAGTTAAGATAGTTCAGGAAACAAGAACAGTAGGCATCTTGATGCTGTTTAGGCACATATAAGGCCTAAATTGACAGACTGATAGAAAAACATAGGTCCTAGGCTGATGCAGATTGTATAAAGTGAGAGCTGGAGAAACGGCTTCAGTTCAGAAGTTCAATAAAATGTTCACAGTCTAAGCATGGCATCTGCACAGCAGATCATAGAGCCTTTTCCTCTGAAAGCAGGGGAGTCACAAAATGCACTTACAGAAAAGGAGGACATGGAAAGAATATGAAAAATTTCATGTTAAAAAGGAGAGGGAAACAGTGGAACTTAAAAACAACTTGATATTTTTCAGATTTTAGCCTTTGTTCAGCAAAATGCCTTTGCACACACTTAGTATTAACTACATAGTGACTTTGGTGAGACAGGCAAAACTGCAATTGTTGGTACAAAGTCCAGTAGAGTCATTACTACATCAAGCAAAGACCAAAATTCCAAGAGTCTGCAGGATCTAGTAACAAAAAAAGTTCTGCTAGTTCTTTAAAACACACCAGTCCCTTAACGTACTACTTTTCCATCCACAAAGCTCTGACTGAGCTCAGGAAAGCTTGTTTTCTATTCAATTATTTTCAGAACTGTCAAATTTGACCCACTTCTGGTTATATTGGTGCTTTGTACATCTTTGAGCAAGACTTCTTTTTCTTGATTTCTAAGTCATTGATAGGCTACGTCAAAGGCACTTTCAAAGACATGTTCAGATCTATGAAATGGTAATCACCACCAGATTCTTAGGAGTCTGTGAAATTAGTGAGTGTTAGAAAGGAAACAACAAATTCTTCTCATGTTTCGGCTGTTTGGTGATAGCAATGGTGTTTTTAACTAATTTGTCTGGAAAACTTCTTGAACATGGAAGTAATCTGTTTTAAGCAATTTTATAATCCTAATTTTATTTATTTAGATTCTTTAAAGATTGGGTTTTTTTGATTTGGTATAGTTTCATCTCTTCATAGCATTAGGAAGTGATTTTTTGCAGAATCATTATGCTAGCAACAAAATCTGCAGCATCATGTATGAAAAAACTGCATGTATAAAATGCTTATAGCAACAGCCATACAGGAAAAAAAAAGGCATTTCTAACATACATTTTCCCATCATGAAGGCAGTGTAAGCAATTGTCAGTAAAATAAGACATCTGTTGGAAGGATGGAATGGTATTGAAAATTGCCAGGATCAAATTGGGTTACCTGAGTGTTTTCTTCCCTTACCTCTGACTGCTTTAAATAATATAAAAACGCAGACTTGGCTGAGGTCCCAGCTCATCAGAGCACTTAAGGATGCCCTTGACTGTAAGCATGTGTAAGGCTTAGTAATGAGGAAGGGAAGAAGAAAGAAATAGATTTGAAACTTGAAGATTAGTCTGACGTGAACAAAGACTGGATTTTCATGTTGAATATTGGTGCTTAAACATTAGATACCTATTTCTGAAAAAATATAACTGCAAATTTCTGCACTGTCTTATCGATGCAATAGAGACTGCTTGATTTTCTGCTGATCTGTAATGCAACAAATATAAACGTATTTCTAGACTAAGCAGACTAGGTCTAAACATTTTTAAATTAACTTGGCTTTTGCATTCATCAAATAAGAAAGAGAATATTAATTGAATAATTCAGCAAAACTGAATTTAATAATCTCTTAGGAACATATTTTTATATTTATCTAAAGTCATGTGTAAACCAAGGATTCAGACAATATTTAGAGACTGTGCTCAGAGCACAGAAGCCATTTCAACATTCTGCTGAGAACTATCATACTCCATGAAGTGATGAGACCTTAGGGTGTGTGGCACTGCAGCAGATTTTGCATAAGGAGTAAATGGACACAGGGCATATCTCACCTTGCAGAACGGCTATCTACAAGTTCCATATTTTGGCCCATTTCTTTACTTCATGATGGTTGTTACTGTACAAGGGAATCAGATTTATGGTGATAGGACAAATACAGAAAGCAAAAAAGTCAGAACCCCTGAACATGGAACTGATTACCACTACAAGCATGTAATGCTACTACTACTGAAACAATTCTAATGGCAAAAGGACACATTTCCAGCATTTTTGGGGCCTGTTATTTAAGTAGTTCTTGCATTCACATGGCATATAAAAAATATTATGTATCAATAGAGATATAGATATAGGTACTGTAGATAAGAAGTCATGCTGAAAATTAAGTGCCTGAACAGCTGAATATTACTATATCCAGAATATGGTTGTGCTATCACTGTCAAACCTCAGGGGAGAACAGGGACTGTTAGCTGGCAGAATCTTTTCTTATGTGGAATAGGATCCTGTTCCTTTTGGGACTCTACATACAAATGAATACTAGAACTCTTACTTTTGCTTTGAATTCAGAGGGCAGTCATGTTAGCTATCTTAAGCTCCTAGTGAGCTACATATTTATTTGTATTAGACAGTGCCATATAATACCTGCAATAGAAAAAGCTTAATAGTTCACTTATCCACACATACTGTGCAAGTAATATAAATAAATCAGAGATAACAAAACAATAGAACTAATAAAGAAAAAGTTTTATGCTATCTAAAAGAGTATACTGACCCCTTCTGAACAGAGCAGTGAGATGACTGGTAAAGAAAGAAAAAGACATAACCTTTTTATCCCAATAAGATTAAAATATGCAGTTGTATCTGCAAGCCCTGTGAGGGGTGAATTTTCTAGTCTGTTTTAGAGCTCTCTTCATGTTGGCCTCCCTTTATAGTTCCACACTATAGAATCAGTAGATGAGTATTACGAAGTATCACTTGCTTTCTTGTCTCCACCACCTTTGGGGAATGCCTTTAATTTACCTCTATTTAGGGCCTGTTATCCAGTACCATGCCACGTGTTACATGTGATTTCCTTCAGATGCCAATCTGTGTAGAAAGAGCAACCTCTGAACTTCCCGTTTGCTCTAGCTCTTCAAGGAAATTACTAAAAATAGAAGTTGCTAGTCAAGCTGAGAAGTAGACTAGTTGAGAAGTTGCTAGTCAAGCTGATGAGATCAGGGAATAGAAGAAAAATGTGTTGGACATTGCAATGTTAATCTAAATTGCAGTACGTTTTCCCTGAGTTAAGAATGGCATTAGAAATTAAGTTTTTAACTTTAATTTATGGTTTCCATTGTGAGGAAGAGTGTGTTCATGGCAGATATAAGGGGTCATATCCTTGGCAGTTTCCTACTTTTCTCATGCTACAGTGTTAGACATTTCTTTTGCAGGAATAATGTTTTCAGTATAATCCCATTTTATCTCTGTCCACCTTTTTGTGTTAATAACAACTTATTTAACTCCAAACAGAAAATACCTAACAGCAATGCAAAGGAGACTGAAGAAAACCATGGAAGCGTGGCTTTCCTAAGCAGATGATTAGATTACCCTATTTTTCATCAGATAAGCAGAATCTTTCATTTGTACCACCAACTGAGATTCCTAGAGTGCCGTAACAGGCATCACATTCAAAGTGATACAGGAGCTGCTCTGAACAGTGAAATGACTCCTTCCTCTGGACAAAACCATAAAGAACAGGGTGCTCTTAATACCTCCATAAATCTCCACCCTGCTGGGGCCCACTGTTACCACCTTTTTAGTCCCCCTTCCAGATTTGTACTTTTCTCCATCTTCTCCTTAACTATTTGAAAGCTCTACTTGCTCTTCCTTTTCATCACCACCAGGCTCCCATTGCAAGAGGGAGGATTCTCATGCGTTTGACTGGTTTTTAGAATTGTGATCTTTGAAATATATTAAAACATTTGCTTCCATTTTATCCTACTTGAACTATGGATGATATAAAACTTACCATCAACAAAACTTGGAAATGAAGACACTTTCTTTGTCTGTTGAGAAATAAAAATGGTATAGCTGTAACAAAATTTTCACCAACTGAAGTGGATTCATCTTATATTTGAAGAGCTGACCTTTGTTTAAAAAAAATAAAATTTCTGTGTGTAACTTCTACATAGCCACTATTTAGGAAAGTGAAACACATTGCATCACAGTAATTACATAGCTACATAGTGCCATTTACCTGGAATCTCAAAGCATTTTAAGCAGATCACAGCACACAAAAAAATAAGGGAGGGTGGGGAAAAGAACATGAAAATTACCTAGGAAGTCAGCTGTGAAATGAGCAATACAAACCAGCAATTTCCAGTCCAATGGTTTGTCCACTAGATCACATTGCCTATTAATGATATCCCCAATTTCCAATTAGGAACACTTAACAGTATTTTACAAAGCAAGATTCTGGGTAAGTGAATGAAAAGAGCCTGATTGCACAGTACACTGCATTACACTTAAATCTCAGCAGATGCCACAAAAGGGCTTGTTATGTGTTACTGTCTCTGTTCTCAATAAACAGATGTCATCCTTACATTTGCTCATCTTTTGCCAGCTTCCTCAGGCATTCCTATTTCCAGGAAAGAGGCTGATTTCTCCATTATGGAAAAAGGCTTTAGAAATGTGCCTCTTCGTTACTGTAACAGGCTATACGCTAAATATGTTACATGTTTTTGAGATAACAGACTTCTGCTTTTAAGTCTGAATTTAATTTCATCGTGTCTAGCCTCAAGCATAACCTCATTCTGCATTCTTAGATGTCATCTTTGCTCCAGTCTTCAGTGACAAGAGCAGGTCTGCATGTCACTGTGTTTTTTTCACAGCAGAAGCCAATTTCTTTTTGATGCCACTTTTGCTCTCCAATAATCCACAAAGATAATTTCTGAAGTGTTCTGCCTATTCTGTATATCATCAGAAAATTTTAGGCTTGAGCATATGCTATGAACACTCATATAAAATTTATGTGGCAACATCAAATCCATGGGTATAGTTCAAAGACTTTCTGGAATATACAGACATGGTATTTATTGTCAGTTCAGGAAAAGAAACAGAGCCTAAGTATGCATGTGTTTGTGTGTGAGGGAGAAAGCTGACAATGCCGTGCCTGCTGTCAGCAGGAAGACGGGCAGCAGAACAGCCCAAGGTACCTACCTCAGGTGTGTTATTATTGTCAACTGGTCCATTGAGATCTGAACGCTGTTGCTTCCTTGGCTGCTCTAAACCATTGCACATCTGTAAGAAAAAAGAGAAAGGATTTCAAATCCTTTTGTCCTCTAAAAAGCTTCAAAACAAAGTAGAGATTTCAGTGGAAGTCGATGGTGCAAAGATACTCAGAAATTTTTCACCAGATTAAATTACATTCATAAAATTTTAATAAAAATTTGTAAAATATTACCATATGAAGCTGCATTTAGCACATTCTCATTATTTTACAAGTGATTTGTCATGAAGCTTCATATTAAAATGTTGAGCTGTTTAATTATGAGAAAAGATTTACTTTGATGTAAATAAGACATTTCAGTTATCACTAAGCAGTAGTTAACACTACTGATTTAAACTAATTTTATTTCAGTGCAAATTATTCACATGAAATTAAGCCAAATGCTGACATGTTCAAATTGTTCAGAAACCAAAGTCAGAATTTTTAATTGTATTAATTCTCAGAACTGGATAGAATCAGAATAGTGCTAATGGCTGTCTCTGAGCTAAACAGAATGCCAGCACTGAGTGTAGGATCCTGTGTTCATGGGAGATCATAGAATCATAGAATCATTTAGGTTGGAAAAGACCTTTAAGATCACCAAGTCCAACCTTTACCCTAGGACTGCCAAGTCCAGCACTAAAGTATATCATTAAGGGCCTTGTCTACATGGTTTTTGAGTATTTTCAGGGATGGTGACTTCACCACTGCCCTGGCCAGCCTGTTCCAGTGCCTGACCACTCTTCTGGTGAAGAAATGTTTTCTAGTATCCAATCTAAACCTCCCCTGGCACAGCCTGAGGCCCTTACCTCTTGTGCTATCACTTGTTACTTGGGAGAAGAGACCAACCCCCACCTTACTACAACCTCATGGCATATCCTTCCTTTTGGGCCAAGCAAACCTACAGGATGCTGGCAGCACAACTTCAGGCTTCTGAAGAAATATAAGAGGGAAAATACCTTACACAAGGAAAATACTACGTCTTTAAACTACAGAACACTTTTTCTATTAAGTTCAATATTCTCAGGGGCGGAATTTCTTCTCCAGACAAGTCACAGAACAGCAGTACCCAGCACAGGGAGCACCCATGTCCCATACAGACCAAAAACCGAGAAGTTTCCATGACTCAAGAGTTTTTAGTGTTAGAAATCTGGAACACTAAGGTGATTTCGGATATTTCACTTTTCTTTTGTCTCAGCTTCCCCATTATGTATAAAAAACAGTGCTTAAATGCCAGTGCCATTTTAAGACTTCACAAGTAAGAACTTGCATCAACAGTTGTGCAGATGGAAAACACTAAGCCAGTGCTGTGTCAAAGGGTGAGCCTGAAAGCTACATGTGAACATAGCTCCTTGTCTTTTGTCTTTCAAATGCAGTATGTAGCTGCAATCAAAGTCTGCATGTTCATCACTAGACAAATTATTCCTATATTTAGTCAGCTGAACAAAATAGCTCAGTAAGCCATTGGGTTACTTTCAGGTAAGACAACATACACAAAGCAAGGACTTTCGGAAATAAAAGACTACATGAAAGATACATAGAGGACCAAGACTTGGGAACCCACTGACTAGTGCCCTGTCTATATGGCTGTACTAGGCTAGCTTACCATATTCTGCTTATAAACGCTATTCTGTTTGAGACAAGACAAATCTCATTCTATTCCATGGCTAAACTAATTTGGAGCAGTATTTTTGTTTTAAATGTTATGATAGCTAGAAAAAGCACATTTAAGGGATTATAAATACTTTATATGCTGACTTGCAGTCTAGAATAGGATCTAAAGCTAAACCAGAAGTCTGGAATTGACTGCACACTAAAACAGAGGTACAGCTATATTAAAAGTCTCTTATTCTAGGATAAGAATCTGGTAAGAGGACAGGTTCTGCGAAGGAAAGATGTAAAAATATTAAAGTTGTAGCATTATTAATACTTTTGACACTGAGCAAATATGGAGGCAGCGTCCAGCATCATATGAAGGAATGTGAGGCACCAGAAAATGCCACCTTTAGGCTGAGAGGAAATTCAGACTCTACTTGTTTAAGGTCACTAAAGCATCTATGCACATCTTTCAGAAATCAGCCTGCAGCTCCTGCCCCAGCTGACCTGGTCCTGCTGGCCGATTGCTGCCCTGGGGTCACCTGCGCCTCATTGGGCGACTCCCAACCATAGCCTTTATAACCACTCCTTCCTACAACATCAAAGCTTCTCTTAGCTGGAGGTGAGGGCTGAGTGCTGCTGGTTTTCAGCTGTGCTAGCTGTTTACTCCAGGGTAAGCTGTTTAGCTTTTCAGTCAAAAGTTCATCTCAGCAAGGTAGTTCTCCTCAAAGGTGCTACTTGTGATCCCAAATGCTGCGCGCTGGTGCTCAGCTCTGATGAAGCACTTTCCTGCTGGAGAACGATCTGCTGGAAAACAGCAGGTTAGTCACTTTTTTTGAATTATCTGGAGGTATAATTTGTCTGAGAGAGACATGGAAGATGAGCTATTTTCAGAATTATTAATCCTTTTGGTAAAGAGTTGGTAAGAAAGCACTGAGTGCAGCTCAGAGGTGTGGTAAGGCTTTATTGCTATGCTTAAACATTTGAATAATGAGGCTTATGACCCATACTTGTCAATCTCTCTACTAGCAATGTTATTCAAATATTATCAAATAATGTGTTGAGAAACCAATATACTGGCTTAGTAGTTTGAAAGTAATCTTGAAACCTACTAAGCTTCTTGGAAAAGAGATATTTTGTGCTAAGTAGACTAGATTATTAAGTTACCTGTTGCACAAGTAAACCAAAAGACCTATTTGACCTTTCACTCAGGTTTGTTGTCTCTCTAGAACACAGATAAAACAGATGACTATTGTTGTGTTCATCAATGTCAGTTAAGGACAAAACTCCAGTTTCTAGTTTCAACTTCTGTTATCCTCTGTTGGTTTCTGAAGACAGTTTACTGTTTGGTCATGTGTCCTCCTGATTGTTAAACACTACTAGGTTTATAGAAACACATCAAGGTGCATCCAAAACATCTTTTTGAATCAAGAGATGATAACAAGTCTATTACGGTGGTACTATTCCTATTAAACTACATGACTGAAATAACTTCTGAAGATGCTGGTGATGTGTAGTGGGAATAGCTTTATGTACTCTTACTGAGCTGCTGCATTAGTTATTGTAACATCAGTAACATGTTGTTGTCAGTAGGAGCAATTTGACCCAGCAGGATGCGCTTACAAAGATAGAATCTGAATGAGGCAGTTCTGGACTAGCTGAAGGATTTCTGATTCTGATCACAGAAAAAAAAGGCCAGACTTCACACTCTGTTCTCTCCAAAGATTCCATTACTTATGTGCTAATTTAGAGGTGCTGCTAGAATGTGTCAGAAGAGGAAAATATTTGTACAAAGAAGTAGCTCCAAGTAAGCAAGTCAAACTAGAGCACAGAACTGGTGTTATGAAGAGAAGTATTAGAAGTTTAGGGATCTAAGCATTCCACAAAAGATTTTCAATACAGTATCCAATTTCAATAAACATTAAAACAATCTCCAATTTATCTTTATAATCTTATAGAACTAAGGGTTTGGGTGTTGGGGTTTTTTTGTCCTTGCATATATTTCACATTGGGAACCAGCCATAATAAGACTTTTGGAGAAATGGCTGTGCTGAATGGTGTGGTTTTATGTGGATGTAATTTGAAGTGCATGCTTGCCTTCTGCTTTAAACTTCCCAGAGAAGACTCTCTCTATTGCACCTACAGGTAAGAGGCATTGATTTTGCTGTCTCCTAGTGTCAGGCACTTGATAAAAAGCCATGACTCTGCCAATTAGCACAGAGAAACTGGTTTTGTTTGAGAATGTGAAGGTTTGGGCTGTTCAGCTCCTCTCAGTAAGTACTTACACTTGCAAAGTTTGGGAACTGTCACTCAGTAATAGCCTTTTAGTATTTCTGCCCCATAGCTGCCTAGAAGAACACATGGGAGAATGCAGAGAGCTTTCATAATACTCTTTCTTTACACTCTTGTGTTTTCCACAAATTCCATCAAATGCATCCCATAATACTTAGACTGAATTCCAGTAAGACATTCCTAAGATACAGTTTTTTTGAATGGCTATCACCTTGGCTGCTTCAGACTGTCCTAAGGCTGAGATCTCTGGGGGACAAAAGACTCCCAGCTTTGGGCTCTTTACAGCAGAAGAGCACTGTGCCTGTGCCAAGAGAAGGGTGTAAACCTCAAATATTTTTGCCAATACTGAGCTCTACAAATACAGGTAAAGAAAACACAGTGGCTGCACTGCTGTGTGCAAAGTTGTTGGTGAACGGGGAAGAAAAAGACTTTGTAATATTTTCTTTCACAAATTCATTAGTGGCATTTTACCTGTCTCTGAATGTCCATGTTGAAAAGTGTAAGGGGAAAAAGTGCCTATATGAAAGCTGTGAAATGAGACTAATACTGCACAAGCTCGTGAGGTACCTACCAGGGAAGTTTGTATGAGCATATTTGGTAAGGTTCTCAAATGTGTAAACTAAGAACTGAATTGAAAAATGAGAGCAATAGGATTCATGTGTCACAGGCAGCAGCATTAAAAAGCAGACTTCCCTCTAAGGTCCTTATTAATGGTGATAATGGCAAATCCCCCTTTCTTCTAAAGGGTGTAAGTGAAGGTAGGGTGCTGGTGCTGTTAATCTTTTATTGCTGGTAAATAGATCTGTTTCAATAGGGTAGGAGACAGTATGCATACTCAGGAGTCTGCGGTCTGAAATCTAAATAGATGAGACATGAACAAAGGACTGATTAGATGGTCAGTGCTCAATTGTTGAGTCCCATAGTCATCTTCAGTCCCTACTTATCAAAAGTAGCACTCAGGCCATGCCAATGCTAGTATTTCACAAAAGCATGACTCCAGCTGGGATCAACAAAGTAAACTACCACATATGAGGTTCCAGAGAGGAGTAACTACTTAATTATCTGTTCCAGTAGTGAAAAGCCATCTTCCATTGGTATTATTTCAGCTGCTGCCCAACGTTTTGCTAACATTTTTTTTTTGACTGCTTCTACCATTCTTTTAATTATGCTACCTGACTCTAAGAGTTAGCATTAACTTAATAAAATAATAGGAAATGCCATCATTCTCTGCAGGTATTTTATGGGTGCAGTAGGAGAAACTAGAGTTCCAAATGCTGTCAGGGAGCAGTGAGATGGGCTTGGGACTGCCTGACACCATACTGCTTTGTGTGGAAAGGAAGCAGGACATGATACATTGCAGTGAACAGATCTTAAGACTAGCTTTTTGTGGTTCAAGCTTGGTTTAGACCAAACCCTTGTTCCCATTTTAAGCAGTACAAACACTCATCTGCAACAGGAAAGTACTTGCATTTTTCACTCAGTAAACTTGTTCCCAGGTTGATTGTTAGTTAAAACAGCAATGTTCTAGATAAACTTGAAGCTGTGAAAATGCAACAGAATTCCAAAAAGAAAAAAAGACTTAAAGTCAACAGTAACTACTTTTGCACAGGAACACCACATCAATTCTAGATTTCTGGTCATACTGTATGCTATCATTGGTTGAATGAGCCATTCAGTTCCTCTTCCTCCTTACTCTACCCAAAGATATACCTAAGTCACTTAATTCATGTCTATTTCACAATAAAAACTGTGATAATTCAGTGGAATTGCATCAATAGGTTGTTTGACTTCTCTGCATGAAGCTGAAACATATAAAATCAAGACATTTTTTGCTTATAATTTCATGTGTCAGATAAATTAACAATTGGCTCAGTCTGAGATTACTAAGATGTCAAATGGGGGTGAGCGAAACTCCTGGCTTGACGAAGTTGTTGAGTTTATAGAATCATAGAACAGGGTTGGAAAGGACCTTATCATCATCTAGTTCCAACCCCCCTGCCATGGGCAGGGACACCTCACACTAAGCCATGCTACCCCAAGGCTCTGTCCAGCCTGGCCTTGAACACCACCAGGGATGGAGCATTCACAACTTCACCCATTCCAGTGCCTCACCACCCTCACAGTAAAGAACTTCCTCCTTATATCCAATCTAAACTTCCCCTGTTTAAGTTTGAACCTGTTACCCCTTGTCCTGTCACTACAGTCCCTAATGAAGAGCCCCTCCCCAGCATCCCTATAGCACACACACCCCCCCCCTTCAGATACTGGAAGGCTGCTCTGAGGTCTCCACACAGCCTTCTCTTCTCCAGGCTGAACAGCTCCAACTTTCTCAGCCTGTCTTCATATAGGAGATGCTCCAGTCCCCTGATCATCCTCGTGGCCCTCCTCTGGACTTGTTCCAACAGTTCCATGTCCTTTTTATGTTGAGGACACCAGAACTGCACACAATACTCCAAGTGAGGTCTCATGAGAGCAGAGTAGAGGGGCAGGATCACCTCCTTCGACCTGCTGGTCACGCTCCTTTTGATGCAGCCCAGGATACGGTTGGCTTTCTGGGCTGCGAGCGCACACTGAAGCCGGCTCATGTTCATTTTCTCATCGATCAACACCCCCAAGTCCTTCTCTGCAGGGCTGCTCTGAATCTCTTCTCTGCCCAATGTGTAGCCGTGCCTGGGATTGCTCCAACTCAGGTGTAGGACCTTGCACTTGCCATGGTTGTCATAAAATACCCAAAATATGCAATTTCAACTTCCTAGATGTAAAAACCTTTCTTAAATAACACCAGCATGGAAAACCTGCAAGAAATAGAAGTTGTGCTAAGCGGTGAGTTAGAGTAAATACACACCTTAAACATTCCAGGTCTCCCTCAGGCTTAACTAGTGCAGATCTTCTGCACTTCCCTAGAGGTATTTACAAGTAAAGGCTCACACAGGCATGCTCAAATATCCCTGAAGTTTTCAAGGGGAAGCATGTATATTTAAGAGTGGGGACTGACCCACATTGAAAGCAAGGTTTGCTTTGTTTTCCAGTCTCTGTAGATTGTTAGGTCTTTCTTAAAAGTGAATACTGTTCTCTGGTAATTAATTGCTGAAAGCAAATCTAGCAACCAGAACTTTTAAAATAGTGTTTGTCTTCTGGTTATTTAACATTTGGCATGCAAGATGATTGCTAGCATTTATCATGGGCTAATAATTAATAACTGTAGTTTTACAGGTACGTAAAAATGTAGTGTGTATCAATTGCTGTTAACTAATCTGAAATCTTATGCAGCAGTATTACTACCTATTACTACCTATGGGAGGCAGGAAAGGAAGAGAGGAGCAGGAGTAAGAAAAAAACCTAAGGACAGCACCATATGTGCACAAACCCACTAACTGCACATTCCTGTTTGCTTATTGTTTACAAAAACTGACATACACAGATAGTATCTTGGTTTAACTTCAAAGCATTTCAGTCTACATTTACTTAGAGAACTGGGGCAAAAATTGTTCCATATTCAATACGTATGATTCTGTGTCATCGCTGTCACCATGATGGTTTGTACTGTGTGATACATGCAGTAACGGTAGTCTTATATCAAGATGAAAAAAACAAGGATCTCCCAAGCAAATTATCTGCAAATAATGCTTGGTAAGTCTACTGACAATGGCCTTGGGTTTTTCTCCTTTCACTATGCAAGAACTTTATTGTATTTAAAATAATGACTCTCAGTTTCACACATGAGATACAGGTTCATTTAGACAGTACCCTAATTGCATCCATCCCTTAGATATTTTATAGTAGATATTAAAAGAACTGAATGTCCTAGAAGAAAATCCTCTGTGCTTTATGTAAATTCTTCAAGGTCCAATCTCTATGCTAAAGAAGGCTCAGCCACACCTTGTGTTAAGGATGTGCAAGGACCTGTACAAAATTCACTTTGGCAGAAATGCATACTGTGTTCCTGTTCTAACCCCCTCACAATGAGACTGATTTTTATATAAAGTGGAGGATGATAAGCAACTGCAGTGGGTGAACAGAACACAGCTTACCAAAGATTACTTAACTTGCTTTTTAACCTTTCTTTTATATTCCTGGTGGTTTCTGGGGTGGGAGGGAGAGAGAGGAAAAATCTCCTCATATCTCCATTTGAGAGCCTCCATATCTCCACAAGAAATGCTACTTCAACACCTTTATGTCTTGGAGGCCAATGTGCTCTTCAGTGAAGATGCCCACAGCAGCTTTGCCCTATCTCCTTTCTTTCAAATTACATGCACGCCTTGTCATCCAGTTTCTTTATACCTTTTTGCTGAACTGAAATGGGTACCTATATTGCTGCATCTCTGGATGCGTCTCTACTTTCTCTCATCAAATATGGAAGGAATGAAATACTGTGTATTGTTTAATGCTCCATCCATCAGACAATATTTTTGAGGGTTTTATGAAGAGTGGTTGTAGAAAATAGCTACATGCCAGCCAGTTGCTACCTTTCACAGCAACACTTTCTCTGTTATTAAAGACATGGCCCAAGACTGCCTGGAAATAACAATTAAAGCTCAGACAGGCAACTCACAAATACTTAGGCCCCTTTATTTTCATACCAGTGGCAGTTATATCAATATCTTGGGGTTACAAAACCCCCAGTTGTTAGCAGTCTGGCAATAATGATAAAGTTACAACGCAGTTCAGCTCAACCTCTGCTAAATAAAGAGTACAAAAATATGTTGAAATGAAATTGTTTTGAATTAGCAATCACCTAGGAGGGAAAAAAAAAAACCCAAAAGCCAAAAACCCAAAACCAGACACAGCAATTTCTTAATGAATCATACAGAAGAATCACTTTCTCATTCATGAGCTCCTCCTCTCTTTTGTTCTGCAAATAACTTTCAAAACTCAAAAGCAGAAACACTCCCAATGGCAGCTGCTGGTGTACTGTGCCAGAAAGACCATTAGTCTAAACCATTCTAACTACGTTTCTCTGTTCCTAGCCTATACGTACCAACTATTCAAGCCATTCAAGATCATCAAGCTTACCCACACAAACTAGACCTTCCATGCTGGCAGTAAGGCACTGAATATTTTAAGCTACACAACTTGGTTCTAATTGTACTTCTGAAAATACAATATAGAAATTAATATTAAAAACTTGTTGTAGATATGAGAAATCTGAACATATCCCTTTAAGATAATTTTGTTGTTGTTCACAGTTACAATAAAGATCTGGCTGTTTCAACAGTGTATACTTCAACATTTGATTTCCTTTTACTCTTTTTTCAGAGGGACTGACATATTTTAATGTCTGTTCTTAATTGAATCATTTAGATTAAACTGTTTCACAGTGGGGCACTTAACTATAGAAAATCACAATATTTATAGATTTCATAAAGCTGAAACAGGAAACTTACACCTCTCAAATTTAATAAGTCTTTCTTCCTTCTTGCCAAGGTCAAGATATGATCAGCCAGTACAAAACCACAGCAATATGCAGGCACTTGTTGCAGTTGTTTTTAACATATGCAGTATCTAGCCTTGACATATGCTCTACTGCAAACAAAAAGAAATTAAAACCCACTCAGGCAATGGAACAGGAACCCTTAATGAAAAAAAAACCCTACCCTTGACTATTTCAATGCTGACCCCAGTTTTAAGTTTATCTAGTGTGTCACCACCCATAATAAGAGCATAAGTAAACTAGTTCTGCCCCTTGCATCTGGAATACCTTGTTTTACTTGGAATTGTCTGTTCTCTGTGCAAAACCTTTTTTCCAGTTCTCCACCTAAACTGACTACACTAAGCACCTTTTTCTGAACATGTGATTATGTAGCTGTGACTGCAATACAGAGTAAAAAAAGTAAAAATATTGCTTCTTAATTCTGTTTAGAATAACTAACAACATTTGCATAATGCTTCTGACAGTGTGCTTAAACACAGAACCTCATACCTGCTCTTGTGGCCACTTCTGCCTGTCCTCCGGAGTTCTTGACTTTGCTTTAAAACCTCGAGGCGTATCTCCACTGTGCTTAGAAGCAGATGGGATATTCAGTGATTTTGGCCTCCCCTCATGCCTGTTAGCACTGTGAACAGCTTCCCCCTTTGAACAAGTCTCTTTATAGTCATGTGCCATGTTTTCAGTCCCAGTGTGCTCTGGACTCATTTCTGTTGTACTGTTAATACTGCTCATGCTCATACTCATTTTGATTTCTGCAACAATCTGGTCAATGTCCTCTTCCTGCTCTTCCAGCTCTGCATCCTCTTTTCTGGAATGGTATGGTGATATTCCCTGTGAGTTTCCATTAGTCTCTGCTGGGTAATAGTCCTGATAGCCACCTTCACTTTGACAATACTGTATGTTTTCTTCTTGATCTTGAATCTCCAAAGATGATGTTTCATCTTCCAAAGTCTGAGCACCATTATCTTGACCCTCCTGCCACTCTTGCCTGTCCATCACCTCATTTTTATCTTGGTGCTGAATTTTACCTTCAGCCCATTCTTCTACAGCTTCCTGACATTCATCTGTTTCAACATGGTGTTCCTCATGGGTAGCATACTCTTCCCCATTGCAATCCATTCCTTCTAGGTAGCTGTCATCCTCTGGACAGTATCTAATGTAGTATGTGATCCCCTCCTCTTCTTCTGGCAAGCCTTCATCATAGTCCTCCTCCTCAGAAGTGTTATTCACATAGTCAGAGCTGGAATCACCATCTGCACTATGATCATTGCACTCATGTTCTACAGGTGGAGGACTATCTGCTCTGACAGTTGCTAGTTCTGCCTCTTTTGCTGCATAATCTTCAATAGGAAGGTCACTTTCTTCATTTTCAGGTTCCCTGTTGTGAGATGAAGTAGGGCAAGCTCTTGCTCTGTGATCCAGCATGCTGGCAGTAGTGCTTTGATGTTTCCTGTTTGCCATAGCCAAGTCCTTATATGACAATCATTTCTAAGCAATTACTGTAGGGAAGATAGAAAAACACAGTCAGATTTATTTGGTAAAAAGGATGTGTTTGTAGAAATTTAAACCAGATCCAGAGACTTTTAAAATGTTCATGTTTAGGAACCATGAATTCAAAGTAACAGCTAGCACTCTGAAAGGAACAGATAAAGAGACAGTTCTATATTTAGCATAAATGTATTCTATTATAGGCTCCTTTCTGTCAATTTGATGGAGAATTAATGCTGAATTTTGAAATTAGTTTTCAATTTCTTCTTCTTGCCATTATGGGGTCATGCTTTGATCGCTGTGCAGTATAAAGGAGCTCTTCAATTTTGAGCTTAGGCATTTCTTTAATGTGTACTGAAAATCTGACCTGTTCTTACTGAAACTAAAGGAAAATAATTCTGTTAACTTGGCAGTCACACAGGACACTAAAGCATAATGCAGTACTGTTAATGTTTGGGGCGGGGGGGTGGTGTTATTTTGGTTGGTTTGTTTGTTCTAAATCACTTACGAGTTTTTCAGTTCTTACCAGCAGTATGCCATTAAGTACCTCCCATTGTTAATCCAAATATTGGGTTTAGAATAGAGCAGACTATATTTCAGTTGGAAAGGACCTACAATGATCATCTAGTCCAACAGCCTGACCAACATGGCTGACCAAGTTAAAACATGTTAAGGGCCTTGTCCAAATGCCTCTTAAATGCTGACAGTCTTGGGGCATCAACCACATTCTAGGAAGCCTGTTTCAGTGTTTGACAACCTTCTTAGTAAATAAATGCTTCCTAATGTCCAGTCTAAACCTCCCCTGGTAGAGCTTTGAACCATTCCCACATGTCTTATCACTGAATACCACGGAGAATTGCTCAGAACTTCTCTGCAGGCAGCTGTAGAGAGCAATGAGGTTGCCCCTCAGCCCAAAGTCCTTAGCTGCTTCTCACTGGACATTCCTTCCAGTTTGTTCACCAGCTTGGTTGCCCTCCTCTGGACACACACAAGGACATTCACGCACCTCTTAAGTTGTGGGGACCACAGCTTAAGTGCTCCGGGTGAGGCTGCACCAAGGCTGAATACAGCAGTGTAACTGCCCTGTTTGGCTAGTCATGCTGGGTTTGATGTACTCCAGGATGCGGTTTGCTCTTGTGGGGCTGCCCAGGCACCCCACTTACACTGAGCCTGAGGTTTAGCAGCACTCCCAGATTCCTTTTTGCAGGGCTGCTCTCTAGCCACTCCTCTCCCAGTTTACACTTTTGTCCAGTGTTATTCCATCCCAGGTGTAGAATCTGGCTTTTTGACTTGTTATATTTCATCCCATTATTCATAGACCAATACTCCAGTCTATCTAGATTCCTCTGCAAGACTGTTTTTCAAAAAATCTATTCTATATGCCAGGACAAAAAGACACAATAAAAGCTCAATAATTGTTCCCACTAAATATTTGTGCTACATAAGATCATGTATTTTTGTTTAAATACTGGATTCTAAATAAGTAAGCAGAGATTATATGAACTGTAACAAAAATAGTCAAAGAAAATGTCTAATTCTAGACAAGCTTGACAACTGTGATCTGCTGTGTGTGATTTGTGTAGGAGGAACAATGTACTTTCAGTATGCATGTTTCTCTGTATTTCATTGTTGTATTCTTATGGTAAGCTTGACCTGTGCAGTTATTTAATTGGAGTAAACTGAGCTCAGACATAGGCTTCTGAAATGCAGAAATCCCAGAGCTCTGTTTTACTGTATGCATATAACAAAGGCATGTCAGCCAACCAATGATCATTTTGACATAACCAGTTTCCCAAGTCTTGGGTGCACACTTAGAGCAATAAAGCTACCATGGAGCTAGAGAATTAAAGGAGCTATATAGTCATTAATTTCCTAGGAATCTGAATTTAACAAAAATATCCTGTCACTAACATAAAACCTCATAGATATCCCTGCAGAATTTCTGATATCACAAGGAAAACCCCAAACCTTTACTTTGTGTTAAATCCAGGAATCTGTTTTTACTATGGATTGTAGCAATGGCACCATGTGGCAAATCTAAGCTCTCTCTGAAACACTGATTCTAGATTCTGAGATACAAAGCAGAGATGCATGTTAGTCACAGAAGATGTGGAAGGAATGCTCTTTTTAGTTATTGATAAATAGATTTGATAATAAGTGATAATATTTGATAAATGTTATAGAAATAAATATTATAAATAATCTAGATAATATTTGATAAATAAGTTTGTGAAGCTCTTTTTAGTTATTGATACCTTGCAGAATTAGTCTTGACAGAAAGCTTTGAAGTAAATAGTATACTCAAAGTGAAGTTTCAAACTGGAAAATTGGAGAAGGCAGAGCCTTCCCAGTGATTATTTGCACCTTCTCACTATTAGAAAAACTAGCAGACTTATAAGACTTTCTCAATATGATCTGTACACTCACTGCAATCGCTTTAACATACATTAAGTATCAGTATAGGTATATATAGGTATCAGCTCTTGCTTCGGAGCCGATTCTAAGAATCTCGGAGCACCAAGTCAACTAGTGTTGCCTCTCATTTAGTTAAGTTTACTTACTGCAAACTGTAGATGTTTCTGTACTGAGACTGCAGTAAAAACAAAACTTATTTTAAACTGGATTAAAGTAGCAATCTAGTCACAAGACTGTGGTGTTCTGCACAGGCTGCAAAAAAACTGCCCAAGAGCAGCTAAATTGCTCATATGACCATATCAGGAACAGGTGAGCACACTATACAAATGAGCCTAAAACTGAAACAAGTCAAAGTGCTACAAAAAGTGTATTTTTGAATGGCAATGCAAGAAAGAAATACAGACACCTCATCTGTCTTAAAGTTATCTCTTGTTGAGAACAAAACAAATTAGTGTCTCAAGGAAAGAACTGTTCTCATCTGCAGTGGGCTCTGTCCACTACTCACTGGAAATGTTCTCCATATTAACTAATACTTGCAGTCTATTTACAGCGCAGTAGACCCTACACACAAGTCACTACAGTGTAGCTGAAGATAAAGAAGCACAAAGCATGTAACAAGCACGATTTGAATCTCATTACTTACCTTTTCCTAAAGCATATGGAGACAAGAGAACCCTTTTTTAACCAGACAGTGTGATGGAGTTTTTCCACCCACATCTATGAATCTTCATTTAGTATCTAGGCCCTGAAACTGCCTTAAGGGGTATCACTGCAGTGATCCTCTTTCATAAATTCTAGTAGTTGAATATTCATAGATGTTACTTACCTGCAAAAAAAATTCCACTCCATGTCAGATATTGCATAGCAGCACTGCATTTCACAGGAAGCCATTTGTGTGTCCTGTGAGAGCCAAAGGGCAGTGGTGAGACAGGATATGAGCCTAGAAAGGGAGGGATGGATGGCTGATGTATGGCAGCTACAGCAGCTGTGGGGAAACTGCCAGATCAGATGCTCTGGGGGAACAGTTCTCAGTGGGGCAGCACTAATGGCAGCAGCTGTGGTTCTCCCCCACCAGTGCCACGTGCAAGTATAGCATTTGTACTGCAGGAGTGGAGTGTAAAGGAAGAACTTCAATAGTGGCAGACTGGAAACTTTTTAGGGCATAGGTGATATGAAATAGAGAAAGAAATTCCTCTCAAGCATGTGTAGCTCTGACATATTTAGAAGGACTAAGAAACTGGTTTTCAGTTAATTCAGTTTGAGGCCATGACTGAAACCAGCACTTTACCCCTGCATGCTGAAATGAGGCACATATTCCCAGTGGAGGTAAAATAAGCCTGACTTTTCAGTAAGAGGCAAAGCTAACCTTAATGCTATGGAAACTGAAGTTGCAAAGCAATCCTGCACAACAATTACAGTTCTAGCTGGCCTCCTTACCTTTGCCATCTTAGTCTGGCACTACTTCTTAGGAAATGAATTAAAATAAATCCCATTAAAATAAAAAGGCAGAATTTATCATTCTCAGCCTGAATTGCAGACAATGTGCACTGATTATATTGCCTTCAGCTGTGAAATGGAACTTCTACAACTGTACTGACACATCTGAATCACTAAACAGGTTTCAAACAGAAGTCTGAGAACTGCTTTTATGGAGCTGCAGACAGCTGCATTTTAATTCAAATATTGGAACAGCCAAGGTAGCCTAGCTTGTTTTCTCTGTTTTAAAATATTTCTCTGTCTAGGCTTTTTCTAAGTTGTCTCCTGTCACACAGCAAGGTACTAGTACCTGATGGCCAGAGGTCCAGACTCTTCTGTCTTTTCACCTACAGAGATGTTAGTTTATCTATGTTGATGACAACTGCATTCAATGTATGCAGGCTTTAGAAGGACAAAAACAGAACCTGGATGTTTTTTGACAAATGCAATAGATACAAATGTTCTGCTACTCAGTCTACTGTGCAGAAGCCTTCCAAGTCACCTACTGCAAAGATTTCCTAATTTTCTCAGGGTATCCATGGTATTAGAAGGTTTCATAGCTAATATTCACATATCAGTTACTGAGAAAGCTCTTGAAATTGGAGAATATACTTCTAACTAATACTATTCCAATATCCTCTGAAGTGAAGATAAGAGTAATGACTTGCTGGATCCAGAAGCACTTTATGAGTAAGGGCTTCAACTGAGTCAACAGGTCATTTCCTGTGCTTGGTCTAAGACTGCCTCCTATTTCTGATACCTCAGCTCCCTCCTTGATAGTGGACAGTTGGGTCAAAATGCTGTATCACTCCATGTGCATTTTTCAACTTCTGGCTGGGGGGAGAATACATGTTCCTGGGAACATGGGGTCAGTGTTGTATCCTTCTTTCCTCTCCTCAGGATTCACTAACTTTATCTTGCTGAGCCAAGCAAATGCTCATTGTGTTGTACGGTGCATCACTGAAGCTCCATTGCTGTTGTCAAGAACAGTGATTAAGGGCCCAAGTTACACAGGTTTCTCAAATTATTTTCCTTTCAATAATGGTTTTGCTTTATTTTTCTTAAACTTCCCTGCCTCAGCTTGATTTTGAGAGGAAAAGGAAATCAATCTCCAGAAAACACGTGCTGCATTTCTGTGGCAGTAAAAAGGAGTATGCATAGGGGAACCAATCTCTTCTGCTCCTAGTAACAGGACTACTGGTTTACAGCTGGAATTTATTCTAATCAGTGCTTGTTACAGTCATTAGCTTTCTCCTGAGTTCCTTGCATCTAATCCCAGACAGCTGCAGTGAGGGTTTATGGAACTTAACACTTCTACAACTTTTCACCTGTGTAGAAAGGTATCTTTACTATTTTCTTACCATGGAGAAAGACCAATTAAATTAGCATTAACAATGGGAAATGGCACACAATTGTAAACATGGTGAGAAAGTGAAATACCCAGAATAATATTCCTGACTGTGTTTAAAGAACTGCTTTACATATGTACTTGATTCACAAGCTCAATAGCAGTCTAGTGGGAGCAAAACAAGCTCTCTGACAGTTTTCATTTAACATGCCTAGTGATCTGAAGGGGAGTTTGTTTTGACAAAATTCCCATGCAATTTTCACTTCCCTGAAATTGTTCAATAATCCTTATTTTCCTAAATATGCAGTAAAAAGAAAAAGCTATTAAATTGGTTCTAAAGAGATATAACTTTCTACCCCTTTGTAAGTCATGTATAGCATGTATGGCCCTCAGGCTTGCTTGAAATGTTTCATTACCTTATGTGAGAATGAAATCTTTAGAATTACTTTCCTACAGGTCAGACAACCTTCCTTTCATATTCTTCACCAGATGACATCAAGAGGTTTCTGAGATGCCATAAACTATGTTTCATATTTTGAAAAGATTGTACATTCTCAACTGTGTTCTTGCATTTCTTTTCATGGTTTGTAATATTTGCTTTGTTTGGCTTAATCTAAGAAGCCTTTAAAATGCCATACTTACCTTGTAAATGGCATTGTAAAAATGCTTTCTAATTGTAACCCACCGTCAGAAACTAGAACAGAGACAAAGATATGCTAAAGACAAGTAAAATTGTATGCCACTGCGGAAATGGTATAATTGAATGTATATCTCAACTGAATGTAGCTTTTGTATTTACAGATGAAGTAATAAAAATGTGTAATCAAATATTTAATTATCATTTATTGTTGATGTGGCTGAAGCATTCTTTAGAGTTTAATTCCACAGCTCAAAGAGGAATACTAAACCTTTAGTGCCATATCCATATAATTGTTCCAGTAAAGATTTTAGGACTAGTATCAATTCTGCAGTTTTGTGCCAGCTATAAAGAAAAAAACAGGAGAAGTATATTATATATTATAGATATCTTAAACTGAGGGAGGGATGGAAGCAGAATATTTTTATTTAACAGAGTAAGATGAGCCTCCAAAATTAAGGCAGTGAGATCTTACGGCCTGTTCTTGTGCGATTCTTACGGCTCAGCTCCAAGTTCTGTTTTAAATATCAAAAAAGTATCCCTTGTGTTTGACCTGCACACAAATACTCCATTGATAGCTCTGCAGAGGCTTCAACTTCAAAATTTATTTCATATTTAATATAAGCTTTAGTATCTTATGATTATCATAAGTACTTTCTAATTCATTGGGAATAAGGGGAAAGTATAGGATGTATAGGAATAAGGGAAAGAAATACAGGAATAAAGGAACAATAAAGTATATATAGTCTTTATATACATAAAGAATATATGCCAATCCAATTAAAGCACATTCTGGCTACTCTGAGACAACCTGCAATCCACCCAGAGCTGTGGTAGAATTTTTAGGCTGTCCTAAATGGATTATGAAAAAGCTGTAAAATGCTTTGCAGGGTACCTTTCTGCTGACTATGGAGGCTATTCAGAAGTCTGCCAGTCTTCTTATCTCCTGCTAATTTGTATTCTTTGTATGTTCAGCTTGCAATTTCCTGTGTAATATTGCTATTTGGAAGGAAAAGAAATTCTTAAACTTATTTAAAAATACATGGTGTACAAGCAATTAATGTTTCAGAACTTACTTGATTAGCATTTTAAGCTTCAGTTTACAGTCTATCAAGTAAAGATTCTTTGATTTTATTTCTTTTTTACATGATGCATCTGTTAAAGTTTTTAACACAATAAAATTGGAAATACTTACCACAGGCAATTAATTAATCATTGCAACATGATTTCCCCAGCCTCATGCAAAACTGTTGCTTTCTTTTCATGAATACTAATTTCGGGTTATAGGCAGAATTAAATAAAATATATTATTTGAATAATACTGTTAGAAGGTAATAGAGGGATAGAATAGGTCACTTTAAATGAAACCAGTGATTCAGCACAACAACATTTCAAACTGTACCATTTAAGAACAGTAAGCCAAACATTCTCGACCTTATTCCAAGAGCATCCATTCAATGAATGGTTAGATGGCTAGAGGGAATATCCAGACTGCCAATTTACAATAGCTGTGGAGGTAGGTCATTGGAAAGGCCTCATTTGTAAAAGAAAGGAGTTGCTCAACTTTCTAATAACTCGGGGCTTAGCTATCAGGTTACTGGTTCACAACCAAACATTTACACTCAAATTTTGCAGCTTCTTGATTCTCAGTGTATAGCAACACTTCAAAAAGACCTCTTTTTATTACTACTGACCTTCAAGTCCTGCAAACAGTTCCATGGGTGCTTACTTAACATTATCATAGGAAAAAATGAAATTTTCTTGAAAAGGTTACAGGAAAGGACTGATAACATCAATTTAATGAGTCAAACCTCAACAGAAATTAGATGTGAAGGCATTAACAATTGACGCATTTCCCATAAGCAGCATCTACTAAGGCATAACAATTAGGTATAGCTAGTAGTCTACAGGCTTTTAATATTAGCTATTCTTCCAGCTGGCTAGCTGAAATCAGGTAGGTCTAACGGGTCAAAATTTAATCATTAACCATGGTCCAAAAAGTATAAAATGATTTCTTGGATTGCTGTTTATTCACCACATCTGGGTGTTTGTCTCCCCCCTCTCCTCTGCACCCCCTACCCCCAAAAAAAAACCCAACCCAAAAAAAACCACAAACAAACAAAAATAAGGAAGAGATTTTGCTAGTGGAATAACAGTCAAGAATAGATATCACTGAGGAGTAGTATTTGCAGTGAAACTATAGAGGAGTACTCTGGAAATTGCATTAAATTCTTCCCAGTAACAAACCTCTAAAATCTTGCTGAAAGCCATTAACACCTTCCTCACTCAATTAGCACAAAGGATTAGGTTGCATTTTGCTCCTAGTAGCAGAACCTTGTCTTTTTGAAACTCATACAAATACTTGTGCTGCTACCTAATTTCAGTAAATAAAAATCCTTTTGAAATAATAAAATAAGGGTAAAGACTATTATGTTAATTCAAGATAAGAGTCTGCCTTTGTTAAGCAGAATTAGTAAATTGCAGGGTTAAATTATGAGACATTTTACAAAATAAAAATTTAATACGTGTATTAGATAATTTTGGTCAGAGGTTCTCTTAGCAGGGAATCCCATAACTATGTTACGGGATTTTGCATTTCTAACCTTTGAAAAAATAATCTGCCACTTGCAGCTCGTTGTGTTTCAGGCATACTGCTCTATAGTGGATGATCACCTCATTTGAGAAGTAAGATTAGAAAGATTTCTCTCTCTGTCTCTAAGGCATAAATTGCACATCAGTAAAATCCTCTCTAATCTATAACAACTAGTTAGAGGATAAATATTCTATCAGTCACTTCAGCAGACAGTCAAGATGGCTTGAAAGTTTTACAGCCACCAGCTTTTCCATAAGAAGGCAGCAGAAAATTTGTATGTATACATCTTATGAAAATAAGGCCATTTCTTCTAAAATAGTATTTTGACTGTAAAATTTAAATGTGCTCTGAACAATACTGTTACAGCTCAGTAGGTTTACACATAAATTGTTATCGAAAACAAAGCACTGACCACAATGCTTTAAACAATTATATGGTATCAGAATTAGAGACACACAGTGACCTGACATACATACTGCTGTTGTGTGTGAGCCCATGAAGGATATGTATTCTAAACTAAGAATTCTGCATCTTAAATGGGTATTGAAAAATGAATTATTGCGAGCTTCTGTTGTCAGCTCTCCATTCCCTATGGCTATGGGGATTAGGACATGCTGCATAAAGGGAAAACTAACGGTAGTTCGACATCTTTACTTGAACTGATTTCCACTAAGTTATCGTAGGTCCAGCAGTGCCCACCTCTAAGGGCAATTTATTAAATACCACACCCACTGCTTTCAAGCTGATTCAAGCAGCAGGCTGGACCTTAGTTAGTATATCCAGAAGAACTAAGGCTCATATCTGTGTATTGCACAGTTTACCTGAAATAGTATTTCAGCCTTCGTACAGCGAAGCATATACAGAAGCATTCCATTCTGAGAATAGGAGCAGTTCATCAGGGTGTAAGACCCATATCCTTATCATATGGAGCTGCCTGTCTGATTTCAAAACATAATAATAATACACTTATGATCCATTGAAGACCCAGGCTAAAGTACCCAAATTGTGAGCTACTCCTGTATTTCCCTGTTCCCAAATTAGCATTGTAGTCAAACACATCTTATTTCTGTTAAGTTTAAAGCAGTAAGTTGGAAAATATAGCATTGAAAAATGCAGACCAGACCTAACCTTACAGAAGACAGAGTACTCAGTGAATAAGACCTACCTTGAAGTGTCTCTTAGCTAAAACAGAATAAACTTGCATTTTTCTTCTGTACAAGAGGTCTCACTTATTTGAGATTCATTTAAAGTCTTTTTTAAAAATAAAGAATTTGACAAAAAATCTGTCTCTTCTCTCCAAAGAAGTTGTTCTAAGCAAAAAGAAATTAAAAAATTAGTCCCAAACTCATTGAAACCAGGAGGCAGCTCTTGGGGAAGTCTCACTAGCTATTACTCTGTTCCTGTCTTCCCAAAGCATTTGAGAGATGGGGTACTGGGCCTGATGATTTTTCCTCATAAGCCAGCACAGCGTGTTACGTAAGACAAACTCTGCCATTGCATAGCTGTAAGATAGTCCTACCCTTTCAGATAAGTTAAGGTGATTTATGTGGAGGTATGTATCAATTTTAAATATTGATTTATATTCACGCAAATTTAGGAATCCTTACTAGGAGTATTTAAAAAAACATTATTTGTATAAATTTAAATTTGGATTGATAGGAAATTAAAGTTCATATGCATCAATTTTCTAAACATTTAGGCCAAAATTCTCTTGTAATCAATACTACAGAGAATCTGATCTCTTCTCTGCTGAGATCCACAGTTTAGATCAAAGAGACTTTTGTCCATGGAGGATAGTTAATTATCACTGGAAATATTCATTAAAATTAAAAAATGCCAAATACAAAAAACTTCACTGTCATCAGGACATACCAGACAAAGTCACTGCAAAAATCACATCATATTAATTTGGTGAAAATTAGCAATCAAAGATGAAATTATTAACCTGAGGAAGTGTTCCACGAAATTTTGCTGTCTCTAAGGAGAGATGTAATAGGTGTTTACAGAGTGAAGCTGCTCAAAGCAATCATTCTGAAATTCATTAAAAAAAAAAAAAAAGGAGCACAAAACCATAAGAATAACATGCTTTCTACAACATTAATACCTTATGAGAAATACATTCAACAGTGTTGCATTTCAATTGTAGAGCACTGTGGCATCTCATTAGCAAGTATTAAAGCCCAACAGAAGTTAGTATCAGTTACAACAATTCTTTATGGTCGCTCAGTAAAACACAGTGTAGAAGAGATTTTTATACTGATTTGGGATTTCCCATCCTTTTTCATGGCCAGTGTTTCTCTAACAAGCCTTCTCTCAACGAAATATTCAACCAAGGAAGAATAAAATGCTGCTCAGGGAGAAGTCCTACAGCTACTGCCATAATTACAGGCAAACCATCTTTTATTTAGTATGATTGACTACATAACCAGAAAAATAAGGAGGCTTCATTTTATCTTAAAAACAAACTTTTCAAAAGTTTCATAGCAGTACCCTTTGCTAGCTTACAGATACTCAAGTTCATGTCTTCATTATTCTCACCAGTATGTATGAGTACTTAGAAACCTATGAAGACAGTTTCTGGAGAACAGCTAAAAACTGTTAGCTTGCCATACACTGACCATGCAGTCCATCTTACACCTTAAAACAATTATCTCCATATACGAAGACTGCTGCCTAAGAAATAAAAAAAAAAAAGGTTATTTCAAGTGCTTGTACTAAGTCTACATTGTGGATGCCTCAGGTACTTCAGTCTCCAGGCTACTGCATCGTGAGCCTTTCAAAAGCACTGTAATTTCATTCCATCAACATATGACACATGAATCTAAATCTCAGTGCAAATCCTTTCTCACATTCACATTTTCTTCTCTGAATTAATGACTTTGAAAAGGGGAGTACGTTTCTTCCACATTGTAAAGAAAAAACACATTTTTAGCAGTCTCCTGTTTATTCTATTTTTTACCAGCATATTTTAAAACTTCCCTCATCCTTCATTCCATTCCTGTTATTGTCAACTTCATTATCAAGCCATACAAGTGGGTCTTACTGCAAAATAACTGAACTCTGTTAAGTGTTGGGATTATGAAAACTATACCATATCTTTCCCGCTTAAGAACAGTGCATTGGTAATCTGTGTTATAGACTAGATGTTTTTAAATTTTAGATTTCCACATCTCATTCTATCACACATCTTCCTTTTTTGTGCTTTGGTTTCTTGTAATTTCAACCGTTGTCCAAAATGCTAAAGTTATGTCTCTGTCGCAAAATATAATATATATACTTCTTCAAAATAAGGACCATCTTTTTCTTATGATTAAGCTGTGAATGCTATTCGAAGCAGGCCTCAAGCCAATGATTTAACATTTGGTAACACAAAGATAATGAGATTTGTTGGCTCAAAGTAAATCACAGCTGTTGCACATCTTGACTATCTTTTGCCTGGATGCTTAGCTTAGGGATCAAAGGCATTCATCTATAATGCATCTACGAATTTATAGAGTGTTGTTCCAATGGATAAAATTTGCTCCTGACTCACTTAGAAAACGTGTTTACTAATTCATTTATCTTAAATGGCATTCAGGGTATGCTGTCTGTTCCTGAGAGATAGGAATGCCTGAAAGAAGTGTTACAACTCAGCTTTTACCAAAAAACTGTCTTTATTTTAATATTTTTATCATGTTATTTAGAAGGATTTCAACTTGTAATAGCCATATATATAATTCTTTCTTATAACTACCACCCTGCAAGAATATTGTGACCAAAAAAGAGTAACAAAACTAATTTCTCCAGTATGTTTAGTTTATCTTTGCAGCTTTGGGTCTATCTAATTTCAGTATTTCCAAAGATTGTACATATGCAATTTCTGCTTGGCCTTTCATACGGTTGCTGAGAAGAGAGTATCACTGTCAGGGGGGAAACACTTGCATATACGAAAAAACAAAGTTGGCAGAGGGAAATAAGAATCAACTCAATTACTTTAAGCTGTTTTTTTTTTAATTAGCTATCAAGCTTTCCTGTTAATGTTTTCCAAATATTTTCCAAACCTGTATCCAAATATCCTAATTTTTACTCTATCTACTTTCAGTGGTAATCTTGCTCAGAATGTCAGTCCTGCTTAGTCATAAACACTCCCCTAGATTCTGCTGAAGAGAAATTAGAATTTCACTGGCTAAATAAAACACATAGAAACATTTTCAGAACATGAACAGTTGAATAAAATTCACACATGCATCTAAAAAAATAAAAAGAAATCAAATAAAAATAAATCAGAAATATTTAAAATTCAACTGAAATTCCAGTTTAACATTTTAGCCACAAAAGCAAATTTCCATGTACCTGGATTTAGAAAATATCCATAAACACACACCACTACTGTGACCCTCCTTGAATTACCACTGATGAGAAAAAATGCATTTCCAATTTAATTTTGTTTCTCAATTTGATTATGGGAATCCTACTTGTTCCATTTTAATAGTCATGGTCTCTGTGCATGATTGCATGCCTATGTAGCCATAAGCTCGGGACACCCAAGGTAAGGGAAGAGTTGAAGGAAGAGCTGAATCATTAGCATTTTGCTCTAGCAGCTCCCACTCACAGCACAGGGCTTGCGAGCTATACTAAGCCACTTTTGTAACTCCTTGCTTGGTTATCTGCAGTACAGAGTTGGAAAACTGTCAGGAATTAGTGTGGATGTATATTGAATATATTGTTGTTCACACACAGTGTTTTAATTTGTGCACTACTAGTCTGAATTGAAAGAACAACACAGAATACTATGTGGGAATCGGATGTCTTGCACAATTCATCTATGAAGCCAATCATCCAACATAATACAAATAAAAAATTAAATATGATGCATCACATTCCAGTAAACTTCCTAAGCCCTTTTGCTATTCTTTATGAACAAAAGGACAGAATTTTCACCTGGTTTGTAAAGTACAGTAAGAAATAACACTAAAATGCTCAATACTAAAAAACAAACAAACAAAAAAAAAAACCCAACCAAATCTAGAAATCATTATTTAGCTTTCATGCGATCAGTTTTTATATAAGATGATTATTCCAGTCAATAAAAGAGAACAATCATTTGTAAAAAATGAACAGAGTGAGAATCCATGCCCAGACTGTACATATTTTTGGGAGCAAGTAAGAGTTGGAGGAGCAAATTGCATTAAGCTTAGCTATCCAATTGCCCATCATATCTCATAGGTGTAATTATTCAAATACCAAATAGAAGGAAATTAATACTGATTCTTTTTCACCATTTGCCAAGCAATGTGGAAACCAAAGGGGTTCAGGGCATTTTTTTATTGGTGAGGACTTTGAGGATGGGGCAGAGTTAAAAGAGCTTATCACCAGTAAAAAAATTCTGATCCTAACTGATATGTGTTAGTCTTCAATAAACAATAAATACTGTTATTAATCTTAATATAAAACTATGTAACCAGTAATTTGAAACAATGTATATCTAAAATATGTTAACTAAAAATATATTAATATTTTAATATAAAAATACATTAATATTTAATATATTAAATAAAAAATTAAAAGGCCTTATACTTTGTCTGCGAGCTATGCAAGCTATTTAAAAAAGCCCTGTTTATTTTGCTTCCAAACCCTTCCTGAATCTTGACGTGGATTCTCAAAAGCATTTCCAGCTTCTGAAAGGTTAAGGGTATTGTACTATGCCTCTGCATTAACTCAGTTTTAATATTTAGTTAGGATGTCCTTAATTTGTTTTACTGATGCAAATATAAATGCTTTTGAGTGCTACAAATAAATTAATGGAAAGAGAATTTTCCTTAGTGCTAATTTAAAAAAAAAAAACAAAACAGGAACCAACCTGCTTTTATCTCTGAATTCTCATATCTGTAAAAGCCATTTCTTTAAGTTCATGCAGAACACATGCGTAATATATTTAAAAGTCCTGTACTATACTGCTATACCGTACTATAGATAAAGTGGTTTAATTGAGTCTTATTTCTGTAATGCCAACCAGGAGACAGTGACATCTAGGAAAGGAGGCATTTCACCACTTGGTGTATGTGCTAATAGCATTTGGTTCTGAGATTCTTCCTGGCCAATTTTAACCAGCTGTAGTCATGGCCCTTGGTCTTGCACAGGTTGGGTGGCAGCCACAAGCATTTCTGAGAGTAGCACTTTGTTTTCCATTTTTTAAATCTTCATTATTTGCAAGGGCTACTTGAAAACGTGCAAGGGCTACTTGAAAACGTGCAAGAACAGAAGAACTGGAACTGGAAAAGTACCTATTTTAGGAGGCAGGAGAAAGGGCTTGTTTTCATCTAGCTCATTAACTTGCAGCTATGAGGCTAGTTAATTCAAATTACAGAAAAACATATGCTAGCAGTCAAGAATTTGTTAAATGGGGGGGATGGAGGCGGGGGGAGAGAGATGAGGAGGACACAACAACCAAAAAAACCAACCCAAATTAAATCGAAGCTGCTCCTTTACTCATTGCGGTCATCTATAAGCGTTGTATTAGTCCTACTAAGGAAACATTCTTTGGAGGAGAAAGCATTTTCTATATTTACAGGCTGCCACGGTATCACTTTAAAGGTTACAGTCACAAATGGTGCTAAGCACACACTGAATGCCTTCTATTTTTTTCCACATCAAAAGAATTTCTTCACGCTGACACTGCAAAGCTGACAAGAGGCTACAGTAGCAATGCTGTAGGTGTCTCTGCCCAACACCAGCAATGTGGGCTCAAAATGACTGCAGGCATGCTGTTAATAACAGGCTGTCCTAAATAAGTTGCATCTCCAGATC
Organism: Psittacula echo; assembly: GCF_963264785.1. NCBI lineage: Eukaryota > Metazoa > Chordata > Aves > Psittaciformes > Psittacidae > Psittacula > Psittacula echo. The sequence goes on along the minus strand of NC_137741.1, from coordinate 6,572,201 downwards.
ACTTTCTGCCTGAAAATTTCAGCCATGTTCAGGTAGTATGACAGAATGTAGAATCATTGACTTTAGAAAATCAGTATAAAAACACACCAAGGAAAAATCTGTCCTTAGTAATTATTTTAAGGCAGTATCTAATTCTCCTAGTAACACTTAATTTTTACCATTGCTAACAATCTGCATCAGATACCTACAACATTATGAAGTGAGGGAACAAAAGCACACAAGGTAAATCAGTTTATGTTTGAACAACAGTCAGTTTAAAATTATGTGACTAGCAAATCGACCTGCTCATGTAGCACATTGACAGCAGACAGTGTTTTTCCTAATGACTGTTGTAATTAAAGAGAGTGCACAAAAAAAAAGAATACTGCATAGTGTCTCCGAGAGAATTCAGGAGCTCCAGATCGTTGAGGACAATGAAAAGTGGGAAATGAAAGATGATCCAAGTATTGTTCCATCTTAGAAGGGATTTTGCTTCATAGTTGTACTGGATCTGGATATATGTTAACATGTGTTTTCTCAAGCTTTCATATTACAGGTCTCATTAAAGCAGTTCTATAATTGCCAGCATAAATACACAAGATACTTCAGAAAACAATTCCTCTTCTCAATGTTCATATTTTATACAAATAACCCAAGAACTTATTTCTACATGTACTCATGTATATAAAGACATACATACAGTGTCTCCATCAAAACAGAGACTGTGCACAAAATTCAACCTTTAAATTTCTTAGTCAACTTCTTGTCTATCAATCTCCTTTTTCCTTTTCAAAACAATGTGCATAGAATTTACTGTAATTAATACTTAGTCGCTTCAAGGAAAAAAAAAACTGCATTATGAAACCAGGAAATTTTAAATGGTGCTATAAGAAAATGGAATTTTTTCAGCTAAGGAGTTAGAATAGACAAGTAATTTCTACTGCTTCTAAACTACTTACTTTCATCTCATCATTAAAACCTCTCTCCTAAGTTAAAATTAAAACATCCAACAGGAATACAACGAAAACTGATGGCAAGCGAACTACAGTCTCTGACCAGCTGTTTCTGCCCACATCTATATGAGAAAGGACTCACGAGGGCCTGTAGTGACAGGATAAGCGGGAATGGCTTTAAACTGACAGCAGGGAGATTCAGATTAGACATTAGAAAGAAGTTCTTCCCCATGAGGGTGGTGAGATACTGGCACAGGTTGCTCGGAGAAGCTGTGGCTGCCTTATCCCTGGCAGTGTTCAAGGCCAGGTAGGATGGGGCTTTGAGCAAGCCAGTCTAGTGGAAGGTGCCCCTGCCCACGGCAAGGGGCTGCAACTGGATAAACTTTAAGGTCCCTTCTTACCTAAACCATTTTGTGATTCTATGAAAAAAATACATAGTTTTCAGACTTACAGGGTTACGTGTATGGGTTGGGTGTTCACATTGCTGAGGATGCAAGGAAAAGAAAGTTTCATACAACTGAGGAGCATGCAGAACAGGTTTTTCACAAACCCCAAAATTCTATACCAAAAGGTAGGGTCCTATACTGTGCCAAAATTTAGAGTAACCTAGACTTCTGCATCCAATGTACTCATTGGGAGGGAGCTTTCTCCCCTGAAAATATTAGTATTTTTGTGTGTAAAAATATGAGGAGGAAAGGAAAAGGTATATGTGCATTAGTTCAGCTAAGATTTACTTGAGGCCTAATTCAGCCCCTGTTGGTACTGGGGAATGTTATTCCATTGCCTTCAATTGACACTGGATTCCTTTTCCAATATACTTTTTAATGTCAGATGTACTCACATACATAGAAGTCTTTTTGGATAGTTTCCTGTATGCCCACAGAGGTATATTCTCACACGCATATATCCATGCATAAGCATACATGAAAGTGAAAAATGAATGTATTATCCTTTCTTTCTTTTTAGATAGTAGGCATTGTCAACAGCTACAGACTAAAGTTTCAACTTCAGAATAGTTCAGGTTCCAGAAAAAGGAGGGAAAAAAATACATTCAACAAGCTTAAAGTCTAGTTTCCTACAATCAAAAAAAGTCTGCAGAAGTCTAGAATAGAAGTCCTTCTGAACTTAAGCAGTCTAGGAAGTCATGTCAGATTGTTTGCAGAAACAAATAGGTTATGTTTATTTCAAAATCAACATTATTTTTAAGGACATTTCCTGCCATTTCCTGTCAAGCTGATGTCTTTACAGGGTACATATTAAGCACTAAATTGCTAGACCAAAACAAGGCATAATTTATGAAGACTGAAAGGGACAATTTCTCTTATTTTCCTTAAATGCATGATAAAGGATGGCAAAATCTGCAATATCAGATGTCATATGGTATTTAATATCATACTAGTTTACATAATGCTAAAACTATCTTGTGTGTTGAACACAGTGCCAGCTAGCAAAGACTGACCAAGGTGCAGAGCTGTCTCATGCAGGAAGAACAGTTCAGGATTCTCTCTTGTATCATACAGTCAATACATCTACAGGATGAAATTCTAAGTATACACACACAGATAACATACACATCTAGACAGACAAGGGGAACAAAATGCAGGAAAGTAGAGAAAAATATACTTTCCAAAGTCTGTTCAGCAAGTCATTATATGACTTGGTTTCTCTATTTCCTCCACCTTTCTCTAAAGTCTTATGTATATACCAAGAACCAGTTCAAAGGTCTAGATCCTAATCCATTACCAACTTTATTCCTCCACTGCAAGTTAGAAACCCCCTGTTAGATCACTTTAATTCAGCAAAGTATGGGTACTTCACATAAATTTATTTTTAATGCTTTTTAATTTTATTATATCTATTTTTATTTTTTCCCTGAAGTAATGAAATTTTATATAAGTACAGAACACATTCAATACAGGATTAGAGATAAAAGAAAAATAGCTGGCAGATATTTCTGTGAATTGACTGGTAATTTCATAGCTTCTTCAAATTTATTTTGTAAAAAATTTGTTCAGCTTGTGACAAAAAAAGATGCTTAAAAGCACCATATTTGTTAAACACTGAGCACCTGAGTAATTTTGCTTAGTTTTAATTTTGACAACCACATGAAAAATTTGGGATTAATATGAAATATAAATATATGCCTTCAAGAAGCTATTACCAATACAACAGGCTTTCATTCTCCCAGTTACTTTTCTTTAAAAATACCTTTTATATTAAATACTCTCCCACTGAAACAGTTATTGAAAAATACTTTTTACCAAGAAGTTCAATTTCAGATGTAAGCAGCTTGCTCTGAATTGCGTAGGCAGTATGAGAACATTGCAGAAGTGTTAGTGTAGAAGTAACATGTAAGTGCATGAATAATGTCTTTTTACTCATTTAACTGTGAAACATGTTCTTTTGGCATTCATAATTGGGGGCAGAACAGATGGTGAAAGCTTAATACGTCCATTAAAATAAATTATACTGCCAGTGTTTCTTTAGTCTATAAAACTTGGATTGGGCTGGCTATTTCAGATTGGTATTTTTTTGTTCTCCTTGGAGTAGTTCCTGTGCATATGCTGGAGAATATTTGGATTGCAACTGCAGCAGAAAAAAAAAAAAAAGGGAATTCTGTCCAAGACTAACAACACTTTTAAATGGGAGAACTCTGATTCAATTTTCTCCTCCCTCCCTAACAATCATCATTTTCGCTAAAAGAAGACCTAGTTGTATGCTCCTTACTCTCTCACTTTCAGTGTGTCAAAGCCTCAGAAACAATGCATGTTTCTCTGTTTCCTTCTTTAAATGATCAGCGAAAACAAAGGTCTATTATATGTAGTGTGGAATTGTATCCCTGCAGTTCAGCATGTAAATTTTGTGATTCACACAAGCATTAATTGTTTGGAGGAAGAACTACTGCTGTTGCTGGCCACAGCTTTTTGTCACCAAACAGAGGACAAAGAAGGACATTTTACTTTTAGTGTGCTCCCACAAGCAGCTAAGAGTCCCAGCTAATCAGATGGCTTAATAGCAGACAGTGCCAGACTATCTCAAGTTGAGCACTGAGGCTTACCATTCACCTCAGAACATGTTCATAGAAGTATTTCCCTTGTGAAGAGAGACATGGTATTACCTGCATTTCTCTTCAGAGTAATCATTACCAACAGAGTATGTAACACGCATGGTTATTTGTGAGCAAACTTCATAGTTTCTTTTAGGCAGAAATGGAGGTGCCACAATTCAAGATCAATGGGTAAACTGCAGTAAAGCCAGAGCAGAGATGATGAAGTAAGCAGCACAAAACTATTATTCTGGTATACACTGAAGGGAGTGTAGTTAAAACATTATTTAGTCATGGGACTTGAGATGTTCCACTGCCATCATTACTGTTCAGTTGAAACATACTCATAGTGTAGAAAGACTTGATGTTCAGGTAAGTTTGTGGAAGACCATTTAGCAAGATAGGGGCTTGGGGCAGCGCTCAAAGCCTCCTGGAGGATAGCCTTTGCTGCTCTTCTCCTCCCCACAATAGACTTCTCTTATCAAAAGTACTCCCTATATTAAGCCAATAGGTGAAATTGAATCCTATTGTTGAGAATGTAATAATCTCCATTCTCGCTGCCCAATAACACCAGAGACTTCAGATGCCTCCAGCTGCCCAGAAAAACTGTATTACAACTCTTAATTCCAGAGTGAAAATTAAAGCATAACTAAATTAAAAAACTACTGTTTAAAATCTAAGAGAATCTTCTGTTTCATTATGCAGTTTTCTTAAAGCATGCTTATTTGAGAAAAATTTAGTTTGCTTTCAGTCAAGTGTTATCTAGGCAAGTATCTGCCAGATCTGAAGTACACATGTACATATTTGTTAAAGAACAACAATGGATTAAATAAAAATGTATTATTTACGGTATTTTAATTTATAATATTTTGAAATAAAATAAGTAATATCAGAATAGGATATTGAAATTGATTCCTCTGTACCCAGAGACAGCTTATAAGAATTCAGAGCATTTTTAGGAAATTATTGTGCAAGAAATCAACAGAGACAGGGACTGAAAATGGCTTTGAAACCTGAGCCTGTTGGTAGCCTGGTTTGTGGCAGCTAGAAAGCTAGCTTAATGGCCAAGCTCAGCGTTCCTGGAGCAAGTGGATCCAGGGACAGCTAAGTTGCAATGTTTCTTGTTCTGCTGCACCTGAACCAAACAGGGGAAGGAGAGGTGGCTAGAGGAAAGAGATATTGCTGCTATGCTTGATTTATTCTTGACATGCAGAAGAACTGTTTAGTGAAGAAATATGGACAGTTACAGATTGGGACAAAGTATTTAGAGTAAAACTGTGGAAGTCCGTAAGTAAAAATATTCATGTATTAAGAACAGCTATTCCAACTATATTTTGACAATTCCTAGCATAAGGTGACTCGGTGGGTTTTTGGATTTCAGGTAACATGTCCATATAAAAAAAAAAATAGTGTTTGCCCATTTTTAAGGAAGGTAAGCTACATAGATGGTCACTCCCACCCCCCAAAAAAAACCCCAACAAAACCAACATATTGTTCTCTAATTTAACCCAATAGCCAAAAGAACAAAAGTCCATCACACAACCATTCAACATCCACAGAAAAGTCAGACCAAATCTGCTGCAACAGACTCAGACTAGTAACAACCAACCAGCTCAGGCTAAGGATCAGTCTTGCATGCAAGCAGTGAGGACCTTGCAGTCCAGGCTGTGACCTGGCTGGACACACCTCTCTGGAGCTCAACTGATGTACAGAAGGATCAAAGGAATTAAAGTGAAGGGTAGACAAGGGATTCCCTATAGAAGAAAATGCATGTATTAGAATAAACTGGTGTAGACAAGGGATAGTGACTTAGAGGGTATCAACATGCTTCTTTTTTCACAGGGTTTATACAATTAGTAGACTCTGATTTTTCACAGGTCTGTTGACTGTGTATTGGCCTCAGAGCACTCTATTTCTATATGCTTATAAATCCTGTACCTGTAGGATTTGAAAGGCTTTAGTATTACTCTACGGTCATCCTTCAACAGTATTTTCTCATTCTTTGACTGTGTTTTCACACCTCAGCTGAAATTTGTCCAAACAGCTGAGCACAAAATGTACCCAAGAACAGGAAAAACCAAAGTACACAGTAATTTTCTTCAAATGTACCCTCAGCTTTATAGGAACTTTAAAAAATCAGAAAATTAAACTAGCAGTAAGTTACTTGAAATTACAATATATATAGGAAGTGGCCTGAAGCAATTTCTACTGTACTGTTTTTCCACAAGTGTAGCTTCATTTTAATTTATGTTGGTAATACGTATTGAATCATGCTTGAGTTTTTATAGTAAGATGATTCTCCATAGTATTATTTCACAAATGAAAGAAATGATTCAGAGGCCTAAAGTCCTCCCAGAAGTGTCACAAAATGAACATAATGTTCCAAGAGCTGAGTTTTGCTTTCATATCACGGTTTGAGCTGATGGATGTGAAATCTCATGTAGCTAGATAGTAAGCTATTGGCTACAGTCCTAAGGAATGAATAAATTATTTTAAGCTTAATAGTAATTTATGCTTACAAAATGAATAAGGGCATCATCTGTTCAAGTACAGACAATACCAAAATCTTTTAATTTGTGGTTAAATAGCTTGCTTTTGACATAGATGTGTCACCTGTGAATACTCCTTACATTGAAATCATACAGAAATCAACCTTTTCTGAACAATGGCAGGAAATCTCCTAGGCCTATAAGCAAGGTAGATGTCATGACCTTAGAAAAGTAATAAATAAAGTTTGAGTAATATCTGGGGGAAATCTGAGAAAAAGGAAAAATTTTAGTAAAAAAATTTGGAAGTTTCAGATAATCTGAAACTATCTCACTTGTTAAGACTTAGAATAAGCAAGGTATCTCACACCAGGAAACACAGGCACTCTTCTATGCACAACTTATTTCCTTTCCATGTTTCTAATACAAGCCTTGACAAACTTCTGAAGACTGAAGTTCTCATTCATCTCCCTAGAGATCATACCTGCAAATTTTAAATAGGTTAAGGCAATGGACATGACATGCATACAGAAGCTGAAAATTTGCAGTAGAATCCAGTTACTTACTCTATTTATTTCATAGCTTATCTATGTATTATCTAAAAGGAATTAATTTGTGCTGCCTTCTAGAGGAAGTGGGATGATTTCCTATACTCTATAACCATTTTTAGTAATTCTTACTGGAGAAAGATACAAGTTAAATTTAAATTGCCTGTTATCGTATTGGACAAAAGAAATTATTAGTACAATAGCAACTGAGAAGAATGACCTGAAATGGATTTGGTAAAGAGCTATATCATACTTTCTTCTCTCCTGAGAAAGATGGGAAATCAACGCATTTCTCCTTCCTGTGCCAGCATGTATGCTAAGTCACAGAAAATTAACTGAGTCTAGTATGGTTTACTATTCATATTACAAAGTACTAGACATAGTAGCTGCAATGGAGAGTCAAATACAAAAGAGTAAGATTTTTCCACATCCTAAGAAGTTCATAGTCCGGTTACAAAGTAAAAACCAACAAGACTCCTGCAAAGGAGAATATAAAAGACAGTAATATTCGGTCAGTCACTGTGAGTACCACTATCAGCACTTCAGTTGCCTCTGGCAGTTTTGGGGTTTTTTTTGTTTGTTTTTTTTTTGGGGGGGTAGGTACAATAAAATAAAATTTTCATAATTAATTTCCAGGATAAATAATTTCAAGTGTTTCATAATACCTCCTATATGCAAAAGCCAGCATGGCTTAACAAGCTGACTAGAAAATTTAACAAATGAGTAATAAAGTTCCACCTCTCTAGTTGGTTGCGGAGTCGTAAATAAAAGAGAGGAGGAAGAACTTTAAAGGTTTTCATTTGAACAACCAGATTGGTTTTTTAATCATTATTATTATTATTGTAATGGAAAAGGATGCAGTGCTGACAAAAGAATAGGTGATGTGGTCACACCAGAGATGTGAGAAAATAATCTTTGTAGTGATAGCTTGAGTGGACATAAGAAGAGAGAAATTGCATTCACTGATGTCAGAGAAAGCATTACAGAAATCAGACATGACTTAATTAGAATTTGTAAAAGAAGTTTACTTATGTGGATATGATACAGGAGAATATGCTATATTTAAGAAGGCACACAAAAAGGGATATGCTGTTTGCAGGCAGGAATTATAGGTAAAAAAACGATGTTACCTGCAATGACCAAGGAAGACACAGGAGTACAGATTTTAAAGACTTCTGTTCTAGAGGTGTGTTGCTGGGATGTTTCTATTTCAGGAATATTGAGAAAGGATCTAAAATCTTGAACAGAACACAACATCTGAAATAGAGGTGCAAGTGTAAATTCTTAGTCTGGAAAGGGCAACTGAATTTGTGTTTAACATTACTGAGACAAAGGGTAAGAAGCCAGAACAATGGACAGAACCATACAGACTCCTACAGGAAAAGAAAGAGTCCTTGGGAAGGTATCTTGAAAAAAATATTTAGGGCCACAGAAAACAATACAGCCATGAAAGACTGACAGGAAAGGGCACAATTTCAAAAAAATAATCATACTGGCAATGTCAAGGACTGTTGAGAACAAAGTGATGGTTTTGAGCTTTGACCACCAGAATGAGAAGTCTCAAAACAAAAGAGCTCTACATATGTCATAAGATGACTGAAGTTCAGCCTACCAGCACAAAGAACACAGAGGAATAGAGCTTGAAGGAAGGGTAGGTTTCTACATCCTTAAATTTTTATATATGTCATCTTTAGTACTTATAATGTGCCAATGCAAATGCTGTAACATCTAATTTCTTCCACAAAATGTGTAATAGTGTTTTTCCTACACACAGAAGTATCAAAAGAAATAAAAACAATCCACTTGATTAAATAAACAGGCATGTGTTCGTTGTAGGATGTTACTGAGATGCATTTCTCTTAACATTACATTTCTTGGAACAGCATCCATTTCTCAGATCACAATGTCTTACAAAGTTGTATTTGGAGTTGAAATAAGAAACAAAATGACCTGTAAAAGGGTTTCCACCCACTACATTAATGACAACAGTACTTCTATGTTACTGATTCTTCATTTTTGGCGCAAAACTCACAAATCAATTCAATCTTTTAATAGTAAAACCACACATAACCTTATATACATCTCTACTGAATCAAAACCCCATGTGCTCGTTCCAATACATGCATATTTAAATGTATTAATATTAGGTAAAAGCATATGGTAAAATATGGCAATTAATATGGTTAAAGCATAAGTATATACATTTGAGGCATAGAGAATGCATATGTTATATATACATTAGTGAGCAAGTGGCTGTGTGGTTACTGACTGGGTTTAAACCATGACAACTACCAAGTATCCTCATCAAACCAATAAGAATATAATTAGGATACAAAAAATAAACTGATGTGATAAACTGGTTTGGTAGATGAAATTAGGTTGCTTTTATTTGCAATGCTACTTTTAATCTAAGTTTTCCATACATAGTTCCCTTTTTGATTAGCAGTTGAACACTTTATAGCAAGAATTATGTCTTAATTTGGAATATCTTTTTTTCCCCTCTCTCTTAGGATTCAGACCAGACTCTACAAAGATTATCTCTGAAGAAGGGTAATGGAAACACTCCAATTCAGAGAAACACAGCACAAACTGGATCAGATCATGAAAAAACTTCACCTAGAGTAAGTGATAGCATTAATATTCCAAGTGCTTTGTGAATAATCATGCAATTATTACCATGTATATTGTTTCATAATGGCATTGTTTAGGGCTACTCCAGTGTAACATAATTGGGTTCTCAGAATCCTAGTTTGGCAACCACTTCTGTGCCTGCCGAAGTACTGGAGGCACTGTAGCACACAGTGCTACAGGACTAGGGAGCTTCCAGAGCTTACTGCTCTGCTTAGCTGAGTAAGGGTGGGATTTCTCCCAGCCCCGAGTGAGCATGAGCAAAGACTAGTGGTCTAATAAGTCTTTTTTAGCGCATAGGTGTTGCCTTGACTGATCAGAGGAAGTGACTAAGCCATGACAGGATCTAGTTATAGCCATCATTTCAGTTTGCAGATGTGTTTGACTATGTCTGAGGTGACCTGCAGCAAGACTACGTGGCTGAGACAGAAATTCTCACTAATGACCAGAAAACTTTCCCAACTTGTTTCGTAGCTCTGTCGAACCCTTTTAAGCTTCTTTTCTACCATCCTCCACATCACTTCTTTGCTAGTCTTGCAATAGGATAGAACAGTCCTCAAAAAACTGGTTAAACTGGACTACAAAGGTGTTATATAGGGCAACTACATTTACATCAAAATGTTGTTACTTCTGTCTCTTATCACACATTACAGGCAACTTGAGAAGTTAATTCTGAACTTTCTATAATAAAAATAGCTGAAATTCTTGCAACAGGAAGTACCAAAAGGAAAGTTCTCTGTATTTCAGTGTGTCTGTCTTTTTTTATCTGCAAATTTTGTACTATTGGTCTCCCTCATGTTCTACAACTGCAGTCATGCAAATTAAGAGATTTTAAACAACAGAAATGAGAAATTAAAGTATTTGAAAAATTTTAGAGGAAGGGGTTTGGTTTTAGACTCAAAACAATTTCTAGTGCTGTTCCTAAAACTGAAATTTGTTTAAAGTTAATACTCTATTTAACTATTTTGCTTTAAGATATACAGTCTTTTATAACATACTCAGCAAATTCTCTGTTCTGTTATTGAAAGTCTGTGAAAGTTACAGCTAATATAGCACATTTCCTAGAGGCTGTACCCAAGATACTAATGCTTCCTACTGAAGCAATTTAAATAGGCCTCTGAGGTCAATCACTTCTAATTGATTTTGCTGTAATAACTTGGTTCCATAGCATTCTAAACACATTCTCTCTGCTTATTGAGATGCATTTTTTGTACATTAGGATTATACGATTTGCCATTTATACCTCACTGTACATGATTATATTTCTACATTATTTTATTATAATGTCCTTAAGATCTACAGTAAGAGATCAGTTCATTTTCTCAAGTCCTTTACACAGTAGGGCTTACAAGTACTGCAAAACTTGGCTGCGATAAGATTCAGCTCTTGGGATCAATGCCAAAAGGTGGCAGTGAGCTGATGTACCACTGCACCATACTGCAGCAATTTCCTAAATCAAACCCACAGAAACATGTGTACACTCTGAATTAATAAGCAGCATTACAATGAAAACATGTACAGAAACACTGCCAGGTTTCCTTGCAAATCTGACCTGCAGAATAACCCTATAGATTTCAGTCAAAGCTTTAGCAAGTATGTATTTTAAAGGTCAAGGAGGGAATAACTTATTTTTTTGAATGGGAAGGGCCTATGCTTTACTCTATAATGTTGGCAGAAAAGAACTCTTTATCCTCAGGTTGAGGCATGAAGTTGTAAAGGAACCACCAAAACAGAGCACTAACACTCCTACAAATAGGAGGCTAACAAGGCAAACAGAGGCTACCATGTTGCACAAAGGACGTTCTCTCAAAAGGCTTAAAAAAACTGTGCCTAGTGGATAGTAAGGATAATGAGCATGTAGGACTTTTTCCTTGGCAGTGGGGGAATAATCTTCAGAGCTTTTACAGCAGTTCTGAGTGACTAGAACTCATACAACAAATATATAACTCAAGTTGACAATTATTAATAAATTATGAGTTTATTACTGTGAGTAATTTGGGAAGCAGAGGGCTTCAGGGAAAGACAACTTCTTGCTTAGTTACTCTACAGAAAGAGCAGACATTTTATTTCTGATCAGTTAGTCCACTAGAGTTTATAGATTGATCACCATTAAAAAAGTATACTTTTAAGACCTTATAAACTGCAGGAGTCAAGGAATATTCTCATACCCCTCCTAAATAAACAAACAAAAAACCAAATCTGTTTTCCTATTCCAATTCATCTTGAAGTATTTATATGTTTTCATGAGATCTGTCTTAGGGCAGTATGTGGGCTTTTCTCAAATAAATTATCAAGAGAACTAAATAAAATTCCTCTTGATGGAATTCTGTTTGGTACTACATAAATTACATTGATCATGTAAAGAGCTAAATGCCTTAAGTACTGTCATGTTATCTTCAAGAAAGTATGTAAGGATGTCTCCAATAAGCAGAGATATGTACTCTTCCTTATAAACTAGACAGGCTCTACCTTAATTATATTTAGGCTGGGGATAATGCACATAATGCAGTGTGAAGACATCCTTTAAGCCTCTGTCCAGTTACAGAATTTTGAATGATGCTTCCTCTGTAGTCCAAAGCTACATTATAAATTGCACATTAATTATTCTTCCTTACAATGCTCTGTGGTTTTGGCAGTGACTAAAACCTTCCTTAATGTCATTCTCTATGAACCACTAAAATCACATGCTAGTAAATTACTTGTCCGTGTACATATAAAATGTAAATAATAAAAACATATATTTGACAGTGCTGATTTATTTAGTTTTACTTGACATGAAATGTTTCATGTCAGCTTAAATTCAAAAGATTTTTTTCTTCAAGAAAGAGCTGAAGTCCTGTAATTATTACCCTAAAACTTTGTTCAGCTCCTTTATGTAAAACCAGACAGATTTCATTCAGTTACTCAGATCTGGGACATGAACAGACTTCTTGCTTGTGCCAGCAATTTAACAACAACTTGTTTCTCTGATTTCTGAAGAAACTGTTTGGAGAAACTCAGAATACCACACCGGCTTAATTTATATGCTATATGCAAATACATGATGATTTCAATGAAGTACTGCACTCTGAGGTCCCAGATGCTAAATAAAACAGAATATCAACATTTTGCTTGTGCAAAATTGAAGTATTCTCTGATAGGTTTTGGGGTTTGGTGGTGATTTTGGTTTTTTTGGTTGGTTGTTGGGGTTTGGGTTTTGAGGGGTTTTTGTGGGTTTGTCTGTTTGTTGTTTTGTTTGGTTTGGGGGGGTTATTGAGAAAAAAAAAAATGGATAAAATGTTCAGATATGAGAAAGTGAAGATAATTTTGCAGCAGTGCTGGAGTGATTAATTAACCAGTATGTGTACAGTGCTGTGAAGATGAAGAACCCCTAGTCTAATCATCCCCATATGCTTTCATCCATTTTGTTAGCTGTAGCATGGAGAGCAAAATCAACAGACTGTACAGTACCAGAGCACTCAGGACTTCAGCAAATAAAATATTTAAAATCTGAAAAGTGAATTAAGACCCCTACGAAAAAAGCTACAGATACATAACACAGTTCCTATAAAGGGTTTATCTTTATTCCACCATTAGTATATTTTTCTGGGTGACGAAGACTAATTTTCTCCACATTATTATTGAAATTCCTGGACTTAATCTGAATTTACAGTGAATGAGTATATAGCTCATTCATTAAGTTCCATTGCAGTTTCTAACCCTAACCCTTCCTATACATCATGCAAATGTCAGTAAGTAAATGATCCCTTTGTACATTATGTGGAAAACAGATATTAAACTGTAAAAATCTCAAATACATGTAATTCTGTCCTATCCATCCTAAGTAGCCCTGAATACATCATCACTTGTTTTGTAGCCTATTAGGATTATGATGAGATGTCTCTCAAAATCCCTTCCAAAATGTTCCTATTTGCCTCTAATCCATATTACTGTAGTCACTGCAGATTTTAAGCAGCTAGGCAAAGATAATTCTATTTCATCAGTTCAATTTCAAACCATAATGACAAGAGCTATCGTTATTTATTTCCATTCTCCTCTTCTGCTCCAACTGCAGACCAAAAAATATCACTGTAAACTGTGAAGGAGCAGCCTGCAGAACAATGAATGTCTGCCAAAAAAGGACTAAAGCACCTTCTTAAAAGTAAACATTAGTGCTTCAGTAATGAAGAAGCCCAATCCTGTAAAACCTTAATTGTGTGAATAGTTTCACTGTTACTATACAAGCAGTAAAACGGAAGGCTCTGAAATGGCATTGAGGGCTGAGGATTAGCTACTGAACTAGGGCCTAATCTGTCAAACCCAGTGATTTCTATTCTGGAATTGTTAGTTGCCATCCTGAGAAATCTTTTCTTTGCATCCAGAAACACAATTATTTTCTATGCTGTCCATAGGAAATCACTGCATGTCACTAGTTACAAACAGTAAATGAAACACTGGCAAAAACCCACTACGTTATACCCCAGACTACTTGTGTTTTTGCTTCATGCAGCATGAAAATGTTGATTCCTTATCACTGTTGTGCAGGTCTGCAGATCTGCATCAGCTTTGATTATGCTGCATTACAAATGAGAATGCTCTTTCCAATTCTCAACCAGCCTAATAGACTACAACTATACTCTTGCAAAACTGCAGCCTCCAGGCAGCTTATCTTTGTTCAAGACAAACCTCGTCTAATTGAGATTTTCTTTTTTCCCCCTGTACTTTTTCACCTTTCATTTAAGCTCAAGTGAATTTAAGCCTTTTTCTCAAAATTCTTCAGCAGTAAAATCCTGACATGATGCAGAGGAATTCGCTGAACAACCTAGTGAAGACACTTGTTAGCATGGCAGCTATTTTGTTTACATGGAGCACTAAGGTCTAGGTGAATTTAAGGAAGCAGTCTAAGAGAATCTCATTGAAGAGAGACAAAAATGGAGCATATGTATAAAGCAGCATATCAGGAACAACCAAGTCAGATAACTATGTAGCTATAAAACATATTTGCAGCAGCTCAATTAAGGAATTAATGGGTTTTGTAGCATTAAGAAGCAAGGATGACTAAAGAGAAAATGATAGGACACAAAAAGATAAATACACTATTAAAAACCAGTAGGGCAAAGTACCAATGTGGAAACCAAATAGAAAAAATATATTCCAAAATACAAGCACACACTGCAGACACCTAACTCCTATCTTACTGTAAGATCAAAGTGTACATTATCAGTGTTTTTAAAATAAAAATACAATAAGAAAAAAGGTAGTCAGAATACTGGGAAGAAAAAGATGGTAGCTGTTGTCCACTTTCAAACATTAACAATAATCAAAATGTTCCTATTCCAAAGCAATATGAGCAGTTTATTTAAGGTAAAGGGAGATGCAAAGTCATGTGGGAGATTCCACAGCACTCATATCTCAGGAAAGAACTGAAGGACTCTTTCCATGTAAATGTAAAGGTGCTTCCTTAATAAACATACTAAATGCTGTAGCATTACAGGTGGTCTGAATCCACTGATCAACACAGTAAATCCTAACTGGTGGAACAATGACAAAAGAAAAGCTCAATGTGCACACTGCTTTGTAAATCAATACCTGCTATGACGTTTCATCCCTCCTGAGATTACATGGGACATGCCCAGAGCCTCTTCTTTTTCCAAGCATTGCTCACCTGGATAAGGTTTCAGTTTAATCCTAAATCACTGAAATCCTAAATAATTTGATACACTGCTTTTTATAACTATTCTTGATATCACTTCTTGCACCAATAGAAAATTCAAAGAATAGTCCTGACTAAAGATGGTGTCAGTAAAACTGAACTACAGAACTGGGTGAAAAACTCGAGTTTTTTTCTGACATGATCTCTGTTAGATCTACAGTGTCTGACAGAGGTTTTTAGAATTAACTAATGTCCCTGTCCATGCCTCATCCTGAAGCTAACAGCCAACCCTAACCAGTGCTGCCCTTAACACAACTGTACGCCTTTGCCACAGACATCAATTAAGGATGACATACTTCACATCAGACTATATATGGCCCTGTGATACTGCAAAAGAATTCATTAGGAACACTGAAAAGTCTGATATTTTTCATTTTAAATTGTTTGAAATAAAACCTAAAACAAGTTTTAATGCAGAGCAGCCATGTTTTCACAAATATGACTGCAGATATACCTAGGGCAGAGATGTTTGAAGGTGAAGAGGCTCAAGAGCATCTCTTTTCCTTGCACACACACAAATAGAAGAGATTTGTTTGTTCATTTTTTTGTCTGTGTATGCTTAAGAGGCCATATTCTTCTGTTTATCTAGAATTCATTTCATAGCTATATATCAGGTGATTATAGTAGCTCATTAATATTTCCCTTATGGTATTTTTCTGTAGCATCTTCCCAGGTGGCAAGACCTAATTATTCTTAGGTGATCGTTGGATGCAATTGCTCCAAATAGTCACTGACAGCAATCATGGTATTATTTCACATGTGCTCGGGTGCAGTTTCTGGGCTCTCTTTCCTCTCTTTTCTACTGAAGAATAAATTATAAGTTTGTTTTGTTTTAAATCAGAGAGTTGGAAACAGCATAACAAGTTATGACAGGTTACAGCAAAAGTCAACTCAAGAATTCTTCTATTTCTCCATGCCAAACCTGAAGATTCCACAAACTCAAATCCTCTATGCCAGTCATAAAAATGTAATTAGCTAAACTAAAAATATTGATAATATTTACCACCATTCTTAGTTGTTTCTTAAACTGTTAAATTTAACACTACTAAAATAGATTGTAAAAAGCCATCACTAGTATGTTAATCTTTTGCTTCAGCATACACGTGAGCATTCTGTTCAGCATAATCTGTTTCTCACTGCCAAATGTAAACAAAGTACTAGCTACATTCATGGATGGAATGTTAATTTATACAATGCCCTATGGGTACTTCTGTATGTAGTTCAAGATGCCTCATGAACAGGTCTCATTTACAGTTTTAGTAGAACCATGAAACAAAACAGTAAATCTAGCCAGGAACAGCTGCAACTATATAAAAACTGGAGATACCTGTGTCAGCAGTTTTAGTAAGCACGACTGAGAAATACAGGAAATTAGACATTGCATGGAAGAATGAATTCCTCTTCTAAATGCACAAAATCAAGTACCTTTCCGTGCATACGGTTAGTATTGTGACAAACGCTTCGACTTTTTCAAGGTCAAAATTTATTCTCAGAGTATAGCACTCTATGTCTGTTGTGTAATGGGAAAATTTGCTAGTTCTAAAAGGGAAAGAGGGCTTCTTTTCCCCCAGTTGCTCTGTCGTACCTACTGAAGCTTCCCACTACATGCATGAGGATAGCAGATGGATCCAGAGGTTCTGCCTCTGGCTTTGCCTGTTTCATCATTCCTGACATGCTGCAGGCTTTATCTCACAGCATCTTATGGCTCTCTAGTGCATGAAAAGTACCTTTGCACAAGTGCAGAAATGATACATAACTGTTTGCCTCTTCCATAGTCTTTTTTCTGGTTTCTCTTCATTTTTCTAGCCTTTGAATGTCAGACAAGACAGTATTATTTTTTAATACAGGGGGAAGGAAATTCCATGAAATATTAATAATCTTGTGGCACTTGGCAGTACCAAAATATGGTATTATATTACAACATTACAGTATAACAGAACATGCATTTCTGATTTAGTAGTACTGAAAACATAATAAAACTTCAAAGGGGAAATTGTCCTCTGTTTTTCATAGTCCAGAGAAAACTGAATACAGCATGAGCCCTTGGTAAGCAGGGGGGACTGCAGCCGCTCTATAAAATGTTAGACTGCATTTTGGAAGCTTACAGCATCCCAGACCAGACTGATCAGATCAAGGCATCTAGGTATTTGACTACAAACTGCTTGAGTTTCAAGCCTTTCAGCAATTCAGAATGGCTGTCATAGTACAAGAAATGCAGCATAGGAAAATGCTTGCCAAGAATAGGAAGAAAACCACTGAGAAAGAAACAGGGTTATTTTCAAATTTCTAACATAATATGGTTAATTATAATGAAGCTTTATCTCATAGGAATTTTAAAAATTTCCTCTCATTCTGAAATCAATCAATGCAGCATACATAAAATAATTTCAAGCTTTAATTAAAAAAGAACAGGCAGTGTACTTTGAAAGCAGAATAGAGATTTAGCTAACTCAGACATTTCAAGCAAGACTCGCATTTTGATTTCACCGTCTGTTCTTGCATTTTAATGTTTTAAGCACCCTGCTTTATGAGAAGGTTATCGCTTATTGCATGGCAAGTCTCAGCTCCTGTTCTCTCTGGACCTGACAGTTCTGTCTCTGGTACAATCTGATAGGAAATAGCTGAGCCGACGTGAAGCTTAGCAACAAACGGGGGCAGGGGAAAACAGCTACAAGCACTGGCTGCTAGACCTATGCAATTTAAGAATATTGCTTAGAAGGGAAGTGGCAGAATCTCATCAGTTGGCAGCTTACATCTAGACTACTACAGGGAATAAACTACTTATATAACAAAGCATAGTGCATGGAGCTGCCCCTACCGGAATATGAATAGTTTGCTTGCACAGAGTGTAAGACCTCATAAGCTACTGCAACCAATTTACGGTCACTTATCTCGGGCATCATAAGGCTTTGATGTAAGATTCAATCACATCTTTGTTTACAACCTTTGCCAAGGCTTGGGGTCTCATTAGTCACACAGAGCACAAGTCTGACTTCTTCATAGCAGATGCAGTGTTTATGGAAGGAAGAAGTCTATGTGCTTGTGAGCTTCAGCTACTGTGCTTTTGGAAGGCTGATAACCAATTGTATCAGTAGAGGGCACAAGAAAACAGCATTCCTCATCAAATATGCATAAAACTAAAGGAGAGCTTCCAAGGTGACTCCTCAAAAAGCCACTAGGTTAGCATTATCTGTTATATAAACTGGATCTATCATATATAAAGCTTATATAATAATAGTTGAATAAAAACTATTAGTTCATTTGAGAGAAAATTCATGATATTAATAACTGCAGGATGTTTCCAACATTCAGCTATCTGAAAACCTGAATGTCTGAAGATGAGGATTTATAAATTGCAAATGAAAGAACTAGTCCCTAGTGAGATCAGGCAAATGAACAGCATGTTGGTAGATAATAAATCCTAAAGCACAAATAATCTCCTTAAACCTTCATCTGTGAATCCTAACAGTGACTTTACAAAAATATCCATCCCTTACACTCAATAGAAAATAATTTAAGCAAACAAAGGATGAAAACCAGGGTGGCCAAAATGCTTTTCACTACTGGACTATTGTATACAGAGGGCCTTGGTGGAATTTGCTTGATCTAGTTGTAAAGAAAAACAGCCCACTGTCCTACAATTTGCAATGCAAATTTCAGCACATTATTTAATGCCTTTAAACAAAAACCCAATCAGTTATGGATGGATCATCCACAGTAACCAGTATCTTATAAGTGAGGATATCATATTTTATCCTAAATTAGTGTAGGTGGAGTTTTACATTTAGGATGTTGTAGTTCCTTTGAACTCTGGTCCTTTGCATGAATGTGAGACAGATCTTTCAGTTCGCCCAAAAAGTATCAAGCACTTACACAAATGTTTAAATCTTTCACCACAGCTGTAGATGCTCAGTACATCAAAGGACCAGGATCTTAGAATTCTATCAGGAAGAGTTAATTAATAAGGTGCATATTTAGAGAAAGCCTATTCCAAATTCCATTTAAGGATTTATTTCCAAATGTTACTACAATATCATGTTAGGAAAGATACAAATTGGGCTGATGCAGACTGAATTTTCTGAGATGTAAGCTGTCTCTACTACTGTGTATCAATGTAAAGAATGATATTTGGACAAAGTCTTCAAGTCAGTCAAAAACACTTGACACAAAATTTGGTACTTAGTTTGCCTATTTCATTCTTAGTTGCTTGTAAAAACCTCTCTTTGTTTTTATGTGATTTATCTATATTTGTGTATTCACATCTTTTTCCGAAATCAATTTCCTTCTGTCTTTCCATTTTAAAGGAATCAGACAGTTTCCTGTTATCTGTGGATTTCGGTGTAAATATGAAGCAGATGTATGACATTAAGGGCCTTTTTTTCCAGATATCTAGTTGAAAAAACATGAATATATTTATGTATGCACTTACATTTGCATAGATCCAAGTATGTAGCTACATATATATGCAAAGCAGTTAACCTTCTTCATGGTTACTCAGATACTTCACCAATGACTGCCTATAATTTAGACAGAATATGACGAAGTGCCAATTATGTAAAAGCTTTGAGCAGATAAACAAATTACTACCCTATGTAGGTTTCTACCCATGAAATTGCGGTACCAAAGACAGTGATCTTTTATTTTGGAAGATGGAGCTATGTTTTACTTTTCTTTTGTCTCATTCAATATCTTTACTGCCTAAACAGGTGGTTTCAAAGATTTTTTCTTTTCTGATCCTGACATAAAGAGCAAACAACATCCATATTTTGGTGAATACACACTTTGAAGTCCCTGCTGATTTCCAAGACATACCACTGTTTCTCTTTCGGGAGCAGTGAACTTGAGTGGAGGGGCAGAGGGACAACTGGTGGGGCTTCATGGATTCTGACAGTAATCTTTGATAAGGAGACAGATCCAAATACCAGTTTTAGGAAAGTCCTGAGGTTTCAGAGAGACAACTCATTACTCAAGTGCTCTGCAAATATTAGTGACTGTTATAGAAGACCACTCTGTTGTTTGTTAAATAATGAAATCCCTTCATGAATGGTTCAAAATGGAGGGTATGAAATAAGATACAGGGTGAAGCACAATTTTTAAAAGGATTTCTTATCCTTCAGGATATAAGGGAACATTGCCTTCAAACTCAACACACAATGCATGTGAATGAAATAAAATATGCATTAGCCTGAAGTTAAAGGATTCTTTGAAAAAATGCGACTTTGGCTATCTTAAGTGGCTACTCTAGTTTGAAATTGGTTCTCAGTAAAAGTGGAAAGATGTTTTTCAAGAAATCCATACACAAAGTTGAAGTGAAATCCTTAACTGAACAAACTTTTCTGTGCTGAAACTGTAGGTACTAATTCTATTATTTAAAAGGCTCCACTTAAAGCCTGGAAGTCAGACATCATTAGCTGCATAGGCTCTGATGCACAAGTCTCATCCCATCAGATCCTAATGGCTTATAAAGAACAAGGGAGGTATGTTTATGTTGTCTAGTTGGAGAAGTTGTTGAAAATTGAAGAGGAAGGGATTTAATATTTATTAAAGTCTCTGACCATCTTTGGAAAAAAGCATCTCAGTATTTTGTGATTTCTGTAGCAACACAATGCAATCTTTATGATTCAAGGAAAAAAAAATAAAACCAAACAAGTCTATTGCTGGGAGATGAAACCTCAGTAGATGCATCATTTCTGAGCATAGTTCCCCATATAACATCAGCCTACTCAATGTCTGAGGAAGCATTCATTTTCCTTTAGACCTTCATGATGGTAACTGAAAGTTTAATTATGGTTACTTAGATCTACGGTTGGCCTAAACAAGAGATCTGATCTGGACTGCAGCTGGCCTAACTACAGCATGTAAAAAAATGATATCACATGGAAACACATATGTAAAAGAACTATCATATAAAAGGCATTAATCCTGCAGTGCAAGGTTGCTGTACCTCAGTATGGGGCAGTACAAAAGACACCTACACACAGGAAGCTTCATGCTTCTTATCTGTCTATTACCTTACTTGTGTCATCTTGGCTGTCAAAGGACTAGGGGAATATTAATGAAGCTTTAAAGATAGATGGATAGATAGGTAGATAGATAAAAAAGCTAGTATGAAAACAAGAATTTCTCCTGCATTTATTTCATAATTCTGTTTTGTTTAATACATTTAAATAAACAATATGTTTCCTAGGGTCTCAATAAATATAGCTCTGCATTTGGATAATAGTTTCAAGAATTAATGTTTATCCTTTCAAAATGGAACAGTTGTCAGATAACTAAAACATCTTACCTGAGACACCACATTGGTACATTATGGGTCAGTCTATTTTGTATTTACCAGTGAATTTTCCAATAGAGTACTCTGCACCTCTTATTAAATGTGCAGGAAGTGGCTACTAACACAAGAATGCAAATGGCAATATGAGTCTTGCTAATACTTATTCTTCAGTGTTTTCATTATTTGTTCATAAATAGATTGGTTCCTCTTCAACTGATGCTCAAGACAGTATGTATACAGATTTTGGTATCAGGTTTTGAATAAGCAATGGTTGTCTACAGTTACATATATTTACAGCACAAAGGTTTACAGCTGGCAGAATATGATCCTTAAAGAATACTACATATTATTTAATTGTCATGGTCATTGGGAAATTCAAATGTAGACTAATTCCCCTCACAAATGGAGGGGGGGGGGGAAAGAAAAGCTATTTTTCTATCATTAAGCCAACTAAGTTTCATCTTTCAATGGTTAATTGCTATGGTGTGAACAACTACACCATGGTAGCCTCCTAGCGTTACAGACTTACAGCTGTATCCTGCTGGGGCTGGTAGGACATTCTGGGAGACCAGAGTACTGCAGGGAAGTTTGTAGCCTGTAGCAAAACTGAAGTCTTGAAATATTGCTGAGCTGCACTCAGTTCAAATCAAAGGTCAGCTTCCACTTAAATTGCAAAGATATGTCACCATCCCTTAACAATAAAACTTGCTCACAACTATAAAACAGCAACTACCTAACACTGTGCAGACCTTTCCTGTGCTTTCCCAATGGATTTTGGCAGGCACTTAGAAGGATTCCCTGCAGGATACAACTTCGTACCATCATCTGTAGCACTGAAAGGCTATAATCAATTTCTGTGCCTTTTGATATCTCTCTATCAGGTTCAAGCCCTGAACAGCCACATAATATTTTCCTTTCAGTTTTTCAACTTGTACTTGCTGTAGTAACAACCGTCAGCTGAGGGAAATAAATCCTAAATTACGTGTGTTGTGGAAAAGTCCATTAACCAATATTTCATTATGTTAAGTATTCTGCAGACATTCCTGTCACAAAGAGCTTAAAAATCTGTAAGTAAGTCTACAGGTGAGAGACGAATGAAGCAGACTTCAGGGAGTTCGCTTAAAAGCCAAAGACACTCACACCTTGACACAGTACTGATCAAGAACAACAATGGAAATGGTGCAATAACTGCAAAGCCATCCTTTTATGGTGTCCATGGCAGAGGACACATGCTATTCATATTTCAATTGGCAGATGATTTGATACATTCATTTATTCTATGATTCTATAAAGGTAACTATTTTTATTGTCATAGCTTAATCCAGCAAGGTTAAGAGCAAAATTCAACTAAATAGCAAAATCAAATTAAGATTTTTCTAGTGAAGTACATACAAGCTATTTTAACTGATGACTACAGTCATACCTATTATCCCAAGTTTTCAGTAAAAGTCTGTGTGTTATTGGTTAAATCCAGTGGTTTACACCCTATCTCTGCCATAATACGAGGTTATATTGGCTTTGTACTATGTTATCACACTCTTGCAGTATTCTTTTCCTCTATCATATAAATGTAATCAGAAGATACCAAACTGTGGAGTCTATTTACATAGATCAGTGTTTTGAGCAATGGCTGTATACAACTGTCTATGCAAATGCCTATCATAAAGGGGTTCTATATACTTCATTGGCTCATAGGCTACTATAAACTAGAGACTTAATTTTTTTTTTTAGCACTTCCATTTCATTCAGGATGCTACTATGTTGTATAGTTAAGTTCCACATCTAAGGTAAACTTCAAACTTTACTATTTAAGAATTCCTGCTTGAACTTCCCCATTTCTTGTCTTTATGATATGCAAGGGTCGCTACAGTCTTCAGTAGGCACCTGAGGATAGGAAGGCTGGCATGCAGCTCAGTAGGAGAAACCACTCCTGGTGAGCTTCACAGGTCTCACAGGATGGTCTAAAGAAGAGATGAAGAGGAAGGACTACTACCTCCCAGTCCAGCATGAGGAGATGACAGTCATTGTTTCAATGCGACCAATGTGTTGCAAGTTGTCAACCAATCAGTTAGGGTCAAGCTTAGTTGTCAGCCCATCAAAGTCACAAGTTCATTTGATCATCTTAAAGTCAATGTGGATTTCGTCCTGTCAAAAGACAAGATTCATTGTTCTAGAGCACGGGGTAGATGGGAAAATCTGAGTAGCAATATACAGATTTCATGTTTCCCAACCTTGCAATGATATTTGCCAGTGCTGTAGTAGGTTATAACATCATCTTAATCATTACATTAATTTAATTAGGATTATCATTACATAGATGAAAATGGGTAACACCATCAACTATTTAATGATAAAACAGCTGGTTCTGAAACTCTGGATGGCATTTGGCTTGTTTATATTTATTATGAATGGTTATTAATGCTAAGTATGATCTAGAAAGAAAACCATTAACTCAAGCATGTATCATTCAAACAGAAACTGGTTAATATTAAGGAATTATTTTCCCTGAAACTGCTATGCTACTGCCAGTCAGAAGAATGCCAAAATTATTTAAAGGTATCATATTGTCTGCAGATGTTTAAAGTACATATTCACAGTTCCTTTCTTCCTGGAACCTCTGTTTTGAGTAGAAACTTGAAGCTGCAATTCTCACACGCTAACAGCTGGAGCCTTAACTAAACCATTAAATATCCTAAGACTCCCAACGCTAAAAAGCATTAACAAATCTAAGCTAAATCAATTTTGGCTCAAGAATAAGCCAGAGGTTTTACTAATTTGTGATTTAAAACCTCCAAAACAAATACAGAGATAGGCAAAAAAAAAAAAAAAAATGCTGTCACAAAGGGCTAGCAGCACTGTAATAAAAATGCCTCCCCTGCTCCATTAGTCACTTTTCTCTCATTGCAGGCTTTAGGAAGCAAAGTAGAGATTACTAAGGTTCTTTACTATGGTTTTTATTAAGTACTTTTTCATGAAATAGATCATTCTTGTACCAAAAGGTAAGATGTTTGTATGACAGCAAGCAGATCAGCTAACTGTATTCTAATAAATGCTACCGTACAAAGCAAGAACCAGGTTAAGACAGTACTTTGGATAGACCTTTGGGCAGCTATTCCAAAGATCTTAGTATTATTCCTGGTTCAGTCATCCAGCAGGGTGAATGATTCTGGGAAAGTCATTTCAGTAAGTCCCTACCTGTAAAACAGGGCCATCAAATTTATTTCCGATTAAGAAGTTCAAAAGCTAAATCTTAACCTGGCATGATAGTACAAAAGAATTACAGTGCCAATGTATACATCTCATGCTGTAATAAAACTGACACAAGATTATTCTAGAGTAATATAAATTATACCTTCTGTGCCTTTTACTTAGAGGAAAAACAGAGGGAAATTTCCCCCTACCACTGAAAACACAAATTAAAATCCTTTATCATTGCAAAAAAGAAAAAAAAAAAAAGAAAAAAAAAAAAAGGCAAGTCTTTCATCAAGAAAGCAGGCAGTCATTTACCAGGAATGATGAATTCTGCCACTAGCAACCTTCATAATATTGGAATCAGAAATGCAATGCAAATCTGTGTTTACTAGGAAGAGTTTCCCTCCAGTGCTCATTTTTATGCCTCTGATGCAGCACTGAGGATGGAATTTCTAGTCACCAGCAGAATTCCTTTCCTTTCTATCATCCAGCATGCAACAGCTCTTATCTCCTGGGCCGTAATACATCAAATACTTCTACATAATTAAAGCCACACTGATTGACTGGCTAAGAATATCACAGATGTGTTTCTTTTTAAAGCTGCCTTATCTCTAATCAAGAGTTGTCTGCCAGTAACACAAGATTTTGTGCCTAAAGGACATTACACATACATATATATATATATACACACACACACACATACATATAAAGTATAGCCTTCCTTTCTCCTCCACAACCCAGCAACAAAAAGAACATATAATCTCTCTGTAGTGTTAAATCAGTCTATGAAGGATGGCAAGAGGCACTTATTCAAGTAGACAAGATGCACATTTTCATGAAGTATTTAAACTTAATTTATATTCCTCCCCTGATATAAACTTTTATTGCACTACCAAACAGAACCCTTCCATATTTCATTGGTTTGTTCCTTTCTGAGATTTGTTATTATGGTTTATTTAGGAAAGAAAATCAGTAGAGGCCAAAAATACATAAAAAACTGGTGACAAGGGTTATGTCTTGTCAGGTTATTTAATACTTTAATGTACTATTAACAATTCATGCTTTTTAAATACAAATCTATTAAGGGTTAATTTAAATATCAAGGCAAGTAATTCTGGTAACATGGCAACAACATGCTATGCTGCATAGTAAGAATATAGAACCAAGGCAAGTCTGCTTCATTCCCATAACGGATCAGTTTAGAAGAGTAAAATCAGAGAATGGTTTGGGTTGGAAGGGACCTTTGTGTTCTTTTGTAGCTGCCTTTATGACTATTCCTACATTAGTAGTTGTAGTGGTCTTTGAAAACTCAAGACAGCACAGCAACCCCATGGAAACTGATGGCAGGCAGGATGGCCATCCTTAATAGACAGAAAAGTTACAGGTTAGAACAAACAAATGAAAAAACACATATGCTTAATTACAGTGTTTAATACAAAACTTCATTCCCAGAAGAGATTCAATACAGATATGAGGAGTGTAGCTGCTCTGAAGCAATCTCGCTTCTGAACAAGAAACAAGCAATCTGACCTCCATGCACCCTCCCTGATGCATTGAAAAGGCATCTCTCTTGGCTTTTAGAGTACAAGTTTTGAGGCCTATTTTAAGATTTGACTAAACCAAAAGTGTGCATTTGGCCTTGCAGTGGAATGATATTTTAGTGGTATCAATGATTCTAGAAAGTAACCTCAGTTTTTTGATGTAATTTCACTCCTGGTGATAAGGGAAAATAAAACCAAATAAAACTAAAATTCTATGTCATTCCAGAACAGAGTCTGGTCTGTGCAACACTTTTTCACTTCAGTTGCTTCAGTAACCAAGCACTCAGGAATATATTACCATACAGAACAAAGAAAAGCCAAACTTACTTAGCAGTTCTGAGACTCCCTAAAAAGACAGACTAGCCACTGAAGTACAGTAGATGATCTTCTGATTTTGAAGGGCATGGTGGGTGACATAAAGTTTACTCAAGTACCGTTGTTTCTGTCAGGTGCATGAAGGCAGTAAGTATACAGAGGGCTGTGTGGCAATCTTACTTCCTTTGTGATTCTCTCTCTCACATAAAGATCAGCTATTTCACTGGACCTGCACTCTCAATGCCAAACACAGCTACTCCTCTGGGAGGTTCTTAGAATACTATTTGGATAGGTGCTCTCCTTGTGGAACTTGGGCTTCTCACTCTGTTACAGCTTGTAGAAAGCGGAAGAAACGATGTTTAGAAATGCTTGTCTAAATGTTTTTGGAATAATGGAACACCAAAAAGACAGACATACAATCTGAATTTTTTGTTCCTTGGTAGTTGTTTATCTTGCTTTGTTGCAGATAAGACACTGATGACTTCATAGTCTTGTGTTTCATGTAATTTGAGACAGGTATCACCTTGATTTTGAAATTCTAGCTAATGTTTTATCCAGACTCTCTATTTCTACCTAAATATTCACTCTTTCGGAGCCTACACTTCCAAATTTCCTGTCACTTCCTCTTCCTCCTCAGGGAATTTTCACAAATAGACATACTACTATCACCACCAACAATACGGACGTCTTGTTTCTTCTCCTCTTTTCCTTCCTTCCTCCCATGTTCTCTTGCTTTCCTATATGCTAGTTTTATTTATGTAATCATTTCAGAACTTCTAAAGCAAGTCAGCACCTTAGATCCCTTCCTGAACTTTCTCGAAGTTTTATTACCACAGTAATAAAACAGTGTCTGCACTGTCACAAATGCTTTGTGACAGCAACAGTTGATTCCACCTGTTTTTTGATGCACTTTGTTTCTTCCTTAGTATGAAATGCTGTAATGACTTAATCTTCCCTATGGTTAAGGATTCTTGGGTGCTACAGGATCACTTCAGATGACACCAGCGGTCTTTTCCATGCAGGAGGCTTAAGGAGGCCCTTAAGAGATCTGTCCATGTGATTTTCCCACAGATGGGCACAGTACATATGTGGAGAATTGGGGTGACATTGTCACCGCTGTTTCTTGCTAGTTTGTACAGCAACTAAGGTTTACATCAACTGTTAGAACCTGAAGATATGCAAGGTCTTCTGCATTTATTCCCATGTTTCCTTCTTCGGCAGCTTATCCAGAGAAACAGACCACAGAGTAATCCCAGGGGATCATTCTGATGTCATTGTTAAACCTCAGCAGAATAAATCTCATTCTATGGACTCAGGCTCTTTACACTTCGAGATGGAATGATAAAAGTCTATACATAAGAATGTGAATTCTTCATCTCTGATTATCTGCTGAAATATGAATTTTCTGTTCAATTTTTACAGAATTAACTATCTCACTAAATCCCCTGGAGAACACTGCAGTGTCATGCTAAGATAATCACTTGGCTGTCACTCACAACAAATTCAAAGTGGAACAATGGAAAAGCAGAGATGTCTCTTATACAGTCACTGCAAGAAAAATACCTTACTGGGGAAAACGGAAATGAAACCAGAAGCCTATGCTCCTGTATTAGACAACATCAGTTGGCATTCTGGACTACAGTGGTCAATCACCTAGGGTCAGCACACCCACCAGAACAGTGTTACCACTCATGGTTAGTGTTACAAAGCTATTATATTGGGTTGTCAGCTGTTTGTTTTAAGATGATGCTACACTTCTGGCAGTAAAAAGTAACTTGCCTGCTATGACCACATTACAAAATCTTAGCAAAATCTAACCACTGTACTCAGGTGAAAGAATTTCACTGAATTCTTCAAGGAATGGATCCTTAACACACAAAGATAGATGACACTTAAAAGAAAAACTGGCAAGGTCAGGCCTTTCTCTTGTAGAAGCATTTTATGAATGAAACCAGCAGATTTCACTCTTTGAAATGACCAGGGTTACTATACAATTGACTTGGGAAGAGGAGCTTCTGCAAAGGTTGTAGTTGACAAGTGTGTCGGGGTCGGAGGGAAGAAGGAGAGAAGTGGTGTCTCATCAAGTAAAAGGAAAGACAGAAGTCTCGAAATAATGCTAAGCTGATGACATGGCCACAAATATTCCTAACATCAGTGTACAAAATGAAGTTCTAAAACTACTTCACTCAATTAATAGAATGTAGATATTCAACCTGCCTTTTAAGTACTAAAACAATAGCAAGTTATTCCTGTGTGGCTGAATCTTCATTCCTAAGTCTGTAATTAGAAGGGCTATTTTCTGAAGGAAACATCATCTTAATAGTTCAAACCAGAAAACCATCCCAAGACACTCTTCTGTGCAGCTTCCATTGGTAGTCCAGGAGGGTATCAGCAGCTGTCTGCATTGCAGAAGTACTGCTATTTCAAAATCCTCATTTAGACTCCAAACCTCACACTGATAATAGTTGACGTATTTCTCTATTGCAAGACCTTTTGTACACCTTTTTGCCAACTTTCCATTCCTCTTCATTTAGTTCTATTTCGAAAGAAAATAATCACTTCATGCATACTTCAGAGTATGCATCTTCAGCAGTATTTCATGCAAACTTATCTGAGAACAATAACACCTTTTCCTTGTCGTCCCTACCTACAGGGCTTCTAGTTCTCCATCTTTTGTGTAGGTGGAAGTACCTATTAATCCCAGAGTTTTCTTTACCAGTCTGCTCAGCTCTAACTTACTCCTCTTGAAGTGCAAGTCACCTTCCTCTGCTGCAGCAGGTGAATGAAGACAGTAAGTACTGCCATGAAAAACGAAAGGAATATCATGTATTCCAATAACAGTGCCTTTACCTATCAGCATCAGAAACAACTCATTCTATATGTGTTTTTACCAGTTGTGCAAGACATTTCTTCTAGAAAATTGTATCATTAGCCAAGATGAGACTTAAGTTCAGACAAAGCTGAGAACTGGAATGAAAGCCTTCTTCTCATGAATGCCATGACTAAACCTAAGAGCTGCATGTTCAGCTCCTGAAGGCAGCATAAGCCTAAAGCGCTGAGCACTGCAAGAAGCACATGGCGGTTTTCACACAGCCCTCATGGGAAAATGGGAACTCAGAAGAAAAAAAAAAAAAAAATCTTGCATTTCAATGTTTTCTCCAGCAGACTAAAAGCATTTGCAAGCATCCAAAGCACTTATAATGAACCCAGTGACTGCATGTTTTGAGGAGTGTCTAAAAACTAATGAATTCTGATTCTGCTTTCAGCTCTTCCTCTTAACTTGTGAAGTGCATGTGACAGCATCAGTGCTTTACTTTCTCCAGCCATAAGAACTGCCATTATGTCTCTTGCAATAATGTTGAAAGGCAACATTTTGCAGTGCCAAAAGATATTATGTAGAAAGGTTCTTGATGTCAAACTGTTCTTCCTTCTATCCACATTAAAATAAAAATATTTCAAGCAAATCTCTCTTCCTTGGGAGGCTTATAAAAAGGTATTAACTTGTACCAATAGTAAAGTAGTATTACAGACTTAACAGAGGCCAGTGTATCATACTGATATTATATTCCATCTTCGCCAGGATGCATGGATTATCCCTAGAATGGAAGCTCTAGTTTGTTCTTAAAAAAACACACCTGACTTCTGGAAACACATCTACTTCTTGTATCACATATGGATAGGCACAAACATACAACTGTTCATAGGACTGTAGAATAATTCAGGTTAGAAAGAATGTCAGAGGTCTCTCACCCAATATCCTGCTCAAACCAGGGTCATCAGTGAGGCTTGAGCAGGTTACTCAGAGCATTATCCAGTCTGGCCTAAAAACTCCAGTTCATTAATATCTTCCTTGTACCAGGGGGGTGGGCCAAAACTGGACACAGAATTATATTTGGGGTCTACTGAATGATGAGTAGAGGAGGATAATTACTGCCCTTCATCTACTGGCTGCATTCTTGTTCATACAGACCAAGATGCTCCTGCCTATCTTTGTTGCCAGGGTACATGGCTGGTTCACATGCAGCCTACTTTCCGCCAGGATCTCTGGGCTTTCTTGGCAGGCTGCTCCCCTGCCTCTATGGTTGCAACGACTTAAAGCATGAAAGCATCACTTTGTTTGTTTAAACAGATTACAAGGGGTATGGGTACAAAAAGTCTGCAAAAGCACCTAAAACCTGATGTGTTGAAAGTCTACAACCAAGGTAAACTGGATGAGGTTTAAATCATGGCATTTTCACAAATTATTTCTTAGCAAATGTTCTTATCACAACAGCTAGAGAGATGGTAAAATTATGCTTCCTGAAGTGATTTCTCATGTTCACAGCCTTAAGCAAAGGTCACTTTTCAAAGACCTAGCTCTTGTTTAAATTCATGTCCAGTCTCCAACCTGAACTGGCATTGATCAAACAACTGCATAAAAGAGTGCTTTTCAGGATTCCTCCTTAGAATCGTAAGACTGACTAAAAGAGCTCAACACCTATGGCCTCTTCAATAACAGTTTTCCTTTAAGATCAGAGAGTCAAGGGGAAGCAATAATGCAGCTGCTGATTAGAGGCAACATCACAATTTTAAAAATACCTTTAGATATTTCCAAGTGCAGAAAAGGGCTAAACTATCAGAGAATTTAGGTTCCGGAAGCCTGACAATCAAGGTTTATAAGGACAAGTCTGCAGCCTGAAATCCTATGAGCCCAAAGTGGAGTACGGACACCAGCTTCACCTTTAGTACTTTAGGATTCATAGAACAACATGTAGAAAGAAAATCTTTCATCCTTTTTTGTCCCATATGGAGGAGAACATGGACTATACAGCGATAAATTGACCTGGGCCCAAACCTTATGCTGTAACATAAACTTCAGCCTTATGCTTTCCAACACAGAGATAACCAGCATAAACAGTGTATTTTTACTTAAGTAGCAATAAAGAATTCCATTGAAATTCATCTCCTTTAAAATTACTTTTACATGTAAATACCATTGCTCACACACAATCACATAAAACTAAAGTAGCAGTTTTCTGTTTTCAGTTCTGCTGGTTAAGCAATGACCGATTCTTAGGCAACGGGCATAACACACGAAATACTTTTTCTGCAGACAGATTTCCCAGCCCCTTCATGGTGGCCTTGATCAGGTAATACAACTGAAACACTACTTGCATTTTTGTACCCAAACTGGTCACAGTAATCTAAGACTTCTCTTAAACATCTCTGCAATGGATGTTATCTCTGTACTATGAATGTTGTATGACCTCTTGTTTTTACTTCTTGTATCCCCTCACTATCATGCAACAGCCATCATCAAAATGACATTGAGGATGCAAAGTACGTAAATCTGAAAGCACACGCTGCTAGTTGAGGCAGAATAAGCCAGCCTTTGCCTTTCCAAGACGCAGCTCCAAACGCAGTATTCCCTTCCTCTTCCCCACCCCCATACCTTTTGTTATGGCAATATAAAACCCCCTACATATTCAAAAAGCTGTTCAAAAAGGGGAAAACAGACCAAGATATAGTGTCTCATGCTATCTTATCCCAACAAAAATCAAGTATTCTTAACTGAGCAGCTTTTTCCCTCTGGATCTCATGATGAAGGGAATGGGGAAAAGAGTGGATCAAAAGCTCTGATCCATTTGCTGCACTAGAGGCACGAAATCAGAAACATATACAAACTCTTGGCGGTGCTGCATTAGGCGAGGGCTCCTCTCGCATTTATTTTGAATCTATTAAGACAAACAGACTCTTAAGCCTCCCGCCCTCCCACAGAACACCGGCATTGTGCACGCGCTGCACTGTCGGTCCCTGCATTACCGAGGACAGGCGCCGAGGCAGGGCCAGGGTGAGGCGGTCGGATGGCGGGCAGGGCCGAGCGCGAGCTGATGGCGAACCGGCAGCGGAGGCACCCGCCGCCCGCAGCGGCAGCCCGGCTCCGGTGGTCCCTGCCAGCTCCCCAGCGGCTGACAGGAGGCGGTGCCGCCCAGCCGGAGCGGACAGAGGAGCAGCTCCGCGACAGCGGGGACGTGTGGGCGTGCGGTACCCTGTGCGCCGGAGCCCCCCCGCTACTGACCGCGACCACCCCGGCGGCGCCGCCATGCCGTAGGGGCTCTCGTTCACCCCGACCCCCGTACCCTTGCGGGCCGCTAGGTTGCCAGGGGATGTGGATGGCGATGCGGCAGCGGCGAGGACAGCCGCTCGCGGCGGGCAGCCCCCAGACCCGATTTCGAGGGAAGCAACGCCCGCTCTCGTGACGCCCCCTCAGCGCCCGCCCGGCCGCACGGGCTCCCCGCTCCCCTGAAGGGACCCGCAGCGATGCTGCCGCCCCACCTCCGGCACAGCCGGTCCCCCCGATAGCACTGGCTGCCGGTGCCCTGGCCTGCGTCCCCGCTCCTTACCCCTGCTGGTAGCTGTGGAGCCGGTGTCCACCCCTGAGGCGCTGCGGCGGGGACGAGGGGGCAGCCGCAGTCGGTCTTTTGTGTGCCTGCCTCAGCACCACACACCAAGGAGGCTGGTGAGCCCGGGAAGCTGCGTGTGAGAATACCGCCGGCCGCCCGGGAACCTGCATGGTGCATAGCCCGACCGCCGCGGCTCCTCGAGGGGCTGTGTTGGCGGGATGCGGTGGGGAGGTCATGCCTCTCCTCAGCCTGCCCGCTCCGGTCCGCTACTCACACCGCCCGGCTGTCCCCGGCCTGCCTGCCAGTCTCCGTGCTCCGGACCGCGGGCGTTGCTCCCCGCTCACAGCGTCCTAATCGGCCTGCGCCCACCGAGGTTGGAAGAGGCAACGGCAGAACTCCGTGAGGTGCCTGGCAGAGGTGAGGTGATGCCGGGTCCGCCCCTGAGTTTCTCACAAAATGACACAAATGTGGGTGGCTCGGTGATGTGGGCTAACCTGTCAAGTACGTTCTTCCACGGATACTGAAGGCTGGAGGCGCCAGCTTCATACCTGCCCTGTGAGGAGCTTGCCCAGATATGGGTGCTGAGGAGGCCAACCTGGAAGAAGTCTGTACCCCACAGGGGCTCAGCTTCGGTGGTGGGTCATAGTGTGTGTTGTTTCCTGTGGCTCTTCTACGCCGTTTTCCTGTGGAGTGCATTCCGGAATGCCAGCTGTGTAATCCTGCTGGTTAATGACCTCAGGGCTTCCCTGTTGCTTGAGGTGCTTCAATCACACAAAAATCAAACTAAACACTAACGTTCTGAACATTACAGCAGAGGACTACACTGGATTTAGTCGCATTCCACTATATGGCCAGATTTATGAGATCAAATAATGATTTTTATACACTTGTACAGATAATACATAGATTCCCTCCCAAGATTAAAGGTGGAAGATGTAGTATTTAAAAGTTCACTGAAAAGGGTTTCTCCAAGAACATTTCTTACCGTGAATGATAAGCATAGTTGGTTCCTCAGGCCCTCTGTTTATAGAAACTACTAGAACTTTCTATGCAGGTAGGTGATGGTGATTATGTTGTATTTGAAGGAACATATGCGCGATCAAGTGCTCATTATGGCAGGACTTGTATGTAAATATGCAAATTCGAGACTTGTAGTGATTCTTGAATGTAAATAGTAATCTTCCTTACAACAGCAAAAATGAAAAGCTGTCCTAATGTAATTATGTTGCATTCCAATCAGCTAGATATCAATGTTCACTATAATAGCTGTGTGTCCAGCTTGGTGTGCTTTTGTTTGCCTGGGGGTACCTATACCAGTTGCTTAGCACTGAGTCAAATTCCATGTATGTGCAAAGGCCCTTCATGGCAACACCATTTTGTGGTGGTTTTTCATTTTATTATTATTCATGGGTTTTATTCAGTTGTTAAAATTTCTGTTAAGACTCACTAACTACAGAGTAGCCATTTGCTACTAAGAGGTTATTTCTGTCATGGTTTTCTATGGTGACTTTTCTCATCTGTCCCTTTCTATATCCTAATTACTTCTGTGATTTTGATTCTCTTTTGAAGATAAAGAGAACTCAAACATTACGTAAATGGTTATGCATGCATGTTTTACACAGAACTAAAGGAAATTATATGTAATATGTAGATGGATTGTTTAAACATTTGGCAAATCATGTTTTAAATCATACTATTAATTCTCAGAATTAACTTGATGGAATAGCCTCATATGGATAAGGAAGTTTTTGCTTTCTCAATCAGTATACCAAAGGCAGTTTGATAGGGCATATATGGGTTTTCTTTTTGGGTTTTCTTTTTGATGTTACTGCAGCTGCAAGCATTGTACTACAACTGACCTCTCAAAGACTGCAGGGGGCAATTAATTTATACATCATTGTTACTTCCATTTCCATATTAATCTTATATAGAATGATTGAATCATTTAGGTCGGAAAAGACCTTTAAGATCATCAAGTCCAACTGTTAACCCAGCACTGCCAAGTCCACCACTAAACCATGTCCCTAAGTGCCGTATCTATGCATCTTTTAAGTAACTCTAGGGATGGTGACTCAACCACTGCCTTGGGCAGCCTGTTCCAGTGCTTGACAACCCTTTCCCTGAAGACATGTTACCTAATCTCCAGTCTAGCCCTTCCCTGGTGCAACTTGAGGCTGTTTCGTTTTGTCCTATCATTTGCTACATGGGACAAGAGACCAACCCCCAGCTCACTGCAACTTCCTTTCAGGTAGCTGTAGAGATAAGGTCTAGGTAGACAACATCCACAGCCTTTTCCTCATCCACTAAGCGCGTCACCTTGTCGTATGATTCAATGTTCCAAGTTTAAACTATTAGTTACCTTTCTGTCTCTAGTGCCACCCAGCACTCTTAGGAGAAGCATCAGGGATACCATTTTAGGGATTTCTTCCGTTTCACAGTCTAATAATTTGGCCAACATAAGAACTGCTTTGGTAAAAGAATCAAGTATTTATTGACACAATTAACTCTGTTTCTCTTAATTAAGGGTTCTTGAATCCAAAAAAAAAAATGTCAGATCACTACAGGAAGAATTTCTTTTAAGGAAGGAATCAAATGAAATGCCAAGGACATCGTTCAGAGCACCTACTGTAAGTACCTCAACTAGATATTGTAAACATCTCCATGTTTCCTGATCTTTCTATGAGACTTCCTTGGTCACACTAACTTCCATTCATTTATCTTTGAAAAAAGTCCAAATCCAAGGACTGTCGTCAACAGTCAGCAAAGCTTCTGCATGTGCATTAAGAAAGTAAACTCTAATCTCAGCATTAAACACAGAAATATTATACATCCAGGAAATGGTCTGCAGAAGCAAGTGCCATCTTCAGTTTCTCTTGTAATTCATTCACAGCTTTCTGAATTTATAGGCTGTGTTAACTGTACTAAGGCACTGTAGCTGTGGCACCATGATAAAGTACATTCTTCCAAAACTTGTGATAAATTGGGTAAATGTGGTAATAATGACAGCAATTGAATTCAGAACGAAATACCCAGTGGTTTTGGTTTGTTTTTTGGTTTGGTTTGTTTTTTACTTGAGGTGAATTAATTGCAGTATAAGTGCAACGGAACCAGGGGTTTTGCAAAACTGTGAGGTTAGCTTTTAAAAGGCACATAATCAGCTTTTTGAGTTTGCTTCTAGGTTTGTCTCATCATACAGAATGGGATTCATTCTGCAGCCAGTTGTCCTCCTCCCACCTAGGAGAATCTTGAGGGTTGCATAAAGTAAAAAAAGACATT
The DNA here is from genome assembly GCF_963264785.1 of Psittacula echo. Lineage (NCBI taxonomy): Eukaryota > Metazoa > Chordata > Aves > Psittaciformes > Psittacidae > Psittacula > Psittacula echo. The sequence continues at coordinate 6,535,888 of NC_137741.1, read as the reverse complement.
TTGCATGATTTAATTATGAGCCCTTTAGCTGCTGCATAATGTTGATGGAGTCCAGAAAAATGTGTCTTGTCTGCCTTAGGCAGCATAAAATGGGAACATGCTTGTGCTCAGAAGGGAAAAAAGACGTATGGAAAGACTGAAACAGGGAACGTGCACTTGACAAATGACCCAAACGTGAGAAAATTAACTGGCAAAATATTGACAGTTCATCTTCCGAAAACTTGACATTGTCAGAAAAAAAGCTTTCACTGTACCTGTTGGGAAGCAAAAAAATCCCAAACCAAACCAAAACACAACAACACCAACAAAAAAACAACCAACCAACCAAACCAATAAACAACCAAGTACCCATTATCAAAGTCTAACTGCCTTCTGAGCTAATCAGGCTCCAGTTATTTGAATCACTGTAGTTCTTGCCAGAAGCTGTATACTGATGCAACAGGGGTATATCATTAAGTGTCCCTCCACTGGAACAAATCACAGTTCTCTATTGCTCCAGCTTCCATCCCTGAATTTTAACTGTTACCCCCCTTTTATAATCATAGCAGCGACCAAGGGTAAGGCCCATATATCTAAGGCCCCCAATCCTTTAGAAAGAGCAAAGAATGACTTGTGAAGGCTGTTGTGTTTAAGGTGAAGGACTGTAAGTTTGTTAGGGACTGATTCTGTTCCCACTGAAGTCTGTGGGAGTTAGGTTTATGAACAGGAAGCTTCTCTCAATGCATCTTAGCTATCTTCAGATTCTTCAGCTGTCCAGTTCTCTTGGCTGTTCCTTCCAAGTCTATAGCTCCAGAGGTGAAAATTCTCATGTATTGTAGTACATACCCAGACAAGTAATGGGGTCTGATCCCACCAAATGGTATGAACTTGTAGTAAGCATGCCCCAGCTTTGGGTATTGATTAATTTTGCAGTCCTAAGCCCTCTTTTTTGTAGGGCTGGTTTTTTTGTTAGTATCTTGATTTTCACCTTAGGAGGAGTCAGATGAAATTTATAAACTATGAGTGAGATAGAAGCCTGACTTAGTTACGATTAACAAAATACATCAGCTGAGTCAGTGCTAAGTAATCCCACTGCAGTTAGGAAAAAGCATTACAAGTCTCTTTCTGTTAATAAAATGGGGAGCACAAGGAGGCAAGTGAAGTAAGTATTGTTTACTCAAAATATCCATTCCCTCATAGTATATCAAGCCACTACTGTGAGTGTATTGATACATGTTATACACAAATTTCCACCTCCTTCAGACAGGACAAAGAAATGGAGTATGACCTAGGGAGAACTGCCCTGTTGCCGAGATTTTTTCAGAAGTAAAATTCATGAGGGAGCATCAATGTCTTTTAAGCCCTGTTTAAATTTCAGGTCAATGTTATACTTGTGTTTTATTGTAGCAGACATGATACAGAACACAAATAATTTCATTCCCATTAAGTAAAAATTCTCTTAGACTAAAATGAACTTACTTCCTATCAACCTGAAGCTATTCACTGTATATGCAGAAATGTAGGAAAATGTAAAATCCAGATTGTGGTTTAACTAGGAAAAAATATGACTTGTAGGGATTAAGAAAACTAGAGAGAAAAACACCAAGTCTTCAATTTCTACAGCTGACATGTCAAAGCAAACCTATAAAAGAAAGTATCAGGACAAACACTGCTTGCATAGTACATCAATAAAGTGAAGACTGCCCATGAATAAGTCAACAAACTGTGACTGCAGTCTGTCAGAAACATGAGCATATTGGCACGCTCTCTGATGTTAAAGACAGTGTTCGTAACCAAGACTTACGCGGCTTATGTTTGCCACTGATTTTGCAAGTGCTTTTGCATAGAAAACCATTATTTATAAAGTAAGTTAAAAGATTAATCACTATTTGTTCAGATCTGTCCCAGATATCTTCATATGGCTAAAGCTTAAAAAACAAATATTCAATACCTGAAAAACAAATAAAATGAAAAGTACATTACAGTCTGAAATACATTTCAGGCAAATAATTTTTCAGGTACTTTTCTTGAATTGTCTGCATAACCACAGTGTTCATAAAACAACTAAATGATGATGTATGCATGGTTACTTCCTTGGTAGTAGTTATGCCAAAGAAAACTTATTTACTGATTGCAGACAACCATACAATAATGTAAGGTGGTTTTTTTTATTGCATGAACCAATCAATCAGTGTGAAGCACAGATTGTGAATGATGAAAACAGAAAATATAATGTTCATTTTTCTTTATTTCTAAGGTGAATAGCCAAGCTTTACTGTTGTCACTGAGAAGTGGGTCTTTGCTCTGAAATGTAGAACAAAATAATGTGGGTTGACCTAGAAATTGTACAGTTTCTGTGGTTACAGAGGTAAAATCATGCTGCAAACATGAGGCAACAGAACATAAATTGCTACTTGGCTTATGTGTTTGTCTTTAGAATCACAGGGAATTTAAAAAATATAAATACTAATTCTGAAAATCAGATCAACAACAACAAAAAAGAACCTTAAATCTGTAGCAGAATTTCAGTACACAAAAGCTGTACTTAACCCATGGCAACTACAGTGAACTTGTAAAGAGTGAATATCACATCAATATTCCCAGCACCAGCTCAGTAACTTCACAACTAATCTATTGTTTTATTTATGAGTATTACATCTCAAGCTTGCTCAAGTTCCACAAGGACTCCATGGCAATCTTTAGGGTGAAGAAAAATCACAGGTTTGCCATGTGCACCTATTTTTGGCTCGTCACTCAATATTCGTATCTTTTTTTTCTTCAGTTCTGTCATAGCCGCTTTTATGTCATCAACCTTATAAAAGAAAAATACAGTTCACACAAATTAACATGTTACACTGTATTATGCAGATTCTACAATTAGGAGCAATAATGTAATTCCTTACTAAAATGTTATTTCTAAATTCTAATATAATTCTGAAAATAAATTAAATTATAAAAGTTTTAAAACATCTAGTCTTAAAAATCCTACAGAAGTTTGCATTTGTTGTTTGAAGATTTTATAAAATATTGTTTAAATAGATTGTGTTATATTTAAGAAATTATTAAAGAATCACTCATGCACAAAGCCCATTGATAATTTTATATTGTTACTTGATAAGGACTCCATAAATAATCTGAAGTCTGCACTACTATTAAAAAGATCATACTGCTTTCAAACTATCAATAACTAAAGAAGAATGCCTCCCTATCTAATTGATGACAGAACTCATTAGACGCTGGTAAAAGGGAAGGCAATTGGCAGAAGGTAAAAGGAAAACCTCTTTTAGATTTATGTATCTTCCTTCTGAGTAGGTTAAGCTTCATAAAGTTTACTAAGAAAACCTCAGAATTATCAGAAACATACCCAGAATATGACCTGTTTTCCTATTGAGCTTGATTATAATCATAGTTTTTAACATATTTCAGTACAGTTTCCTGCAGAAATATGTAATTAACAAAACCACATCTATGCTGCATAATGTGATCTTAAGTCCGATGTCATGTCATCAGATGAAATTTGAATCTTCTCAAACCATAAATGCATTAGTTCTTTGAAATAATTAAATTAGCACTCAGTTTGGCGAATCCAAGATTCAATAATCAATAACAACCTGGAATTAAAATAATACCATTGCCATTTTTCAAGACTGAGATGTCTGGACATAACTTGGTGAATAAACTTGCATGAAGCCATTGCAGGGAAGAAGGAAATACCTAGCTTTAATTCAGAGGAACAGACATCAGTTAATTCCTACTCATTTGCACCAGTTCTGTTCATGAAAATTCTGAACTCGCTACAGTTCTTCCTACACAGAGCTACCAGTCTGCTAAAAAAAAAAAAGTGACTGTCAAGTTTCATCTAAAATAAACCAGTACATGTCATGTGTGCCACAGCCCCCTCCAGGTTGTTTCCCCAAGCAGAAAAGCTACTGCAGCTGCTGCTCCTGTCTTGCAGAGATGGCCAGAAGAAGAACTATGTCTGGGCTCAGCCGGAATGAATTACTGCATCCTGAGGAAGCAGAGAGAATAAACAGTGGAAAGCCTGTTGGTGCATCCATGTTCGGAGAGTATCAGGATCGGATTTCTCTCTTATTCTACAAGTGTCCAGCATGCTTTCTTTGCAGGTCCTAAATTCAATTATAGCTGGTCAGGAATAATTTAATTTCTTCTTAAAATGCTTAGTTTTGTCTGAAACAAATACCCTATCAAAACTTCTGTCTGAAATTTTCCTTTGAATAGTAAGACAGAAGGAAGAAAGTAAAAGCACATTTTGATAAACTTGTCAGGCTTCCTTTCCAGTATGGAAAGAATTTTTACAATTCAGCTTTTTGCAATAAAATTGTTCATAGAGAGATATTTCTACAAAATACTTCTTTTATTTCAGATGAACAGTCAATTAACATGGAAGTTCTTTTACAGTTTTTCAGAGAACTGTTTTTGCTCAGCTTCAGAAGAAAACATATCTTTGAAATAGTAAGATTTTCCATTGTGAGAAGAATGGAAAATTGGAGGAGGGAGGTTAATATCTTTTTGATTGACTATGGTAGTGGTTTTCAGTCCCACTTAAACAGCAGGTCAACAGTGGATAGCTTTTTTCTCTATGTAAATTAGTCTATAATCTTCCATTTGTTTTTACATGGAGACAAACATGAGGGACTTAGGACAATCTTTCCCTCTCCACCCCAATTATCTATTAGTGATTTACAAGACTTCATTTAGGAAAATCTGGCTGGAAATAGCACTAGCTCACCTGATTAACAGGAATGAACTGCTAGATTATGACCCCTGGCTTGCTTGACCTATTGTATACAGTTATAAATTTTCTTATTTAACACAACACTTCTACATTGTCCAATGTGGTATAATTAGCGTGTTCCATTCTTCTCAAGTTTCATAACTAGCTGTATGACTTCTCTTGGCAGCCATCTTTGGTTTATATGCAACAAGATCATCTCTCATACAAGATACCAATCTACATAGAACTATTTCAGCTGGTAAAAAGTATTTCTTTAAACATCTTAAAAGGGACTGCATATACTTGAAAGTCTTGGGAGTTTTGACCTGGTTTTGCTGAGAAATACCTACAACTTCCTTCCCTGTACCTGTAAGTCAGTCCACTGGTCTTAGAGAGGACTGGAGGGTTTTTTTTTTTGTCTTACTGCCACTTGCTTCTTTCTTCTACAGTCCCCATTTCCTAAGTTCAGCTGAGGTCAAAACATTTCTAAAGCAGAACTGCCTAGCAATACAATTTATGGTCAATTTAAACAGCATTCATTTTCTTATTCTTGAATATCTGCAAACAGTCAAACAATGTAAAAAAACCTGCAATGCCTTTGTGTATGCAAAATTTATCAATTTTCAAAGAAAGCATGTAACTGCAAACACTGGTCATAATAGATATATTCTGAAAACAATTTTTACATCAGTAATCCCATTATTTTTTATTATGACACTTTGCATGAAATAATAAAGCTTGCAAGACTCAGATCTGTAAAATATTAAAAACATACATCACAGGCAGCAGCATGACACTTTGCATCAAATATCTACACTAAAACATGAGTATATTTATAATATTAGTACTTTACCAGCACCTTTACATCTTGTGTACTTCCAGACTAATCTCTCTTTGATGGACAAGGAAGAATAGGACAGAAGGAACTCTGGCAACTTTACTGCTGTTTGGTAAGTACAACTGTCAATCTTTTTTGACTTCCGTATACAATTATCAACTAAATATCAAACAGAAAGAAACTTCTGAAAATCTAAATCATGCCTTAGTTTGAACTTAAAACTACATCTTTTTCCAGTGTGTCCTTTCTATGTCAGGAAGTTCACATCTGTCAAACACTCTTCACAAGCCCTTGGGCTTGTCCACCTTCCACACTGGATACTCATCTCTATAGCCTAAAAGAGGAATAAAATATCACATAGCTCATGTGATTTCCAAAATGGAAAAAGTCATGTTTAAGACTTCTTCTTATACAATATAAATTCTCACAAATATGACAGTTTTATGTATTTGTTCTTGACAGATCAAACCTATGAGAAAATTATGCATATATGTCTCTATCTTATTGCATGTTATATTGTGTTAAAATACCTCAATGCAGATATGGTGCATTCCTCCAGTCTTGTTTTTTTGCAGAAAGCTTGCAATGGGACTCTCCTCTCCTAAAGGATGTAGAAGTTCCAGTTTGGTATTTCCCAGCTCCACGAAAACAGTGTAGACACCATGTTCGGGAAGAGCAACAGTCTCGCTCACCTGTGCTCCTAACACATCTTTATACAAGGATTGAGCTTTCTCCAAATCAGGTACTGCAATCGCTACATGATTAAGTCGGCCCAGTTTCCACAAACAGCTTGGAATGTTTTGAGAACAGGAACTGGATGGTAATAGAGTTCGTGTTGTGGTAACTGAAGTCCGTAATCTGGTAAGAAGCCCTGAAAAAAAAAGTGAATAGGAGAGATACAGTGTTTTGGAGAAAGTATCAATATCTGCTCTATCCCCTTTCAATGAGGCCTATGTAACTCCTATGTCATAAGCACACAAGTGTGCAAAGCTGAGACCAAGGACAGAGTTATACTGTAGTATGAACATTTCAATTAAATTTTTCTTCAGAGACTGAAATTATTCAGAAGTATAAAAAACAAAACTAAAACCAAACACAAATTTGATGTAAATGCTTACACGTGACTGTTAAAAAGAGGAATACATGGCCAAATGTAATGTTCAACTATATAATGTACTTAAAAGATACTTCTGATTTCTTCAAAGCTTCTTACAAAATAGAGAAAGAAATGATGTACGCCTATTCATCTAGAGATCATAACAAATAAGTAAGAAAACCTAGACAAAACCTTGGACAGAAGTGATACTGCAAGATCCAGAAGGTAAAGAAAGGACTTCAGCTCCCAGCTGTCAGAACTAACTCTAGCAAGGAAAGAAATGTCTTGTTGCAGCTGAAGCTTAAGGAATCAAAAAAATATCACGATTTCTTATTTCCTCTTTCTCAGATGATTAAGTCATTTGCCCTTCTTACCTTTCACATGCCATACAGGTCTTATACTTGTTTCACTGATCTGTTTCAAGATGCTTAGAAATATTTCAGTTCTAAGTACTGTGAACAATATTATGACCAACTGACCAATAATAATTTTGAAGATCATCCTTAAAGGTTAAAATCATAATAGCTTTTTAAATGTAACAAGTGTCGCTGACTACAGTCTGACTTACAAAAGGAAAAGAATATGATTTGGCTCATGATAAATGAAAACCTAATTATAAATAATACTGGATGACCATAAGACACAAAGGTAAGGGCTAACATGTAGACAAAAGATGGAGAAGTTATGGAGAAACTCACTGTCATGAAAAACTGCTTAGATATGTCCAGAACTCTTCACTGACTGCTGTGACAAGGCAGTACTGAACTTTGCACTATCTGTGTCAAATTGCTGTGTTGCTTACAAATAGTTCTAGGGTTCCTTGTTTAAAAAAATACCCAAACCACCACACTGAGAAAAGGATATAAAATGAGGATACTTACAAATTAATTACGTTAAAAATTAATCTGAGTTTAGAACGTGGAGAGGTTAGGGGGGAAATTGTCATCATATTAGTTGTTTCTAGTGCCAGAATTAGAATTAGATGAAGGGATATATTCATAAAAACTGCATTTTTATTTCATGCCAGTTTGCTTTAGGCCATGTCAGAGTTCACAGTGCCTCAAGGCCAAGCTAGAGGCATCTCAGCATTTTTGGAAGTCTTTGAGTCATTCTTAGCTTTAAAGTCACAAATGTGCTATTTTGCTAAGAGATTGTGCCAAACATGCAATGAGATTCTGATGCTTTGCAATATAGTAAGGATAGCCTGGCTTGCATTTTCCCAGACTCTTCGTACTCTGTAAGGTTAGTAGTAAGATTATTAGTAGCTGTAATTAAGCTGGTAGCTTCACTGAATGAAAATGAGAACTACAATTTCACAGGAATTCAAGACTCTACAACTATAGTTAATTTTTCTTCACAAAGACAACTAATGCAGTCCTTGAATTTAAGCCTTTCTGAGCATTGTGCTGTGATGAAGGAAGAAGTGTTTGTGTGTGTTTGAGACTTAAAACTGCAATGTACACACTTCCAAAGACTTAGTACCACAAAAGTAAGTCTCTTCAGAATCTTTTGAGAATACTAAATCAACATCCTACTTTTAAGTATTTCCAGAAACTTGCTCAGTTCTGCAAGTGACTGCCCTAGAGTACTTTTTGTCAGCCTTCACACAGTACATCCTTTCATCTCCTTCATTACAGACAAAAGTTCTACAAAATCATTTTTCACTGGTTACCTTTAGGCTATCATAATGGCATAGTAAAGCAGTATTTCCAAGTACTTGTCAACTTTTTATTTTTCTAAAAAAACTTTTCCAAGTACTTTTCAATGATAAAAAATAATACCCTAGCAACTCCTACACAGAAATATCCTGATTCAGTTCTTGCTGAAGCAAGAGATTCTCTTCCACCTACAGGTCAGTATTCTCCAAAACACAAATATCCTTTGAAAGATAAGGATCACTTACTATATAATTTGTTGTGTTCCCTAGAGCCTTTTATTGTTTCATTCCTTCCAAATATTAACAGACCACAGTTCAGTGGAAATGACTACTAATACAGATTTTTCAAACAATCTGTATGGATGGGAAAGGCTAGATTTTTCCCTTCTTTTTTTACATCTCTCATCTGTAAATCTTGCTGTACTTCACATACTGTGTATGACTACATACCTAGTATATTTTAATTTGCATTTTGTAAATCAACAGAAATTAGAAACACAGACTGTTACTCAGTTATTACTGAAGCAATAGCTAAAAGAATAGACAATGCTACTTCTGTTGTGTTCTGCCTAAGAAATGTTTGATTCTTGTGGTGTGGCATCTGGAAAGATAACAGATTGAAAAAGTGTATTTCTAGAATTCTTATAAAGTCAAAGATACTGAAATGCCCACCCATATGACAATATTATTTATGCATCTGTTTCTTCCTCTCACTTAATTAGGGATTGGGTGGTAGAACTCTCCATATTTTTCCTCTGAGTATGTAGAGGCAGTGGACTTTTTCTGCAGGTTTGGTGGGGTTTTTTTACTTTATTCTAGAAGCCTTGTGAATTTACCCTAGCTCTAGTCATACGTATACAGAGCTTTAATTTTAAACCCATAATTACCAGCCTGAATTGTCTGAGATTAAACAAAAACCATTTGTGGTTTTCTTGTATTATATAGATTAGTAACAATTATAGGTTAGTTACTTAAAATTCTCATCTTCTTCTTCTAATCCAATAATGAAAAGATGACCCTGCAGTGAAAAAGAAAGCTTTTCAGAAAACTTCAGATTGAAACCCCACCACTTCCATGTTTCAGGAAAGAGACACTTATATTTATGCATATATCAAAACCTACTCCTATTAACTGTTGTGGCTAAATTCTTCAATGACAAAAGTATTTCTCAACTGACTTGCAGAATTATTCAAGTAATTCTTAACTTTCTCCAGTGTTAAAAAAAACAACTTTCTCTGCTTCTTTTGAAGCAAGTGGATATTCTGACAAACGCATCCATCCAAGTATCTGCCCTGCTTCAGAAACTTGCATATGCTGACTCAATTCACACATGCAGTGGCTTCTCCAGGTATATACATCATTTGCCCTACTTGTAGGGTTTTTTTAAGAACTTATTTTTCAAACACTGGCAGCCAAATCTGAATTTGTCCTTTAGAGAAGATTCATCTGACCCTACTCTCTTACGCGACTGCTGGCTTCCTAGTCTCAGTGATACTGCAGAATGTATGTCACCTTCTTCAGCTTCATTTGAAGTATATTTTTAAATTTATTTATTTGGGCTTTATTCTATTAATGGTTCACTCATCTACTAGTATTATGCACATCAGAGTTTAAACATGCACAGTTGTACCAGTGGAGGCTTACATTCTATAACAGAGCAGATTATGAATGTGAAGTAACAAATCTGAAGTACCCCATAAAATAAGATCCTCTTCCTTCAAATGTTTATTCAAAGGCTTGTTGCTCCTTATGTGGGGCAGTGATCATTGACTTACTTGGCTAAGTCATCAAACACAAGCCAAATTAAACTGAATTCAGTCATGTTCTCTATGGGGAGATTATACAACTGTGGGTCACAGTAAGAACCTTGTCACTGGGCACTGTTCTGTTCTCAACCACCTGAGGTTGAAAGAAACTGCCAGGCATGGAGAGGATGTTATGGTCATAAGGAATCTGGTATATGGGGGCTGTCTGCCCATTCTTAAATCCCAACAATTTCAAGGTGATGTTAGCATTTTGGAAACTTGGCCAGCCAACAAGGCTTAGGCCATCCAAGTGATGCTTTCCTCCGTGCAGGAGATGTTTTTCTGGGAATTAGATGGGCTCCATAGTTCCTAGAAATTGAGAGTCACTTTATTGCAGCTCTGGTTTCTTCCATCAAAGTGCAATTGCACAAAGGTGTTTTCATTCCTGGATCGATCACTGAAACACTGACTCTCTTATTCACTTTTCTCTCGAAGTCTACCGAGTGTGGTTTAGATACAGAAAGTTTAACCTGCCCTTACTACTAAGACAGCTAACACTCCAGATAATTCTAATGATCAGGAAATTATTCTGCATTTGACCTCCAGGTTGTACTTTAAAAAAGACAAGCTGTTCCTTGTGGCTAAAGTGTTGAACTTAGAGTTTGCCGCATAAGCCTATTCTAAGCCTGAGAATGCCCGTTGTTAACGTGTCTGTCATCTGCATCATGAGGGCTTGTTTTCACTTATAAAAGCAGTTCTGGTTTGTCACGGCCTGTACGGCTGTCACCGGGAGCCTCGGACCCGCTCCCGCATCGCACGGCAGGCAAGGGCGGCGCGGTCCCGCCCTGACGGCCCGCCGGGCCCCCGCGCGAAGCGGCGCTGCCCGCAGCCGCGGGCCAGACCTCCAGGCCGGAGCGGGCACCGTGACCCGCGGCCGCCCGTCACTGGCCCCGCCGCCCGCCCCGGCCCGCCCAGCGCCCACGTTACCGGCCGCCGCGCGACCCAGGGAGGCCGCCATCTCGCCGCTCGCACAGGACCCGGCCGCGGCAGGCGGGGCCTTGTCCGGGGGAGCGGCCGCCTTCTGCCGTCACCACAGCAGCGGCCGCCGCCTCCCAGCCGCGCGGTGCTGAAAGCACGCCCGAGCCGCGACCCCTTCGGCGCTGTGTTTATAGGACCGGCGCCACCGGAGCGTCTTGGTCCGGGGCACCGGCAGCGGCAATAGCCGTGTCACGGCGAGGGGCTCGTTAGCCCTCGCTGGGCTGGCGGGCGTAGCTGCCCGGTTCTTTCCCGGGAGGAGAGGGCTCCCTCGGGCGCCCATTGCCAGGCAGCGTGCGGCTTGAGTGCGGGCAGGCGGCTGTGCAGGGATTCGGAGCCGTTTCCTGCGCTGGTCTGAAGTGAGAGAGAGGCCAGCGATAGCAAGGAACACCTGTAGAGAGAGGAAGTTCTCTGACTAAAGTACTTGTGAAAAGAGATTCGGGACAATGAGCAGGCTGTCTTCTGATGCTGCATCCCTGTCGTGTCAGGGGTATAGGGCATGGCAGGTGCTGTGGTACATACAGAATGCATAACCAGCTTATGCCATTTCAAATCTGATATAATTAAAACTGCAGATCAAAGTCAGTAGTCAAAATGGGTATTTAAAAGTCCCAAGAACGACGCTTTTTGCTTCCAACACAGGCTGTAAAGTGTCAGATATGTTTATGCTGATCAGAGAAGCTCTGGCACAGGTCGCACTGAGGCCTCTGCTGGCTGGGCACTGCTCCACACAAAGGCTTTTTGACGGTGCAAAGTGCCAGTGAGAAGGCACACAGGAATTGCATAGCAGGGCTTTGTTTTCCTTATGCTAAAAAGACTTCTGCTGTTGGTAGGAAGGAAACATGAAAGCAAAAGAGGAACGGCAGAGGCAGTCACAAGAGCAAAGTTAAGAGGCCAGCCACAGTTTTGGATAGAGGTACTGAACGGCTGTGGATGGCTGGGGCCGGGAGCAGCTGGGTGAATGCAGACGCGGGCAGCCACTGTCGGTGTGTTTTGCAGCATGGAAGAGGAATGGAACGGGTTGTCCCCCCCAGCTGCAGCTTCCTCACAAGAGTCTGTGGGTGCACTGCTTAATTTGAGTTCACAAAATAAAGTTTGAGGAAACCATGCGATGTAAGGTAACAAAGCAGTTGAACACTTGGCAGTGCTTGTTAATGGCACAGGCATGTGAATAGGTGCCCAGCTAGCTGGGAGCTTGCACACACAGGTAACGTCGGGCGTTTTGCTCACAGAATCAGCTGGAAATGTGTGGTTCCAAAATAGCCCTTGTATGTAGGTCAGAGAGACAAAACTGCAAAGATGACTGTAGCGGTACTATATTTAGAGGAGGGTTTCCAGTGCTGACGAACATCCCAATCCAGAGCAGTACCACGCTCTTCCAAGGCGAGGAAGCAGCAGCCATCAGTAAAAGAGCGCAGCACCCTGCTGGCGGTTCAGTGCGAAGGCGAGCAGGCGCTCCGAAAGCAGCGGCTGTGACATGAGCAACCCAGGCGCCCCTGTGGCAGCAGCACAGGCAGGAAGCCGAGCCGGAACTTCGGTGTGCGGAACCTCGGTGTCGGCCGCGGGACTCGTGCGGAGCGCACAGCCCGCGCCCAAGGGGGCGGTGCTGGCAGGTTGTTCCATGCGCCTCGGCGGGCGGGAAGATGGCGGCAGTGAAGGGGCTGGAGACGTGCCTCAGGGTGGCGGGCGCCGCTGCGGCGCGTCCAGAGCGCTTCCTCAGGTACTGCGGGGTGCAGCCTTGCAGCGGTCGAGAGCCGTCAGTGCCGAACCGTGCGTGCGCGGGGGCTACTCCGCCATGTGCGCGGGACTCGGCGGTCTGCGGTGGGCCGCGTGACGGCCGGCGGCCGCCCAGGGGCCGCGGAGCTCTTAACAGCGGCGAGACCTGGGGGGTCCGTCCTTCAGCGTTCTGGAGCTGTGAGACAGGTTTCGGTTTTACGGGCTATGCTGAAGCATGGGTGGCTTTAGAGAAGAAAATGCCTTACTTCTCAGCTTCTTGGATAGGGACTTGCCTTTTTAAAGTCAAGGGACCGTATCGTGGATGTCTGAGGTGTCTAATGCTATACGATTTACTTCCCCAAGTTCAAGGTACAGTAAGATACAACTATGTATAAGGGTGGAATATTCTTTTCAGTTGCTACTTTATACACTAATTGTAATGAAGCTGTAATGAAATTATAATGGCTTTATTTCAAGGAATGTTTACTAGTAGTACTCCCAAGAAATGTGTAGAAAGTAAGCATCAGCAGTAATTGTTAAAAGGTATTACTGTGTAGCACCAAAACACCTAAGCATATAAGAGCTGCAGCATGACGATGTGATTAACTTAATGGAAGGTGCAAAATGAATGAAAGCTAGTAAATTCTGCAAAATAGAAAATAAAAAATTAATACTAACTTGCCCTTTTAAAAGCTTTATTTATTTTTTTTTCTACTCTAGTGTGCAAGATGGCTTGTCTTCTGACTTCAGAGCATTAACAAAGACTCTCTATGACTTGAATAAAGCTCTAGGAAGTAATATAGTTCGTGGGGGTCCTCTCAAAGAGCTGGTGATAGAAAACTTTGATGAAGAACAGATTTGGCAGCAGCTAGAGCTCCAGAACAAGGAAGTTCTCGATTTCTTCAAGAAGTCCATTGCAAGGGATGCCAAGGATGAAGGTCTTTGCCTTCTCTCAGATCAGGAAGAGAATGACTCTGATGCAGAGACCAGCAGCGACAGGGAATTGGAAAACACCATAATGGATGCAGAAACTGAACAGAAGAATACAAAAGATAAAACTAAAGCTAAAGAAAAGCAAAGTAAACTCAAAGAAAGCATAATTCAGAAATGCAGTGATGAGGATTCTGATCTTGACTTTGATATTGAGGCACTGGAGCAAGAAACTAAAACGGCCAAGGAAACCACACTGAAAAAAATGGGAAGGAAATCTATAGTGGATGACAAGTTTTTCAAGCTGGCTGAGATGGAAGCTTTTTTAGAACACGCAGAGAAGGAAAACAGGGAGGAAGAAGATGATATTAATTATTTTGAAGACATCATCTCAGATGATGAGGAAGAAGAATCTACAGTCAAAGTAAGAATATCAGCAAATTAATTTTCTGATATCTATTTTCCTTTAAATCAAGACCTGATATTTGTTAGGATGATTATAAATTGTTGAGCTTTGAGTAGAAAATTCCAAGTTAGCATTGATTAGATGACTAATGGTTACTTCTGAAGCTTCATTTTATTTAACATGAATATCTGGTGACAGAATGTCCTAGTATAGAAGAACATACTCTCTAGATCAATCTCGTGTTTTTAGATGAATAAAGGAAGAGATAGTATAGTATGTCGCAAGAAATAAATGACCTTGCAGAACTGCTGGTAACCCAGCAAATTAAAAAGATGTGTCACTCAGCATTGACATCTGGTAGCTGGAGATCTCTAAGGTGACTGGTTTTGTAACTAATTTAAGTTTCTTAGCACTTGTTTTGAAAATAAATCTTTTATTATTTAATGTTACCAGAGATTCCCACTAGCAAGTAAGAACTATGCCCAAGGTACAAGGGAACATGTACGCATTCTGACAAGTAGTTGGCAAAATCTAATGCTTTTTGACTTCTGTATACGTTGAAATTAGAAATGAATTTCAGTGGTAGAATATTTTAAATACTTATACAAGAGATTAGCTTTACTTAGATGCCCTAACACAGGTTAATGTTTCACTAAAATGTATTACTCTTACACAGGTAGTATCACAGTATCACAGTATGTTAGAGATTGGAAGGGACCTCAAAAGATCATCTAGTCCAATCCCCCTGCCAGAGCAGGAACACCTAGATAAGGTTACACAGGAATGTGTCCAGGCGGGTTTTGAATGTCTCCAGAGAAGGAGACTCCACAACCTCCCTAGGCAGCCTGTTCCAGTGTTCTGTCACCCTCACTGAGAAGAAGTTTCTTCTCAAGTTTAAGTGGAACCTCTTGTGTTCCAGTTTATACCCATTACCCCTTGTCTTATCATTGTTAGCCATTGAGAAGAGCCTGGCTCCATCCTCATGACACTCCCCCTTTATATATTTATATACACTAATAAGGTCCCCCCGCAGTCTCCTCTTCTCCGAACTATAGAGACCCAGCTCCCTCAGCCTTTCCTCATAAGGGAGATGCTCCACTCCCTCAATCATCTTTGTCGCCCTGCGCTGGACTCTCTCCAGCAGGTCCCTATCCTTCTTGAACTGAGGGGCCCAGAACTGGACACAGTATTCCAGATGCGGTCTGGTAGTGCTATTCCCCAGGTGCTAAAGACTTTAATCCTTTAAGACAGGATACTGTTAGACTTCTGTCAGTCTTAACAGTTTTTGTTTGTTTTGATTTGTTTTCCCTTTGCCCTTCTTAGCCCATTAAATGTGCTAGAGACTTGACGTACGAAGACTTCTTTGATGCGGTCAATGATGATTTAGTAGCTAATGATGTTGAAGATGATCAGGAAGAGGAAGCGGACAGTGCTATTGAAGAGCAGAATGAAGAAAGCGTGTCTGAGTAAGTGTATGCATTATTTGCAGTTAAGAACGTCCTTGTAATTGTACACTGAAATAAAGCAGAAAATGAAGTGTGATTGTAGGCTTAACTTTGGTCACGGTTTGCCATTCTGTTACTTGTTGCATGGTCATGGTTTGCATTGTCATCTGATTTAAAAAGTAGTTCATTTGCTTATCTTTTGAGTATTGTTTCTTGACATTTATTTGAATAAATCATTTAATAGCTGTAACTTCAGTTATTGAAAGTTATTTTTAATATATAGAAATTTCCCTAATGTCTCCTGCCTTTGTATTTCTTATGTGTGCATTAGTTTAACAGGTAAACTTCTACTGGCTGAAATACCTTCATGTAAAAATTATAGAGGCTTCTCGACCTTTATTTTATATTAAATTCTGATATTACAGGGTTGAGGATATGAATGAAATGATGGTGGAGAATATGAGAAGTAAAGAAGCTTCCAAAAAAGTTACTTTTAGTTTGCCAGATGACAGTGAAACAGAAGATATTACTGATACGCAGTTAGAGAGGGGCAGCAATCCCAGTGAAATAAAGTCATCTTTTGAGAAGAGACAGGAAAAGGTAATTGTTTCCTTTATTTTGCTAATCCTGCAAAACAGTGGCCAATTCTTATTTTTTTTCTCATTGATCATGTAGCTTGTTCGGTCTCTGGCAAATATGAAGAGGCTATTTATAAATTAAGGAAAAAAAAAAAGTGGCTTCTCTATACCAGATATAGATGCAACCATATGTTCCCTATCCTCATGTGAGGAGGAGTTAAAGTACCTGAAATAAGTATTAATTTCCTGCCTTAAGTTTACTTGAGAGCTTTGTGTTTTAAACCTCTTAGGAAATTATGTTTTTCAGATGAGCAAAAAAATAAAAAGTTTAGAAGACGAGTTGTTAGAGGAGAAACCTTGGCAGCTTAAAGGAGAAGTGACTGGACAAAAACGACCTGAAAACAGCCTTTTGGAGGAAACAGTACTTTTTGACCATGCAGTCCGAATGGGTAAGTAGTGAGTAAGGGCTTTCCTGAAAGCATGTTGTGTGCCGTGTTGGGTTTTCTTGAAACCCTCTGACTTTGCTGAAAACATTTGTGACTCAGGGACTCAAGAGCAGGATAACAAAACACTTAAGTTAAACCTCTTGGTGTGTTTTTGAGGTTGTGCATTTTTGTGGTGAAACTGTAATATTTTTTGCTCGTTTTTAACTGAACAGAACATTTATTAATTTGGTGGCAGATTTAGTAATTTAGAAGCCTTACATAATATAATTAGTCTCTTCAAGATAGAGGAAAACATTTATTTACTTCACCTTCAGTTGGCACATTTTTGTGAAGGTTTTACTTTCTACAAAGCTTATGCTTTGTAGAACAAAAAATATTTCTTGCTGGAGAAACATTAATCTTAAAATTATTCTCTTTCTCCTCTCAGCACCTGTGATCACGGAAGAAACTACTTTTCAGCTTGAAGATATCATTAAACAAAGAATATTGGATGAGGTTAGTCTTTTCCTACTTGTTTCTCACACAGATTGATTCACAGGGCACATTTGAAGGATGAGTTTGAAGCTCTTAAACTGTTAGGTGTTATCTTGATTTCTGCAACTGGTTGCTATATTTTTTTGCCGTATTTCTAAGGAGCTCTATTTTTACATGCCTGTTACATGCTAGAATTTGGTGTGCTTCAAAAAAAATGAGTGTTTGGAGATAAAACTGTAAGGAGTTTATTTGGAATATAAAGTCAGTCTGTAAATTTTGTCTGTTACCTTAACTGTCATGCTCCAAGCATTCTGAATACTAACCCAAACTCCATTGTTTACTTAATTTTCCTTAAAAGGTACTGATAGAAGATTTGTATCCCACAGCTTGTTGAGGCTTGTTAGTTAAACAGGAAAAAAAAAGAAGGTACATATGGGTGAGAGTATTTAAGAACATGACACATTCATTATTTCTTATGCAATTTTTACCCCAGTCCACTAAAGAAAAGTACACAAGCTAGAGCTGTCTGAGCTGTCTGTTTGTTTTTTTCTTTTTCCTTCAAATGAAAGTGTGATACAATGTGTTCCTGGGAAGCTACATGCATAAACTAGTTAATATGTCACATAAGTAATATGAAAAATGTTCTAAATAAGCTGTAGCACCTGTTATTTGACTGTAGTTGCACAACTTTCTCAGGCATGGGATGATGTAGTACCAAAAGAAAAACCAAAAGAGGATGCTTTTGAATACAAGAAACGTATCACTTTGGATGCTGAAAAGAGTAAACTGAGTCTCGCTGAGATCTATGAGCAAGAATACATGAAACTTCACCAGGTAACGTAAGCAGTGTCTTTCCTTTTGATTTGAAGTTCAGCTTTGTGGAAGCAGTTTAATCTTTTCTCTGAGTGTTCACCAGTAAAATTGTTCTGAATTGTATATTGTGTCGTTAGCAGTCTTACTCAAGTAAAATAGCTTTATGAATGACATTGCAGTAATATTGCGTTATTAATGCAGCAAAAGACTGAAGAGGAAGAAAATCCTGAACACAAAGAAATTCAGGAAATGATGGATTCACTCTTTCAGAAACTGGATGCGCTTTGTAACTTCCACTTCACACCCAAACCGGTAAGTACGTAAGTTTCATAAAGTTGGGTTCCCCCACTTTGAAATGGGATACTTTAAAGAAATTTGGGAAATGGAAAGGAAAGGAAAGGAAACACTGAGTGTTAGTGTGGTTGTTTTTATTTCATATTAAATGTGCTGTAATTGCCTCTAAATAAATGCAGATATTTAGTATCTTCAGTTAGCTGTCAGCTGCTGTGAGATGGTGTTCTGAGTCCTGAATATGTTTCCTTATTTCTAGCCTGTGCCAGAAGTTAAAATAGTTTCAAACCTTCCAGCTGTAAGTATGGAAGAAGTAGCACCTGTTGCTGTTAGTGATGCTGCTCTCTTAGCACCAGAGGAGATCAAGGTAAATACCAGTAAAAATCACCTAAGGATTGGGAGGGGATCTCTGTTGTTGGTAGAAAGGTGTACTGGCTGCCAGATCAGTGGAAGGATTCTGCCCCCTTTTCAGCCTGGGTTCCTCACCTTGTGGAACTTCCAGCTTTGTGTTTTAGTGTTGGTTGGGGTTTTAGTTGGTGGTTGTTGGGGTTTTCTTTGGGGGGATGTATTTTGTTGCAGGGTTTTTTTTGTTTGATTTGGGTTTTGATAACTGGAAGGAGGGGAAAGAGTTAATTTTGTCTACCCTAGGCCATAATATACTATCAGCTAGGTTGGAAAAGACCTTTAAGATCATCATGTTTTTGCTCTTGAATATTACATTATGGTAATTATTTTCCCGCATGTATATAGGTGTTTGGATGGAAGCTAAATAACAATAGGGAGGAGCAAGTGGCATGTCCTTGATCAATTGTATAACTCACTTCCCAACTTTTGCTGGTTTTTGGCCTTTACCTCAATGCGGCATTTCCCTGAGCTGGCTGAATGCTTGAAATAACGGAAAACTAAGATTTGAGTATTGTGAAGTGAGTCTTTTCTTTTGCACACTTATGGATCTGGAGATCTTGCTCTCTTTAGGAAAAGAACAAAGCTGGTGATGTAAAAACAGATGCAGAAAAGACTCCCACAGACAAAAAACGAGAACGAAGAAAGAAGAAGCTTCGTAAACGTATGAAGCAAAGAGAAAAGGAGAAACGTCAAAAGCTTCTTGAAAAGATGAAACCAGAACAAAGCACAAAACTTAGCAAAAAAGCTGCTGCAGCAACATTAAAAAGGCTGACAAAAGAAGGCAAAGTCTCTCTGCTCAAGGTAGGGCTCTCTTAAGCAGTCCTATATAGCTTGGGGCTTTCCCAGCTAAACAATGTTAAAATCCCAAGGATCGATAATATTTAGTTAAGAGAAAAGGAAAAGGGAACTTTGTGATAAAAGAATTACGAAGTTCAGGTTTTCTTTCCCTCACATCCCTTTTGTCACAACTACATCTCCTAATCTCTCTCCATTGCCTCAAAAATCCTTGTAGACAGGTGGTATTTGCTTAACACCCAACCTTGGTGGTAATCTCATCAGATTTTGTTTTGCATATACAGTATCCATAGTGTATATGCAAACTATACTATAAAACATTAAAACTGTGTGCCACCTATGATGCCTTTATAAATTATTTTTTAATTCTGAATTTTTAAGGTGTTAGAAACTAATAGGAAAAATAACTTGATTACTTCTAGAATATTCTTGAATACTTCTAGAAAGTGCTTACTTTTCAAAAGGAGAGTGGAACACAAAATGCAGATATGTTGTAGCTCATGTTGTGCAAGGATCCATTCCTGCTGCCTGTTCTTAACCTACCATGCTAATTGCTGATTAGAAAGGGAATATACTTTTTATTTGTTAAATGGCAGGAGTGGTATAAGAATGCAGTGAAAAACATCCTTTGAAAAGTATTTATCAGATTACTTTTTTTAAGTTGAATACCATTATATGTGACTAAGTTGTATAATGATACTGTTTGTAAATGTGTTGTTATAATGAGTGTATTGTCTGTTGATAGGATGAAGGTAAAGACAAGGTCTTGAAATCATCCCAGGCCTTCTTCTCTCAACTGCAAGATCAAGTAAAAATGCAAATCAAAGATGCAAGCAACTTAAAGAAGAAACAGAAGAAGCAGACAGCAACCTCTGTTCATAAACTGAAATTGTAATTTACCTTTTTACATATGTTGCATTTTGTATATATTAAAAAGTTTCTACATAAATTCTCATTTTTGAGGTTTTATTCTGTCAATCCTCTTATGTTCTGTGAACTTCTACACCGTGGTAGAGACTTTTATTTAGGTTTTACTCTTATTTTCCAACAGAGAAGTCTGATTATGTCTTTTTATTCCAAAAACAAAGCTTCTTGCCACAGCCAAACACATAACCATGTGGAACACTTGGCTGTAGAGTTTGTTTTGGGCCATAGCTTTTCTATCTGCTGTTGTAATAGCTCTGTATTTATTGCAGGAATAACATTTATTGAAGAACTGAAGATGTATCCAGGTGCTATAAATTGGAAATGATCTTTTGAAATCGTGATTACCAAGAGGGAGGACATGAAAGCTTTTTAACCCTGCAGTAACTCGAGTAGGCAAATGGTGTCACAAGATGTTTCTCAGGGTGGATATATGTCAGGTTTTGCGCTTCCAGCTCGTGCCCCTCCTTCCCGTTTCTAAAGGAAGGTTTTCATCCTTCGTTGTTTGAAGGAAGTGTTGGATTTAGAGAGGGTAAGATGTCGGTTTGTGGGGCTTTCCCGACGGGCGCTACCCGGCATCCGCGCTCTGCTGCCCAGGCCTCCGGGCTGCCATCGGCGATGGATTGGCTGGCCTGGCGGCGGGGGGAGGTGAGGAGGCCTCTCGCGGCCAGGGACGTAGTTACGGTGCGTGAGGGCGGTCGTGGGGCCGGCGGCGCGTGTCCCGGCGCGGAAGGAGGGGCGGGGGGCGGGGGGCGGGAGGCAGCGGTGTTCGGAGCCCCGTAGACGGCGCGTGGAAGCCAATTGCGGCGCCTCAGCCGCAGCGCTGTGCTTCGGTGAACGGGCCCGGGCCGCGTCACTCCGCGCGGGAACGTGCTTGTGAGAGCGGCCGGATGGCGCCGGGCAGCGGTGTGCCTCTGAGCGAGCAGCACGGCATCGTTTAGAGGAGGTGACTGTCCTTGGATTGAACTCCCATCTCTGGCTTCCGTGTACATCAGTAAGTGAACGCGGTGCTTAGATGGCGCGAGTGCACAGGGTATTCTCGTCTTTCAGGCTGTTCCCGTGAGGCCAGGCGGTGCTCGTACGGCGGCCGTGGTGCTCTTGCTTGTGTGGTGGTGGGGGGACCGGGACGGTTGCACTGTAGCAGTTTAGGATCGTTGGATTTGTCCACCTCCGGGGTTTGGCTTCTTCACTGTTCATCTGCGTTGCATTTGGTACCTCAAAAAAATCTTGCATTCCATATTTATTTTTTTTTGTTGTTGTTGAAGGCACGTCAGAGGATTACAGATGGAGAATGCAAAACCAAGTAAAGCTTAGAATAAGGAAATATGGCCTGAATGAAGTTGCCTCTGCCTTGTAAAGGCTTTGAAGTTTTGTCATGGCAGAAGCTGGGTCTTCAGGAGTTAAAAGGCCTGGAATAAGTTTGTCACTCGGTAAAAATAAAAGGAAAAGAGGAACAACAAAAAAAGTGGAAGCTAAAGGAACACCATCTATACCTCCAGCATCCTCCTCTATTATTTCCCTTTTTAACAATGCTCCCGCTACCAAAATTACCTGTGCCATGTGTGGGCAAATGGTGCCAATGTACAGAATCAATGAGCACATGGATGAAACATGTCAGAGAAATCATGGCAAGATTGGTGTCAGTGATTCAACACTCAGCTCTGTTAAGAATGGGAGCCCACCAGCTGCAAATGTGAACAATAATTCCAGCTTGTACTTTTCAGAAAACCCCTTAAATCTGGAAACAAGTCCTTCCAAAAGCAGTTCATTGAAAACAGAAGGGAGTACAGCACAACAAGTAAGTCCTTATTTTAGCAATAGTAGTTCACTTTGTAGTGTCAACAGTGAACCACAGGCTGAAACAGTTAGAATAGTGTCTTTGGGAAGCTTGTCATCTAAACTATCCAGAAGACGTATCCAGGGAGGAAAACGGGTCACGTATAAAGAGATCAGCTCTTCACCTCCAGTGGTTCACAGTACGTGCAAAAGTGCTGCAGCACTGAATGGTGATGATGAGATTTATGCTGGGAATAGTTCTCAGAAAGAAAATCAACTTGCTTGGACAGAGCACCAGGAACAAAATGTATCAAAGGAACCCAAATTACAAGAAATAAACAAATATAATGGAGAAGACCTTGTGGATATTTTTGAGGTATCGTTACCAGCTGCTAACATTAACGGTCAAAGGTTACCTGTTGGTACAGGGATAACCAAAACAGAAAGAAGTTCCGAAGGTGTGATACATAGTCCTGACAAATTCGAAACACATCTAGCTATTTCTACTTCAGCAGAGCTGCTCAGTAGTTTGGAAGTCAAGACTCAGCCTCATACTCAGCGTATTCCTTCTTCCAAGAAGGAAGTGAACTCTTCTGGTACACAAAATTGCTTTAGCAAAGGTGATATACAGGTACTTCCTGTGGAAGTTCATGAAGACTTTAAAGATGAGATTAATAATACTTTGTCAGAAACTGTGGAAGAGGTAGAATTTCAAAATTCCATTGGGGACATTTTAGACCAGATAAATGAGGTTTGCTCTTCTGGTCACCCATATTACCTCCAGAATTTTTTAGTGGTGCTGCGAGCAGTCTTGGAGAATGAAGATGATGTCAGACTGTTCGATGAGCAAGATATGAACATTATAACCAAGTTCTGCAAGTTATCAGGTATGGTTTTTTACTGTTCTAATACTATTTTTTAGAATCTTAAGTCAACTTCCTGATTCGTTTAAACATGTTTCCAAGGAAGGAAACTCATAGCACAGAAAAAGAATATCAGTTAACACCAAGCTTTTAACGATTAATACATTACGAGAATTCTACGAAATGGGGTTATGAAGAGGCCTCTGCTGGATACATAGACCTTGGAAAAAAAAATGTGAAGTGGCATTTGTGAGCTTTGCTTCAGCACATTTACAGATGTTTTTTGTGCTTTGTGTGGATCCGTGGTTATCCGCATGATTATTATCCAGTGTTTAGAATGCTAGTTATTAATTAACAGTGATTTTCTTGTATGTAGCTTAGTACATAGTTCTCCTTAATTTCAGTAGGAGCCAGAATGTTGGAGTTTTAAGCCATCCATATTTACATAAGAAAGCAAACGTATCAATCCTATATTCATAAGTTAACAGTAAAAGCATGGAAAAAGTGATGCAAGTTTAAACTAACCCTCCAAGTTCTATGTATGTTTATAACTTGTCTTACGCTGTAATTAAGAGTAGTTTCAAACTTGGAGCATCAAAATAAGCTTATAACAACTTCCATAGGAAAATTTGTATCTGGAATTATTGCAGACATAACCATTTATATATTGTTTTAAGCCACTATAGCAGTATACAGCTGCCTGACAAAGAATTTTTAGATACATGCTCATACAAGCTCAGTTTATGCATCTGAGCTGAATATATGAAAGTGACAGTTGCTTACATACCTGCTGGTAAAAATATTCAGCAGCAGGCTGCACTTATTAATGTGTTCATTGAGTTTGGCTTAACTAGCAGGCTGTAAAGTTTAGCACACTGAAGAATAGTATTTCCCTGTGTGAAATTTATTTTGGTGTTTTTCCTCTCTGTAAATTATATTAGTTTTTTTCTGTATTAGAGTACAACAATCTTTAGACTTTCCCCACTGCAAAGTGGAAAAAAAACTGTTCTAGCCATTCAGAGCACTTAGTCCCTTAATGCTTGTTTCTATGATTATTTAAGTTCCAGCTGGTATTGTGGACTTATACCACAATGCATTACAAAAGAGACTAGCAAGGTCATGACATGATTAGCAATTGTGTGAAACTTTTCCAAGGCCAATAGAAGGCTTTCAGTAAATGTTTTCCTAATAACTTACATAGATATGGAGAATGATAGAATGAAGCTAGGTATATGTCATCACAAGGTTTTTTAATACAGGATACAGAATGACAAAAATGGAAAAGCACTGGCTTGAGCTTTTGGGAAAGAAATATAACTGTGCTAAGTAATTCCTTAAAAAAAAATGAGTCAATACGTATCTGTTTCTTTAGAAGGTACTTAAAATATGGGGAGGAACAACTTCAGAATCCAAAACTTCTTCTGAAGTTAAACAGCTGGAAAGGACCAGGTAAACATTAATTTGCCCTAGTTGAAAAGTTAGCTGGCTCAAACCACCATAAGAGGTTAAGAAACTCCAGAGGAGGAAGCAAGGGCTCTGACCTCACACAGGTATTTCTGCAGTGGTTACCTGATCACAAATAAGCTCTTGCAGATTAAACTGTAATAATTACAATTAGCCAATAACACCAGATATTTGAAAAATTAAAGAATAATACTAGTGTAAGATACTAATAAGTTGTGATCTCATCTTGGTTACGCTATTCTCATAACACAGGACTGTGTTTGTCAGGGAGCAGCAAGAACAGACTATTCTGCACAGGAAGACGAGCCAGGAGCCAAAGGGGACAGCAGAACAGGCAGGGACCACATCCTTATCTCACCTGTAGGGGTACAAGCCCACACTGCCCAAAGAAGAGGAGCAAAGGAAATCCAGTACTGCATTTAGCTGTGCTCCAGTGGTGGCAGGTCTTCAGGCAAGTCCATAGTGACAAAGCAGGTGTCTACGGGGCGCTGGCACACAGTAGCAGAGCTTAGAAAATAGCCCAGGCCACCAGCCTGAGCTTAAGTACAGCTCCCCAGCAATCAGGGGAGGCCCTGACAAAGCCTCACCCAGCTCTTCCCAGCTGCACCCTGTCAGAGGTGACATTGAACACAAGCAGCCAAACCTATGAGTGTTTGGATGGCATTTCAGAACCTATTGGTGCTCTCAAGACCATAAGAATGTTACAGCAGTTAACTTTCTCCACCTAAATGTGTATACAGGGACATCTTGATAATGCCTTGTTTATGCTGTGATAGTTAAAATGGGAATATATAAAGAAAGAATGGAATATAAGCAGCAAAACTCTTGGTAGTGGTTCTCTGAGGCAAGCAGTAGATGTGTATCATTTACATCCAAAGAAGATCTGGGAATAACGTGACAATTAGGTCATTAGTGGTTGTAGGCTTTGGCTACTTTGACAAATACTTTGACAAGAGACGCTCAGGATACAACTTCCTTATTTCCACACTCCCTTCTCTGGGTTAGTACAGCACACTAGTAGTAGTAGCTTTTTCTGTTAAAAAAAGGAAGTGCTTGGTTTCTCTTTCAGAATTGTGATGTCAGTATACCCCTCTCACAAGAGTTCACTGTAGAGTGGTGCTGATTGATAAATCCATGTCTGCAGTGGCTGCTGGAGTCGCAAATAAAACAATCTCTGCGGGATAGGAGAAACACAGTGATCAGATAGCATTAGGTCAATAGTGATGGATGATTTTACCTTCAAGAAATCTTAGAGTACTTCAAAAGCTCAGGTAGATGAGTTACCTGTTCCACATTAGAAATTTCTACCTAAGCAAGTGTTGTATTTCCGTTATCATAATACAAAAATCCTACACATTTTATACTATAAAGTTGCTTGAACATAGGTATTCTCCAATATTTAATTATTTTCTGCAAAAATGTCTACCATTCTCCAGTGAGTTTTCTCTAAAGCTTATTGAATGATGTTTTTAAAAGGATTAAATTTGAAGCAGTCCTTTCTTCCTGCCCAGTTTGCTCAGAAGTGGATGGCCTTTATGTTGGATGTAGGACACTGCCAATTTTTTAATTACTGGAAACAGTAAATCAAAATAGGGAGAAGCAGAGGTGTCTCCATCAGGAGTGATTTGCAGTGCAGTGTCAGGCTTTGAATGCAAGCTGAGATCTGTCTGAACTCAGGTGTAATGGTCCACGTTTAATGTCACTGCATGCTGCAGTTGGGACAGTTACCAGTGGTAAAAAACTGAGTAAGAAAAAAAATGTGATATTTTTCTGTTTCGCTTATAATCTTTCAGCTTAGAGCAGTTTTGTAATTTCAGTGATACACCTGAAACTCTTAAGAACTTTAAAATAAAAAAAAAAAAAGCTAAATGCTCCAAATTTCCAAAGGTAGTATGCTGCAGAACAGCATGCTTAAGAAACATTTAATTACTTGTGCCATACTTTCTTATTCTATTTGTCATTACAATCCGTTTGCCAGAAAGCCATACTCACATGCCTTTACTGGATTGCAGCCCTAGTTTGGTGAGTTTATATGGGCTGAAGAAAGGATGTCCGGGTGTTCAGCCTTTTTCCTGAGTTGTAAAAGCTGGAGACAGACTTGAAAGAAGTCATAACCCCACAGAGAAAATTACAAGCTTATGTGTCTGAATGTAATTCTGTCAGTGAATCGATCCTGGAAAAATTCTGTTAAAAAAAAGGCTGAAGAAGTCTCTTCAAGGACAGGAGAATAATTAAATAAGCATGTAAAAAAGTTAACTGCCATTTCTTATATATATTTAGATCTGGGAATGTCTCAGTGTCTGTTTTTATTAATTTATTAATTCAGTTACAGTTAAGAAGCAGCAGACATGGATTAAAAAAATATAAGTTAATGAGGGATGAATAAAGTATTCAAAAGAATGCTGGATGTAGTAACAATAGCTGGGCTATTTTCAGCTAAGATTTAATAAGCTATTTTGTTGAATTTCAGCATTGTTAGTATTTTAAAAGTATTTTTAAAAGGTAGTTTAAGAGAGCGCTTCCCTGATAAAAAATCAATAGGAGGTTTTTTTTTCTTGTTTTCAGTAGATACATTGATAAAATCAAATATATTCTTCAAAAAATAAGAACATGAATACTAAACAGAGAGGAATTCTGTGAGATTAGAGCTTCTTTTGTTCCTCAACATCAAATAGTTGGTTGTTGAATGAGTGGTAAAGAAATAAATATCTAATTAACATCACAGTATGCAAAGTTTGAAAAAATGAAGTTGTCTTTTCCTAGAAAACAAATTATTCCTTAAAGGATATGCATGTCCAAAGTACGTTTTAGCAATATTTGTTACCTACAAATATATTGTAATAATTTTCTACCTACAAAACTTAAAGGTTCTAGTGAGCAATAATTACTTGGAAAGGAAAGTTCTGTTGTTTACCAAGTCTGCTTATAGAACATGAGCAGATTTTAAATGTGGTTTAGAGGATATCTGCACTGAGGTAATTTTTCTAGTTAAAGTAGTGAATATGCATGGTACCGTATTTCCGAATTTAATTTTCTTTTTATCCTTCCCCATTTTAAATCAACTCTGCAGTTGGAGGGCAGA
This sequence comes from Psittacula echo, assembly GCF_963264785.1. Classification (NCBI taxonomy): domain Eukaryota; kingdom Metazoa; phylum Chordata; class Aves; order Psittaciformes; family Psittacidae; genus Psittacula; species Psittacula echo. Next base: position 6,508,395 of record NC_137741.1, on the reverse strand, counting down.
AGTTATATGTGAGACTTTTTCAACGCAAGCTGAACTGGTTAAAAGTGAACAAAATAGAGTATGGAGAGATAAGTATGGATCTGTCACCAATAATTGAAGAACTGGCTGAAGCCAGATTTTTGCAAACAGGTATGGCCAGCATTAATAAATTTTTAAAATATTACAAATAAAATCTGCTGTTGTGTCATTTTAGAGTTTGATGCGCTACTGTGCCTTGAGAATTAGAGAAGCAGAACAAAGGTTTCAGGTAGATGTGTTACCTTAATGATAAAGGCAGTTAGTGCAAATGGGGTAACAGGGAGAGGTAAATAAATCTCATGGCTATAAGTACAGCAATAGGCCTTATTTGCCCTCACCAGCCTCATCTCAGACCCTGACCTGCACAGCTTCTGCATGTTGGTCCAGGAGCTCTACTCAGCATCCTTCGTAACTGCCTTGAGGTTTCCTGCAGGAACTCTGTCCCAGGCCTTGTACACCCCCGGCTGGCTAGACCTCCAAGCAGTGCTGCAGGTGTTTGTTTCCAGTCTTGTCTTATGTCTGGCTTGTCCCTCAGATTGACCCTGGACCTGACTCATCATTCAGGCTTTTCAGTGGCTGCCAGTGGAATCTGCTGTCAGGACCTTTTCTCTGGCCATTTGTGGTGGAACTGCACCAGGGTTGGTGAGGACACTGCCAGTGCTGTGGTCACTCTTGACTCCTGGCTCATTCCCCCTTGTACAGCAGCTCTGCTCTTGCTGCTCCCTGGCAGCACTTTTTTGGGTTTTTTTTGCTTTGGGCAAAGTTAAATCAGGAGGAAGACAAATTTTTCTGAACAGCATTTTATTGTACCTTGACAGAATTCCTTCATGTCTGATTTTGTTTTGAAGTTGCAAAGGGATGTTTTTTCTGATTATTCCTTCACATTGGACCTATGAAGAGAATTAATTTCAAGCTGAACCAGCTAGCATCTGTAGTACATGTTTGAATAATCTTTAGTCATGAGGTTACTACTAGGTTATGTGAGTTGTTGCTGTAGTGTATATATAAAGCATATAATGACTATATGTGGGTCATTTTACTTTCAGAATCTGAACTGGAAGACCTGTGTGAAGGGTTGGATTTGCTTTCAGCCCCTGAGCTAAAAACATTGGCAAAAATCTTTCATTTGCCAAACACAAATGGTCAGAAACAGCAACTTGTGGATGATTTTCTGAGGTTGGCTAAACAACGTTCAGTCTTCAGCAGGAGTCAGGCTGGTATTGGGACAGTGATTTTAAAAAGGTAACTCTTTGTAGTTAGATTTTGCGGGTGAATGTAAGTTGTGCTTCAAAAGACTCAATCCAGATGCCTTTGGAGGAGAGGGATGCATTTAGTAAATTCATGGATAAAAAGGGACAGCAATAAATTTTGGTTCACAGTGGATCAAACAGAAGGGTAAATGTTAGACTTTTTTTTTTTAACTATGTCATGCTTTTCAGCTATGGGCATGATTATCTCCAAAGTTATTCAGCCATACAGAGAAACATCTAGGACGAAATAGGGAAAGTTGTTGACTGTTAAAGCAACTGTCTGATGTTCGTTTGCTGGGTGAGCTCTTAGTAGAATTAGAGGGGAGCAATAATGATCACTGTGATTGACCTTGTATGTCAGCACGGAGCCTCTTTTTCAGCAGTATTTTTAAAGCAAAAAGCTTGTTTGCTTGGCAAAGTGTTCTTTCTGTCACGTGAATTTTTTCACTGTGGCTGTCACAGCTGTGTTTATCAGATGCCCTTGACTTCCAGGTCTTCTGGGGTGCAGATTTCAGGTTTAAGGTGTCATTCTGCCCCAATAGGAGTGATTACAGCATTACCATTCTTGGTATTTGGAGTTGGATCTGTAGCTAGAACATCCACAAAAAGTCCAGGAATATGAAGTGAAGTAATAGCCAGGGTACTAGTGCTAGAGTACAAGTCCATTCTGGACTTATGCAGTTGCCTCTCTTAGTACCTACCAAAAAGTAGCTGAATAATAGTGCATATAAACAAAGTTTGCTTCTCTAGCAGTTAGCTTGTCTGGTAGGCTGGAGAACTAGGGTCTGAACTGGGGAATTTTGAAATGCTTTCTTTACAAAATGCAAGTTGGGTAGAAAGCTGACAGATACCAGTATGTGTGCATTTGCTTCAGTAACATCATTTATCTTTCCTGTGGTATTCTTTTTCAAATGAGAGAGATGTAAAGCTTTGTCAAGTTTTGCGTAGCTGTGTTTATTGGACAGGTATTCCCACCCTGAAGTCTATCATGCAATTCCCCACAAAATTCCTTGTATTCAGAGGGGCCTAGTATTGGAAGAAGAACTTTAAAATCATCCCTCCATGAAGAATTACTGTTACGTGAGTCAGCAAGGTCTTCTTATGCCAAAAGAGAGGCCTAATGCTTTAGGAATGTGATGTTCTTTGCTGTAGCGGACAGCAGCTGAAATACTAGTTACCTACTGAGATCAGTGAAGATCCTGTTTTAAATCCATACTGTCCTGTAGACTAGTAACAGAAATGTTCTCTTGTATGAAAACTCTGGATGAAGATGTGCTAATGGAGATACCCTAAAATAAGGGATCTCAATTGTGGTCTGTAAACATCACCCTAACAGCAAACTACATGTTGTTGGTACTACCTGGCATAGCAATAAGAGTGGCTGCACTTAAAGAACAGTTAGTTCCAATTTTATTGAGCCTGAATTTTAGCCCTTAAACCTTTTATTACTTTGCATTTCTTCGGCTTTTCACTAGAGGCTACATATACTAAATACTTTCTCAAGCCGCTGCTGTCAAGGAAAATGAAGTTTACACATTAACTGGCTCAAAACCAATATTGCTCTTATACTTCAGTATATTTGAATTTTTATAAGTGATGGTAAAAAACAATTTACTTTTGCTAATGATTTTAATTGTCCTTCCAGGGTGAAGGACGTGGCTGGAAAATCTGTCAGGGTCTGTAAAGGCCCTCGAGATGTCTTTTCTCGAATTCTGCTGCTATTTTCACTGTCTGAGTCAATGGAGGATGAAGAAGCTGGTAGCGCTGGTCAAGGACAGCTCTTCACAGTCCTTATGGTAAACATGGGGCGTATGGTATTCCCCAGTTACACTGTAAATAGGAAAACACAGGTCTTCCAGGACAGAGAAGATCTCATCAGGTAGGGGGGAGCTTTGGAAGTTTGCAAAACTGTTTATTTCTAGAAAAGCTTTACTGCAGTACTTGTGTAGGCAAATAAGGATTTGTCATGCGGAACACCAGATGTAAATAGGTAGAAGCGCACTTTTGCAATTATTTTAAAAGCTTTTTTGTACCCAGGTAGGACTCATAATTCGCAGAGACTTACCTTTTGAACCAAGATAGCATATGTATTTGCTTTGTGATCATCTGCTGATGAAAGTTGTTTCTTCATTTGTTGTGATGATTATTAGAATGGACCAAACAGAAATACATTCTCTAGTTTATAAGTAATTTGAAACATGATGTTTGTGGCGTAAACCCTGCTGATCCTATGAGACTAAGAATACTGGCTGCATGATTCAGTGTCTTTGTACACTGAAAGGGTGTTTTTAAAAGATATTGTATGGAGGAATTGATTTCTTCTTTTAACTATAAATGTTTTTTGAGCCTATTACAGTTATTATGTTTTTTTCCTTTAGGTATGCAACTGCTGCTCATCTGTCAAATGATATAGGCACTGCAATGGTAAATGGGAACTGGGAAGAAGCTAATCATCTGTATATGTGTGCAAAAGAAACCTGGAATGAGCTGAAAAATCACCCTTCTTTGAGGTACTAAATTGAAAACTAGTGTTCATGTGAAACTATTAAGTGTATTTTCTTACTTTTGGTACTTTTGAGAGAGGCTCATAGACTGGTGATGTTATTTAAGCCTGATAAATTTAGAAGCTGTAATGTCCTTGAAGGCTTTGAACTTCTTGGTTGTTTGTTTAGCTATTAAGTGATGGTATGAAAAGGCTTTCACTGTAAAGCCTTGGGAATGAATTGGTAGGCATGGATAAAGCACTAAAGCATTTCTGTTCTATGTGCCAGTGCAGGAGAACAAGAGCCTTACTTTTCCCTTGTCATAGTTTCTTGTTTGGCTTTTAGACAAATATCAATAATCAGAATTTAAAATTCACTGTGAATAAAAGGATGTTGCAAATGATATGGAAAAACATACTGGGTTATTCATCTCTTCAAATTTCCAAGTGGGTGTCATTCAGGAAATGTTACTAAAGATCTGAGAACTGAAATAATATGTATTGGTTTTAAATGTTCTTCATCAGTTTTTCTGTCAATTATTTTGTTTTCTGGTTTAATGATACACTAAAAGTATGTTTTACTTTTAGCATGATACACTTTGGCATTATATTCATTTTCATGGCAACTGATTTAAAATAATATTCATAGAAGGTGATTTGGAGGCCTATTCCATTTTGCACTGAAGACATTACAAAACCCTATTTTGATTTCAGTAAGACATTCAAAAGACTGTCTTGAAATATAGAGGTGCCTACCCAAAAGATGTTAGTCTTCATTTTTTAGCAGAAAATTCCTGTTCTAGGCTTTTTCTTTTGTTCAGCTGTGTTTCTGAAGTTAGCCATCTGATTTAGGAGAAAAGTTGGCAGTAACAGAACATGGTGTAATAAGTTATTGTTTGGTGTAGAATTTACTGATAATTCCACTGCTGTTGAAACCAAAATAAGCTGAGCAAATGCAGCTTGCACCTGCTACCTTAGCTAAACTATTTTCTTACCTTTGGGTTCTTGACATGGCAGCTGGGATACTCACTGCAGTTCAATTGTAGTATATAAGGCATTTAATTCTTGTAAATCCTTTAGGTATAAGCATTCTTAGTAAGAGAATTTTAAGAGTTTAAATTGACATCATTAAATTGGTCTGAGCTGCTCTTATCTTTCAGCTATCACAGAGTTTTACCTGAGTACTTGAGACATTTCACAGTTGGCTGGGTGTATACAAGAATCCTTTCTCAAGGTGTTGAAATTTTGCAGAGACTTCACATGTATAAGGTAAAGTGGTGAAGTGAATAGGAATATGTGTTTAATGTAGCATTGTTCAGCTGTCTATATTGGTGATGTACCAGCTATTAGGAAGAAAAAATAACTGTTACTGCTGAAACCAGGACTTGTTGCTCCTGCACAGGCAACAATTAATATTCAGGTCTTTTTCATGTACAATAAGAAATACGGAAAGGACAAAAAGATCGTCTTTTGGCAGCTAACCTTTAAGTTTACATAAAAATATTCTAGAGTTTTTAAGATACATCCATGCACCTGAATACAGTGGGTGCTAAAGTAAAAATGGGGTTTGAATTGTGCAGAGATAAAGTTTTATAGTATCCAGTAATTAGAAGGGAGAGGAGCAAGCTAATTATGTAATGAAACTGCAACTTGGTTTTCTATCTCCATTAATAAAGATACAATCATGTTGCTGCAGGAAGCGGTGGAGGAGCTGCAGACTCTTCTTTCTCAGGATGTGTATTGCACTGACAGCAGAGGGCGATGGTGGGATCGCCTAGCTCTGAATTTACATCAGCACTTGAAAAACACTAAGAAGGTACCTTCACAAATGCATGCTGTAAAGCTGGAGGCGCTGCAGTCATTGTCTGCAACAGTTTTAAAAATACTTCGTATGAGAAGGACAGAAGGGTAGGATCTCCTAAAAATGCAGGTACTGGTAGGAATTCCAAGGTCAGGCAACCAGTTTCTCCTAAGAAGTTGAATATTGAGTTTACTCTCATCCTTGATTGGCCTGCATAAAAGTACACTGGAGAATTGGGATAAAATGCTTGTATTTTGTTTTGCATTTTGATTCTCTATGTCTGTTAAGAGGAAATAATATCATAAGCTGTCAAGTGTCTGCAGTTGTCTCTTCTGCATCTCATACCCCCATGTCAAGCTTTTTTCCAATTTTGGAATTAGAAGTTGTACAAAGGAGTTAGTTCCTTATTGACAAATTAGGACAAAGTGCTTTCCTCAAGTCACAGACAGTACGTCAGAACCATGATTTGAATTAATTTTTGGAGTCTGTATTTAACCCCAGATTTTCTTCAGTGCAATAGTGTATTGGTCTAAATTTGTTCCGTATGTACATACCCAACTGATCTGGTCCTTCTAATTCCATATTATGTGCTGTTAAGGAACTGGCTTAAAAATATTAAACTGATTTACCTTAGAACCAACTCTTTTTCTGGTCACTTATGTAGAATTTACATTTCCTTAATCTTACATTGATCAATACAAGTAGATAGTAATTCCTTTTTTACTGTACCACTGCAAATGTGAATCCAGAAGCCTACTATTGCAAAATGTTAGTTACTAGTTAGAAATTCCTACATAAAAAAGGGGGCACTGTCTTATATGCTGTTTTTTACTTTCACATTTTTGTGCTTCTTAAATCAGTTTTGTCTTTTGGGCTTAGTAAGGACAGATAGATGTGCATAAGTCTTTCTAAAGTATTGCTTGTTATGTTGCTCTTTGCTAGGCCATTGACTGCATCAGAAATGGGCTGGCAGACCCATTTGTACGTACTGGGCATCGGCTGTCTCTCTACCAGCGGGGCCTAAGGATCAGAGACTCGCCAAGCTGCAAGCAGTTCAGATGCCTGCTGCATGATCTGCCAGCCATACCTGTGCAGGATGTGACACACGTAAGTGCAGTTGCTGGTGGTTTCTAAGAAATAATAATTCATGAGGTCTTTTTTTCTTCTGACAGTAAAAAATAATCTGAGAGACTGTTGTTATGTGCTATGTACCAGTCTCTTCACTTATTTGTGCCTCAGGAAAATGAATACAAATATGTTTCTAAAACAAAAGTCTCTTGTAAACAAATAGTGGTACTTCATTAATAAATGGTCAGCTTCTTATCTGGAGTTAGTCAGCTGTACAGTGATGTAATTTGCATTGCTTTACTGAATGTGTTACGAATCTGATCAGCTCTGAACTCCACTAATTTACCAGCAACACTCAGAACCTTTCTGTTTGAAGAGTCTGATCAAATCAGTGCACTGCCTATGGTGTCTTCAGGCCAAGGGTTCTGTGTGTTTTAGAAAAAGTAATAGTAACCTGAGCATGTTGTCACCATGAGTTTAATGGCTCAAAAAAATGCAAGGTTTTTTAGTAACCTTTGGGAGTTGTGCACTCTAAATATATACTATGCAAATACGCAAAATTATGCACTTACATCAGATTGGAATGGGGGTTTTTGAACTCATTTTTTTCCCTACTGTTGCAAATATAATTGCCTCTGGGCAAAGTCAGAGCAGAGCCTGTCTGTCTTGGCCTTGTCATCACATATCTCTCTGTAGCCCTTTTTCTCAGTCCAGCATGAGTCTCCTCTGTCATCTGTGGTGTTCTTTCCTGGTCCTGCATATCAGAATACTATGTTTCCATCTGCTCAGCATTTTTGCTACACTTTTTTTCCTGAAATATTTGCCAGTTTCTAACAGCTAAACAATGATTTCAAAGGACTGGCAGGTTGAATTTTGTTGAGTTGATATTTGGAAACAAGTCTAGTTCTGATTTTAAGAAAACTGAAAAGGAGTGGAGAGTGTTTTAGGAGGGATTCAACTACCTAGGCCAAAGCTTTTTAAATGTGATGCTGGAAGGTAACTAGCTCTTTTAACATGTTCAGGTTACAATCAAAGGAAAGATGTGCCCTCAGACGGGAATGGGAAAATCTGTATTTCTAATGGAGGATATTGATGATGAAGAAGGAGGCAAAGACATCAGTGTATCCACAGTCATGTGTTCAGTTGAGGAGTTGGCGTTAACTCATTACAGGCAGAATGGTTTTGATCAGGGTAAGAGTAACTTTTTTGTTTGTTTTTACAGAGAAATAAGTGTGGCAGTACAATGCAATTTATGAAGCAGTTCAGTTAATAGACCAGCTTTAGCTGATTCCATTAGACTACTTTGTAATCTGATTTTGTTCTAAATGGCTCTAAAACTTAATTTCCTTACCAAAATGTTCTAATACGTATTTTCAACCTAACCCGCTTTCTGGTCTTTACTTGCTGCCTTCATGTACCTAAGGTGGTTTTGAAATGTTTCAAAAAAAACCCTGCCCCATTGTTTTTTCTTCTTTATCTCCGTAGAAAAGCACTCACTTTGCCTTTCTTATCAGTATCAGTGAACAGCTATTTTATTTGTTAGGGTAGCAATGTCATTTAAGGAGTGTCATTGAGGAAAGGTACACTTCCACTGATTTTTGGTACAGATGAACATCAAATCAGCATATACCATAGCAAGACACTTACTTAGCAACTTCATTTGAAAAGGCTTGGTTTTCAGCTTTATAAGTAGTTGCTCATATATTTTCATATCTGTATATGAAAATATATGGTTTTCATCCTATATATATATTTTAACATGTATAAAATCTATATTTTTACACATATATATTGTTTATATATGTAGTTGTATATATACATATATATGTATATATATATTTCATGTATATATATATTTCATATATATATAGCTCCTATATATGTTCATATATAGGAGCTGTGAAAAGCCATGGACAAACAAGAATATATAGGTATGTTGTTGTATAGGAAAAAAGCAAAATACAAAAAGGTAGCAGATTTTTTTTTTTTTTTTTTTTTTAGATAAAATTTGTATTTTTGGATGAAATATTTTAGTATGATTTTGTATGACTGATAGGTTCCCAAATACTGTTGCAGGAAAAGTGGCCATATCAGAAAAGGGTAAATGGGAAGGTGACAGTAGTTAGACTTTGGGAGAATTGTCTTGAAGTCCCCACTCGATGCCTTACTCCCACCCCTTCACCATCAGTCATCCAGGCTCAGTGGCTCAGTACACATTTGGAGCACACAGTGGCCCCATGCGATTTAGTGGTAGGCCTACAGGAACGGCATGTCTGTTCCAGCACTGTGCACATTAACCACACACATGTGCATGCGCCCTCTCCCCCCTATACTATACATTCTATATAATATAATAACAAACGTGTAGCATATATTCTATTATCTATGTGTAACATTACATATAAATCATGTATTATACTAAACATACATCACAGAGTGGTTGAGGTTAGCAGGGAGCTCTGGAGGTCACCCTGTCCCACTCCCTGCTTGAGCAAGGGCACCCAGAGCCAGTTGCTCAGGGTTGTGTCCAGCTTTTGAGGATCTCCACAACCTCCCTGGAGTGTGTCTGTGTGTATATAAGCACACACACACACACACACACACAAACTCTGTGTGTGTGTATATATACACATACATACATACACATACATATGTGTGTATGTGTACACATATATGTCTATATATGGCTATATGTGTGTATATATATACATGCATAAAAGTTTATACCAACATACTTACATATGTACATTCACATATATATTTACACATATATGACATAATATATACCATACATACATATGGCCATACATGTTAAATGTTTTAAATAATATTACAAATAATCTACTATAATATATAATTATAGCTATATAGACAATAAATATAACACAATATATAATATATATTATGTAATATGCAAGATGTATTTATATGTTATAAATGTGTTATGTTTTTGCTATATATCATTACTAATACATAATTGTAGCATATAATAATATAGAACATATGTAATCTAATCTGTAACACATAATACATGACATGAGATATAATGTGTATTAACTAATCTATATATGTAGATATAAAAATATGTATATATACATATATAAATTAGTTAATATATTGGTTCTATATTATTTATATATTTGTATATACTTATATACATGTTATAATGTATAGATGCACATATGTACACATATTATTGTAGAATAAATATTCCATAGACATATGTATATATGCAAATGTAATTAATTTATATATGTGTTTATATACACACACCTATATATACATGTGCATATATACATATAAATGCTTTAACTATTTTATATGTGTGTGTGTATGCATATATGTACACACACCTATGTATATGCCACATAGAATCACAGAATAGTTAGGGTTGGAAAGGACCTTAGGATCATCTAGTTCCAACCCCCCTGCCATGGGCAGGGACACCACACACTAAACTATATACATACGTATATATATACACACATACGTATATAAAAAAAATTAGTTAATACACATATCCATATACATATATATACATTTTTAATTAATTTATGTGTGTGTATATGTATACATATGCATGTATATGTGTATATATACTTGTATATATGTATATATACATGTATGTTTGCATGTATAATGCATGTATATGTGGCTGTATACACATATATGTACAGATACATATGTATGTTCATGTACATATACAAATTAATTTACACACATATATGTATGTATATACATGTGTATATATATAGGGGTATGTATATATATATACACACGTATATAAAATAGTTAATCGTATACATCTACATTTTAAAAAATGGGCTGATATAAAGACAATTTATTAAGTAACAGGGATAAAAATAGAGATGGTGCAGAAGCTGTCACTCACCATCAGCAGAGCAATGCTCAGCCAGTGTTACTGAAGTGCTCATAAATAAATATTTATATTACATATACAATACACACAGATAAGCATGCGTATATGTATGTATAAATACACATACAGGAATACAGGTACATGTATGTATATGTGGAGATTTATTAGATAGTGTTTTTATGTATACAACCATTTTGTTATTAATATATTACTTTTTAGTGTAAATGTTTTAAATTTTGTATTAAAAATTGTTAAACACTAAACTGTATTTGTGACAGGGCATAGTAATTTTTTCCTTTCAGTGAAGGCCACTAGCCTGGAAATAATAGAAAGCATTAGCAAACTGTAGAGTTTTAAAGTGCATTTGGAACTTGATGCTGTAACATTAGGATATATTGACTTCAGGTGTGTGTACACCTGAGCCTGGTGTGTTTCTGTTTGGATCATGATGATTTAGTACCTCTTTCTATGAGACTGCTGTAGAAATTAATGTTTCCATTGTTATTAAATTTTGTCCTTTAGGTATTCATGGAGAAGGCTCAACGTTTATCACACTCTATGGTATTCTAATGTGGGATGTTATTTTCATGGATGGCATACCCGATGTTTTCAGAAATTCCTATCAGGTTTGTAAAGCTTTCTTTAGAGAATTTCTTCGCCCATTGCTAAAGACTGAAACCATGTGAAAACCGTATTTGGGCCTAGATTAACATTTTATTCTGAAGGTCTTTGCAGGCAGATCTTCATGTTTGCTTGGTTTTATTATTTGTTATATTGGGCTTGTTGCTAAAGGGCTCCTTGAGAACTAATTGCTCTGTGGATCTAGATTGACTGTCAGATAGGGCGGGATTCATCTGGCTAAATGCCTGTGTCCTATAGCTGAAGACCCTAGGCAAAGTTTCCAGTGGAAGAATACTGCTGTACCTGAGCATTGTTCAGCTCATTTGAAGATAATGCATTCCCATTAAAAAAAAAAAAAAGAAAAAACATATCTATCTTCTCTGGAGCTTTTAAAGGGAATTAATTCACATTTCTGAGCCCAGGTTTGTTTGCATCCCACCTGTGCCACCCCAACACCTTCATACTTTTGGGATCTTCCCTCCTTTTTTGTCAATGACACAACCAAGCAAACAGCACTGCACTCAGCCCAGCAGCTCCCTGTCATACCCTCAGGTTCATGATTTAGGTGAACTTGTGGCTTTTAACTAAAAACCAGCAGTGCACAGGGCTAGGATGTGGCCAGTGTTTATTGCACTGGCACTGGATGGTAAAATAAATGCACATCTTTTCCTGTTTAATAAAGGTTTATGTGGTGGCCATGTTGATGTTAAATTGAGTCAGTGTTTGTTAGAGTGAATTTGTAGTTAAGGAAAATACGAAGTAGGGCATTGTCATTCTTGGAGTCACTGCTTTGCTGGCAGCTCCTCAGAGATGTATTTACCTTTCTATACAGACGTTCCCCCTGGATTTATACACTGACAGCTTCTATGAGAACAGGAGGGATGTCATTGAGGCCAGCCTTCATCAGCTGCAGACAGCTTCCTCAGAGACACTGGCAAAGTTGATTGCTGATGTCTGGACCGCCCAGGAGGGAAAAGCAGCAGCACTAGTTAGCTGGGGGCGTTTTAATTCCCTCCAGCAAGTTCAGGTGAGGAACTGTTGTCCAGAATGGGCACTCATTAGGCTTGCTGTTAACTCACAGTTTATAGTGAGGCACTGAGCCATGACTGATGGGGAAAGGGAAGAATTGCTCTGGAAGGTAAGCACAATGCTCCCTCATCCCAAGTACTGTGACTCTTTTCTCTTATGTCAGTCACTTTTCCTGCAACAGTAGCTGGGAACAGAGGAGGGAAGTTGCTGTAGATAAGATCTACTTAAGCTTGTTGTTACACAAGACTAAACAAAAAGCTGAGATGGGCCCTAGAATGTTCTTGTGAGTGTCGGGACTGGCTGTACAGGAAATTAAAGTTAAAAGTAAGGCAGCTTTCAGCACTTCTCTTACAGAGCCTCGTCTGCTGCCTCGGGGGAAGGTTTCTGAGCGGTGTTTTCCGGCGACTGTCCAGGGATCTGCGACACTGCCGCGCCGGGCTGCCCGACCTGGTCGTGTGGAGCACTCACACCCAGCACTTCAAGGTATAGCGGATGAGCTGCGCACTGTGTCCATGATCTTACCTCAGGTGTAAAACCTGGACCCATACAAACTGTATTATCCTGCTGTGGTGGAGCTGAACCTGCTGCTCATCTGCCCAGTAGCTATGGCATGCAGTGGGTGGTTGTTTATCTGCCATGTCATCACATTTTACTTTAATGGGCATAATGAGAAACAGCAAGAGGTAGCAAGGTACTGTTGTAGAATAGGTCTAATTAAAATTGCTAAAAGCAGCTGTACCTGTCAGTCATCGACATTCTGGCTGCTGTTAACAAGGGGTGCTTATGCCTCCACTTACACAAAATCTTGAATATATGAGACTACAACTGTGTCACTGCCATAGAGATTGAGCTAACAGTCATGGATTGGGTCTGGCCTGGTAGTGGAACAGGTACCGGAAGACTACTGCGCATCTCAGCTGCTGGAGCAACTTGTCATGCATTTATAAGCCAGAGCTGAGTAGCTGGAATTAGTGTTCTAGAACATCTATGATGTTGCTTGTCAGTATCAGCTGGAACAGGTGAGGCTGCAGAGGATCAGTTTTTGAACATGTGGTATCTATCTTCATTCACCAGCGCCTTTGCCTGTGTTTTGGCAGATATTTACTATATAAATTTCATTCTTACAGTTAAACTTTGGAACATGGGTTAATAGTTAGTTTAGCCCTCACCAGGATTTCCATTGTGCCAAATCGATATTATTTTTGTTGCAAATAACAGCCATAAAAGAATACTTACATAAGCCTGCAGGAGTTAATGATCTTGCAGTTCCTCCACAGGCACACTACTAATCAATCATCCACATTCCTTTGTAGCTGGTGGAAGTGAAGGGGCCCAATGATCGCCTGTCCCACAAGCAGATAATGTGGCTGAGTGAACTGAAGAAGCTGGGTGCAACAGTAGAAGTGTGTCATGTGCAAGCCACTGGAGGCAAGAGTAAACACCTTGGATAGTAACAGAGCTCTGAAGCACTTGGGTAACTTGGGTGATTTTACAGGAACTGGCATCCCACATGCACCACTGGCTGCTGCTTATTAAAAGTAGTTTCTTCTGAAAATCTGGTTTCTCGCAACATTACTGTAGTTGGGTTTAGTACAACACATTCTAGAAATAGCAAAGACTGTCAGTGTGATTTACTGTACGTAAGTACTGTGTGTCACTGTGTTCCGAGGAACAAAGCCTTTCTCTTCTATTCACTATTAAGAACTAACTTTGTGACAGGTAACCTGGGGGTTTGCCCAGGAACGATAAAAACAGCTGCAGTCACACACCAAGAACATCCTCCACAACAAAACTTGGGCTGCATCAAGTCCTGACCACCTGTGGAGCCTGAGTTCATCATGTTGTCCAAGTTCCTTTGCAAGGTGCAAGTTGACTTGCCAGGATTGTCAGGACCAGCATTGTTCTCCAGCTGTCCCCACTCTGTATTCTGCATTTCAATTTGTCAGTTTAATATAAAAAATAGAGCTGGTCAGTGATGGCATGGAGTAAGGCATAACACTGGGGGTTTTCTCTTAAAAGCTGTTTTAATGTGCTGCTCTATATGAAAGGATAATGTATTTAACAGCCCCTTCTTCCATGAACATCTGTATTTCCTGTGTAAAGGGGAAATATTTCTGGTAGTAGAGAGAAGTTGTTCAGTGCAAGACCACTGCACCCCTGTACAGCATGGCATTGGTTACAGTCGGTTTTGCCCCACATGAATCGATGTGTTTCCTCTTTCAAAAATAAGCCAGTCAGCTGAAACGGAACCAAAAGGATCAGTTCTCTTTTAAGACACCAAAATCCTGTGGGTTTGTCTCAGCTTTACCACACGGTCAACTCTCTGCAGTCTTCATCCTCATACTGAGTAAGTTTTCCTGGTAGCAGAAATTCTGCTTACCACACAAACAGCAGACACTGTTATAGAACATAGTGCAAAATGAAGATCATTTGCACAGCTTTTCTATGAATCCTCTTCCTAGAGCACAGTGTTTCTGCTTTTCTTGGAAAAAGTAAACACCCACCAACTTTTTTTTTTTGTTAGAGGAAGTAAAAAAATGGCCTGAAGTTCACTGTGGAAAGGTATGAACTTTTATTTAGTCTAATTTAATTCACATTCACAAGTCAGCATCAGGATTTTATAATCTTCCTGGCACTGCTACTTTACTCAATAAATCACTATCAGGCACAAAGGTTTCAGTTTTCAGTTGAAATAGTGAACTCTAAACCATCCCAGCAACAGCATTAGGAGCCTACTGCCTAGAGCAAGTTGAGGTACAGATTTCTGTCTCCTTGTTAGAGGCAAATTTAAGATTTTGTCCTTTGCTTAAATATGAGTTAGGAATTTTTTGGTCTTAAATGTCTTCCCATCTGAGAGTTTGCCAAAACCTTTGCCCCCCTTGCTACATTTTCATTAAAGATACAAGGCATTTGATTTCAGAGTGGTATTGCAGGCAGTGCACAGTGAACACGTGTGCAGGCCTGGGCATACATACACACACCAACACACACTTTTCAATGCGTTTCTGGAATGAAAGCAGTGTCTCTGATGCATGGCAGAACATGGTGAAAATAGCTGCACTACCATGAGGATGCAGTCTACAATTAGTTCTATCTTGCAGTAATTAATGACACTGGAGAGACACTTTAATCAGTGTTCCATGTCCCCCCATGTGGTTTACAGTGTAGTACAAAAGTCATGATAGAACAGCCAGTAACAGCCAAAATAGTGCACGTGTTCTAGACACAGACAAAAGAAAGAAGCTTCTTGGTAGTTGTTCTACTCTTGCAACACCAGGATGGCATTAACAGGATGTTGCTTTAAATGGTGAATAGAAATTAAAGTTTGAACATGTGTACATATACACACACACATATATATACATTTGTGTGTCAGTACTCTGTACTAAGAAGTTAAAGATACATACTCACACCCCAAAATTGCTTTTGAAAGTTATCAAAGACCGGTTCAGAGCAGTCCCTACTGACTGTTGATAAGGCAACTGTGCAGACTGGAGAACTAATGTCTAGTACCTGTCTTTCAAAAAGTAAATTCAAACAAGTCAATAACTTCAGAGGAGAACCACACACACAGGCACAGGCAGTGCCTCAGACTGGGAAGCAGGATCTGGTGCCCATTCCCAAGGCAAGGCAAACAGCTCCCCATCCTCCCTGTCCCCCCCCATTTGTGGCCATCATGGCCTCTGCTCCTCAAACTCCTCTTTTTGAACTGTGTAAAATTTCTTTATAAGTCTGTTTGGTAAACATATTTAGACAGGTTTTGTTTATTATAAAGGCATATTATTTTTATCCCCCTCCCATGCTCTCTCTATATAAAATACACAGACCATCTGCAGCATCTGTACACATCTTAGAACTGAAATGCAAAAATGTCTGAAATCTCTTACAAAAGACAGTCCTGTTTCAACACAGTACCCATTTCTCCCCAAAGGGTACTAGCCTATAAACACTCATTCTACTTTTGTATTCCACCAGCTGCTTGTGAGGAGCAGTTTATTTACACAGTTTTGGTACCTTCAAACCAAAGTTTTAAGGAGGAGGGAAAAAAATAAAAAGATTCCATATTTTTAACTGTAATTTTAAGAAGGAAAAATTTGGTACCAAAAGCCACTGAGCACACATATTGAGGTCTGTTTAGTCAAGTATCAGGCCAGGGAATGCAGGAAGCTAATGGGGGAAAAAGAAATCACAAAAGCAAACTAATACCAACAGTTGAATAATGACTTGAACAAGCAGATGTCTGCTCCAGCAAGCTTGTAAATAAACAACTGGTTTGTGGACCATTTCACATGCTCAAACCATCTTGCAGCATAATTAGGCAATTGAGGCGAATACATGGTTTTTCCTTGCAAGCAGTTGATCAGAACCAACCTGGCATTATGTTGTAACATACACGTGTGTGTCCACACGCAGATGTGCACACACGGCTGCTTTGCATAGAGAACAATCTGGGGGGTTGGTTGGTTAAAAAGTTAAGTTGTCCCCTCCCCTTCCCCATGAACCTGTCGTTCACCCCCTGCCAAACCTGGTGCCCTTGCACCTCTGCAGGGCAGGCGTGAAGCCTGGGGGAAGCAGGGTCCCGCAGGCACTGGGCTCCTCTAGCACAAAGCTTTCACCTCTGCGGCCACTCCGGATGCACATCCTCTAAAATAAGTACTTGAGCAATCTTAGATGTCCAAACCCCACATTGCAATTTAGGCTGTGCTGCAGACCAGTCTGGTTGTACAAAGGAAGAGCTCCACATCCTACCCCTCCCTACCTTTTTTAGCTCTAACATACTGTGCATTGTCATCATACAGCCTCTTTGTTTCCCCCTGATAGCTGAGAATAGCTTCTAGTTTATCACGTAAGGTCCTCAGTGCCTTAACTTGTGAGTCAACACCTGAATGGAGGCTCAGTGTTGGTTCAATAGCATTTGTGTTTTACACAGAAATCAGGTACAGAAAATACAGCATTGCTGGTCCACCACCCCCAGTATACTTTACACTCTTGCTTTTCTCCCTGTGAAACTCAAGGGGTCTTCTGGCATCGCATCCAGGGGAGAGGTAACATGTAAAAGGTTTTAGAGCAAAGGCAAGGCTGCTGTATTAAGCAGAGGGAGGCTGTTGGACTTAATTCCCTCAAACAGTGCTTGCCCATTGCTTTGTCCATATGGACATGCATGTATGCAAAAAGAAGGCACCACTAACCACTCTTCCTCCAGCACCTGCTTACAAGTGCCAACAGTTCCACTTGGAGCCTGCCTGGAACCCAGCACAGCTTCAGTATGAATTCTGCTGAAAGCGTATTTGTCCTACCACAGAATGAGGAGAGGGTGGGCAGGGGTTTAATGTTGAGTATTGGAGGTGCTTATACAAAAAAGAGCTTAACCTTTAAGAGGAAAAGCTTGCTGGAGAAGCTGCCCTTCTGTTATTTCCAGAAAAGGGTAGGGGGACGTGGGGGATGGAACAAAACTTACCTTATCAACCTACTGTAAAAAGTTGGGGGGTGTCAGCTGCATTAGAGTAACCTTGCTGCTGTCTCCTCCCAGTTAAAGGCACTTCTAAAGCTACTACAATACCAGCTCTACAGTAAATGTTTTAAGGTTAACAGTGCATCGCCCTGAAGTTGATTCCTATAATCTAAAGAAGTCAAGCTCATGAGAAAGACCACAAATCTGAGTAATTGTTAACGAATACATTTTGGGGACAGAAAGAAAAGAGAGTGCACAATCCCTGCATACACACTGCATTAACACCTATGTAGGGTGACCAAGTCACAGAACATTAGTGGGTATGTATGTATGTCCACATGGAAGTGTTCTTCCTGAAGAGGCAGTCTGATAAAACAGTCTGTTCCCAGGTTTCAGCTGTCAGGCTGTGTCCCCTGCACTGAACTCCCTGACCTGCTGAGCCGTTGACACTACAGTCACATCAGTCACTATCTGGGAAAAAGATCTGTTGAGCAGAACCCTCATGCATGACCACACCAAGCCCTTCAGTTAGCTAATGAAGTGCTCCACTGCTTTGAATGAGCCAAACCACAAAACCACAGAGGAATTCGGGACCAGCAGCCCTAGCAGGTGACAACTACTGAAGACGAACGTGTGCGATCTGAAGCATGACGGCTTTGCTTTTAAATATCTGTGCAAAACTTACGTAATGTTTGTATAGAAAAAATATTACAGCTTTCAATGCCGCATTTAGCAGTGTTAACTTAGAAAAGACAAAGTGATAGGCTCTATTTTCCCTACACCTTTAAACCATCACAACATCTCAGTCTTCGTTTGCAAGTGTCTCAGTGGATAGCCAGATTTTGGCACCACTTAAAAATTTGCTTAAAGGTGTTCCCAGAATGCTCCGTCTGCAGAGGTTCCCTACAGGAGAAAATGGGAATGAGGAGGAGAGAAAGTCTGGGGCCCCAGAGGTGTCATTTAAACCATTTGCTCTGAAGTACATCCTGCTTTGATCCAGTTCCAAGCAGCTGCTGTGCAAAGAAGAGTTGCTTTTGTACTGCCGAAGACTCCGGTTTAACATGTCTACCTCATCTGCCAGCAAAGACACTTTGTGGAAAGCAGTGACGGAGCCACCATGATTAATCTGGGCCTCAGGAACCCAACGGAAGTAGCAGAGTTTCCACAGTTTTATTTGTGTTCCAGAGACACGGGGTAGGATCACACCGTGCAAATCAACAGGCTTTGCAAACCAGTCTCTGAAGTACTGTTCCATACTGCCAGTCGGACTCTCTGTGTGCTGGAGAAAGTCCGGTTTCAGTTTTAGTATCAGAGAGTTTCTTCTTGGAAGGAACTCTTGCTCACTGATGATTCCGTTCTTTAGTGCTGGGGGTACACCTCGCAATGTGGAGCTGTAGTTTTTCTGCAGAAAATAAACACTGGTAATCCTCCAGGTTTATGCTCCCTGGGACACAGATTTCCCTGAGCTGCTAGGATGCACTATCCAGAGAAATGATGCGACCTTTCTGCAGTTCTGAGCCTGAGTCACTACTGCACGGCTCATGGGGCAAACACTGGGGCCACCAGTGGCCTCTGCATAGAAATACATCTCTTTTCTGGACTTTCTAAAACAATGGATCACTGAATTGATCAGTGTTCACTGAAAAAACTGACAACCCTGGGGGAAAAAAGTGGCACATCAGCACTTTTCCACAGATGAAAGAATGCAGGCAAGGGCAATGAGCTCAGCTGTATCAGAACACGTCCTGGAACACATGGCTCAACAGTTTACATCTTTACTTCCACAGAAAATCATTTCTTTAGGCTGAGAAGCTAAGAGAATTAATGTTCCTAGTGCTAAACTGAGGGTGTGCAACACTATGGAACTGTGAATGTTAGAGCATTATGGTTAAGCACAGAAACACTCCAGTCAAAGGCAGACATCACTATAGTTACCTTTGAGCGTTTAAAAGTCTTCACGGCTCCATTCTGTACACAGGGTGCACTCTTCCCAATGTACAGAGGGTTGTGGAAGAGCAGGCGATCCCTGTGTGTAAACTGAAGAGACCAGTCCCAAACACAAGGAAATCTGAGGCCTTTCTCATCACCCAGCTGAATATTTTTGCTTATGGCAAACTCCTGCAAGAAGTTAACATTCAGGCATATTAAAATCAAAGAAAACAGGCTTATTCACAGATCTTCATTACAAAGCAGTGCATAATTACTGGGCAAAGAAGAGCAGGGATATAATGTAGAGGTGGCTGCTGGAGAAAACGGCTGTACCCTGGATTTCATTTCAGCAATGCAGAGGCAGGACTAATGCTCATTGAGCAAAATTTACTTTTCAATGATACTTAATTGTTTGTTTACTCTGAACTCCACAAACTCTTGTTTTAAGACAAACACTAGCAGCCCCCCAGTGCTCTATTTCTTTGTAAGGCAGCTACTTACAACTCTCAAGGGAAAACAGTGAATAAAATAACTAAGTTTTCATTTTATCAGCCATCAAATGTTTTCTACATGCAGCTCTGATCAACTCCAGTTTTCAAAACAAAGTGTTCAGTTTTCCACACACCTTCAATGTGCATTATTATTTGAGCTTCACAGTCTTTTTCAACCATTGAAACAACTATGTCAAGAGATTTCAAAGTCTGCTGAAGCATGAAATGCTATTTATTGCGCATCATTCTACTTCATCAGTCCCAGATGCAAACCTGTTTCCTAAGGGAGTACGAATAATGATGTACAGTAACAATGCTTTTCTGGTAAAGAGTAAAAAACTTCTGCAGACTTTCTTCTTCAGTAGTTAGTCTATGCATTAGTCTACGCAAAGATCACCTGAAAGTTCACTCTGAGCATATTCACCTGGGGAGCTAAGTATTCTGCCCCGAACAGTCTGACATTTTGGAAAAGGCACAGGAAGAGCAGTTAGAGGGGACGTTATTTCCAGAGGGGCATGCTGAAGTCCCCTGGTTCAAAAAGAGGTGTAATACTTCCTACTCACAGTGCTCTCCTTTACTCGCTGATGAGGACAGTTGAAGAGGAAAGTGCCAAACAGTGATACACGTGTGCTGTCGTACAGTACAGTCAAGTAAACTTCGGAAAACTCAAAGGCTGCTGGGTATTGTTCTAGCAGCTGCCAAACACAGTCAAGAAACATCAAGAACAAAGGAGACTGGGAAAAGAAAAGAGAGAACTGTTAGATTTGGCTGAAGCTTTTCCCAAGTTACATTGATTTCTCTGCAGTTAGTGCTCTGTTAGGGTATTTAGCTATTCCTCTGGCACATTCCTCAACACAGTAAACTAGTTGGAGTCTTGTATTTTTTAGGATTTTATGCACCTGTAATACCCTGTATTTCTGTTTAGCCACTTTCAGAAGCAACTATTGTCATCTGGCTTCCTCAGGGTTACCTTCCAACACAAAGCCCCTGAGAAGCCTGTCAGTTCTTTCCTGGGCTCTCTTCCTGCTCAAGCAGCTGCAAAAAATGTTTTCTGCCATTTGCTTTAATCCCTCAGTTTCCATATTAGTGCTGTATGGGCCTTCTTTACTCAATGTATATACTTCCTTCTTGTTTGTCATGACTGGAGAGCTTACGATTCAACCACATTAATTTCTTACTATACTTTCTAGCTCTTTCCACTGTGGCCCATGAATGGCAGAAGCCTAAGCTATCATTTATATAAAGCTTTAGAAATATTCTCCTCTTCCCCATTTCACTCTCCTGCATATCTTTTCCTAGAGTCAAAACACCTGCTTCCTTATTATCCTCCCCTCCTTGGTATTTCAGTTTCTTCATCCCTTCATTTGTTTTCTCCACTTAGTGCTGCGTCTTCAGCCTATTTGTTGGCTCTGCTCTCTGGGGATATCGCTTATCTTTTTTTCTCTCTTTGTTTTCTTCCTCTTGGGCACTGTCCCTGAAGAAGGCTGCTGATCTGGGCTCCTCTAGTCTTCCAATTGCAATTACAAGCCTCTCCTTTGCAATGAAGAGGCCAAATAAGATTAGCTGGAAATACTGAAAATCAAGCATGGTGCTACCCTCTATTCCTCTGCTTGGTAAAACAAAGCAAACCACCATCTCCAATCCCACTCCTTACGCCTTTCTATTTCAATTTGAAATGCTGTGCTAGCATTTGTAACAGTGGGACCTCTTCACAGGTAATACTGAAAACGTAACAACCCAGCAACACTGGGTGCTGTGTTGATTCTCACTTGGCTACAGAGGATAAAGAAAATAGATCTCTATCCTGAACAAAGACTCATTTTCTCTGACATCAGTTTCATGAGATTTGAAATCATTAAAAGATACTTTTACTTTAGCTTTTTGCATGAATAAACGTTCGGGCCAGTATTAACCAGGTACTGTTATCACATACAAACACAATTCCTTTTTACCTCTTTGTCAGATCTCTTTAAGTGGTTACACCTGTCTAAAAACTGATACCCTGCCATGACCCATTCCTTCTGGATTAGGCTTTGAAATCCAACAACTGTTCGAAAATAGGGATCCAGCATGACTTGAATGAGTGAAGCAGCAAGACAGCTCAGGTCCCGGCCCTCTTCCTCTGTGAATAACATACACAGTGCATGAAATACATAAGGTATAGATGCATGTACACACAATTAGATCTCAAAGAGCAAAAAGTGGCAACTAGTTCCAGCACTTTTCTTTGAATTTCTTTCAAAACATGCTTTGCGCTGCTGTAATTGGTTCCTGCAGCATCCAGCACAGCAGTGCTTTCATCAGGAACAAAAAAACCCATCAAATGCCTGGTACTTAAACCAAGATGCGCTGACAAGGAAGGTGTTCATGTTGCTGGAAATTGTCAACAGATTTTCCCCCCTGAAGCAGGTTTTGGAAGGCCGTTCTATGGGCAGAGTGAGTGATACCCAGCTGAGCGGCTCTTGTGAAAATGACAGAAATCACAGTTTTCTGATCACGCAGGAGGAAGTTTTTCAGTGTCTTGTCTCTTCTGGAACATGTCTACACTTACCCAACAGCAGCTACTCTCAGAGAAATACTCC
This sequence comes from Psittacula echo, assembly GCF_963264785.1. Taxonomy (NCBI): domain Eukaryota; kingdom Metazoa; phylum Chordata; class Aves; order Psittaciformes; family Psittacidae; genus Psittacula; species Psittacula echo. The sequence goes on along the minus strand of NC_137741.1, from coordinate 6,485,792 downwards.
TGTATAAAGGTCCTCTGAGTGAAACTGATACTGCTTATGCAGGGAGCATGAGCCCAATTAACAGAGAACAAAAGTTAACCCTAAAGTTTTGATTCTATCATACCATTATCAGAATAAAAAATATGAAGTGACATATTCCTTTGATGCTACGGACTATACCATAGTTCAGATGCATAACAAAACTCTTTACATTTCTAGTTTCTCAAATGCCTAAACCACTTAGAAGTGATGCTTAGCGTGTTTATCTACATTATTGTACTAATGCAAACAATTACAGCATGCCATGGTTGTGTTACCTTGTAAAACTACAGAAACATGCTTGCACTCCATCATATATACAAGCTCAGCAGAATGTTTAAGAAAGGATCTAGACAGAAAAAGAAAGTGACACAACAGTTAGTACAACAGTCACACTCTAAAGGAAAAAATATCTGGGATATCCAGATTTACTACACTCATACGTTAACACAGAGAATCCTTCAACTAATTCACTACTTATTTACACTGGTGAAAGTTTTTCATATCTTCTTAACCATCATCAATCTATTAATGGTACAAACCTAATATACTCTAACCAGTGAGTATTTTCCAGTGAGGATAGCCACTTCTCTTCAGTTTCTTCAAAGGGCTCTGCAACAGGAAAAATAGTTACATTGCAGAATAACTTCACACAGCCATTTCTGTGAGCCAGACCTATTAGAATTTTTTGTATTTCAGGAAAACAACCATCATGAAAGGAGGACAGTCCTGCATACCATTAACACACAGCTGTTTGAGTTTGACATGTGCAGCCTGGATTTCCTGGATGTTGGGGAGACTCTTGTCCAGATCAGATTTATAAACATCACTTCTAAGTGGATGGCTTCGAGTTATCGCATTACAAATCCTAAGTAAGAAAAAAGAATCAGCCATTTTGTTATTGGAGAGAAAATAAACCATCTTTCAAGAAATATGCCACAGTCTTTAGCTGCAAAAAACTGAAACCACACGAAAGAGGGCTGAAGGAGGTGAGGTGATCCTGCTCCTCTACTCTGCTCTCGTGACACCTCACTTGGAGTATTGTGTGCAGTTCTGGTGTCCTCAACATAAAAAGGACATGGAACTGTTCGAACAAGTCCAGAGGAGGGCCACGAGGATGATCAGGGGACTGGAGCACCTCCCGTATGGAGACAGGCTGAGAAAGTTGGGGCTGTTCAGCCTGGAGAAGAGAAGGCTGCGTGGAGACCTCAGAGCAGCCTTCCAATATCTGAAGGGGGCCTACAAGGATGCTGGGGAGGGACTCTTCATCAGGGACTGTAGTGACAGGACAAGGGGTAACGGGTTCAAACTTAAACAGGGGAAGTTTAGATTGGATCTAAGGAAGAAATTCTTTACTGAGAGGGTGGTGAGGCACTGGGATGGGTTGCCCAGGGAGGTTCTGAGTGCTCCATCCTTGGCGGTGTTCAAGGCCAGGTTGGATGAGGCCTTGGGTGACATGGTTTAGTGTGGGGTGTCCCTGCCCATGGCAGGGGGGTTGGAACTAGATGATCTTAAGGTCCTTTCCAACCCTAACTATTCTGTGATTCTATGATTCTAAAACATGCACCTGATTTATCTTCTAGTTTATATTCAGGAGGTACATTGCTCCTGCCACAAAGCTTTTTACTCACATATTTTTGGTTATCTGCTAGTTATAGAACAAAAAAATGAAAATTGCTGGGTCATTAAAACAACATGTTTGGGAAATGAAAATCTGATGCTGACTCACAGTTAAATAGCTCTATTTAAGTTTTAATTTTCCACAATTTTTAGTAAGACTTAGGTACACTATAGAAACAAAACAGCATAAAGTTTATAAAGCCACGAAATCTGACAGGGCTTCAAATAAACTCATTGCTCCAGCCTAACACACACAATGCAAGCGTTTGTACTACTACAAAAAGTCATCCTACAAATTAAACTAAAGGACAAAGAATACCCAGCTAGTAAACTACTTATGCAAGGTTCTAGATACATTCACCTTTCATCAAGGACAGTGAATGACAAATATCTCCCAGAAATACTCTGTGCTTTGTGGCACTAAATCTATAAAACCATATTTCCCAATGCCAAAAATGAACTGAATAGTTTCTACTGTATTTTAGAATCACAGAATGGTTTGGGTTGGAAAGGACCTTAAGATCATCCAGTTCCAACCTCCTGCCATGGGCAGGGACACCTCACACTAGACCATGTCACACAAGGCTCTGTCTAACTTGACCTTGAACACTGCCAGGGATGGAGCATTTACCACTTTTCTGGGCAACCCATTCCAGTGCCTCACCACCCTCTCAGTAAAGAATTTCTTCCTTAGATCCAATCTAAACTTCCCCTGTTTAAGTTTGAACCCGTTACCCCTTGTCCTGTCACTACAGTCCCTGATGAAGAGTCCCTCCCCAGCATCCTTGTAGGCCCTCTTCAGATACTGGAAGGCTGCTCTGAGGTCTCCACGCAGCCTTCTCTTCTCCAGGCTGAACAGCCCCAACTTTCTCAGTCTGTAAAAAAACCCATCCCTTACAATTTCAAAAATTACACAGGATTTGACACTGAAGTGGACCTTAAACAGGAATTGTGCCAGAACTATATTCCGAGAAGTTTCTCAAAAGCCAATGCACTACAACATTATGAAGCAAGTATCCCACCAATTACTAATTGCTGCTGTGTGTTAGTTACACTGACCACTTGTGTTGTTACACATCTGATTAAAGAATAACATAACTATTACCTTTGATCAATTCTTCTTTGTTGTAAGACATCTTTAATGTTGGCCATCCTAACGAGGGCACTCCCATTAGGGTGATTCCAGGACCATAACTAATATGGGGAAAAAAACACAGAAGAAATAACAAAACAATGCAGGTTAGTGTTATTCCATAGACATTGTTTTCTTAACACTACACATAAAGTTATGTTAACTGCCAGACATGTAAGATAACACTGTACATCAACCAAGGACAGTAACAGAATAAAAACTACACTTACTGGCATTCGTCTCCCAATAAAAGAGTAGGAGTATAGCTTAAGGTCTTGATCTGCTAAGGAAGATGGAACCACAAAATATTCTGGAAGGCTTGAGGAAAAAACAGGATACAAAAGGTTACTTTTCCCTATGTATTTTAGCAGTTTTTCTCTTGTGGCAGTGCTGTCTTACCAACTCTGGTAAACTGTAACACACCAACCCCTAATACCACAGTGCTAACTGGCTGTCCCATGTGTCTACATGATCTTACTCAGCATTGGTACAGCTCAGATCTACCTGTTCAGAAATGTACATGCTTCAGAGGGAAGCACAAAAGCATGAAAGCAACAGATGCCAAAATAAGCCATTTCCTTCAATGACAACACTGCAAGTAAGAAGGATCTTCCTTGCCGATCCAGAGAGGGGCACATTCAAGAGGTGAAGTGCACAGTTAGGTAGAATGGAAGGTTTGGTTGAGGAGACAGGAAAAGACAGTGTAATTGCCTTCTTTTCTTCTACTTGTGTTATAAGAGAAACTTACCAAGTAGATATCATATAACCTTCATTGACTGAACAAACTCTCCACTCTGATGCACCTGTTCTTTTGATTTCTCTATCCCAGTCAGAGTAAGTTTCAAACAAAGGTGTCTGCTGACCACTGGCACCACCACCTCCTGGATCTATTCCATTCACCTTCTTTGCTAGGAAAAGAAAATTCATCAATGCGCATTTTAAAAAAAGAGAAAAAGAAATTATCAAACTCTTCACCTTTCTACTGACAAGAATGAGCCACCAGCATCAGTACTACTGTTACCTACTTGAGTACAACAGATCAATGATTGAATGACACTTGGTGATACATGAAGACATAAGGCTTTTTCCTGCACTTTCAACAGAGAAGCAACATAAAACTGGTATGTTGTGCTGCTTGACAGAGGGCAAGACATACACTCAGGAACAACTGGTATCTTCAGTCACAGGACCTCTCTCTTCAATATGCCAGAATTAGCAAGGTTTTAAAAACATGAACCCTTTATAGGCTAACCTGTAATGAGGGACCTTGTGAGGAAAGCAAAATAAAAATTGTACAATTTCAACAGCTTTAAAGGAATGCTGTGTTAACACCAAGTAAAATCATTGGAAGGCCAGGTTAAAATATATATGTGGGTTTATAAACATACATACATATATACGTATTTATCCACACAGAAGGATGGCCTACCATTTTGTGGCTAAGGCCCAAGAAAATTCTATAGTCTGTTGCTAATACTGAAGGGTCTCCTTTGCTGGTCATTCTTTATGTGCCAAGGAGGCAGCCTGTAACTTGACACTTGGAAGTAAGTTTTAGATAAAAGTGAAATAAACTGAGACTCAACCCTACCACCTCTCATGAAAGCTCCAAGCTTCAGCAAGAGCCTGTACAGATGTAAGTGCCTGATCAAACAAAGCAGAATATGGCTTTATGGCTTTACGGCTTTACTGTCACCTCAGTGATGGGGCAGTTTCTACTTTCTGTATCTATCAACCTAATTCTTGCACCAATACTCAGAGTATACTGTTTTTCAGAAGAAAACTGAAGTCAGACTGAAGTAGTTGTTCAAAGACAGCATACAGAGAAATTTGATAATTGCCCCAAAATGTTGTAACTTCACTGCTCAGTGGCAGGATATACAATTATAAAATATAGCCTGGAAAAAAATGATGTACATACACACCAGAGCAATACAAGCTCTTTCTGCTCCTCGAGAAGCACAAAGACAGTATTTCAACTTTTACTGTACTGGGACTAGCAGGGGTAGGGTAGAGTCAAAAAAAACAGTGCTGGAATTGTGAGAGCAGAGCCAGAGGTTTATGCTGCAAACACCAGGGTTAACAACAACAAAAAAAACCCAAGCCAAACCAAAAGTCTTTCAAACTCTTTTCTCCAGCAACTGCAGCGCAGCAGAACAACTATCTTTTGCCATTCCAGTCTGCTGCTCCAGAGAAACAATGTTTTTTACCCACCTTATGTCATTCTTCCACTAGGTATTTTTCCATACAGCAAATGGTATTTTAAGGATGGGGTAAAGGCAGCTTTGTGACAGACTAACGTTTTGTTCACACTCCACTTTTACATTTTATTATAATTTCATCTGCAGATGGGCTTCCTCCCTAGTACTTTATAACACTAAAGTATATGGACCTTGATAACCTCCCAAGTTCTATCAGGTAAGAAATAGCCACATGCACACTTAGTCTTGTGCATGCACAGGGCAGTCATGTAGGCACCTGCATGAAAAACATGCATTTCTGTGCAGACTTGAAGGCCTGAGCTCATAATTCCACAACGCTCAAATTTTGTAACAGGCAGATGAGCTATTTCTAATGCCAGCTGCTGAGGAAGTATTTCAGCACCACAGAACTCCATCAATGGCACTTACACTATTTGGAGGCTTGTTACACTGATGGTGTAGAACTGATGGTTTTCAGCTGTGTATTGGCTGGGGAACACTAAGCAGTGACCGCACAGCATTACACTAGAAATCAAGTTCCAAAGGCATCTTTTTCACGCTTACCTAACTGACAAGGTTCAGTTGGAGATTGGCCTTGAGCAGAGAGGGTGTGCTCCAACTCAGCAGGGGTGGTGGAGGTTTTGAGTGGTAAGAACTGCCTAGTAAGCCTCTAGGAAAGAAGGTATGGAGTCCCAAGTTGCACAAATCCTCCTGCAATACCACCAGAAGAGAAACTTATTCCCAAAAGAAGGGCAGGTGAACAAGCCTGCCTGATGGGAGATTAGCTAGGTACCTAGAGTACCAATATAGACATACAATAGGAGGATCGAAGCGTGAATTGAGAAATATGAGTATTCATGCTGATATAAGTGCTGACATAGGCAGTTTTGTTTTGTTTCAGACAGGAAAGACATTTCTTTTGAATTTGGTCATTAATGGCTATCACAGTGAGTGACTTATAACCAGAAGTAAGAGGTTGGGTGCAGGACAAGCCAATTTTATTACCCCTGGAGAAAGCCTCAAATGCTTTTTGCCACTGCTTCTAGACGAAAGTCTTACTTAAGTTACATATCATGATATAGGAAAAATATTATCAAAATACTTTCATGCTTACCTGGATTATGATATATTTCCCCAACATACTCAAATGCAAAGAGAAGCTGAAGATCCGTTGGCTGAGAATAATGGGCTATTGCAAGGCACACCTAGGAAAGAAACATTCATTACTGTTATTTACAGACATAAAATTTATTGTCCTTAATTATGACAGCATGAAATATGCAAAATAGACGTTAAAAATCAGTCTTCTGATGCTTTATTTCTGTATTTTATTTGAGGAGTGAATTCTATAGTTAAGCATATTCATATTTGTCACGAGACCATTACTGTAGTCATAGTAGGCAAGTTCATGACCATCTATCAAGAGTGATTAACTGATGAGGGTGGACTAAGTTTTTGCAAGAAAGGTCAGACTGTTAACAGGCATCCCTAAACATGATTCTGTATCAACTGAGACAAGCAAGGGCTTCGAGCTATTGTGCTGTGTCTGCCCACCTGCATAGAGAAAATAAGGAGGAGAACAGAAAAAGAAAGGTGTACAACACACAGGTGGTGAGCACAGTGCAGCAAAATCTCATTTGTAATAGAATCATAGAATAGTTAGGGTTAGAAAGGACCTTAAGATCATCTAGTTCCAACCCCCCTGCCATGGGCAGGGACACCCCACACTAAACCATGTCACCCAAGGCCTCATCCAACCTGGCCTTGAACACCGCCAAGGATGGAGCATTCACAACCTCCCTTTGACAATTGATCCTTTGACAATTTTTCTTTATTTTTAATCAAAAGTACTTAAGAATGGCCATACTGAATCAGTTCAGAAGGCCCAACTTAGCACTTCCAGACAGTGGCCAGCAATTTTTTACCCTAAGAGGGTAAAACCAAAGAAAGTATATAATGACATTTTACCAGAATGTTTTTCAATGGTCCATCAGAGTTCAAGCACTTCCTGAACTAACATCTAGTATCAGTATTCAACAACATTAGACAGATAGTTCTACAAAGTTGCCAGCTGAACCAAGAGGTTTCTGAAGTGCAACTTCCCTTTACAAAAGCCCTCTCAGTTCTTCCCTGAAGTATCATATTTAACCAAAATTTGTATCTAATTATTGGTTTTGAATCTTTTCCACACATTGCTCCATACAGGCATCAGGGTTACCAGTCTCTGCTACCAAAACTCAACCTTCAAAAACCCCTGTCCTTGGAAGGGACAACAAGAGGTTGCTTGCTCTCAGGAAGACTTCCAGGACCTATGTCAATCCTGCATCTCACTAAGTTCTATTCCAAAATTATGATAGGCATTGATGAATATAAATGAAAAGAAACTTGTTTGGTAATAACAAACAGCATTTCCCCAAAGTTACTTGGAAATAAGTTATTCACAGTGGGAAATGTTTTCTTGATATTATACAGTTGTAGTCTGTCAGCTGAATGACAAGCAAAAGATTCTCCATCAATGTTCAATTTAAACAGAAGGTGAGTTTCGAGGTCCCTTTTGTCAAGTGTGGAGGATCTACAGTTAACTAAACATGCCAGTAATCACCCCCTTCAAAGTTCCCAGCTGATCTGGAGAACTGAAACATCAGCCAAACTTTCCAAGGGTAGGAAGACATCAGCTTGCTCACATTTTGGCCTAGCCCTTGTAGGTTCTCTCCCAGATGACTGGATTTCATCCACAAAAGAAACCCATCCCTAACTTCTAGATGCCTACAGGCTTATAGCAAAAAGGAGGTTATAAAATGCAAAATTGTATTCTACTTGTTCAGATGCAGAAATTCCATGTGACAAAGTTTTCAATTAGGGACAAAGACATAGCACAAGTTCACATTAGCACCTCCTAAATTTTTTCCTTTCCATTTTTTTTCTTCCCTTCAACTATCTGACTTTTTATACTTGGCAAGAGGTTGACACCATTTATTCACTGTTCAGCAGTTTGGGGTATTTAGATTTTTAGAAGAAATCGTTGTCTGTCAGTGAAGGAAAGTTTTCTTGTTGCCATGGACATAAAAGGAAGACTTGCATGACACACAGCTGCAGGAACACTACTACTGGCAGCACTGTGCCACAGCGAAAAAAAGCTGAGAGCTCATTTATGCCAAGTTCCGCAAGGATAAAGTTATTGCACTTTTACTAGCTTGTATACAACATGTACAGCATTATGGAACTTTTGCCGTATTTTTATTTACTTTGGCTTTTGATGTGAACATTCCTCACTATTTATAAGCCCAGTGACGACTGTGGAGTCATTTGAGTTGAAAGGGGTTTTTCACAAGCACTCCCCAACAAAAAAATTCCTACCGAGTCTTAGAACAGTTGCTTTAACTTTTCTCCCACTTTCAGTTCTACAATGAAAGTACAAAGGAAAAGAGAGGACAGGACATTTCCAGGGGTGGGACAACACCCCCCAGAAAACTCAAACAATAAATGTGTCACTGGGAAATAGTCTAGAATGGCTTCTCAAATGAACAGTTACAAGCTCAGTTCCAAGATCTGGTAAAACTTTTCATAAGTACCATGGAGTAACTGGAAGCTATGCACATTTTACTAAATCTTGTGATTTCAGTGCACTGTGCACTGAAAGCCAGCTATTCCAAAATACTCGCTGCTTCTAACAGACTACTTTTGCCTATCATTCACAAGGAAACAAAACAGAAATCTGTGAACGTACACATTTTGACTTCAATTTTTCTATGTAACTTTTCACTGGAGTAACTTACAGAGTTACTCCTCACCTTCATTTGTAGGACTGAAGGATGAAAGCCTTTTACTATACTGATCTACTCTCAAGGCTTGAAGATGAACCACAAGATGTTAAAAAATTCTGTTGTGCTGCCAAATAGGTTATACTGTATTTCTATTGTGCTATTTCTAAAAGCAGCAGCTGAAATCTATGTCATTTGCTTGCCACATTTGAGAGAGAGTACGTGTGTGCTGTGTTGAGGAGTAAAATTGGATTGAGAATGGTAAGCAGTCAGTTCCCAAAAGGCATGAGACCAGAGCTGTGCTTTTGAGCCCAGCAGCTGAAAAACGCTCCTAGGTGTTCCACAGTGCAGACATTACCCAACACCAGGTATTGCATGGCTGGAACAATCCACCTGTAGATTATAATACAGGTACAGCACCTTTATTTCTGTAACTAAAAAAAAAATAAAAAATAATATAGTTACCCTGCTACTGTCCTCATTTCTCCATTTTAGACAAATTGCTCACATATACACTACACAAATATTAAAGACATATTGATTTTCAGTTTATTACTCATTAAATCCATATAGTAGTTTTATTGTCTGAAACTTTCAAAAGACAAGCACATTCCACAGATCGCAGCAAACTATCACCCTAAGTAGAAAGCTCTTAAACTGGAAGACGAACACGTTTTACAGGAAATGTTCTCAGATCAAACTGGAAAATGTTTGGTATTCTTGCCAATTTGTAATTGTGTAAAGCTGAAGATATTTAGGCTCAGTCAAATAACAAGAGAATAGGCTGCTTGTTGGAAAGTTCATTTATTAGAAGCAAAAAACACAATGGCTGTAATTATTTCATAGTACAAAGGCCATTTCCCTGTGTCAGAGTCCCCTGTTCAACCCCTGTCTGAGAAAAATAAATTGTACTTTCAGGGCAAGCCCTCCTCTTCTCCAATAGGAATTTTCACATAGGACAAGAGCTTCAAAATATTGCTAATGCCCTTGGAAAAGAGTTCTGAACAGTCGTATTTAAGATGCGCTAAGTTAGCACAGCCCTGCACTTCACCTCCTTCCCTAAGACAGGCTACCTGGCCTACGAACTCATTTTCCACTCCATTTTCCACTTCCTCCCACACCCATCTGGCTTTCCTTCCTTTGGAGACTCTATAGCTTTATTTCAGAGACAAAACAGAATTAAACTGCTAAGTAGTGATGAGTGCAAGTTTCCATTCCCTCTGTTATTCCTTAACTCTTGCCTCCCAAATATCCATTAATAAAAACAAGGAAAAAAATATATACCTGAATGATTAACTTTGAGGCATTATTTTATCAGCATGTATTGGCTGCAACTAATGTCGAATGTATTTTTCCAATAGAACTGATTTTTAAGCCTCTCTATAATAATTTACCTCAATACAAACTAATTCACCTCAAATTTCAATGTGTTCTTCCAATTTGTTTCTGCTTAAAGATAGTGAAAAACACCTATGAAAGTTTTACCAATATCACCCATGCATCATGCCTATATGCCACTGCATCAGGCTGTCCACATCTGAAGCCTGACTGCTTTCAAACTTGGATCCTTCTTTTTGCACCCACTACCAAAAAGAGACTCAGAATACTCTCTGTTCTGGTAAGAAAGCTTAATTAATAGGGCTTATTTCCTCTTATGACCTCTTAAGCAAATACAGACACTTCCTTAGGAACAAGTTACGTTTTCTCTGCCAACACCAATTTATGTAACTGCTGCTGAGTATTTCCATTACATTCAAGGAACTCTAAATAAAACAGAAAACTGTATAAAGTTAGCATTTGTCAAAACTATTTCATGCATTTTAAAACTCATTTTAAAATAGTAATTACCAAGTGTACTGTTTTTATTTCTTTAATCTTTGCTCTGAACAGAACATTTGCTAGCAACAAGTCAGAGACATTTATACTCCCATAGTTTGAAGCATCTATTTTAGTAGGTAGCTATTTCATTTTGACCTATCAGTGCTACGTTCATAGGATGATACTTCTCTGCATTACTAGGACAAGACTTAATTAGAAATCTCCCTGCCCCAATTTGCATAGCTGCATGCATTTATGTAAAGTTAAAGGAAGCCATTTATGATTTATAAAGAACTAAAATGCAGGTCTCTTGCATTACAGAACAGACTATAGTGCTCTTTGTAACATCACCCTCCCTTCTGCTTATTGTAAAAACAACAAGTGAAAAACTACAATATGCTCTTGGTCAGGAGACTATACTAGCACACTCAGCTCAAGAGAAGAGCACGGATTCCCTCCCATCAGAACTCAGGAGGCCTGACCACCTTCCTTTGTTTTTAGACACCAGGACAACCTTGCTAATATGTACTGCTCTGAAGGGCAGAAACTGAAACTAGATAAAATCTTTCAAGAGTGTGGTGCTGGCATTCCATTTAAATGCCAGAAAGAACAAATTAACTCCAGTCAATATACTGTGTAAGACCTTTTCAGTTGTGTTCACCAGCATCCCAAAATAATTTAAGCATAATCCACACAGAAGAAACCTGATCTAAGGACTTCATGGTTTTAGACACTCATACTTTAGCGCTAGCAGAACAGTGTTATTACGGAAACATCAGGTTAACATAACATTATTTCCCTTCAGTATAAGTGTGCTCTGTGATACACCCCCAAAAAGCTGCAGTAACCTACTTGACACATGGAAACTGCAACAGCAGCCACACAACTGATAGGACAATTTGTACAAGGTTTTTCCCCCCCACTCCTTCAGTGAGTGCATTCTCCTATGGGATAACAGCAACTCTTGGTCACCACAAGCACTATCTTTATAACCACACAGATTCAGATCCTGTGGCTCTCTAGAACTAGCTGTTCTTCCTTTCAAAAGAAATCATGTTTGCCCATGTAATTATAAATGCATGAAGCAAGCACCTTCAGAAAAAGGCTTCACTTTTTGCTCTTGCCTAAGTAAATGCAGCACAAAGTGTTAATGAGATGCTGAGTTTATGCTTTCCTCCTCCAGGCTAATCACTGTTCTTAGCTGTGACAGCCAATTAGAAACAGTTGCTATAAGGATATTGCAGTAGACAGGCTGCTCCAGGGAGATTTCAGAGCAGCTGTGAAAGGGAAACTGACTGCCGTAAGACTGCCAAATGTGAAAGGTTACAAACAGTAAAGGCAGCAGGCAGGAGGTAACCTAGAAAAGCAGCACGGAAAGAACAGTCTGCTTCATTACCTGGCTTTGGCCCATGGACCTCTACCAGAGGGTAAAAGGTGAAGTAGTGATGAACTGCTTGAGTTATAGTTACTCAGATGATAACTGCAAACAGATTTATGTCTGGGCAGATGGTTCTTAGGACTTACAGAGTTAAGCTCAAACTTTATCCTACTGAGAAGGGGGAATTCTTAAGCTCTGTAAGCAGACTGGGTCATTCCTTACAAAATGAATGCTGTGCTGTGCCTAGCCCCCTCCTGGTGCCACACGGATCGGAGGAGCTGTAACTCAACCAACCAATGGCACTGACCCAGAACAACCAGGAAACTGGTGAGCTAATGTTACACAGACTAATCATCTCTGATTAGCACAAACCTACCTGGACCTCACTAGGTTAAATAACACTGTACAATTTTGTTGAGATTTATGACAGCAAGTATTAGGACTGGGGAAGGAATAACATTTCTAGGAATGTACAGACAGAAGTAACTCCTCTTGTCCAGAGGTATGCAAGTCTTTTCTGAGAAAGAGTTGAGAAAGAGCACATAGTTTTATGTAGATTAAACAAACCGGTCATTGGAGAGCTTCTGGAGAACTTGCCTTGTGAAGCAAAAAAGGGCATATATAAGATAGTACGCTTCACCTGTGGGTACATTAAGCTTACGACTTTCAGAAAAACGTATAATGCTTCAAACATTTTCCATAAACATGTACCCATCATTGCACAGCTTCAATGCAGTCTTTAAAAAAATTTGTTTCAGAAATTATTAAGTTTTTAAAAGCACAACAGATATGGCAAGAAATGTTTATCTTACATGCACAGAAACCATTAACACATCACACTACACTTTATACCTAATCATTTTGACTTAAAATCTAGATATTCTCCTGTAGCAGAATGTGATTAATTCGCAACTCTTCCCTCCTACTTCTCTATCAAAACATAAACCAAAATGTTCTTATTAGCACAGCTGTTGCCTTTAGTCATTGCATGTAGCAAGATTTCATAAGAAGATAATACCTTTTTTGCACTTTCAGGACCTGCTTCATCAAAACGAAATCTGACAATTCGGAAGTCTTTGCAATAAATTATTAATTCAGTTGGATTAAATTTAAGTTTCTGGTTGGGACCAAGGACCTTCTGCTTCCTCTTGGTGTCATTCACTGCAAAAAAAAGACAAAGTTATTGGGCTGTGTTTTGTAAGCATACAACACAAGACTGGCTCAAAAAGATACAGTAATGCTGTTATGAGCAGTTTTTCATTTAATAGTATATTTATATTGAGGTAGAAAAAAATCTATAGATCCTGCTGTTGATCAACCTCCTTTCAAACAAGTGGCTGAATTACTGTTTCCTGTATGCCCAGATTACTTCTGTCTATGAACAACTTCACAAACAGGGAATATGCAGTATTCCCAAGAGCTCTCAGCCAGTTAACTGGGTATGCTGCAGTGCCCTTCTGATGCACAGTAACTGACACATATGCTGATTTTTTTGTTTTACTTGCATGTATAAACAAAGTGGAGTTCAGACTGAGATTAACTCCCTATTTCTTACACAAAACTCAAGAATGTAAGTATAGCAAATTGCCAGCTGGTCTAGACCTGCATAGACAGGCTGTGTCTCTTGGCCTCTGTATCTCCTTTTCAAACAGAAAGTTAAGTTAGAAAAAGTAAGCATCACAGAAGCCACACAGATTTTATATGTGGTAACTGAAAAAACTGGAGCACATAGCCCCATTTGAGTGACTAACTAACACAGCTGCCTGGTTGCAGGTATCTTGGGTTAAACTGAATTACTTCCACTGAACTCAAGACAAGTGTTTTAGGTCACCTCCAAGAATTCACCTTCAATATAACAACCACTGAGCAACCTTTTCTCCAGCGTGGGTAAAAAGCTCTCCTTAATTCCTGTTAGTAAAATCTTATGCTCCACTAAATTTAGGGTAAACCTGCATAACAGAGGAACAAAGAATAATCTCAAGCGTGTGGCAGGAAATACTGCACTCTCCTTGGAAAAGCCAAACAGAAAAGGTTCCTAGAGACCTTCCACCACTCTTCTATGAAACTGCAGGTACTCATGCTATTGGAGAGTTTGGGAAAACATGCACAAAAGAGTAATCTACAATCTGGCAGCCCTTGAGTTTCAAAGTAAAAGCTATCTGTAGTCCTTTCCCATTTAGGAACAACACATATCATGTGAGAGAGGACATAATTAATCTCTCTTCATTTAGAAAAAGGCGTTTCTTCAGAATGTGCTTCCTCAGATATACATGAATCTTTTCCCAGTGATTAAAACCAGCTACCAGAGTGGGAATAGATTATTGGATAACTTTGGCTACTGAAAACTAATCAGTAAAGGATTAAATTATCTACAGTCAGAAAATCAAGTAGTTAACAGCCCATGCCATAATCAAGACTTGAAAAATTATCAGTTACATGAAACTCTTCTATTACGATATTAACATATTCTTTCTAACAAACAGGTGAGCCTAAAGTATCCACCAAAACCTGGTTCTCCAAAATAAGTATTTCATAAATTATTTCTTCAGATTAAGAGGTCTATTGTGATTTGCAGATCTGTGTATTTTTGAGGACCACTAGCTACTAGCTTGCTAAGAACTAGGCAAGATTAAAAACTCAAGCACTTACATTGCCAGATATCCCACCTATGTGTGAATTGCGTAAGTGTAAGTGATGTGCTTCTCACAATCTATTGTACTTAAGTGGAAGAGATTCAAATTCTTGAATATTTAAAAGTTGCTAACAAAATTTTGTACTGCTATAACAAGTGTCTACCCTACAATACTTGTTAACTCAGTACTGTAGTTAAATTTAAAACCAATATAAGGACCCAAATAAATGTCTCCTGCATGGCACCTCAAGTTTTATTCATCTGAGGCTTCTATCCTAATTTTAGATAAACCAAATTCTTCAAATCAGGGAAAATTAATGACACAAAGCCTTAAGCATCAACAATTCTGCACAACCTAACAAGCAGTTAACAGTTTTGAACAAGTTTAGAGCCTGCATTATACTTAACTATTTTTGACATACCTGTGACAATCTGCTCGATGCATGTTAGTGGGACATCATGTTCACCAAGGAGGAGGTTTTTATAATGGAATTTCTGAAACATACGAAAATCAGAGCCATTAATTGCAGTTCTTCAGCTGACAACCAGATATACAGCACAACTTTGAAGAAACTGTGATAAAAGTCAGGCATGCCTAGACTTTGCTGACATGTACCACCCTTGCCCATTTGCAGGCAGCTACAGGTTGTGTAAACAGCAATCTTATGCTGGTGAATTGCACATCAAACTGGTCAGGAACCCCAGTGGGGTATGCAAAATAACCCCATGACCTGCACTGAACTTACTAGCCTCAAAAATTGCTGGTAGAAATTCAATACAAACTGAAGTGTAAAATATATATATATAATATAAAAAAAAATCTCCAACCATTACTGTAACCAAAGGAATTTAAATAAATAAATAAATCAATAAATAAATAGTAATTCTGCTTTCAGTCATGTTTATCAACTACTTCATGTTAAAAGTTAATTTTTTAAGTAGCTTTGGTCAAAGTTACTAAGCATTACTTAGTAAGCACTTACCTACTTTCAGAGCTTTACACATGCCTAGTTAATGCAGTGGTTCTTTTAAAAGCCCCAAATGAAAGTGAAAACTCTACTGAAAATACCATACAGCTCACAACTTGGAAATCCAAACAGCACTGTATGCTGTGCTGTTCCATAGCTGATTGAGGCTTTGAATGGCACACGTTCTGCTTTGACAAAGGCTTGGTTTGTTTCTCTCCTGTTCTCATTGCTTCATCTAAAATGAGAACTCGTTTCACAGTTATTTTGTCCTCTGTCAGTAATGCCAATGGAACTTGGACTCATTAAATGCTTTGCTGATACGATGCTTGTCTAGTCACAGGAACATTTGACATAAAAAAACATGTTCTTCCTTGAAGAAGGCAATTTCTGCTTTGCCTTTTGTAAAACCACTTCCTAATGAAGCCTCCATATAAATGAAGGCAAGAACAGCTGGCTGTACTTCCATACCAAACTTGCACTGTTCTGATACTCTCAATGAAGGAATGGAATAGCAACACCTTTAGAACAAGACAGTGGAACCACATCCTTTACCCTGCTTTCTTTTAGAAGACATCATATTTATATTGGATATGAGACAGATTTACTGTGTTCTAATTCAATCCATTTTACCCATTGCATTTGCTGTCATGATGTAGCAATATGAGTGATAACAAACCTGTAGTGGCATTGGGTCATCCGTAATGAAGGAAATCTTGAAGTTAGTGCAAACCAGTTTGCCCCACAGGTCATACTGACTTGTATCAGTTGCAATGCATTTTCTCACAAAATTTACTTCATTTACCACAATTTCACCTAAAACAGAAAAAGGGGAGGGAAAGAGAGAAGCCTATATAAATCCTGTAGGTACAGCAATTCTAAACCTGTAGTACCAAAAAACCTCCTTAACCTTTTATCTGTTTCATGCTATACACCTCTTTTGGGTAAACCTGGAGTTTAACCAACACCACTCGGGGGTGGGAAAAGAAAGCTATCATTCCCAAAACAGACAACATGGTGCAGCAGTTAAAAACAAAAAAATAGATTAAAAAGCCCCACAACATACCACCCACCACCACAACCCCCACACGCCATTTTCCTTAGAGCCAGAGAACAAAATCTGCAATTCTTCACTATTGAAAATTGATGCATTTGGAAACCACTGTCCTTTAAACAAAAGCATATCCTCATGTACTTCAGATAGAATTCACTTTAAAAACTGAAATCAGTGGCTATTGCTAAGTACTTTTGAGAGTTTTATGAACTTCAGGAATTCAGAATAATCAGTCCACATCTGATTTCACATTTATAAGCAGATTTTTAAGGTGATTTCATCAAAGAAAAACCAGAACACAAACATACTAAACAGTCCTCACCATTGCAAAGTTTCTAGTGTGACCATCTAAAGGACGAGACGACCATTTCCTTTCATAAAACAGAAGATCCAAATGAAGGAACAAAATTATGCTCATTCATCTGGGAAAAGCTATGCTATAAAAAGCATACAGGCAAATGAGACTGAGGACCATTTAAAAAGAGAAAGAAAATCATTACACATTACTTTTTAGTTCCACAACAGAGGTTTCTGAAATCAAAGTAGTAATTTTGTTCATACTTCAGGAAATGAACTTGGTTATTTATGTCACTCTTGTGTAGGGCTTTTGCTTCTGTCACCACATCAGCCACCTCCCTCTGCTGCTATCCGCTATAAATAGTTTGGGAGTGGATGTGTGTTCAAGAAAAGCATAATTTTACACTAGCTGGAGGTTTTTGTTTTCAAAAAGACTAAGGACTAAAGATTGCTAAAGCCTTCTTTGCTTCTAATTGGTTGGGCACATTCAGCCCCAGTTGCCCAAAATGTTATCTCAGAGTCCCCTCTGCAAGAACACAATTCTCTGGGTGACTCTAATAGCAGTAATCAGTTGCCTGTATGTCCAGTGAGTATGGACACAGCTTTGAAAAAGTCTCTCATCTGTCTCCTCATTGTGAGACAGCATTTTCCTCAGGTAGTGATCACTGCACCCAAGTAACCACACATTCAAAGAACTGGTTTGAGCATTCCAAATACTGGAGCAGAAACACACCTTTTGCTATCCTCCAGACCCAGTCTCTACACATGCGCAATCTAAATTATTTAGGCAAGCTGTCCTACTAGCTCTCTTGCCCCAGTATGATCAGGCATCAGCCTGGAAGTCACTAAAGCAGCAGCATAGTCCCTGCTTTTAGTTCAGTTGTCATAAACAGCTACAAAAGTGTTTTGGATTCATCTTTATCCTTGAGCTGGCAGAATTGAGTGTTCTAGGACCATTTGAAGAGGTAAGAGGAGAAGTTTCATTGACCTGTGGTTATCATATACATACATGATCTATGCCAGAAGTGTGAAAATGCCCTATGGAGAGATGTGCTGGAGCTTTAACGTTTTTTCCCAAACACTACCAAACTGTGGTTAAATAAGCTTCTAAATTAATTAAAAATTCTGATTCTGACAGCTTCAAGTTGTTAAAATTCAGCCAAGTCCACAGCAACTAAAAACAATGTCTTGTGATGGGGTACATGAGAATGACAAGCCCTACTTCTGTAAACACTGTAATGAAAACGTTTCAATGCTTTTAGGAGAGCATGAAACTTCTTAATGCCCAGCATTTTATTAACTAAGCTGTCGACTTCAGCAACTGCAAAAGTCCAAACTGTATATTAAAGTAATTCCTTCTCACAGTTGGTGTTAATCTTTAACTATTCAATGTCAAGTTCTCAGTCACATTCTGCCTGTGAAGCTTTCCCTCTTCAAAAAGTCAGTTGTTCTAAATGGTTTTTATTCTTCCTCTTCTCAGGACCTGCATTTCTAATACAAAGATATGAAGAGCCAAAGACACTGTTAAATGAAGTGTAACTTGCATATTTTTTCCCCATATACACTTGCTATCAGATCAGAGAATGATATTTTTTTGAATAACACACCGGAGACAATCTTGCTATAAGCACAAACTACTATCACCAAACTATTTCAGTATTTCATACCTTTGATGCTACAGAACGATAGAGAAATAAGAGATTCAAGCAAACTTCTTTAGTTCGAACCTACTACAGCTTAAGACATACTGCCACATCGCCCTCTTTAAACAAGGTAGTCATTTTACTTCTCTCCTACATTCCTCATAATTGTGTGGCTGCACTACAACATGTCTATACTAACCCTATTTTAGTGCAGCTTCATGTATTCTCATTTCATCCAACACATACATTCTGGGTTTTTTTGGCTTAGCTTCTCCTTTGCACTCAAGTTTACAGGCCTAACACAGAACTGCCAGTTTTGAATCTGAGTGTTACAATACGTCAAGGCAGGGTGCACGCATGCCCATTTCAGCTGCAAGGTTCAAACATTTACAGTGACACATGATAAAGTCTGCAATGCAAATGTAATAGAGGCAGTTTTCAAAAGCCTGCATAAACTGAACTTTTTTTTTTCTTTTTAATGCAGGTTTGGAATTTCCTATTGACCAGGCTTTTATTCCTCCTTTGGATGTCTATGAGTAATATGAAAAGGTTCAAACCTTCCAAATTTAGGAAAGCAGATAAACAACCTAACTAGTATGTGTCGGTCTTGCACAATGAACCTTCTTGCATTTGTAGTTGAGTAGGTGATTTTTCTATACAAGTGTCAACAACAGAGCTATTCAGAGATATTACACTGCACATTTTTACAGCGTAGCTGCTACTTTTTTCCAGTAAACAGTCACAAGCTGTTCCAGACGTGGAACAGCAGTCAGCACTTCCATGTGACGTGAGCAGTCAAAGAATGATCTCAGGAGACAAGAGCAGCTTGTTTAAACTCTGACAGGAAACCAGAAGAAAAATTGAAGGTTGCCACCCTTAAATATAAAGCCTAATCACATTTAATAAAAATATTTCTACATAAAATACATGAATCACAAAAATAACATGAGAGACTGAAGGATCTATCTAGCTAATACACCTTCCACTTCACACATAGCCTCAAACTGGTAAACCTCAGAAAAATTCTGCTAAATCTCCCCCACACATATGCAATTTGACTCTCTCATATTTTGAGCATTAAGAGAATTCATGGCATGTATCTAGTGCACCACGATATGTAGCATAACCTGCTACAATCCAAAGAAAGTTCAGAAGGCAGAGCAGGCACATGGAAGAACTGGAGACAACAG
The DNA here is from genome assembly GCF_963264785.1 of Psittacula echo. Taxonomy (NCBI): domain Eukaryota; kingdom Metazoa; phylum Chordata; class Aves; order Psittaciformes; family Psittacidae; genus Psittacula; species Psittacula echo. Next base: position 6,466,086 of record NC_137741.1, on the reverse strand, counting down.
CGGCACAGCTGAAAATGCTGAATTCAGTGATGGGCAGAGCAGGGGATCAACAGGGAGCACAGCTGCTGAGCAACAGCACCAGCTTTGTCTCCCCGGCATGCAGACACACCAAGCGAGTCTGGTCTGGGCATCAGGGCAATTGATTTCTGTAAAATCTGAAAGGCAATCCCAAATCAGTGACATCCTAAAATAAAGGATGCTCTGCACCATTTCGCCTGCTACTGAACAATTCTTTTGCAACTTTTGGTGCCATGCCCTATGGGATCAAGTTTAATTTGTTTCTCTTACAAAGGTAGTCATTTGTAACTTACAAATGCTGGATCTGATAACCTGCACACACGCAGATCACAAAAAATATCTTGAAAGTTTTCTTAGCTCTTGTGTGTATTGTGTGTCCCTTTCATAACCATTTGTTATCAATAACAGGGTGATCAGACAATAAGTAAATTTGACAGATCTGAAAAAATAAGCAAGAATTGCTACACTCAGCACTGCATTAGAACTTGTAACTGGAAATTTCTACATTTTCTCTGGAGACAAGCGTCTAGATTCTCTGCAGCAGTAGGAGATGCATAAACAATCCTTTTTCATCTGTACAGACAGTTCTCATGTTTGCTATTTTAAGATTTTGTATTATCTTAGCTTAAAATTCAAGAAACATGCCACAGAAAACTCAAGTAGCTTCCAGGTTTTCAGTTGCTCACTGACGCATTTGCCAAACACTTCCAGCCAGAAGAGTTTCTTGCACAGTTTTGCTGCCTATGAGCACAGGAGGGAGACAGCACAAGAGTCTATCTTAAAGCCTTAGTTTTCATGGAAGAAGGTGGATTAAGACCATGACCTTACCAACCGTTTCCAGCCTGAACCGAACCATTTCCAACAATGCCAACTGAATACAACAATGCTGCACAAATGAAATAAAGTAACGGGGCAGTTTACAAGGAGACATATTTATGCTGTACTGTGTACATATATATATATACACATGCATATTGGTACCTACAGAGAGAGAACACATGCACACATACTAAAAGTGTGTTAAAATGCTAACATACAGCACATTAAGAACCTGATACTTGTTAGAGGCAATTTTCTGACTGAAATCAGACTCCATAAATGAGTAATGCAAACCCTGCAGGCTCAAGAAGTTTGAAGGTACCCTACATATTGCTAAGGGAAGTTTTTCAATGCTGTACTAAAGCAAAGGAATAGATTTATTAGTATAAATTTTCTTTAATGAGCACTGAAGTTCTAAATTAAAATCTGAATATGTTTAAGTGTTTGTTCAAGGTCCAATAGACATAAGGACAACAGAGAGTACCAAATACTTTCTGCAGTCACATAATTGCTACCTAAATTCATAAAATCCTAGCACCTGAATACACTTAGGAAACTAAACCCCTGCTCCTCATTTATAATGCTGATAGAGATTACCCAATGAAAAACATCGGGTAATCGCTTATAATGCTGACAGTGATTACCCAACAGAAAAACAGCTTGTGTGAAAGTCTAAAAAGTTCACAACAGAAAAGCTAAATTAATTCAAGTAGCCATTTAACCATCTAAAAATGTACATTAGTGAGGTCACTTCCATTTAGAAAGATCTAAGTCTAAAACTGCTCCAAAATGACTGGCAAATAATTAACTTCTGTAAATTTCTGAGTGAGAATTTCCAATAAAAACTTTGTTAATAAGTAACTGAAATCCAGAACATCCTCACTCATTTAGCTGCCTTTTCTTAGCTGTTCTCTCCTAGAGAGAATACCAAAATTGTATGACTTTATTAGTATGCACCAAGCATTTAGGTGTAAATGTCTCTAACCCACTTCTAAATGAATCTTCTGTTCAAGTGTGCTCAGCCACTTCCAAACTTAAGAGAAAAGTATTTGTAAGGTCGCAAATTAACTTTCTTATCGCTTTTCTGATCTCCATGTGCTGCACAATGTATTCAGGTATGTGAAAACAAAAAAAGCTGCACCCATCGGTTTTCCCCCCCAACTATTTTGCAAACTTTCACAATTAGTTAAAGAAAGGACTACATTTAATCTTCTGTACATCTGCAGAAAGGAAAAAACTAAAAACAAGGTAAAAATACTGTTCCAAAAGGACAGCTTAATACCTTGAAATTGAATGGGGAATGAAAACCAATTTAGATATGTTCCATTTGCATTAATTTTTAATAGGAGAACCTGGCATATCTGTCAAAAAAGAACAACTCTAACCACTGCTTAAGAGTGGGATGTTTTAAATGCACAGTACCAAAAGAGCTTGCTTTGCCAATCTGATTGGAAAAAATGGTCATTAAAATATCAGATATCAATACTGTACAGTTTTTCTAGTGTGCCAACAAACAGAAAAAGAGAAACAGCATGACAGGAGCTTAGCTAAATTTTAGAAGTGCTCAGTAAGGAAAAAAAGTAGCAAAGAAGTAAACAACAGTAGAACAACTATTATTTTCCCATGCACAATAACAAGATTAGAATCAGTATTTGTCCGGTAATGGCTAATCATTGTGAACCCTGCAAAAGAAATTGACCCCAAGAGGGGTGTGAAAAGGTGACTGCTTTTCTGAACTAGGAAAGGATGCTCCGCAAAAGCTTCCCCCGCACCCCAGAAACACACTGAAGGACTCAAGAACGTGGAGCAAGCAACCGGTAGTTCTCGCGGCAAGAAGGGAACATCCATCATGACCAAGGCTCTCATTACCCACTGCATCCAAAACAAAGTACTGCAGTAGATTAAAAAGCTGACCATGCTTACGGAGTTGCTTTAATCCAGCAGCTGGTATTACCCTCAAAAACGGAAACCATAGCCATCATTCATTCCCACATCAACCCTTGTGCTGGCACTGCCATTTGTGTAAGACTTTGTTAGTCACATCAGAGAACTGATCCAGCTGAAAATAATTCTAACCAAGTATTTTTCTTCCTTTTTCATCATCACAGATTTCATTTGAATTAGCAATCTGATCTGGCTTGTTCCTTGGCTGCACAAAAGAGCACCAAGTAGTTAACAGGAATGCACACCTGTGATGAGAAAAGTAGAATAATAAACTGTTCCTCTTGGCACCAGTATGTATTTTTAGACCAAATTAAAATAACCCTATCAATCACCAACACACCCCCCTCCCCAAAAAAAAGGGGTTTTAGCAATGATTTAGTCAGAGTTCTGTACCATGAACAATAGACATGCTGGCAAGGAGAAAGAGTGCTTTGTGTTTTGCATATTTTTAGTCTGGCTACATAAACTACAGACTTGCAAAGCCTGACTTTGCCTGAACAATATAATCAGTAACATTCTGAGAGGAATGTGGTTTCCATCCTGTTATTCTGTAACTGCGTCACCAATACCAGTTACAGATGCTGTTCTGACCTTGTAACATAGTACTGGGTCTTGCTTAAATTACTCAGGTTTGGCTGAAGAAATAAATCAATACCAAAATGTGTTCCCTTGAAATTAGTTTGCTGAAGACTTACTTCATTGAAAGCAAGTACCTTTGGCAGGAGACAAAACCCTCAGCAGTTCATTCAGCTGACAAACAAGAATCTACAGTAGCATTTTATCCCCTTTCTGACCTTTAATGACTTGTAGCATTAAATGTATGTGGGACAGCATGGGCAGAAGCCAAGTATGCTGGAACTGTTTTGCAGAATGCACGTGCAGAAGCATCAAAATATTTAATTTTAAAGCATGTTCATACCTCTACCTTTAAAGAAGGATTTCCACGTTACCTTACAGCTAATCTGTTGCAAAAGAAAAGTACTTCTGTAGATAGTTACAAATACTTAAAATATATTACTAGTCAGAAACTTTAAGAAATGCCCTCACTGTGTTGATAACAAACAAAGCAGAACAAACTGACTCCATCCAGCAAAATCTGCCTGTAAGACCATATCTGGAACTCAGATTCTACACGCACACTGCCTTGGTAGTACTTACCTCATGCCAACCCTTAAAAAAAACCCAAAACAAAAAACAAAACAAGCAGCTAACTGAACCTAAAGGAGGCCTGAAAATTTACTGAGTCAAACAAAAGGAGCTATAATAGCCAGAAGTATTTACTGTATACTTTGTGTGATGCCTCATTTGTTCTAAATATAAGTCAAATGCTTGGCGCATTTGTAAAGTTCTTGCAGTATGAAAGATCAGTTTGCAGAAAACTGCTGCTTTGGATTTCAGATCTAGAGTTTGAAATTCTGATTATTTATTTAAGTAAAGCTTTCAGTAATCTTGGTGTAGACACAAAAAAAGGATTTTACTTTAGAAAAACTTTATGGGATTGTATTGTTTTCCAATGGCCATTCTGATTAACTAATCTGGCCATTCCAAAATGTTGAAAACAATTTTATGCTCTTGTATGACACTGACTCCTGAAAAGAAGCTGAAATTACAAAGCTATTTCACTTACTTGTCTAGTCTCACAAACTAACTTTAAAAACAAACAAAATTTTACAGTAACATTTCAATTTCAAGTAAGAAACTTGATGCAGGAAAGAAACCCATACCCTGCAATAAGATGTCTCAATCCACTGCAATGAGTAAGAGCGCCTTGGCTGGCATACCACAACATGGGGAATGAGAACCAGCAACCGAAACAGGCTTCGTAAACAATCAGAAACCAACTTCTATCCAAGTTCTACACGCTATCCCTGCTCATTATCAACAAATGAGCATTCTTAACAGATCAAGCAATACCTAGAGTATCGACAATTCCTCCCAGAAACACAGATGGAAAAAGGCACTGACAGTGACAGCATTACTACTTGTACCATGCAATTGAACAATCCCAGTTTCCCCTTTGAGGTGTTAAACCAAAATGATTCCTAATACATAAGAAAGGCAGGTCTGACAAGCCTCTCGGGTTACGCATTAACTCCTGGACTTGGTCCCTGTTTCTTTCTTACAGACACCCATCCCAGTGCCAGCGCTGGTATCATGCGCTCACAGCACCTCTGTTCTGTTCTGGGATACCACAAACCAAAACAAAATGCCAAGAGATACAGGGGTTCAAATCAGGCAGGAGTGAGCACACCCGAGGTGCTAACATACAAGGATGCCTCGTCAAAAAGTGTGCTTTCATCCTCTTATCACGTGTTGCAACGGCTCTGGAACACGACTTCATGGACAAAGGATTTGCAGAAAGTGGAGAAAAAAAATCTACAGGAAAAGAGCTGGGAGCTAACTCATGAGAGAATCAGACACTGCTATAGGACAGTCTTATATGACTGGTCTAAGACTGTGTACAGTTTTAAAACCTCCCACAGATCAATTTCTACAGTCGTTTGCCTATCTAAGGGTGCATATATACAAATAAACAAAATTAACCAACCCCCAAAAGCAGGTTGCAAATTCAATTAAGCTGTCATTAATAGATAAAACCCCAATATATCCAATGGCAGAAGTCTCAAACACAACATTCCACCTCATCAAGAATACAGCACAACTGGAGAATGCCCAGAGGCAATCAAAAGGATGATTAAAGCAATAGAAAGCTTCCCTCTTAGGACCACGACAACTAAGCTAGAGGGAAGCAAAACAGAGTGGACATATGACACAAGTATGAAAAATCACAAATCACATGGAATGGGCGAATATGGCTTGACGTTTGCTGTGCCCTACAAGAACTAGGATTTATCCACAGAAACTAGATGGTAGTTAAGTCCAGAATAAAAAAAGGTAGTCAGTAGCAGCATACAATTAGATTGCTGAACTTATTACTAGATGAAGCTGTGGGCGATTGAAGTTTACATGGTATAGAAAGCCAAAGTCATGTAAGAAAAATCCAGCAAGAGGAATTAAGTACAACAGCACTGTCTCTATGATGCTCTGTAACTCATCATCTGGATCTCCCCCCATTACGGTACTCTCGGAGGGAAGTCCCCATGCCACATGCTGAAGGAAGCTGGAGGGTGCAGAACAAGCAGCTGGGAGGACTCCTTGTCCTGTTCTTTCCTCTTCCTACGTGCTAGCAAGAGGTAACATCTGACCCAGTCCAACCATACTTACGACTCGTTCATAAACTCACCATGAGTGTGACTGCACACCAACGGTGCCACTGAAGTTGACTTCTATGAACTGTCCATGTAACATGATGCAGACACAAGAGGCTATGATTAGCTGCTTTGCAACAGCACACATTTTTAACTTGCCTTAATGTGAGCCACTCTGAAAGATAAAAAAATGCTATCCTAATTCAGTTTACTTCTATAATTTTATAATAATACTTCTAGAATTATAACTGGTTTGTGGCTACTTACAGGTAACAACTGCTAACTCAATCTACTAGCAAATTAGTATACTGAGCAACACTTCAAAGTAATTACCAGTGGGTATTACAATCCAGGAGGAACAATTGTTTTCTCACACTTCATCAGATATTCCATTAGTTACATATCTCCTGCAGAATATCCTGGTGAGCAACACAGAGGAAGGACCTTTTGGTCTGACCCATCCTGAACTATGGCATGGCACTGCTTACTGCACAGGCACCACACTGGCTCCTTATCTATGTATTACACCTCCCTGCACACTGCATTGCCAATCACATCATGAAAGCATACATTGCATTACATCTCAGTTCTGTTGCACAATTTTTTTTGAATGCTTAAGTTGATGTCTCAAAAATGCCACAGACATTGTTGTGGACACAGGCTACAATCGATTACCAGAACAAAACACAACTTCAAGTTTAACAACTTCATTCTCCCTCAAGTACACAAGCTGATTTCCCACGAGCCAGGCAAAGCACTTTAACAGACTGACTGGTAGCCTATCTGCTATTTGTCTGTATTTCCTCTTTGACATGATCACAGAACAAGCTATGCAAGGAAACAAAGTTAAAATAAGTGAAACTGTTCCTCAGGCCAGCTCTTCAACTAACTGCAAAAATTCTTCATTGAAGAGCTACTCTAGGAGAACAGAACTGCAGAAAGAAAGAGAACACTTTTTTATAAGTCTATCTTGAAACCATACCATGTGCTTTGGCATGAAATTAAACCAAGTTCTAGAAAATTATTTGGTTTTCCCTACTGCATTATCAGTGTTGCCACTTACAACCAAGATTTTTACTTCCTTAAAATGATGTTTGTTGCTTTTCCTAATATACCACTGTCCTCAGAGCACACAGCTCCATGAAAATACAGGCTTTTGTTCCAAAATATGAAGAGATGCATCTCTATTCCTCTGGGCACCAGAGAAAACTTTAAAAACAAACTCTACAAGTTAAAAGTCAATTCCAATGTAAGTTCCCCCATACTCCCCTGCCTGCCTACTGCCTCCCAAAATAAACCCCCACCATTTTGTAACCTGGTATTGTTTCTAGGTCTGGAACTCCCTCTCCTAACCTGCACCGCACAGAAATACAAGTTAGGTAGTATGGTATTAGGGTCAAATATTAGTCACTCCCTCAAAGTGATTATGTTTTAAGAATCAAAAGCTTAATACAGCTATTTGCAGTTTTTAAAGATTACTAAAGGTGCTGTAACTGCTTCTACTAACATAATTCAATTTCAAAAGAACTCCTTAAAAACTCTACCAATTAGACCAGCATAACAAACATTCAGCCACTCAGGATTAACTCTGTTCCTGAGAGCAAAGGCAATTTTATACAATTCTATCCTGTTAAGGATAGAATGTTAGAAATACCATAGTCAAACTGTACTTGCAAGGGAGTACAAGTCAGCCTTAATGTAATTAAATGAGTTGGAATTTGGCCAGAAAGTTGGGTTATGACAAATCCAAAGCCAGTCTATCCAACAGTACAATGTGTACTTGTTTATACACTTTGCTGCTGCACCATTTGACGGCAGAAAAAATCCCAAGTTTTTAGGCCAGTGCTTAACTTTAAACAAGAAGAGCTGCATTTAAGTAATTTAAAATAAGTCACTTCTAAACTCCACCCCACCCTCATACTGACTGATGCTCACAAAAATGAAAAGATTATAAGGCCTACTCTGTGGCTGTACAGAGCAGTGAGCTTTATTATGAAACAGTTCAAAATAACACCTTAGAATAATATGGAGGTGGAAATTTGAATGCTATGCTGAGTCATACTCTCTCAATTGGTTTCTATGCAACCTGAGGCAACTTACTACAAACATCCCAAAAGCCACCAAATGCTAATTTCAAAGATAGCACAGAAAAGGGAAATGATGTAAACACAGGATAAATATAAGCCAGTTGAGGAAAAACAAGACCCAGTTAGCACCATTTTAAGTGTTTTTCGGAGTTTCACAAATAAAGCATGAACCACATTGCAAAAAGTTACTGCACAGAAGTTGTTTTCTGTAACTGCTCATGCACACATCTCACAGCAAAGGCAAGATGTGTTAAACTCTGAGGAAAACAATCTCGTTCTGCCTTGCATTTTCTGTGGAATGTCTCAGAGAAGAACATGCAGTCACTTCCTTGTGAGTCAAAGACCTTGGACGAATATCAACTGCAACATAACCAATGAGATGCCAAGTGGCAAGTAGAAGTTTTGCAAGCTTAAAGATATATCTGTATTTCAAATCTCAGCAATCTCAGCAATGCATTTTAAGGTATTTCTGCCTCAAGCAAAATCTGTATTATTTTGTCTCACACAGAGTGTCAATCAGTTGTTATTTACTCTTTCAGCTGAACCTCTTCCACAATATTTCAGCCTCTTAAGCTTAAGGTACCTCACTCGACCATATAATGTATCAATTAGTACTGCTTAATTAACAAAAGTCCCACAAGAAACAGTGACAGAAATGATTTTTAAGAGTAACTTATTTATTCTATTGATCACTTTCAAAGTTAACATGTTTTATCAACTTAGCCCACATGACAGCAATAGCTTCCTACATTAGTACATGTGTAAATTCTTGTTTGTTGACATACAATCTTAATGCTAACAAAAAAAATGCAGTGTACCACTGTTTAAAACTCAAAATTACCCCTAGAAAGGTCAAAACAAATTTATTACTGCAATGCAGAGTTCGCAACGAAAGTAATCTTGAGCATAGTAGATTATTCCTGTGGTATCTGAAAAAGCTTTTTGAAATTCTTATTGATCAAAGTGTCATTTACCAAAGATTACTTCTTATTTAAAATATGTAAGACATGAGTATTTTACACTTTAATAAATATGTAATTATGATCAATAATAAAAACATTGTTTTTCTCATCCACACACTGAAAAGGTTATTCTGCATAGGTTTAAAGCCACCTAAAAATTCCAAAATTACTTAACAGCTGCACCTTCAATAACAGTAAGTGACTAAAGGTGGCATTTTTCAATGCCACCATCAGTTTCCCAATACACAAGTCAATCATACCTACCTACTTGAAATTCTATGACTATTTGCCTTTAAAATAAAGGAAGATTACCACATATGCTATAGCAGTGGATTCTGCACGCAGGTAAAGGTCTGACTATCTGATTAGTAGTCTTCCAAAAGGTATCAATAAATGCTATAAAACTTACAGTGCTTCATTGCAAATACTGACAACAAAACCAACACGTTATCTTCCACACACTAAAGCACTGCAAAACTGCCGATGTATTTATTTAGTGTTTCAGGCAGGTTCAAACAATCTTCTACAGACAAATATCTCTGGATTTTCCTACTTGGACATTATATTCCCTGAAGGATTGCACAAAGATTAAAATACACCAAAGTCACTAACCACAGTAAAATAGGGAAAACTAATTACATTTTACCAATTCTATTATAATAAACAAATGGCTTAAATATACCCTTGTTGAGGTATTTGTCAAATTCCTGATTTATGCCTACCTGGCAAAAGTACTGGTTCCAGTTTTTTAATCCTTGGTTCTGACGCTATATGGTCTTCAGCCTGAAGGGAAAAGAAAAGGATGATTTACTTCAGAATCAGAACTTCACATTCAGACATAAGTCTTGGGCAACACTTGGCAACAAAGACAACAACTTCTTTTAACTTTGCAAGCTGATCTTAAAAAAGCTACGATCCAATCATAGCAACATTTTTCTGTGAAGGTACTGACATTTTTTTTTGTGTACATTCAGCTTTTCACCAGAAGAATAATGTATGTAGCTGCTAATGTTTAACTGTGTAACCTAGACTATAAAAAAAAACCCCATACAGGTCAAATGAAAACCAATTTGGACTGACATTCCATAGAGACCCAGGTCCTACAACAAGAACTACATTGACACAGATGCTCCAGTTTGCACAAAACTCTCTGTTAACTTTTCATATGCATGACTTTCTGGCACAGTAAAAATTTCCCCAAACCCAAGGCCTAGAACACATACATGCCTTCACATATTTAACATCAAACCTTAAAAATAAAAATACTTCTATAGAAAAACTGGAACCTGCAGTGAATAACCTTAATGCCTATGGTTCCTACATTGAGAGCGATACTGCTGCTTCCCATGACTAGGAACATCCAGAAGTATGTTGCATCAACATTTCACTTTTACCAAGAAACTGAAAAAGCAAACGTGAGTCAACATGTCAAACACGCTGCTTAGGAGAGGTTCTGCCTGGTCTCAACTACATCAATTAAAATCACATTCTGTCAAGTGCACACTCGGACCACACCAAGAAATCCTGGTAGCTCTACCAAATACTCTTGATGGGATATACACTACATAGATCATTCTACTATAGACACTTGATTTTCTTATTCATGCTATCAGCAGTGTTTTAAACGTGAAATCATGGCTATGGTGAGAATTCAACTCTGCGCAACAGGCACGCTCCTGTTCTCTTCCCAAACTACTGCACAGCGCGACTGCGGGTAACGCCGATCCCACCCAGAGGAACGCGAGCACCTGAGGCATTATTCGTAACTTTCCGACATAATCCCACGCTGGCTGGTTTCAACCAGCACAAGAGTTCATTTTGATTTAGTTCTGCTCCTCGAGCGAAGCCTGGCCCTGTCACCAGCATTTGCTCACCCGATGTTTGTGTGCGACTTCAGCCGCTGCCTGGCTTTTGTCTCCCCGAGCAGCGGAGGGTTCCCGGAGCCGCAGGGGCTGGCGTGCCGCCACCAGCCGGGGACCCCGAGCCGAGCGCGGAGAACCTCCGGGCCCAGCACTGGGCGCACCCTCCGGGCCGGGCCGACCCAGCCGCCGCGCTGTAGGGCAAGACCCGGCGGCGGCACCACGGGCAGGGTCAAGGCCAGGGCCGGGAAGGGAAGACCCGAGAAGGAAAAGGCTGTTACCTGAGGCAGCGGCAGAAGGTAAGACTTGAAGGTGGGTTTGGGCTGCTTGAGAGAAAACATTGTCGCTGCCGGCGGGGACCCCGGCGGGCGGGGAGGGAGCGGCAGGCCGGGCCGGGCCCAGCAGGCCCCGTCCCGCGGAGGCAGGGTGCCGACACCCGCCGGCTCAGGCCCGGCGGCCGCTCGGGGCTGCGCGCTTCCAGCCACACGGCGGCGGCCCGGGCGGGCGGCGGCGGAGGCGGCCCCAGCGCACCCTCCTGCCCCCAGGGAGGAGTCAGCCTTCTGGGCAGGCTCGGCCTGCGGCTGCCGCAGCCCCTCATGGGCCCCCCGCAGCTCCCTCCACCTCCCCGCGAGCGCGCCCGCCCGCGGCCCAGCACCTCTCTACCGCCGGTGGCGGCCGGGCGACGGCAGCGCCGGCAGGCAGCAAATTGAGGCGGGCTTTGCTGGGGCGGCCATGTTTGAGGGGGGAGCGGCCTCGTACGGCGGCGCAGAGGGCACAAGCGGCCGCGGCCCGGTGGGGTCGGCAGCTCACGCTTTGTCCGCTTTAACACTGTTGCCGCCAGCACCCCTATTGCCGAGCGGACCCACCGCGGCGCCAGGTTATCGGAGACCTCGCTCGGCTCCGTCGCCCCAAGGGCGGGCCAGGGCCCGGCCCCAGGCTCTGCACCGACAGCGGCGGCGCTCCAGGGTACCGGGACGGGCACTGCAGCTCGGGGTGTCTGTAGTTCCGGGCCGCAGGCGGACTGTGAAAGCCCGCTCGGGATCTGCAGTGCCAGGTCTTCACTGCACCCAGGGCTGCCGCGGACTAGCTCCGGCATGAACCTGCTTCTGCTGCCGAGTTGTGCTGTCACCTGTTACACAAGGCCTGTCACCTTACAGCTGTGCATGGCCACCCTTGTGGTTGTCGAACTACCACCTGCTGGAGGTGGGTGCAGATCCAACATCCCAGTAATTCCCTTTCCTTGATCTTCTAGGCACTCCTGGTTTACTCACTCGAGCTTCTCTAGAACATGGAAATAAAGCAGCTACCCACCTAAACTACCAAAATCCAACACTGCTCTCTCTCTCTCTCCTTTAGTAAAGAAGAAACTGAGTAACACCTCACGTTTGTTTAGTGGCCCTTGGCACCCTTAAAGGTCCACGCTGCAGATGGGAGTACTGACCGCAATGAATGTGGTATGGCCTTTGCTGTGAGAACACCTCCTATGAGAAACAACAGTTTGGAAGGAAATGCGATTTAATTGAGAGCCCTAAAGTGAGACCACATGGGTCCATTGCCTGTGAGACTGACAAAAGGGGGACAGACTGGTTCTCCTGCTGGTGGCCGCAGCACAAAGGAAATGGGTAAAACCAGCCAAGCCCCTCCAGAGTTTGAGGCCCAGTCTGGTGGTCAAGTATGGTAAGAAGGGCTGCTGGCTTCTGTGCTGGCTGGTACACCGCAGTGATGGTCCCAGTTAAGAGCCAAGCACAGTTCACTGCAAGGCCCATGGTTTAGGGGCAAGAGTTGAAGGCCAGGACCTGCCAAACTAACAGCTAGCATTTGGGCACTGCAGCCTCACATTATTAAAAAGCACAGTTTTGATCAGCATACCGCCATTTTTCCGTAACAGCTCACATGCAAGATAACATCAGTAAAGGCCTTCTACAGCACAGTGGTGTTGTAATATCACCATGACATAAAGGTACCAAAGAACTACAAAAGTCCAGAAAAATTACATGTTTTTAGGCACAAAATGAAACATGCAGCACCCAGCATCATCTGCAGGGTCAGGATCTTCGCTTACCATCATTAATAGGAAGCACATTACATTGCACTATGGCCCCTGGGATTTTCCTGTGAAGTTAGAGGGTGAATGCTCGATGAAAGAACAGACTTCAGGCTACAATCACGATTCCCCAATTTAGATGAGATGTCCCATTCATGCCAGCAGGGAGGGAGGTTTGAACAGTGAGGAGTGGAACAACCCCCTCCCACCTGCCCAGGTTTAAGTAAGAGTGCGTATGTTTAAAGCTGTTCTACAGCCCAGGGTCTCCCCTGGGCTTACATGGTCCTCACATGAGCAAGCACCTCCATAACGGTGCACTACTCTTGGACTTGCAGGTGAAGAAGATAACAATCATAGAATCATAGAATAGTTAGGGTTGGAAAGGACCTCAAGATCATCTAGTTCCAACCCCCCTGCCATGGGCAGGGACACCCCACACTAAACCATGCCACCCAAGGCCTCATCTAACCTGGCCTTGAACACGGCCAAGGATGGAGCATTCACAACCTCCCTGGGCAACCCATCCCAGTGCCTCACCACCCTAACAGTAAACAATCCCACTGTGTAGTCTGTTTAAAACAAGTGCACCTACTTGCACAAGGGTCTAATCTTACTGGGTGTTGACTGACAGTTCCTGTCCCTTTATCCTGTATTTCCACACACAAGGTTTTTATTTTATGCTGCACACAACATTGTCTAAGTGGCATTATTCAGCCTGGCATTGTCTCAGGCTCAGCCTGTGTCCATTTTAGAGTGCACTGTGCTGCTGCAGCAGCTGCTGGTGGTGTAATGCTGAGTGTTCAGCAGTGCTGTGACAGCAAGCCACAGCATCTCTTCTGCTGGTGACTTAGCTCTTTCACAAGCTAAATCCCATGAATGTTTGAGAAGTGAGAAATACTGCAGGACTTGCCCTCACCATTAAAGTTTTTTTGTTCATATTCAGGACATTGTTGAAAGGAAATTAAAATCAGAAAAGGGGAAAGAGATAGCGAGGGGGCAAGGAAGGCAGAAACTGCACAGATCAGCTAGGTTACATGTTTGAAATTGCATGTAACAAATTTGCCCGTGATATTAAAACTGACAATTATTTGTACTACATCAGAATACAGGAGTGTTTCTGCATCAGCACAGAGCCTTCTGAGGAGAGGCTGCAAATGCAATCTTGCTCTTAAGGGAATAAGCACAGGATAGCACAAATTGCCAGTAGGGACTGCACTGACACATATAAATTGCAGTGCTTTTCTGAAAAGAAATGAACACAATCAAAACTAAGCTCTCAGTGAATATAAGATCACAAGGAACTGGCCACAGGTTGCCACTGGAAGAGTTTTATGTCAGTGGGAGGAGAAAGAAGAATTGACCTAAGTATTCTGGAGGAGCGAATGAATCCTGTCACAACCTGCAGTGGGATACAAGCAAGCAGCATAGACAGGCAGAGCAGGGCAGGCAAGTAGGGCAGGGTGGGCAGGCAGGGCAGGGCAGACAAGGGAAGAGGGCAGGCAGGAGAGGAGGCCAGGGGTGGGGAGTGGTAGGGCTGGCAGGATAAGCAGGGAAATCCTCTGGATCCACTGACTCTTTTTTGGCAATGCACCCAACCTCCTGTCCATCTCCAGCCACCCCAGCTTGCCTCACTTGTGCACTGTTTTCAAACAGTTCTGCTAAAGCAGAGGTTTCTGAGAATGCCTTTGTTCTATGAAAACAGTCTTGAAAGAACAGTTGGAAGCTAGCTGTGCAACAAAGGCAGCTGAACTGGACAGACTGCAGCTGTCTATTTTGATTCTCATTAGTTTTAAAAATATAACTTTTTACTCAATGCAGTTTTTTCCTTGCCTTGACATTTATTAGTTGACAATTTATTGACAAGTTATTCAGTGATACCTCCCGTGTGCTAGACTGACCAGGATCCTTACACTGTCCACTGCCTGCCCTCCAGAACCTGCTTGGCCTGCTCTCCTGGTGCTGTCACCTCCCCACACATGCTGGGGCCTCTTTTTTACACACAGTGCAGATTGTAACAGTGGAGATAATGATCTGCTGAGCTATGGCTATGGTGCATAACCTACCATATTGACTGCCCGTCAGATCAGGTATCTTTGTAAGAGTTCTGGTACAACCTCACAAGACAGCTCTGTGGCTGGGGAAGGACTCTGACTTGTGCAATGCATGAGGGCTGGAGTTAAATCCGAACACATTTTCATAATGATCCCTTTTGATCTCTCAGCAAATAAGAGAATAGCTTTCATTAGGCACGTTCAAGAACAGGTTAGACCACCATCTGTAACTGATGCTATCGACATAGCTAAAAGTGCCTCAGTGTAGATGATCTCTTCCAGCCCTGTATTTCTAGGGTAACTATATATTTTCATAGCTTTCTGAAAAATAGTTCAATTAATGGTTTGAACTCCAAGACACAAAGTCATTCATGTCCGATTTCACAACTATGTGCCCAGGGCACAGCAAGTATGTGGCAAGGCTGCAAATCAGGGATTCACCCATGAAAGTCTGTTGTGTTTCTCACTGAAAGCATTACAGTTCATTTAGCTTTACCTGGACACCTCCCTGCTTGTGCACTCCATAGCTTGCGCACCCAAGTTGCCTCAGACTGCACTCAGAAATGTGGGACTTCTGCTGGGGACTTCTGAGGAAGCCAGTTTACCTCTTATTGAAAAGAAACATTATGCCTGACATTTATTAAGCAGTTGGAAAGAAAAATATCTTTCCTGAGTGTCCTTGATGAAAATACAGCAGAAATACTTAAAATGTGATTATTTACATAAACCAGCAACTTCAATAGTCTTGGCCAAAGATACAAAAAAGTTACAAAAGCTATGGAAAGGTTTTAGTTTTTTGAGGTACGTCAGAAAAAGCCTCCTTTTCAAGGAGTGGCGGTCCTATTTGCCGTGTGGGAATTTAATGATGTTACCTAAGGGTACTTTTGTTGTTAATCAGTATGCAGATATTACTTCCTTAGAGTTATTTGGAGCTATTCATTGGTACAATGTTCCACCTCAGCTTGGGCTATTTTTTTTTGGTATTGTGACAATGACTTTTAGACTACCAGTGCTCCTAAACCAGAATCCAGTACTTTCCCATGGCCATTTTGAGGGCTGTTGGCCTGCTCAGATAATAGCTTGCTGAGCACAGCAGTCCACTTACTGCAAGAAAAGGGATGTGCCTGCATCTACAATCATGCAGGGTGAAACACTGTGGCTTCACAGGGATTTGAATGTTGAAGAGACAAAAGAAGAGCAGGCAGATGAAATTAGACAACTCCTTTTCCATTAACACCAAGTGGAAGGTGGATAGAGACACTTAATATTTTGGCTGAACAACTGCAAAGAATTTGAAGCCTATTATCAAGACATACCTTACATCCATTGTAAAGATACAGGGCATCAGCCGTAAAGCACCACTTTGCCATATCACATTTTGTTTCTGCAGATAAGGCTAAAAGTTGAAAAAGGCGAAATAAGACTGTGGTTTTAAGGAAATCTGTAGTTTTTGTCTCACTTCTCCCAAGGCTTGTGCTTTGTCAGTCTGCTGTGTACTGGTTTTTAACTACATAAGCCCCTGGACCCTGGCACCAGCTGAAATGGGCACTAAATGGCCATTATCAGCCAGGTCCTTACCTCTGTTTTGACTTTCTGTCTGATGCTGTATCCTAATGGGAGATCAAAATCCACAATTAGGCTAAAATACGCAGCTCAGTGACTCAGCTCATGTGGCTATAGTGAGAGGAAAACACCTGTAGGCGTGATGTGGTCACATAGCCTAGAATACAGTAGCAACAGGCCACAGGCTTTATGATGATTTTGTGAGGCCTCAGGGCTGAGGCTTGTCAGGATTGCTTTGTTTGAACTTGCCTTAACCTGCCTTGAGCTGTCACTTTGTTTAGCTGTGAAAGCAATTTTTACAATTTTTTTACAATGACTAGGAAATTCAGGTTTTTTTTTTTAGGAAATTGTAGGATTTGAAGGCCCATTACGAAAAACAAGATAGAAAGTTGATAGCAAACCTAAAAATGTCCCCAAGAAAAGAAAAAAATAAGGAAAAAGAAACCACCAACATCACTCATCCTAGTGAGGGATCTGGGATGTTGATGAGTGGCAGAATTTCCTCACTACCCCCATTGCAGCCTTTGACCATTAGACCTGGAGCATCAGTGCAAATGTGAGTATAACATTTAAAAAAAGAGGGGGTAAATAGTAGGAAGTGTGCATAGATTGATTTTACCTTGTTGGGATTTGTTTTTTTTTCCTGTAGTGATGTAGTTGTAGTGTCCTCTCTTCTTGTCTCTCCTCTCTTGTAATTAGATCTAGACTAATAATAATTCATATATTAGACTGTTAAAATCTGTTACACTAACAATAAATTCCTGAATTTTACATACAAGGTGTGTCTCCTTTTTGCTCATAACAAGCTTTTGAGTGTAATACTAGTTCAACTACAAGTGACTAGAAAGGACAGTGGTACAGAAGTGCTATGGTGGCACTGGCACTACTAGAAGGGACCCCAGCAATGTGTTCATGTGCTGCTGACACTGCAAAAACTCACCTCCTCCACAGCAAGTGCTCAGCTGCAAACTGGCTTTGCGTCAGCGGGTTCACTATCCACGACTCCCCTAATGGCACAGTCTCATGGATATTGCAGGCTTAATGAAATAATCCTTGGTCATGCATCCTGCCCATGTCCCTGTTTTCTGACAGGCCTTTCAGATAGTTGTGTTATTTGAATTTTTTATTTAGAAGGACAGATACACATTTTGCCAAAGATGATAGTCAAGCCCAGAACCTCAGAAATCATCCAAAGAAGCAGTATGGAGAAACCATACTTGGAAGGTTTCAATGGCTACTTTAATTCATTAATAATATGGAAAATGGACTTTCTTGGTTCTCAAGTATCAAAAGCCAATGTCTAAAATGGAAAGAGTGATTATGCAATAGCAAAGGCTTGTAAGAGCAATGTCAGGCTAGTCCCAGAATAATGCAACATAAAAAAAGTGTAACTCATGCAATCAGCTGGTATAGTTAAAAACCTGACTACTGAATATTACAATTTGGTGCCATGTTTAAAACATTTGCCTTGAAGGAGAGGGAAACATCTGTATTGCAAAAGCCACTATAAGGTGAACAAACTTGAATTACCCCAGTGCAATGCCTCTGTGCAGACACAGCCTTAGAGTACAGACTCTGTAGGCTTGACCTGCTTCAGTACAAGTCAAGCACACAATAAATCATGGTAAGTGGAAATCCCAGTGACACTTCTGTGGAGTCACCACATAGTAAGCAGTGGGAGGGATGCATCTTCCTCAAAGGCAGTATTAAACATGCTTCTTCAGAAATGCAAATTCTGTGCTTGCATCCTTTCAGTCAGTATTCAAGAAAGCATGTAACCAGACATGCAAATGTGTTGATCCCTATTCTGTCTAACATACTCCAAATCTGTCTTCTGTGTAAATACAGAGCCATAGAATCATAGAATAGTTAGGGTTGGAAAGGACCTCAAGATCATCTAGTTCCAACCCCCCTGCCATGGGCAGGGACACCCCACACTAAACCATGCCACCCAAGGCCTCATCCAACCTGGCCTTGAACACCGCCAAGGATGGAGCATTCACAACCTCCCTGGCCAACCCATTCCAGTGCCTCACCACCCTCTCAGTAAAGAATTTCTTCCTTTCATCCAATCTAAACTTCCCCTGTTTAAGTTTGAACCCGTTACCCCTTGTCCTGTCACTACAGTCCCTGAGGAATAGCCCCTCCCCAGCATCCTTGTAGGCCCCCTTCAGATCCTGGAAGGCTGCTATGAGGATAATATATTTAATAATATTTAAATATTATTAAAATGGCTGTACGTCTAAACTGCCAAAGTCAGTGTAGTTACTTCACATTTAATGGCAGAGAGGTTATAATTTCAGTTCATGCTATGCAAGAGCACAGAAAACATCCATGCCCTATGAAGTCACGACTGTATAAAGAACTTCATGGAAATTACTGGCAGATGTTAAAAAAGAAACTTTGCTTAGAAAATATTCAGCCCATGCACTGCTTAAGATGAAACAGGTAAGTGTGTTGATATTGCTATAGTGGAGAATTTGTACTGAATGCATTTCACATGTTTCTCATGTGTTTATAAGTATTTTTACACAAAGGAAGTAAATAAATACAAAGGTAAACTGTTTTTGCTTGAAATCTACGTGCTATCTGATAAATCTGTGATGTAAATGCTAAAAAATAACTGGTCAAACAGAGCACGGTTTAACACATGATTTATAAAGACAATGTAACAAGAGGTATGCAACACACTGTATTTCATTCCACAATGTATACTGCTTGTTTAGCGAAGTGCTGAAAAGCTGCATCCCTTTGTGTTTGTTAATGAATTAGTTTCTGGTGAGTGTGCAGGCAAACGATAAAAAGGCATTGGCAAACTGGAGGCTATTTTAACCACACATACAAAATGGCTATGTAGTTGCATACAATGGTAACACAGAAGTAAACATGGAAGTGAAACAATTTCAAATGTCATTCTCTTTTTACAAAATGTCAAGTTCCCTAAAGTTGAATAAAAGAGAGGCCCTTGTGGAAAGCACAATGTCAGCACTGTTCTGACAACAGTGAAACCAGGAAACCTGCTAATAAGACCAAGCTAGCAAAAATCCATAGTATGCAACAACGGAACTTTCAGAAATGTCTATGCAGTTACTGTGAACATTCAGGATGGTAACAGTACTCGAAGGTATCAGTATGGACAGAGGGTGAAAACACAACACAAACAACAAAAAGCTGATGCCATAAATGCATTTGTGGTGTCTTCCATCAATCTCTGCATTTCAAAATGCTGTAATAAGCATTATCAAGGGGGATGCTGAGACCTACATACTGTGGAGCTGATGATGGGAAAAAAAGAAATCCTATCTTTTCAAAATCTTGTAAGTCCTGACAGTTAACGACTTAAGCATAAAATTCTGACCAGCATTCCGTGCACAAGTTAACATGCCTTTAACTTTCTTGTCTGTTCAATGATATGCATCCCCTGGCACAGAGAGGTGCTGAATGTTTGGGAGAACAGAATTCCTAAAAGGTAAACAGGGAAGAATGAGACAAATAACATTACTTTATTATGAAGAGAACTATCAAAACCTAGTACTTAGAAAACCACTGTTGAAACAAGTGTGTTGGGAAACTAACTATAGATGGGGATTTTCAGGCTTAATCACTGAGGGACAGAAAACAGCTTCACTGCAGAGACTTTTTTTTCCCCTTTGACATTTGTTGATGAAATTTACTCAAGAAAATGTATGGAATTTCTATTTTCTTCTGAAAAATTCATTTTTTATTTAGGCTGACTGCTAGAAACTGTTCCTTATGTGTCGTCATAATGGAATTGCAAAGTCAAAGATGAATTTGTCACAGTAGATTTGCTTCAAACACATAAACTGGCTGCATTTCGATCCCTCCTCATCGGAACACCTTTCCTGGTTTAGTATGGTTTCCCTTGTAGGCCTTTAAAAAGGCCAGACTCTTACCCTACATGGACTTCGATTGTAATCCCATTTATACAAAACATTAATGCAGATCTTGGATTAATATTATTAAGATCTCTGTATACTTCATATACTTAAAATCTTCCTAAGAGCTTTGAAACAATGATCACCATTTTTCAACAGTTTAAGGCTGTCAGCATGCTCTGGGGTGGGGACAGATGTGATCCTGCAAGCAAGATGATACCACTAAGGTTTAAGGACAGGTCAAGAATATAACTGCACATGGCTTTCCAGGTCAGGTTTCTCCAAACACAGTTCTGCCTGGTTTAGTGGACGAAAATTGCTATGTTGTGCCTTTCTCAAAAAGCAGCTAAGAAGCATGAATGAAAGCATTAATGAAAGATGGGACTGCATAATTTTATCTTGCCTCCAACAATTTTGTTTTGATCTGAAAAACACAATAGCTACAAAGAAACCAGCTGCATAAGGGAGGATAAAAACTGGTTAAAAATTTGTTCAGTTTAAGAAGTCTTCTGATAAAAAAGAAGAAAAAGCCATTTTCTAAATTATTACATAATAATACTGTCCTTCTTCCAAGAGCTTTTATAAAGAGCTTTTCAGTAAATGAGCTTATGAGGGAGGCTGAAATGGAACAAAGATCGATCTATACTGTTGGCATCTGTGGTCTATGCCTACTTTTTCTCTGCTCCTGAGAGAACATCTCCCTTTCACCTGACCCACCAAGCATTTGTTTAAGAACACAGCATATATTTCAGTTTTAAAATGAAAAGAAACAAATACATACAAAATTCTTCTTTAGAAATTAATTTTAAAATCCGTAATTTGTTCAATTAGTCATGCTGCTTTGTTGACTGTTGGTGAAACAGGAGCCGTAAGCCATTTTAACATTCAGTTTCTGTCGATGCATTTTCTTGCCTAGCTTTCTGTTCTTCTGTTGCACTGCCAAATGCTACCACCAGATTAGTTACGCTGCTGGCATGTCCTGGTCTATTTAATTTGTCCTTTACAGACTTGGCTTTCCGAGAATGGCTGTGCAAACTCTTCGACCGTACTGAGGGGAACCCAGAAGTCCTCTCTGGCTTTACTGATAGTAAATTCTCTTTCTCAGCCTTGTAAGTGGCAGGCATAGAGGTGCAAGAGGCACTCACATCTGCCTCACCAACATTACCATCATCATCTGTGTCCATCTGTAACTGTTTCTGCTCTGCTTGCATTTCTGCTTCAGAGATAAACCCAGGGTATTCTGGAGGAGGCTCCTGAGAAAGCTGCTGCTCAACTTCATATTTCCACTCTGTGGCCCACTGTTCAATTGTAGAAGGGCACACCTGATCCATAATGGTACTGTATTCTGTGGTCCAGTTGCTAACTCCTCCAACCAGCTTCCCACCTTGTGCAAATATAAAGCTCCTTGATTTCATCATAGTGGTTTGACAAGCACTGAATGTTTCAGGAGGAAAATAGCGCATTGCTTTAGATTTGTCCAAGGGATAAGAGATGGTTGCTTCTAACTTGGTACGTTCTAGTTTTAACTGAGTGTTCTGAAAATCTGATCTTGGTACTGACTGTCTGTTTGTTACAGCATCCATCTGGTTTATACTTTGAGGAACCATTCCATCACTCCTGAAAATCCCCTGCTTTTCATCCCCAGAACCACCTGAACCAGAATGGGGTCTGGAAACATTCTGTGCAATTTCGCATGTAGATTTACTGTAATCTGCTGTAGTGACTGCATTAGCACTAGAGGTACAATGGAGACTGGTGTGGTGTTCTGGAACCAGCATCCTTGGGTCTACTCCATCTTCTCTGGTGCCAACCGAATGGGCTTTTTTACGCAATCCCATAGCTGGTGACATAGGAGTGGTATTCTCATCGTACGCTAGCTCATCACCTCCGACATGGTATCTGTACATGCTGTAGCCATCAGAGCTGTTAACACTGCTTTGCCGGAGGAGATAGGCAGCATCACACTCAGACGAAGCCCGTGAACGTGTATACGTGAGCTCAGATTTGTCAATACCTGCCAGCTTCTCAAGAGCATTCACCATCCGACCAGATAGTTCTTCCAACTGAGAGAGTCGAAGGTCAACTGTTTGAAGAGAAGCTTTCATAAAGTGTTCTCTTTCATTCACTTCTTCTAGCCTCATAGACATATTTTCAACTCTGTTGGGTATAAAAGAGGAAGCACAGAACAGAAGCTGTGGAATGGTACAGTAACCTTTCACAGGTACTCAGCTACTGATTTCTTTGTAAGGCAGAATTTTGTGCTGTGTATCATGTATCACGCTTTTTTCCTATGTGTAGCATACATGTGCATTTTCTTGTTACCTATACACCATGTCAGAGGGCTAGTTGAACTTTGCCCTTATTTACATGCCATAAGAGTATAAAAGTTGCAGCCCTTAGGGACAGCCTACTACTAACATTTCCATTTGCCACCTACTTCATGTTTAATTGTCCTCTTTCACTGTGAAGCATTGATTTATGATATGAAAAATACTTTCTAATGACATGCTCACAAGATGACTTAAAATAGCATCAAGGCATGTTGTAAAACAGATTTTGTAACTGTGTGAGAGGGAACATATGCTGGTGTGTATGGAATTACTTTAGCTCCTGAAATACCTTTCAATTATCTATCAGCAGAAGGGAGTGGAATTACTGTCTAGTTCAATTAAAATAATACTTTTTCCCATTTTCTTTTATCATTTATATCATAATGAAAGTGATGGTACCAGAAGAATGTATATAAAAGTAATGCATTAGAATGTGACTTAGAGAACATACATTAGTAAAGCAACTGTGGAAATGAAATTAAAATTCTTTCTCTCTCACACACAAAAGATGCCAAAGTATCTGGAGCAAGAAGCTGTGAGAAATAAGCAAATCTACTTTGTGCCCATAGACCATAGTGAATCAGTGAGGCTTACCAGCCCTGCTTTATTCTCCACCACAATACCTAGGATTTTGACAAATTGCCATGGATAAATAGTGCAATAGAAACTACTCAAATACACGTAGCATATTTCATTTACTTCTCTATTCTCAAATTTCACATATAATAACACAAAAAGATCAGGGTCTCCCTTCAAGAAAAAGATGTTTATCTATTAAAGAATTATATGGGTCACAGAGCTACTTCATAAGAAATATTGAAAGGAAGGTAAGTAGAAATAAGAATATTCTTCATAAGAATAAGAATATTCTTCATAAGAAATATTGAAGGAAGGTAGAGAAATTGATATGGAGTAGTTCATCATCAGAATACCACAAGGTAAATGAAGGTGAAAGTATTTAAACTATGTATCATTTTCTTCACAAGGAGAATTTTTCATTATTTCAAAGAAGTGACTAAAGACCCTATCTTTTGACTGAGAACTACTAACAGAATAGGCAGAGCTTTGGGAACAGTCCTGCCATGTGACCTGGTAAAAAACTGCTGCTACCGTTATCACTGTGCGCATACACAACAATAGGCAAACATTACCTAGTCCTCAGAACAGCTTAATGATTTACATGTGAATATTCTGCCTTTTAAATGGGAAAGTTCAGACTGAAAAACTAAATGCTTTGTTCAAATTTTCCAAGAGAATCTGTGGCAGAGAGTAAAATTCAGCAGTTGTGAGTGCTGGACCCTA
The DNA here is from genome assembly GCF_963264785.1 of Psittacula echo. Classification (NCBI taxonomy): domain Eukaryota; kingdom Metazoa; phylum Chordata; class Aves; order Psittaciformes; family Psittacidae; genus Psittacula; species Psittacula echo. The sequence goes on along the minus strand of NC_137741.1, from coordinate 6,442,002 downwards.
ACGTAAACCATAGGTCCAAGGGAAGAATACTCAGTGCTTTTGTCATTAAGTCTAACATGTTTCTCTTGGTTGGATGAGCTGCTGGAAGCTCAGCAAGCCATAATTTGCTCAAACAGAAAGCATAAATGCAATAGGCAGATGGGTGAGAGGTCAACAATTTACCAGGAATAAAAATGTTCTCATACCAAAGCCACCCAAACCAGCAGCCTTAGTGACTTAGTGTCATATCAGCAGGAACCACACAAAGCTTGCTCTCATGAGAGATGTACCCTCACAAGTATTTACTCAGGATTCAGATCAGCTTCTGAACTGGTGGTGATTTTCTTCAAGATCTAAATCTTTTGTACTTTACCTCAATTTTGGTTATAATGAAGACAAAAAACCCACTACTGTTCCAGTTAAGTGGTGTGGGTTTTTTCTTGTAATTTGTACCTTTCAGAAGTAACTCTAATGCGTTCATCATTAGATGACTGCTCCTCATCCTCTTTTTCCTGGAAGTATTCTTCTACACACTGCTCTTCAAACTCATACAGCTTTTTTAGCTCTTCATCATTCAGAAATAACTCTGTGCAAAACAGAAGAACAAAATACGAGTTTTCTTTTTCTGAACTTCTGGCAGTCAATTTAAATCCAATTTAGCAGATTACCTTGGACATACAGATACTGCAGATTCTATTCCTGCACTAAAGGAACAGATGGTTTTGTAAATAGGGAATGAGCACTTAGCCAAAGAAGGCCACAGTCATGAAGACAACGTAATGCATTATGACCATCACTGCTTTTATGACATGTATTTTCTCAATGACCTGTGCACTTTCTAACAGCTGTGCTACATGTTGAACAACCTGACTAGATTTTACTTTATAAAGACTAGAGCAATCTCTGCCAGTTTGACTGTTCCTTCATTCAAATATTGTTCTTAAAATGATGCCAGTTACAGGCAGCAGATAATATAACAGATTGTTTCCCAGAGATTCTTTGGATAAGAGCTTCAGAAAATTATAATAATGTAAGGAAAACCAAAGGGAAATGTATGCTTTTAGGAACATTTCATCCTTCTTGGAATTTGTCTCTGTATTTGGAGTGTTACATTTACTTTTTTCCCCTTTTTAACTCAATCATATTGTGCAGCAATGTTCCTGTGAAATGTACAAATACAGGGATAATTGTGAGCATCTGATTATTTTAGCGAGGCATATAATGAACATAATAATCAACAATTAGAGAGTATGATAGAAGACATCCTCGCTGTTGCCCTGTGAGATGGCAGATAAATCTCTAACATGGAGAAACGGAAGCAGGGATACTCTTAGACATAGGTTGCTCACAATCACAGAGCTGACACTACAGGTGACATTTAAAACTGTGATCCCTTCTTCTCAATTTCCTGTTTGCCCCTCCCAACATACGAACTTCACTAGAACCTGGTAGAACTGCATTAAGTAGATGCCATCTCACTGTTTTAAGGAAACATGTTAAAGAAAGTCAGCAGCAGCGGCACAGCACTGTATTCTCAAGAGCCCTCAAAGCTCAAGAGCTGTGAATGTGATACAAATTTTTCCCATACTGTCTTCTGCAAATACTCTTGACCATTCAGCACTGGAACAGCTGCTGCTTTCTGCTAATACAATGGAAATTGCTCAACACAGTGATTTCATGCATACTCAGTCCCCTGTCACGCTCATCCTGGTCTCCTTCACCCTTCCTGCAGCGACAGCAGATTCGCTTGATGATTATGTAGATATGGCTGAAGATAATCATTGGTGGTGGGAGGACAGGTCTGTCATGGAATGTCATGATCAGCTGATACCGCTGGAACTTCCACACTTGGTTGGATATTGATTTTACCTCAAAGAAGGTATTGCTGAAAGGGAACAAAGGTTCTATTAGGCCCTTAAGTTTACTTAGCACCAAGCAAGTATTATGTTGAAAAAAGCAGCAGCTAAATAACAACATAAGGGGACACTGCTTGCTTTGGTTCAGCTCTCTGTTGATGCTGCTGAACTTGCTGAAGTCATAATTAGCTAGAAGTCACGATTTCAGTACTCTTAAGTGCTCTGCATCCCTTACACACCACCCAGAACAGTCCACCTCTAAGACTATTTGCTTCTACTGTACAAAGTCCTTTAGGTGTTAGTGAAAAGAAACTTGCATGATTTATCAATCACATAATTGTTATTTTGGGGTTTCGTTATAAACTATTTATTTGACACATACCAGTCTTTGATATTACAAAGTATTAAATCCATTAAAGGTATTTTGTATGCTAAACCCAGAAGCTTCATATAGTTTGCCTTTAAAATGCTAATCAGCTCGACCTACATAGAAAATTTCAAGTTTTCACAAAATGTCTTGATTTCAAACTTTATTCACTCACACCTCTGACTTGAAAACATGGTGCATATTCTTGTAAAGGAATTTGTTCTCGGAAGCCATGGCCTCATCATTTCTACACCAAAATAAGGTGTGGTAAAGCTGTTTCAGTTTTTAATTCAGTGGATACGAAGAAGTGTAAGTGACAGTATTCAATTCAGAGATAACAACAGTCATGGTTATGGAATACTAAGAGAAAGCAGACTTAGACAAAACTTTTTGAACTATTTTAAAGTACGCTCAGACAGCTCACTCCACTTCTCTGATAATTCTGATGATAGTGGCACTTCCTTTTTTACATTTTCCGCCCACTTCTTTTCTGACTTTCTGTGCTCTAGAGTATCTACATTCACAAAACCAGCTAAAGTATCTCTTTGAAACCAGAGAATTCTTGAGTACACAGGTTTTGGTTTCTTTTGGCTAAGCATACATGAGATAATATATTTAACAATACTAAATGACAATCTGCCTTCATTCTGTGTCTTATGCATAGCAGGAATTCCCCAGCTAGGTCTCACCCCCTTGCAGTCATGGTGGGATGGCAGGAGTTAATAGCATGACCTACTTCCCAAACTGCTGATTCCTTGGTCCTCCAGCCAATAATAGCTACCATTGTAAGATTCCTTCCCTTCTCCCTAGCAATCTGACTGGCATTTAAGCACTTGAAAATTCATGACCTTTAAAGCTACATACATTAAATGAAAGACAGGTTTTCTGAACTGTAGATTTCTGGGCACCAAATGAACTATTTTTGTGGTTGTGACACCAGCTACCTATGCCAAAAAGCCCTCCAACACTACATATTTATGGGCATCAAAAATGGATCACCTGCTTTTCTCAGGTGGACTGTTCAGAAAGTCTTACCAGTAGATATTTCAAGTCTTTTTTCTTTTCTTTTTTTTTTTTTATTCCAGATGATGAAGTGATAAGAGCAAATGCCTCCTGCTTTAGATGCTCAGATTTCATCCTGTCACTGAATCATGTTTGCTAGTGCCTACATGGGCTTCCCTATGTATGTAGGTTTCATGGATTCTGTTTCTGACCTTTGCAGAGCAACCTTGAGGCCTGTCACTAGCCACTAAATAGTGACTGGAAGCAGCCAGATTCTCTCACATGCATTACTGCAATTGCTGGCAAATTCAAAGCAACCTTTCCTCCACTCTTTCCCAGTGTATACACCATGCCAAGTATTTGCCAGTCATGTTCATAGAGTCATTAGATTCTGGGTGCAAATGCAAAGCCCTGCAAAACCAGTTAACAGGCTCTCAGAGAAACTCTCTCACATTAGGAAAGTAAAGATAATGTATGATTATTTACATACTTGAAGACAGCAATCAGCAGGTTTACCAACAGGATATTTGCTACCAAGAGGTAACAGGCCATAATAGCAGGAGTGAGCCAGGCTCCTGGTATACATGGAGGGAGGCGTTTACCATCATCATCATAAAGATTGTCCCCACAGGGAGCTGAAGAAAAAACAGAAAGGTTATTTTTCACAAGTTGCCTGATACTTACAAACAACATCCACATTTATTTAATGATGACAGAAGCATAAAATTTGCCAAGGTCAGTTTATTTCCAGTAGCAAGTATGTGTAATATCTACTTCAAATCCTGCTTCTAACTACAGCATACAAAAATAATTTCCCATAATAGTGAACAGAGAGGCAGCTCCAAGTTCGCTGTATAGTGTGGCTCTCTCCTCAAATTCAGATAGATTTTCTCACAGTAACAGTCTAGAACAAGATCTTAACATGCACATGTACACATTAATAGCAGAATTAAAAAAGAATTCTCATCCAAACTTGTGTGCATACCCTGCCAAAGATATAAAGAGATCCACTTAGTGATCCCAGATTGCTGAGCATAAGTTAAAACTTTTACTGGGGCCCTGAGCATACTAACAAGGCCTTAACGGTCCTGTCCAGCTTCACCTGGGGTCTGCAGGACACCCCTTCACATACCTGTCCCTGCCTGAGCCTTGCCAGTGTGCAGGTCTCAGCCCTGCCTCCTGGGTGGACCTGGGACCTGTGCTTGTTCCCTGGATGGACCCTTCTTGTGGTGGGCCCTGACTTCTTTTGCCCCTGCCTGGACTCCCTCAATGGACCCTGCACTGGCATTTGTCTTGTGCAGGGCTATGAAGTCACCCATGGGTGATCCTGCTGCCACTTCAGGGACAATTTCCATTTTCCTTATTTTTCACAGTAATTCTAAATTTTAGATGAAATTTTAAACCAAAGAGATAAACATATAAAATGAAAATGATACAGTGACAGCAAAACAGACTGGTGAGAATGATACAAAAATTGAGACTATTGATCAAACTGAGAGAAAACAATTGCCTGAAGTAATCCTGAGGATAAAGGTGGTCCTGGGGTGAGAGATGTCCTTGAGGTGGGTGAACACAGCCAACTTGTTCTAAGTGCAGTGCCAGCATGTCTGATTTCAAATACAAGGCCAACTTTTGGAACCACTTAGCAAGTGAAGTATATATCAACCACATGTTCTTTAGCAGAAACCTCAGGAAATACTAAGCCTGACAATGAGTTCATTACAGACTATGATTAATAAAATAGATTTTACTTGCTTGTCAATCATCAAACTTACATTTTTCCTGTTTAGCCTAAGCGTAACAGGAAAGGCAAGTGAATCAATGAAAGTACTGCCAAAGAACACAAACACTGTATCTAGGTAATCAAAGGGAATTAATTATACCATGACACTTGTACATCATGATTTAAGAGAACTGTCAATGAACTAGAAACAAGACATAGCAACCACAGACTTGCAATCTGGATTAAAATCTTTTTCCTCTGCTTCTTTTCAAATGAAACTGTTACAGTAGAAAAACAAGATTCACGCCTGAATATTGGATGAGCCCTATAATTAAAATGTTGGTATCTAGTGAAGATTAATGAACATATTCAGCTAAATGAGATGATTGGCTTTGCACAGAGACTTACGATTAATTTCCATGGCATAGACTGAAAAGCATTCCAAGGGAATGAAATAGAAGCGGAGGCAGGGAGAGAAAGAAAGAAAATAGAATAATATAGAAAAAAAAAAACCCAAACAAAAAAAAGATGATTGCAAATACAGTTTTGCCACCAAGCAAAGATAAGCAATTCAAGAGTCAGAACATTAGAGACATATGCTTAGAAACAATGTCTTGGTTAAAAATGCACTGCATTCTGCAATTCCCTTTTCATGTTGTTTTCCCCAAGTGTTATATATGGCAGTGAGTTCATACTAAAAATAAATCACAAAATGCTTCTGGCAGATGATCATTTAAATATACGCAATATTTTAGGCAAGCAAACAAAACTGGCAGCCACCACGAACACAAACCAACTCGAACCTATCACACAAAACCATTCCTTTAGCTATTATGGAAACATTTTCTCCTTTTTAAGAACCACCCTGGCTTTGGATTTGCCAGCTGCTGAATAGCTGTGTTTCCAGTAATAGTCACAGTAAGGGTATTCCAGTGAACAATATCATTAAACTCATTTTGACTACCGGCACAAACACTTGCTTGCCAACACCTAAACGGTGACTGTAAGAAAAATCACGCTACTGAAGGAAACTCAGCCAGGCTTCTCTAGTGTTAAGAATATGTTGCAGTTGAGTTCCAGGTGCCACAAACTTGCTCGTGGGCATCTAAACGGAGTAGCTAAGAGCATCCTGGGTTGCATTAGGAAAAGTATTACCAGCAAGTTAAGGGAGGCAATTAGTCACCTCTACTCAGCTTTGGTGAAACCACATCTGGACTTGTATGTCTAGTTCTCCATAGAAATCAGACACGGACATACTGGACAGACTCCAGTAAAGGGCCACAAAGATTTAGCTGATTGGAGCATCTGACAAATGAGACAAGGCTGAGAGTGCAGGGATAATTTAGCCTGGAAAAGAGAAGGTTCAAGGGAGATCTTACCAATGTTATAAATACCTGATGGGTGTGTGGGAGTAAAGTAGACAGAGCCAGACTTTTCTCAGTGGTACTCAGTGAAAGGAGAAGAGGCAGTGGGCAAAGATAGAAATACAGAAAATTCCATTTACACCAGGTTGTCCAGAGAGGCTGCACAGTCTTCATCCTTCAAGATATGAAACACCTGACAGGACGCTCCCTGAGCAACCTGCTCTATTTTACCCTACTTTGAGCAGGGAAGTTTGACTAGATCATCTCCAAAGGTGCCTTCCAAACTCAACAATTCTGTGATTTCTGATCTTCATCTTTAGGTGACATCTTATCCTCAATGAAGCTATGGACAAAAGTCCAACTACCTTCTTTCAGATGGAAAACTTGATGTAATACTTTGTCCATAAATTGTTTAAACTTGTGGGTCTTGGCAATACTACCTGTAAGCACTCGCCACAGAGTCAGGTTAGACTGCCCAAGCAATCATTCCCCCGTGACTTCTGAGGCTGCTTTTGTGGTGTGTTTACAGAGAACCACAGAAAGATCAGAGTAAAAATTTCTGATTGAAAGCAAAGAGATCTTCAGAAGTCATTCCATAGACTTCTAGATATAAGAAATGTACAGAATAATTGTAATGCAGTCTAGTTCTACCAATAGAACGCCCTGCATAGCCATTTCTATTTCAATATTAAAACAAGAAAACAACAAAACCACACATCTCCAAGTTAGCTTATGTTTAAGCTACTGACACAGCGAAGCTTCCAACATGGGAAGGTCAGTGGAACAAATATAGCTAGACTGAATTTGTGTTAGTGCAAAGCCTGAACTTTTCCCCTAAATCTTTCACACTGCTGAAGAAAGATTTCTAGCTCAAAGAATGCTGAGTATATAACTGAGAAACAACAGACTAATGACCCATTTTATTCCTTTCTAAGCAATTAAAGTACACTTGAATTACATTTGGTACTAAGGTTTTTCATGCTCACAGATTTTTATAGGTTTTGAACTTAGATGTAAGTTTCTTCAGCCTTCCACTCTACTAAGCCATATTTGTAGATGGTTGAAATAACACATACACAAAGCTGAAGGAACAGCTTGTATTATTTCAAATAAAGTGCAGACTATGTGATACACACTAGAGGAGGCCAGCTGCATGTTTGACTGTCCAAATTTCAGATATTAACACAAAACTAGCAGTAACGTGACAGTTTCCATCTTCTCTAAAATACAGTTATTGTTTAAACTGTTCAGCTTTTATAGAAGGAAGGTTACTTCCACACCCAAAGCTAATCAGGCAGAGTTTTCCTTTTTCATTTTGTTTTCTACAGCTGTAGAAAAAAAGAACACCACTGATTCATGAAATGGAAACATTTCTGGAAAATAGATAGATGTATCAATGGGAGTAAAAATGTATTAGCTCATTGCCTGTCCGTGGGTTGGAGATGAAAGGGTGCATGTATTTTCATCTCCTGGTCAAGGTATTTAATCTTTTTTTTTGAACCTATCAGTAAAACACTGGTTCAAAAGAATGTTTCAGAATGATCTCTGTTGATCCCTGCAAGTAAACAGAACACTCATGGACAGTAGAGTATTCCAGACTGTATCACTCTCAGTGTTAACTAATTTTGAATATAAACTGAGAGAGGACATGCAGGTGGGGAACAGAAAATTGTTCAGTCTACGGAGTCTGTCACAAGAAAACAACAACAACAAAATACTACTTCCAAATTAAAACCAACCATTAATTTGGATCTGATCATCTGCCTCAGAAACAGGAAACAGACTCTTACTATGAATTCTACTCTTACGGTCTATCTGGTCTGCGAACACCTCTCCATAGATCATCCAGTAGGGCATATAGAAGATGTTGCGAGCTAGTCTCCAAGATGGCTCTTCATCCGGGTGCAGGATAGCTTGTCGGGCTACTCCAAAACTCATCAGAACCACAAGCATGATGACCACAAAGTAGAGCATGTCAATCATCTGCCCGGAGAGACCATACAGGTATTGTCACCAGGTAGTACAGCAGCACCAGCATGCCAGTTTGCCAGCAGGCATTAAAGTAAACAAGAAAGTATGAAGAGAACAAACAAATTTCCCTGGATAATTTTCTTGGTATTATGCTTTAACTACTGCTCATGAATTGAGCATATGCAAAAATGCAGCTAAAACACTCATTTAAAGGAATACTAGATAGACGTTTACAAAGACTTAATGCTAAAGCCATTGCTATCCCTACTTTGTTTTGCATCGAGTGTGTGAGGCTGTATTTTCAGAACAGTCCTCTTCTGTGGTTGCAAAGAGGTGCTATTATCATTGCTGTATCATCTCCTGTCCACAACTGATGGTTTTGTGAATGATCCCAGTGTATCACCACTTGTTATTGCTATATGGCTTTGGGAGACAGCAGGCAGGCAAAGTGAACAGGTTTCCAAAGGCTGGCTCAAAAAAAAAAACCACCACCAAACAAACCAAAAAGGACAGAAAAAAGATTCCCTCTCAAATGAAGCTACTATTAGTAGGAATATTAGCAGTAGCATCTCGTGTGTGAGAAATTCACATGGCAACCTTGTCATAGCTTTTATTCATAGTCCTACTCAAATGGAAACCCTGTTTTTAAAATCAGAACTGAATTTAGTTTCCCATGAAGTTCTGAAATACACAATTTACAGCACTTTAGGCACTAACCATTTTTCCAATCATCATGACGTAAGGTCCCAGGTATTTGTTAACACCAAAGATATCCAGTACTCTAATGTACCAGAAAATGATATCTACACAGTAAATCACTCTTCCATAACCCATGTAAGGCTGGTTCTGCAGGCGAAGGATTGCTCCTATCATAAATACTGAAATAGCCACCAAGTCGGTAATATTCCAGTACTCCTGGAGCCAAACTTTCACTTTTTGGCTCAGCTTGCCAGGCTCCGACATCAGAATCTGAAACAAAAAATAAACAACAAAGAAATTATTAGGAAAAACACTAAGTTACATTTTTGAAGTAATGGTAATGAGAGAAGACCAATTTTGTTGCATTCAATAGGTGTCTGAGACCCCCTCTATTGCCAGCAAAATTTGTCTCAAGCCGCAATATTTTTAGTCATTGGTAGGCAGAATTTCCTTTTCACAGAAACATAGACTAGTTTGTGTTGGAAGGAACCTACAAAGCTCATTCAGTTCCAACCCCCTGCCACAGGCAGGGACACCTTCCACTAGACCAGGCTGCCCTGTCCAACCTAGCCTTGAACACTGCCAGGGATGGGGCATCCACAGCTTGTCTGGGCACCCTGTGCCAGTGTCTCACCATCCTTATAATAAAAAATTTCTTCCTTATGTCCAATCAAAACCTTTCTTCTTTCAGCTTAAAACAGGTAGCTGTCCTGACAGGGCTTGGTAAAAAGCCTCTCTCTTTCTTATAAGCCCTTATTGAAAGGCTTCAGTATGCTCTCCCTGGAGCCTTCTCCAGATTGAACAACCTCAACTCTCTCAGTCTTTCTTCACAGAAGAGCTGTTCCAGCCCTCTGATTATCTTTGTGGCCCTCCTCTTAGACCCCCTTTTCATCTCTGTTTCTATTTTGGCTTTATTAAGCTTTTTTTGTTGTAGGTTTTGATCAATAGCATTTAAACCAGGAGAACTGGTTTACTGACTTGGCATCCATATTTATCTCCAAATGCACTTAGTATGAGATGGGAGAGTTGTGAACCAGAGAAGGATAGGCTAAGTGCAAACCATGCTACAGCATGTGAACACAGAACAAGTTTTTATGTTGTCTTCCTCACACAAAAGTTATGAGGTCAGTCTGAGAGTACTCCTGGCTAATCTCCAAAACACCTCTCTGCCTGTAGTTCTCACCAAGAGCTGCATCAGTAATAAAAGGACAGTACCTATGGAGATGTCCTTCATGGTTTATGGCCCTGCCTTCCTTTGAAATACACATAAGAGAATGACTGACCTCAGGGCATTTTTGCCTCACTTTTTTGCTCAAGAAGAATTTTCCATTGTATGGAAAAGGGTTATAAATGAAACTCTCTCCAGTGAGGGGCATTTTGGGACTCTGTGGCTATTAGAATGTTCTCTGTCAAGTATGGCTTCTCAACACTCTGGCACAAGTCCATGCTATTATTACCTGTAAGAGTGAGCTTCGTTTTAAGGATTACGAGATGGTGGTATAATCAGACTTTACCTCTCTTACTTTCTCCAAAGCCAATGTCACGATGTAGGAGATGACAATCCATTCCTGGATTGATGGCCACCGTTCCATCCTCACCAAAATGATATAATTAAATAGCATCAAGTAACCGAGGTATGATATCTACCGAAAAAAGAATAAAATCATTTATGGACTTCAGGTGATGGAACCCAGGATCCTTAAACAGTTAGGCATTATTCCATTACTTGAGATGACTTAGACACACACACATGAAATCAGGCTCCACTAATTTCCATTAGGAAGTTCTGGACTAGTAGTGTAAGTCAACAGAGCTACCACTCTGTTCTCTGTAACAGCTGGTGAGAATGTCAGACTGGTGACGCTTGTGTCTCCATGCCTCACAGCAGTCTTTGATGACCAGCCATAGTAAAAACTTCAGCATTCTTGAAACTCTAGAGTTAAGAAACCGAAACAGATTGCAGGATAAAAAAAAAGGAAACAAGGCAGTAATAAACCAAAAGGTTTTCCAGGGAGAAAATTGAGTTGTCTAAAGAATGAGATAATCAATGTGAATTTTTTACCCACCATCCACCAATAGATGTAGAACAGAACAGGGAGGGATGGCTGGGAGTAGCACATGACTGGAGGGGTAGGGGTAATAAAGTCCCACACAGGCTACCTGCTTTTCTTCACCCTTTAATAATGTGAGTGAGACCCTCTAGGCCGAATGTCCTCTTTATGTGAAGCCAGAAGCATACAGACTTCGAAGACCAGTCACTACACCACCTCATCCTATACTTGTTACTTAAACTCATCTGCATGAACAGTATGTTTGCAGATAATTTGATTACTTTAAGTAGTCCCAACTCTCAGGAGCAAGTTTCTTGCTGAAGCCTAACCCACTAAAAGCAAAAAGGCTGTATTACTGTGTCAGAGAATAAACATCAAACAGAAGGTATTTAAAACCCTCTTAGCCTGAATAATGCATGAAAGTGAAGCCCACCCTAATTCTGACATTCACATGAGCATGTATGAACACACACACTGAGGCTATTCATGAAAGATTCAGCTGTTGAAGACCCTTCCTTGATCAGTTTCTCTGAAGGAAGCAGGCCTGCTGCAATGCCTGCTGCAATGCCCTCCCCATAGCTGCCATGCCCACCAGCAAAGGCCATGGCCTCCAGAGTGGAAGGAACGCACAGATGATCCAGGCTGCTGAAATGACCTCATTTGCTGGAAGAAGCAAACCACCAATTCCAAAGGACTCTAAATCAGGCCCTTTGCACCAGCTGTTTTTTTGATCTCATAAAATGTAATTTCTTTACACTGTGAAACCATGTTAAATGCTTTTCTTTGAGATTAAGTAAGAATTTTGCTTTTATATTATTAATACAAGCAGCAGAGAGGCATCAGTATAGTGTTGTGTGATTACAATATGCAAAAACTGAAAACCTACATCATAATCTGACATACTAGGTATCTGAAGTCCTAACTTTGAATAAAAAAGAAACCAGTATCCGTTTTATAGGGCACACAAAACTTATGAGTAATAGCATGAGTACTTTTTCTGTTTTATTAAAACAGAATTTAGAACCAGATAATTCCTGATGCACTGAAGAGAAAATCAGATATCTTTCAAAAATAAGTATTTTAGTTTAGATTGGTTTTAGTTATCTAAATATAAGTACCTATTAAATCTTAGCAGACTAGAATCTGTGCTTCCATGTAGGTTGCGCTCATCTGAGCCTAACTGTCAACAGAACAAACGGTTAGCACTGACACTATTGCATTAATTCTTGGAACCTAAAGTATATTTCAACATGGAACAGGAGCTGGAGACTTTAGAAAGCAAGAGAATCCAGCCTACTTTGGATTGAGTGACTGGTCTGTGGAGCTTGGCATGTGATTAGCCCAACATCGCCTCCTTCAAAGTGTGTAGCAGCTTTAGAGGCTGACAGCATAAGTGCCAGTTATTAATTCTGTTTCAATGCCTATGCATTTTTCTCTGAATAAAGGTAATGCTTTACTCATCAGATTCCATGAAAGTCAGTACTATTTACTTACTTATTACTTCGTTATTATTTTTACACTGAAACCCCTTAAGTTTCACGGGTGTGAAAAAAATAAATGTTATCAGTTTAATCATCACAACTTACTGTGTAGAACCAAAATTTGACAATAGGTGCATTATAGAATTCATAAATCTTTGTTCCAATTGGAAGGCTCTTTTGCTTTTTCTTTCCATTCTCTTCATCTCCTTTTCGGGAGCCTGTATCCACATTTGCATCCTGGAAGACCAAAGTAGTCAGTTTTCATCAATATAATAGTAAAAATAGTAATTTTCCTCAACTACAGCCCCAGTGAACTGTGAAATGCACAATGCTTCCTCTGAGTAACAGTTTCCTCTTTTGGAAAATGTAAAAATACAAAATCTGAGCAGCTACACAGGTAATTGACACATCCTGAGAATCCAGGCAAAACCCTTCCAAAACTCTTCAGATTTTCATCCTACAAAAACCATTGAGATTTTAACCAGGGTGACCTATAGCATTATCAGAGAAGTAACTACACTGAGCATTCCTGAGACAGTAGAACTTCTTAATGATTTCCATTACTGACCACATTTTCCTCCTCCTTTTCTCTGCTTTCATCATTTTCTTTTGATGTCTGGTAAGAATAATCATCGTAACTCCGAAACTCAAGGAAAAGGATGGTGGGAGGGAAGAGAATCCCCATTATAACCTGTACAACAAGAAAGAATTCAATACAGGTGACAATATTTGGTTACGTTAATAGCTACCTTAAGGCAAATCCCATAAACAACATTTTCTTTTGTACAGCATTCAAGATATTCTGCTATTGTCAAACCTACAAAAATTAGTAAGTAGTACCTATGAAGCACTGGCAATAAGGTCTTGTATGAAAGATGGCACCATAGAAGGCTTCCCATCTCCACAAATACACTGCAATTAAGAAATTCTGCTCTAAAATTAAAGGTATGCAGAGAAATTCCATGGAACGGACAAAGTGGTGGTTTGAAGAGGGCTTTGGGTTTGTTACTGGAGTTTATAGTACTTTAGTCACTTACTAAAATTAGTTTTAATAGTTAAAAATTGTTTACAAGCAATGTAAGAAGCAAGTGTCCATGTGTGGTTCATATTCTCTCTATTCCCCTTGTGTGGACCCCTAATAAAGATCTTTTTGCTTGTAGTCAACTGATTTTTAATCAAAGGTGTATGTTTTCAATGAACAGATCTCATAATTCATTGAAAGCCACAACTTCACTTCCAGATTCCAGCTATGAGAAGCCTTTTATAGATTTGTATTTTCCTTTGTCATATGGTAATGTTCCTTAGATATCCTGAATTTGGAAACCAAAAAAAATTAGCTTTAGAACAGGCATGTTCTTTAAACTTCTGTAATTAGTAAGCCAATTTGTTCTATGCATACAGTATGTATAATGGAGTATTATATGGAACAAACCATACATTTGAAAACAACTGCAGAACAGAAATACCTTAAGGCCTGGGTTTTTCCGCATGCGTAGTCGACCCATCCACATATCTGTTAGGAGCATCTGGCTGCATGTGTGAGCAATGAAGTCCCTGTGTTTAGCTGCCACAGCCAATTTCAGGCAAGTAGAATTACTCCAGTTTTTCAGCTCGTAGGTCAGAAGTTTCATGGCAATCTGCTCATCATGTTTATAGGACTGATCCAAGAGTTCAACAGCCAGCTGGCCAAAATCTCTGGAAAATGCAAGGTAAGTCCAGTGAAGTTTGATTTAGAAATCAGTGTCTGCTTGCATTTGGGGTTTTCATTCTGCTCACAGGGGATCATGTTTTTCCCACATACATGTACAAGAACAAGCACAGCTGAGTCTCAAGCTTGACTTGGGACAGCCTACAAAAGTTCCCAACAGGTTTTTATTGACCAGAAAGAATTAGCTTAGACTAATAACACCTTAAGGCCAGTTCATGTATATCATCAGATAGCCCTTTATGTGAGTAAACCCTGAAAATAACTGTGAAATAAAACTAGCTAGTTTTACAGAGAGAGAAACTGAAGAATGTGTTGTCAGAAAAAATGCAAGTTTTCTCATTGCTCATGTTGCCTTCAGATTCTGAGATGACATTTTAGCTCATTTACTCTTGATAAATTGACTCCAAATGGCATTCTGCAAACACACATTCTAGAAATCAATTGTACTTTACTAGAAGTAAAGCTTCTCAGCAGGTCAGACAACCCCCTATATCAAGTAGATACAAAGTCTGCTCTGCATCTACTAACTTTGAGTTGTTGTCCAGATCCTGAGAAATGTCATCCACCAGCTCACTCTCAGAAGACTCATGGGCCATAGACTTGTAGAGTTTGCAGGCCACCAGTGCCTTGGCCATGGTTTCCTCTCCTCGCTGCCAAAGGAAAAGTGCCATCTTTTGCCGTTTCATCAGCACAGCCCACACCATCAGCTCATGAAAGGGATACTGGAAGCGGCTGACTTCTGGGTCATCCACATCAATATCGATCTCTTCCTCCTTCTTCTTCTTTTTCTTCTTCCCTTTGGCGGGAGGCTCATCATCCTGGGGAGAAAAGGAGAAAAAAATGTTCCCATTAATTTTTTACAGCTTACCTGACAATGACACCATACACAGAACAAGTATTTAAAGGACGTATTAATAGTTAAATATCTAGTTTGTTTTTGCTGTTTGCTACAATGAATGCTAACAGCAATAAAACTATGAAGAACATGTAACAGAGCATGCAGTAGGCCAGTATACACACAGCTTACTATTTTATTCAGAGAACCATTTCTTGCATACTTAATTACAAGTCACCCATCTTGGATAAGTACAGTAGAACCCTATTGTACTGAAGACATCATTTTATACTGCATTGGAAATAGATCTCTTCCACATGTGTAACTGCAATTTCATTTGCAGTAAGTTGTTGCAAGTTCATTTGCAATAAATTAATATTTAATGAATTCCTTTGCAGTGCAAATGGAACTTCAACAAACCTGAATTCACTATGAATAGGTTCCACTGGAATTTCTGATTTGATATGTCTGCATCTATTCCTGAAGAACAGTGCTGCATATCTTACAGGTACCAAAGCAGTTTTCAGATGACATGCAGGTGGAGAGAGTGGTAACATGCAAATTGAGAAGACAAGCAGACAGCATCCTTAAGAACAGCAAGATACTAAAGGGAGTCTTCACCTTTGAATAGCAATCTCCTCTTATGTATGCAGTGGAAACGGAGGGTATAAGTATCCCATTTCTTAAAGGGATAGGGAGGATAGGCCATTACTACAGGAACCAACATGGAAGTAACTGAAGGGAAGTACTGACAATGAAGCAGGATCCTGAAGGGAGAAAAGCCAGGATTGGGAAAATTAGGGCTATAAATAATGTAGGAAGAACATTGCATATATAGGTGCAGACAGAGCTCATCATCACTGTACACCTTGATTCCAGACTCAGAAGAATATTGAAAGTAAAAGCAATTACCATTCTCCAAAATTAGTTCCTGTTCAAGCAAGTTCAGCATAATGCACTATTTTTCCCCAAAATAAAAACTGAAATGCAAACTGAGGGTTCAGCCTCACACCCCACGTTTCAAAGACAACTCTTCAGCTCAACAATGAAGAGCTCTCTCTTCCAGCAGTTTTAAGAACTGCAAGTGGTGACTTCTGTCTCTTATGGAAAATTCAGGAGTCTCTATTTGCATGCACATGAAGAGTGGTAAGCATCTCAAATGGAGGACCAAGGATTAGGTCCTCCTCAAACTAAAAAAAAAAAATCAAATCAAAACAATACCCTGGGTAAGAAAGACAAAGTTCTGAGGAGACTAAATTTCCTGGTTTAGGGCTGTAAATCAAAACAACCTCAACACTTTGAGTCATGTCAATTTACTGACCGCTTCAGCAAAAGAAATATCAATTTTTCTTTTCACTTTTTCGTTCTTTTGGAAGAAAGGAAAGGGCTACAGCCACTGACAAGTGGAGAAAACACTTTGGTTTGTGCCATGTAAGCCATTTCTCAATGAGAGAAATAGCAAAATCGACTTCTGGAGAAGCACTAAGCAACCTATATGTGATCAATGCTGATAAAAAAATGGTCACACCTCAAGGGCTGAGCTTTTGGCCTTGAGCCATTAGAAAATAGGAAGCTGATCAGAGAGTTTAAACATAATTTGGACTTCCTCCATAGAGAAGAAAGCTCATCTGCGTGGGGAAACAGAGGCTTTGTGGTGAGTTTAGTTCCCATCAAATGTGACTCAAGCAACAGGTACATACACTCTGTTCTAATACTATCACTGTGTTAATAAAAGCATACTTCATGAGAAATGTACTTAGCGTTTTTGTGTAAATGATCTATGATAAAACTTCATTTACACACACATTGTTACTTCATGGTTAAAGGGAGTATGACCATAAGCACTGCTGGATCACATTTTCTTTTCAATACCATAAATTTTCACATCTGAATGGTTAAATCTACAGCATGCTCCAACACGGAATGTGTTATTACATAATAGTGCTAAAAACTGCCTAAAGACTGTTGAGCAAAGCTTTAAGCAGCTCTCAAAACCCTACCCATTAAAAACAGTCCAAAGTATCTCATAGGCTGTTTTCAAAATAGATTTTGTCTAGTACAAATTTACTTTACAGTAATAGTGCAAAAGCTAACAGCAAGAGCAGAACTTCACCAAGAAATGCTCTGATAAAAACCAGTGTTTTCCCATAAATCCAACTTACCTCCATTCCTAGTAGTTTAAGAGCTTTTGGCTGAATATTAAAAATAAAAAAGAAAATTAGTTAGATGGGAAGGAAAATTCGAAGACCAAGGAAAAACATTTACAAATGTACAGTATTTATTATTAAATTTACTATTCTAAATAATTGTACCAATAGTGGTACATTTAATTAATCTCATTCTAAATTGTATTTTCAGGAAGCCAATGGGTTAGGAAATATTTTCCATCCTGCACGCAAAGACTTTGATTCACATGGAAGAGTTAACTGAATCATTCCAGAATATACTGCTTTGAGAATGAAAATCACCACTTGATCACAAAAGATTGATAAAAATAGTGCTTCTAAGCACACATGGGTTAAATATACCCATTGGGAACAGTAAAAAAATATAACAGATCTTGAAACCTCTCACAATCTCCGACTAAAAAAAAAAAATCCCTCTGTTCAATTGCAAAATCTCTGGTTTACATTTTCTCTAAAGGTTTATTTGTCTGTTCCATCAGATAATACTACACCATATATGTACTATACATCAGCTACATGAGTGGCCTTCTGATCATCTGTGGGACTTTCTGTAATTAGGAAGCTTCACTTGACCTTCAAAGCTGAACCAAACAAATAAATAAGCTAATGAAGAAAATTATTCTATTTGCTTAGAACAGACTTTTTATCAAAGCAAGGACTATGCTTGATAGTCTCAGTATTGGTACTAAATATACTAAAATTGGTACTAAAAATACTAAATATACTAAAAATACTAAAAATTGGTACTAAATATACTAAAAATACTAAATGCCCTACTGAGACTGCAGTGGCTTCCATACAGAACAGTTCTTTACATGACTTCGTGTAACAGCTCTTCTGTATTCTGATGAACACTCTGCCTCACCCAAGCTAAGATGCTGTTGGCTAAGATGACTTGATCAATAGGCCTGGCTTGATCAGCACAGTTTACAGGTATGAGAGCTACACCTTCAAGTAGGAGTAAGTAACTATGCAAACACCGCAGTTAGAAATGCTTGGATTGTAAACTACTGGAATGGGAGGAAATTCACCTCCAGATCAATGTATTTACCACCTTTTGGGTCCTCCCATCCTTTAACATGTTTTTACAGGTTCCTTGTACCACTTCGCTACCAGAGTTTCAACTTCGGTCTTGCAGCATTTGTTTAGAATTAACACGTAATGTTTCACAAAGACAAAGAACAGTGTTACTTAGTTTTTATCATCAGCACGATGGCCACATCCAGAATGAACTCATTCTTACCCTCTTTGGTCCAAATAAATTATTATAAAGAGTCCGAAAACTTTTTCGTGTATAGTTGCAGCGGTAAGCTCCACCCATGAGATATTCAAGTACAAGACCAATATCTATGAGGCTGATATGATAATCTGGTGGAAGATTTCCCTACCAAAAATTAAAAAAGAAAAAAAATAAGGACTTCGGATAAAAAAACATTAACATACATTAAAATGCAAGGCTAGACATATAAGTCATGCTCAAGTTGGTACATGGGTATTATTTACAGCCACTGGTTTCAGCCACTGAATGTTTGTGTGACAACTGATTCACATAATAGAATTGGAAGGGGCAGAGTTTTTTTGTTTTGCTGTTGGCAGAATTTATAGTTGAGGCCAAATTTTCATTTGGTTTACTTGTACAGTCTGTCAGCGTCCATACATGCTTGAGTTGTTTGCAAGGGTTATATTGATGAAATAAAATAACTTTGTATTGATTACCATTAATCCAGTATAAAAGCATAACTTAATTTCATGATGAATATCAGGCATACTTTACCTCTTACGGTAACTTATGTTTCACCATAATATTATCTACAGAGTTAAGATTACAACGCAGAATATGATTTACATTAATGTGCAAGCCAGAATCAAAGAAAAAGGGAGACTATAATTTCCATCGTTACACTTAAAAACTGGATAGTGGTACTGACTCTGCTAGAAACATGAGCTGAAAACTGCTCCATTGTTCAAGCTACATCCTACAACAATAACTGATTCTACAGCACCACCGAGCAGTTGCTATGATGAAAAAACTACATCCTAAGCAGACACATCACCTCCATGTTAACCCAACCGAATCCCCGAGACTGCCGCTGAATGAGTATGAATGCAATGAAAAGGAGACAGACAGAAAGCAGAACGCAGAAGAGCATTAGTAACACTCAAAAAGACAAACACTGAGTGAAGTATTGTGCTATGAAGCAGATGAATATGAATTATACATTAACTCAGTACTTTGCAATTCCCACATCTAAACCTCCCTGGAATAAATGGGAGTTTTCCTTGCAAAAAGGAATACAGGCTATTCATGTAGCTGAATTTTACTGAGTAAAAGCCCCAAACCCTCGAACAGAGCAAATATGACAACAAATCTTACAGCGACCCTATTCATGTATAATGAACAGATTTACATGCAAGGGAAACACATGTATAACAAATTTAGGATGTGTAGCATTGAGAAACAGAACAGATTTTCTCCCAGGAAAAAGTAGGTTTGATGGGAGAAAAGTAATTAAAAAACCCAAACCACAAAAGGACACAAACAAAAGGAAACAAATTCTGTGCTCATGAGTGGGGCTTCTAGTTAACCCAGCAGGCCTTTCATTCCACTCCTCCTTTGGCTTAAACCATGACAATGCTGCATTGGGAGCTTCTTGTAGAGAAGAAACAGTATCAACCTGCATCTCACATGACATATTACACTGATAGGAGCTAAACTTTCATTTTCTTTGTTTTTAAATTCCTTGCAGAGCAGGACAGCCATACCTGATTTAGACTGACATCACTGTTTGTCAGTGTGATGTCAATCACATTACGATTGACATCGTTGTCAATCTTTCCTTTTCATAACAGCTGCCATTTAATTTCAAATGTCTGCTTTCCCCCATACTACATTTGCTTTTGCTGTTGACTCACACGGTTAATGTAACCATGCAGATGTAATGCTAGGAGTCAAACTTACCTTTTTCACATCTCTGACTAGCAAATGTAGTGTATTTGGTGGACCCAATCTCTGAAACAAAAACCATTCACAGTCCATTAGATCTTCAATTCTTTAGATTTTTGGCATACACAAATGTAACTGCTGGGGGAGTGAGCGAGTGTCTGTGTGGTTCTCAGTTACTGCCTGGCTTAACACATGACAGGCTAGAAGGAATATTGATGATGAGTTCTGCAACATGCTAAAAACAAAAGTTGTCATGTAAATACTTTCCAAATTTACAGGCTTATTCAGTAATATTGCAACATATACATACAGAAAAAGGAATTGAGATTAAAAGTACATGGCCACTACGAGCTGGTATTAAACTTTTACTATCTACATTAGTTCTTTAAGTGTTCCAAAGGTGCATTTTAAATACATCACTATATTTACACAGCAAATCACAATAGCTTCTGAAAGTTGATGTATATGTGTATATGTAGAGATACAACAGAGCACTGTATGTAGTAGCAACATCTCCCATTACTGCTATCCAACAACTGTGTATTGTCAGGACTCGGAACTTTTTGGGGAAAAAAAGAAAGCGTGTCTCAGAAGGAGAAGAAGAAAAAGAGCAACCCTGTGAAATATAGTAGCAAAGATATCACAGTGCATTTTATTATTTCTGCTCACTTACAGTATTATAAAGTTCTTCCAGTCGAGGAATAGTGAGGAAGTGCTGCATGTTCACTCCATTCTCAATAAGGAGTTTCACAAAGTCCACCCGATCCAGAACCAGTGCATCCAGCATAGCCTGCTCCAAGGAGTTCACCTGCATTGCAGAATGGAGAATGTGAGACTATGTGAGCACAGAAGAGCTGGTTGGCTAACAACCACAAACATTTTCATTAGGATATTCCCAAGTTCCCAAATATGCTGATTAATCTGTAAGTGAAAACACCATTTGACCCATATGCAAGTCGATGCAGATGGTAGAGTTTTCCAACAAAGTCTTGGGCAAGAGGAAAGCAGTGAAATAAACCTTTAGCAACACAACTGTAGCTTTTAGTTTAGTATTTTTAACTAAATGAGACATACCATGTTTGATACATTACGTGGAAGAGATCTGCTTGCTCAACATGATAAAAACAAGTTAGAATGTAAGGAAAATGCACTGTATATGTTTAAAATTATGTTGACATAATTTCCCTGATAACTCACATATGTATCATCTACTCAAACTGCTGCCTCCCAGAGAAAAGACAGCATATAATGCCAAAATACTCAAATCATTTGGAAAGAAGCACTTCCTCTTCCTTCACCAACTTAGCTTTTCTTTTGGAAAATGTTGGTCAGGAAGCCTAATGGGTCTTCCCTTACTATATTCTAAGAGGTTAGAACTCAATAGGAGAGGAAAAAGCCCCTTGAGCAGCAGTCCCCTTGACAGATGAACTTCAGACAACAGACCAACCTAACCTACTGCAAATGGAAAACAAAGCACTTAAAAACAGAGATGTTTCAACTGCCTTCATTGGAGAAATAGCATGTACAAGACAGGATAAAGATGTTCACTGGTGTTCTTCCTTCGGGCAAGCGCAAGGAAGAAGATGAAGCAGACAAGCACTGAGTTGTACTGTTGTGATATGGCTGCATATGGTGCACATAGGATGAGAGAGGGTTTCCTGGCTCAGAGACTGAACAGTATCCTTTGCAGTATCTACTGCTGATCTTGTAAGAATGCGCAAATGATCATTCTATGGAAAGAAAATGTATATTTTCTGTCTCTCTTTGTACTCCAGGATGAAAAAACCCAACAAAGATTAAGGAATTCTTCAACAGTCTTAACACAAATACTTTCACCTCACCCAGTTCAGGAGCTCAAGCTTTCTTGGGTCTGTTTCTTCTTCTGGCTCTTCTTTTGTCTTTCCTCCCTTTTTCTTCCCTTTTCCTTTCCCTCTGGCTGCTTTAGTCTGAGCAACTGGAGATTTCTTTTCCTTCTCAGGAGCTGTACCATCAGGAGCTGTAAGGCTACCTATAGGCTGTATTTAATAATGCATTAGAAGTGACTCTTTCTTTGAATACACTCCTATTGAACTTGCTCCCCAGTCACCACTTCCTGCAGGCAGTCAACTAGAAATGGTAACTTTTTTCAGAATAAGGACCTTTTCACATAGTCACGGCTTTACAGCTTTTTAAGTCTGTTATGTCTAAGATAGTCACCAACACAGAAAGTCCCAGTAGAGAAGCAGGCAGGCTGCGGAGGATTTATCTCATAAAATCAGGGCAAGAGGACTAATACACAGGCAAAGACACTTCAGTTTTGTGACATTTCAGTTCCTTTGCTCTCAGTGAAAGCAAAAGAAGCAATAGTTGTCAAATAGCAACAAGCAGGATAGGAACTGGACAGAAAGAGCTTAAGACGAATGTTGCCAAATAGCATCCATGCTGTGGAGACAAAAAGGAGAGGAAAGAGAGCCGCTCTCTCTTCTCTCTTTTCTCAAAGGAAATGGTCCATTTACATTCTGCAAACAAGATTTCTGTTTATACCTCTTCAGACATGTTTACTCTTTGCAATGTTCTTCCCCCTTCCAACCTGTCTGCCCAAGACGGGCAGGCAAACATCAAATAACTTGACGCTACTTGTCTGTGATTTGGAGGCTTAACTTGCTCCAGCTAATGCTTAGGTTATATAACCTCCAGAAACACAAAGTGGATTATAACTACCCATGCTCTGCACAGAGAACCACAGAGCTGAGCCTTCAGCAAGGCTTGTTTTCTGTGGTTTTGTTTATCCTGAAAAAGTAATCTCTGCCTAGCTCCCATAAATCCATTTGCAAGCCTGGGCAAAACTGCAACTGCCAACTTGCACAGCACAGGCTAGTCTGAAAGCAATCATCATGGATTTGAATCCCAAGTGGCTGATACTGTTTCTACAAATTGCTGCAGAGTTTAAGTGTAAAACAGACCAAAGCAGTAGCTGGCTTCAGCTGCTAGGTGGTACCTCTGAATCTAACCACAATAATATAGAGATTAGAGTATTCTGTCAAAATAAATGTTATCTAGTAATAGTACGTCATCACTTTCAGGATAATTAAATCCTCTCTATATAAGCATTTTAATGAACCTTGTGTACCAGAAACACCACATTAAGTGAAAGACTGGAACAGCACATGCAGCAGTATTTGTTTAAATGTAATTATATGGGCTTCCAAATGAAATAAATCCCATTGTTATTTATTGCATGCATATGAACGTGAGAGAGGCGTATGTAAAGGATTTTAGTTATACAGATGAACAGAGGCACTGCAGTGTTTCACCACTGACTTCAGCTGCTGCACAATCAAACTCCAATAATTTGGAAAATAAAATCCAATTTCAGGACCTGCAGGTTTACTGAAGATCTGCTTCTTAGTTCATTTGGCACAGCTCTGCCTGTCAGAGGCCTATTTTTCTGCAATGGTTTCTTCTGGTCAGCAGGATTTTGCTCCATTAATCCAAATAGATATTTTCACAAGCTGTTTACTAAGCAAGCAACAGAATTCCTTCTCAGCAGCTCCATGAATTTCCAGGCCACATGTTTTTCTTGGTAGCTGGCGACCTTGCCAACTACTAGCATATGTCCATGACACCAAACCCTAGAAGGACTCTGAAATAAGGTTATTTTCCTGCTTGTCATGAAATTGCTTTTCTTTCTCTCACAGAGTTTAAATTATTGTTCAATATTTGCCAATGGCAGTATAAGGTAATTTCAAAACAAATAGGTCATTCTTAATTACTAAGGTATCCTACATCAGTTCAGCATAAACCAGAATGTAATATTGTTTCTCATGCCAACAAAATTCAAGCTGGGAATATTCTACCACTTGTTTTAAATGTCTAACAAACAATATGACTGGGAAAACTTTGTCTTACTGGCCAGTGGTGTCCAAAGACAAAGATCTGGCTGCGTGCAATGTCTACACGATTCCAGGCCAAAGCCAAGCTGAGCTGGTCTGGAGCAGATGCATTGGTACCTGAAGAGAAACATGCAGATGTCCAGTATTTCATGCCTGGATTCATCAAATCGATTTATAGCATCTTCCATTTAATCACATAATCCTAATTTCAAAAGGATTAATGAGATTCTCTCTCTTTTTTCCTTAAAACTCCACACTGACTTTATATTCTGATGCAAAGATAGACATCTAACTGTTCTAAAAGACTGCTTCTCCCAGCTCCTCTGGCTGATGCTGTGAATAGGAGTCCAGTAATTCCTTTATTTTTCAGCTTTGGGGACTCCAGTGATCCCATATTGAGCCCATATCAGCTACTATCTACCTGCAGACAAAAAACAGTTGTTTCAGCAAACATAACAAACTCAAAATAAATATGGAACCGATCATAAATTTTGCCCTAAGGCTTATAGAGCACAATCTGAGATCTGGGAGAGTCCAGATAGTCTTTTAATCTTCCCACCTGTTTTTCTAACTTTATTAATACAGGCTAGAAGTGCAATAAAGTGTGTTGAAATATGAGTGGTAAAGCTGTTGCAGCATTCCCATCCCAGGCTTTCAAGTGAGGAAAGCCACACAAAACTTTCAATACAGATTTTATGCCTCAAGCTAATCTGAGCCTTAAACCAAGCATGTTCAGGTTACTAGCTAGAATTCAAGTGAACAAATCAAAGACTTAAACATCAAGAGTGAACCTCAGAGTATAGGACTCTGAGGTTCTTAGGATCAGTCTGTGCATTCTTCCTAACTGATTCCAAAACCCACCTTTTAGGAGAGCAGTTAGGATAGACATCTCAATGTCCTGCTGCCCTTCAGACCCCATACGGAACACAGTAATCTAAAGGGTAGCATAAAACCAAAACCACACAATTACAACACATAAAAGAGAGAGACTAAACATGTAGGTAGAAAAAAAGAGAAAAATGGTGAAGGTTTATTTTTTTTTAAGACGAGATTTTTCAAAAAGCACAGCTCCATTCACTTTTTTTTTTTTTAATGAAATTTCATTGTCACAGGAACATTTAATTAAATTCTTCCAATAAACTTATCGTCAAGTGTCCCTGCACTGGTAAACATGACAAGTTTGACTGAATTCTTCACCATACCAGTGAACTTTGAAAGGTGGTGCTAAAACTGCCATGCCAAACTTTTCTCTGGCAGTTCCATTATTTTCCAGTAGTAATGGAAATGTCAGCTTGGAAATGGAAATGCTAGGTATCCAAGAGCACTATCATAGCATTAATTTTATTGACAGTAACACTCATATATGTTTAGTTGCAGGATACGCTACATATTGACAACAAAATAAGCAGAATCAACTAATAAAGAAAAGCAATTATTCTTTCTAGGCACATCTGCTGAATCTGTTACAATTCACTGATTTTAAAAACATTAGTTTGTATAAAGCTTAGCCAGCAGACTACATATTAAAAGATTAATAATTCAAAAGCAGAATAACCTCATATTCTGAGTTAATTAAGTCAATCCTGAAGACAGAAAAAATAACATTCTTCATTTCCCAAAAGCACCTCTTCAAAGCAGATGCTAGCGTTAAGTACTGGGAATAGCAATTTTCTGAACAGTTAGAATTAACCTTGTATGAACACAAGATGCATGACATTAGAAGAGACAAGAACTAAAGGAAAAAATATAATTACCAAGAAAGCAAAAAAAATTATCAACAAATGCAAACCATAAGCCTGTTTGAGATGCACAGTCTGAATTTTGCTGAGTAAATCAGGCCTGCATAGGAAGTGGAAAACTATGTGTTGAAATTGAATTATTTAGTTGTTATCTTGACATGTATAGATACGTAAGTAAGCACTTCCTTGGCAGCCGAGAGCAACACTTTAAAGAAAAGTCAGAGGCATGAGCCAATGCCCATCATAATCTCTGGGAGAAGGCCAGCTTTTTGGAGCGTGGAGAACATAAAAGTGGTAGAAAGTCTGCAGACAACCTGATGATTGCCTGACACAGATTGCCATCCCAATCCTACGTCATTTCAATTGTCACAGGACACCCTCCTGAAAGGTGTTGAGAATGCCTTTGTAGATTAATTCTAAGAGCCACTGATGTGTTTTCATGTGTTCCTTGACCCAGCCAAAATCCCCTAACCTTACTGAATATTTTGTACCAGCTTTACCTGAGAGAGACTGGGTTCTATGGGCATGTCTATGGCAGCAAATATGTAACAGTAGAGCTGGCACTAAACTTTGAGAAATAATTTTAATTAATGTTTGAAAATTTTCAAAACCTATTTTAGTGTCCATCTCTCCAGATCAAGAGAAGGAAAAAATAGCAAACATCATTAAACTTCATAATGTAACCTTCCTTATGTTCTGAATTCTTTGTTAGCCATCCTTCTTTTGATGTGAGACTTAAAGTTGTTGAAAAGTAGAACAGGACATCTCAGAGTTCATTCAGTGGATATGATGAATGAATTTCTGGAGGCTTTTGTACTCCTCTCTGTTCCTTGACTGGAACATCAGGCATAGTTCTAATCTGATAAAAGTGATGGCCTTATTTCCAGTGTCTAATTACTCAAGAGTAATGTAAAAATTATGCCTTGATTGGCACTTTGATTGCTGGGAGCAGCTTGTATAAAAAAAGAGGACTAGTACAAACCTTGATGCACAGATTTGAGGAAATTTCTTTGCATTATGCTTAGTACCCATGTGCTGAGTTCAGCTGTGTGTTCTATCACTCTAAGTGGGGATCAAGTGGTCTTTCTTGTGTTAACCCTTCACTCACTAATAAACATCAAGTCAGTATGAAACCACACACCACAAAAAGATGGAACCAGAAGCATGCCTGTGCATGGTAGTGCACACTTCTTTGGGTACCAGAGCAGGATTTATTATCTGTCATTGAACAAACAAGCAATTACTTCTACAAATCAAAGTTTTGCATCATCTGTTGGAAACAGTATTAAACTTGGGAAGACCAGAGTTCAGAGTTTGTCTCCAAGCAGATCAAAGACAGGAAGTCTTTGGAAGCTCTCTGGAAGTAAAACACATTTAGTTTTAAGGGAGCTTGAAACACCATTTTCCTATGAACTCAAAAAAACCCTCCCTCTTTTCTCAGCCTCATGACGCAAGTTTCATCTGTCATTCAAACAGTTACTTTACAGCTTCTGTTGCTCTAGATGTCACTTCGTTAGTGATACAATGAGGCATCTTGACGAGTGAAAATTCCCTGCATTTCGCACTGTAATTCAGTAGCAAGTTATTTGATTCCTTACACACAGTCTGAACATCAGGCTGTGGTAGTTCTCTTGTTTCTATCCAATAGAAATACACAACTCCATAAAAAAAGATAAAAATATCAGCCATGCCAGTTCCAGCTGTAATTAAAACAAACAAAAAAACCCCCACAACCCCCACAAAATTTCCACCAGACTGTTCATCTGCTATGGGAACAGCTGCTTAGGATTTGCATGAAAGAATGAAATTGAATTATACCAGGACTCCACGGGGAGGTCAGACTTACAAAAATTCACTAAGACAATCACTCAGAGGAAAACACTCAAAGATTCATTTTCCCTGCAAAAGCATAGGCACAGTGAACACAATACAAGATACTGTTCACAGACAACACATGAGAATGTTAGAGATTTTCCTTTCCTGAACACACTTTTCTCTGCAGCTGGGATATGGCAGACAGGCAGGAACCTGAATGAGTGGTACAGTACATACAGCAGGCCTGCAATAGTCCAGGATCAAGCATGGCTGGGATCTTTGAGAACACTTAATGTTTCGATTTTTTCTGAAAAACTTGAGTTGCCCATTTTAATTGAATTAAAGGTTGTTAAAGAGTAACTGCATCAGAAGACCAAAATTGTGCTGATGCCCTCTGAATGTGCACTGCACCAAGGAACCCTTTCCTCAATTATCTTTCCTCTACTTTCTGCAGTTGGTCCTGGTTTTAGTACATTCACCTCAGTGTCTTAGTCTGCCTTGCTGAAGCCCATGAAAAAAGACTCCTATCAACTCACATAAAAAAGAATCCTTAGAGGCTTTCCTTTCTTGTCCTGTCCTTATGAATGAATGATTGTGTACATTTATGGAGCTATAGGAAAGAAAAAGGTTCAACTGTAACCCTGGGAGAACAGCACTTAAAAGGACTCTATGAAGTTTGCTCACAGAAATTATCTTTGTGAACTACTTTTAGGAGACTTACAAGTTCTTTTTTTTTCATGCATTCCATAAGAATGATGAACAGCTGATGAGCTTGATTCCTGTTGTAGTTAAAGGTTTTCTGGATGGTAACTAGAAGCTGGTCCCTAAGGGATTCGCTTATTATCCTAAATGAAAAATGAGACATAAAAGAAGACATTGCCAGGATTAGTATCTATTCAGGCAGCTTGGTGTTTGAGAAACGAATTTTCACCCACCAGTGCAATGACTTTATTTTGAAATAAATAAATGAAAACACACAGCATTTTTGCATTCGATGCAGGTAAGAATGAAGAGTTAACAGCAACCAGGAAATTCAAATCCAGACTGGCTCTTGTGTATCTCAGTACTTCAACATCGAGTAAAAACCTGGCAGGGAACTTGAACTATCCTTTCACCCTGGAATAAATAAAGGTAGCTCTTACTCCTGTTATGTATTATAGATACACTTCTGTTAAGAAGTTCAGTCTTCAGGATTTCAGCAGTACACCTTACAGGACCCCTACCTATACCTCTAATATATTGCAAGGCCCTTTGCATACAGCTAAAACCCCCCAAAGTATTTCACATTACTGGTATGTCACCTTGGTTGTCTTGGTTATCTTCTTAAACAGAGGATTTAAATTGCTAGTGTATCTGAAACCTCATAATATCCATGTAATTAAAGAAATTAGATCAAAAACATTCTAGAAAGGTCAGAAATGTTTGATGTCTCAAAGCAAACTGAAACAGAGCCTTTCAGTCTTCATCCATTTCCTAATACAACACATGTATTTTCAGGTGATGGTGAACACAACCAGCAGGCATTCAAAGCAGTGGGCAGCTCAGCCTGTGAAGTGCAGTAAAATTAAAGCTCATTGTGAGAAAATTATTCATTTAGACAGCAAAGTTCACAAAAACTTCTCACTGCAGACTTGCCTTCCCAAATGAACATATTTATCTCATCAGAATTACTGGAAAGGGAAATTGGACACTGCATCAGATGTACTGGGAAAGGAGGAATGAGAAATCAAAAAAAAAAGTAGGAAAGTTTGATCTAAGCTAAGGAGCTTGGTCAGCAGAAAGGGAAACCAAATTGCTGAATAGTAAATACTGCTGGACGGATTACATATGTACTGTGTGTAAACATCAAAATAATCCAGCATTAGACTGCCCTCCCAATATATATTCAGCAAATAACATCCACACTGCTCAACAATAGTGGTTGTCTGCTTAATATTTAATCCAAGCTAAGCTCCAGCTTCAGTCAAGGAAGTAGGCTGTTTCTTCAGTGCAAGACAGGTGTGCTGTACCCTAATCAAGATAATACACTTGGGTTTTGCCTGAGTTTGGCAAATACTGATATTAACAATGACTTGTCTGAAAGAAGCAGCATTTTAAATTAAAAATGCGCTCCACTTAAGAGTACTGTTAGGCCAGATCTACTCTACAGAGCAGATGAGCTTAATGCTGCTAGTATAGGCTTTGTATCTTCTTTAAACTAACCATACTTCTATCAACCACAGGGGCAGACAACCAATCATACAAACAACAGGCTCCAGAAAACTGGATTAGAAGTGACTTTTACAGATTCATTTGGGCAATGGACAGGAGGGCTGTGGAGTAGAATGCTCCAGAAAACATACTCCATGTTCATGACATCAGGCAGCACTGCCCTGAAGAACCATCACAGACAAAAAATAGCAAGAGAATGGAAGGCAGCCCAACATTTTTCCAGCTGGTCTGGCACTCTTGGAGAATGAAGCTCATCCACACAACACTAGAATCAGCCAGCACAAACTTTGCAAATACATGCACTAATTAACCTCAGCCCTGGCCTGAGAAAAAGAGTAATTCTTGGC
This sequence comes from Psittacula echo, assembly GCF_963264785.1. Classification (NCBI taxonomy): domain Eukaryota; kingdom Metazoa; phylum Chordata; class Aves; order Psittaciformes; family Psittacidae; genus Psittacula; species Psittacula echo. The sequence continues at coordinate 6,411,852 of NC_137741.1, read as the reverse complement.
AACCGTTTGTTCCTTGCTTCTAACATGCCCAACCCAGCACCAAATACAGTGCAGCAAAAGGTGACAGAGCTTGTGTGACAGTGTGCTGCCCTGAGACCACGCTTATTTCACTGAGACCATGCTTTATTTCAATGGACTATCAAATACATTCCAAGTGGCAACAATTCCTACCCATTAATGCCAGGACTAAGATCAACAGGCAACAAAAGTTGACTGACAGCAGAATGCCTCTGCTAGCAGCATTTTTGAGCTGGTTTTCTAATGAAGCTTTAATGAAAGCAAGGCATCTAGTCCTACACTGTCCTCCTCAGCAAGACACAGCTTCGGTGAAGATCTCGAAATCTTACCCTCCTTCTTCTGAATACTTGTGTGCAAACGACAGAATATCGGATGCTCGTCCACTACCATCACATATCACGACAGGGAGAGGGGGTTCTTCTCGTAGGCACTCTAATACAATGGAGATCACATTGGGACCCCCTTCCACTATGAGCCCAACTACTGGAACACCTTGTCCCAGCCCTGCAAAAACAACAAGAACAGAAACAAAAAAAGTAGTGTCATTGAAACCGAGTTTAAGAGGTTGAGATATTATAAGGGGATGCGATTACTTTGTTACAGCATCACTTCAGACCAGAGCAGTCAGGAAAAATTATGCCATTTCACGGCCAACACCAGGAAAAATGTCCATATGCCATTTCATAGCCCCAAAGTAAAAAGGGAAGATGTCTCTCTGCCCTTGCTCTTCCGTTAGCTACATACTGATCATTTATTCACTGAACGTTGGTGAACCATTTGAAATCTCTTTTGACAGATAAAACAGCTAACACGATTCTCCTATTACTTCATTAGCTTCACTGTTCACTTCGATGGCTCCCAGCTACTGTGTCTTTGATACTTTAACTCTTCATTGGTTACCTACAGGAAGTCTTCATTAAGTTGACCCATAGCTATGCTTTCTCCCAAGATAAAACATATGAAATTAGTGCCTTTGTCATGAGGCTGCAATGGCTGGCTGATGGAAGAGACGACAGCTGAGCATCCCTTTGCTGTCCCTGCCTCACTGTCATCTCCAGGCATAGGATGACAAAGGGAAGCCCACAGGTCACATGGTCTCAGTAGCCTTGGTCACAAGATACTTGGGCAAATGAAGGACAAAACATTACCTGAAGACTGACTAATCCCACTAGTATAAGCATTTGAATTCAGTTCTTAACCTGTAAAATGAGCACTGCTTTATAAAGAACATGCACATTTTGTATGGCTGAAAACATATGAAAGAGTTTGTATTTTCAACCTTCATTCCTCTTTGAAGAACAGGAACATCATGCACAATAACAGCAGAAGCTTCCTGATATCCTCCTGTCAGTATACCCCAGCTCTGATAACGACGAGTCACAGAGCATGGGTTGACTTGTGTGTCCATGAAATCCTTAGTTATTCCTGATGAGATTTCCAGAAGAGGTGCCTGTGCTTGAAGTGATTAAAAATAAACAAAACAACTCCCTGTATGTTGTTACTAGTAGGTGTACTGCAGCCCTTCATATAACTCTAAACTCCCACATGTATTCCAAACTTTGCCCTTCTCATGACAAAAATCACCAAACACTACTTAAATCAGAACCAACATCCTCAGCCCCAGAAGTATTAAAAGAAATGATAGAGAACATCTTGCCTCTGGGCTTGATTTCCTTATCTTCCAAGCCAGTGCTCCCTTTTACAATGCTAGAGCTCTTCCAGCACTTCCACAGAAGACCAAGATAAAAAAAAAAAATCATAGCTAAGGTTAGCTCTTTCTAATGTCTGTGGGCAACAGTGCGCAGCACTGTCTCCACACTAAAGGCAAGGGACATCACTTTGGCAAATACAGTTTCTTAAGCTTACTGTAGGCAAAAAGCAGTACTTTAATACTGTCCAGAATGGTGAGATGTCTTGTGGCTGATGGTAAAGCCTTCTGGATTTGATTGGTACTCTACTTCATTTTTCTGCTCTACCTATAAGAACACTTACACCCTATTAGAAACTTCTGTAGAGTTCAATACAACTCTCATTCTGAATGCTTGGTTTTTCTTACTTATACAGGCCTATGCAGGCTGCGTTAGAAGTCAGAAAGAAGTCAGAAAGGCAACTGGTAGAACTGATGTCTTTTCTCCAGCAATTCTTAACTGAAGTGTGGATTCAAAGACTATATAATTTTTATTGGACAATTTTTAATCAGATTGTTAGGTGGGGTTTTTTAAGCTGCAGCTCTTAAAAACATGTATTTATTTCATCTTCAAAAAAATTTTTTTTTTTCTACAAAGATGTTAACGAAAAAATGCCTTCTGAATTATATTTTTTTCTACATAATGACAAAAAGAATTCTAGAAAGTTGTTTTAGAGAGGCTGTAGCAACTGCACAGAACTCAAAATATGAAAGCACTGATGTGAAATTGTCTTGATAATGACTTCATTAAAAAATAAATCCCAGCTGAGTTTATCTGAAAGATCACAGAATTCTGAGTGTGATGTTTCGTTTGAAACAAATTTGTATCAAAGAGAAAATAAACTGTTTGTATTAACTTTTGGAATCGTGAAACACTGAGCTGCACAGAATTCCTGTAAACAGGAACTGTACAAATTTATCCATTCTGTTTACTGATGCTTACAAATTCTAGCTAGAACTGCACAAAACTCTTTACATTTCCATTTCCTTAAACTCTTATTGCTTTGAAGCTTCTCCTCGCTATTATCTGTCAACTTTTCTTCCTCCCTTCATGCAATCCTTACTTCTCTGGGTTTTCCATGTTAGATGTGGGCTCTTTCATCACTTACTAGACAACATATGTTCAAGTTTAGTCACGCAGTCCTGATCAAATTCGTGCTACAAAGATCTGGAAGAAGCATTTAATTTCAATACCTTTAAATACTACTTCATGCCCTTGTTCCCTCCCTTCCTAAGATGTAATGTTTACAGCTGTACTTACGTGTGTTAATTTTCTGGAGGGAAATGTGTTTTTCCAACTGACGTCGTAACTTTACTTCAGCTCCATATTTACCTAGTGTTCCATTGTCTGCCAGAATGAAGTGGGTATGGGAACTGTTGAGCACAGAGAGCTTACTGAGAGGGTTTGACATTGTTTGGTAAACCCGTGTTACCTGTGTGTCAAAAGAACAGATACACCCAGGTTAGAACTAGGAACTAAATGTGGTAATCCCACACACAGCCCAACAGAAGCACATGCCTTATGAGGAAACAAACCAACCAGACCTTTATAACCACAAATAGAAGAGAATTAGACATGGAGCTTGCTTTTCAGTCAACACTTGAACTCTTCATTGCAGTGCTTTTTTTGGAGGATGACAGTCACATCCCTGCAGTCTCCTGAGTGCTCCCCTAAGCTCATTAACATACTCTCCTTGATCACGCACTGTGTTACATGATCCTCTTACTGAATTAGAAAATACAGTCTCATTCAGAGTTTGTAGTAATTAATATGCAGCTGCAGAGTACCCAACTAAAATAAATGCCAGTCTTGTATGCATAAAGGCCCTTACATGATTTACAGAAGTCTCGGAATGCCATACTGAAGTTAGGACCTAAACCTCTGTCACCACAGAGAGTTCTCTACTACTGAAAGCAATGGAAACCTCACTAGCTTCATATTTAATTTGAAACCGTATATGACAACCTGACAACAGCTTTTCTTCAAGAAATTGTTCAATTTCAGTTCTTAGAGATGTTTTAGAAACAGTGAAAATATTAATACTCTGAAAAGATAAACACCTGTTACACAGCTGACATTGCTAATTACACAGGAGTTTCCTTAAAGACTTACATCTTTTCCTATCAGATCTTCCTTATTTTCTACAATGCCCCATGGTGCAATTCCTATGGCACATATTCGTCCTCTGGATTTGGAAGAATGATCTTTCAAGGCATCTCCCACATGACGAATAACACCTATAAGTACAATTAATTTAGTTCATTCTTAGCACTTTTGAGCAATCACTGAACAACACATTCTTTTTCTTGCCTCCTACAGAGCTACCTGCTTTTCTGGAATGCCCTCACTCCTGAACTGGTATCTCGGACAAACCATGCTTTCATTCTGTAACAGTTGCACGTAAATCCTATTGCCTTTTCACATCTTTGTTCTGAATTCAATGAAGTCTTTGAAAGATTTACCTGGTTCTTTAACTTGCGATGGTGTATCTGTACCATTGTTTGGAATGATGTTATTCATTGTACACAATCTGAACACATATGGAATGCTATCACTGAGGTGCAAGCAAGTAAAAACCCAACCCTAGAGTTACCCGAGAAATATTTTTTCCACTTAAAAATTATTCTGAACAGCAATCATCACCTCCCCTCAAAGAAATTAGACCTTTGCTAGTGTAAATAAAGGTCAAAGGAATCCATTCTTATATAGTTTTCCAAGAAATAACTTGATATATAAAGATTTATTTCAGCTAAATAAAGATATTGTTATAGAAATATTACAATGGAAATTTGCATCTGATGGTTTTTTGAAGATACTCAGAATTGATATTACCATAAATGAAATTAATTAGAAACCAACTGCTCTCAAAATGCAACAATATATAAGGAATCATCAAACCAGCTATTTTTCAACATGTCTTCCCAATTCTAGAAATCGTGTCAGACACCAGTTTTTTAGCAGAATTCAGAAACAGTGCCAAAAACCTCCTGGTGGAATTATGTGGAGCTGCCCTACAACAGATGGTTTAGATACAGCCAAAAAGGAAACACAGGAACATGAAACTGTTTCAGATGGCCAGAAGACCAGAGGAAAATGCAAACAGGAGGTTGCAATGTCTTCAGGAAGAAACATTTACAACTCACTTCAGGTTTGTGCTTCAAGACTGCTAATCTACAGTTATTCTGTTAAGAACAAATACCTGGTATAATTACATGACAGAGAGTGTGCATGTGTGGTGGTGGGTGGCCCCATGGGCATGGAGATACTGACTCAGGGGCATGGCATTTAAGGTGGTTTATCAGTTGTTCGCTCTCAGAGAGATTTCATATCTGAAAGACTAACTCAGTACATGTCTGCATGGACAGGGAAGTGTCAAATGGAAGTAGAAAGGCTGTTTAACCTCAGGGATTAAAAGCTTCATCAAGCATTGTCTCAAAAATGGCACTGTTCAAAATTCAAGGACACTGTTAAAAACAACAACACTCAAGGCAGAGGTGTGATGACGACTGAAGGGCTGGAAAACATGAATAGTGTGAGAGTTTTATGGAACTCGGCCTGTGCAGTCTGACAAAAGTGGTGTGCATGAAAACATGCTCAGAAAACATGCTTTTATAACAGAAAGATGTTTGTACAAAACAACAGTAAGAAGGTAAAGCCAGGCAAATTTGGAGCGGGAGATTTCTTGACTACAAGGATAATTAACCACTGAAAAAATGTATTACAACTAGTGGTAAATTCCTGGCTACTGAAACCAAGGCTGACAATTAGTTTTTTCAGAGTAAGCACTAAGCAATGCAAATCAATACTGACCCAGGAAAAGTTTATGGGCTGGGCAGGAGATTTACACAAATGATTACAATGCTCCTTTTTCGGTCTAATGGCTAATGACTCGTTCATGTAGACTTAAATCTGCCTGTGGGAAAGATTAGTGAAGAAACATCAATGAATTCTTAAGTAAAACAGAAGTGCTGGTAATTGCCTACCTGTACTAACACCTCCAGTGAAAATCCAAGCTCCTGTAGTCATGGCAGCCTTTATCAGACCTTTTCCAAACACTTGCTTTAATTTAGGTTGCATTTCAAAGTTTTGGAGGCCTCCATGGACAGAGATTAAGAGTTTGGGCAGTTCCAGTTGCCAGTCTTTCACCATGAGATGCAGCAGAGAATCTGGTTTAGTGTCATACGACACACGGATATACTGCAAAGAGCAATGTGTAACAGCCACATTGAGCACAGAATAGTTCTATTAAGCATTCTACCATGAAGAAAGTTTTACAATTTTTAAGCAACATATCAAATTTCTATGCTGCTCCTGATTAAAACAAACAGGTTGAAAACTTTCACTTTGCTATTGAGAATTCACTTTATGAATTTTCAAAGCACCACTTTCCTCTCTTCACCCACAAACCCGACTGCAACCAAGTGATCCTAAACTCTTATTACAAATCTGCATTGTAGGAAACCACCTACTTCAAATGACTGGAAGGTGTTTTGTATTGGCAGTCAAACCACAGGTTTTAGGAGCAAAGAGAAGCAATGACATTCACAAGAAATAGGAGGCTTATGCTACATTTTATCCCACCTGCTGTTGATGTATCTATTTCTGTCTCTATAGCGATTTGCATTCTTCTTAGTTTAGTTCCACCACTGTGATTTTTTCATTTCAAACTACTGCTCGAGCGAAGAAAATGATGAAATAAACTCATATATATAATTTCCACTTTAAAAACAAACAAACAAACCACCACCACCAAACCCCCCCAACCTCTCCCATACATTCTGGACAATTTTTTGCAGTGTGCTCATCTCAAGCGGCAGTCCCAGCAGAGAAACAAGAAAACAAATGGGCAAAGAAACAAATCCAGGTTTGGATTTGTTCAGAAAAGAAGCAAACCAGAATTTTTTTTTCAGAAGGTTGACTTGCTGTCACTTTTACTGCTAAGAAAACTCAGCAGTCCACTTCCCAGCTCTGTCAGGAAACCAAATTTCTACTAGTATTAGATTTCAAACCTTAGAAAAAAATTATCTGTGTCCATGCTGGGTTCTTTGCCCCACAAATCTAATACAAACAGATGGAATCTTGGGCACTAATACATGCAGGTGCCTCTTCAGCTGATATTTACTGACAGTAACTTCAATGAAACTGTTTCATCAAGACATTGTAAGGTGTTTCTAAGTAGGTAGCATTTTTTTCTTGCCTTTTCTCTCTTTTCCTTTCTTTGAGCATCTTGACTCTGAGTCAGCAAAAAGACCTCCTTTGATTTCAATGGAGCGAACCGAGTGAGCTGGAATCCTGACCCGTGTCTATTCAGCTAACATACCCAATGAATACCTTTGGATACAGTATGCTTCTTACCATGGCCTTATTTGAATGTCCTCCTCCCTGGAATTCAAGGTTTCCATAGGCATCAGTTGGGTATGTCTGGGTGTGTTTACTGACAGACCACTTCTCTGGCTGAGCTTCCACTTGCTTTGTTTCTTCTCCATTTTTATTAGCTGTTATACTTGGAGGAGGTGGAATATGTTGATTGATGAGCTGGCCACAGCAGCACCTGTAAGTTAATAAGACTTTGATTAGAGTATCTTCAATATTGAATGGTGACTTAAAACAAAACAAAACAGAAAGCAGATTTTCAACTGACCATCCCTTGCTCTGCATGAATCATAGAAACACCTCTTCTAAGTCGTATCTGTTGTATTTGCATACACACGTGCAGAATTACCAGGCCACTAGTGTTTCTTAACAAAGATTAAAAATTTCACTTCACTTCTGTTATACACTGGAAAGCTGAAGGACAGGGAAGGAGCAAGAATGATTAAAAATTTCACTTCACTTCTGTTATACACTGGAAAGCTGAAGGACAGGGAAGGAGCAAGAATGCAGAACAAGAGTGGTGACCATCTGTTTCTTACTTCAAGGTGACAGCTAGCATGTGATGTAAACTGTTAATGTCACCCAAACAAGCTGGATCACAATCTAGCTAGACAATGCAGTAGCAGTAATACTAATATTTGAACTAAGAATTGCACTCCCCTTGTATAGTATTGTTAGTGGTAGTGTCTTAGCAACTGTGAAGAATGGTACCACTTGCTTCACAGGGCATGTTATTGCACCCTTGATTTCAGAATTCAGTATGAATTTATGTTCTGGTTTGCAAAGCCAGGAACTAACAACTCACTGCTGCTCCTGTTGCTCAGCCTTACCATCTGTATTACATGTCCCATGGCTCTGCACAGATTTGAGTGCAAGCACATCTTGCACTTTTGTTACCCTGCCACCTCCCTTTAAGGGCAGTGAGTAAGCTGGGTCTCAGTTTCACATGTCTAATATCAAACCGAGTCCAGTTTCTTCAGTATTAACTTTTTCTGTAGGCCAAAACAAAAATTTCAAATGTTACCTGCTAGTGTCTTTGTTGTTGGCAATTACGTAGATGCATTCTCTTTTAGAAAAGGTCTTCTCTATCCAAGCCTTTTGACCCTTAAATGGGAGGAAAAAAAAGAAGGAACATACTGAAATATTTCTGTGTGGCAGGTACAGTAACATTTGCCTTCTAGTTTCAGCTACATTTTTTAAAAACAAGCACAGAATTCATTAGATCACATTTAAACACGAGGTATGATTACTCATGCAGCAAGTAGGTGATGTGAATTTTCCATGTCTTGGATAAAATTCAAATGTCAAACGTGTAAAAACCTTTATGCGCAAAGATGCTGTCTTGAAGTTCCAATGCTTACCTGAAATACAGCTGCTTCTTCCTATTTTAGTATACAGTAAATGAACCCAAAGTAATACAGAAAACCAGCATAAATTGTGACGTAAATAGATTAATAGTATTTACTATAAATAATACTTTAGTATTGTTCTGTGTACACAGAAATCACTTCCCAGAAACTTTCCCTGTTTGACTAAAAGTCTTCTCAAAATAACTTTTTCCGGTTGTGGATCAAGTTCCAGTCATTCCGAAGGCACCCTACTCTTAATGAGAGATGTTTCAGGATGAATCATTCCTTAAGTTTAAAGAACATTTGACAGAAAAAGTGCAAACTCTTTAGGCACGGTGTATCTGTGAAACAGGAGGAGGAAACCAACCTTGAAGACAACATAAAATTGCGTTGGCCTATTATTCTGTGATTACAAGCTGGAAATTAGAGCAAGCTCACAGCCATTTGAAAAACAACGATGTGTAGGCAAGCTAGAACAAAATCACAGATCTGTGCAATGCAGTTAGGAAGCCTGTTGCAGAACTGCAATCCAGCTGAGCTTGGGAATACTGAAGAAACAGAGTTCAGAAACGGCTGCAGGCCTGTTTCCCATAGCTTCTCACTTGCAGGCCCCATGCTTTCTCTGTCCCTGCAGCCATCAACAAGGCAAAGCATCATCATGAAGGCAATAATAAACCAACATTTAGTGGTGAATATAGAAAAGTTAAAGGAATTAATGAAAAATGTTAAAAACCACTCACAATTTTGATGACACTGGTAACTTCGACTTGCTGAGAAAAGCTGCTGCTTCTGAGTTTGCACTGGAATTGTGTCTTAATTCATTTTTCAAGTAGTAAGCAAACATATGTTTTGCTTTAGTTTTCTCTGTGGAAGTGAAATAAAATTTTTGCAAAGAGAAAAGCTAAAAACGACACGAGAACTTTCAGGGAGCCTTCAATGACAGGGAGGGGGCCTTTCCTCGAGAAAGAACTAAAAAACCTTGCTGATTTCCTGGCTTAAGAAGGTCAGCTGCAGAACTGGATGAGTGCTCTGTCAGGTTATGTGGTAATAGCTTCGAGACTGGACTAGCCCCTGAGTGCTGCCCAGTCTGCCGCATGCCAGACAGAGGGTGTGGTAGTTCATGGTTTTCTCTTGTGTAAAGCAAGAGCTGTCTCTGAAGTTCCTTTGTTGACTTGTTAGCTCCTGTCTAGCTTCTTAGTTTTCTCCATTATGTCTGAAATAACAGGAGACTACCTGAAGTTCCCTCATTGCAAGTAACTACAAATACGTTTCAAACCTAGGCTTCTACTGCATGAAAAAGCTGTCCCTGATCTGTCCAGGTATGAAAACGCTTGCCTCTTCCAGGTGCCACTTCGAGAGAATGCCTTGATAGTCCCAGCGCTCTGGGAGATCCTGCACTTCTGCTCTCACTCCAATCTATTTACTGATTCCCTCAGGGCAGAACCACCTCATTTCATTGTGAAAGGAGGCGTTTTGAGCCCATAGCACCACAGAGGGAGGAAGAGTTCAGAACTCATCAGACAAAGCTTCACAAAGCTTACACTGCTACTTGCTGCCTGAATGACAAGGCATGAATTTCAGGCATTTAGCATAAAGACCTTGATCATGTAGCAAAGTCTGAAGGAAGGGAATATTAAATTCAGTATCTAAAGGCCTTGTGACTTAGCTTTCCTGTCTTGACTCCATGCATTCCTTCTTCAGATGAACCTGAAGAGCCTTTATTCCTCAAAATATTTAGAAGGTTTTTTCTATATGCTCTCTGGCAAGGCTTTTACAAAATTACAAGTTCTAGCAATATTATTACTAGAAACAGAGCACAGAAAATGCTTTAGCATAACATCAGTATAGTTACTGAGGTGCAGCTCTAGAAACGTACAGAAGAAAACACTCAAGACAGGGAGATCTGTGAAGCACTGTGGTATGCAGAAGTGGGTGCTTATATCCAAGAGATGCCATTCACCTATTCAGAACCAGATTTTGCTAATTTAGAGGTATTCAGGCTATTCAGAATATTCAGAGAGAAAAAAATAGTCTATTTGATTGGAATTACACTGTTTTTTCAAAACTAAGCCAAAACCACTCAGTGACCAAATTCACTGCTGTTTGACAAACTGTGTCCAATGTCCTTACTTGTGCTTAAACACACCGTACCAGCTAATGACCTTTAATGTTATAAAATGAGCTTAACAGGAACCTGTTCTGGAGGTTACGTCACCTACTTCTTAATTTCTGTATTTTTATTTTTAACTAATTTTTAATTGATTTAGGTTTATTATTATTTTCTATATTTGAAACATATTCACTATTTTCCCCCAGATAAAACTTTAGACTTCTGCATGGCCTCTGGTAAGTCCTTGACCAAGTGACACCAATGCCCAAATCAATCCCACAGTGCAGGAAACACTTTCAAATATAAATGGTAACAGATGCTGCACTTTTAACTGCTTTACCTTATTCCTCATAGCTCACCAAAGGACACCTTTCTTTGCTATTTTGGGTGCTTCAAGTAAAATCAGTAAATTAACCCCTGGATGAAGTCAAAGACTTAGTATCTGTGCTTGGAGAGAAGCTTTTGCATCTTGGTATCTAAAATGAGCTCTACAATACCTAAAAACCCTGTTAGAAATCAGTCACTATAGGCACTACAGTTGCACAATACCTTATGTTCTACTGGCTTATTTTTCTGTGCTAATGGGAGGAAGGCAAAAGCAGGCATTACAGATCAAGGAAATAAAACCTCAGCACATTTGGGCAGCCTTTGAAGTTTCACTGCTTTGTCTATTTAATCTGCTTAACCAAAGCTTTGCTATAATCCAGTGCAAATACTTGAGCAGAAACATTCACTGTCAAAAAACAGGCACTTTCCCCACTTATTTGATACAGATTCTGTATCGTTCTCTCTCTGGATTAAAATCTATTTGTTTTCTTAAGGACAGATGTAAGCATGCACACTGACTCTTGTGAGTTGAAAAAAATAAGCCTTGCTGGAATGGATGAATTGTTAAAGGACTATGACAGAGCAGCTACAGAATTCAGACCAACAGCCAGTGGGAGTATTAGGCTGATGGACAAATAGCTGCTGGCAGCAAGATTATGGTACTAAAAACCACTGCACGTTTTCCATTTACATTGAAGAAACACAAAAAAAAGCAAGATCCTAACTTGTTGATTGTGGTCTAGTTCAACCCTCCTCATCACAGCAAATCCTGCATGCACTAATCAGAATCTACTCTTGAAAAAACACATTTCAGATGCTCAGTGTCGCATTTGTTCTCCTTTATGAAAACTAACAATGGGTCTCCTAAATTATGATAAAAACAAAACCACTGCTGATTCTTGGTCTTCAGCCCAGAAATCAGTATGTTGCCAAGAAGCAGCATTAATTAATACTGACTTTATGGATTTGTTAGTTCTCTTTAGCATTAAAAGAAGGTATCCTCCTGCAGAAAGGAATGGAAATCAGTAGTGTTGGTTTGTAAATCATAAGTTAACAAAATCGAGACCCTAAACAAATAGTTTCTAACACAGCCATTAATAAAAAACCAGTTGCCCTCTGACTATCACATACCACACAATTTGCTGAGAAACGTGTATCTAGGGCTGCAGACATGCAGTAACTGAAGAGAAAATTTTCTCTCACCTCCACACATAAAGAATTCCAGTTTGCTACTAAATTGCCATTACATTTTATGTATTTTACTTCATATATAACCAACAATTCCATGAACACATACTGGGCCCTAATTTCAGGCTGTATCAAAAGAAATCCCACATCTCTGAGCAGCAGGTGGGCTCTGGACCAATGCACCTGCAGTGAAAATCCAGGGTGGGCATCAACACAGGAGAGCAAAACTACTGGAAGTGTCATGCTACAAACTCTTACCTGCCATTGTGCCACCAGCAGCTGTGAATTTCAGTTGTCATACACCTCGGCAGGATATCGGCAGTATTTAGTGTCTGTGGATAGCCATGATAAAACTACCACCAAAGAAAGTGAAACAATTTGGGGGGTGACTAGGGGCAGGGATGAGAGTCATAGTGCCACTGGAGTACACCCAAAACCTCAACTCAACCAGACCTAAAGCCAATGCAGTCATCCCACTCAACTGCCATGATCCCCAAGGAGAGATGCTCCATGCAACAGGTACACGTCTTTACTGGATAGCTTGGCATGCTTGACTTGGTCGCAGGATGGGATGGGGCTTTGGCCTTACCTTGCATCTAGAGAGCACGCACTGCAGGACAGCTCTGAGGCACAGCTTCCCCCACTGCTGCACTCAATGAGGCTTTGCCAGTACCCAGCACAGCAGGTCAGCAAAGTATCACAGTATCACAGTATCACAGTATGTTAGAGATTGGAAGGGACCTCAAGAGATCATCTAGTCCAATCCCCCTGCCAGAGCAGGAACACCTAGATAAGGTTACACAGGAATGTGTCCAGGCGGGTTTTGAATGTCTCCAAAGAAGGAGACTCCACAACCTCCCTGGGCAGCCTGTTCCAGTGTTCTGTCACCCTCACTGAGAAGAAGTTTCTTCTCAAGTTTAAGTGGAACCTCTTGTGTTCCAGTTTATACCCATTACCCCTTGTCTTATCATAGTTTGCCATTGAGAAGAGCCTGGCTCCATCCTCATGACACTCCCCCTTTATATATTTATATACACTAATAAGGTCCCCCCGCAGTCTCCTCTTCTCCAAACTATAGAGACCCAGCTCCCTCAGCCTTTCCTCATAAGGGAGATGCTCCACTCCCTTAATCATCTTAGTCGCCCTGCGCTGGACTCTCTCCAGCAGGTCCCTGTCCTTCTTGAACTGAGGGGCCCAGAACTGGACACAATATTCCAGATGCGGTCTCACCAGGGCCGAGTAGAGGGGAAGGAGGACCTCTCTCGACCTACTGACCACCCCCCTTCTAATACACCCCAGGATGCCATTGGCCTTCCTGGCCACAAGGGCACAGTGTTGGCTCATGGTCATCCTGCTGTCCACTAGGACCCCCAGGTCCCTCTCCCCTACACTACTCTCTAACAGGTCGTTCCCCAACCTATACTGGAACCTGGGGTTGTTCCTGCCCAGATGCAGGACTCTACACTTTCCCTTGTTATATTTCATCAAGTTTCTCCCTGCCCAACTCTCCAGCCTGTCCAGGTCCCGCTGGATGGCAGCACAGCCTTCTGGTGTGTCAGCCACTCCTCCCAGCTTAGTGTCATCAGCAAACTTGCTGACAGTACACTCAATTCCCTCATCTAAATCATTGATGAATATATTAAATAATACTGGTCCCAATACTGACCCTTGAGGCACTCCACTAGATACAGGCCTCCAACTGGACTCCGCCCCATAGACTACAACTCTCTGGCTTCTGTCCTTCAGCCAGTTCGCAGTCCATCTCACTACCTGATCATCCAGGCCACACTTCCTCAATTTAGCTATGAGGATGCTGTGGGAGACTGTGTCAAATGCTTTGCTGAAGTCAAGGTAGACCACATCCACCGCTCTGCCATCATCCATCCACAATGTTATTTCCTCATAAAAGGCTAGGAGGTTGGTCAAGCATGACTTCCCCTTGGTAAAGCCATGTTGACTGCCCTTCATAACCCTCTTATCCTTGACATGCCTTAAGATGGCATCAAGGATAAGGTGTTCCATCACTTTCCCAGGGATGGAGGTGAGGCTGACCGGTCTATAGTTACCCGGGTCCTCCTTCTTGCCTTTTTTGAAGACTGGAGTGACATTTGCTTTCCTCCAGTCCTCAGGCACCTCTCCCGTTTCCCAAGACTTGGTAAAGATGATGGAGAGTGGTCTAGCAATGACTTCCGCCAGTTCCCTCAACACCCGCGGGTGCATCCCATCTGGACCCATGGATTTATGGATGTCCAGATTGCTCAACTGGTCCCTAACCCATTCCTCATGGACTAAGGCAAACCGCTCCAGTGACCTGACTTCATCTGAGGTCTCAGGAGTACAGGGTTCTTCAGGACTGCCTCCAACAGAGTAGACTGACACAAAGAAGGCATTCAATAACTCTGCCATCTCAGTATCTTCTGTCACCAGGGCACCCATCCCGTTCATCAGTGGGCCAACCTTGCCTCTGGTATTAGTTTTATCAGCTATGTATTTGAAAAAGCTCTTTCTGTTGTCCTTGACCCCTCTGGCCAGATTTAATTCTAAGGAGGCCTTAGCCATCCTAGCTGCCTTCCTACATCTTCTAGCAGCAGCCTTATATTCCTCCCGAGTGGCCAGCCCCTCCTTCCATGACCTATAAACTCTGCTCTTCCACTTGAGCATACCCAGCAGTTCCTTATTCAGCCACGCAGGTCTCCTGGTCCTCTTCCTTGACTTCCTACGTGTCGGGATGCTCAGCTCTTGAGCTTGGAATAAGCAATTCTTGAATGCCAACCAACTATCTTGGGCCCCTTTACCTTCAAGCAGCCTTGCCCATGGGACTTCCCCTAGCAATTGCCTGAAAAGGCCAAAGTTTGCCCTGCTGAAGTCCAGGGTTGCAATTCTACTTGCTATTGTACTGGTCCTACCACACAAGATCCTGAATTCCACCATCTCGTGGTCGCTGCAACCAAGGCAGCCCTCAACCCTTACTGCTTCGACCAGCCCCTCCTTGTTAGTGAGGATGAGATCCAGCAGCGCTCCTCTCCTGGTTGGCTGATCCACCATTTGCATGAGGAAGTTATCATCCATACACTGGAGGAACCTCCTGGACTGTGGCTGGGTTGCTGAGTAGTCCTTCCAGCAAACATCAGGGAAGTTAAAATCCCCCACGACGACCACGGCCTGTGACTGTGAGGCCGCTCTCAGCTGCTTGTAGAAGGCCTCATCAACTTCCTCACCCTGATCTGGTGGCCTGTAACAGACACCCACAACAGTATCGCCCCTGCCAGCCTGCCCCTTAATTCTCACCCACAGACTCTCAACTCGCTCATCCCCTGTTCCTGGACAGAGCTCAGTACATTGTAGCTGCTCTCGCACATAAAGAGCAACCCCACCACCCCGCCTGGCTGGCCTGTCTTTCCTGAAAAGGACATAGCCCTCCATGAGTATATTCCAGTCATGTGAGCTGTCCCATATGCGAATAGCAGTGCTTGCTGCATGGAGCCCCATACAGGGATCGGACACAGCAGCATCTGGCACACAGGTGCAACGGGGGAATAGGCAGGGGACCAAATGACTGTGCCTCATGCATAATACAAGGTTTGACAAAGCTGTTCAGGCTAAATCAAGCATAGAATAATGCAAAAGCGGAGTTAGCTGGGCAGCAGAGCTCCCATCTCTGGAATAATACACATTACTTTCACGAACAGCTTGTTACGCTGTGGTTTGATTACTGGTACTTATGGAGACATTCAGCTATAGCCCTGTTCACACCATCTCACTAACATTTCCTGGTAATACTCCCTTAGCTTGCAGTCTGCTGCAAAAGGTGGTATCACCAGGGAAGTCAGATCTCAACTGTGTTCTCAATTATTTAATTAGAATGCTTTACAGAATTAAACTGAGTAATTTATGCCAGATTGGAGCAAAGAGATGTTTGTTTTGGTAAGACAGTAACAAAAGTAATCTGGAAGGGGAACAGAATTCACACCATGAGCACGTGCATGGTGTGCGCACAAGTCCATTCACTGCGTAAACAAGTCCACAGACTTCTGTAAATGCCATGCAGGTAATCACATCCAGTTAATGTTACTTGAGAGAAAACAAAGAACTGCCCAATAAACAGTTGGAAAAAAAAAAGAAAAATCACTGCATCAGCAGAATCACTGTTACCTGAAACTTAAAAACTCATACTAGAAAGATTTCTATTTTGCGCTGCCTTTAAATGCAACATCCCAGTTACATTACCCATCACTCTTCACTCTGATGGAACAGTTTCTCCAGCTGATGAACCCTTCAGGTGATCAGTTCTACCCAGAACAACAGCCCTCCTAGTAACAGTGCCCTTGCTTGGAGAAAAATACTTTGAACTACGTGAGGGATGTTAACATCCAACTTTGCAGCCACTCATGTACTGGTAAGATTTTACTGAAAGGCTGTTCATTACTAAGAAATACAGGGCAAACCCCCGCAATGCTATTTTGAATGTGCGTTATGCCACTAGGGAGCCAGAGCCATGAACAATGTCCCCACCCAATGTGGTGAAATGCCTGGGAATCTAAATTTCCAAACCCCTTGTTTGCAAGAGTTGTATCAAAACCAGTTACTGTTCTATGATTCTATGATAATAGTTTCAGCAATTATTAGAATATAAAGTACCAAACAATACCAAACAGAAAGCGAATCTCTTATATTGTTTGCTAATATAGCATCAAGAAGGGATGTGTAATATTCATCAGATTCTTTCAAATACAGATTATTTCCTCATGACAATTCTTATTCTCATCCCACTGTATTTTTCATACGGTTCAACTTGAACCTGTGCTCTTGTAGCAACGTTGTCAGGGAACCATCTACTCTGTGGCTAAGTCTAACACACAACAGGCAGGATGGCAGTAAGTAATGCTGTTATTTCAAACTGAGGCCAGAAATCACTCCTGCTGCTGCTGTGGAAACCAATAAGTAGTGCTACGGTGCACAGAGAGCTGTAATGAGTTTTCATGCCTTCATTATGCTTTGTGTTCCTGGCCTGCTGGTGAGGCACACAGCAAACATCCACTGAAACAAGAGGAGTAATTTTCTCTCCACACTCATTAACTTAGGGAGACAGTCTACAAAAGGAAGTTGCAAGCTCTTTTCAAAGTTAACACAATTGCGCTGCATCCCTTAAAGATACACAGCTCTTCCCCAGAGGCTCAGAGGTGTGAAAAATAGCTATAGCCTCTACACCCCAGCAGACCTGGCTTGCTCTGACATGACTGGATATTCCCAGCTTCAGCACAAAGTCGATGGAGGCACATCAGTGAGGTGTGCTGGACAAGCTCAGACACACTACTGAGAGGCAGGCACAGCTGCTTGGGCACTGCTCAGCAGCAGTGTAACTGTACAGCTAATGCACTAAAACAAAGAAACTAAACAACCGTCTAATACACACTGCAGGACAGCTTGGCTCAGTGCTGGCCTGGGAAGAACAGACATTGGATAGTTCTGCAATGGAGAATGTTTTGGGGTTTTTTGTGTGGAATGCAGGAATCAGCTCACTGCATGAGTTACACACCGCACCTACCACATTTTAAGGTAGCAAAAGCCATTCCTGCAATAGCTCTGCCCCAATTGGTACCAAATTTCAGGGAAAATGTTATTTAAGATAACAATAATGTATAATTCCTATTTGTTACCTATTCCAGTTCTGTTACTAACTTCCCACTTCCTTCTCTTGACTTTAGCCCTTCTGTTCCAATTGCTAGGGAGATGTGGAACACAAGTACATACCTGTACTTTCTGACATCTGTCTTTGGATTTTTTTCCCCATAAAACCCTTCAGCCTGTAGATGCTCCATGTGGCCAATTTTACTCCAAGTTCTTAAATCACGGCTGAATTCTAACAAACACAAACCAAGATAGTAGGAAGGAAGTGTTGAGCAACTTTATCTATTGCTTAGCGGGGTCATCTCTGCCCACAAGGAACCTATCTCAACAGGCCCAAGACAGCAGAGTGGATGAACAGGGAGACACAGAAAGCAGCCAAAGCAGGCTGGTAATTGCTCACTTCCTCCATGCACTAATTTGTTAATAAATCTTATTTGAAGATACAAGATGATTGTGGTATCTAGCTCTGACAAGGCTCAGGAATGATTTTTGTAATGTAACAATTGCCTACCCTGTCTAACATAAACACTCTGCTAGATATGGTTTTAAAGGAAGTCAGAATGCTTCCAGATAACATGCATGTGGGATGTTTCTCTTAAACTGCTCTTAACTATTACCCTTTAATACAGGCCATTCTGACACAAAATAGAAAGATGCTATTATCATGACACCCCATGTGATTCAACACCCTCAACAGCAGATCTTCCTGTGTGAAATTCATCAGTGCTATGAAATTGTAACCAACATAACAAAGTACTTCCTTCATTACAAAACCAGAAAATGGTGTCATTTTGTGTTAATTATACATGCAGACAAAGACCAACCTGCACTAAATGATGCAGATGCAAAAAACATTGATTTGGACTAGAATATTGCCTCTATCTGTGAGAGATCTGGGCCATTCGAGTCCACATTATTAAGAATAATGACTATTAGCATAGAAACGATCAAGAATGTGCTGTTTGGAAAAGAGGTTACAAATCTGATGAAGAGCTTACAAGTTTCTAGCTCAGCCAGAACATCTGTAAAACTTGGGATTGATTTTTCCTACAAGATGTGACAGTATGGAGTAAAGCCTCACAAACATTTTTCTGTACAAAATAGGGCAAACCATGAATGAAAAGCATCTTTAGGGGATGACTGCATGTTGTGTGAGATCTTATCTGTGAGAGTTGTTTCGAATTAGAACAACTTGAGGAGCAGAGCGCACTGAGCTGGTAGGCTTGAAGAACCTATTATACTGCCATTTTCAAAACCTGGTGAAAGCAAGCCACTATTTAAGGCACACTCCCAGGCATGTTAATTAAACACACTTTGAAATTACTACAAAGTAAAATGTCTATATTCACAATATAATACAATATAAGCATATATCTGAAGACTCTGAAGTCTGGAGATGCTGAACAAATATATATGTTGAGAAAAGACAGCATGAGTATTTAGTCTTTCTTCTGCCTTCTGTCACTATGAATACTTTTTGCAACTGTATCTGTGATATATGAGTCAGCCAATGTGTTCCTTAAGAAATTAACTCTAGTTTACAGTACATGCAGCTTTCCTGACAGGAAGATTCTCCAGGTAGAATTCTGTTAAATAGTTTGAATTGTTGAAAATGTGCAACTTGCCATGGATAATCTGAAACTCTGGAATGCAATTCTTTTCTGAGCACTGGCTAACATATAACCTTTAACAGAATACACCACAACCAGCCACATTTTTATACCCTGCTGCTTTCTGTCATTTTCAAAAAGAAACAATTTCCAACTAATTTAATTCTCAGGCTGCAAGGTTTGCACAAAATTATTCCTTATAATCTCTTAGAAATCATTATGAAAGCATTGGAACTGAAGGGTTAAATTATTTCCTGGAGACACCAAATATGTATGTTTAAAATATTGTATTATATATCTCAAAGTTGCCAACATTCATTCGGAACTTCATGAAAACTTGAGTCCTTCAGGACTGAAATAATTCCAAAGGGTGAGGGCAACCAGAGATTTCAAATGAGTTTGTAGATATGCACAGTTTTCAGACAATTTGGTTAATCTTCTTTTCAGTCCTTAGGCATCTAAAGCACTTGAAGCTGCCACTGAACAGAATGAATAGGCACCACAGAATCAGGCAACAGTCTCTCCAGCGATGTTCCTGAACTGTTTTTTGTGGTGTGCAACACATTGTTCTAGCTTCAACAGATCAGGAAACAGCACAGCAAACACTCTGCTTGTTCTAAGATACACTATCATTTAGAGGTGTCAAATATGATGTATAACCCATTAACATAAAATGTTAGCCACAGTCTGCCATTTGAATTAAAATGACAGTGGGGAGAAATTATGATAAAGGTTTCAGTTTGCTGGATTCAGACCACTATCAAATGTGGGGAAGAAAAATTTTAGAACCTGAATGATGGGAGTTAGAAAAGACTTGAGCAGGCCAGAAGCTGTGATCACGGCTGTCTCTTGCTTGACAGAGGAATACAGGGATATGCCCTCTTGGAGCTACTGTTACTGAGATGTCCATCCTCAAGACCCCAGCTGCACCACAGCAAGAGGGGAAGAAATGAGAGGAGTGTATGGAGCATCATTCTTTGGGAGTTGTGAGTTGAAAAGCTGGTGGTGGGTAGCAAGGGGCCAAACTGAGCTTTCTTGGCTTTCAGTCATTTGAAGAATGGGTATGTTAATACTCTGGGATCTTAGAGGTTGGATCTTGGTGAGGGAGTTCTCACAGAGATTTCTCATCTTGGAGCCCCGCGTGCATTATAGCAGAATTGCAGTACTCCAAATGACAACAGCAGCATTGCCGATACAAATGCGATGAGGCAGTTGTTAGACTTTCAGTGGGAAACCCCTGTTACTGGCAAGCCTCACTGAGGTAAGGAAAGATTATCACCATAAATTATGCCCGTTTCTGTTCCAAGACTTCCCTAATTCCTGACCTACCATCAGACCTTGATAAACTTGATTGGGAACACATACACACAGAAAGAGACTTGCTTAGCAGAAGGCTTGTTGACAAAAGCAAACTCCAGAAAATATTACTGGCTGATTTTGAAAACTGAAAACAAAGCCAAAATAAAGCCAAGTCCTAACTTGCAGAACAAAAAATAACCCCAGAACTCCATCCCTATTTGCTACAGGTAGGTCTAAATCAGCATTCAAAACACTGAAATACATAAGATGTATCACCTCATCTCTCTGCCAGCATTTCTTCATCTTATCAGATGTCTTACCCAAGCAATATCCTAATTTTGAAATGCTTTGAGACACCTTTTTTGGCCTTGAAAACTCAATTTGACTTTTTACAATTAGCATCTCAGATTTCACCTCTTTCAAAATAAATGAGAAGCCTAGGAAGTAGTCTAATCACAACATTGTCATTTCAACTGCATTACCTTTCTCCAATCAACTGCAGGTCACTATACAGCTCTCCAGTACAAATTTCAGTTATGCATATCGATGCAAAAGAAGGCAGCAAAGCAGAAGATGATCAGGAGTGAAATGAAAAATAGTTTAAAATAATGTCCTACCTGCTTGTCACTGGAAGGGTTTCAGAGTTTGGGAGGATGAATTACATCTAGAATAAATAAACTGCATTTAACTCTGAGCTTCTGTCCCATCTTTCTGTTTATTGTTCAGACTTCTCATTCATCTTACTGTGAGGACTTCCAGTCTCTCTGAAGTTCATGAGAATTCCCAAGGAGATGGGTTTTCACCACTTTAAGAAGAGAATCTCATATGATAAGCATGTGAGCAGCTTCTTTGTTCAAACCAATCTCATGACTCCCTTTGAAGGTAATCCTTTAGAAGTCTCATGACCCATCTCCCTGCCCAGAGGGTATTTTCGTTTCATGGTGGAACAAGGCACAACAAATCTACTTTGATAGTGCCCAAATCTCCAATTTGTTAAACCTCCTTTCCTCTTTTCAAACAGTGGATGTACTTGCTGTAAAAGTGCTGGCACTGCAGAAAGGCTGGAGCAGGAGCTCAAACTTTTAATTTGAAGTATTCCCTCCCTTCTGCTAAAATATCAACGTTATTTGCATAATTGAGACAATTGGACATAATAGTCCTTTCAGGGGTCCTCATTAGATGTACAGCTCTACATTCTTTGAAAACAAGGAAAAAGCAGGTCATACAGCATTAATTATATCTAATCCTTTTCAGAACAATTTGAAGTTGGGCAAAATGCTGTACTAAACCAGCTGAAGTCGTAAATAAGCCATTCATTTTGAACTTTGCATATCACATGCATTTTCATAGCCTGTTGCTTTTGTCGATTTAATTAATTCCTTTGCTGCAAAGGGTTTCTTTGGCATCTTCTCATAGTTTAAAAGTACCAATAGCAAAAGTTACATTTTGTTGCAGGTAGTTCTTTTTTCTGCTCTAATTTTCAAACATCTACCTTTTCTTGCTGTGCCGCCTGCCAACACAACACAATAGATAAGGATGACATCTAGAGTCATATCTAAGGATTGTACTGTCTTGAGCTAAAGGCAGTCTGACTCCCTTCTTCCACTGCCCTGCACTGTGCAGGCAAGTAGCCTCCTAGATTCTGACCTTGTTTCACTGTTCCTGTACCTGATCTCCACTGTAGTAAACACATAACCGTCTGTGATTGGCAAAGAAATATTTTACAGACACATTTCAACTTCTGTCCTGCCTTAAACGCCAAAGCATGTAGCTGAATGCTTTGGTTTAGAACCAGACCCTGCTCTTCCTAATGACACGAACTTCCTGCTGACTTCATAAGAAACAGCAATGGGGCATGGAAGACTTGTACAAGCCTCTGGAAAACTACAATGCCAAACAAATTTAGGACTCCACTTCAGTTTGAGGAAATGGCAAATTCTGAAGAGAGTAAGACACTAGTAAGAGACCACAAAAATCAAAGAAAGTGAACAACTAAGTCTATTGTGGGGCACACTGCTCCATTAATAATGGAAATACAGGGCACTCCATTTCAGGATTTTTTTTACTTGAAGCCTTCATCCAAAGTTCACTAAATTTAATGAGATACTTCCTATCAATGTATTAAACAAGCACTGAAACACAGACATACTCTACAGATGCGTAAATTTTCCATGCTTTCAAAATCATGTTGCTAGTTCTGATCCCTGAAATCACATGAAGCTTAAGTTCCAGTTGTTGCAGAAGCTGTCTGATATCCGGTTCAAGCAAACGGATTGTCTCAAAGCCACTACATCCACCGTTCTTGAAAGCCGAGAATAGAAATGGAGGACATATGATAAAGTTAACAGATGTGCCTTTTTCCAAAGAAAATAAATTTCAGACAGAAGAGGCATCCATAAAGATCATTATATCTGGAACGTGATGTACTCTGAGCTAGAAAAAGTTAACCTGTTGAACAACCTAAGAAATATTATCAAAGATATATAAGGCATCAAATCTATAAAAACTGCAGTGATTTGGGCATTCAACTCCCTTGTGAAAATGGCACTCAGACATGCAGTGTGGTACGTTTCTTTGGCTAGGCTTTCTATAGCAACAAAGTTAAAACGAAATTAATTCCTCTTTGCTTGTAAATGAGTTCTCCTTGGCCAGCGAACAAGAACATGGGTTGTAGCTACGGTGGAGGACAGAAAGGTCCATTTGAAAAAGTACAGTATTCTTTAAAATAAAAGGCAAATTTTGCTGACTCTTCTTTGACAGAACTCTGACAGGCCTGCAAGCCTGCCAGCATATCCCAGCCCTTCTGCATCACCATGGCTGCTCTGGCATCTCAGTTTAAGTAATGAGGCTGATGCAAGATAACCATGCCATGTGCATCTACCCAAAAGGAAAAAACTGTAGCTGTTAAAAAGTGTTCATTTTGAGCTGCCTGAGAGCAAAGCTTCCCTCTACAAGCAATAAGAAGATTTTCCTCACTTGCTATTGCAAATAAAAAACAAGTTTTGAAAATTTTAAAAGCCACAGATTTCAAACTGGATGTTTTAAGCTTGTCAGGATGCCTACACGCTGATGAGAATGTCCTGCATATTAAGTCAGATAGCACTTAATTCCATATATATAAAAATATACTGATAATCATAATAATTATATAATACAGTAAGAATTAATTAGCATGTTCCCAGGGTGGGAACAGCCATGTAAAAGCAAAGGGACTTGTACACAGTGTATGTAAAACAAGCCTTGACCAAGTTGGCTAAAACCCTAATAAATGTGCACTCCTGTTGTCCAGGGCAAACAGCCTACTGTCTGCTGCGCTCATTATCTGAAATGCCTATGGCCAAATCCTGCATGGGAAGAAGAAGAAATCACTGGCATTTAATTCCAAATATATAATTCTGTCAAGTTCAGCCAAAGTGCTCATTCAGAGTTCAAAGGAATAACACAAGTGAAAAAAAATTACATGCTCAGAGAAAATGCCACCACACAAAAGATAGTTTTCATGGATGCCTGCACTCGTACTATGGAAAGGCTCACTGCACTCAGGAGTTTGGTTTGTGACATGGCTTGACACAAATGCACTGTGAAGGCAAGGGATAAAGATACACATCTCTGCTGCCCTCACTGTGACTGTCTCAGTCCCTTGGATTCTGATGGTGCTCAGTACCCACATGCTTGCAGGGAGTAAGCAGGAATGAGGCACTCATGAATTTGGTTTTAACAATTTTAACATGGCCTTCACAAACAAAACAGAAACATCAGTCCATATTCAAAAAAGCCTTATTGACATCCTTCACTGTCAACATGTGCCCTTATTACTCCCACACCACACTGAAATGCACTTCTTTCACTGATAGCAACAGCTTATCTTCAGAAGGTAGCAAATTCTTATGGTTTTATTACAACTGCTACAAATCTCATACCTGGGTAATCAGTTATATTTATGTATGAATAATTGAAAACACAGTAAACATAAATGGTTTTCCAAGTGATAAGTTTCGGGTGGCATGTTTGACAGCTCACTGAATGCAGCTAATAGCATTTCCTTAACAAAAAGATAAAATACATTGCACTGTGATCTGATGCATTTGCTGGTCTCTCCCAAAATGTGTCCACATCAATGAAATCAGGACAAAGTAAAAAACCATAACATTTCTTTTCAGATACTGACTGGTCTTGATAATAAAAGCAAGTAATTCACATAGAATCATAGAATGGTCTGGGTTGGAAAGGACCTTAAGGTCATCTAGTTACAGCCCCCCTATCATGAGCAAGGATGTCTCTCCCCAGATCGTGTCTCCCAGGGCTCTGTTCAACCTGGCCTTGAACATAGTACGAAGGAAATATTTTTCCTCTCGTTTTCTTCTGCACTGTTCATGTAGCATTCTGTAAGATCTAAACCAGTCCTGTCATGTGGAGACTAGCACATTCATAAATCGAAAGTAAAGTCTGTGGACAACAAATGTGGGAGCTGACCTTCAGAATGCCAAAATGCAGTAAGAAGATGCAGTGGTTTAGATTTTGTCTGCAAAATTAAAAATAAAATAGTACCTGAGTAGGAACTGAGCCAGGCTACATGAAAGCCGCCTGGGAAGTATATTGTAATCTTCCTCACAGTCATTATCAGACCAAATCCAAATCTGAAGTGTCCCAGTAAACTATAAATGTGAAGTCATAGAGGAGTGAACAATAACTACACTATCACATAATTAAAAAAATGTTGAAAAAGGGGGTGGTGGCAGTAGGACAAAAGCCAGTACCAAAATCCCCTTAGGACCTGAGATTTGCCATTTGAGAGGAACCGAATGCTACTTACAAGCCAAGTCTGTTAACATCACTGAGACAAACTGAAGCTCAAAGAATCCCGTATTTTTTCATAGCTGAATGAAATCTTGAACCAATCGCAAGTACCTCACAGAATGCAACAGTATTGAACTACTGAAACTTGTGAAGAGCCCTAATATAGATGTCACAGATATGGATGCCAGTATAAATGAGAAATAACACAACAGCCATCTGCCTGTAAGGAAAAATGAGCTAGCTGATACTCAGTCAGGAATGGACAAAGGTGAAAGGCTGGACTGCTCATGATGAGCCTGTTCATGTGAAAAACGAATAGGTTTTTTTATTCATAACCATCCTAATAATACTGTTTTGTAGTGGCAAAATTCGCAACCATTCACTGCAATGCTTTGATTGGCCACAACAAACTCATGAAGCAGCAGCACTTTTGAAAAGACAAAAGCTATCCTTGAACCACAGGCCTCAACTATTAAAAAGAGTAATCATTTTAAAAGTGCAAGTCCCAGCAGGGTCTGGTACACATGTACCACCTGGTACTACCACCAAATCTGCAATCAAGTGGACTATTTGAAAAACTCGAAGACAAAACATATGACGAGTATGTTAGTGTCTTGGGCTATGATCCCTGTGCAAGACTGAATGGGTGAACTAGATTCAAAGTGTCTCTGGCTCTCGTTATCCTGATTTTTGCTTGGAGGCAGCAGTTAGCATTTGGTCCTTATATAGGCTACCTGAGCCCAAATGAAAGGCTTACATGAAATGATTTGATAAGATTAAAAAAAAATGCACTCAAGTCAGTGACAAAACACCAAAGGCAGAACATTCTCACCAAAAGCAGCTGTATTTTTTGCTCAGGAGTAATAACACTTGAGTTTTTTCTCCTTCTGAGCCCAAGGTCTCACTGCAATAAAGAATATGCTGCTGGGGAGGCTGTGGTACAAAGGAGGTAGGGCTGTCACCTACCTTACTGCAATGTGGGCTTAAACAAAGCACAGACTGTAGCCTCTACAGTTCCAGTAAAACCTGAGTTCGTAAAAGCCAAGAAGTAGCCTGTCCTGGCTGATAAAAAAATGATTATAAATCCTCTTAATACCAGTGAAGAATTAGGTATTCTGGGTGTTGAACAGCTAATACAAATAACAACTCAACCACCTCAAAGTACAATCGATTAACAGTATATCCCCTCAACAGAAGTGGTGAGAAATGGCTTAGTTCACAATCTGATTCCTATAAAGCAAGCTACATTTATTGAAATGTGATAATCTCTGCACAAAATAGGTTTGAATGTGCAATGGAATTATCTGCCTGGTTTGAAGTACAGGCTATTATCCCCAGCAAATTTATTATGACCTTGATTTAAGTGGGATCTGATGAAACCATGCAGTGCAGCAGCAGCAAGAACGATGTTCCCCTCTCCCCCTCCTTTGTATAAGTTCCCTGTCTGCAATTCACTGAAAACATCAAGTTCCTGTAAAAAGGAATTAGTGCTTCTTATGGAGGGAATGAGTGCTTTCAGGTGGACAGGACTGTCAAATAAATTGATAGTTTCTTTCAACTGCCATATATTATCACTGCATTTTTTCTCTGGATGACATACATATAAAACTAAGTGAAGTAATTGCCTTTTTTACTGCCCAGGTTCACCTCTGGACTATCTGTGGCATTCCTCTGGAGTTTTATCAAGTGGTTAGAATTTGAAAGAGTATTTTTAAAGCAGAACAAAGGAAAACTGACCCAGCTTTTTTCAATCTGGTGCTAATGCAAGAAAGGTTGTTCCATCCTGTGAGAAGTGCGAGGGAAATGAGTTATTTTTGGCAAGATTTTGCCCACTGATAAGTATTTTTGTAATTCTATCAAGTGCCATAAGTACTACTCCTTCCTCTTGGAAAGCTTTTAAACTTCACATAGCAACAGTGGCAATTGTACAGTTTCACAGTTCTCCCTTCCTTCCCCCTTTTCTTTGTGTCTGAAGAGGCTTTGTACAGAAAAAACAGCAACGAAACTGTGTGTTCTGCTTAAGCACAACTGACATCAAAGATGAGCTGTAACAAAGACGACAGAAAGTATTGATCACTCAGGGCAGCAACATACCAACACCACCCCACCACAAGCAACTGAACATTTGAATCTCTTTCCTACCTGCACAGCTCACATCCAGGTTTTAATACAAAGGCACCTGCTTAACTTTGGATTCTGTAAATGCTGACGCACATGCTTGATTTGATAGCCATGAAGAGCCTCCCTGACTTTTGAAAAACCATGCCATACACAGAAAGCTGTTCAAACAAAGCAGATGGGACAATTCAGGAGCTTAAAGCTAAGGCTGTGTCTAAGTATGCTCAGATCAAGAGTTTTAAAATGGCATCAAAACAGTGTCTTCTACAATAAAGGGAATACTCTGTGATTCATTAGCAGTGTTCATCTGAATAGTTTAATGCATAAACATGGATTGTCCAGTATAGTCTTACACAGTAAAGAGCTATTTACCTGCTCATAAAAGTTTGTGCAGTTAGTATTACTCCCAAGACATACAGCTTGTAGATGTTCTAAAGTCATGGAACATTGGAAGAGAAATCTGCTGCCATAAATGCAGATCCTGCTGATCAATACATGGGTTAAGATAAATTAAAACCACAGGAAGTTGCTGAAACAGGATGTGGCGCTGCAGCTTTCAGCTTTGTCAAGCACATTATGTTCCCCCAGTAATTAAACCAGAAATGCCAGCAAGCAGCAAATACTCTTAAGCAGTATCTGAAGTGAATAATTCTTCTAAGAATGCCTGGAGTGTGGGGGCATCTCTAAATCTTAGTTTCAGTAATCTTCAGCTGTACAACTGCTAACTGTTCTGGTGTACTAATATAGCACTGATTCTGGGAATTTACTAACTAGAATTGATATTGAACAAATGTACAATTTGCAATAAATCCAATTATTGTCAATGGAAAACTAATTCATTACTTTAGATGTTTCTCTTAGCAAAAAAAAAAAAAAAAAAGGAGCTAGCTCAAAAAACATTTTTTTTTTCATTCTCCCAGGCAGTGCTACTGACATACCCATCACAAGACTGCTTTGCTGACTTGTCTGGCGTGTGAGGAAGGTTCATTAAACATAGAACCAGTTTCAGAGTAAAGCAGCAGCTCTATAATAGGTGTTACATAGGAATACATCAACATATCCCAGTGCCTATTTTCATGACAACTCTCATAATTTCATGAGATTATTCATTTTGAAGATATTATAAAGGTCCAGATTCCCTACAAAAGGTCTGCTGCTCTCTTGGATCTAATGTGAGGATGTGAACACTGAAGACTTGGAAGCACAAAATACACACTCAAAACCATTGATCTGAGCTTCCAATCGCACCCTACTACTGAGCCTGAGAACTTGCCAAGGCGGAGACAGACTTTTTTCTGTTTGTAAAGCACAAAGCATAAATATAGGCCTCATATTTAGGAATTAAAGTACATATGCAATTTATTATCCAGACCTTTAAAAAACATTTTGAAACCCTCTGGTAATTTAGTTGCAGCAATCACATCTACACTGCTTTCATGTGCCAGACTGAAGTCTGGGGCATTATCTTGTTTCCAAGACCTGTTCTGTAATAATCCTGCTGGAATGTCCAGTGTGTGTCAACCTTCTTAGAGGGCCTTTTCAGAGTGAATGTTTCTCATATTTCATCAAATTCATACTACGAGTTACACTCATAGAACTGCAGTGCTCTGGTTAAACAAGTTATCTGGAGCATGATTCTTTCAGATAACTATATTCTTTGGCTGAAACTATGAGATCTCTTAGATGGCTTTTCTGATTGCTACCCCTTTCATTTCGGAGCTTGTGGGTGCCCTTTGGACCTTAAACTTGCCAGTTTTCCTTAACACAGTTATATGAACTCTGTTCATACAGGGAAGGTTTGTAGCATTCCTGTTCGTAGTTTTTCTTTCCTTTTCTGAGGGAAAAGGCAGGGGAGGTGGGAGCGGGGGGCGAGAAGAGAGAGGAAAACAAGCCCAATGTAGATCTAAACTTCCTGCTACATAAGCCTGCTTAAGATGTTCTTCTCCAGTACGACACTGACTCTCTTTTACTGAAAGTCAAGTAATTTGCACACTGACTTCTTCCTATATCTGATAAATGCAGGTAACCTGAACAAGAGCTCTCTTAGCCTACAGCTGTGAAAAACAAGACGATTTCAAAGTGTACTTCTATACATCCCACTTCATTTAACTCAATGCCCTCAGAATCGCTTGCCATTTATTATCTCGCTCACACTTCTGAGAGAGGCATCTATACAAATTATACGAGTATACTTAAATTATGCCAAAAAAATAAAAAAAGCCCTGTGAGGGAGCAGGAGAAAGCATCAGTGTGCTTCTTTCGTTGGTTTTGCAGACTGGAAGTTCCCATGAAAGATAAGGAAAGATGATCTGCACCTTTTAGTTGCAAAGCTACAGCTAAGCTGGATGCTCTCAGGATGTGTTCTCAGCCCTGCTGGACTTTGCTGTGTGCAGTTCCACAGAACTCTGATTCCTACAGAAGCACAGCTCACTGGCATAAACCATCAGCATAAGATTTCACTTCTCCACCAGCACTCATTCAAGAAGGGTACAGAGGAAAGAAAATACCATTCTGAAACGAGTGTCACATAGGAAATAGACACGTTATTTAAAATGCCACCAGTAACCTTAATTTTTACTTTATCATAATGCTATTTCAGGCCTATCAGTGAATAAACTGTGCACAACAGTGTGGGTTTGTTTTGTCAGTGAAAAGACTAATGAAACATTCAGGACTTTGCCTCTTCTTTTGAACAAGAAAGCAATATGCCTGAGTTACAATTACAGGCTGGAGCTTAAATGAATCCTTCAAAGAGGAAAGGATTATGATCAATGCTCTCGAGCATCAAAAAGAGAAAGAAGCAGAAAGCAAAGCTACAAGCAAGAGAAGATGAAAGCGCATTGTAATTCACCATGCTGTGCTGCACAGCTAACGAGAGACCAAATGCTTCCTTCACCTTTCCAACACAGAAAGGTGGGATTTGTAACATCTCTCCCCAGTCTTTTCTTGTGAATAGCTTTAAATATATAAGCTGTTACATGCTTTTCCACCAAAGAGCTGTTTTGTATCAGTAACAGCAACAGTGTAAAAATGTCACTCAAGAGCTTCTTGACAGTAAATGCATATACTTTTCACTTTAAATGAATTCAGTCAGGAGGCCAAGCAACTCAGCATCATACTGAAATTTTCATGGAGCATATATACACAGAGAACTAGGTTTAGATTACCTTGTAATGTATTTACTAGGTATTTCAGCAGTTACTTGCTAGCAATTAGGAGCATTTTTCCATCATCCATCCCATCTATTTAAGTGCAAAAATGGTCATTATTATTAATAATCATGTTTGTCCTTCACAGAACAGAGAATTCGGATGACACTTGCCACAACAGATATTTGCTGATGTGCTCATTGCTGCAGCTGTGGGCTGCTTTTACACACATGGAGCACTCACCATTTCTAAATGAAAGATATCCCATTGCCAATTGCATAGGCTCTGTATTAAAACTGGCATTAGGTCTCCTTTAGGAGCCAAGACCAGCACACATCAGTAAGAAATACCCAGATGTGTTCTTCCTGTTCCTGGCTGAGGCACACTGCTGGAATTAACAGGGAAGGTTCTGCCCAGTCATTGCCTCTACCTGCTGACAGCTACAGGTTATCACCAATACCTGCTTTGGTGGCTGCGGCGTGGTGGTCTGCTGTTAGAGGGAAGTTGGTTCTGCCGTTTTCTTACAGTGGTATTCACTGCCAGCAGAGACTGTCACATTTCCAACTCCCCTACAACTTCTGCGCACCTTCCAGTCTGAATTACAGAGTATTCTGCAGATTCATGCATTTAGTGTGGCTTTTGTATCAGCTCAGTACAACTTTGGCAAACAAAATCCTAAACACAGGCAAAAGTCTAAACCCATCATTAGCTGTTTGCTAAAGAGCTCTTATAATAAACACATATGAAAACTAAAAGCTTAGTACTACAAATTCCACACGTTAGAAAAAAAAATACAGAAATTATTAAATAGAGCAATCTTATGCTGGTTCAGAGCTGCATTAGATAATATTATAATTTCTTTTTGTCATGTTTCTGACCCTTTTATCACTATATGAGCATTTCCCAGCACCAGAAGGGGGAGGGAGGGAGAGAGAGAGAAGGGGAGCACGATGAATGAAAAAAGGAAAGGTAACACAACCTTTGCTTTCAAGGCTCCTGTCCACAGTCATGATAAAATAGTTCTGTGATGACTGCTTGTGTAAAAATCAATTGCTGTGGTAAAGATATGCCTTATTTAACAGTTAAAGTATGGGAATTAAATTGGACTACTCACTGACGACTTATTATAAGAAAAAGAATCTCAGAAAAATACCTATGATCTTAATTGTATTATTAAGGGGAGGAGAGATTTAATTTTATCTTGGAGAGAGAATTCTTCCTGTCTCCTCCCTCTTGCGCAACAATTGGTCCTTATTTTGGCTCACTACTAGTGAAAATATGGATTTTAGAGTTAGACTTCATAATGAGGTCCTTTCCATATAGCATAGCTCTATCTAGTGGTGGATTAGTCCAAGTGCATCTGACTGATTAAAGAAGATTAACTCATAAATTTTATGAAGGCCAGGAAGGTTTTAGGAAGGTGACCCTTTCTTGTTCTCATTTACTGTCATCCATTTACCTTGCCTAAGTCTGGAAATACACCCGGAACAGCTGTATTACTACCTAAATCCTATCTTAACATACATTGATGAATGTGATTCCATGGACAGTTCTCCTTGTAATGAACACTTTTCCCCTATACAGTCTGCAAGATCAAACCAGGAGCTCCGTATTGGAGCAGGACCTCCATATTATTCAAGCAGGGTACCTAAACATTGCCCTGACAGATAAACCCATCGAAGTCAGGGAGACAGTTCCCATGCTTAATCATATACAGATGCTTTTCCCTGTAAATTGGGATTTAAAGTTGTCAGAATTGTTAGGAGCATGTTTGAGCAATGTGGAAAGATGGCTGGGAAGCTTCTGTTTAACCACTTAGGTGCTGCTGTGGGAGCCAGGAGGCTTGCAGCTCTTCCTCAGCCTCAGCTGAGAGCATAAACTCTGCCTTGTTCATCTGAGAAGCAGGATGATCTGACTGCATTGGCTGCAGTGTACTGTGGGTAAGATAGCCTTCGTTAGCAGGATCCAGCTGGGTACCTCTCTGCTCTGCAGCAGACACACTATGGGAGAAATGAGTTGGTGCAGAAGACCTACCCAATCAACATAACATTTTGAATACAAAGATACAAAGCTGATTCAGAACATGGAAATGCCTGCTACATTTTTTACCTGATCTCATCATCTGTCTAGGAGATAATACCGGACTCTAGGAGATATACTGGACACTAATCTGTGCCAGCTTCTAATCAAATATAGCAGGGGGAGAGCTGGTAAGTTTTGTCCAGCGTAACTGCGTAATGGACTCCATCAGCCCAGGGGAAAGGTCTCTAGTTTTTGCTGGCAGTTACAGAAGCTCCACAGAAGTATTCCTACAGTTCTCCCAGGCTCAACGGCTGTTTATCCAATGGAGGCTTAAGGAAATAATGGACACTCAGATGGCAGTTACTTGATTAATGTTTAATAATAATTTTTGTTAGTAACTGCATAAATCACTACAGTTTAATTGAAACTATAACAATCCTGCTACACATCCCAGTGTGGCACAATTAAAACAGCAATGTAAAAGCACGGTGTTTGGTGAAAAAAAGTCCCATCCACTGCATATAGCTAATGCCAAAACATAATATATCATTTTAAACACTGATTAAGCCCACAGAATAGTTCCATGAAATTAGCTTTGAATGTTGTATAACTATTTCCTAGAGAGCCTGGAAATTACACATGAACTGGGGGCCTGTCAATACTCCTGCACTGGGATTAGGTCATTTTGATCACTGAAAGCTTCAGCTGTAAACTGATGCGTCTCGCATTCAAGCTGCATCTATTTCTCTGCACCTGTTTCTCTACATGCTGCTCCAGAAAGGAACTTGAACATAGCTTCATTATTTTGTGCACAAGAATTGAATAGGTTTACAGCCCAGTTTCCATGTCCTTTTCAATTCATGTTTGATCTAGCATTTCTGCAACATTGACACAGGTGACACTAGTTATATTGTAAACTACTAGTTCAGGGGTTTTTTCACTAGTTATATTGTAAATTACACAAATCTGCTCTAAATTAACTTGTATTCTAGCAAAACAGTAAAATGCATTTGATGCTTTGTATGCCTACACATAGAAAACAAAACCCACCCGTTTCTACACTCTGAAGAACAGTAATAAGTTTTATACTGACTTTTATAAACTACTGAAAATAGTAGCAGAATGCTTAACTTTATCAACATAATTATTTGAAAATCAAAGCAAAGTGATTTGACCAAGCTAAATACACCCCCAGTCTTCATTCCATGAAAATTCCATAGCTTCTGTTCTCCTTTCAGAGAAAAAATTCAATATGACAGCCAGGTTTACTGACTTGCCCTTGTACTTGATTCAAGCAGAGTTCGCTAATAAGCCATAAGATTAAGGGAAGTTCACATGGACCATTTCACATTTTTCTACCAAATAAAGTATGAAATTGCTCAGTTTTCTAAATGCTCAGTCAGGTGCCTGAACACAAGTACCTGGCACCAATTCAGATGCACAGTGTATCAAAGGCATTTTCTCAAGACTGGCATTCCACAGGGTCTAATGAAGACCTAGACAGCTAGAGGCCAGAGAGGATGGGAAATGGCACTAACTGCTTAAGTTCAAGTGTCTCCATTGTGCCCTTGTGCATTCTTCCTAATGCTGCTTGGTTGCAGAAAATAAAATTAACATGGCACTCCCTCAGTGCTACCTTCAGAACTGTAACTTAAATGAAAAACTATTTCAAAATCCTACTGAGTGACACAGATAGGTGGCCAATGTCAGAAAGGTCAGAGATTGCATTAGTAATTTTATTTATTCCAACTACTAAAGCTTTATCAACAGCAAAACAATACCAGAGGATTTACTATGGGAGAGGCAAGTAATGACTACAATTAAACTAGGCTATAGGCTGGAGTTGGACACTAATGATGAATGCACTGGACTAGCCGTTTTTCACACACCAGTTACTTCCCTTCCCATTATTTCCTGAGTATGACACATAACTGCAACACTAACCCAGAGCTCCTGGAAGACAGCCACCGCCTGGCTCTGCGCCTCAGGCTGGCTCCCAGCACTGGTTCATGTTTCCAAAGGCCCAAACAGATCAGGACCCCCAGACACCTAAGGCTAAATCACCATTAAGAACTTGCCTCAGCTGCTCTCGTTCCCCATCAGTCAAGCAGGTATCAGGAGGCAAGACAAAGTGCCAAGAAGCAAAGATAGGGCACCATGGGCCATGGGGAGCATCACTGTGGTTGTATGGTTGTGTGTGTGTGTGAAACCAAAACCAAAAACTACTTTCCCATGCAATTAATGTGGCACAGAGCCTGGCTGCTTCTGCATCCTACAAGGATTCTGCATCTCCCAGCCTTTTGGTTTACCAGACGGAGATCTACATGCAGCAACTAGTTAACAGCAGAGCTACCATTAAAACAGAATAAAAAGTACTGCTGCTTGATGCCAAGATCCTTCTGAGAAGGTGGAGGCATTTCTCTGGTAAATTCACTGTTCTGAAGGCAGAGAATTGATACAAGAGGTCATGATTCTCTAGGATGAAAGACGCTGCTCAGCAGCCAGACGTATTGGTGTTTGGTGAAGGCATGTCATGTCACATCAGCATTTCAACGCTCAGAGCTAGTAACTTAGGAAAACACACAGACTTTTTGCCTTTTAAGCCCTCTGTTTAAACCCAGACCTGACAAATACAAATAAAACCAAGTCTGATGCACTTCTGGAAATAAGGATTTTGTAAGAAAGGCTCAACAAAATTGTCAAGAGAAATCAGAACTAAATACCAAAACAGGTACAAAATCCAACAGCAAAATTAAAAGATTCTCAACTTGGGATACCAAGTATCAGGTTAAAGAAATCTTACCCAAATATAAAAGACTGTTTTCCTAAAATACTGAGCTCAAGCTGGCTTCCATGCTTTCATACAACTTGCAGCTAAGCTGTAGAACTCCTTGTTGAAAGATGCCATGGAAGCTAAAAGGCAACATAATTTCACATAAAATCCCTCCAATATTACCTCTGGACCAGACAATCCCCAACTTAAGTATCACTGCAAAGGAGCAAACACTGAGGAAGAACAGCTATATCTTCCCCCACCTTCCTACAGCACCCCTCAGACCAAGCTGTTACAGCAGCGGGCAACACAGATTGCTGGTCTGACCCAGTACTGCTGCTCTTACATCCTCACACCTTACCTCTTAATCTACTAGGACACTGCATGGGAAAAGCTTGTCAGCTCCTGAGCAGTACACCTGGATTTTCAATCTTCAGTTTTATGAGCAAATTCATTTCCATAATTGAAAATACTGAGTGGAATCAGACCTCAGTAAAACCCAGGTAAATCATTAAGTGGTTAAGATGTAATTAACAAAACAGCACACCCCGGGCTATAAGCACTGAGCCAGCTAATCACATGCTGATTAAATCTTTTTAAAAGCTTTGGAATTTACCCTTTGCTCTTCAGTTCCAAACTGACAAAGATTTTGCTTTTGTAAAAATGTTATATAAAAAAAAACACCTACCAACAATGTAGAACTAGACCAAGATATTACTATTTCATGTGAACATCAAGACAAAAACTTAATGCACTCCTCTTCACCTGTCAATCTCTGTAAAACACATTAATAAATAAACCAATATAGAAGTTAATGATTCACTGCTGAATTGTATTAGGAATAGTCTTGGAAACAAGAGAGGATGAACCCTTGAGCAACTTCTTTCTCCCTTTTAAAGTCAAGTAGGAGCTCTGGAAATACAAAAAAAAAAAAAAAAAGAAAAAGAAAAACATTTAAATGTCTATTCTGTTAAAAAAATTACAAACAGTCCATTTAGTAGAGCTTAGTGACCACTGCTTGCCTTCCACTGGTAGAGGCTTAAGCCATTCAGCTATTAATCACATGAAAGTAGATATTAAGGAATATTAATCCATACCAGCTGTTACATCTTTTACTGTGCTATTATTAGAGATTTATCTTTATAGAACAAGGCTGCCTTTTCATGTCATTTCAAGAGGACATCATGCAAGCTCATACTCTTTTACCACACACCTTTGTAAAGGCGTTGAAGAAAGCAGGGGATAATGACTACATGATGAAATTACATTCAACTCCACCCTTCAGATTTAAGGCACTTCTGTTTAGAAGAGACACTGTCATTGAAATCAGTTGATTAGTTACTTTTTATTGTGACTATTAATAATCACTTTTATAGCTTGCTATTTACATCAGAAGAACAAGGATATTCTCTTAGTGGTACTGTATGTTCTCTCATGGAAAACTCAAAGCCATGTATTTTCAGTAGCAGGGTATGAATCCAGTTAAAAACATCTAATATGAACCAGCTGATGGAGCCATAACAAGGAATATTTAGAACTCTATCTGAATTGTAACAAAACAGAATCAACACTGTGAGCCCAGTATTACCTTATGTAGTATTAAACCCTGTGAGGCGAGTCAGGCTTTTAGAGGAGCAATTGCTTTTATTATTGGGTACACTTCATACACAACTGCAGACTCTAGAGAACTCCTATTGGATCACATGTTGGTGGAATGCTATTAAAATCACAAAAAGCATCACGCTGTACCAAAAAAGGAAAATTACTGGAAGAAAAGGACAGCATTATCCATTAAAGATTATGAGATTACCATTCAAAATGAGCTTCTAATCAGTTTCTTGAGTGTTGGTTGAGACTGCTGCACTGGGGAAATTAGTTGCCATAGTTACAGAAAATCTACATTCTCTATACCTGCAGTCTCCTCGCTCTGTTAAATGTAAGACACTTCTCTAATTAGGTCACAGTTATTCATCAGGGTACCTTTGGTTTTTACTCACTTGGACTTTAGACTGATCTCATAGATTACATGTGTATTAGTTTTGTAGCACAGCCTAAATGGCGAGGAAGAAACTTTAGATGAGAGTTGTATAGTCTCTTCCTTGCAACTTGAAGTGTTTCCTCAGCAGCCACTGTCCTTTCCAAGTCCTTCAGTGGCTCCCTTTGCTCAGTTTGACCATATTTTGTCTAGGCAACCTGATCTGCTTCAGCAGGTCAGTGGCTCCCTCCACAGCACTGCCAGAACCTGCCTCTTTGGCAATTTAGCTCCTACAACTGCCTTCTGATTGTCTCTGCTACCTGTCTTTAATTCTGTCCACCCTCATCTTCATCTGCTGTTGAACCAGCTGTTACACATGTAACATTGGGTTCAATGCCTTTTCCTCTCCTCCCAAGTAAGTAACTTAAAATTCTGCTGTTTCACTCTCCTGTTCATGCCACTTCCCAGGACAAACTGGCTTTCCCATTCCACCCAGTTAATACTCATCTACAGGACCTCTTCCATCTCCACACAAGAGGGGTGGCCAGCCCTACAATGAGGCTTCCGCTGCTCAATGTCAATAATTTGCCTGCTAACAACTGGCAAAAGCACAGGGCAGATAGAGGTACTCACAACACAAAAGATAACATACATAAGAAGAGGTAACACTGAGGTCCAAATGTAAGTCTTTAGGCATTTGCCACACGCAGAGTTGTGGTCAATGGCTCGATGTCTGGCTGGAGACTGGTAACGAGTGGTGTCCCTCAGGGATTGGTGTTGGGACCGGTCTTGTTCAACATCTTTGTTGGTGACATGGATTGAGTGCACCCTCAGCAAGTTTGCCGATGGCACCAAGCTGTGTGGTTCGGTTGATACGCCAGAGGGAAGGGATGCCATCCAGAGGGACCTCGACACGCTTGTGAGGTGGGCTGATGCCAACCTGATGAAGTTTAACCATGCCAAATGCAAGGTCCTACACCTGGGTCGGAGCAATCCCAGGCACAGCTACAGGTTGGGCAGAGAAGAGATTCAGAGCAGCCCTGCAGAGAAGGACTTGGGGTGTTGGTTGATGAAAAAATGAACATGAGCCGGCAGTGTGTGCTCGCAGCCCAGAAAGCCAACCGTACCCTGGGCTGCATCAAAAGGAGCGTGACCAGCAGGTCGAAGGAGGTGATCCTGCCCCTCTACTCTGCTCTCGTGACACCTCACTTGGAGTATTGTGTGCAGTTCTGGTGTCCTCAACATAAAAAGGACATGGAACTGTTGGAACAAGTCCAGAGGAGGCCACGAGGATGATCAGGGGACTGGAGCACCTCCCGTATGAAGAGAGGCTGAGAAAGTTGGGGCTGTTCAGCCTGGAGAAGAGAAGGCTGCGTGGAGACCTCATAGCAGCCTTCCAGTATCTGAAGGGGGGCTATAGGGATGCTGGGGAGGGACTCTTCATCAGGGACCGTAGTGACAGGACAAGGGGTAACGGGTTCAAACTTAAACAGGGGAAGTTTAGATTGGATATAAGGAAGAAATTCTTTACTGAGAGGGTGGTGAGGCACTGGGATGGGTTGCCCAGGGAGGTTGTGAATGCTCCATCCTTGGCGGTGTTCAAGGCCAGGTTGGATGAGGCCTTGGGTGACATGGTTTAGTGTGGGGTGTCCCTGCCCATGGCAGGGGGGTTGGAACTAGATGATCTCAAGGTCCTTTCCAACCCTAACTATTCTATGATTCTATGATTTTATCTCATTGCTTACTTTTTATTTAAAATAACAGGGTTTGGTTTTTTTCTCCTCGTTTCTCTCCTTCACCCCATTTCCAGCTCTGAAATCATAAGGGATAACATATGAGAACAACCAACCCTTTTTACAGTTAATTAGGAATCAGCCAGTTTTATAGCAGATATGAATCTACATAAATCCCTTCCATTCAGCCCTTATACACCTCTGTCACCCAGCTGTGAAAGGCTGTTGCAGTGAATCCTTGAGCTGTACACATTCTGACTGTACTTTAACAACCCTGTCCTGGGTTCAGCAGTAACAGTCATTTTTTTCTCCTTCTTAGTAGCTAGTGCAGCGTTGTGTTTTTGACTTTTGGCCTGGGAACAGCACTGATAACACCGATGTTTTTAGTTGCTGGTCAGAATGTTTAGTCTGACCAAGGACTTTGTGGGTCTCATGCGCTGCCAGGGAGGAAGGGAAGCCAGGAGGAAGCAGAGACAGGACACTTGACCCAAACTGGCCAAACAGGTATTCCATACCACAGCACGTCATGCCCGGGATGTAACTCGGAGTTACCCGGAAGGGCTGGCTCACTGCTGGGTGGGAGCAGGTTGTGAGGTGTTGTATTCTCTTCATTTGTTATTTCCTCTATTATTATTACTATTGGTGGTAGCAGCAGTGGTTTGTGTTATACCTTAGTTACTGGACTGTTCTTATCTCAACCCGTGGGAGTTACATTCTTTTGATTCTCCTTTCCATCTCTCCAGGAGTGGGTGGAGGAAGGGAGGGAATGAGTGAACGAGCTGCCTGGTTAGGTTTAAACCATGACAAACCCTCAATTACATTTCTCTTTATTTTATACATTAGCAAATTACTTGGAAAAACATCAGTTCATCTCTTCTTGGGTAATTCACATCTATTTAGAGTTTTTGATAGTATTTACTCACTTTTCCTGAATACTTGAAAAAGCTATAAAAATAAGAGATGCCCCATGTACCTCCTCAACACATGTAAGTTTGCTGTTTTGCAAGCTGCATTCTAGGAATTAATGGCTTTCTTCTCCTTGCTGATATTGGTAGATTTTCTCTTTCACTGCTTGTCTGCCCCTCATGGATTTTGA
This sequence comes from Psittacula echo, assembly GCF_963264785.1. Classification (NCBI taxonomy): domain Eukaryota; kingdom Metazoa; phylum Chordata; class Aves; order Psittaciformes; family Psittacidae; genus Psittacula; species Psittacula echo. The sequence continues at coordinate 6,371,599 of NC_137741.1, read as the reverse complement.
CTCTTCATTTACAATCCTTTGGATAGCCAAGATTCGGTTTATTTTCTGTTATTCAAAGTGACTGTCCCTATTGCAGGCATCTTCACCAAGAGCAAAGTGACGTCTGGCAACCCTACGGAGGTTTGCATGGGCAATTTCTACTTCACAGGTTAGTTAAATGGAGGCTTGAAGGGGGGATACATACACATACAACAGAAAACTATTTCTGTGAAGTCAACAAGACGTAACAGAAAGGGAAACAGAGGGAAAGTGAGTTGCTCGAATTCACAAAGTAGGAACAGCACAGCTAGTAAGAAAACTGGGAAGTTAAACCGCTCATCCAATCCACCACATTGTCTAAAAAATGGCTCCATCCCATCCACCACATTGTCTATAAAATGGCTCCATCCAATCCACCACATTGTCTATAAAATGGCTCTTTTTTCAATTCTTTCTGACTCTTTCCTTACTCTGCCCACCTATGTTTTTCACCTCATTTTTAAGGACTATATTAAAAGAATCTTCATCACCTGTGGCAGGTTCTACAAATGCAGTGTGTGAATTTAAAAAGCACCACAAAGGTTCTATCCCTCAAGGCAATGGTAGATTCATCAAACTGAGCAGTTCTGGGGAAGGACTGTGTTCTCTCCATGTCTGCTGCAGCGCCACTCATGGCTTCATCATTATCACAGGCCCAAGTTGAGCATTTCAAATATATTATCTCTTAAAACTGAAGGTTCTGCTCATGTACAGTATGACAAAGGACAGTTCTGCTGTTACTTTTGTCAGCTTCATCTTTTTCTAATGCTAATCTTGGTACTAAAGCAATGCTTTCACTGACATGGCTGGCACAAGGGAATCCAGAAATGCATCCTATTACCCCTGCTACTACAAGCTGTGAACCTGCAATGGCTGAGCAATTTTATCTGGAGAGAAGCCCTACCTCCTTGTAGCCACAGACTCCTATAATAGGTTATTAAGATGCTGCATTTCAAAGTAGCATCTCTGTATACACAATCTGTATGCCGTTGAAATTTAGAAAGGGGATGAAAGGTGTTGGGTATGTCAATGACTTATGTGCTGGACACCAGGCCAAGCCTGCCATGACACTTGTAACACATAATACATGTACTTACCCTGCTGGACAGGCTGTTCTTACTGTCAATTGTGATGTTTATGCAGTATTTGCCCAGACATATAGATGTTCTGAATTACATACATGTTTCCTATGAGTAACAGTTACCATCAGTTTGTAAATTTTGCCAAACATCTGAGCTTAAACACACTAAGGAAGTAAAAAAATTCCTACAAAACTCCTGACATTCTCACTGCTGGAAGCCATCATGACATAGCAGCTATACATAGGCAGCGTTTGGTCAGAGCTACGAGAGGCTTTAACAACTATATAGTGCAACAAGTCTTGTCTCCAATTCTGTTCTTACACCCTGTCTTGAACAGTAAGCTTTTGTAACCTTTCCTGCATGCCACACATCACACATAACTTGCCATATGCACACACCATCTGCTCCTGTTGGATGTCTGCAGTGTATCGACTTGGAGAGAAGGGACTAAGTGCAATGCCACATGCCTAGCTGAGTGACTCATACCTGCAGAACAGAGACTCAACTCCTTATGAACAATTCCCAACAACAAAAAGATTCTTAAAGCCATATCGTACAATGTCTGTCTTAAGAAGAAACTTACAGATGTCAAGATTGTCATGGACAGGCCAAGGAGATCCATTTAGTTCTACATTTCAAACTGAATACATCCTCTATACTACCAGTATTCTTTTTTGGGTGGTGTGCCATAGCAAAACAAAAGCCTTATAATTCACTTGGCCAATTGTGCATCCGGCTTAGGGTTAAACGATTTGTTTCCAATTCCTATTCAGATCAGCTGGCACTGTCTAATATACACGTTATTATGGACTGTCTTCCACAATGCTCTTATCCAGTTCATGGAAGGACATTAAGATGCCAAATCAACACTAAACTGATTCAGCGTTGATTCAACAAGGCAGTTCAGTAAAAGAGCCTGTAGAATGCTCATCGCAAACAGCATACACAAGTAGAGAATATTAGTCAAAAGCAGACAAATTTATATAACCAACTACACAACCATAACATATTTCAGTATCTTTTAAGAATGCAGCTACAGTACTGATTCTGCTGCGACAGCCATAGATTATTCTAATTTGACATTCCCTGCTTTCATTAAACAGAAGAATACAGGCTGTACCAGATATCACGTGTTGCTAAGCACAGGTTTTGTTTGTTTGAGATGGAGCAACTGGTAACCTGTTGACCTAATCTCTAGCCAGAAGTTTGCCTCCGTTTTTCTTTAGGGCCAGGAAATTCTACCTGTGATGACAGTTTGCTTATTGTCTCAATATTTCTCGAGCATTAAGGAAGAACCAGCTCTGATGTACTTAGAAATAAATTCTTATACCAAAATTATTTTCTCACTTCCATCACTCAACTAAGTCCCCAAACTGGAAAAACCACAGCAGTGTTATCTCCTGAGCCACTGAGACAATGGCCAAAATACTTCCACAAAGAATTTCTTAATCACAGCAGGATTTTTTTTGGGAAAAAAACCCCAACAAACTAAACCAAGCCTATTTGAAACTCTCAAAAGGAATGTGGATGAAAATTATTCCACTGTTACCAAGTGATCTATCTCATCAGAACTGTAATATTAACCAGTTGCAGATAACTTCCAAATAAACCTATGAACTGATTTTTTATAAATGATCAAAAGGTAATTCGAAGGAAATCACAGCTTCTTGACAAATAGCTTAGGAGAAGAAAGTAAAAGCATCCTGTTAAACTTTTTTTTTCCCTGTTAAAAGTTCAGTATTTACTATACCCATAAGCAAGCACACAAAGCACACAATTTAAGATTAACAAATGCAACTAACTTCAAGGGATTTTACAATAATTTTCAAGCTTCTTTAACAAATGGTAAGGGTAGATCAAAACAGGGAGACAGATCAAAAGGGGAGACAAAATCACTTTTCCATCTAAAAGACAAAATTCTCAAGACAAAATCACTTTTCCATCTAAAAGATAAAGTTCTCTCAAAAAAAATTAGAGATAATTCCTTTCCCATCTTTTTTCTGGTTTGTGTGGTTATTTGCAAAACACAGGACAAAAGGCAAGCTTATGATAACAACAAAGTAAGCTCACGCATTATAAAGCAATTGCCTCATGGCTTCATTCATATCCTGCACAGCACACAATCTAACCACAAACTGTATTTCTCATAAAATGTCTGCTCAGTGAATCACATCAAAATCATTTATACATCCTATCAGTCCTCTCATTGATTGCATCTAAATTAGGCATGAAAGCCAAGTATCAAAAGACAGGAATAATTACAGGCTAGGTCTACTAGGTAACATTTAACCCAAACATCCTTAAGACAGTGAGCTTGTGAAAGAACTGCCACAACAGGAGTGAGACACATTGCCAGAACCAGCGCAATGAACATGACTGATGCCTCCGAGACTTAAAAGAGCACAAGGAGAATTGTTCTCATTTACCAGCTATTCAATAAAAAATAAAATGAATTAAAGAAAGGGGAAAACAGTGTCTCCAGCTGTCTCCCTCAGACTGTATTATTTGGGTAATTGCAGGCTTACCTTTTGCGATCCAGATGCTGAGCCCTTAAATGAAGTGCGTTTGAAGGAGCCACTCATCCTCCGTAAGGAACCTGTGAACTTTCCTCCTCTTCCCTTCTTACTCCCCTGGCCCTTACCCTCCATAAAGGACCTAGTACCACAGCACCAAAGAGAACTCTGGTTTTAGTCATGTAGTCTGAGCAGCTTTTTTCCTGAAGCCAACAATCATTAAGTTACAGCTTAAATAAAAAGAGAGACATATGCATAAAACAAAATCAAAGCCAAATAGAAAGACTCCTGGTATGCACCCTGTTACAAGTGTTACCAGACAGCTAGACAAGTAGAAAAACAAGGCAATACACTGATACAAACTGCTGTCTCCCTCCCTCTTCTCTACTGACTCTATAATCAGGCTTAATGCACACAGCTTCTGCAAGCTATGGTTTTTAATGGACCGAGATTTAATAAATGGTGATTGAAGGTAAATCTACTTTAGAAGCAGCAGCCCAAAAGGTTTTTATTCGTGCAAAGCACAGGGCAGTCAGATGGAAATTATTTTGGTATCAGTAGAAAGGCACATGAAAAGAGCAGATGGTCCTCAGCAGACTATGGACCAGAGGCCTGGTGGAATTCTACAAGGTAACTGCTGCTACTGAGTGTGTCTACAGCAAGTCTCAGGATGCAAGAAACAAGGTTTTAAATGCAAACAACCCATTAGATCACAGGTTAGATTTTAATTAATTATGAAATACGGTTGTGGCAAATAATGTGTGGTGTGTATCATCTTCATGAATTCTTATTAACATCTCAATTCATCAATTGTGCTCTACTTTGCCTAAATATGCAGAGTGAAAAAGCAAAAGGATGCAGGAGAGGATAAACCAGAAATGAAGAAGAGACAAGGTGCTTTAAAAGAACAATAAAAGTATTATTGACCAGGAAATACTGAGTTGGCTCTGGAAAATGCCTTTTCAGTCATGAGCTAGGACTCTGGCTTTAGAAAAGAAGGTTTAGAAGAAGAAGACTTCTGGTTTAGAAAAGAAGATGGGTGAAAGCACAGAGAAACCAGAGCTATGTTTCAGAAATACCCACTGGGACTGTTGATGTGTGACTGTGAGGTACATCAGAAACACCACTCATTTCCAGGATTTAGTTATAGTCATACCTTTTATTAATTTGCCTTTTTTTTAGGTTCCCCCTTTATTTCTTAGTACAGATGGCACAGGTCCCTGCTTGCAGCTGGCTAGAGAAGGCACAGAAAAATGTGTTGAAAATGTAAAACAAAACAAAACGAAAGTGGAAGAGGCCGATTGCCAGAGATGCAACAGTTCTGTAGTTCTGGTCAGCACAGCCATAATCAAGAAAATGAAATTCCCCAGGCTGGCAAGGATAAATGGCTGACAACATAATGACACACTTAAAGTTGCTGGGAAATGGGAGAGTACAAGTTCCATGCTCTACAGGAGTATCACTTCTATTATGTTACTGCAAAAATACATGTAGGAGCAGGTTAACAGAATGCAGAGAGGAGGGCACAGACACTGAAGGCTCACAAAAGAGGACTTCCTCTCTAAACATTTATTACACCTAAACAAAACTAAACCAGGAAAAACTAGCATTTTTGACAAGACTTTTTACAGCAGCTGTTGTATGATGTTGATTTAAGACATGGCTTGGCTTATATGAATAAGGCTGAGGGAGAAGCTAGCAAATGGAATATAAAATTCTGGCGAGGACAGTAAGCTGATAGAGCATGGACAAAATAATCTTAAAGGGAGGTGTGATCAGACAAGCTACTGTACAAAGTGCCTCATAAATTCAATATAAACCTGATCTCCAAAAGGGTGTCTCCAATATAGCTGGTCAGTAAGCAGCAAAACATTGCAATTGCTGCATGATATTCTGTACTGTATTACTGAATTAGAATCACAGAATCATAGAATGATTAGGGTTGGAAAGGACCTTAAGATCATCTAGTTAGCAGCAGAAGATAAAATATCTTTATGAAAAACTACCCTGTTGTGAGTTTAAACTGCTGTGATCTTTGAAACAAACCAAATTACTTCTGTTTATGCCAGAACTTCATTTGCCAAATCCCGACTTCTTCACCTATAAAAGTAATTGTTACAGTCTAGGACATACTCTCAAATGGTGGCAGCTATTACACTAGTCACCTTCATCAACACGGACAGATTTCATGAGCTAAAAGTATGTTCTCCTGATCCAGCATCTTATGATAATAATGAGAAAAGATGAAAGGCATACAGATAATAGCATATGCTGAACATTTTTGTTTTACATACTAAAAAAATCCAACACGAATGCTGTCAAGAAACAAAAAAATATTCAAGGCTTATTTGCACAGTTCCTCTTCCTCAGATGCACCATGCGCCTGAATGCAGTGGATGAACAGAGGTCCATCCTGGGGACTTATTGTGACACCATCTCACAAAGAGGCATCATGTTATGACTGCATTCCCTGAAGTGATGTTGGGCTGCACTACTCAGAAAGGATGCCTAAAGGTACTTCAGTAAAGGACAAAAATGGGGACATGCTTTCCAGAAAGCAGAAATTCAGAATACGGATTAGTTCTCCAACACACAATATAGAACATGAATAAGGAACTGACTCTCTCCTTTTGGATCTGTGATTCTAGGGCTTCTGTCTGAGCTCCTGTCCTAGGTTCAGCAGTAGCAGTCATTTTTTCTCCTTCTTAGTAGCTGGTGCAGTGCTGTGTTTTTGACTTTTGGCCTGGGAACAGCGCTGATAACACTGGTGTTTTTAGTTGCTGGTCAGAATGTTTAGTCTGACCAAGGACTCTGTGGGTCTCATGCTCTGCCAGGGAGGAGGGGAAGCCAGGAGGAAGCAGAGACAGGATACCTGACCCAAACTAGCCAAACAGGTATTCCATACCACAGCATGTCATGCCCAGGATGTAACTGGGAGTTACCTGGAAGGGCTGGCTCACTGCTCGGTAGGGCTAGATATTATCGGTCAGCGGGTGGTATTGTATTTTCTTCCCTTGTTATTTCCTTCATCATTATTATTATCGGTGGTGGTAGCAGTAGTGATTTGTGTTATACCTTAGTTACTGGACTGTTCTTATCTCAACCCGTGGGAGTTGCATTCTTTCGATTCGCCTCCCCATCCCTCTGGGAGCGGGGGGGAGGAAAGAAGGGGGGGGGAGTGAGCGAGTGAGACTGCATGGCTCACAGAGTTTGAACCACGACAGCTCCCTGTAACTGTTTTCTGGTATATTTTAAGGACCACAGTGATTTTCACAAGTCATCAGTGCCCAGGAGATGTTCACATTTGAGATCTGGACAAAAGCCTTCTAGCAATCAATGCACCAGAAGCTGCTGAATACTAGCCCCAGTTAAAAAAAAAAGGCATATGTTCTGCTGATGTTCCTGCTCCCACTGCGTTTAAGCAACACTTCATGGGCTGTTTCCACCATCCCAGGGGAAAAGAAGCCTGCACCATGCTGGCACTTTGAATAGCTCTGAGATACAGAAGCACAAGTTCATTGATTTTCCAAGACAGCTTGTGGTTTTACAAGTGCAGTCTCACATTAGGAAGCCTTTTAAACTGTTGCTTTTAAATTGTTTCTGAAGGTTCCTGTCTTACTTTGGAGTTTTCTATTTCACCAGTTGAGCTTATTCAATGGTTTGTGTGGTCTACATCAAATCTGTGTAACTATTTGGTTTGAATCAGTGCTGGGGGAAGAAAGGGTAGTAATGTCTTGCTACAGGATGTGGTTGACAACAAATTAGTATCTGGCACAGTACAGGAGTGAAAGACCCTTAAACTGGTTCTGAAGCTGAACAGTGGATGACAGGAAACGACAGATCTGTCCATCACCTTCCATTTTTTTGCAGTAAAACCAAATTGGTCAGACTTGGATTATGAAAAACCCAAGACCAAGCTAGTGGAGTGCAGGCACGCTCCATTTGCAAGATCATCTTCACGATCCTTGACAGCCTGCTCCTTAGAAGAGCAGGATGTATCCATTTCAAAGTACACAGAAGCAACATACTATGCAAGACATAAGTACCTCTATATCCTGAAAGTACCACATCACAGTGATGTAACATCTCCAGTCATGAAAAGATCAGTGCCTTAAAGGTCCTTTGACACAAAACACTTGCTTTTAAAACAAGTGAATAGTTTGGTTAAAGACAGATGTATTTGATTCAGCCTATGGGAAATCTAAAATTTCTAAGAAGTTCTTGCTTAAAAATTCTTTCTTAAAATTAAAATTTCTAAAAAGCTCTCAATGTCTGTGGTCAGAGCTGTTCCATTACATCACATCAGAGATGTCTACTGTCAGTTTAAAAACAAAGTGATAGATTTAAAGCTCTGATCTATAGCCCTCCATGTCAGCTCCAATGTGTCCACCCTCTTCGGCAGTCAGAGTAAATATGGAAAGCAGGAGTGTGTAATCTGATGAACTGTGTTTACATGGACAGATAGGTAAGAGAGGCTTAATACCTGTAGGCAGACATCAGTAGAAAAGGCATGCAGAATTACACCTTCCTTCACTTTGCATTTAATATGAGTATTAAACTACATGTTTCTTACACAGGCAATGGATTATGAAACAAAAACTAAAAGCACTTTTTTTTTTTTTATGGGATGTCTTAAAAGACTATTTTCTCTAAAAAAGTATATCTGTGTCCCTTCACATTTCTGATACAGTAATGAAATTTAAACAGTCATGTTTAACTTGAAAAAACCCTACTTTGCATTAAGGGTATTCATTAACTAGGCTAAGAACAGGAGCTGCTGGTATTGTGCTTGGTGCTGCATAAATGCTTTTCCAAAAAGGCTTATTCCAAGATTTGTAACATTTAAAAAACAAAACTAGGAAGGGATAGAAGAAGGAAGGGAGAATCTAATCACAGTAAGCACAGCACTTAAGAACATAAATGCAAAAGAGGCAGTGATAACGCTCAGTAGGGGGTACAGTAACTTAGTACCAAACTAGAGAGAAGATCAGGCAGACACTGGGGTGTCAAAAACTATACAAACATCAAACAATTGGTTTTATCACAAGCTCTACTACAACAAGTGCCAGTCAGCTTCCAAACCACTTTTCCTTCTTTGGGCAGTTGATGACAGATGATGAATCTAGGTGCAGATTAAAGAGCTGGTTTTACACATTATATTCAGGACTACAATTTCTGGCCTTATTATTAACATGAATGAAGATAGGCAAGCTTATGGAGTTATCAGGAGGAACAGAAATCAAACAGTCAAACAAAAAATTTCAAAGCTCTATGTCCCTAAAGACAAGGGGAAAATAAAAAATATCAAAGTTTTCCATTTGCAAGTTCTGAAGAAGTTTAAACATTTCTGAAATCACAGTGTTTTGTAGTACAATATTTTTTCACGCAAAGTGCATTTCTTAAACGCAAAAAAACCATCAATGCTTTTATGATTTTGCAATACAGAGCTTGGCATCTTTCTTACATCTTAACAGCTGCAACTCAAATAATGAAGAGCATTGGGAAAATTTTACACCATTTTTACAGACCTTTCTTTAAAACCTCTTGTGCACAACAGAACTGATAGTGGGAGCACCATGTTTTCAATTCCCTTTGACAGTTCACACCTGTTACACACTGCAGTACATTACTGTTTTATCTCAGTTATAGGTCTTAGCCATTAGGTACTTCAGCAGTTTTTGTTTATTGAGTTTCTGTCGCTGAAACAAACTGCAGACAGAATACTGTTCAGTGCTGGTTACCTACCATGAGAATCAGCACTCTGTGGGTCACCGGGAACCGTTGTCTGCTGGGTGAAGAAAGTTGGCCTCTTTTTCTGTAAACTACATATCCTCAAAGCAATGCTGTAGTAACCTAGAGAAAAGCATATTTGGATTAAAAATGTAACAGCTTACACAACAAAACTCAGACAGCATTTAATTTGCAGGTGACATCGACAGAAACGAAGTTCCATTTAGTCAGTTCCACACTTAAAGGCCACTGTGTGGTACTTCAGCATTGTGGAATGGACAGACAGACAATCTTTGTCATTTAGCAACTGTCTGTCCCCTCTCTCCTTCTCTTGCAAATAATAAAAAGTAGCTTTAAAGTGAAATTGAGTAGAAATGTCCTGTTTTCAGCTCTACTTTGTTGAGAACAGCAGTAAGATGTCTCCAGCTCTCTAATTATATAAGTAGGCCAATTTGCAAGTGAAGCACATTACTATACGTGGGATGTGGCATACAATATGCCATCAAGGCTTGAATTCTCAAAATGATCTATTAAGCAGGGTCTAGATCCTCATAAATGCCCACTGATTAGATAGTCTTATACACTGGATAAGAGCTTTTATCCGCTTCAGTTTTTAGAAAGTCATTTGAGGCAACACAAACCTGAACTGAAGAAATGTGGCAGCTCCCATTCACTATTGCAGGAGATGTTGCTTGCTCAGCATTTTTTAGAATTAGGTCAGGAACTGTCTGAGCTTGAGCAATTAAAATTAGTGAGTTTCTTATCAATACTTGAACCTTTAACCAGTTATACTGTTCCTTATCTGTAAAACGATGAGTTGGATTTCTGTTATTAGTTAGCTGGGTAATATATATGGAAAAAAAAAACCCAAAACCAAAACAGAGCCCAAGAAGAAAACTATAGTGATGTATGAAGTATGAGTCTATTATCCTTTTCATGGAAGACATTATCTAATTCCTCTTTGACATACTGCATATCCACTACTACCAGTATGTGTGTAGTTAATGGTTAAGGAAATGTGCAGTCCAGCCAGGCTGAGAGCTGTGGCTGGTCTTCTCCTGGTAATCCACACTGTCATCAGTGATACATGGAGGAGGGAAACACAAAAAACCCAACCACAAAAGAAGGTGATGTGTCACCCCTGGATATCCTTTGTATTTTTTACATAACACAGACATAAACAAATAATTCATCTTTACTGTACCTCAGCTGCTCCCTTATTTGTTGGAGATGAGAATGCTTCCTTGCTTTCCAAAGATATTGAAGTTTAGGTTTTTAATGGTCAAGTCACTTGACTCTTAAGATGGAAAGTAAGTTCTAGGCAATACAATCTAAGTATAATACACTGTATATGAAGCTAGCCCTGTTCTTACAACAACAAACTGGAATGAGACGGGACCACCAAGAGTCTGTTGTGCTGGGCAGACTGAAGAGATGCTGTGGGGGCCATGTTGGTCTGAGCAGGGCGACCCTAGATCCTAAATTCAAAAAGACTGATTTCAGAAGTAAAAAACCACTGCCACTGGTGCTGCCCCCCCAGTGTAACTGAGATTCATGCCAGGTGACTTTAATGTGCACTATATAAACACAGACAGCAATCAGTTTCAGCCTCACAGTCTCAAAAGCAAAGGGAGTTTTCACATAGATTTCAGTGATGATAGGATCTCATGACAGTAATAACTTTCCTTTCATTTTAGCTGAGTAAAAAAACCATCATCATTTCGGTATTCAGTACACCACTTTTTTCTATGCAATCCCATGGTTTCAAACAAAGCTAGTTAAATACATTTCTGTATTTACCAGCAATGAAAAAAAGGCTGAAACAATGTCTCTTACCTAGCTAATAATGAAGGATATGAAAGGATAGTGAAGGGAAAGAGAGAGATGAAGAACTATATCACAAATAAAATGAGTAATTTAATGACAAGCAAGCACTGAAGTCTTGAACCTGCACCACTAGATAGCAGCCCAGAAAACTCCGCTGACCTCAGAACTGAAAGAATGAACCTGTAACTCTGGAAGAAAGCAGCTTGTTTCTGCTTTCCACCACAAGACAACATCTACAGCTGGTGACAAAAGGCCACTCCCTGCTTGGGAAAAAAGAGAAGGTCTGAGCAGCAGTGCACTGGAACTCTGCTCATATTCAACATAGTGAGTGAGGAACAAGGCTCCCTACTGTACTCCATCATCCCTGAGATAAAAGAAGCAGGTGCTTCTTTTTGGAAGATAATTGAATTGCTATCAGTTCTAAAAAGGGGAAAGGACAGATGCCTTTGATGCTTTGTTAATGTGTCAGTTCTCTTATTCACAGCATTGAGTTCCATTGTGAAATTTCAAATACATGGTTACTAGTGCCATTTCCATTTGTAATCTTCAACGGTAAATACTTCTTACCTTCATCATTTGGCATATGGGGCTTGCTCACTCACCAGTAACACTTTTTTCACTGCCACCTGCTCCATCTGGTGGATATTCTGCACCATCTACCTTCTTGAAGGGAGAGAACAGAATTTTCTAATAGTTTTGCTGTCATTTCTTTAGAAATATAAGCATTAAAATGTGTAATATTCGACTCCTTTGATATTATATTAGCATGTGGGAACTGTCAAATATCTGAAATGTCTATCCTGATTTGAATTAATTGTCCAGGAGAGGTTAAAAACCTCTCTTCAAGAAAAGGAATTTAATGGGCCAGTAACCTTTCCTAAACCATAACGTACTGGGTACTGTACATAATCATGTTGCTCTGATTGTGAAAACGGCTTTTTTAAAGAGGAAAGTAAATAAAATACATTAATTTGGACTAGTTAGCAATAATGGCAACTGTAACCTACAGAAGACCTAGAAATGCACACATATATTTTGATGCAAGAACAACAAGACAAGATGAAGTATGAGTTAGCTGCAAGATAAACATGAAGTGTAGAACAGGTTTAGAAGTAAAGAAAGGAACTGAGAATCAGACAGAATCTTCCTGACCCTGATTTCCTATGCGACCATGTGCAAGCCACCCTGTATCTTGAATACCTTGGTTTCTCTATTTGAATAAAAGAAGGAATTATATAAACCTATGCAAAGACTCCTAATTCCCTGATCCCTGTAAAATCATTTGGAGTCCCTGGACAGATGCAACCATGATTACTGTTTGCTAAGTGCTTGAGCAAACAGTTGTTGCATTTTTACATGAACATTCTCCACTGTATTGACAAGCTCAGAGTTCTTCACAGAAATGAGTTCGAAAGTTTTGCAAGATGTTTGAAGTACTTTGCCAAGACTAAAGAAACTTCTCAAAAGAGAAAGAAAGGGAAACCTCAGCTGAACTTCCAAGGGTGTTAATTCAAAAGGTTTGGCTATGCAAACCAAACATCTCATTTCAGAGTTGACACAGCACCAGAACTAAGAAAAGTCAAAGGTGGAGAAACACAAATATAACAGCATTGATGCCCCTTCTCTGCATTATAACTCTAGTGCTTAAAATGCTCTGTATCTCAGTTTAATTTATCTATCTCTGTTGATACAGTCAGGAAACACAGCTCTAATCTGGCACACAGCAGTGAGCAATGAATCAGCATCTCCTAGATGGTCTCATCTGGCAGAGCTTAGCACCTCTCAGTGTGTTACTGGTCCCTAGTTATTCTCAGAGAATTCCCACCTCTATCAGTTACAGGTTCTCCATTTCTGCTAGGAACATTTGTTATAGTAACACATTCCACCTGACCAACTCATGTCACATCCATCTCCACAGATGTGACAGATGATGGTGGATTTCTTTGCTACTTCCTAAATTTCAGCAAGTGACATTGATAAGGGGATACATAACAGGGCAAGGACTTACTTTTTGTCTCTTTCATAGGCAATCTCCTAACATTTTTGCAGTGGGGATCACATGAGTTAGATATATCTCTCAGGACTATAAAGTCTCAGAAACACTAATAAAGACTGCTCCAAAACACACATGCAGGAGTCGAAAGAGCAAAGCAAGACTATCAAAAACTACAATCCCCCACCTGACCTTGCAGTAATAGGATCACATCAAGATTAGTCTATGTCATAGATTAAGCCTACAAAAGTAAACTAATCTTACTGCAGACAAGACTATATGTTTACTTGCTGAGGCTGGGAAAAACTCAGGAGTGTAAAATGCCTGTCTGCTGGAACAGACTACCTAGACTGCAGCTACATAGATGTTCAGCACAGTTACTGCTGCGCCACTGATCTTAAAGTGGCTTCAGAAAGGAAAAGCTCTGTGAAGAGCTTTTTAAACTATATTGTGTGATTGATGAAAAAAAAAAAAAAGCATAGTCAAGTCAGCAGAGCACTGTTATACTAAAAGGCTCTTACAGACTCTACCAATTCACATTTGAGCAGTCAACTTTTTGTGTGAGCAAAGCAGCGCAGGCAACTTCAGAACAGGCAAGTTCTGCACCCCAGCACAAAGATGCCTTGCAGGCAGCAGGGCAGCCTCCTCTGGCTGCCAGAAAAATATTCCATTCAGGCTGCAAGCAACAGGAAGCTCTGAGAAGTAACAGAATAACCACTGTGCTTATCTGCCGGTGCATACAGCAGCTGCCTAACTGTAAATGTCCTACAGCCCACCACTGCCCTGCCACCAGTCCCTTTGCACAGCAGTCACCAGACTCATTACAAACACAAAATGAGTCTTTGTTCCGTGTTGAGTACCATCAAACTACTACTTGCCCAGTCAGTAAGAGTGACAGCATTCGTCCCTCTGCATCTAGGGAATAAGGTGCATCTAGGGGCATTCTCTTTCTCATAGGAAGTTCCTTTCTGGTGCATACATCACACTTCTCTAGAAAACGTATTTACCAGTCTGCATATCTTTAGAAGTTGTCCATTCTGCCATCTCAGTCCAAGCTGCTCACAATCCTTCTGTACACTTCCTTCTCTCCTTCACCTCTATTAATTAAAATGTGTTCCAGATTCTTTAATTTTCATCACAATACCAACATCTGACTGAAAGAGAAAGACTGGAGGAATTAACGCATAAATAAAACATTTTTTGGCTGTTTCCTCAGATGCTTTGGTTTTCTATCCATGGAAACAATCACAGCCCAAAGCCTCTGGATAACACAGCTAACAGTTGTGTCTGTCAAAACACAATAACCAAGATGCTGAGCTGACATTAAAGATCCTGTTTTACTGAAGGCATAGTATAAGCAGGACCGAAAACCAGGCTGTGCAAACCTCTGGACAGTCACCACTTACACCAGAACAGCAAGGTCCCTTCAGAGGAGAGTAACTGTGTGTCACCATCACACTACTGCTACCTAACCACGCTTGTCTATTCTGAAACTCATTTTTTTAAAGAGCTTCTGGCTTAACAGGGATAAAAGTACCAAATTTAAACAAAAATTTTAACACATCCACTTAGTGTTTGTGCAGACATACATACGCATATATCCAGACAATATATTCCTGCTTCTTAGTCTACTTAAAGCAGTTTTCCCCACCTGTCCTCAAAAAAATTTCATCTTCATGTTTTACAGGACAACAGAAGTGAGTGAAATGAATTCTTAAAGAAACATTTTATAAATAGGTAGTGTCTTAAGAGCAAATTCATAAATAATGAATGAAGTCCATGACTAATTTGACAGAAGATGAAGAAAACTTCTTGCCTACCAGAAGAAATTTTAGTTCACCGAGAATTACTGTCTTTTGCAATAGGACATTTTGCTTTTTTCCTTTTTTTTTTCTTCTTAGCAATCACTACAGCTTTGTGGGCTCAGTCTTACATACTTTATAGGTGTTGAACTCTCCACATAAAATTTACCACAGTTCAGAAACAAAAGCAGTGCATACTTTAGGACTTAGGGGAGAGTTAAGCACAAACTGGCTTTATGCCAGCTCTCACCAGTAGGCTGAATTCCACCCTTAATGAACTTGGTATGAACTAGGCTTTTCCAGCAGCATAGGCCTACTGTCAGATTAGAAAACTGTCGTTGTTTCACTGCAGCCAAGTAATTCTCAACATACGCACATTTGGATCTGAATTTTGACATTTGCTTTAGTAGGAAATAAGCAGAAAAAACACGAATCAACCAAAAGGGCAAAATAATGCAATTATTGCATGGCTATATACCTGTGAAGTAGATCGAGCCAGATGACTTCATTTAGCTGTTTGCATGTGCTGGCTCTAATCACTTCTTTGTTCTGTGTTTGTACGGCATCTGGCTCAACAGGGTCCATGCCTTAGCTTTCTAGGATCACACCAAAAATAATTCAATCAGTACCTCCACACGCTCAAGGTTTTTGGTTTTGATCAAATCCAGTGGGAAAACAAGTGAGCACTGCCTTCTTACTGTCCACTACTCCCACAAGATTCCATTATAAATATTAGTATTAAAAGGAGAAAACACATTCAAGGCAGTAATGTTTTTTTACTTCATTAACAGAATTATTATTCCCTAATAAAATTCAGGAAGCTCACCACCAAAGGCCTATTTCATCAGGCCACATCCAGTTGTAACTGTGAATGAAAAAAAAAATAAATCCCAAACTGAAGAAGGAAGAAACACAGTGATACGGCAACCATTGAACATTGAACAATTGAACCACTGGCATTTTTAAGATGAAAACTTGGCCTGAGCTTGATGCAAAAGGCTTTAAATCAGTTGTGCTGGAAGGCTGACAACTGGCTTGAAATGGGAATAAGACTGAGATCAACCATTTGTAGCTCTGAACGCATACATATGCAATTACTCCTGATGACTATATCCCTGATTGACTCCATTTGCAGACATTTATACTGACCACATGCAACTCTTGCTTCTATAGTTTAACCTACATTTTAAATATAGATTCTTCTAAGAACTATGTTTGCCCACAATTAACTTTCGAACTTTTAATGTCCAAACTTGCGCAATCTAACGATGAAGGCACATACTGATCTCATTCAGATCAGTATTACTAGCAGAAAACTGTATCAAGCAAGATTTCTGCAGCAAAATTAACAAGAAGTTTCAAGTAGAAAGGTGCCCTGCCCGTATTCACCAGTGGTTCCTGGCTGCTGTGTTCTGATTCAGTCCCAAGCTCTCACCTCAGTAATGATGAGGTGCAGGCAGTTTCTCATCTGAGCCACTTGAGGCCCAGCTAGCGACTAAGTCCATCACCAAGCTCTGTTTCAGCTGTCGCATAATCAATAAGGACACAAGGAAAGCTACTTATTGATCTGATTTAATCTTCTATTATGTGTTCATCTCAAAGTGTGACCATGTAAATGTGGGTGGTAAAGTGAGATGAACTGCAAGTGTTCAGAAATGCATCCCTTTGCCAAGGAGGACTGAAGAGATAATCATGACAGAGCAACAAAAAATAACACCCATTAGATAATATTGGTTCATTTCAAATCTTTGCCTTGCACCCTGTTTACAGCATCTGCCATTTTTCATTCATCATCTATTTCTTTTACTGTTCTATGTATCAGCAATGTTTTATTCTACAAGAGTATAAAGAAAACTGAACTTTGATAAAGCACTTACCAAATACATATCAAAAGATATGTATGTACCTCTGTACTTTATCTTCAAGCACATTTCAGATGGCAAAAAAATTTTGCTTTCATTAATAATTTTGAAGATATAAAAAAAAAAAAAATCCATCTCTTAAATACAAGAAAGATAGATGATGTCTTTGCTTAGATAGTATATTCCAAGTCTATTAAAATGTTATTGTATTAAAAGAACAGCTCAGATTTAAGCTACTTAGGATGAATTCAAGTTAAGTGTCAGAAGACATACCAATGGAGATAACTACCACTTGGGAGAAAAACCCAGGCAGTTCTCATCTTACTAAAGATAGAGGGAGCCTTTTCAGCATCCTGCTTTGCAAAAGACCTTTGACCCAAGCAAATGGTCACTCAAAACAACGGCGTACAAGACGACCATATTTCTTTTCTCAGTGGCACCCAATCTGTTCATTTACCTCACCATCTTCATTAAAATAGAAAAATTAGAAGCACCTACCTTGTCAGCCTGGAAGAAAGCACCATATCCATGGGATGGATATTAAACACAGTAAGATAATGTTTAGTTTAAAATCTAAGTATTCCCCATAGCCCTTAGCACGCAGAGGTTCTTTCAGCTCCGCTGGAGGATGTGCAAACATCTACTCAAGGATTTAGAAAAGGCTAATTCCTAATTCCGTCGACTAAGCCTGCTTGCTGCTATGGACTACTACAAGCTTTATTCCTTTTAGAGACTTACTGGTTGCCCAAGGTGACAGTGCTGTGTCACAACTAATCATGAAAGTGATATGGTAAAGGCTTTCTAAAAATTCAGCTTTGAGTAAAAAGATCAAATTAGTCAGTCTCTCACCTTTTAAGCCTAAAAACCAAGCAGGTGGTTATGTTTTACTTTTCCTGTATTAGCTGATATACAATAAAGTTACATATGCTTTCCATTCACAAGCCAAACTGTCACTCCAAGAATCAGTGACAGCAGACTGGCGCAGGCTGATACAACTCCCCAGATGGCAGCAATTCTAAGAAAGAGAAGGTCAAGCCATGCCAGCAAAAGGAGTGTGTGTGTGTGTGTGTGTGTGTGTGTGTGTGTGTGTGTGTGTGTTCATTTTTCAATTTTGGGTGTAGGCCAATTCACCTTTTCTAACCAGGCTGATTACCAAACAACTGAGCAAATCCTAGGAGAGGTTAACACCTGTAACTGCCATCTACAGCAGGAACAAGAACAATGGTATTGATTGGAGACATGTTGTTTGATGTTCCTTGCTACTTTGAAAAGAAACAAATACCTAGTAACTTAGCTGTGATCCTAATGAAACTCTCGAGAAACAGCTGAAAATGGCATTACTCATTAAGGCATTATCCAAGGAATATGTAAGCAGAGACATGGAATTTATCAAGATTTGTGTATCACAAGTTTTTTGTATTTCTGTAAGTGAAATTCTGCATTTTAAGTCAATACTGACAAAAATCTAAATGAGGCATTTTTGGTTTAGGTTGATTTCTACATCCTGGAATATAGTTTGTTCTTTGAACAAACTATATTGTGGCATTTAGCTTTGAATAATCTGTGCTCACCTGGACTACTGCATTTCATCAGGGGATGTGCAGCTGGCTGCCTATCTTCCTCGGTGGCCTGTGCCCAGTACCTCACATAATGCAATATCTCATCTGACTGGATGGATAGGATTCCTTCTGGAAGCCAGAAGAACATAACATGACAGTGAGTTACTCACTAAACTAGCCCTGGATAGAAGCAGCATCTAAAGCTTTCCACTTCTTGACTAACTTCACTATTTTAACTTTGAGCTCAAAACGATTTCTTGAATTGTGCATTTACAGGGCTTTACATTACTTCTTAAGCTCAAATCTTATTAGGCTTCTTGGGGATCATAATACTTCCAGCTAGTCCAAGTCTTAACAGTTCTTTGGTGATTTCCCACATCCTTTCATAATAGTCTGATCAGCTGCTATTTACATTCTCTAACATACAGCCCAGACAGATTGTCTTTGATATTTAACAAGACTTTTGTCTCTGCCTGATGCTTTAGGCTAATATTTCATTTCAAATGAGAGATTAAAATATTGCAACTTGACATAACTGCACCAGAGACTGCAGACAAAGAATTCCATTTAGAAAACACATACATGAACTAGTAATCCCATTTTCATCAACCTGAAATTTCTCCTTAACCTCAGTAAATCTGGTGTATGAACATATTCCAGAAAATTAAAAGATTTATGAGAGCTCATACAACAAAATCTGTCACTTGCAATTAGCCACCTTCAGCTAGTCTGTAGCATCCAACTGTCTTCTTTACAAAGTTCAGACTATTACACTGTAAAACAATTTTGTGTACTGAGGTCTATCTTCAGATAATCCCCTGATATTCAAATTCCTTATGGTCCCATTAGGGAATACAACATGTATCACAGAGAACCCTCTAATCACAAAAAAAAATCTTTGGAAGTTTTCTTCCAAGCAGGAATCTGTGTTAACAATGACAGAAGAGAGAAAGGGAAGAAAATCTGTTCTCATCTTAGCCATTCTTTTCATGGTTTCTCACTTGCTCCTTTCTGCTTTTAGAGCATGGAATTGCTCTCAGATTCAGAGACACTTGTGTCATAACAGCAGCTAAGGCTTTTCCTAGTGGGAAATACCACCTCACCCATGAGCCACAGTCCCTTTTTCTGCTTCTTTTCATCGAAGGATGTTTCATGAGAATTTAGCCAAGAACAAAAGCCTTTCTTAAACACATTGAGCACCTGCACCAGAAAAATCCCATTCTTATGTATGTGATTACTTAAACAAAGCATCTTTGCGGGACGGAGTGCTAGATAATAAGCTGCCCCGTGGGTAAACCTTTCTTTTTGCTCACCCTCCCCTCCTCATTTACTGGGCAGATGATTTTCCACAGAGGTGATAAGTCAGTTGTAGGAGAAGTTCTCAATGTCTGACAGGTGTTACTCTGCCAGAAATGCAGAGTTCTTGCCTGAAATGCACAGAACAGCACACTTCCCATAACTGAAATTACTCTGTGGTCTGCTACTTCTGAAACAACGCTGCAGTTTCCATAAATGGGAAACCATTTACAATTATCTGCTTTGTAATTATCAGTCTTGAATAAACAACCTCTGAGTTGCATTTTCTGCACAGCAGCACATGCCAAAGTAAAAGCATTATACAGGTTTGTATGCGCTTCTAAATTGAATTAAGTTGTTTTGTGTGTCCTAAAGAAATTAGAAAAGTCGTAATTAATGCAGCCACAGACGAACCTTTAACTATGTTTTGCGCGTCCCGGAGATGGACGTTCCCATCTGGTTTCTCAGTCTCGATGGCACACAGCGACTCCTTCTGGTTTAGGTTCGTTTCTTTCTCTTTTTTACCTCTCTCCTGTGCGTCCAGCCAAGCTTCCCTACATCATCCACACCGTCAAGTTCCAGCAGATGGAGCTAACAAGCCACCTGCTTGGCTTAGCTAGACAGGAAACACAAACTGGCGTCTAGACCAGACCGCTATTAACAGTACTAGCTGATAAGAACTTGTCTTATGCAAATCAAATATCCCCCTGCGACTTGTTATTCCTGAAGCAAAGTGATGGGCAGCTTCTTCTCTACCCTCTTAATTTAAACCATTGATCTCATATCAGTACTTTGCTTATCCCTCCTTCAGAGAACCATGGAAGGTAAAGGCAGACATGGAGAAGGCACGGTGGCTCTATACTTGAGCAGTTTTTTATTTTCATGGTCAAAGTCACAGTTTACCATGGATATGAACTTCCTAGTTAAGAAATTACCAGTCCCAGATGTTACTAAACTGCAAAACCATGGATCTATCTTCACTTAAAAGGAGGGTGAAAGGACACATTTAATATAGACTAATCTGGCAGCAACTCAAGACAAAGAAACAGGTCAGACACTCTTACTGGCACGCCAGAACAAGACCCAGGAAGGACAGGAAGATTATGGGATAAAGAAGCAGATTAATAAACTGAATTCGCAAGAATTCCTGATCTTTCTATTGCAGAATGAGACAAAGCTTCCAACACTGGAGACAAAGTCCTTGTTCCTTGGATGCATCTTCAGCCATAGTAATCACATTCTTAGGATGCTGGCTAACAGTGCACTACATCCTAAATGTAATTATGATATTTAGTCTGATCTTCCACACAGCCTTCATTAAAGATCATAAACTGAAAAAAATTCCCACTGGAACATTGGCCTATGAAGTGAGTCTCTCAAAATGGGAACTACCAGCATTCAAAAATGTTATTTCTATGTAACTGAAGTTCAGCCTGTGTAGCAGGTTCAGTCAGATAACACAATCGAAAAACATGGATTTCCATCTCCCTACATAGAACTGACTATAATCCTACTCTTCATACTGTTTAATTTTACTCTCCTCTTGATCTACTTGGCAGTACACCCAGACAGAAAAAAACTGCCAAAGTGCAATTATACCAACAAAGACTGGCAGGTCCAGAACAAAAATATATGGCAAACAGACCACACGTTACTTGCCCCAGTAACCTTACGGCTACATAAAGGCAGATTCTGACATATAAGTTTACTTTTCACAGAAGCAGACAGTGAAAGAGACTCCTGGAGACATTTTTTCACATTAATTTTAAGGTAATACAATGTTTTGAGAATTTTATTTTTAATACAATCTAAATTTTATCAGCTGGTAAAGTAAATGAAATGAGATTAATGTAAATACGATCAGTCAAGATAGGCTGTGGATACTGACCTGTTTAAACTGTATGCTGTTAGGCTATCAGCAATGTAAGTGTAATTGATGTAGCAAAATCTAGACAACAATAAATGAAGAAAGCATGTGAGTATTATTAAGAGTAAGCTACTGTTACAGCAGAACTACATTTTATGTGACCAAAATGAGAATTCTGGCTCAGAAACCACTGCCCCTCTAATGTGCTCTGAGACAAAGAAAACTGCTGAAGCCAGAATAATACCATTAGCAGAATCCTGTTAGAAAATTAGACTTACAGCTGGTAATAAGAGATTCTTAAAACTATTATTACATTAACTTCTGGAAAATACATAAGGAGATTTATAGCTACCACAAAAGACGATTGCTTCACTGCTATTGTAAGCAGTATCAAACCCAGGCATTAAACAATGTTGAACTAGAACTTACCTAAGAATTTCAAGATTTTGACTGAGGCTCTGCTTTTAACTAGCTCAATTTGAGGGAGAGGGAGATTAATGTTCATTTTTGGTTTAGGTTAATGTTCATAGATTCAGAGAACAGCTGCTGCTGAGGATGCTGGACAAAAAGGTTGTTAAATAGGCTAAGATCCCGAGGCTCTCAGACTTCTCCCAGACCTTTCGACAATTCTCAGGAAGACATTCAGCATGTTCCAGCTCTCACCCTGGCCCAATCTCCCCCCAGCTATTCCTCCTCCTTACCAGAAGGGAAGCAGGCACTTCACTGCATTTGAATGCAGACTGAGGAGAGATCAGACAACTCCTAAGCCAAAGACATCTCTGTGAGCAAACCTTACTGGCACAACCACATGATCTTATATCTGAAACCCAATTAGGCAGCTACCCCACATACCTGGGGCTTTACTAATCAGTGCTTTTGTTCTTCAGCAAAGAACAATACAGGAGAATTTAAGTCACTGTCTTCCTCATCTGCAAGGACAGTTTGTCTTCAATCTGCTGTAAACAGACCCTTCTGTGGTCTGCACACGTCCTTGGTGTTCCAAGTAGAAGACAGTCAGAGCACAGTGTTCGTAACACTTCCACTGTGGCCCATGTTACAGCACAGTCTGGCAGATACACTGGCACAGAGCCACCATCTTTTCTAGAAGGGTCTGAGGAGCAATCAGACAAAAGAAAATACATGCTTTCCTTCCAGAAAGGGTCTTCCTAAGGGCCAGCTTTCACTTGCCTTATCTTTTTGTGCTATCAACATAGTACAGTGGGACCACATACCAAAGGAAAGCTGATCTCACAGGCATTTACAACCATGTGACTCCTTTGCTGGAAATCGGGTTGAGTGAGGATTCTGAGATGTCTTACAGTGTTTTGGGGGGCTTAGGCAATGACTTAGGCATTTCGCATAAGCTCTGAGAGTAATTTCGTAACACTGAATTTGAATAGTGCCAATAGGGCCCCCACTGCAGTGAGGCAGCTAGGCCATCTAGAATAGCTGACACAAGAAACAGGGACACAGTCAATGCACTAACAGTGCTCCTTTTCTTCCCTAAGAGATCCCTCCCAATTACCCTGTGTGGCACTGCTGCAGGGCAGCTCTTCCTCCCAGCCAGAGCACAGTGCAGTGATGCAGGTAAGTCACATTCGGGATGTACGATGCAACACTTGTGCTCATTCCCTCTAGTAGACAGCTCACGGCTGAGCTCAACAGTAGTAGTATAAAGCAGAGAGGAAAAAATAGCTCTGCCTCCTACACATTAATGAGCTTTCAAATCTCTGCAGGGCGTCTGTTCGGACATCTCCAGAGGTCTTAATCTATGTTAGGAACTAATTAAAGTTATGAGGAAAGATTCTCACCCATACCTTAGCACATTTACCTAAGCAAAAGGGGCCTGAGAAGCCTGCAGTCAGGTAGAACACAATATGCTGGCAGCTTCTGAGGACCCCAGTGACACCTCAGGTATGAGAAGTTTGCCAGGGACAGGACCATTGGGCACAATGTTGCTGACCTATGCCAGAGATGAGATACTGTCTACATACTATACATCCTCCTAGCTGCCAAAGCTGTCTAGAATCCCAGAAGTGGAAAAGTAATTTGTCTTCCCCCTTGCTAGGTTGCAGGTCTTGTCCTCTGCTTCTTCCTCTGCTTCTTCTGTCCTCTTCTTCCCACATTATGGGCCCAAACCAACATTCTATCAATTGAAAGGCAAGCTGATTCAGAAAGCAAGCAAGCAAATACTGACAGTTGTACTCACAAGCTGACACTTACCTTCAAAGGTGATAAACAGAAACTATTGCAATAAAAAGTTTTACTGTGACTATTACTGGAATTACTTAAATTAGAACAAGAGGGGGAGAAGGCATCCTCATTTGAAGTGGTCAGTCTCCCTGTTTATGATCTCAGCTACACAACTAGCTACTGTGACTTCAGCCATCAGCTGTGGCTTAAATGGGGTATTACGCATGCTGGCAGGCCCACTTACATAGAGGAAACAGACTTCTGCACCTTCTTAGATATAGTTTGTAATCCAGAAATGAACAGACGACTGTGTGCAAAGTCTGATTCTCCTGATCTCACATGGATATCAGCTCCAAACCCAACATTTCCTTCATTCAAATTCCACATACACTGGCCTACTTTCTGTATTTGTATTCAGAACTAAAACACTGCAATAAACGCAGCAATACTGTACAGCAGGTGTTATGCAGATCAAGATCTTTGTTCCTACAGGGATAGGTGGGTGAGGCTTTGTACTTTAATTGTGCTGTTAAGAAGCTTACATGAGTCATTGGGTCTCCTCTTTTTTGCCTCTCTAATGGCCTCGTACTATACCAACAGGCATGTGTGTGATGGTATCATGGATGTAGTAAGAACCTTGAAGAGTCCCTGCAGAGATACCAATGCAGCTGGTGATGTTTCTAGTCTTAATTTGGAATGACAATACATAAGAAGTTGCATTGCTAATAAGAAGAAAAACAGATCATACTAACAAATCACAGAGAATCCAAATTATGAACTAAACAAAAGTAGCCCAGCTAATCTCTTCTGAATGCTGGCACTCCAGCAGGTATTTGATAGTCACGGCAGAATAAATATCAAGACAAAATTATTAATTAATCCCTTGGGAGGGGCAAGCGGGAAACAGGAAGGGAATGTAAGTTGTCTTTGTGGAATGTTGTCAGATGAGAATTAAAATTCCAGTCTTTACTGAGGCTTCTGCTGGAATGTGAGAAACACTGGGCACATTCCCCTCATGCACATACACACTTAGTGTTTTATTTTTCTATGGCATGCTGGTTAAAGGCTCACAGCTGCATTCTTACTTGGTTTCTCAGTAATCTTGGTACATAAACACAGTGACACCCAAAGCTGCATTCCTCAGCCCTGGTGCCTTGTCTGAAATCGAAGCCATTTTACCCAGGAGTGAGATACATCTGAAGGTCCCTGCTGTGACTAGGAGCAAAGTGCTTCTGTACAGGATCATCCTAGGGTTTTGTCTCCTGCCTTCACAAAAAGCTCGTCAAACATGCTACCAAAAATTACTTAGGAAATCTTAAGTGGCCAGCAGAAACCTAATTTCACTTTCAAGTTGATGGAATTTAGCTTATGCTCTATACCACTACTTAATTTTCATTAGCTATCACACTGTTGATTTGAGCTGTTACCCAAAGCACTTACAGGGAGAGGAGGAGGAGAGGGAGATGTGATTTTTCTTCCTATGGTAGTTTCCCAGAAAATGCAGTCTAACTGCCTGTACAAGGGACAGACACATCCATTCACCACAGGGCCAGTTCCACAATTTGTAACAGAAAAATACAAATGTTCTTCCTAATACCAAAAAAACAAACTACACAGGCCACTTATTGTAGGCAACTATTCAATAAATCACAAAATAACATCATGCGATAATAAAGTCAGATGCCAATTACTATTTACAGTCCATTCCCACTAAGTCAAAGGCAAACTTCCAAGACAAGTATAAATGGAGCGAGATTTGTTCCGGTAGCTTTTCAACAGATGCCTTATGATGCAGACAATACTTCAAAAAAAGTCACTGTAAAACCTTACTCATTTGCTTTGCTGAAGATGAGTGAGATTTGCAACTCTGAGAATCCCAGTAAATATTACCTGAATTTCTAGGAGTTTAAACAGTTTGAAGAAATGCACTCATCATGAAATCCATCCTGTACTGGGGCCAGAGGAGGATTTTACCAAATTTATTTGGAGCTAAGGTATTACCTGTGATGTAATGAGCAGGGAATCTCATGCCCACCACACTCCTGAAGGTTGCAAATGCCATGTTAGAAAGTACTGTTAAAACTCAGACGCTAGAATGTAACTCCTACATGCAAGAGGAATATAACAGATCACAGTATAGTGGTAGGCTGTACATAACAAACAGCAATTCCTCACAGATTCAAGCAATAATTATGTTCCTAGAAGCCCCACAGTGCCAAAGGAGACTCCCCTTCTATGGAAACTTTCCAGAGACTACAAGTACTGTCCAGTTAGCAAGGGCTGGTGCCAGAGTCCTGCCCACTTGCCTTATCACTAATTAGAGTGAGTCATTAGTCACTAACTGCAGTTTCTGTTGGACTCACTGAGGGCAACTGGGGCAACAGTGAAGTTAAAATTTAAACCTGTAGATACAAAACATTGCTTTTCTAAGAGTAGTTCAAATACACTTCAAATACACAAGAAAATCTATTTCCCATGGTAGAAAAGCTTCCTATTTCCTGCAGCACCAAGCATATGTGCTCCAGATGACTGACACCAAATAACACCTAAATCCACCAATGAATTCCACAAGCACAGACAGTCAGGGTTTTGTGGGTTTGTGTCTTATGGCCTCACTGCTGCATAATAATACACAAGGTGATGATACAGCCTCCCTCTCATACAATTATTTGGTCTCTTCCATTCTATTAATCTACTTAGCCTAGTTTCAGACACTGCTCTGCTGTTAAAGCTACCCAAAATCAGCCAGGGGAATCTGCAATAAGCAGACAACCAGTAAGGTTGCATTAGGTTCTCCCTGGTTTTGGAATCTAGGCTAAATATAATCTACCCTCTGCACAGCTACTGTTAAACTATACTGTTGGGAAAGATCAGGAAGAGAAAATACTTAAAATTCTGAGCATGTCTGCTCTTACTCTCTGAATCCAGAAATCAGAGTAAACTCTTTCCTGCAGGCCAAACTTCAGTTAGCCTAGGAAAATATAGGATTCCCCAGATCTATTACTGCCTAGTGCCAACAGAACATTGCCTGGGTCATTTCCAGAGTGCAGTTGCCAAGACTGTGTTCCCAAATACAAACACGCCTACCCTTTTACTTGGAAAGTTAATATTTAACAGTTCTGACCTCAGGTACTGGGACAGTTTGTGCTTCCTTGACACAGCATGCAGAAAAGCAACTTGCTTCATTAGAAGACACAGTGGAGTGATGACCTTTTTATGTTCACAAAATTCACCCAGGTTTGATCTGGCTGTAGTTCCATTTAAAAAAAAACAGGAAGATGATAATCTTTAAGTGTCTAAAAGAACATACAGTCTGTTGTCCAAGACATGCCCACTTACAAAGACAGTACTACTACTAAATTATTTTAGACCTGGGCAAAATCATTTTACTTCTCCGTCATAATTTCCTTGTTAAATGAGGCAACCGTAGATACCATTTTTCCCCTGCAATGTATTTTTTCAAAGATTGTTATCTATAGAATTTCAAACATGCAAGTGGCCAGAGTAAACCAAACATTAGTATATCTTCAACAACAGAAAACTGAGCATATTTGAGAGGTAGTGGGGTATGCACCATATCTGAAGTGCATGTGGGCAGATATTTTGTAGCCCACATATTCACTTTTCATCAGTTATTTATTTTTCTTAAGGGTCTCAACAAAACTACTTACATTTTTCTTTAACAAATCTGACATTTTAAAAGCCATTTATTTAATGACTTCATGGGAACCTTAAGCTATTGAAGTACTTATTTGGACAATCCTTTTTTGTCACAACTTGTAAGCTTGATTTGTCACTTTCTCATTACATGACCACTTGTTCATTACCCTCTGAAAACAGTAGAAGCCTTTTCAGTTATTTTAGATCAGAACTTGCAACAATGTAAGACCTCAGCTTACATTTACATTAGGAAAAGCCAAGGAACACTTACAGACTAAACCCGACCTAAAGAATGGAAATCCCACCAAACACAAGAAGGAACTTTAACTACACTCACAGCTATACCTATTACCATTATGCCCTAAAGCTGCATTGTTCAATACACTGATCAACAGGCACATCTGTTTGGTTTGGGTTTTGGTTGGTTGGTTTTGGGTTTGTTGTTGGTTGTTTGTTTTTTTTAAAGCCAATATAATTGATAACCTCACACATTCTGTTACTTTCACACTAATACTTAAAGGAATGCAACATTCACTTTAATTACAGCAGCACAGAGAATCCACAAATGCAACCGCAGACTTCTGGTGAAAGTGAGATTTAGATGGGTGCCTGGAGCACGATTAGAAGTGAAAGAACATATGGCCCATTTTACCATCAGCTGTGAGATTCTGACCTTTTATTGCTTTCTCCCATCCATAACCTTCTCCTTATGTTTTGTTTTGGTTTTTTTGGTGTTTTTTGGTGGTGTTTTTTTTTTTTTTTTGGTAGATACAGACTCTGAGAAATTTCTGCAGTTTCTAAGGCTTCTAAATTGTTACCTTCAAAGACATAAATACATTATGAAGAGTAAATATTTGTAGTAAAATATGCACTTAAAGTTTGATCAACACAAATGAACTTAGATGTGCACTCCTATCAAATTCGGTGGGCCTGAATTAAGTAAGGGCCACTACAATACAGGAACATTTGAGCAATGATATCTTGAAGTCATCTTTTATATGAGGTGCGGAACTCAGATAAGTGACATCTAAAGTATTTTTTAGAGCATGCAAAATAATAATCGATCGAACAGTCCAAATGCAAAGAACACAAAATTAGCCCAAGAACAAAACATCAGGGTGGAAGCTTCTGAAGTATTACAAAAATTGCTGCCTTTCAAAGAATTGCAATTTGGTTTACTGTGTTTCCTCTGTCCTATGCTGCAATTTGGTGTGATGGCAGAATGACACCAAGTCTGTAGTTGGTGTGGGCAACCACACAGGATTGCTCACACCAACAGGCTAGTCTCCACAACAGGCACTAACACCATCAAGAGCCAGCAGTTAAGCCTAAAAATCTCCAAACTTCCTGGCTATCAGTTGAAACATTCTGACTGAACACAAATTACTACAGGTCTCCCTTACTGTGTGGCACCAACAGACAGCTAGCGTCAGTCAAAAGAATATATTGCAAATAGTAAGCAAAACTATTAGTAAGTAGGAGAAAACAAATGTAATCTGCAATAGCTTCCAACAGTATGATTTTCGGGAAGGCTTAGTGAAAGATACTGTTATTGAACTAAAAGCAAAGACAGCAAAAGCTGAAGAGCTGAAGCCTGGGAGATCTACCAGGCCTACAACACAGGTATTCTTATTGTCACACGAAGCTGAGCTGAGCTAAACTCTTTCTACACTCAGAAACATAACTTCATATTTTCAGCTTTTCAACAGAAAGACCATAATCTCTGGACCAAAATCCCCCATGCTTCACAACAAACCTCAGCAGATATATCACCTCTGGCAACATACTGAGATGACCAGTCTCAGCACAGTGACTGATACTAACACAGCAGAATAAAGGTCTGAGGATATGTAGCCCTCAATTTATTGGCTCAGCTATGTTCAATCTGTCAACTATTCACAGACACTCCAGAACACACATATACAAACAAGGCTACCCTTGAATGCCTTCCTCATTTTGTCTGTTTATTTAAGCACGCATGGGGCACTCTACCCTCTCACCACCTTCAAACAACATTGATCTCTCTATCCACTGTCAGAACTATGCAACTCATTTTGTGTGCATGGGTCTAACAACTTGCATTTACCAGAACAAATCCTCTCATGAGATACTATCTGTCTGTGATTATTTAACATGTTGTGACAGAAGCCCATGCTGTAAGGCAGTGGGAATTTACTAGCGGACACTCTTGAAGAATAACACAGTGCCACAGTCTCAAGAGGTTCATAAAGTATTTGTAGAGCAAATCACCCCTCAAAAGAGCAAACAGCAAAAGCATTACTAATGCACACTTGACGATCTTGTTCTAATGCTGTGGTTTAAAGTGCTGAGGGTGTTCTGCACTTAAGAGATTACTTTTGCTCTCTTCACCCCAGACACCACTAGCGTAAACTCTCTGCCACTGGCTGATTTGTTATATATTAAAGAAGCTGGTAGCAAAGGGTATAGGGATGAACACAGCATCTGTCCTGAAAAGCCAGCAGATCCCCTAACACCCAAGAAAGCTGTAAAATGAGTGTCTCAAAGACACTCCCAAACCACTCTAACTCAGTGACTCAGGCTCATTTGCTGTAACACTGCTTTGCTGGCAGAGGCATTAAAACAACTGGCCTTCTTTTCAGTGTATGTCACACTCGAGCAGTTGCTGATCAAACAGATACCACTAGTGCCAACAGAGGCTGGGTGGCAGCGTTGCACGCAACTGTGCTCCAGGGTGAAGAAGGGAAGCTGCTCTAGACAGTGGAAACAGCCTGCTGCTCTTCAGATGCAGTTTGTAGGAGAGATACAAGATTGAAGGCATCAGATGTGGTCATCCGCTCTCCCCATCTCCTTTACTAATGACAGAGCTGGGGCACTGCTTACTAAACTCGTTGGTTAAAAAAGACTGACAATATGTAAATAACTTGGGGAGGGGGTATTGTTTCTACACTCCCATGTACTTGGACTGAAATAATGTAATTTTTTATGACTAACAGGAGTCTTTCTCATTGTATTGAAATAAAAAGCATATAGAAATTAAGGTTCCAAGGTGTGGGCTAAGTACTGAAGTAGTATTTGTAACACGTAGCAACACACTGCAGTACTTTTGAACAGAAGCAATGGAAAAGAGTAGATACACATTCCCTTCTGCAATGTCTTTTTCTGGCTAGGTTCACATAGGATACTGAAGAAGATGGCTCTAATCCAGTACGGCAAGTTCTATTTCTCACGCAGCGCAGCCTATTTTACTCTTTGATTACAGGGGATATCCAAATACACTGTTACACTGCCTTTACAGTGAGACAAAGGCTCTTCGCTGTTTTTACAAAGTGCAGTTTGAGTGTAGTAAACGATACCGCCTCTAGAAGGGAAGCATTCCATTCCTTTCTCCCCAGATCAGAGCGTGGGTGGACTGCTGAAAGAACACACGTCGGCGGCGTTTCACACGCATGTTCCCATTTACCAGAACGGACAAATCTTGCCTTTGCAGTCAGAGCAGGTGGAGATTTCAGTGCCTGTCTCTAAACCCGTGGGAGGAAGACCCTCAGAAGAGAGGGGACAGACAGAAATCTCACCCGAGGGCACAGCAGCACTGTTTCCTCCTCCCCTCCCTCCCCAGCGGGAGCTGCACAAGTGTTGGTGTCTCTACGGCAGGGAAGGCAGGACCGTTTCTCCCCCCACTGCACGGAAAAAGGGCTCGCTCAACGCGCAGGTGCCCCAGGCTCAGGGAAGCCCGGCCACGGCTCTGCCTCGGCACACAGGCTCCTCCGCCCACAGTCCCCCAGCAGAGGCAGGCTGCGGGGAGAGGGGCCGAGCGCGGCGGGCGGGGAGCGGCGGGGAGCGGAGCAGAGCGCGGTGGGCGAGGAGCGGCGAGGAGCGGCGGGGAGCGGGGCAGAGGCGCGGTCCCGATCCCTGCTGGCGGCGGGTGCGCGCAGAACCCGGCGGAGGCGCGGGGCGGTGTGAGGAGAGCCCATCGCGTGTCCCGGGACGCCCCGCCCCGTCCCGCTATTAATAGCGCCGTAGCGCCTGCGGGCGAGGCTCGTGAGGGGCACCCGAGGACAGCGGCGGAGCCTGCTTAAACGGGCAACGGCAGCCGCACCACCGCAGCCCAGGCCGCCTCGGGCCCCCACCACTCCGCGCGCCTCTCGCTGCGGCGGTGGCCCCCGCCGCGCTCTGCTCGGGCACATTAGAAAGCTCCGGCTATCCGGGAGCCTCCCGGCTGCGCTGCTGGCTGGGGCTTCTGCGCGTCTTCCACTGCTCTGCCCCGGAGTCTGGGGCGGTTCTGCTGGGCTCCCCTGGGGGCCTCGTGTTTTAGCAGCTGTAATATTAAATATACTCCAGGCAATCTGCTGAGACTGAGCACAGTAAACACGGATAGACTGGAAATGGGTATCAAAAGCACCCGTATTTCACGTACTCCCTCATTTCTGGCAGTAAGAAATGTAAAAAGGAATGTATCTGGAGACCAAGCAGCAAAGAAGTTTCTGTAGCTTGATCTCTTCTACACCAGTGCCTAGAGTGAGGCCTGACAGAATACTACTTGCAGTCAGGTATGTACATCAGCAGTGGAAATTTCCATTTGGCGGGGTGTTGATTTTCTCAGGAGTAAAGTGTCTGAAGAGGAGAGCCTGCCCCTCTCATGTGATCCTCACTGTAATATAGAAAGTCGGGATAACCTAAACAAATAAAGACCTTCAAAGCCCTCAGTGTTCAAGCTTCTTTGTCCTCAAAAGTGAACAAATCTCCTAACACCCAAGAAAGCTGTAGCATGTGCAATATAATTCAGAAGTACTACCTTGTACTTCTGAACACAGACCACACGCTCTAATGTCAAACCCCACCAGACAGAAGGGCTTCAATCTTCCCAGCCACTGTCCTCACAACAGTTAGCATCCAGTACACCTTTAATGTACTGGATGAATTTGCAGTTCCACATGATTTTCTCCAGAGGGTCACTCAGAGGAGGAAAGGACTGCAGAGTTGCAGTTAGCTATGCACCTACTTTACCGGGATCCTACATTAGCTGTCCCTTTCCACCTCTCCCTCACTCTTAGCAAGCCACAAAATTTGTTACTCTACATTTAATCTTTAGGGCTTTGCTAGCCTTGACCTTGCCTAACTGAATTAAGTCAACCTTAAACATTGCTAGATGACTTTATTTATAACATAGCAACATTTGCATTTCTGTAAGTCCTCACTTTGTGGCCTGGACACAGCGTTTTGACATGAGCTGCTGACTACAACCCTTCTTCCTACTTATTCCAGCCCCATCAGAATTAGAAGCCAAAATGAGAACAAAATTAACTCAATGTGCCCACTAACTGAAATCTTGCACTTGCCTCAGGAGTGTTTAGCTGACTTACACCTCGCAGGGTTATTGTTATTTTTTGGAGAAATTAACTTAATTGCAGCAGCAATAAAACTTTCTGCCCTCTCACATCCAATAGCCTAATCTGTCTGCAGTAACTGTGCTGCCTTTTGCTCCACTTTCTTACTGCTGCTTATCACCATGCTTCTCACAGACCGACATCTAAACATGCCTTGTTTTGACTAAGCTGAAGGGAGCAGACTCAATTCTGCACCTCTTTGGCTACCTAGCCCCACAGCACCCTCCGGGTAACTAAGCCTTAAACACCCTCCCCCTGGCTACACAGATAGCATTTTGGCTAGACTGTTAGAGAAGGCCTTCGAGGCTTCTATGGGAAACTGTATATGCTGACCATCTGAACCAATGAGCATGCATTTATTCACCTGATTACCTGTACAACCCTGCAATACATCTGTTGTAGTGCCAGGTTATTTCAAGGAGAACCTATTCACTGATTACAACTAAACAGTGGAAAATGGTGCCATTGAAAAGACAAAAGCCAGAATACATGCCTAAGACATGAAAAAATAAATAAATAAAAAGGGCAGTCTTCCTTCTTTTCACCTTGACACCCATGCAAATACTGGAGATACAGGGGGGAGCTTTACAGCACTGAACTTCCCTTGCTAGACTTTCTAGTAAAATAGAAAGCACTGCACTTTCAGGATCTTCCATCACCTTTCCTCTAGCTCAACTTCAGCTGCTATTACTGCTGATGTTTTGATACCATATGATACATACATCCAACATTCCTAAATTTCATGTATTTAAGGAAGGAAGGATTCTACTCTCTGGATGTAGCCACATCTTGCACCAGTCCTTGTGACCTTTGGGATGTGCAAAAGACATGCCTTACTCTATTACAAGAGTTGGTTTCCCTCCTTAAATTCATAGATTTACATGTCAAGAAAGTCAACATGCTTGCTTTGTCCACGGTGGGTCTCTTCCAAGACCAAGACCATCAAGAGGTTTCTAAGGTAACAATCTGCAATCTATTTAATTATGTGACATTTTCCACAACATCAAAAGTAAATCTCACAAGTTGACAAGTGACATACAAAACCATAGCTTAAGTGCTAAAGGACTCTGAGTTCAGTCATGCTGTGTGACTGTTCTCCCACAATTTCAGTGAAACAAATAGTAACATACTCAGCAATTACCTGCAAACAGCAAGGGGTTAAATAGCAGCAGCAAAGACTTATCCAGCATGATTTATGGTGGGGCTTTGAATCCTCCTCAGCACACAACTTCCACAGATTTGAGTGAGAGCATAAAAAAAGAGCACACAAGTTGCACTAGTTATACTATCAGGAAAACATACAAAGCAGGCTGAGCACAGCAAGTTCCATGCCTGTAAGAGGAAGGTAACACATGCAAAAAATGCAACTAAAAAGAAGACAGTATTCTACAAGATGAACTCCACCAAATGGCAGGATAGGAGACTGGGTGTTATGATTGGCAAGAAGCATTCAGGATTTCTGCAAAAACCTTTCTAAACACAGAAATGATGCCTAAGGTAATAGGACCAGTGGAAGACAACTCTGAATGAGAGATCAATAGGTAAAAAAAAAAATAAATAAAAGAAAAAAAAAGAGAGAACTAGCGAACTAAAAAAAGCCAAGTCAGTTTAGTGAGAAGAGACAAGATCTGTGTCTCTGTGGGTGTTTATATATATAAAAATAAGTGAGCTATGTGAGCTGCTTGGAGCCTGTCAAACTGATAAGAAATGGCCAACAGTGAACTAAAATCTAGCAAGAGAATGTAATTCCTTACAATATTAAAGAATGTGTGCAACATTCTTTGTTCTCCAGGTTTTTGATGCCTATAACTAGTAGTTTGTACTGCAGTACCAGCAGATTCAAAGAAAGATCAGCACTCAAGATGGTATGACATGACATTGCAGCATGGTTAGAAATGATGATGTTACCCTCTTGTTGTAAGTGAGGCTGGGAAGGCAGGAACAGAAAACCCAACATTTACCACAATGGCCTTTAGCTTTAGATTTTGCAGTTTTGGGAATGCTAAACACTGGATATACAGACCACCTCAGGTCCAGCAGGAACCCATGAAACTTTTGTATTGGATTTATCAGCCTTCAACTGGGCATCCAAAAAAAAGGTCCAGAATGAACAGAAAAGTTTTAAATAGTTGAGATGAATGACTTACCCCAGGCCACACACAAGACTGGGCACCTACTGGCTTTACTACCACCTTACTCACAGAAGTACGTATGCAGGTACAATCTTCAGTGGGACTTCAGTGTTTTAATAGCACATTTACTAGATTCAAGTAACATAATGAGCAAATATGTCCATAAGCAAACAGAAGAATGGAAATGATATTTTAAACTTGCATGCTTTTAAACATGTTTCTTAAGAAAGAAATAGTTTTCACCATTCCGAAAACATTATCCATCAGGCACCATAAAGACATGCTGCTGAATGCAAGAGTTTCACAGCTTTAAACCTGAGCAATTTTGGCCCAAAGCAGTCTGTTAATCTTCCAATATTAAGATCATTTAAAACAGAAATTGATCACCCAAACCCAAAATTGCAATGTCATTACTGTTGATAGCACTGTCACAGTCTTCATCCCATGCAAGAGGGCTGGCCACTTCTTCCTGAACTACACCAAAGCTGCAAGCAAATGGTGACAGACCCTGCAGTGAGAAATCATGGTTTGAAACACAGGAAGTCACTCATTAATATAATTCCTACTTGCACCCCAAAACTTAATTCCAAAGAAAAGTAAAATGTCACTTGGAGCTAATGAAAGCACTTGGAAGACATTTTTGCTGTGAATGCTAATTCCCAGCTCCCACAGATGAGATGTGTAGTTAGGATTCTGCATAGCAGAGAGGTTAAGCCACTAGAGAGCTATCTAGTTGCTAAATTTAAAATAGAATTGGGTTGTTTTATTTGCAACTTTTTGTTTGCTGTCTTGTACCTCAAAAGTCTGACTTAATTCTTATTAAATACCTCTCCAGCTTTGTGTGGGATTTGGATAAAAGTGAATCAAGGTGAAATAAAAGGTAAGATGACAAGTTCAAGCAGTCCATAGGAATCTCTGGGGGATCCTTAGCATAAAACATATTGAAGAAATCCAAGGCCTGAAAATTGTTTACTTTTGCACTGCACAAAGACATTGCATAGACTGATAGACTGAGGGAAGAGAATTCACTTAACAAGCCCAAACCAGTACATGTCCTGTGAGTAAAACACTTCAGAGCTGTGGGCAAACACTGAATCATAGGCATTAACTCAAGTTATGTATTTTGCCCAGGCTTTAGCACAGGTAGAGTGATCAGACAGCCACAGTATGACGCCCTTACTGAGTATTTCTTAATCAGTTCATATTACATCTGCTGACAAACAAATACATAATACTCAGATGTGACCTTTGTTGGGGTTTCTGCATGTCCTGTGCCATGAAACCTTTAGAGAGGTATGTAGATTAACCAATTTTTTTTTTTCTTTTTTAATATGCTGCTTCTTTCCCACAAACTCCATATCCCACAGGGGTTAAATGGTACAGCAACAGAGTTAAAATAGGCTCAGGAAAAAGCATGAGACTTAAAAATAGATGAGGAATCCAGGAGGCAAAGATACAGGAAGAGGTCGTTGAGACAGGCTCCAACAAGCCTGTGGAGGGCAACTTGAAATCCTTTGCCTCACTTAAGTCAGTGTGGGTTTTACCAGTGCCCTTTTACTGAGGCAGTACTTCATCCAGAGAGGTCAAACTTGGATTTGATCAGCAAGTGAATGAAAAGCCACTGTAGTGGGAAACAGTGACAGTCACAAACATTTCACTGTTTATGTGGAATACAGAGTGCAGTGGCCCTTGAAAGACAGACCGGTTTCATGTCTGCCTTTACACAAGCAAGACTGATAGGTTTTAAATGAAAGTATTAGAACAAGATATGCTTTTGTTCTGCAAGGATATGAACCTCCTACCTCTTGTGTTTTTAAGGAAGATCAAGGCTGGAGGAAGCCTTACTGGGTTTGAAACTATGAAAGCTATTCATTTACAAATCTTCAGTCTTAACGCAAAACCACAACACAAACGGAGGGCTAAGGCAGTAAAATGCATGCTTAGCGACAAAGAACAAGAAGACTAACTACACCGCTGAGTTTGCACACATCTTGCAGTCAAATTTTTCAGGCTTTTTAGCCTTCAACATACAAGTGACTGAACTCAAAATTAAAAAACAGAAGTGTAAC
Organism: Psittacula echo; assembly: GCF_963264785.1. Taxonomy (NCBI): domain Eukaryota; kingdom Metazoa; phylum Chordata; class Aves; order Psittaciformes; family Psittacidae; genus Psittacula; species Psittacula echo. The sequence goes on along the minus strand of NC_137741.1, from coordinate 6,334,630 downwards.
TGTCCTGGGTTCAGCAGTAGCAGTTCAGCAGTAGTGCATGGTTCTGAGTTAGTGGCTGGGCTTAAACCACGACAGTAACCAGCCATTAGGTATGGTACCAGCAATTCCTCAAACACTTATTTGCACGTGTTGACACTTCTGAAAGGAAGGCTGTTGAGAAGTTATGCTGGGAAATAAACATTGCCTAACCCTGAAGAGTAACCACAAGAACAGAAAAATAAGTGTTACTGTAGCTGCTGTCTTCCTCTCACAGCACCAGTCTCTGACAACTGAAATAAAGATACTAAAAGTCACTTGAGGGTCTGCCTGGTATTTATGTAACTTTCTTACAGCTATATGAAGCTTGCAGTTCAAAAGTCTAGCAAACACTTCCACCCTATTACCCTCCATCCTCCAAATGTTTGGCTACTGGGAAAACAAAATATGCTCTCTCTCAGAAACTTTCTACTAGGTGTATTTAAATTTTGGCTCTGCAAGTTTAGCCATGGTCTTGGCTGATGGGGATATTAGCAACAGCACAACCTACTTGTTCCCAAGCAAAGTAGTAACTTTTTGGTAATTCGGTCAAGGAAGGAGACTAGGATATCTATTGAAAGAGATAGTCTGCCTCGTCATGCCCCTGTTTGCGTCAAGTACTAGGACATATACACGCAAGAGGCTGAATTACTATGCTGCTGGTGCCTATCCCCTTCATGAGCAAAGCCAGTTTACCCTACTCTCCATTACAGTTGCTACCTCTACACTAAATAAAGAGATACTTATGCAGACTGTATCTGCAAACACCAAGTGGTCACTGCCCATTTGAAACTCCAATACTTGGTCAGCTGAATTAGAAAGTTAGTCTAGCCCAGTGAATCTCAAAGTATAGGTATTATCTCATCAGAGCCAAGCGGAAATAACTGCTTATTCTAATATTTGGGTTCATGAGTCTGGTAGACACAAGTGTGTGGCCCAAAGTGGACAGCAGCTGAAGTCAGTCTGGGAAACTCTGACGGAAGATCATGGAATTCTGAAATTTTTTCTCAGAGAAAATCACCAAGTCTTCTACTAGTTGGCATCCTTTACCATTAAGATGTTATGCTGGAGGATACACGGTGTTTGCCTCAGAGAAGTAGAGAAGGCCAGAAATCAACAGAATCTCTCTCTGTCCTGATTCTTTTTCAAGGGTTGGGCTCAGTTTATCTTTTCACTTTGAATTTGGTGAATAATCTTGAAAGAATCACCTTCCTTGGGAAAACAACATGGTGTGACACATCCTGAAAGGATCCAATCTGCAATACGATCCATGAAGCACATGATGATTTGTAAAAACACTGGACTTACAGCACATGTGTGAGAGTGCCTCAGAACATTTCTGTTTGAAATTACCAACTGAAAATAAACAGCAAACCCAACAAAAGAACCTCCCAGGAACTCACTTTGTAGCTGAGTATTATGCAAGCTCTTCAGAGTTTAAGATTTTCTTTCCCTCAAGCCATAGAATGAGATGGCAAGAATGAGATTCACCAGCAGATCTAGTGTTTGGCAATAAAAAAGGAAGTGAAAACACATCACGAGTTGAGCAGCCCTTCTTGCATTTGTGGCTTTATATTGCAGATTGGGAAGAAGAATCACTTCCCAAATACTACCCACAATTTAAATCCCAAGCACCTTCTGGCCAAGCAAAAGTCCCTGAACATCTCTATCCAAGTTCTCAGAGGTCAGATTCACTAAACCCACCCTTGTATTGTAGTGGTGGAACACAAGTTTCTATAGTGGTTAATAAAGTACCACATTCCATATGCCCCTCCACTCATAGAAAGCCTCACACAACAGCAACAGCTCCAAGCTGACAATTTATGCTTTCCACTGTGTATAGCTCATCTACACGTAAGATATAAGCATCATGAGTGCAACTGACTACGATACTTTCAAAATTCAGCACAACAAAAAATTACCTGATGCCAGTCCAAAGGTGAATATGAACCTGCATAAGGAGACTGTCCCATGGGAGAGAAAGAAATGTAAAAAAACCCTGTGCTGTATATTCAGATTTCAGACAAGAGTAAAACTGAAGCAAATGGCAGGAATTATATGCTTGCTATGAGGCATGAAACCAGAGCTAAAAGAATTGCCTCTATTCAGCATCTCAGCTTTAGAAACAAGGAGTGGATAAACAATTAGACAATGGGTTTGGTGTACAATTTCACTGCACTGAGTCAGAAGCAGCGGAGATGGATACACTAGCACTCTTGGAGAACTGATGCTTGCATGAGGATGAGCTGCACCATCATTTCTGATCCATGAGAAACAAAGAGACCTGGCAGAGATTGAAAAGCACCCTCTTCCCATGCCACAGATACCATTTACTCCCCAAGCATTCAAATAGTGCACTAAGTATTCAGGGCTTTCTCCAATGCTAGTGCATTGCACTATGCTAGTGCATAGTGTAGAAAACACAGGGAGAACACATTACACAGCTGGGGAATTGAAGGGGGAGACTTCCATATTTAAAGGCCTTGGCAAGAACAATCTTCAGCCAGACTTGACTGCAATTGTGACTGGCTACTTTATTCACCTATTTCTGCAGACACTGGCCTTCCTACAGGTACTGCTAGTGCTTTTCAAGCATAGTGTGCTTTCCAGCAATACCCATCATATGCCTCCATCCTCTGCAACAGCACACTGCCTTGGCCATGAATGCACTTGCTGCCCTGCCTGTCACCGCACTGACAGCTGAGCACTCATTTTGTCAGAATGCTAGGGCTTCGGCCACGTTTTTAGCGGCTCCTTAAACAAACCCTCAGATCCAAGTTTCACATACCCAACAGCACATGCTATAGAATATAACGTTCCTTAAAGCTGGGGTTTGCACCACCTGTGAGTTGTGTTTTCATTCTCCAGTTTCTAGCTGTGCCAGAATACATGTAATGGGAAAAGGCTTACGTAGGTACCATCCACCTCCTAACGTCAGCACCCCTTGGAAGAACACACCCTGGTTTGAAGCTGCTTCTTACCAGCAGACAACTGGCAATAATGGATATCTACTGCACGATCTAATTCCACCTTCCAGTTACTAAGGTCAGCCTACAATTTCTTTCCACTGGCTAAGTGTCCTTAAAATGAGACACAAATACTCATATATAATCTAGAGCTTACTTGAGATGCTGTTGCTATAGTCTTGCTGTGCAATGTTACACAAGCGGATTTCACACAAGATTTCACAATTTCCTAGATTAGACTGTACTGGGAGTGGAAGTGGGAGATGAGGGAGAAGAATGCAAATACTTGATAGAATTAATTCAGTGTGACACAGACAGAGCCATGCATCTGAACATCTGATGCAATTACAAACTTGAAACCAAGGATTTGAAGCCTATTTTGCTTACTTTACACTCCCATTATATATTTGCCACCTACCGCAGAAGGAGAAAGAAAGGACAATATATTCTGTGAATGCTGCAAAACTCCAGCAATAATCTCCCAAATTCTTCACTTTGCATTTGATTTCCTTATCTCTTGCCTTTGCTCTGTTACATGTACTCAGTTCTTCATTCACTTTTACTTTATTCCTTGAACCTCCTCCACCCTGAAAGCCCTTCACTGAACAGTAACCTGGCAAGCTCCACTCATACTGGCTTTATTTGCACCTAAACCACTAGAAAATGACCCTCTGCTGTTTACATTGAAGACCAAAACATACAAGTATTTTGAGTATACGGACAGGACAGTGCCTTAGGAAAAAGAGCAAAGGCATTCTGCAATGTAGCACCACTGCCCTGGCACCTCCATCAATCCTGTACATAAATTCATTTAACAGAAGTTGCTCTTTAAGTTTACGTGTGTCCTCAAGATCACCAATTGTGGCTGTATCCCTTTTGCTCTAAGGGAGAAAATAGTCTGCAAAAAGAAAACAATAATCCCTTGTAAGCCTCTATTGGTGTAGGAATTGAAACCATTTCTGAACATAACTGACAACTTGAGGGTTTGAATTTGTGGAAAGTGTTAAAACATCTACATCTCAGTGGAAGCCCCCAAATCTTCTGTCACTTTTGAAAAGGAAAGTAAATACTTAAATTATTTGGAAGGTTTTGAAATCTCTACCCTACAAACAAAAAGAAGAAAAAGGCCTAATTACGTAAGTGTTGTGCTCTCAGCCTTCCTAAAGGGCAAGGAAGACAGCCCCTGCAGAGACAAGCACAAAATACCGGTCAAGATTGCACTTTTTAGCAAGCTGCATAATTTAGCTGAGTAAGATGCAGATGAAAAGAGGCCAGCCAGCCAGCCTTCCTGCTTCACTCGCTTATTTCAACATCACATCCCAAGGCTATTTCACTACAAGCACTTTTTACACAATGACAGTGATCTCCTAAAGGGGCATTTCTTCACCCTGGGAAAAATATTCAGAACTACATACAGACTAAGGAGCACAGTAGCCTTACCTTTACCTACTTTCCTCAGTTACAGCCATCTGTTTTAATCTGTATTTACTGCCACAGGTACTGTTATACATTCGACTGACTGCAAAAGATCACCCAGGATCCCAGACTCTAAGGATCTGCACTCATACACACACCTTACTGCAGGAGCAAAGGCTCAACTGATTGTCATTACTGAATTCCAAATTCTAGCAAATGTATTCAAAACCGTATCAAGTCTACACAACAAGAAATCATAGAAGCCTTCTAGTATCTGAAGGGGGCCTACAAGGACACCAGAGAGGGACTCTTCATCAGGGACTGTAGTAATAGGAGAAGGGGTAATGGATTTAAACTAAAACAGGGGAAGTTCAGGTTAGATATAAGCAAGAAGTTCTTCACTGTGAGGGTGGTGAGGCACTGGAACAGGTTGCCCAAAGAAGTGGTAAACGCTCCATCCCTGGCAGTGTTCAAGGCCAGGTTGGACAGAGCCTTGTGTGACATGGTCTAATGTGAGGAGTCACTGCCCAAGGCATTTGGGTTCAAACTAGATGATCTTATTGTCCTCTCCAACCTTAACCATTCTATGATTTAGTAAAGGGAAGCAGCAAGCTTCTACCTAAAGGTGATAGGTTTTGCCTCTCACCACTCAGTTCTTTATTCGTTTCAACATTTTAATGTTTGTTTCCTAAAATACTCTGGGGGAGGCGTCATGGCAACAAGCACAACATGATTTCCTCTTCCACTGCCCTGAAAAATGGTCACTGACAGAGCTACCAGCTAAATTCACTAACAGGCAAGGTTTGGCTTTTTCTATATCCTTGATAAAACAGATGCAGTTTCTCATTGAAAGAGAAATCAGGGATGCAGCTCAGCTCTGTCCTTACTCTGAAGGCATTCATGTCTTGTTGCTTGATCAGAAGCTATCAGATGCTGAACCTTGACTCCTCGCACAAAGAAAACCAGAGCTCACCTGCCCTTTCAGTAAGGGTCAACTGCTGTTAACTGTCTCTGCCCCACCATGCCTGTTGCTTCTTGATCTGCAGGGTTTCTCATCTGGGAAATCCTTTAGCCCAAAGAAAATCTGTTGTTCAGTGATGAGCTAGGGAGTCAACCCTCTCTTTCAAATACAAAGACATCTTTCCCACTCCTGTGGGTGCTGCAAACTCCAGGCAGAAGGTGTGTGTGTTCTGACTCATCATACACACATTAACACCTTTCACCTAAACAATGGCATTGTCTTATTTAATAATTCTACCATATAATCACTAAAGCATTTCCATGTGTTATTAAGCATCACCACATTCTAATCTGAACTGTCTGTACAGGCTTATTTTTGAAAGGTATTGCAAGTTACAACATTCAAACACACAGAAAGAAAATATAACCTAACTTGGTTATTAAATGCAGGTTTTCCAATTTACAAACAAGTGCTGTCATGGCAGTGTACTAATTGGCACAACAACTAATTAAGCCTGCACACTCATTTTGTCTGTATAAGATTTCTGTTGCAAGCATCAGACTTCATAGGGCAAGTGAAAAGCTAGGCAGCTAAGGGAGGAGAAGGGAGTGGAACATCTCCCTTATGAGGAGAGGCTGAGGGAGCTGGGTCTCTTTAGCTTGGAGGAGACTGAGGGGTGACCTCATCAATGTTTACCAATATGTAAAGGGTGAGTGTCAGGATGATGGAGTTAGGTTTTTTTCAGTGATGTCCAGTGATAGGACAAGGGGTAATGGGTGTAAACTGGAGCATAGGAGGTTCCATGTGAACATCAGGAAAAACTTCTTTACTGTGAGAGTGACAGAGCACTGGAACAGGTTGCCCAGGGAGGTTGTGGAGTCTCCTACGTTGGAGATATTCAAGGCCCGCCTGGACAAGTTCCTGTGTGATGTACTCTAGGTTACCCTGCTCTCGCAGGGTTGGACTAGATGATCTTTTGAGGTCCCTTCCAACCCTTGGGATTCTGTGATTCTGTATGTGATTATACAGTGATGTTATTTCTCTTATTCTGAGACACAACGTAGCAGTTCTGCAGTATGCAGTAAGCACATTGCTGTCAGAAAGGCAGCACCCTTGCTGCTGGAGGCTGCAGAGTGCAGCCCACTTAATTCCCCTAAAAGCATCCCACTCACTGAACAGATCTATGATGATTTTATCTAGGTTTCCTGGAAAATGCATTATATCATGTCACTCGCTGTGCTTTGTTCAGTACTTGTGTTATGCAAAAGTCACCAAAAAATGTTAAAACAGGCAGCACTGCCCCATGGACTTCGACTGTCACCACAGCGTGACAAGCAGTCCCTTGTTCTGAGCTGTTGTTGACCACAGTCATGGTTCAGATGAACCCTGATGTGCTCAGCTGGACAGAAGAACACTGGTAGCTGTTAGATGAATGCATGCAATTGGCCAGCACCTGCCATGCAAAGCTCGCACAACCCTTGTTCATAACATTAAGCTACCCTTTGATAAATAAGGAGGCTACTGAAGACAGAATAAACATGCTGGAGAGAGCATCATAAATTAGACAAGCAACTGTTGCCATGTTGAGTTATTATTAGTCAAGCACACTAAACCCCAGAAAATAAGTGAAAGTGTTACTAAGGGAAAATCTATCTTTCCTCACAGGTAACAGAACTAACTGCAGAGACACTGCGGAGCTCCACCATAGGGGAATACAAGAGAGGGTCTGGAGAACAACTACTCACAGATAGCATGCTAGAGCTAATGTGGTTGCTATTATACAGACCAGCTCCAGCAGGGATCCTAAGTTCATTGCCCACTTGGAGTTTACATGTAAGGCTTTGTCCTAAATCCAAATGACTATCAGCATGTTACATACTCTGCTGAATGTCACTGAACTCGTCTCCTTGCTGACCAAGGCTTTTCTTTTTTAATACAGAAGTATCACCAAAAAGGAAACCAAGCTTCTCAGGCAGGCAATGAATATTCCCACTGTAAAATGTATTCAGTCATTTAAGTGCAGAGAAACCAGCTGATCACCTAGCAGATCTAGCCAGACAACATTTCCCACTACATTTTTATTCTTGGAAATATGAATGCACGAAACAAAGGTCAGTTTCCTTACCCCGAGTACATAATCTGGACTAAGTCAACTAATGCACTGAGAAAACTATTGGTACCTGTAATCTATGCACATACCAGTTAGTGCTATTTGGACCCTTTTATGTTTGGTTTCCTTGAATATGAGTGAATGCATTTGATTCTGATGAACAATAAATCCTCTGCAGAGCTAAGTCTACATTTATTTAACATTTGCTCAAAGTGAACTCTGGACTACACAATTACTCTGCAACAATGTAAATTGTTCACTGGAACTCCATGTTGCAACTGCTTTCCTACAGCAGTTGCATTTGGGAAATGGAACTACTGCATGAGTTGGGAAACTAACCAATAAACCAAACTGCACATTTTCACAGTCACCTGTCTTTAAACCATCTGCACACCAAGAATTCCCCACTACAACCTGTGAATAGTGTTAAACAGCAGACTGTATTTTGTGACATAGCCACAGGCATCAATAAACAATAATTCCTGATGAATTAAAGAAAAACAATTTCCTAGGGACAATTTTCCGTGTGTGGCCACTGATGCTCAAAAAGGAAAAAAGTCTGTTGCAGCTTCCCATCAGCATGGACAGGGACCTGTCCTCTAGCCACTTACCTGTTTTCAAAGAAAATCTGTGAAATTACTTGGCTTTACCACTTAAACTCATAAAACAAGCTGAAAATTTGTAAGTAAGAAGCACATAGCATTGAGTAAGCCTGCAACAGAATACAACAACAAAAAAACACAACTAAATGGAAGTAGGAGCATGCAAAGGAACTCTAGGAATTTGGCTTGGATTTTTGTGCATTTTTCCTTGAACAAAATTCAACTACACTGGTTGCTCTATCCTCCAATGAGGCTCCCAAAGGGAATTACTCTCATATAGCTCAATGTAGCACACATGCTTGCTTCAGAACAACTTTATAAATAGTAAATTACACTACTGTTAGTTTAAAAGGAAGAAATCACAGCCAGGAATTTACAAAATGGATGTCAAATGTCTCCAAAACTACATTATAAGTACCTAAAATAAGGAAGCCACTTTTCAAAATGTCTGTGTATCCAGTATTCGCAGAAATGGACAGCATCAACAAGCTTATGAAGGAACACACAGGCAGACTGGAAAACTCATGGGCCCTTAGTGCCAGCTGGTATAGCTCATGCTCCTGTGTCACATGAAATGCACATCTTTCCCCCACTGCTTGGGTTTCCTGGAAATATCTTTAAGTTTGTGCACAGTGCTTAGTCAGACCAAGTTATCATTTCCGTGTGTCACACTAGAAACTTGGCCTTCTTGTAGTCTGATGAGACATTTCTGCAACTGTCATTCTTTGCTTTAGAGGTATGAGCTAACTTCTGCATCAGGAACTGATGCAGGAGAGGAGAAAATGTTGTCATGTTAAGTTATGTTATTGTCACCTAATACCCTGAAAAACCAAGAGAACTCTTTCATGTCTTTCTGCAGATGACACATAATATTTACATTGTATGTCTAGCATTTAATGGCATAAACTCTGCCATTAAAAAGCATCTGCTTTTCAGGTGTCAGCAAAACCTCTGCCTAGTGCCCTGTGGCTGGGCATTCTGAAAATACAAGGATTGGATTCTCAACCCATACACAAAGGTATATTGGTTCTCATCCTAGAGCAATAACATTGCTTGGCTGGGCTTCAGAGTACTTTTTTCTAGTTTACATTAGTTTCCCACAAAGATTAAGTTTGGGCATCTGTGTATTCCTACGGTATAACTCATCCTGTCCTAGTCAAAATAATCTGGGGCTCAGACATCTGTAGGGCTGGTACTCAGGCTTTAGTATGTAGATATTGGGGTTATCACAAAGATGAAGTCATAACACTGTCATGAAAGTGAGATGCCAGCACAGTGGCTGAGGAGCAGGAGACATGGACCAGATGCACGTCTTATACTGATAGTCTGGATATAGTGCAAACATGGGCAGTAAACAATTAGAAAAGGAAAGAAAAGCAGAACATAGCTTCATAAATAGTTTCTGTTCATACAGAAACATACAGACACTACAATGAATCACAGAGTTTACAGCAATATATGCAGTGTACACTTACATACAAGAATGAAAAGTTGGCTTAGCTTCTCAGGCCCTGTTTCAGGGAACAGGATTACCTGCTGGAGAGATCTCCTATGCAGAAGTGGCAATAAATTTTTTGGCTGCAGATGATTTGATAGTGGTGCCAAAGGAGAGGGAGGATGGGCGGGGGACAAATCTCAAAGTCAGCCAAATCTCCCACTGCTGCCAAGAAATCTATTACAGAGCAGGAATCACTGAAAGCCCTGGGCTGGACCATTAAAAATGGAGCACCAGGACACTGCCCAGGGGAGACAGCATTAGGAAAAGTGACTGCTTTCGGTTAACACCAGTAGACAATTAGAGTCCCACAGAGACACTCACTCACTCCTCCCTCCAGTGGGATGAGGGAGGAAACTGGAAGGGCAGAAGTTATAAACTTGTAGGTTGAGATAAAGACAGTTTAATAAGGGCAGTGGTGGGGAGGAAGGGGTAAGAGGACAGACAACACAAACCAAAACGAATCAAACTAAAACAAGTGATACAAAAGCAATCACTGGACACCAGCTACACCACTACCAAGCCAGCCCTCCCCAACCAATGCCAACCCCTGGAAAACTGCCCCCACTTTCTATACTCAGCAAGACATGCCATGATACAAAATAACCCTTTGGCTAGTTTGGGTCAGGCATCCTGTCTCTGCTCCCTTTTGGCTTCTTGTGCCCCTTCTCACTGGCAGAGCAGGAGACTGAAAAGTCCTTCATCAGGGCAAGTGCTACTGAGCAACAACTAAAACATCAGTGCGTTATTAGCGTTGTTCTCAGACTAAAGCCAAAACACAGCACTGTACCAGCTACTAAGAAGAAAATTAACTTCACCCCAGCTGAAACCAAAATAATCATGTAAGACCAAAAGCAACACCGAAAACAGTTGAAATAGAGCTCAAAATGATGATTCCGTGGATCAAATCCAGCAGAAGTGATTATTCTCAATGCATGGCTTCAGTTTTCCTCACTTTCTGCTTTATAGCTGGCAAGATCTGACAGAAATCTCAAACTCCTGTTACAGAAACTTAAAATAGAGAAATTCATTATTTTGTTTTACCTTCCCATTATTTGCTGTACCTTAACCTGAACACACTCCTTTTCTCTTGTAAGCATTATTCAACTTGCTGTTGCATTTAAAAGTAATTTGCTGGGGTTTTTTTTGACATCACTCCTCACAAATATGCACCAGCTGGAAAACTGGATTTCATCATTTCAAGTTCTATGGTATTTTTATGTCAGGAAAGCTGTATTTCCCAATACTGTTAAGTATTTACATCAACAGTTATAAGCTGCTGACTTGTTATGACTGAATGTCTCAGAAACACTGGCCTTCAGATATTACTTCTTCAGCTGGAAGTCTTTCCATAGCATGTTACAGACCACTGATCTACAGGTTTGCTGTCATCGTATTGCTTTCCTGTAATGTATGATGAACAGCAACCTTAGGAAAATTAGGGGATAGAAAGGTAAAAGGAAGATGAAAAAGGAGATTAAAAGCAAAGTCCCCTAACGTTTACATGTGGGTCATCAGCTCAGAGGTCTGACCACAGCAGAAGTGCACGCCTATACTTGGAAACGAACCAAGACACTCTCATGCCTCAACTGCAGAGGTCAGGCACACTATAGAACAGGCCTGCTTGGTGTATTCAGCAATGTTATCACTGTGAAGCCTTTTAGGATGCCCTGCGGATTATTACTGCAAGAACCAGCACCACCATCTTAAAAAAGGCTTCCTGCCTGCTGAGATACCTGAGAAATATGCCTATGCAGCCTCAGGTATGACATTTCTTTAGCCACAACTTGGAGATTGTGTGTAAAAAAAGTCTTCTGTGATCTGCCCAGTACGCGATGTCTGACATTGTGAGCAGAAACTGATTCTCATGATTTTGTTTGCTGCTCACAAAGAAGTGCTTTACTTCTGCCTCTGGGCTTTCCAGTATGAAAAGATCAGTGCCTAAAAGCCACAGAACCTTATAACTTGGGCAACTAAGAGGTGCCTGGCTGCTGGCAAGGATGCCAGCCCCCACATGCAGAGGTGGGGAGAGCTGTGCTATGAAGAGAAAAGCTGGAGGAGTCCACACATACCACTCTGTAGGTCTGTCCAGAAAAATCAGAGCCAAGTCTAGCTTTGCTACAGAGCTAGTCCTATACGGAGCATCAAGAAAGGCTAATAAAGGGGCAGAGAGGGAGGAAGAAGGGGAAAAGAAGTGGTATTAAGAAAAATGATTTCACATTTCAAAACACACCTGTCTGCTTACTAAACATTGTGGTAAGTGGTATATGAGAAATACAATTGAGAAAATTATTGAGGAAAAGAATCAGGGCTGGATTCCAAAATTAAAAGCATTGGAATTAAACATTTCTGTGTACAAGCAGCAATGGTTTCACTGAGCCATCCTCCCCATCTTAAAAGGAGGTAAAAATAAATAAATAAAATAAAGCCATTCTCCCCATCAAGTCTCACTGCTTGGAAATGCACAGGCATCATTTGCACATACAGTGGCTGTGCTGATTCTGTGGATAGAGTACCCAATAAATCCATTAAAATGGGTACAATTTGCATACAAGATCATCAATGCTCATTTCTAACACCGAATCTATTATTTCATGTTCTGATACAGAAAAGGACTAAATATTGAACAACTGTGGTTCCTTTAGTTTCTTAGTTTTTATCATTTCCCACAAAGATACAACATTCATTATACAACAAACACTTTACTCAGGGTAGTAAAGATGGAGGGAGTTCAGTTAAGACTCTCCATTTCCCTATCCCTTACATTGCCATACTAGTCACATCAGTCTCCTACTACAGAAATAACCAGATGAAATTAAAATATTTAAATCACTATGCGCAATGCAAGAACATTTTTACATGTATATTACTCTCTTTTCCATAGCACACACAATAGCACAAACTGCTATAGTACTGTATAGAGAACAGTCTTTTTTGTGTCCCATCTTCCAAAAGTATCAAAATGCTTCTTTTTTTTTTACTTCAGAGTTTATTTTCCTAATTATGCAATTCTCTCTGCCACACCACTCTCTGCCGCACCAGTAATGCCTTCTGCCATTCTGTGTGCAACCATTAATTGCTTCTTTAATTAAGCACTTCTTTAATTTCAACATGGAGGAAGAACAATACTCAGGAATTCAGAAGTCTCTTGTCCATCAAATTACATTGAAAATTAAGTAGGATAGTTTGCAAAAGCAATTCAATGAAATATCCAACATGTTTGGATTCAACTGTGCTAGAAAGATGGCAAGACCATTGTTTTGGGACTGACATTTTTGACTGCTGTCACAGCCAGTCCAGGAAGCTCAGTGACACAGCACGCTGCTGTCACTGCACCTTAGTGCTTTCTCAGCCCTTCAAAGATGCTTGATCTGTTTCTGAAATGTCAGAGTTGCAGACTGCAGACTCCCAGGCTTTTATTTTTATTTACAATCCAAGTCTTTAACAACTGGTGATGTTGATATGGATTACTTGCTATAACACACTTGTTTGTCCAAAGTAAAATTCAAAAGGATTCTGAAGATGCAGGTGAACATCTGATATCTTCTTCATGAAGTCACCGGGAGCCGTGGCAAGAACAGTGGTATGCAAACATCCCTCCCTCTCTTCCTTTCTTCTACCAGCTCTACAGTATTATTAACCTGATATCAATACAAGAGACTTCATTAGGCATGCTTACCTTTGAGAGAGCTAAAGGCCATAGGCTTTACAATTGTATCCGCTTTTACTCCCGTGGCTATGAAATCAAACAATCACTCATCCATAGCTCTTTCCAGAACTTCCCCTCAAACCGTGGAACCACTAAGCAGCAACCACAGGTAAGCATTAGTAAAGACTAATCCCTGCCCATGGCAGGGGGACTGGAACTAGATGATCTTAAGGTCCTTTCCAACCCTAACTATTCTATGATTCTATCAAAACGAAGGATTGTGAATACAAGTACTGCAAGAACACAGGCAGAGATGTCTGCTATTTTCTCAGTTTCATTTTTTTCCTTGTTTCCTCAGTTTATTGGGCAAGGAACTATTTAGATTGACAAAATCAAATGAAACTAGATCTTTTAATTTTACAGCTGCTGTGTAGGAACTGAAACAGGGAGAGCGACTACATGGCCTTTTACTTTTTCCATTCTCATAGAGCTTCCTGAGGTGATGCAAAATAACGCAACTTCACCGAAGTCCACAGAACTGTGGTTTGCACCTTTTGTGTGTCTGATTCATGGGATTTAAAGCAGAAGAGTATGAAATACAGAAGAAATTATTGAGCAAACTAATGCAGGGAAAGGGTGGATGAAATGTCTGCTACTATAAAACTAAATGTTTAGATCTTACCATGTTCTTGGAAATAGTAAACTATTTTTCTTACATGAAAGATGATACAGCATCCTTTTAACTAGAATAGTGGTTTTTTACACCAGTGATGAAAAATATTGGTACAGTTCTATTTTCTTTATTATTTTGGCCATGCAAAACAAAACATCAGCTGATCTTTAAGTAAATCTGGCATTTGTATAATGACTTTGTTCTATTCTGTTTAAAGTTCTTATTAATATAGTTCATAAAAGTATTTTTATTTCACAAGATATTTTAGAGCTTCTCATTCATGTAATTTAAAACAGCTATTTGGGGAGAGGTAGAACAAGGTGGATTCAATTAAAAATATTCTACTGTTATGCATTTGCAGCTAAACAAAACTAACTTATATATAAGGAAAACACTAAATATTAAAATCTCCTGCCAAACCCAGGCAGTGGATGGAATAGCAGTACTATAACAGCAGCACTTGAGTGGATGGAAAAGCAGTACTATAACAGAGGGAAAAATTCTCACTTCAGCCTGCAGGTGAGAACATATCAACAACATAACCAAATTAAGAAAATTAAAAAGGGAAGTAGGATCTATTTTTATTAAATGTTTCTGGTAATCTCCGTTTCAAAATTCAGCTCATTTGGTGAGGATAAGCTCACAGTTGCAGGCTATTCAGCAGAGGTGAATTTAAGGTTTCCTGTGTACTTACAGAAATTCACTTTTCACCTTGCTCAGAGAAAATAAATATGCAAAAAATAATAACAATGAACAGAAAGGCAGGTAAATATCATTACAAAAAAGTGTTGATAAATGGGCACAGTATTTTGGCTAGTGATTTTCCATAAAATTTTTCTGTACTACTGATCTAATATAAGCACTGAAATCTCTTACAAAAGAGACTCTTCACCCCTGCTGCTTGCAGGGAGGCTATTTGATAGTTAGTTCACACAGAAGCATTTAATATTTTTCAATCCTGCACTAAAAGCCAAAGCTGGTTCCACTGTGCAGCTGGAATTTTCATGTTCAGATGACAAACACACATACTGCACCCTGCTCTTGTACGTGTGAAGAGATAGTGACTCTCATATGTACAAGATACGTAAGCAAGATACGACTATTTTTTACTTCCACTCAGCTATTACAAAGTCAGAGGCATATTTTAATTTATAGTCACTGGGCTACACACACATCTGCCAAATATGACTAACTTTTCTTTTGCACTAAAAAAACTTTCTGCTACAAGTAACCTTCACAACACTGCTCTTTCCCAAATGAGGAAGTCACATCCAAAGGGTTCATCTAACAAAAAAAAAGGAGCAAGTTCTCATGGACAGAACTCTCCTCCTCTGAGCCTCCACACCTCAGGAGCCTGCCCTTCATCACACTGAGCGCACCACATTCCCAGGCTGACACCAGAACAAGCACTGAACCACGAAACTGCAGAAGTACTAGACAGTTCATGAGGTTTACTTGGTTATGGCCATTAATTTCACATGAAAAGCACTTCTATATAGCAAAAGCTGCTACCAGGACAAAGCTTTAACATAACAGATCTATTGAAAAATAGAGGTAGGGCCTCTCCCTGCCATTAGCTATAGCACACCATTACCTCCACAGTCTGCCTGCTGCCATCGGGCCTGGCTGTGTACACAGCGCAGCACCTCTCTCCTCCAGCCAAAGACTCCAGGGACATGGTGAGCTGTGTCCTGACTATTCATATGATGAGGGCAAAACACAAGCAGCATCCAACTCACCACAGTAACACCTGGAGACACAGACACCTCCACAGCTGCTCAGTACCAAGACAGTATTTCCCTGAGGTAACCACCACACAGCAAGCTAAGTCTTCCCTAATTGGCTGGCCTTCTCCAGAAGGTTCCAGAAGGGGGCAGAGCAGCCAATCACAGCTCTTGGCTCCACCCAGGGGCTCCCCTCATGCTGGGGAGATGTGGTGGGCTTGGTGAGCTCAATGCTGGTTCTTGCCATTAGCTCTCCTCTGGCCACACCAGCTCATCTGAGCCATAGGAAGCTCTGGAGAAGCTGCTGCTATGCAGCATGGCCAGAACAGGCTATGGAGGAACATCACAAGACAAGACGACATCAAAGAGAGGCGGTAGGAGAGGGGCACAGCAGTGTGGGGTGGGGCAGAGAGGCATGGTGCCTCTGGAGCCCACTGTCAGTGCAAGAGCAAAGCCAGGTGGGAGGTGGTTGGCAACCAAAATAATCCAGGTCGCCCTGTGCACTTGCTGATAATGGTCCTTGGTGCTGTGGTAAGGATTGAGAACTTATACCTAAGCTTGGTCCCTGCCTCATTCTCCTGAAAATGACCTATGCTTCTTAAAGTGGGGGAGATACAGGGTTTCTGCTCTGAATCTACTAATTCTAAAGAATTGCCAGGTAGGTCTGTTTAAGCAATTCTCCTCCCCCAAGGAGGAGGCTGAGCTTGAACTTGAACTTAACTAAAATTTGTTATAAAAATGTTTTCTCCAGAATTCTTTTTTCAACTAGGAACAGACAGACGAGTCCCAAACTCTACCTTGTTACTTAGAAACATGCAAACATTTCCTGAAGATATGCTCAGCAGAAAAAATGACATGGCCTACATCAAAATGATCTGGCTCGATTCAGCATTAAACCACATCCTCCCGCACTGATGTGTGACTTACTCCCCTTTTGCTGCAGTGACTCGAGTCACACATAGCCCTGTGGCTGCACTGTTTGGAGAGCTGTGGTGGACGCAGGTTACCAACGTGCCTGACCCCGAGGGGAACTGAGAACCTAAAGCATGTTTTGTCATGAAGTTCAGTGAGCTCCTGGGAAAGATTTTCATGTGTATGAAATGAACTTTCTACTCAACCTAACAGCACAACTATTTGAGTTTCTGCAACAGATGTTCACTTCCCCTCACACCCCCTCCAACACTTTCCATCCAGAAAGAGATGTTTCCAAAGAAGCCTTCCTGCTTTCTGACCACATCTGTCTCAGAGAAAAGGTCCATATGTACCAAGAGAGGGTTTAGTCTGGAGAAACAGACGGTCAGAAGCACCACAGACTGCTGTCATATCTGAGTTCAGTTGCGTTTCTCACACACACAACTCTCAGGCATTAATCTCTATAAAACTGACCGAGCTCCTATGTTTTGGACTCTGAGAATAATGAAAAGCATTTTCATTCGCACTTTCAAATAGTGCGGAGACAGTGGAGTGCTACACTTTTGACAGGCACGCCATTTCAAGTGTATTCCGTGACAGTGAAACCTCTCGCAACCTGCTAAAATCACACACCAACTCCCGTCAGTACAGCCGCACACCAAACGGCGTCGTCCCGCTCCTTCCCTTCACTGGCATCGGTTTTAACCTCTTCCTCCCAGCCGCTGGGTGCCTCTTTCGTTGCCCGCCTCAGCACCCGCTCTATCGCGACACGCCCTCATCCCTCTCGCCCCTTTCCCGCCGGCGGAGGGTTCCGCGCCCGCCGCCCTGCGGCCCTGTGGCGCGGAGCGGCTCCGGGGTGTGCGCGGCGCCCCCCCGCCAGCCAATGGGCCGCGTCTTTCTCTTCGCTCGGCGCAGGCGGTGGCTGGGCGGTGACGTCAGGCCCAGATGTTGTCCCGGGCCCGCCCGCGCAGGGCCCGGCGGCTCCGCGGCGCGGCAGCGGGCAGAGCGCGTCCTGCTGTCACACAGCGCGCGATGGCAGCTCTGCGCGCTCCGCCGTCGTGTCCTGCCGCGCGCTCGGGAAGACAGCACTAACTCATGCGCCAAGCAACAAGCTGCCAGTGCCGGGATCGACCTGCGCTTCTCTTTCTCTTCCACTGGACTTCCAACGCTGCTTTTTCTTCATTTAGGGACAAGCTGGGTGTGATCGTCACAAAGAAAGTGTGTTTCTGGTGGCTACTAAATCAGCCTTTACTTCTACCAAGAGATCCTGAGAAATAAGAAAGGGAAAGGTCTGCTTGCATAGTGTTTTTAAAAAGGGAAAGAGCAGCGTTGTGGTTGTTGGTTTTTGTTTTTGTTTTTTTTTTTTTTTTTTTAATTTTTCCTCTTCTGTTGGATTTCTTTTTAAACTTACAAAAGATGGCAACAGCAGCATACGTGGATCATTTTGCAGCAGAGTGCCTTGTTTCTATGTCCAGTCGTGCCGTTATCCATAGTCCCAAAGGGGAGCCTGATCCCCAACCTGATGCAGCAATACCTCCTTCATCAAATGGAGAAGATAAGCGGGAAGTCAGAGAAACCGGGAAAGACAATGGATCAACATTACTGGTGGTAGCTAGCATTTTAGCAGATCTGAACCAGCATGTCCCAAACTCACCCGCTCTAGGGATGGAAGAACCTGAGACCTTTGATGTCACAGAACAAATACACATTTCTATGGTTCCTAAGGAGTTTGGGGAAGAAAGTGTATCTTCGGCTGGTAAGCGTGGAGGAGGAAGAGCAGCCACACCTACTAGCCTGGCTGCAGTAACTGAGCCAAACCCCAGACAAAAGAACAAACGCACGAGAAGCTGGACTGACCCTGGATCACCCCAGAAAAAGCACAAATGCCACTATGTGGGGTGTGAAAAAGTTTATGGCAAATCTTCCCATCTTAAAGCTCATCTAAGGACCCACACAGGTTAGTTACAATCCAGCCAGAGATTTATTTGTTATAGCTTGGTAATTAAAATGAATGTGGAAAAAAACCCCCAAATCCAAACTTTTATTTGGCCACCATTATGGTTTTACCTCTCAGAACACAAGCTTGGGAAAACTGAACAACAACAACAAAACCCTCTCTGGGAATAAAACCTGCCTGAGCATAGATTCAAAGCTAATGTTGCCCCTTTTTTATAACTTAATGTCACAGGGAATGTCATGTGGGTCATCTGTGTAGATTGTACCAAGCTGTAATTGTTAGCTGCTAGTTTTCTTATTCAGTGTGTCTTCTACTTCCCTTTCCAGTGCTTCTCACCCTCCCCCATCTGCATTTTCCTACCCCGTGTTCCTGTCACTACCATTATACCAGCTTATCACTTCCCATGCAAGCATCAGTACTCTTGATATTTTAAAATTAAATGTTCCAGAGGCACCTGAAACACTGTGTGTCTGTTTCTTTCTTTAGCAGACACTTGTGTGAAAGCTAGAGTAGGCAGGAAGGCAGATGAGAAGCTGAACGTGAGTCACAAGGAGATATTTATCATAAGTGTAGCGAGAGGGGGATATGCGCAGTCTCAAAAAAACTTTTGGCAGCTGGGTAAAACTAATTTCCAAACAAAAAAAGCGACATTTGAATGCAAACACTCTTGTTCTGATCAGTGTCCAGTGTTTACTTTTTGGTGAAGACTTACTTGGCCACTTTTTTGTTGTTACTGCAATTCATGAGATACACATAGAAAAAGTGGAAGTCTTGCAAGCACCATGACAGTTATGCACTGAAAGCATTTGGATAGGCCATTTTGAAACCAGCCCCACGCCTCATCAGATCTCGTGCCTCTGCCTGCTGCTGAGGAGCAGGGGGGCTGCCAGTCAGACAGGGAGCATAAAAACTGGAGACCGATCTGTGTTGAAGGCCCCAATCATAGCATGTATGATGAGGCACCACACTGACGAGAGCAGGCGCAGGAAAGCTGTTCCACTGAATGATTTCAGACAAATTAGCTTAAGATCTGTGGTCAGTTCACTTAAAAAGAGCATTAAGAAAAAGGTCATCAGAAATAAGCATGATTTAGTGACCCTTGAACAGTTGTAGCTCAGAGGTGGCAGCCTCACCCACACTGGTCTTATGTTCAGTGTACCTTCAGCTTTTCCTGTTGCCTTCCTGATACAAAGAGCCCTTCTAAATTGAGGGCATGTTTTGATCTCTCTGGGTGAGAAGAAAGCCCCATCAAGTTTGAGCATCTGGATGGACAATTCGCTGTGCTGCACAGCTGAAAGAACAGCATGTTCCTGGCACCTCAGGCAGCCTGCCCTGGGTAACTGCTTTTCACCTCCTTGGGAGTTGTGCAAGAAAAGGTGCTTCCACTCAGCTTGCAGGGGACTGTCTCTCCATTAATTTTCAGTTCTCTTGGCTTCTTATTGCTGACATCTGCCATTGTTCTAAAAGTGAAAGATAAATTTAGCAGTATTTCTGGGTTTCCAAATCAACTAGAGATCAAGGAGAGGAACTCCTGCTCCTGATAAAGAGGAGGGCCGAGCATGCCCGCCCTGCGGGAGAAGAGGGAGGGCAGGGCCGGCGGGGAGTGTCGCTCAGGGCTGGGCTGAGCCGAGTCATTCGGGGACACTGGCTTGCCTCCAAGTTCTCTGCCTTTTTTTGGTGGGTTGTTTTGTTGGCTTTTCCCTCCTTTTTTTTTTTTTAACTCTTCATTTCCCGTACTTTTTTTTTTTTTCCCATGCCTGTAGGGCTCAAGTGGTTATTGCTGTAGCTAGTGGCACTGAGGAAATAGAGTATGCGTGCATCTGAGAGCTAAAGGATAAACTCGGAAAGGACTGTCTGCCCTGGGAGTGGCAGGACCATCGGGGACTACAGCTTGTTTTCTTGAGTCTCCAGTGTCTGTGTGGGAAGCTTTAAGCCAAGGTGCCAAGTTTCCCTCCTCATTGGCAGCAGGTCTGTCTGTTTGGACTGAGCTTTAAACAGGCTTAAATTCCTCTTACAGAACATTTTCTAAGGTGTTTGAATATTTTCTCTCTTTAAATCATGACAGGTTTGAAAAAAAGTCTGTATGACACTAGGAGTTAAGCTAACAGAACAAATTATGACTTCCAGAACTGGCAAGTGTTTGTTTTTACAAAACGTAATGGATTTTATCGATTTAGAGCAAGAGGTTTGGGTCTCCTCTGCTTTCCAGCAGCCCTGAACTAGTTAAGTAACATGTACACATCGGCCTCCCCATCTGTCAGATGGATAGGGTGATTAACTATCCACATTACCAAGAGGTGGTGAAAGTACTCCAAGGACACATGCAAGGTGCTTTAAACAGCTACCCCAATAACTCCAAAACCTGTTTACTAAGAAACAATAAACACCCCCCCACACCCCCCCTTCTGCTATGGAGTGGAACTTCTTCCATGTGCTGTATTACAAGTTGGTATATTTAGGGGTGAACTGAGAGCTAAGAACAGTACTGCAGGCTAGAAGATACTGATGATAGTGCTAGAGATATTTGAATAGTGTAGCATATGATCTGCTTTATAAACTGGCTTGTCCGTGTCTAATACTGTGCCCAGAAACTAAAGGCTTTGCTCTTCATGCTTAGAGGAAGGATAGACTAGCTTGCTGAGCTTATGCTACAGCAAAGGGATACAGAGAATTCCATCTACTATTGGACCAAATCCAGCCCCACACTGGTAGGGACTGAAAGCTGGTACTATTTTCCAGCTGTTTGGTCCCCTGTGTGAAATCCTTCTGATAAGTATTGCCAGATTTCAGGGCTCATCAAAAAATACAGTGCAGAGGATGCTAATTATCCTATTTAAAGTGGAAGAAACAAGATGGAACAGCCAAGGAAGCAGCATCTGCCTTTTGTCCTTACTCAGAGTACAGCGTTTTAGAAGGAAGTTTTCTATTAGAACATAATGTCCTAGAGAAAACCATAGTTTCTTGTGTTTGGTTACAGTATCAGTGAAGCTATATCAGCCTTAAGAATACTTCATCTTTATTAAATCAACAAACCCTTGAACCAGGCAGAAAACATTAGTCACCAATGTCTTTGCTATTCTCTTCACCAGATTTCAAACCCTTCCCCCTAAATTTCATGTTTATATTTTCCATCCTATTCTCTCACTGGATGTCCTGGAGTTCAACGTGATCATCAGCCACAAATCCCTTGAAGTTTTAATGTTTACTGGAAGGTTATATTTAGTGTCAGTGGGTAGATGTCAAGTCCAAATTCTTTTCCCCTGAGGTTCCCGTGGACCTCAGAAGCTGTGTTGTGATCCACACAGGCAGCACCTGCTTGTCCCAAGTTACTTTGATATATTGGCCTGTGTTTAGGTGAATGAAGAAGCATTTATGTAAGGTATGGGTAATAGTTTTAAACAGGAGGTTGGTTTTCATTTTCAGTTCTAGTACATCTGATTTGCTCCAACTACATTAATTCAAGATGCAGCGGTAAAGCACAACTTCTCTGAAGTTAGCCTGAATCAAGATGCTATGTGTGTGTGAAGAAAGAGATTAACCAATGTATGGAGAAGCAAGTTCATCTGTCAGTGAAATGAAGTTTATCTTCCATTTTAGCACCTGGTGATTACCAGAAACTTAGCTGGTAAGGTGAAAGATACAGACTAGACTTGGCTGGGCTTTCCTTTAGCTTGCCTATATGCACGCAGTGACTCTAGAAGTCACTACATGCTAGTGTGTGGCAAGCGTGCAGTGTTTGTGAAGACCCAAGCCTTTACAGGAGAATTTTACAAAAGAAACTTAATCTAATACCTCCTGTGCCCCTTGAGAGCAGAGAACAAGGGCTGCAGATTGCTCTTGTGAAGAGCAGGATGAATTAAATGAGTGGGTACCAGTGGTTCAGTCCATACTCTGAGCTGCCAGCTGGGCTGCTCTGGCTGCCAGGACTGACTGGGAAGCTGCACTCCCTCTGAACAAGATGCCAGAGGAAATGGGAAAGGCCTTTTCCTAATGCCAGTTTCCTACAGGCAAGACAGACTAATTAAGTTTGTCTCTTTGCATGTAGCTCAGCAATTTCACTGTTAGTATCTGGGCCTCTAAAGTTTTTGACTTCTTGTGTTAAAAGTCAGAAACAGCTAGCTTGCTGTGCATGCCTAACTCGCTATCATTAGCATACACCCAGATTATCAAAAAGCTCCAGAGAGCCTCCAGGCTGCTGTGTCCCAAAATACTCTTCTATTGCCTTCCACCTCCACTCTTTGCTGAGTGCATCAAAACCTTTTATCTAAGGTTCCTCTCCAAGACAGAATCAAATGGTAACTTCAGGACAGCTTTAAATGCCAGCTTCATAAGACAGTTATCTTTCCAGCCAGAGCCATAAGCATTCTTTCTCAGTGTTAGGTAGTTCAGCAGCCTGCTATTGCATTTTCCTGAAAACTCATAGTCTTGAGTATCTTTTAATAAGCCTGTATTTCTAAAACCAACACAAAATTGCAGAACATTATGTTCGTTCTGAAAGAGCTCTGCAACTACCTTCTTTCTTCCTCTAAAGCTTCAACACATTAAAAGAAATCAGTCGAAACCATATACCAGCTTCATTTACAGCCCTGCTGAAGGCCTCACCACAACATGCAATTGCAAAGAATGAAGTTCTTAGTTAAAAGTCTTCATCCTAAGCCTGGATCAAACAATCTTCTGTTCACTGAAACCAAGAAGCAGCATATGTACTTTTAAGCCTCTTAAAATCCTTGAAATAAACACAAAGTATAGATGTCTTAAAAGAATAAGCAAACTTTAAAACTTACAGTTTCCAAAAGGAGCTGAAGCCAGGGAGGACAAAGCTACTTCTACCCACTCCTTTTACCTGACTGGTTCATGATTGAATAATAGGATTCAGTTAAGTCAGCTGCAAAGAGTTAGGGTTAAATTGGGTGCATGGAGAATCCAATTGGCTGATGGTATTTACCACACACTTGAGTAGTATTAACTACTAGTGAGAACTAAATCTCCTGCTTGTTATACAGGTTTCTCTGTGAAAGGCTTGTCTTTATTTTGCCTCCTTTTACTCTCCAGTTTTTAAGGAGATATTAATCATGTATAGGTCACAGAAATAAAGCTTCTGATGACAACAGAGTTCAGGAATTGTAGCTAAGAAGCCTTTAAAGCAAAGCTGTACTTACCATTGCCAGAACTGTGATGGAGAGAGGGTCTACTATGGAAAAAACTTTTCTTTGCCTTTTTGCTACTGTCTTTGAAGCAGGTGTAACCATCATAGCTAAATAGTCTCTCACCAATATTTTTACAAAAATGTACATGAAAAAATTACTCTATTTGTGACTCCCACAGTTCTTTGCAAGTTACCTTTTGCTGAAACCAAGATACTTACTCAGATAAGTCCAGCTCAGGCATCGAGTTGCCAGCCTGTGCAGTCTGTCATCTTACCATAGTCAAGCAGAGGGTAACGAACAAAAAATATCCCACCTACGGCATGGCTGTTCAAGTCAACATCATTCACAGAATACAGTGTTCAGGGACTGCTTTTTCTACAGGGTGGAAAGTTTGGCTATCTAGTAGAAAATCAGAAATTTCACAGAATTCCTTTTTCACAAACCATCTTCCTTTTAGCATGGAGGTGGTACTCAGGTCCAGTGTAATGAGCCCTGTTGGAAGTGGGGAGGATGGATCACCTTCCAGTTGTTTTCCTCATCCTAGACACCAGTAGCAAGACCTAAGTCTTACTTACTCTTTGCTGGAGTGAAGCAGCAAACAATCAGTCTTTTCAGTGGATGGATGATTGCAACTGATAGCTGTGTTTGTGTTGGAAATGAGTCACTGCTTTATGAAAAAAGTGGTCTGAATGATCTGCAGACAATTTTCAGTAGCATATAGTTCTCTGCAGGACACTGGAATGTATTTGTCTGTGACATGAGTTGTGCATAAACAAATCTGCTAAACTGGAATTCTTTATGAAACAAACTCACAATTGTATTGCATCCAAAAAGAAGGCACCTTTAACCATTTAAAATACAACTGTTGCATTGTGTTATTGTCTGGCTGAACATGGTTATGGCACATGCCAAACGCAGAAACCTGGAACTTGTTTATATTGGACATGTGGTTTCTAGTTCTGTTTTATAAGCTAAGCATGTTCCAGCTTCCCCCCTCCCTTCTTCCAGTCTTGGATCAGCTGTTTGGAAGTCAGTGCTGACAGAGCCAAAAATACTCTGCTGTTCAAATGCAGGACAACCTCTGCAGGGTTGTTTCTGTAGAATTTCTGTAGGTACACTTTTTTCCCTTTGTTGCCCACTTGGCTTTTATTAGGTAGATTCGCATGGGCAGCGAGATCATTATCTTGCTGTGTTCAGTTTAACAATAGCTAGACAATGTGGGTTACTAAGTGCAGG
Organism: Psittacula echo; assembly: GCF_963264785.1. Taxonomy (NCBI): domain Eukaryota; kingdom Metazoa; phylum Chordata; class Aves; order Psittaciformes; family Psittacidae; genus Psittacula; species Psittacula echo. Next base: position 6,309,767 of record NC_137741.1, on the reverse strand, counting down.
CACTGAAGTCAGGCATACATATCCTGTATTCTTCCGGTCTTGCAGATTCAGCAGATCTTACAGAGCCTCCACTTAACATAAAAGAAAAGTTTTTAAAAGTTCAGAGTGCCACTGCTGTAGTAACTGGTAGAAAAACGACCTCCAAAGCTTTTTTGCAGCTCTAACATAAAAAGCATTTCCTAACCAAGAACTTGGCACAAGTCAAATGGTATTAAAGTAAGCATATCCTGAAATGACCTCTAGTGTGAGGAAAAGATTTTCTGTAGTCAGTTACAGCACTTTTGTAGTGCTGTCAGGAATTACAGACATAATATTTCTGATGGGCTACCTGTTGACATTGCAGTCAATGGATCAATAAGCTATCTTAGATTTATTATACACTATATTTCTACCAGGCTGCTCTCTATTATTTGGTTATAAGTTGTATGAGGTTTTGGAATAGAGACACCTATTCCCATGAGACAGCATCAAGTTGCTGCTGTGCATTTTGCAGCTATATGTCTGCTTTGGTCCTGCAGCCAGCTATAGCATTCCTGAACAGCAGAATGGCTATGCTGGTCATGTAGCCTTTACTGCCTTCAACAGTAGCTTTTAGAACTGGTCAAGGAGAGAGGCAGAAACAATTAAGTTCCAGAGTAAGACCAGCTTAGGTATAGCAGCTAAAAAAAAAATGCATAGAGCTTTTTAAACTGAACTGCTGTCAGTATTTCCACCAGAGGAACTTACCACAAAGCCAGCTGAGAAGGGTTAGAACATCATAGCCTAGTCCATCTTCAGATGTTACCTGCAAAGTTTTGCTGAATTGGTGAACTGTTTGTTAATAGATGAGAAATACTTTTTTGGAATTTAGGGATAAATGAAATAACAGGGATAGAAATTTACACACTAGACTGGGGTTTTATAGATTCTTGCAAAACCTCACAGTGCAGTTGAGGCTTTTCTGAGTTCTCAACCTGGTAGCTGAGGATCCTGCTATAGCAAATATGAACAGGGATGCTGCTAAAATCTCATTGAACCACAGACTAATTCTTGTTATGTATTGTAAGGACTTACTGAATTTAAGTTTGTGATTTCTTTCAAATGCCAGCAGAAAGACTGAAGACCAGCACTAATACACAATTGCCTTGGCAGGTTTTGATTGGTCTTTTCCAAGACCAACGTGAATTGTATGCAGCTTTCCTACACATGCATGTGAAACTCTTAATAGAACAATGAAAGCCCCTCTAAGTCAGTGGAAATTTCCATTTGGTGTATATATGTCCATACAAACAGTGTCAATAGAACACTGGCATATGGCTAGTCTTATTATATAACAAATCTAGGGTGTATTTGCAAAGTATGTTTTTTAAATTCTCAGAACATGGCCAAAACAAAACTGCATTTCTTAGATACCCTAGAGGACTACATCTCTGCCAGGATTCTCATTCCAAAAGCAAATGTTGGGAATTTATAGATGCTCTTACATAGTATTATTAGCCTAAATACACCAATAAGAAATGGATTAAAAAAGCACTTTTTTTCTTTTTGCCTTTTTTTTTTTCCTTTCTTTCAACAAATGGCTGAAAAGGTGTAGAAATTGGTAATGAGACAAAGTAATTCTATGTCATGGGTTTCACAGAATCCTAGAACAGTTTGGGTTGGAAGGGACCCCCAAAGATCATCTAGTTCCAACCCCCCAGTCATGAGCAAGGACACCTTCCACTAAAGCAGGTTGCTCCAAGCCCCGTCCAGCCTGCTCTTGAACACTGCCAGGGACAGGGCAGCCATAGCTTCTCTAGATGTTAAAACTCACTGTTATGAATTGAGACTCACTTGTTTTCTCTGCATTTCTGCATGTGATTTTTTTTTTTTTGAGCAGTGTTGCCCCTGGAGAAAACAGTATCACTGACTTTACCAAACCAAAATCATCTCTTTAGTGATGATCTACTTCATCTTCTCTTCCCCATCATTTAAAATGAGATTGTTTAATAGGTTGTTGTTAATTCCTTGAAGTTTTAGGGCTCTATAACATAAAAGGTCATAGTTCAGCTCTTTCACCATGTTTGATAGGATAATGAGGATTTGAATACTTTTCCCCGCTCTCAGTCTAACACCAGCCTTCTCAGTGAAAGAACTCTCTTTTTGTCCTTCTCTTGACTGGTGTTCTTACAGACTGTTTACAGGAACATAACTGAATCTTTGTATGCAATTGACTACTCCCTTTTTGAATGTACAAATCACTAGATTATTTTTTGTTACTAAGGCAAAAATTAGCATAATTTATGTTTTATCATTAAGAATCTAATAGGTTACTGAAAGGGTCTGAGAGAATGCTATCTGGCTACTGCTTTGCTTTTGTAATGAATTCTTGGAAAAGAACCTATACATTATGAGAATATATCATCAATAGCCTGCTTTGTGCTGCTAAGGTTAGCACTTGTGGGTGAGTTACACACCAGTTATTTTGGAAAAGCATATGGCACCTGTGCTGAACTTCTGTGCACATGTTTGCTTAAAGCTTCTTTCCATGAACCAGCTCTGGTCTTGTGCATAGGAAATCCTTTGGACACATCCATGTTACACTTTACAGTTCTGTAGTAGATATACACATTGTAACCAGGACCGGTATTGTTTGCAAGAGACAAACTCATTTGAAATAAGCTATGTTTTTCTGGTGTTTGGATGAAAATTGCTTTCTTAGACATTCAGCTGAACTTCTTGCAGAAAGGCAAGGAACCATTGTGATTTATGTACTTGATGGTTTTCCTTCTCTGAACGCTTTGCTCTTACTTGCAAGAAATCCAAGTTACCACGTAACTGTTTCTCAGCTAAATAGTTGTAAAGAGGCTCTAACAGTCTCATGGGTGCTCTGTAAGTTCTGTGGTATTCCCTTTATGACGAAGTGATTGTGCTAGCACACTTTTCATTTGAGTACATTCGTTGCAGTTTCAAGGACACAGTAGGAACAACACTAACTTCCAGTGCACAGCTGGTTTTCACTTGGAAATCAGACCACCTCTGGGGTTTTAATTTTTTTTAATGTATAAACAGTTCTAAGTCCAGCTTGTGTTTGACACTTCTGATTGTAAAACACAGTTGCAGCTCCTTACCATCTGTAGAGAACTGAACTGACACAGCAGTAGTGAATGAATAATCAACTATAATCCTTCCAGCTTCTGTGTTACCTTCTGTGTGGACATTCCTTGTGTCCAGTTCCTTCTCCCGTATATTAAGGCATGGGAACAGGATGTAGCTGGTCACCCAAGAGTGGTGAATTTATTCTCTTAACAGCATTTACAGCCTTCAGGAATAGAAAAAGGGGTTACACTGAAAAGGTGATTTACAAACGTGCATTTATGAGTATGCAAGACAGCACTATGTATGCAGCTTTACGCATTGAGGTTATGTATCTTCTGAAAAAGAAGGTAAAAACAACCTGTTTGTATGCAGTGTTATGGTGCATCACTTTTCTTAAGACTAACATTTTCTCTTATTCGTCTGTTATTCACAAACAATATCAATCCTAGAGTTGAGCTGTAATAATACCTTTTCAAGAGAAAGTAGAAACAATTTTCTAAGATTTGGCTGAAATTCAAGGTCAAAGTACTTTGTGCATCATGTCTTTTGTAGGAATAATAAACTGTCCTTTCAAGCTGCAACAGCAGTAATCAGATCATCTCAGTCCCCTGAAACTAAGGATGCAACCCAACTCGTGAAGTTGCAATTCCTGTTTTCTTTGGTTTTATTTACAGTTGGTGTGTTGTAACAGAACCTTCTGATTACTTAAGTTTATGAACCTTGCAGCTCTGCATACTGCAATTCCTGAATCCCAGCCAGTGACCCCTCATAGCTGCCAGAGTTGTGCTCAGCAGGAGCTAGGAATATGGACAGGAAATCAGGTTCAAATAATTTAGTAGTTCCCAGATTTAGGACTAGATTAACCAAGAGCCCAAGTGGAAACAGGAACAGCTGGGAACTTCTATGATCTTTTTCAAGGAAAAGTTATGTCCTCTCCATAGGGTTCTGGAGCGAGCCTGCAGATCTAGATGGCAGGGCTGTCTTTTAGCATTTCACAGTAATAGTTTAAAATAATGCGCATTTCCTATTATATTTCACAGAACTTTTCCATCAGAAAGAAGCTTCTTCTGAAAAACCTTTGGCCACAGTAAAATCCTGTATTTTGCAGATTATTTCATTAGTCCCTCTGCTTTGGGCATGCAGAGCGTGGTCACCTGATTTTCTGCATATACAGGGAACAGGTTCACCATCTCAAAAAGCCAGAGAGGCCAGCAGGTTTCCTCTCCCCACCCAAGCAAGCAGGCCTATTAGAGAGTAAACCTGCTCACTTCTTAAATGAAGTGTAGCAGGACGTGAATAAATATGCCTGAGGTACTAGTAATTTATATTTTGGCAAGTAACAGGGCTCTTTCAACTATAACTTGTCTATCTGTATAACAGCTGAATGCTTTACATGATACCTATGACCTGCAGAATTCAGACTCTCTACTATGGAATCACTCACATAGTAAAATGGTTTACATGTCAAGAAGTTTTTAAAGTACTTATAGAGAAAATAGTGGCTGCTGGGCAGCCCTTTTTTCATGTTTTGTGTATATAAACGACATTCTGTAGTGACACATAACTGGTTTTAATGCTAGACTGCTCTGTAAAGGCAAGCAATGAAAGCATGGGTGTGGCATGCAAGGGGAAACAGAGCTATAGCTAATAGAAAGGCCATGCTTGTATGTATGTAGAATTTGGTAAATTTCAAAATAGTAAAGATGTTCCTTTCAATACTACTTTGGAAACAGGAAGTATTGAGAGTAGTATTTCCTTCTGAAAAATGGCCTCCAGTTGATTTCTCTATCTCAGTACACGATGAGTTATTAGCTTCAAAAGTAGAGAGCTATATTGTCAAATTATATACACCGGGATGCCTTTGACAAATCTGTCTTTGAAATATGTCTGTGCTCTATTTCAGATCTTAGCTTTTCAGTTATGTTTCCCACCCAGAGTCACACTTGGATAATTGGCTCCGGACTTGTACTCCCCCATAACCACATACTTCATCCATTCATTTCCAGCACTCACCATGGCCTCTCTCCTACGCCATGACCCTATGCGTCAGACACAGCTGGTGAGGCTCTTCTCCCTGGTGACCCTGCAACACAATCATAAAACATGAGAGAAGGCGGGAGCTGAGCTGTGCCTAGGTTGTGTTACACTGGGGGTGTCGATGCTCAGAGAAACTGTGCTATAGCAGTGATCTCCTCCACTGCAGCCTAAGAAAACAATCTCTCTGCTATCATATGGTGTAACCCCTTCATCAGACTTGTTGATGCCTGAAGTCTTGCATGCTGAGGGAAAAGTTGCTTGGCAAGTCTGTCTAAGGAGGAATGCTAAGGGAATCTCATTGCAACATCTTGTTAATAACCGTTTATTTATATTTTGGATAGAATATGGACAAGGTGGTAACACGTGCTTTCAGAAACAGCTTGAGACATTGGACAGGAGCCGGATCTTTCAGAGAACTGGATGTACATTGCTACATGTTCACTCCAGTGATTAGAACATTAAGACAGCTAAAATTAAAAGACAACATGATCAGTGCTAATTGTTCAAAACCTTCTTTTTACTTATTTTATGCTTATATATGAGAATGAGAATGTGTGTGTGCTTACACACATTTGTAGTTTTAAAGAATTAATACATAGAAAAGACTGAAAAACAAGCTGAAACTAGAAAGGAGCAGGTAGCTGCTTCTCTTTTTTTTCTTCTCATACAGCTGTGCTTGAAGGAGACTGCTAGATGGGGAGATGCAAAATAAATAGGGAAGGTATTGTCAGAATAGAACATATAAATGAGACTTGCAAGAGTTGAATGTTGAACTGCAAACTGCAAATACTGTCTTTTCTAAAAGGTTGACCTGTTTTAACAGTGAGCACACTAGAATATGAATACAACTGTTACCACAGGATCTGATTGCTTCATTAAAAAAACCCCAACAAACCAAACCCAAATCCTGGTTTAAACAGGAAGATTGGCTTTACAATCTATGCAGATTTTCTGAAGCGTACGCAAGAGGTTTATGCATATCTCAGATGGTAGCTGCCTGGTGTCAAGCAACACTTTGATTATCAGCCCATAAAACTACTTTCCAGAGCTGTTTCCCTGAAGCTGGATGCTCCATATGGTCATTGGCTGATGCTGCTCATAAACTACTTCAGCACCACCTTGCTCTCTGGCACAACAATTCATTAATCAATCTCTTAATTCAGTTTCAAAAATAAAGCAAATTCCCACTCCTTTCTCTCCTCCATACAGTTGCACTAAGTTCTCAGATCAGATTTTCCACTCAGCTTTAAAGCTTTAACTGTACTTATAAAAGCTGAAGTCCCGGGTTTCATGCATGCTGTGGTACTGTGAGGTTGTTGATTAAACAGTTCAAAAGTTCAGAAAGAGACATTTCACAGTTGCAGCCAAAGGCAACTTCACTAACTTCTGTTTGCTCGGCCTCTGGCAAAACAAAATTTCATCCTGTCCATAACTCCTGGGAGATGCTGTGCACATAAAATGTCATAACCTACTCGCAGTGTCTGTTCATGGCAAGGGATGTGGATTTCAGTGGGCGGCAAATGACATTCAGCATCTTCCAGAATTCAGATAAATAAAGTACAGGTTTCAGTTTAGATGAATAATCATTTAGTCTGTTATTTCACATAGCAGAACAACCTTTCATTAATATGATAAGCTCTGCTTTTACAAGCACTTTTCTGTTTTTAGTAGAATAGAATAATAAAAAGATCACTGATGTGTCAACAGAGAAAAGATTGATTCATGGGGTCATATGATTACTTCTCTGCAGTTATCCACGCAAGCTTGGGGAGCCAAAGTTTCAGGATTTCGGCATGAATTTACCCACAGTTCACACCAGATGAATGTGTTTCGTCATTACCTATTTAATAGCTCTCTCACTTAAAAGATTTCAGTTGTCATACCAGAGATCAGGAACATCACTATGTGATTTTTTAGTGAAAGCCACCAAAAAAATTATTTATGAGGATGACTTTCATTGAAAGCAGTCTAAACCAATACATAGGTCATTTCTGTGTTCACTGTACAGACAGGAATGGTTTATGATGTTTCAGCTTGATTTCAAACATTCTTGCAATACAAGCATTCAAGTTTTTAGGTTTGATTTAACTATTAAGTTCCTCCACAGTGATTGGAACTCAGATAAATTCAAACTTAAGACCATCTAGGAAAGCTAACCAGAATTTTCCAATGAGAACTAAATAACAGCATTTTCAGGTAGAGAGAGGAGACCCTTGGATTGTTAGAAGAGCAAGGAATAACCCGTGGCCCACACTGAAGGCTGCGGAAAGATGGGTGATCACCTTGATCAAAAAGGAGCACAGTTATCTATGGAGATACATTCACAAGAGAATCTCCAAAGCAGCAGCCATGACATGTAGACATCAGTATGCTGCATTTGTGGTTCCTGCCATTTGACCGATGAGTACCTACTGGTTAATTCTGCTAAGGACCACATAGTTGAGAATGACTGGCTGGACAGTTAACATGTCAGTTCTGTGGGGACGTAATCCTAGGTTTTTAAGAGGTAGCACAGATTGGAAGAAGAGGGGGTAATGTCTTATAGTGAGCATGTAATCTCTTTTCCCCCATTGTAAGAGCGGGCTGGAGAAAGACAGGATGCTAAGGAGTGTAATACTCTTTACAGCTACTATGCAGCTAAGAGTCAGATGTCTGCTGGTTCAAGTTTGCAGAGTGGGCTGGTTAACAGTGTGAGCAATTCTGAGGTAGCACAGGAAGGATCCAGAGAGCAGTTTGTGATGGAAACATTATGTTTCTGTTGGTACCTTAACTACACATTCCCTTGTAGATGCATTTGGTTCAGTTGTCTCAGCTAGGGGTAAGATTTTTTTTCCCTCTTGGAGAAGGGAAAATCAGGCCTGGGGAGTTTTCTTTCTTGACTTCAGTTGCTGTCTGCATAACATTTTCATTAATCACCTTATTTAACAGAAGATGAGTGGTGCAGCTGAAATAATCAGCTTGTAACAAACAACAAATCAGCATGCTAGAACAAAAGTAACAGCAAATGACTAAACACAATCTCAGTCCAGCATATATATTCATCAAGGTTCATATTAGTGCTTTCCTTTTCAAGTTTTAACTGGCTTCATTTGATAAAAAAATTGTGTTCATTATTACATACATTTGGAAAGCCCTTCTCTAGCCCCTTGACACTTTAAAAGGTTTGAATTGGCTTGTCAACATGACATATAAAGAACAAAGTCCCACATAGCTTCATTGGTGTTAGTCTCTGTTATGTTTTAAGAAGCCAGACTTCTCTGACCTATGCTGAAGACACAGCTTTATATGTAAAAATTAAAAAAGCCCCATTAACAACAAGTTTTTGGATCAAAGCAAGAATTCTAGGCTGGAATTCCTTTGCTGGGCTGATGCAATAGGTCAGATTTGCTGATTAGCATTTAGATTTTTTGATTTTGCAATCCCAGTGTTATTCTGAAGTATATTTATTAAAAAGTGTAATTGACCAATGGAAAAGGAAAAAAATCCACCCCACCCCACCCCCCAATGTAATCCCCACTGGATTCTACTGATGCATCAAATGGAGTCATTCTTACCTAAATGGTAAGCGTAGGATTAAGGCTAATTAACTATACAGAAAGTTATAAATTTGCCTTTGGTTCAATGCTTTTTTTCAACTAATTCAGCCTCTTTGCTCAAGTAGCTTTAAATACTTCTGTTACTTCTAATACAGAGTGTGTATTTCAAAGATTTGTGTCTATGTATCTAGACCACATCATGAAAGGAGGGAATCTTGATGGCTAAACTCACCTTAGTGATTTTGTATCCGATTGTATTTCAAGAGAAAAGCTCTTCAACATATTTAATATACACAAAAATAACTATGCGTACACAGTCTCAGTTTTGATGTAGTCTGTGTAATTGAATTCAGAGCTTCACAAGCCTGGCATAGTGCAACGAATTTTTTTGTAGTTGCAAAAGAGGAAGGAACATACAAGACAGGGAGGGGTTGTGTAAGGAAGGGAGAAGAGATAAAGGGTGAACTCTTCAGAAACCAGGAAGTGACAAACTACTCAGGAGAAAACCTGATATTAGTGATGACAAGTTTTATGTATCTTAGTACAAGGGTACAGTAAAACAAGTAGCATCAGACTCTCAGTGCTCAGGTCTACAAACACAGATGTGAATTTCAAACTATGGAACTCCTGAAGGCTTTTTAAATGACTTTATGGTCTTCAGTTGATGATGGGAAAGAACTTAATATCTCAATTGTCCAGCAGGATTATCTAATTTTTGGAGTACTCTTTAGCAGAGAGAGAGAGAGAAAGAACGAGAGAGATATTACAACATAAACATAGTTAGAAGAAAACCAAAATACAACTCACTATATATCTGTACCCTATGAGCTGTAACACTCCAGAGAAGATCATAGTAAACATAATGTACTTGGCCTTTCTGTCATGGACTTTGGGTTGGTTGCTTCTTTGCATTGCCAGTGGTGCATTTTTGTACTTTTTGAAGGCATCAGTTACCAGCAGTTTGCAAAATGACTCAGGAGGAAAAATTACAAGGAAACCAAAGCATAACTCTGGAAAATATATTTCTTGTACTTAAGATGCTGTAGGGAATCACCAACGACTCCTTGGGCCACACTGCAATGCTAGAGGGCAAATTCTCAGTCATGTGCTCAGCATAGATCTAAAATCTATTCCAAGATTTCTGTGTGAAGGAGAGGGCAGGCTTTTGGAGTCCTTACACTTGCCTGGTTAACCTACCCTGCTGGCTGTCTTTGAAAATCTCTTGTGCTTGTAAACATGGAGAGTCCAGTGGAAGTCAGCTAATAAAGATGTCAGGCATCCAGTCTTCATGGAGGGAAGGCTGCCAAGGAATGTTAATGAAGAATATTAAAAACTTTGCATTTCTTTATTAGCGAGCACTATATGTCGTTGTGTTGAAGTTGTCCCCAGAGCTAAAGGAATTAAAATAGTGTTATAAAAAAACATCCCCAAAGAAGCAGAACATTTTATTCAACCAAAAATTAAATTACTATGTGCTTCTTGGTTTGCTGAATTCTTCTGCAGTTCAAATTTCAGATTCTTAATTCACTGTGAAAAAATATAGGATAAAACACATGGGAATTTTAAAGTGCTAAGCTATAGAAACTCACACAGAGCAGTTCAGCTTGGGTATCCCAGTTTGAAAGGGGATTCAAGTAAAGCCGTGGAATGCATATCTAAGACAATAGAAAGATTACGTGATGGAGCATCCTGGAAAAAAAAAGCGTAAAAAGCTAGAATGATTCTGCCTTGACAACAGACAACAAATAAAAATGTGGCTGATAAAAAATACAGTAAAGTAGCTAAAATTATTATAAACCTACATTGAAGACAATGTTATTAAGTTTGAAATAAAGGCCTAGAAGAGAGCCGATAGAACTGTTCAATAATCTGTAATCTGTTCAATACAAACAAAACCCCCCAAAAGATTGTTTCCATTATGGTGGAAGTGAGCAGTGATATTTTTTGGAAGGATCAGATAGCTGCATGGGACAAACCACATCAGTTATTTTAGTGCTTGGGTGGACCTGGCTGTAGATAAGGCTAGGGGATGAATTTTGCACAACTTACATGTCTTTGGTATTGGAGCCATTACCATTCTGGTACCTTGAGGTGTGTTCATCATTTGCTATTTAAGGTGTTCTAGTTAGCTGTGGTTGTACAGAGGTCACATGGTGTAATCTGTGCTCCCAGATGGCGCAACACAAGCACTTACAAAGCAAACAGTAACACATATTCATTTAAAATGTAACTTGCCGCTTGAAATTTCCCTTTCAAGAAATATTCCTGTATGTCTAAATAACTCAGTGAAAATGTTAATGTACAGATAATAAACCCCGGATTTAAAGAATAGACATTGTGGTCACTGTTGCAGCTCCTACTCAGTAGTTTCCTGTGCCCACAGAAAACATAACATACAGTCATTTAGCAATTCAATGACCGGAGTTGTTAAGATTAAAATAAAGATATCCACACTTTAAAGTGAGTAGTTTGTACTTGATGCCTGAGTCTGTGCCTGCTGGAAACTGAGAACTCCAGTTCCTAAAAAAGGTCCGATCACTGATAATGAAAATAACAGGAACACACATGCTTCTGTATTAGCAGTTACTAATGCAACCTCATTCTTGTGTGCTGCCTGTCCTAGGGGCTCGGGGAGTGTTAATGTCCCAGCATCTAGCAACATATGAACATTGACTGAAGCTTTCCTTGGATTTGGACATTCATACCACATTACCATTATTGGGTTTCTGGTGTCTACTTACAGTCCAATATACCCTATAACTCTTCTTTTCACTGAGAACATTACTAAAACTTCCTCATTTTCCTGGAACTACTCAAGCTTAATATTGCTGAATTCACTACCTCTCATAGATATGGGTGATGGTTGCTGAGGCATTCAAGAGTTGTTGCAAAAAACACGATTGTATTTGGCTTCATTGATTATGAAATGTCACTCCCAAAACCATTAATTTAAAACTAACTGGTTTCCACTTATGGGAATTAGGAATTATGAGGCTTTGGAATTTTTTGATCCCTTTTTAAATACTTGATAAAGAAACCATTATTCATCTAACATCAGCTATGCACTATTTTCTCTCACTCAGGTTAGGGGCTTGGTTTTTGGCTATGCAGAAGGGCTTGTTTATAAACAAGAGAGTAACAGAAGTGAAAGTGTGTGTACCTACGTATCAGTGCTACTGAAGGATGACCTTTTCTCTTTCTCCTTTTTTTTTTTTTTATTTGAAATAACAGCCAGTCTCAAGAAACCCAGTCTGCTTGGCTGAATGTTTTTTCCCAGGATAGCATTTCCTCTCTTGGAGGGAAGCTGCCTCAGTCACATCTCTATTTAACTGTCTGCCCTTCATCCTCCCCACCCAGTCTGCTGATCTGTGTTTCCAAATATACCCTTAATTATGTACCTGAAAATGGAGAAACATAAGAATAGCACACAGTGGCATGTTCAGGTTTCTAGTCTGTTTTCATAACAACGTACAATCCTGTTCTGCAAAGCAGCAGAACAGATTGAAGATCACAGAAAATTGTCTCTGGCTTACTGTTTCTGGTTTTGTAAGCACTTGTGGAATTCCCAGTACAGAGATTTCTCCATTACTTGGCATATGCTTGAAGATGCTAACATAATGTGCAGAGCTATTACATGAGTTAAATAGAAAAAACAGATCCCAATACATGGCTTGACTTAATAATCTGTAGGGCAGTGGATATCACATTTCAAATTGTTCAGATACAACTGCTTGCAAATCTTTGCTTTGTAATCCTGAAAATGGTTGGCATCACAGGTGTCTCAATCTGATTTAGCATTGCAGGCATTATTCGGCTATTTTTTAAGCATGCTTAGGCCTACACAGTACTTAGTATCCTTTTATGGCTATTCAAATGATGGATATCATACGGATGAAGTGGTGAAACAGAAAGCAAATTACTCCAGGGTCTGCACAGGAGTGTCACTTATACAGGAAAGGAGTCCTTAAAACTATGTGTGGATTGGGTTAAAGTCTAGAGTGCACCAAAAATATGGTACAAATGAAGCTCAGTAGACATCACATCTGGTTTCACCATCTCTGTAGTTTTTGCTTCCCAAACTACATATAGTTGTCTGAAAATATATAATACAAAGGACCTTCATATAATACCATAAGAACTGACTGGCTCTGCTTGCTTCCGAACCCTTTCCAAGAAGAGGCCTTGGGTGGCATGGTTTAGTGTGAGGTGTCCCTGCCCATGGCAGGGGGGTTGGAACTGGATGATCTTAGGGTCCTTTCCAACCCTAACTATTCTATGATTCTATAAGAGAGAAGAGAGGTGCATTTTTTAATGCTGCTTCTATAGCCCAGGCAACTCTGTGGTTCTTTGGTGGTCTGCTCTGGCAGACAATGTAAGCAGCATGAGCAGCTAGGTCTGTGCTGTGGATATGAATTTGGAAGTCAGAGCACCTGTAGATCTCATGCACTTTTACTCAGTGAGCACTGAAAGTTCAATGCAGCTTTACACACTTTTTTTGTTTGGACTGGGTGGAGTTCAGGAAGAAGCCAAAAATGTTCTTGCTTGTGTAATTTTCAGTTAAGATCATTTGAATTTAATTCTCAAATGTGAGGTCTTTCCATCAGCTTGTGTAACAATTAACACAAGTTATGTGATGCCACGTGCTTTGGCAGAGGAGCTAGAAAGGTTACAGTTCCGTGGGATTTGGAACATGGAAATCCAAACCTATGTAAAATTAAAAAATAATAACAATTCGCAATATTCCTTATCTCTTAAGAGCATCTCTTGCCTGCCTCTCTGAAGAGGAAAGAAGCCTGAGCTGCTTTTTGATTCAGTTATTTTCAAGCATCTTTATCTTTTGGAGACTTACCTCTCTTTGAGACCTGCTAGGAATGCTCATGATGCGCAAAAATACTCCCACTGCCGAGGAGCAGCATTGACTCTCGATGTACACATTCACATGCTTGATGCATTTCCTGTCATATTTAAGTAGAGTCACAGCATCAGCCATGTTGGAAAAGACCTTTAAGATCATCAAGTCCTATGTTTGATTACATTTCCACATTAATTTTCAGCATCAAATTATGCCCTTATTGTATAAAGGTAAAATCCTGACTTCAGTATTGCCTAAGATGGAGCTCAAAATCTTTACTGTGTTATGTACAGCCATGTTAATGGTGAAAGCTTTTTGTTGAGTACATGTCCGTGGGTTACTGCGTATGCAAACTGTGGCTGCATGTTCCCTAATGAAATTAGGCAATCACTTCATATAATCTCTTATTCTGTTGATTGCTTTACTGCCCGTAAAAGAACATTTATATAACCTACCTGCACAGAAAACCACATCCCTTCTGTTTGAGAGATGAGGCTGATGACAGGTTGAATTTCCACATGTGGTTTTGGAGCTGCAGCTAGGTCTTGTCTTAATTAATACCCTGCAGCAACTTTGTTCCAGACTGGGTCCTAATTTTTTCTGAATAATAATGATTCTCCTATCTTTACACAAGGCATCCCACATTTCCTCACAATAGAGCTTTTCTTTGAGGAGGTATTGCCAAACCCCAACACAGCTGGGAAGCACTCTAGAGAACTTATTACCACTACCAGAGTGATGCCAGCTTTCAGATAGTGCATGGAGGGGGAAAGCATTTGGCCGAGGTGCTTAAAGACAGCTACTAAGAAGGTATCAAATCAAAATTAGAGACAACTGAGGAGAAAAAAATCGTTCTCAGGAAGGAGGAGAAAAGGGAACAGTAGAGAAATAGTGGAAGAAAGTCCACAGTTTCTTTGGCCCAGCACCCAAATCATCACCCGCATCATCAACACATCAAATCAGGCAGGTGAGTAAGAACTTGACTGTACTCATCCAGATCTGATGTGCGCTAAGGAGAGGGTAAGTTGTGCAATACCTTCATCACCTTACTGTTAACGCTGGATAATACAGATCTTACACAGTCCCTCTCCAGAACCTCTTCTTTCCTTAGGAACTGGACTGTCATGCGTACTGCAGGCTACTAAATGCAGGATACAGAAAAAGGTAGCAGATGCCATGCTAACTAGTCAGAAGAAAAGGTAATGTTTTCTTTGTGCCTCATGGTGGTGTCAACAGCAGAGGCAAAAACCCTACATGTTAACTCTTGCCTTCCTTGCCTGAAAGCAGTCATTTCATAGAGCAGTCCCTTCTAGTGAAGGACATTGCTGACCCCGTTTGTAATGAAAACATACACAGAGAAAATTAACTTGGGCAATAGAAACATCTGAAGGTCATTGCCTTACCAAAAAACAATGCTGTAGCTCAGGAATAAGCAAATATTCCAGAGAACTCGGTACAGATGTTCTTAAAGTCTGGAAGTCCAACAGACTATGAGAGAGAAGAAATGTGACATCTATGAAAGGATCAGGAACCCAGCATCCCTGAAGATCCATTTATCACATAAGGTATCACTAGTTTGATTTACAGTATTTTTTAATGGGTTAGAATACCAGTGTTCACATCTCTGGCAGATAGTACCACCTTCTCCATCCAGTAAGTGCCAAGTGGCATCTCCCTTGCTCTCAATTTTTTTATTCTCAATTTTGCATACAAAACCTACCTATAGATGATACCGCTATCCCTCCTAATCGTGCCATGTTTGCTTCCTGCAGGTGAACGGCCTTTTGAATGCAACTGGCAAGGGTGTAACAAGAAGTTTGCTCGTTCCGATGAGCTGGCCCGCCACTACCGTACCCACACTGGAGAGAAGAAGTTCAGCTGTCCGCTCTGTGAGAAGCGCTTCATGCGCAGCGACCACCTCACGAAGCACGCCCGCCGCCATGCCAACTTCCACCCAAGCATGCTCAAGAGGCGAAGCGGAAGCAGCTCAAGAACAGGGTCTGTCAGTGACTACAGCCGCTCCGATGCCTCAAGTCCAACAATTAGCCCTGCCAGCTCCCCATAGACCTACCTGCACTGGATGTCAGCACTTTGCCTCTAATACCTAACGTGGAGTTTTGTTTGTGTTGCACACATTTAAAAAACTCTGTTGCTTCCCCTCCTCAGCTCCCCACCTGCCTTTGGTTCTAATAGCTGCCTCCCACTGCAATTTCCAGTCAAATTTTCTTCATCCAACCACACAAGTGGCTATTCTAACCTCATGGACAGACGTACATGTTACACTTAATGACTCCTGCTGTCTCAATATTTCATACATTTTGCAGCCATTTACAGATCCTCTTGATTATTCTTTATAAGAAAATGAGAAAATCAAAAAAAAAAAAAAAAAAATCCCCACTTAATTCACCTCAGGTGTCAAAGTAGTTTTTTAAGACCTGATTGCACAACATGAGCATACACACACTTACAAATCAACTGTGTTGGATTGTGTCCCCCTTCTCCGTTCTCAGGGATGGATATTTATATTACACAATAATTACAATGAAGACACACCCAAACCGCAGCCTTACTTTGTAAATATATTTGCACTCGGAAGCTTTTTGTTAGGTTCTTTCACACACTGGGGAAAAATAACAAACAAACAATACAAAACCCAAACCAGTACTGGAATGTAGTACCAGACTCTTCCATTGCTTGTTTTCCTGATTACATACATTGGGGAGTGTCCAAACTGGAGTCCTGTCTTTCTTCAGGCTGGCCTATGCTTTTGATAGCAAGCCTTTTTTTTCACTTCATGCTGAAGATGCTCCAAACCCAACTTCCTATTGCAAAAATCTCTGTGAGGTTGATAAACTTGTTTGTTTGTTTCATGCTAGATAAAATTCTGAGAAAAAAAATCTAAATTAGATGCCTTAAGTAAATAACCTAAATCACGAGGAAGCATTTTACACTGGGCAACATTTGATTGCAAGGTGGCATGGAATCTTGGAGGCATTCTGTTGTCACTCTCTCCAAGTTGTAAGCTCTTTGCACTGCCTGTTCAGTATGGGACCAACAGAATATTCAAAGCAGACAGAAATCAAACCACACTGACTTCTTGATTCTTTTTTCTTTTTTTTTAATGAACTGTGGAAATAGCATAACTGAACCGATGCCCACCAAAACTTTCATTAAGGTACTTACCTACTGTACAGATGTATCTTAGGAACACAGATTGGTTAAGACATAGTTTCTGTATCCTGTTTCATCACCACCATTGTCACTGATAAAAGGAAGTGAAAATCATAAGGTATCTTGTGACTGGAAAAATAAAATATGCATTTTAAAGTTTTAAAAGAAAATGACAACATTTTAGCTCAGCACTACAAGTTTCTCAAAAATACACATACCAGCATAAAGTAAGGTGCTGTCATTTCCCAAAAAGTGCTTAATAATAAGAAAGGAATTTTAGCTAGTTTTCAGTAACTTTCAAACATTTGACACTCAATAGAGCACTAGGAGGTAGATTTTAATGTTCTTTATGGTAGAAAATACAATAAAAGACCAGGAGCATTGTGAAGTCCTGGAGACCCCACTGGCAGCAGATACACTTTCCTTGGTTTCACTGTGTCTGATGGTGTATATTATAAATTCAGGCCCTTTTGATACTGGATTTTTTTTTGGTTTCCTTGTTTTTACTGTAGGGTATAAATGCAGTTAGGTGTAGCATGGTGAAAAGAAACTCTCTACGCCACACCTGCCATTTGATATCAAGTGAATGCCTCCAGATCCCACATGAACCTGCATCATACTTGCTGCTTTGCATTGATCCAATTTTGCAAGTTTTTATTGTACTGTATATTAAGTGTGAGAAGCTAATATAGATTTCCAAGTAGTTTCATAGGTACTTCCATAATATTTACATTATTCCTAATACTACTCATTCTGTTAGTTGTATGGATAAATACTTAAAGACAGTTCAAAATGCAGATATTTTAGCGCTTTTTTTGATGCTCATTTGCTTCAGATTTCACCTATGTAAACCCACAATTTTTCCTTATGAATTGGAAGTCATGTAAGGCATAATTCTGTTTTCATTTCACAGAAAACAAAAGCACATCATAAGGGTTTTACTGCAAGACAACAAATATTGAGTTCATGTAATGAGTTGCCTGATCACCGTGAGTTAGGGGAAAGCCAGATCTGCTTGTCTCCATAGATTTCCTCGTTTTCCTTTTCAGAAAATGTCACCTACTGAGATAACACAATTTCAACAACTTGATACAATTCAGGTAACAGGAATTCACATTCCAATCATTTCTGTGACTGCTAAAAGTGCTCTTGTGATGTAGCTAGTAAAGAGGCATTTCAGCTATCTAGCTAAAGGAATTCTACAGGTCAGCTTTGTCTTGTGCACATACTTTGAAACGAGTCATAAACGTATTTATCATTATACCTTAACAGAGGAATGGGAGTAACACAACCAAAATAAAAAGGTGAACTTCAGCAAAAATCATGGGCTTCATGTTCTAAATTGTTTGTTGTAAAATCATCTTTTCCAGCAAGAGCATCATTTACTCTTTAGCAAAGGAGGAACCACTTTAGTCCATTTACTGAAGGCATAATAACTCTGCATGAGTCAGTAGGTGCATTACAGACAACTTGGTTTAATAGCCTGGAGAAAGAATATTTGCACCAGGTTTTATTTGTACTGAGATTATGGGACAACCTATCCTGAGTGACATAAGAACTAGGTAATCTTCCGCTCAACAGTAGACTAAGCATTTTGTGTGTATTCCTCATAGAAACTACTAATAATTCTCCAAGTGTAACCAAAAATAAAGGGTTCAAAGTCGAATTTCCAGTTCATCCAGTGAGAAGGCTGAGCCTGTGCATAGCAGCATTGCTGCACTTTCAGGGAATTCGCTGAAATCTGTCAGTTAAACTTTTATTTACACCTTAGCTTTAAGTACCTCAGAGTGTGTTAAGGCTGACAGTCACACTGCTGTGTTTTAAAATCCTAGCTGGAGTTTCAAATTAGAGTTTCATTACATGTTTGATACATGATAGCTTAAGGATAAAATGATGAATTCCAAACTACTAGTAGTTTCCAAGACTGAATGTGAACAAAACTTCTCTTAATATTTCCACATGGAAAGAGAGTGTTTGGGGTTTTCTACATCTGCTGGATGCTAGGAAAGAAGCAGAAGTACCAGCAAGGTGGTAAGACTCCATTCTGTGCTCCACAGATAGGAGAAGTTTGAACAGCTCAAATGGTGGTTTGAAATCTGCGTGCTTATCCAAACCTCAGATTTTTACCCTTCTGTTGTTTCACCCAGCACTGTGAGCTCAGTCTCCTGGCATAGCAACAAAACACTGCACGCTCAGGAAATGCTGCTCTGGCAAGGTGCAGATTTCTTCCCAGTCCTCTCCATTTGGAGGAGTGTGCATCTGTCCTCCTGCCTCCTCCTTTCCTTATGCAATCTGTTAAGGTGAACCCCCACAAACTACAAAATCACCTTAATTTTATATTCCTTTTAATTTCAGAATATAAAGCCAAGTTTATTGTTACTAAGAAAGCCCTGAAAGTTTGTGTTCCTCCAGCCATAATTTCATCTTCCTCTCTAAAAGTTGAGCTTATCTGCCTTGCTATACGAAATGGGTGCAAGTCAAAATCATCACTACCACAATGCAAATGAAACTAAAGACACCCTTAGAAGCTCATTCACACCTTCCACTAACCTCATCCTCTGCAAAGGCCTAAAGTGCATTAATGGCCACATAAGTTCAGTGTTTATCCTGATTCTTAGAAAACAGTTCTGGTAAACTCCTGGCAGCTAGATTTTATTGTGAGAATTGTTTATACCTGCAAACTAGTCGTTCCTTGCTTTTATAATATACGCATATTATCTGTTTACATAACTGCAAAGGTATGTATTTATAGCAAATCATCAGAAGTCTCTGATGGTAACACTTAACTCATGTACATATCCTACTCTCTTCACTGCACTAACCCTTGCAATAACTTTTAGCTGTGAGAGCCTCTGTACACCTTTAAAACCTCATTACCTTCTGTGCAGCTGTTCAGTGATTTCCGTGGTTCATGCAGCCAGGCAGTAAGAGGCTGTGTAAGGAGCTTACCTATTTCTAGCTATTCACAGTCACAACTGCTTTTCTCCAGTAGAATCTGTAATGTGTGAAGCGCATTTTTGTTTTGGAGAACATGGTCTGTGAAGAAAGAGTAAGGAAAATGAACTCTGCATACTTTAAGCTTACCTTTTCAGTTCCATTTAATTTACTAATTTCATAAGGTAATACCAACAGACCGACTTTCAGGTGCTCTTTTACTCCATCACACCACACGTTTGTGCATTAGGTGCTAACATATAGTCTATGTCAGTGAATGGTATGATGAACGTCTGTATTTTTAACTCTTCTGGGATAAAGCTATTGTCTCCTTAGGCAGAAGAAAAGAACAGAATTATACTTGTTTACCCCATAAGCCAGAATATAAAATGCAAAAGCCTATTCAGAGGTATAGGGGGTTTTATATATAAATATCTTTATCTATGGATTTATAAGCATATGCACATATATAAAAATATGTATATATGTGTATATTGCATAGTGCGTGTGTGTATACGTAAATACACGGCAATGCGTATACACTACACACCAAATAATTAAGGGATGTCTACAGAGCAAAAATAGGTATCCATTTCATTAGAACTAGTGATAGGGCTGAACCAAAATCCTAGCTCCAAATGCCACTGCATTTGGAAAGTGTGAACCTGTGTTTTGAGATTTGTGGTTGAGTTCCATCTCTGGTCACAGCTGCAGTTACGTGTGTATATATACATTCTGGGGTTGTGTGTGCGTGCATGTGCATGCTTCTTCACAAGCACATGCCTGTATGGGTGACAGGAATATATGTGCCAGTAAGTGTGCATGGGTTTATGTATATACTTCCAGCTTTGGTGAACTATGATGTTGCCATATCATCTTCACCTGTACAGTTTTATCAGCAGCACATTAATGCTTCCTTGGGTCACTTTGCAACTCTTTAAATCACTACATTGAAGTATTACAGTTGTACAGTTATACGTTCATCTATTCTTGCTCTGCTGTAACTTTTTATGTATTTTGTACCGCATAGATTATATATTGTGATAATGTCCTATGCAACCACAGTAAAGAAGGGAAAAAAAAGGAAAAAGGAATAAAATTAACAGCTGTAAAACATCGTCTTAACTTGTATGCATGGTTAGTGATGTTTACATTTCCCAAAATAAAACATAACTATGAAATACCTGATTTCCTTCTCTATGTGTCAGTTAAAAAGCATCGTTAATATTTCTGCTCTTTGTTTGAGGCTTGATACCTTGTTTGATATGTTTATTTAAATTTCACCCTGTGCCGTTGTTGAAAATGGGATCTATTTTTTAATCACTGAAAGTCTCTGTGGTGTGTTTTGTACTCTCCTCTGCTTTAAGCAGTATTTTACAGTTGCACAGTGAAATTATTTTCTCAAAGCTGGCACAGACTGTTTTTCTTTACAGGATGGTCATGGGATTAACATGCATGAGTTCACCGTCAGAGAGCCAACCATCTTTCTTTCAAAGCTCAGTTCTTTGCAAATTTCTGATACCATTTCTGCAAGTAGCAATGTCCCATCCAAACAGCAGTAATTTAATCTCACAGCACCTTGAAATGCTTTTGCCTAATTTTAAAGATGAGGAAATTGAAACACAAGAGATTTGAGTGACTTTCTCAGAGACAATGGCAATGGCAGATGTTCGCCTTTATCCTCCTTTGAAAGCACCACCACGCTCCCAGAAAAACAGTTCTGCACCCTAGAATGAATGTATGTCTATAGAACATTCTAACTGTTTGCAAAAATAATTTAAATCAGTGGACTGGTATTGGAAGAGGAAAGCTAAAACATCCAATTGTGGGAATTGCTTTAAAATTAGTATATTTTCTTTTGCAGGGGTCATGAAAATTTTTCAGCGCACACAACTTAGAGAGCCATTATCTTTAATCGCAGATTTCCCCGTTGCAGTGTTGAACTGCTGGCACTGTTCATTATCTGCCCATGTGCCATTCACTTGTACATCTGTACGTGTCTGTGATCAACTGCTATTTTATAGCTCACTAAGTAACAGAATGCTTAACTGTGCTAATGCAGTATCTAAGGGCTTGTTATCTGAGCGTAACAGTCTCTGTGCGTGTGCAGTGGATTGCCCTAACTATTGGGGAGCCCTCACTGGAACACAAGACAAAGTGCTCTTGTCCAGCAGAAAGCCACAGGTGAAGAGTTTCATTCTTTGCTACTAACATCAGCATGACATGGCCTCTTCCTGCTTATTCTTGATGTCCATCTTAGAACTGGGAAATCTCAGGCAGGGGATTCTCTGAAGCATTTGGGTTGTGAAAGTCCTCAAGCAAAAATCCTGGTAAACCATCTCATACCTGAGTGAGCAGAAGTTCCCTTGCAGACCTTGTGTCAGTCTGTCTGCTGAACTCTTACATTTCAGATCCACTGAAGTAACTAACATCACCGTGCCCCTGGCAGTCTTTCCCCTAATGCTTCCCCAGGTGTCCTTGTCATCCCGTTCGATTTTCACACTTGAACAGACAGGTTAGGCTTTCTGTTCTAGCTGCTGTAGAAGTCTGGTTGCTTTTTGCTAGTTGGTTCCTATGGAAAGGGTTAGTGTGACATGTCTGGCTTCTGCCACTACCTGGTCTTCCAGCCAGTTGCTCTGTCTGAGTCCAGTGTTTGTACTGGGGGGAAGGTGGTGAGGAGTCTTTCTTCACTGATGCTGGAGAAAGCTGATAGACTCTTGCTCCTCTTCTGTGTGAAGGAATGAGTCTGAAGTACCTTGAAAATACAGGTTACACATCACTTCTAAACACTGTTTTGTTTGTGAAAATAGGCCCTGAAGAGTAGCATTTCTGAAGTCTTCCTACATGAAGGATTCATCTTACGTCTGATAACCAAAGAGCAATCAGACTGTTTTCTAACCTTTCTAGAAGAAAAGAGAAGCAAATCCTTCCAAAAGGATACGCTTCCTTTTCAGTTTAAGTATGGAGTTGTTGCCTTGGTACTGTAATGTTATGTGCCTCCCCACCCAGACACCCACATTCTGAAACATGTAGGTTCACACATTCTCACCTTCAAAAGGAACTTCTCCTCTCGGGTTGCTAAATGTATGGGTTTCTGTTTCGCCTGTGACTCAGCATTTGCCATGAAATGGTCACAGACTTGGCAGTAGTCCATCAGTTCTGAAGAGAAGCGATATTACTGCTGGAATTAGGATGGGATTTTCCTATTTACACCGACCTGCGTATAATTTTTGGCTTCAAAGCAGTCCCCTTCAGGCTCATTACCCCAGCTGTTCAAGGAACCACACCCATGGCATGCTTTGCTGTTTGACTGCAAGAGTGCCATGAATATAAATACGCAGTCATAGAAACGGAGAAAAAAGTGAGAGAAGATGGAGATTGAAACAAAAAAGAGGTGAGGACAAAGAGACATGCCCAGTGTTGCCAGCAGCTGACCAGAAAGGCTCATACTGCACCAGAATACACGTGGGGCTGCCAGGCAGCACCTCTAAAGATGACCAGAAACTGCATCATCTTTTCCAAGAGCAGTAGAGGAGGAAGCTAAGTCAAACAGTGATTCAAGCAGGCAAGCCCACATGTCTGTCTAGCTACAATTAGCACTGCTGGCAAGCGAACAGTATAAAGAGTGAGGGATTATTTTAATAGATTTCTCAATCCATGCTCCAGACAAGGGAGGGGAGTCCAGATGCCCAGACATCTGAGCAGCAAGAGGGGAAGAGGGAAGCATTGGGAGCCAGATTTGTGCTTTGGGCAACTCAGAGAACAAGTTTACATTATACAAGTCTGGAGAAAATCAAATACTAGAAGAGTGAACAAGAGAGATCTGAGAAAACCTGAGAGGGCTTTTAGGCAAGATCAGGCCCCAAAGGTCTGCTAACAAAACCTAAACACTGAGCTTAGCAATGAGACTGCCTCACCAGGAGAAAACAGCTCTCGAGTATAATTGCTGCTGCATCATAATTGTAAATAAAGGATCGACCTGTCCTACCTAGTTGGCACTGGCAGGAGCTTGATTTAATCTTTGGTTTCCACTGGCTGGAGCAAATGTTCAACAGGAAAAGCGGGGGTGGCATCAGGGACTGGGCTAAGAAGGGCTCTGAGATGCTATTGCTGGCAGGTTTCTGCTGAGCTGATGTTTCTTCTCTGCATCAGTGGCTAAATGTGCCTGCCTGAGCACATTGCAGCAGGTCTGAGCCTGCTGAATTAGAACTTGTTTGGTACGTGCCAAAGGGTCGCACAGGCTTACACTGCCCAAGCTGACTTGTTGAGAGCCAGCCTAAGTGCCCTTCCCAAGGCCTACCAGGTACAAGTGGGGACTCTCCCAGAGGGAAGGTTCCAATGGCTGGATGAGAGAACACCACTGAGAAAAATGGGCCAGTTGAAGGACCAGAGAGATGGTGCTGGTTAGAGAGGTTCAGGTGTATGGCACAGTAAGAGGAATGAGATTTACAGCTGTGGCAAACAGACAAAAGGTACTATAACTAGGCAAGGTATGGTAAAGAGGGGGAAGGTAAGTATACAAAACCAAGAAAGAAGTACAGGTTAGGGCAATTTTATGTCATTTTCTAATACAAAAAGAAAGGCCTAAGGTACAAAATCCAAATGGGGGTCTAGAGGAAGGAGTAAGGTTGCTCAGGTAGTATTTCCAACAGACTAGAAGGTAAGGCATGTCAGTGTGTAATAAACAGGACTGTGTGTCTTTAAGAGACCAATGTTTGTGTTTTCCCATGCTCTCCTATTGTGGAAATAACTTTCTGAGTCATTTCTCTGATCCTGGAGACAAACTGAACAGACACAAAACATAATAAAACACAATAGCAACGGGAAGAGAGAAATTCCTCCCTCCCCCTTCCACCACACGCGTTTCATGTCAGCAATCTGAGCACACTCAGAGCCTCCCAGTGGAAGAAAAGCTGGGAACAGCCCAACAGTGTTGTTTGGTACACACGTCTGAATCGAGCTCACCTTCCACTACATAAAACAGGTAAAAAATGAAAGCCACACTTCCCCAGTCTGTTACGAGTAGATATGTTACTGCCTCTCTTTGGTTTAAAGTCTTTCCCTCCAGATTCTCCTCAGACCATGAACTGCAACAGGCATTTGCTACCTTTCATAAACTTCAAAGCTTTGCAAACCCTGTAAGTTTTCTCTCACTCTCTTTGCCCCACTCTCTGCAAAAAGATGTCAGTCCGGGGCTCTCAAAATGCCACACTTGGAAGCT
The DNA here is from genome assembly GCF_963264785.1 of Psittacula echo. Classification (NCBI taxonomy): domain Eukaryota; kingdom Metazoa; phylum Chordata; class Aves; order Psittaciformes; family Psittacidae; genus Psittacula; species Psittacula echo. The sequence continues at coordinate 6,284,959 of NC_137741.1, read as the reverse complement.
CACATACAGCTAAAATCAACATCACAACTATGTTCTCAGAACGGAGTAATGAGATGGGCACCCCCCCATGGGGCTGGCCCCACGCCAGGCTGTATCATGACTTCCTGCACCAAAACACAGGATCACCACATCAGACCTGAGACGAGTCCGTTTTCTCTGTTGCGTATTGAGAACTCTCAAACCCTTTGCTAAAACAGACAAGGCCCCATGAGGTTGTCACGTCCTTACAGGTTTGGTTTAACATGCAGCCTTTTTGTTAACTTTGGAATTCATAAAACCACTCCCCAGCTTTCCCGCTCTCGGGAGGCCATTTGCAGCCTGCTGGGAGGAATGGGATGACCTGACAGGAGGAAGAAAGTTTTGTGCAGGACTGTGAATCCCTCCTGGCTGCTGCAGTGAGTCCTGCTCATGGGACCAGGGCCAAGGGAGATGCCCGTGCTCCTGGGCAGCAGGCAGGGTTGGCTGCAGACCCCTCAGGAGAGGAGTTGCTCCCAGAGGCTGAGGGTTTGGCAGCAGCCACAGGGCTCCCCAGCTTTTCCAGCTTTCCTGAAGACCGGCTCGCGGATGGCTTCCCCTTACCATGCCCTTGCAGGCAGCGATACTGAGAAACTCGGGTGAGCGAACAGGGGCAAGCCCAGGAAACAGGAACCCTGTGGAGGGTGGGGCTGCACAAACAACGGGGCTGGGTGAGTAAATCGTGCCTGGCTGTTGGATTCACTGTAAGAAACCTTCCATTAAGGCTCCACTGGGTATTTTTGGACTCTGCCTGTCTATTTTTAGGAGGGATAATTAATACTGAGGGAAATTAGGAAAAAAAAATAAAAAATCAACCTTTAAGCCCAAGAATGGAAAATTTGGACTCCACAAAATTGCTGTGATTAAAGAGGACTGAAAAGGAGGGGTCATATTTCAGGAATAAAAATATGCTACAAATTACTGCAAAAATTGTATATTACATGGTGTTGGCTAAGAGAGGGGAGGCATTTCAAGAAGACAGCACTTTACCATTTAACTGTTACTAAACAGGAATGAAGCACAGCTGAATGCCCAGCTTTAAATCACAGCTGTACTCTGGCTGCTTTTGTGTAGCCCTGAGCTGTGCTGAGGCTCCCAGCTCCTCTGCTTTGGGAGGGGCTGGATGGGACCTCCAGCACAACAGGCACAGGCTCTGCCCAGTCCTGTGCATGGCATCAGGCAGTGAGAGAAAAATCACAGCCAAGTTACTGAGCACCCTCGCCAGGCTCTTAAAATAGACTGCCTGAAGAACAAGGCTATTATAAGGCCAAAAAATCTGTTTTATGAACTAAGATGGGAGGTTCTTAGAAAAAAACCCACCCTCTTGGATATGGGAGCCAAAATGTGATGGAACAGTGTGTGCAATGCTTTCAAAATTCAGCTATTATTTTACTAACAGCAGTTGTTTGGATTCGCATCCCTCAGCCTTACGACAGTCATCTATCAACGTTCATGTTACCATCGCCTATAGGAGAATTAAGACTTTCCTCAGTCATCTTCTGCTCATGAGTTCCTCCAGCTCCTGGGTGACATGTACCTAACAACAGGCATTGCCATCAACGTGTTTGGGTACCTCACAGACACACACAGGTTGCTAACGTGAGCACAGGATGACTGCTTTCCTCCGTAGCCAGAGCCTGACGCAAAGGAATGATCTGGACACTGAAGCAGAATTAGTCCTGCCTGCCTATCAGCACAGTCCTGCCTTAGAGCTGCAGGATGTGCTCTCCACATATCCTCTCTTGACCCTACTAATTCTTTAGTTCAGGTGGCAAATTTGTAACATGCTTGGTAATGTATTAACCTAATTAATCCTGCAAAGCGTTGGTTACTGTATTAAATCCCAGCGTCCTGGGTTCACCTGTAACAGTTATTTTTCTCCTTCCTAGTAGCTGGTACAGTGCTGTGTTTTGGCTTTAGTCTGAGAACAACGCTAATAACACACTGATGTTTTAGTTGTTTCTCAGTAGCACTTGCCCTGATGAAGGACTTTTCAGTCTCTCATGCTCTGCCAGTGAGGAGGGGCACAAGAAGCTGGGAGGAAGCAGAGACAGGACACTTGACCCAAACTAGCCAAAGGGGTATTCCATACCATAGCACATCATGCCCAGTATAGAAACTGGGGGGGAGCTACCTGGAATACCGTGTAGAAAACGAGAAGTCAGTAACAGATTTTACAACTGATGCTGATACCAAATTAAACTCATGATTCTTCTCTGTTCACATAAATTATGGCATTTGAACATTACCCATAAGCACCTAAGTAGTAAATATACCCACATATGTAATAATTAAAATGCATTAACTGAGTCCTAAACTAGTCACTGCCATTTGCTCCACTTCCTACTCACTTGAACAATCATTAAGTTAATTAATTAACCATTAGTTCATTATTACAATTGGCAGATGAAGTCTAATTAATTTTACTTAAAAACCCGCAACATCCCTTGAATTACAGTACCATGACTTACATGCAGTTGAATCTTGCACAAGAGGTATGGATGCTCAGGTCTGCCTTGCTTTCATTTCAGTTCCTCCAACAGTTTTCAACTTTAGTGAGCACCCTGCAGATGATTTGCTGTAGAATGAAGAAGGTAAATTCAGTATTAGTGTGCGCAGCACTGAGAACCATGGCTTTTTTACTCGGATGGTTCTATGACCTTCTTGAGGGAGCAGGATGATGGGACATTTATCTGTGCAGAAAAACAGTATTTTTACCTTGCAAGTGTAACATGGGGCACAACAGAGTGAGACTAGGAATTCTTTAGGCATCTCTCCACCCCCAGGAGCTCAGTTAGCAATATATGCTATTACAAATAAGCATCTATCACCACGTTTCTATGCTGTGGTATGTGATACCAACACCGTTTCCTGCATCCCCACAGCGTGAGATGAGTAGATGGTTGTTAACTGGTACCGGTTGTCCAGGGGCAACTGTAGTGTGGGTTAATGCAGTGAGCAAGCCCTCAGAGGAGGAGGGTCACCCCAAGCAGAGCCATTTGACAGGGTGACCCAAAGGAGTCATTGCTTACTAACACCGATTTCCCTCTTTGATACTTTTAATAAGAGAGATTAGCAACAAGCAGCATAAACTGAAATGCTGTTTTCCAAACTTGTGGATTGACTGTACACTCATTCATGATAGTTCTGAGCACACCATGAAAGGGAAACAAATCTCTAAAACAAGTTGAGGGAATCCAAATGTTCAGATCTTGGCCAGGATGCCCTCTGGGGAGGCCAACCAATGTTTGATTTCAGCAAGTAAAGCCTTGTGTTGCTTTAATGTCCTTCCCCCTAGGGAAGTCTTTACGTGTTTTCTTAAGTGTAAATTTCAGTTCTTCAAGCAACTCTGCCCTATGTTTTCCTGAAGCTCTCCTGGAGTTGATAAAGCTCTAGAAGGATTCAGGAGTCTGATCATATTAAACAAATTGTATGATTGTGGTCTTTAAATCAAAACAAAGAGAGTGCTCAAGAATTATTTCACGTGCCACTGCAATAAAGATAAAATAATTCCAGTATCAATCAGCCAGGCAGATAAGTTTAATACTACAATGTCCTTCTGTTTAAGAACCATATTCCTAGAAACTAACCATGCCACTTAAGAAAACTCTAGCAAATGCAGAGATTTGAGCAAGCCCATAACCTCCAGAGTTAGGTATGCTGACCCTTAGCTTCTTTTCTGTCTCTATGTACAGCATCATGAAGAAAGGAAGAAAGAAGGCCTAACGGTGGGTTGCCATATTAGTAGATTGATACCTTGGAGATCTGCAGAACAGGTAGCCATATTTATATTTAAATTATAATTAATGTTTATGTTGTAGAAATAGGCCCCTTCAAACATTTTTAGATTACTTGAAAAGATTAGAAGTTTATCTGATAAGTAATTCATTACCAATCCAATGTCTCAAGAGAGGCCTAGCCCCACACTGAGTTTTATCAGTCACCAGGAGAAGGTGATTGAAAGAATTATTAATAACATTAGAAGATTAAATGATTGGATGCTAGTACAGAGTAATGTGGATTGCTTAGTAAACTAGGTACAAACAAACCAAGCTTGCTTGATACTATCAGAATTAACTCAGGTATTTAGGAAAACAGCTTGGCTATACTCACCAGATGGAAGACTCCAGCTCATGAAGCAAGGACTCTGAAAAATACTAGGTAGAAGGGCAAGGAATTAGAGTTCCTTGTACATCTTGTGGCCAGAAAGACTAAAGATGAATAAGTATACAATAATTTCAGTTAGGAAATAAACTTGTGCTGACACACAGACACTATCAGTTCTTATATAGAATCAACCTAGTTCAGAAGAGAGGCTGTCTAATAGTCTGCAGCAGGATCTGAGTGAGTTAATTCTTGTTGGAGCTGAAGTGTTTTTCACAAAAAGCTTTCAGTCTCATTCAGATATTTCCAGATCAAGGGAGATGTTAAAAGGCCAGAGGAGACTTGAAGCACAAGCATGAGAAAAACTGCATTCCAGAAGCTGCAAATAAACCTTTGCAACAGCCTTAGGAAGCACAATCTGCTTACCCTAACACAAAGGTCAAGGGATGGCCCCATCAGTGAGTACAAGCAATTCAAGGAGAAATACAGAGAACTCAGAAATGAAACGAGATCTAAGGGCAGAAACTGGAGTTACTTACCACATGTAGGATGATTTCTGCAGCCCTGGGGTGTTCTCTCAAAAACCACTGCAGTTCAAACATAGCTGTTTGCAGATATCCTGTCCACTGCCTGTTCACAGATGCCCTGAGGACGGTCACAGTGACAATTACAGCCCAGGCTGTACAGCAGCACAGTGGCTTGGCAGCACTGTACTCCTGCACAGAGGAGCCTTGTGCCTTTGGAGCCTGGGAACTAGGAATACTCTGTGGAAATGAAAGCTGAGCAGGCCTGGCAGTGCCTGATTGTTGGCCTTTGCCTCAGATTGTCAGCATTACCCAATTGATCCAAATTAACCTTGAAATCAATTCGAGTGAACTCTGTGGCAGCAGAACGAAAACTTGTGATGAACCAATTAACCTCCCTGGGTGTGCAGCATGCTCCTGGGGCCCGGTTTCTTTTCTAGGCTTTAGTGTTTCCCCAGCACACACTGAGGAGAGCACACAGAGACCACAAATAAGAATTCAAGCATACGGATACTTTAGAAATAAGTTAATTTTATTGAATAGGCATTATAGCTTCTCTCTCTTTCAAATAATGGAGAAGCCAATTCACACAGATTACAGAGCTATCAGTTACTTTGAGTAATCTTTCATAAAAGAAAGAAATTAAATACAGTTCTGCTATAAAAAGTGCAACAGTTGTAACTGGAAGTTTTTCAAAACAAAAGCAAGTTTTACTACCTATTGCAAAAATTGGTTTAGTGCTTTAATACTTTACAAAGTAACAATCCAACTGCTAAAAACAGCTCTTGCACATCATCTTTGTCAGAGTATGGATCAGATTAAAAATGACATTTAAACTGAATTTGAATGAGACCTGCATGTAGAAAAGGTTCTCAAGAATTCACACTTCACAACAAAAAAAATCAGTATCCTTCAACATTAATTAATGCTCCTGTTTCTTTTGAACAATGGATTTAAACACAATATGGCAGTCATCTTAACAATGATCAACTGTTTTGTTTGCAGACGGAAGGGACTGCAACCAATCGTGTCTTTAAATTATGAATAGGGAAGGGAATGGGAAAAGAGAAATCCACTCCTTTCATACAGGATAAAAGTTTTGCATGAAAATGGTCAAACAGAGAAACCTGAAGTCACTCCAGCTGTAAATAAATTTACGATATTTCTATTGTTTACTGAATTCTTAAATCAATCTCTGCTAAATTTGTGTAAATTTATAGAAGACAACAAGAAACTCAAATCCTGACTCTGAAAAATGAAGGTGGTAAAACTCACAAGAACTTGAATTCTTAGCCAGCAGAAATCACCCACACTTACTTTATTCCTTACTAACATTTATTTAAGCTGGTGAGAGCCAAGCACTCCCTCTCCTTGGATTCTTACCTGAAGTCTGAATTTCATCTATGGTACATTTCTGCACTCTAAAGAATGCAGAACTTGCTGGGTTACTAGAAAGAGACACATCACCTATCCTGATTTCTTAAAACTTCATATAATAAGCTTTGGTTAGAATTGAGCAGAGACCCTCAGTTAATGAGCAAATGAACTTCTATAAACTAAGGGTGTGACATCTCCGTTATTTTAATTTATGTTTGGGGAGACAAACCACTCTGCATGCAATCTGAACTGAGAAAGCCACATCTTCTGTACTGGAAAATCTACCCCAAGCTTTAAGGGCAAAGAGCTTTAGAATTTGTCTAAGCATGTAGAAGATGAAAGGAAAAATGTCAGCCATAGAAATAAAAAAGATGTACAAATGACTTGGGGAGGGCATATTATACAACAGTAATCATAAAGTTATGATGAATTAGCTACATGTACCTTTTCGGTATAATAATTCAAGCTGTCCTTCAAAATTTGTCCGTATCTGAGAGGCATTAGGTTTTCACACCACAGAATCGTGTAACCAAAAAGATAAAGCACACTGACTGGCAGAAATACATGTAAACAGCATTAATATTTTCAATGGTTCTTTCCACTTTTCCATACAAAAATGTTAGTGACAAGAATCCACGAGGAAGAACGAGGCCTTCCAAGGAGAACAAAGTCTTTCAGCCACACAACAGTCAACTTCAAGGATTATGGAAAGTTTGTAACAGTATTTTATGTCTTAAAATTGAATGTGAAATAAAGCTCTAGACAGATTCCAATGAGAAAACAAGAGTTTTACACAGATCTGAAACCTGCTTCACTAGCAGGGTAGGAGCTTGGAAAGATACAGGAGGAATTACTCCTTCCTAGGACAGAGCACAAACCTGATCTAGGTCACTGGGATACAGCTTTGTACCAAACTCTCAAAGCTGGCCTGGAATACTATGGTTGGCAACTCCTAGCTGCTGAGGTCTAAGTAGCTCATTACATTCATTATTTAATCTAGGCTTAAATCCTGTTTGTTCTCCTTGGTTTATGGATCATGTGCATGCAAAGCTCTGAGCAGCTCCGAGGGAAAAGCATTTTTTGTACTGTACACACACTATGTGCAGCATACAAAGACTGTATTTACAGTACTCAATCTTGCGCAAATAAACAATAAAATCACTAATTTCTGTTAGTATTAAAACATAAGTGCATACACTTTGCAAAGTTGAGTGACGAGAGTGCTTCTATCATGCCTGCATGGCTGTGTTTCAGTTCATACCTGATTGCACGCCCATTAAAAGGAGATGCAGGGCATTCTCTGAGCTTGAGGTGCCATGTTTTGCTGCTACAGCTCCTGCATATTTTAATGAAAAGCATGGGGAAGAGGCTTGGTTACTTAAAACTGGAGGCAAATGACAACAAGGCAGTGTTCCACTTCATCTTTACTGAAAAGATGCTGCTCTGACACCATGGGCCAGCATGAACTGTATGTGTTTTAAAGGCAAGAATGATCAGACTGGCTCTGTTCTGGCTAGTTTGGCCATGGCTTGCAGGCTCCTGATACACTGTCAGGCTTCATCAGACAAAGCTCCTGTGCCGAAGGGTTCTAATTACATGGCAAAGCAGCCTCACAGGATTTAAACAGGCAGCTTTTACCTCTCCGCTTGCCTGAGAGGGAAAGTGTAACTCCAGGATCATTCCATTTTCATGTTTATATTGATTTTACACGTGAACAAAGGAAGAACTGGGTCACTACCACACAAGCTTATTCTTTAAACTCCCCCCTCCCTTTTTATAAAAGGCCCAGCATTTGAAAGGGACAAAATGGAAATTAAATACACAACTCACACATAGGATTTAGGCACTCTTTAGTTCTAACATGGGATCTTATTTGTGCAGGCTCAGAGGATTCTGCCACTAGAGTATAATTTACTTAGTTTAAGAAGGAAAGAAAACTTGATGGTTTTCTCCCCCTCCTTCCCCAAGAGCAAACCTCTGCGACACAGCCAGAGATTACATTCAGTGCAGATATGAATAGCAAACCAGCATTTCCGTGTTCCCAGAATACAGGAAGAGCTATAGAATTTCCAGTCTTGACAGGAAATAGTTTTTGATACATTTTAACTATTTTCCCTCTTTTTAATATTTTGGTGACATGGTTACTGTGTTAGTTACCATAATAATCTCTCTATTTTTACCCTCATCCTCTCTTTTGGTGGAGGTTTCCTGACACTTATCAAGTAATTACAATTTCTTAAAGAAACCTTTCTTTTAAGATCAGACGTTACTCAGATGCCTGTGCATACAGTTCTGCAGACCACAGCAGGCTAGGGTGTTTTACAGTCATGGTTAAACGAGGAAGTGGGACAGAGGCTGCATCCAGTTAAGTGACTCTCAGTCCCCAGAGAGTCATCCTTTTAAGGCTGTTTGGAACATGGTGGCTTCTACCCATATCGCATGTTCCACAGTGCAAATGTGCATCAGCCATTTCAATTCTCTTGGTGCAGTGCATGCATTCAGGTAATGGGAGATAAAACAGCAATCAGAACAGCATATTCACTTGAGAGGCAAGAAACCCAACCAAACAAACCAGAGTGATCATTACAGCCAAGAAAAAAAGGCCTTGTATCCCTCCAAAATCAGTGGAATACACTAGCCCTGTTAAGAATGCAACAGTTAAATGGACAATTATATGGTGTTTTGGTACAAGGCAAGTCTCTTCACACTCAATCACTTTATGAGTAAGTCCAATTACTTCTTCAGACATGGAAAACTGCTAAAGAGAAAATGTAAATTCCATGGACTGAAAAGAACTGTAGACCAATAAAGAAAAGACCCAAACACACACTATAGAAATGCACACTTGGTTTTCCAAAACCAAGAAAGAGCTTTTGCTCCCACAGAAATTGATGCTCAGTATATCTTAAAACCAGCCTCTCTATTAGGAGAAACCTAGATGCAGAACTTTCATGTTGGGCACCAGGATTTGATCATTTTGGTTGCAGTACACACCTTAACAAACCAACCCCAACAAACTAAACCACAAAGGTTACAGGATTTTAAATCTTAACTTAACATATGCATTAGTTTGCAACATCTTTTTTGCACAGTTCACCAGTAACCGATACGTACAGTACAAAGAACTATGAAGAAATTAAATCTGAACACCTTAATCTGCAAGAAGCTAATGCATATTTGATACCTATTAAGACACAGTGTACCTGCCAATTAGAGGATGCCATTTCTATGATCTAGAGTGACTTTCTTCCCACAGGTGCTAAATGATTGCACTGGGTATTCCTTCTTGATGTTCATTGGGGAGGCATAATAAATCTCTGAGTCTGTTTTCAAAAAAGGCAAAGCAATTCTACTCCGACGGATTCTGGGTGTATCCTGAATGTCCCAAGTCAATCAATGTCTGTGCAGAAATGTTTCATTTGATAAGGAAACTTTCCAGATGAGTGTTTATTCAGAAGCTGCTTACAAAAGTGGCTATTGGCAGGGACTGGAAGGAAGCATGGAATTAAATAGGGAGGAATAGTGTTGTACCAAAATATATAAAGAAAAATTTAAAGCTTTTCAATTAAAAAAAAAGTGTATATTCAACTCGCATCTGCTACAGATGTGCACGACAGACAGCTAGAAACAACAAGTGCATTTACAAAGCTTTCTTTTCATGGGTAATTTCCACCAGCATTTCTGAAGGCAACCTACTGAAATGATGACCCTGTTTATAATAAAGGTGCAAACTATTGCTCTGTAGCGTATTTGGAAAATTATATAAAAATAATTTCTATATTACAATTTAAACTTGGCTTGTAGAATTCCAACATAATACAGCCTTAAATCTACAAACACAACATACTTACAAACACCTTTGTGTTGGTTTTCTCTCATTTTTAACAATATAGTATTTCAGTCATATACACTGGAAATTAATGTGCAAATTAAAATAGATGCTAGTGTCTGTTATTGAAATAATTTAAATTCTATGCTAAATACTGTTTGGTGATCCTCTGAACAAGCTGCCATACCTTAAAACAAATGCTCTTCAAACACACTGACAGGCACATAAAATACACTAAGCTGAAAAGCCATCTACAGTCAGCATCTGCTGATTTGCTTCTCTGAACCTATCTTTATTTTGGGTCATTGTGATTTCTATTAACATTTGGGTTTTTGCCTGTGCAAAACACTCCCAGTGTTGTCAGACCTTACTTCCTTATGAGGTTGTACTTTACTTTCACATCCATCTTGTAATATTTTGTGTTCATGAAGCACCTGATTTAAGGCCTCCACTGCTAATGGGATCCTGCTCACAGATTTCAGGACAACACATGGAGCCCAAAAAGGCTTCAGGCTTCCCTTTGCTCCTTAGGCAAAGTTCTCATCCATCCTCTCACTGGAAGAGGAAGGTCAGGCAGCCTGAGGGGAACCAGCACTGGCTGAAGGCTAACGCCTTGATCCTACAGATATGAACGCTGCTTCTTAAGAGTTAAGTTTTTGAAAACGACCAGTCTCCAGGATGTCAGGGAGACTTTCACATTGGGGAAGTTGAGCACCAGTGGAGCTGTTTCCAGAATCAGAGGGCAGTATTTTGTCAGATCTGTGCGGTTCATTTTTTGATATCTACGCATCCATCACATGAGAAGTAGATGACCCCGAATATGCCTCTATGTGCAAGGACTGGTGTTGCCTCAGCAGACTGCCTCCACCTGCAGTCCAGCGGTGCGCAAACCCGCGCTGAGCACATCTCCTCAATGCCTCGTGTGTCAGGGAACACTGCTCACACCATGAGATCTGCAACTGCAGAAACGACCACTGAACACTTCACTTGGCCTAGTTAGACTTGATGACAAAGAACAACACAAAACTTTCTAAGTGCAGCATCCTCCCTTCACTCATCCCATTAACATAACCTTTGACTTAGGAATATGGAACTAATTGCTAAAGACAGCAAGGTCACACACTGTATTTCCATTGCATTTATAAGGCTTAATGAACCATAATAACAAAAAGTTACTCAAATGTTCCAAAATCCAAAATATCTGAAGTTGCTTTGGATAACCTACACCACCTTCTGAATGAGCTGCTTGTTAGCCATGTGCTACAACTGACACCCGCATCTGACAAAGTACTTGCAAAGTCCAACACTTTAAATGGAACTTTAATATAAAGTGTGACTGAAACCCATTCTGTATACAGCATCCTCTGTTACAAACAGGCCTTTGTATCACAGTTTATGAACAAAGTAAAAAAAATTGCATAATAGGTGTAAAAGCCCATCTGAAATCAGAAGAATTGCACATTCACACATTAAAAAATTCCAGCTTCCTCCAACCTAAACATCTCCTGGTGATTTTGGATCTGTTCTGGGAAGGTGGAGCCTTCCTAGGAGTGAGTCTGTACTGCTGAAATCCTGACAACAGTTGTAATTGTTAACTCGCTATCAAGGAGGCTGGGGGGGGAAGCACACACAAATGCAAAAGCATGCATGTGTATTGTGGCCACTTGAGCCAACAGCCGAGATGAACAGGGTCCTCCAGAAACAGAGCTGGGTTCTGGACTACGTGGTTAACTCTGATAAGCTCCTAGAGGCCTGAAGACTATTTGCTCTCACACCCAGCTTAGGAATGACACATCATCTTCCCGTGCTGGTGAATGCAACTCACGCGCAGTGGGGAATTCTCTTTGGAAAAAAACCAAAAAAGATAGGGATTTTCCTCTTACAGCCAGACCCTGATTTTAATGGGACTTTAATGGGCCTCTTCAGGAGGGGGCACTGCTTCTGCGCATCTGGACTGTTTAATAGCAACTATGGAATCGCTTTCAGACGGCTGCCACAAACCCCTCAGGAAGAAAAAAACCAAAACTCAGAGTATGACTTATCCAGAAAAATGACAACTACTGGGAAATGGTGGGTAGATTTTAACTGGCAAAGTGTGGTGTAGGCCTGCACCTTCCCTTCAACAGCACACTTTAAGGGACAAGAGAATAGTGGGATATTAGAAAATAAACCAGCAATATAGACCAGCAATATTAAGCAAATTAATTGAACATATACCAAGAAAAGGATTCTGAGGGAGCAGGCACAACTAAAAAGTGTTCTGTCAGTATTTCCTATAACACATAATCTAAAATGAGCCATCCAGTAGTGATAAATATCACAGGATCTAAGGGACTTGAGGCTAACAGCAAACACAAGCTCAGTGTCCTATTCAGACAAGCCTGTTGTTATTCAGAAGAGCAACTGTTCAAAATAATCTAACAAACAGGTACAATCTAGTCACTAATTTAGAGCAGAGGGATTTATCTAAATTCTGACCAGCTGCACACCTCTTTCTTTGGTGAGCAGTCGATATTAAAAACATTCTATAGAAACAACTCTGAAAAGTGGGAAACCACAAATTCTCACGGGAATTGCTTATTTTTACATTTGTGCTGTTACTTTTTTCCTAATTCAGAAAGGATACAACTGATGTAAATACCTGGGCTGGTGTAGCTTGTTGCTAATCTTCTGTTTCTTAAGCACAACTTCTTAAATATGTTTTTTCTTTATCCTATCATTTTTCTCAGTAACAAACACAATCAAGTATAGCTGATGTGGTTTAACATGATCCAGCTTGTTTCAGCATAATCTGCAATCACAGAACTTCCATGTAATCACAAGTTGTCCAAGACAAGGGGTTAGAATGTGCTTACCTTAAGGACAGAAGTCCCATGGAGTTTTAACCTCTCATTACTCATATGAGTATTTCCCTTTTGTGAAAGAATGCGAATTCAGTCACATTCAAGGTATGCTTGGTATACAACAAGAAATAAGAAGTACAGGTAATTCATGGAAGAGCTAACACGGCAAAGACTGGGACTTTCCAGGAGTGGCTATTTAATAAACTTATTTTGCAACTATTCTTTAAACCCCCCATTCAGCAAAATAACTAAAGATATGGTCAATTTTCAGTAGATGCGAGCTCCACAGATTTCAGTGGGACATCATCACAAGCTTACATGCTCCCTGAAAACCAGCACATGTCGGCCTAAGTTTTGTATCTCGTTCCACAGACTACTTCAGGCTTGGCTTCAAGGCTAACTGGGATTAACTGTACACAAGTGAAATAGTGCCACCCTTGGCAAGAGTAAAAACTGGGGTACAGCAGAAAAGAATCAGAAACAAAGACTCTTTGGCAAAGAACCTTTCCTGTCCAAGCCAGAAAAGTGCTAGTCCATCATGAGTAAGGGAGAACTCACGTTCTGCACCTTCAGGAGGCAGAGTAGGCAGTCTGAAAGGCAGCACATGAACCAGCTGTGGAAAATGAGCTCTCTGTGTAGAGTAAAAGAGCCACAGCTTACAGCTGTAATGACTACAGAGCTCTTCTTACTATACTATGCCAGCTGATGGTGGAGGGCTGCAAAAATGGCTAGTACTATATTCAATAGAACTTCTCAGGGTCACACATCTACTTTAACAGTATTTGTGGTGTTTGCTTCAAAGCACTGTTTCTATTTTCAATAGTATTGCAAATACTTATGGAAATATCTGGATATCAGACCTGTGCAAACCTGTGCTAGGAGCTGCCAGTCACACTGGACGTATTCTACGGACAACTTGTCACCTCCTGGGGAGTATGCAGCTCACTCCAGAAGAAGGCTCAAAAAGAGGTGGAGCCAACATAAAGCCTCAGGAGTAGTCAGGTTCACAGTAACTGTCACAGTTATGTTGAGAAAGGAATGAACAAACGATTAAATTCATGCAATGGCTAGGGGAATCAATTGATGCAATACATTTGATTTGACAAGCAGTTCATTCAGCTCTAAAATGATCCTCAATTTCCCAGCTAATTATCACATTTTCCAAGTCTAATATAATAATATTTGAATTTTACTTTTACATTTCTCTCCATTTTAACAGCAATGAAAATACTGCTGAAATTCAGGCAACCAAAACTCCACTATGTGAGGGGGTCTGGTGGTGTGAAGTCTTGCAAATCATAATATAAAGCCTGTTTAAAAATTCAGTACAAATAAAAGTGGCTCAAATCTACTTTTCTTTTTTAATTGGAAATATACAAATAAGTGGTAAAAACTTAAAATTAGGAAGAGCTACAGCCCTCCTGAATTCAGGCCTTTCACTCCCATTTGCCCAGCATCTTTCCATTCCAGACTGAAGCGAGTACAAACGTTAGTAGCAATGCAGTATGCTGCCGTGTTAAAAATGTGCAGTATGCAAATCACTACTGTCCTAAAAAAAAGAAAATAGGCTATGAAAGATTTAGGTTTTGCAGAGGGAAAAATACTCTTGTAATAGCTATAGAACTTCATCTGTCTGCCAGGCAGATACTACCCTACTACAACACCACATCTCCGGTATTATGACTTTCCCCAATCATTCTACTACCTGAGTGATGTCAGTGTAAATTCAGGCACCATTAGTAAATTTTTGACCAAACATATACACAGCACTGACAAAGGAGTAAACAACCCTTCAGCTTACCAGTACATGTAAAAAAGACACTGACAAAATGGAAAATAATATTTTTGTTTTTATGATAAATTAATCCTATCATTTCCTCATTGCCCCAGAAAAGCGAAAAGCTAGATGCTATTTACTTATCAATCCTTTATTCTTTTTGTAAGGATTCCTTCTGCTGCCATTCCACACTGTTTACTTTGTAAGTAAGAAAATGGTAAAACTAGGTAGTCATGGGAGCATCCTCAATGCCTGTGTCCCTTGTTTTCTCTCTCCCTGCGCTTTAACTCCTCTTTGTAGCAGTATGAACAGTAATTTTCAGTCTCAGGACGACCATAGAAGGAACAGTTCTCCTTCTTACAGCGGTTCTGCTGGATGGAATATATTGGGCAAACTGTGCTTCTGCCTTGATTTTTATCATTGTTCAACCAGGTCTGTGGAGCATCCTCATCAGCATATTCTAAGCAGTCTCTAATATCACCAGTATTGAACCCATTTGTGTATGTCTGAGACTTGTGTTCAGTAGGCATGGCATAGCTCAGCGATTCCACCGTGTTCACCGTGCGGATACCAGATATCCGGGCTGGGCTATAGCTCTGAGAAGACAGCGATCTGTTCTGTTGGGGATAGGTGGCACAGGTCTTTAATGTGCCAACCACTGGCTTGTAGGTATCATCTTGGAAGCTCGATGGCTTGGAGTTGACATCATGCAAATGGATGACACTTTGCCTTTGGACAGGTGGTGTATGGCTATAGTGTGCAGACACTGGAATGGGTCCACTTTTCTTAGCACCGTTACTTGGTGAAGAAAATGACCCAGGAGTGGGGCTAGTGCGGTCTTTAAATTTTAAAACCAGCTGAGTTGTATGGCTTTGAGGCAAGACGGGTGATGCCCTATCCTGAGGAGATGCTTCTGATTTTTCTTTCGAATATGCTTCTGGCTCCAGTTTCCTACTAGATGACCCATTCAGTGCAGCCTTTTTCTCAGCATCCTTTCTTTTCTGTTCCTGTTCTGCATTGAAACGTTCCTGTGCACTGGTCAGGTAGTAGCCTATCATCTCCTCGTGGAACTGATGCCTGTGACTGGTCAAAAGAAGGCCAGCAAAAATGAACTTCCGTTCCCCCTGCATGGCAGCTCTCAGAATATTGAGGCTGAGTTTCACGTCAGTGCTGTATTTCCACGGGTCAGCCTGCTTGTCAGGGAAGGATTTAGCGTTCGTCTTTTCAATGGGTGAGTTGCTTGCTCTGTCTGTCGGGGATGGAGTGGTCTTTTCAGATGGAGAAGTGCTCGCAGACTGTCCAGACTCCTCTTTGCTCCCTTTTCGAGACTTGGATTTCTTCTCTTTGACTTTCTCTACTGCATCGCCATTTTTTCCATTCCCTGAATTGGCTCTGCTCATTTTGCCATGAACCAGGCCTCCAAGACCACCCATATTCTTTTTCAATTTAATTCCCAGGGTTTTACTGAGGCTTCCTATTTTATTGGCAACTGAATCCGTCCTGGTTTTGTCTTTATCTTTCCTCTGCTTGTCCTTTTCTTTTTCTTTACTGTTTTTGCCATTATTGCCATTGGAATTACTACAGATGGAATCTCGGTCCGAGTCCATTGAGTCAGCCAGAGACTGAACATCTTCCCCAGCTGAAGCTGTAGGGGATTCTGGTTGAGCCAAAGGGGCCTGCTATGGAAAAGTAATTATAATTAGATACAGCAAGATCAGTTTCATACAGGGACTTGGTGCAAAAAAAACCCTAAACTCCCCCAGGTCCAGTATGTTTTTTGACATTAATTTAAAATGTACTCTTTGATTTATGCACTGACATTTTTAGCCTCTTTTCTTCATCAAATAAAGCTTATCTGGCTGTGCTATGTATCTTGCTTGTTCATACAGTAGCTTTTGGCTCATTTCAAGCACACTTGTACAAGAGAGGTTAGTCATGCAGAGGTTCTGTGCAAATCAGTGTCTGGGTGATGGAGAGATGTGAGTTAGTGCTCCTGCCGAGCAGGAGGCTGCAGCACAACCTCCCTACTTGTACTGACCAGCTGAGTGGCTGGACAGCACACAGGGATTGGCCACTCCATAGGAAGCATCTACAGTACAGGCTGCCTCAGCAAGCACAGAAAGAAACTGACAATATTGTCATGGAAGGGAGGAGAGGTTCTGCTGAAAGCTGTAAGTGCAATGCAGCACACAAACCTGTAAGCAGCAATATTTCATAATTCATCATGTTCAAAACAAGCTATTTAAGTTACTTTATTCATTGTTCAGGTCCCTGGTGCATGGGAGTCACAGGTATGATGCACCAGAGCTAAACATCTCGCCTGGAATATGAAACCTCAACAAGTAGACTGAGGAATGCTGTGAGGTGCCTTCATCCTTACTGCAAAGGTAATGCAAATAAAGCTCGTGTCAGAAGTCTGAGTTCCACTGAGTGTTTTATGTAAAACCCCCATATTTCTGGAAAACGCAGTAACGAGGATCCTAGGATAATTTAGAATGGGGCTGTGTTCATGTTCTCCTGCAAAACCTAGTCTTGCTTTCAAGCACCATGATGCTAAAATCTGCTAGAGAGAAATATGAAGCATTTAACTAACCATAATGAGGAAAACAAAAAAGGGAAAAAAAGCTTTGGAGATGTACAGAAATGCATGTCTGCTTCTTGTCCTTAACTTAAGTAACACTTAAGTGTTTGTTCTCTACCTCTATGGAATCCCTGACCACCCCACAAACCCATCTGGAGCAGAGCTGTTATCCCCACTTGGCAGAGGAGAAAATGAGTGCTAAAGTGACCTGATGATGCTCATGTGGCAAGTGCAAAGCAAGGAGAGGTAACGCAAGGTTCAGGCTCACAGTTTACAACTACAGGACCATTTTGGCTCTCCTTTTTCTGATGTGGTAGCTACCATCACAGAAACTGTAGAAAAATGGATTTTTCCTTTCTCGCAGCTTGTTAAATCCTTCCTCCTTCTGTGTTCTGTTTCTCCTTTCAAATCCCATCTGAGTAGGCTGTCTAAATCACCTCCATCCTCTCCTAGCAACCTTTTGCCTCCAACTAACCCCTCAATCAATTCAATGTAATTTGCAGAGAAATTTGCAGCTGAGTAGGTGCCAGCTGGGCATGGTTCTAAAACAGCTTTCTTAGAGTACCAGGCTCCAGTTCAGTGCCAGTCTGTGGCCTTTTGTCAGCCACTCTGAACTGGGAGCTGTCCAGGGGTGCAAATGTATTCTCAGAAGGAGAAAGGACCTGGATTGGTGACGTGACAGCGGCACTAGGAGAGCAAGCCAAAGTCCTGAGAAAACAATGGTGAGAAAAGGCTTTTCTGAACTACAGAGACTACTGAAATAAGTAACAGAAAGATTAAGCAAGAAAATACATTTTCAGAACAGAGTACCAGTTGCAACAAACTATACCAGCAATTCTGGTATTAAAACCAATAACCAGAAAAATCTATAAATCTGACTGCACTGACAGTGAGCCATGACCTGTCCCTGCTGCTGAGACACTGAGGTGTTTCCTGCAGTTGACCTCACACAACACCCTGCCCCTGCCTTGTATCCCTCATCTGGTTTAGACCGAGGCGGGTTCACCTTACCCGTGTCTCAGACGGTATGCGTATCCATGTTACATTCATATAGCTGTGCAGAAGATTAAGCTTTGCCTCAAGAGACAGAATCAAACTAAGGACGAAAAAAGAAGGAAACAATCAGTCAAAAAGCCTGAAAGAAAAAGCAACAGTTTTTAACAGGGGGAGATGCAACAGCAGCCTGAACTGTGACCATCAGCTGGAGACC
This sequence comes from Psittacula echo, assembly GCF_963264785.1. Lineage (NCBI taxonomy): Eukaryota > Metazoa > Chordata > Aves > Psittaciformes > Psittacidae > Psittacula > Psittacula echo. Next base: position 6,266,699 of record NC_137741.1, on the reverse strand, counting down.
CACCCATGTCTTCTCCCATGTCACCAGAGCACATGAATAAAGTTCTCTCTGGTGGCAGTTCTCCCAGTACTTCAATCAGGTACAGCTCAAGACATTTTACTGCTTAACACTAACGTTACAGAAAGGTCTTACTTGGCCAGTCTGGTGTTATCATTGTCATCTTTTCCCCACTCCCAGTCTTTCCCAGGATCGACCGCAAAGTGCAAAGGCAGCAACTTGTGTTCAGAGTCAGTCAGGGGGATCACCGCTGAAGTAGAGAAGAAACAAGGATTTGGGCAAGGGGAACGACCAAACCAAACCAGAAGAGATTCAGCTGTGAAAAGCAGTATAATGGGTTGAAGAAGGGCAGAATCTGAACGTGCTGCGGAACTGTCCCATCCAGAGCATCACAAGAGATTTATACCAGGCTCCATTTCCCTGGTTTGATGCTTGTGCAATAGAAAAGAAGAGGGGTAGGTTAATGCACTGATTGCTCCTGGAGTGAAGGACAGTCACCTGTGGAGGACGGGAGACCTCTGAGAAAGCAAAATCTCCATTTTGTAGTGCAGTTAACACTTCCTGGAGACAGAGCCATTAGTTACAGAAAGCAATAAAAAGCTGAAATATCCTGCCTGCCTGTCACATGGGTGCATATACTTGTTAATTATTCTGTTTTTTCAGTTTAGTTTTTGTTTTCAGTTTCTGTTTTCCACTGGCAAAGAAACAAAAATATACTGGTAACAGCATTAAGAAAACAAAGCAAAACACAGTAACAGTGATTTTGGACTGTGAATTACCATATGTGAGGAGCATAGATCAACATGCAGATGGGTTAAGAGGTCAGTCAGAGGCCGGGCTGTGAAGTATAGTGTAGTGAAAGACCATTACTGCTGCTACACCCCAGCAACACTGTCTAGCTGCTCTGGCTCTTCTGTCCTTTCCTCTCTCTGCTGGGGCTTGGCCTTCTGACACATCTCTTAATGACTCTGCTTTACACTCAGCAGGCAGGGGCTGCACTCTGATTTTAGTGTCTGCCATTCACTACCAGCAAGAAGTGAAGAGGAAACCACTGTCAGCTTTAATTAAAGCCAACAATTTGCTTCCATTTCATTAGGGGAAAAAAAAAACCAAAGACAAAAAGCTGTTGAGGGACTGGGTAGGATCCTGAGCACAGCTCATGATGCAGGTCACTGCGGCTCCTCTGACATCCATCAAGCAATTTCATTTTCTATACTAGAACCCCTAGGGACTCAGCCTGAGTATTCACTGCAGCAAAGCCAAGGGGCAAAGAAACCTGGGGGAGTCACCCAAACGTCATGGCACTGAAATACTGAAAACTTATTGGCTATATGCTCTTTATAAATCCTTTCTGCAGTTCAGACAGCATTGTTAAAACAAAGGCACAGCAGTTTTGGTTAAATATTGTTCCTCGCCTAGCAGAACACAGGAGATTTAATCTGCATTTTAGATTAACTCAGTATTCGGTTCACAGAGTCTGGCAACAACTGCAGAAAGTCAGTGTATTTGGTCGTCTTTGCAGATGGAAAATAAAAGGTCAAATCTCTACAAAACATTGCACCCTAGTGCTTATAGTGGGTAATTCTTGAAATAATTCTCCTCATATTAACTGCAAATGTCATATAGAACAGCTGGAGATCAGTCAGCTTTAGTTGCTGATACTGCTGTAAGATGCAAGCACAGAAATTCAAATTGTAAGAGAATTTAGCCCCTTAAAGAAACTCAGTGTGCATAAGTAGCAGGAATCTAACTCCACAGTTCAAAATACACTGTAAAGCGAGCTCCTGAAGCACAAGAACATAAAAAATGTGTAGCAGAGGTGACAACTGAATACACTTTTTAACACTCACTGGTTAATTTGAGGGCTTAACCTGCTCTCCAGTTGAAACCATGTTATTTGAAACAGTCTGCAAGTCCTAATGCCCGCGGATGGGACATGTCAAATGTTAACAGCAGTGATTTTGTCTATGGTAGTTTTAAGACACACACTGAGGACGTTGATGCTGCTCCTCAGCTGGGTGGATCGCCTTCTGTGCTGTGAAGTCACAGCGGGTCCCAGCACTCAGCTTCCTGCCTCATGAGTCATTATTAATCTTCTGTACAGAAGAACATTTTAACTATTTCTGAAAGCACCAGTAAAACAAAGTGCTGACACAGATCCTGACAGTGCTGCTAAAAACCACTACCACAGCTCTCACTGGTACTGCATGCTGGTGTGGGCAGCAATCTCACTGCAGACTGCCTGACTACGCAGGGAGGTGTGGGAAGCTCCACCTTCAATGCAGCATGCCTAGGGCAGTTGAGAGCTGGTCTTTATTTCCCATTAAAAAGTACAAAACACCTGCATATATACAGTCCGCAGGAATACAGAAGTATTTATAGATTTTTAATCAGATGTTGTGGATTTCAAAACAAAAGGGCCTTCAGTGATCACCAGAGTGCCAGCTATGTGCAGGTAAAAAGATGACATGGCAAAATGTGATTTAAATCCTCTCTAGACAAGAGGATGTTAGTATATTTTCTGTCCTGATATGCCAGAGCTGAACTTCAGGTGTTCACATCAGCATTTAATTGATCACAAGCATTTCAAAAGTACAGGACATACTGTCTCCTGCACAGGAGAGCTTCAACACGTATGTATGTGCATGCGGTATGTACATTAAGATAGCTTCAGCTGCTGCTCCTGACAGCCGGTTACATGGCTAGGGTATAAATACTCTAAGATATGAATGGCCTGGCTATCAGAGATGCTCCTTTTCAGTCACTGCAGCTCTAAGCATTCAGCTGCATTCAGACAGTTCACAACCTGACCATGTGGCACCTGTGCACTGCTTTCCACTCTCAACGACTGCTGCTCTCCCTTCCTCTGTGCTCAAGATGCCAACATCTCTGTGCTGGCAAGGTACAAAAATAAGCATTATTAGAGCATCCTTATGCCAACCTATTTCCTGTCACAGCATTTGAAGAACAACAGCAATGCTGTGGTTGCTGTCAGACTGCTGCAGTCTCTTAACAGCAGCTAGCTGAGCAGCTGAAAGCTAAAGCATTCCCTTCATCCCAGACTTAATGCCAAGTGCTCTCTGCTGCTCCACAGAATTGAAGCCTGGGTATTCAAGGCCTTGCAGTAAAACATGTAAAATTGGATCATATATAACAAATGTTATTTGGATTCAACAACCCTTGTAATTAACCTGGATTAATTTATACACAAAGAAAGCCAGTATTTAACATTCCCGATGCTGTGCTGGACATTTGGCAGCAGCTTTTTCTCCCCGGCATCATTCTTGTGCAGTTACAGATGTAGAAAAATCCTACAGAAAGACAGGTGCTAACCACAAGAAGCATATTTAACATTATTGCTGGCACTCGTGGTAGAAATCGAATATGTGACGTTGTTATCAAGCCCAAGCTCTTGGAGTGTGAAATGAAGAGTAACATTTGGCTTGTAATACTAGGAACGTTTCAGTAGGTGGCACCAAGGTGTACCGCCGAATACTTCAATACGTACTGAGGGCGGCTGAACATTAGCTCTCCTCACTGCCTCTTGTCAATCCTGTCACTTGGAGGATGCCACAGTAGCAAAAGGTTCGGTGGGTGGCAGTTACCCTATCTGCAAAGTTATTGTAGAGATAGTTTCGTTCTGTATATTCAAATTATTTACACCAGGCTCTTGCCAGACCTCTGATAATGAAGTATTGTATGAGGGCAGATTAACGTGCCTGAAACAAATGAGGTCACTGTCAGTCTACTGATGCTATTCTGATCCCAACTATTAGAAAGGAAGAAATGGACTCTGCCTACTACAGAAAATATCTTGTTTGACGACCAACAGAACTCAGACCTAAAAACGATCAAGACCAAAGACATGGAGGCATCTTCAACAAGATAACTCTACAATTTGTAACATACTCATATATACAGGAGTTGTTAAGGCTGCCGTTACAGTCCTGGCTGCAGTGTGTCATCAGCAACCATCACCAGTGAAATCATATCCTTAAAATGGCTCTCCTAAACTCTATCTTCATTCATACCACGTTATTGCATTAAAATGGCATGAATTTGCTTTGCAGACTTTCATTTCTCATGAGGTGTTCTGTATCATACCTCAGAGTACTGCTTTAGAAATGGCTCTTATGTGGAAAGCATTTTCCTCAGGGTTGCTTTCCTACAGATCAAGAGCTGGAAGGCAGCTGCAATGTCCCAGTGTATAATGCAAAGGCCAGACCTATTGCCAAGCACCTATCACAAGTCCCTGATACAGCTATGTGCCACTGAAGGGTTGGACTGGATTGATCTTCCTGTTAAGTATCTGACATCTAGATCAACCTTTTTCTTCATTTCTGTCTTGTGATTCAGTCTCCCCTTCACTAACACACCATTTACCAATATCACATGTAATGCTTTGTACAGTGTTTCCCAGCTCGCACAGCCTCACATAATAAACTCACTGCGCCTTGCAAGGCCGGCTTAATGAGAGGATTTGTACCTAAAAGCAAAACTCCACCCAATTTTTCTAAAGCCTCACAATGTTTTTTGGCAAAACTCTTTTCCCTTCCCCACAAAAGGAGCAAAGACAGCTAGGAGGTAACCTCACAGCTTGCTATTAGTAAGCAAACGGGTTTTCTAGGTAAGGGCAGTTATAGCTAGCTCTTAGGCTACTGATGGGGGAACAAATCCAGTCCCGAAGCTCTGGTTACTCCCAGTCCCAGATCCAGGAAGCTTAAATTTGACACAGAAATATCTAGTCAGATTTTGTCACTGTTCCAAAGTAAAACAGAAGGCAGCAAGGCAATAAGATAAAAACCACTTCAACTAAACATTTTAAATTGAGAAAAGTGCCTTCAGCATACCAGAAGAGGGATTTTTCAGTTACATGATTTTCAACAGTCACCTGACTTGACTAACAGTCCTCTAAACACTTTACTATCCCAAATTAACAAAGGCCTTTGAGAACCCAGGAGCACAGCAGGTAACTATGATCATACCTATTTACATATACGGAGCAGAGAAGAAAGGGTCAAGTGCCAAAGACAGACAGTGATAGCACAGGGATTAGGACTGAAGAGGAGTTCTTGTGATCAGACTGCTCAAACTCCTATGAATGCAGCAACAAAATTTAGAGGATATTTTTTTCCTTTCTGGCAGGTAAATACATCTACGGTAAAAGACAGTACTTTGTGCATGGTGTTCAATGTATACCCTTGGGTTGCTGTATTTATAGCATACCTTGTTCTCTCTGTTGATCTTTTTGTTCCATGGAAACAAGAGCAGAGAAATGGGCCTGATCATAGGCTAGCACAAGAGGTGAGCAATGGCATCTGTTAGGTAGAACTTCAAGTGGCAAATAAATTCCTCCAAATGGTATAGGTGCAAATGCTGTGAAGAAAAATGAGGGTTTGGGTTTTAAACTGTCAAAGAACAGACAATAGTGTTGGTTCTAATGTACGTAACAATTGTGCCACAGCATTTTCAGAGCTCCAGGGGAGCAGCCTCAAGTGGAGTAATTGATGCAGAAAACAGTCATAACAGCAGGTAAAATTTCAGTATGAAAACATCAGGAAATATACTGAGAAGAATGACAGAAACATTCTGTTCTGACATATATTCTCCTTGCTCTAATTGTTTATTAGTAAAGATATTAAGGTCTTACAACAAAATCCTGATGACTCTCACACATGTCTGCACCTTCCCATAACACTTGTAGGCAGAAGGACATTTTCTAATAGTCACCAGTAAATATACTACCAGTTCTTTTGGAAACATACTCTGCTCTGCCCTGCATTAACAGATTTCTGTGAGAAACATCACAAACGTGTTTACAGTCCACACACGTCACCACACATCATATATGTATGAATGTGTATATTATGTATTTATAATAATGATAAGATTCAAAGATTCTACAAGTAGAATTTGAATGGGATGCTGCATCTGTAGAGGCAAAGCTCTTTCCTTTAAAAGACCCTATGCTTGTTTATATACAAAAAGCATATGGAAAGCAGCAAGTTTGGGCAGGAAAATTCCCTCAACATGTTTGCTTCTGACCAATTATTTTTGCTTTTGCTGTCAAAATATGAATCCTTATTGCTGAAATACTCCCAAAATGAGCTTAAGAAAAAAACAGACGAAACAATGCCCTGTTTTTACTAGAGACTTTTTCTTTGAAGAGGTCTGCTGTGTCCAGACTTCAGGACAGAGAGCAGTATTGGTTTTGAGGCATACATCTACATCTTGGTGAGTCCTTCCAAATTTGAAAGAGTTATTATGCTTTTTGAAAACCTGTGCTTTGTACATGCAACAGTAATACCAAGGGAACTTGATGCTGATGGCCTATGAGGCCAACAGTGAGAAAACGCAGGAGTTATTGTGACAGAATCAGACTGGCCAAGGAGAAGAAAGTGTATCGAGGGTGAGAGACTTGTGTGCAACTTGGGATAGGAAGTTATGGGAAATGAAGCAATAGTGATCAAGCCTTTCAGAGAAGATAGACAGCAATCATGCAACCAGTAGCTGTAGTTCACAACTGGAAGGGAAACTGAAATTACCCTGCATTGTCCTGGGAAAGTAGATTTCTATGAACTCCATCACTAGTTCAACATTCCACTTCACTCAATCAAAAATCCCCCTTTAGTTAAGCAACCTACTACCATTCATTAGCATTCTGCTAGTTCATGGCAAAAAGTGAGAGAGATGAATTCAATCATCCAAGTCCTGCTCAGGCAGCTGTGTGCTCCACATCGGGATCTCACATTTGTGTACTTCCTTGTGCAAACTGAATAGAACACTCTGGAAACTTCAGAATGACAGGCTGTAAAGGCATTAGTAAAACCAAAAAGCTAAGATATACACATTCAAAATTAAATTATTCAAAGTCAAATTAGATTGATCTATGCAGAGATTTAAGGGGCACCAAAATAACATAGAAAATTAGAACCTTTTTAACCTACACCAGTAAAATTTAGTATGTTCTGTAATGTGGTGGTTATTTCGTTAAGAGTAAGGATATACAGAATAAACAGATATTCAGTGAGACTTACAAAGTTATCTGTATTTTTTACTTTCATCCAATAGAAATGGTTTATCATTCTGCTCTTTTCTTTCCCTCCAGAACAAAGCAGCAGCTATCCCATAAACACTCAGATGTGTTACAGCTGGGTCTTGTGTTTGTAATTCAATTGACACAGGTGTGTACATTTATAAAGACAAACTCTTACCTTCTCCCCCTGAGTCTCGTAACATGGTGTCTGCTACTACAACAATAGGTCTTCTCAAAATATGGGCTAAGACAAAAACATGGAACTCTTCTAAGCTCTCATAGACTGGATCTTCTGAATTGTCCACTCTGGAAGACACAGCATTGAAACTTTTTGAACCAGCTGGAACCAACCACTGAACCTTAAGTGAATCAATACATCACAGCAGCTATTTCTTCCTTGTCACTCATATTCCCATGCTTCTGAAACACATATTCCAGTTACTGAAATAGGTAACACTAGAAATTGAAAAGGAAAATGTATTTTTGGCAATAATAGCAACAGAGAAAATGTTTTCACTTGCAGATTCCACACTGGTTTAGTAGCTATCAAAATTCATTACTGTATGAACACAAGTACCTTATATGGTAGGAGAGCAGAACATAAAGCCCTATGGAGGACACTACGGTGAAAGCCAAGTCTTTTCTTTATCCTGGCCTTCTTCACGTCTGATGCAAACAGTTTATGAAACCACAAGAGAGAATGAAAACCCTTCTGTTTGATTCACCTAGCTGCAGCAGATACAGAGCACTTCAAGAATTGGACAGATAATGTTTCATCTGTAGATTCAAATATTTTATGGAGGACTATCTATACCAATTCCAGAAACCCTTTTTCTTCATGTATGAATGGACAAACACAATCAGTAGGTTTTAAATGCTGCCTTTTACTGAAGAGCTCACAAATGTGCAGTTACACACTTCACAGCTCAAAACATCTGACAGCAAGAGAGAAATTTTATGTTAAAGATGATGTGCTACTAACTTCAAGGGATGTGCTGCTGATCACTAAGTGCAATGGGGTGCTTTTCCACCCAAAAAGGGTAAAAATGAAACCTGACTTGAAATTATGGTTAAAAAAGAGGTCTTCCCACTATCATCAGTGTGCTTTGGATCAGCCCTGCAACCTTCCAGGAAACAGAAATGCCCAGCACGGTTAGAAGCTAACCTATAAAGTCTATCCTTGACAAAACAGATCATTCTTTTCTCCAGACTGCAAGAACAAACCTGTTCAATTCCTCACTTCTCTGGCTGAACATTTCCAGGCCCTTGTATGGCTTCATAAGCATTTTATAGATTTTTTGGTTTGTTATCTCCTTCCCTATTTTTCTAGTTTAACGTCATCAACGTCACTGTCACATTTTAAAGCTTTGCCTCTGCCTCAAAGACAGAAATAAACACCCTAGATGGAGGGAGACCGAAAAACGGCAGGGTTGTGGGACACAGAGCATATCAAAGACAAGAATTCACAGCTGAATGCCACTTTGAAAGATGATACACACGGAACACAGCTTCTGAGACATGACAAATGAAGGTGGGCAGCATAACCCAGACACTCTTAAATGAAGGCAGTGATTGTCCTCCTGGTGTTAGGTGTGCAGAGAACTTCCATAAATCATTGTCATTAATTTTCATTGCATGTGAATAGTTAACTGAAAAGAACTGTGTGGGTGCTGCTCTAGAGTATGTGGGACCAACACAGTAACATCCTCACAGGTCTGATGGCATCGAGCCTTTCCCTGGGACTTTATATTAAAATCTTTCACCTCAGCTTCGGAGCACAGCAGGATGGATCATTAACAGTAAGCTGATGCAGGACGTGAATTCTTGGGTCAAGCCGTGAGACACCTCTCCTTCCCTGTATCCCTCTATCACATTAGTATTTTCAGACTCCCAATCCTAAATTTTTCTTCAACTCCTCACATTATTCTTCATATCCCAGTTAATGAGGTTTCTAGAAGTGAAAGGCATGTTCCAGGTGCAGCTGTATTAGAAGGAGCTTTATACGTTTGGTCAGCTGATGTCAAGCCTGACTGCCCATGAAGTCCAAATTTCCACTGGGCTTTCTTCACTCTTCAGTATCACATCACCAAGTCACTTAGATCACTATTTATGATCATATTTGCACATTTAAAAATCATTCTCTTCTGTTACACATCTGTTTTCCATTGCTCATTTTCATAGACACACAGGGAGCTCTGGAGGTCACATCTGCAACACCCCTGTTCCAGCAGGGCCATCTACAGCCAGGTTCTCTGTAGTGGGACACTGCCCTTCTTTTCTTTGGGTGGGGAATAAACGATATATTGCATTGACTGAAGGAAACGAGAAAGCTTCAAGTTCCAATTTTTGTTTCTCAGGCAGAAATGACATACAGGAAAGAGTTTTGAAGGCATGTAATACAAGAAAACAGCTTTCCACACGTTATTGTTATTTTGTATTTAATTGTGTGGGAATACAAGTTTTTGTGTAAAACATGTTCTGTGGCATGTGAGATGCAACCATCTGTCTCAACTAGGAAGTATCCTGAATTCAAGATTTGTTAAATAAGGAAAACCCAATCACTATGTAGGTATTAGTAATTCTAACATGACATGATTCTGTTTCCTCCTTTGCCTTGAATTTTCTCTCTTCTGGAGGCTGTGGGGTATCAGTTTTCAGATCTGAAGGGCTGCATGAACTCACAAATCTGAATCTCCACAGCAATTGGATTATTTCCAGGCTGTGTTTGGCTTAGCTTGATTTACATCAACTGAAAAGAGGCAAGATGAACAGACGTACTGGCCAGCAGAAACTTCAGCTGATAAGCAGATGATGTACTGTTATAATGAACCTTTTTCTTTAGGCATCCTTGTAACATAGGTATACAGTTACAATGGGACAGCACTCCTACAACAGACAACCAGATCAAATAAAAATAGTTTTAAAGCAATGCCTTTGTTCAATGAGCTGTACTAAATTCTCTACAAGATGAGGGTCTCTGATGGCCACAGTAGTTTTGTATGAAGAATTGTATGTTCAAATACACTGAATACCTAACACAGTCCCAAAGCTCAGAGATTACATGCATTTGAGAGGCACCTCCTGTTTAAATGTTCTGGGTTTCTGCCTTAAATAAATCTCTAATGATATACAGGAAGATTACGGCAGCATTCCCTCCATTCTTCCCCATGTACAATCACCTGACTTTAGGAATAGGATAGTGCCAAGGGCATATGAGGCAGGTAGCTAGAAGCTGACAGATAATACTAAATAAGAATACCATCCACTTTCAAAATCTATATTAGCTCACACCATGACATCTAGCTTTCAGCTCTGCTAGGTTTTCAGGAAGTGAATAACTGTGATATTCAATGTCACACTAGAACAGGCTTTGGAATCTCTGACAACAGTCTGCAAAATGAAGGAATGGACTGGAATTGTCTCTTCAGCAGGACTGAAGTAGTTAGGTGCTTAACAAAACCAGAGGGTACAAGACATTTTCCTTTTTCCAGAGCAGTTCCCCCAGGCCAACACTCCTGGGTTTGCTTGGAAACGGAGATAAATGAAACAAGTGCATTAATCTCAAATTTTTAACATTTACAGGGAAGATGTGCGTATCTCTTTCAAAACAAGAATCTGCTTCATAGTTACCGAGCTGGCTCGGCTCTAGTGCTTGAAGGATTTTATATGTTGAAAAGAAGAACTGAAGAACCACTTTTTTCTGTGTTCCCTTTTTCCCCAGCTTCCAAGCCTCAGAGCAAGAGTGCTCTCAAAGGAGGAATCTTTAGAGACATAGCAACAACTGCTGATCTCCTTTGCATGTAGTTCACTCAAAAATAATTCAGAGGAACTTGCAGGTGAATGAGGCAGCAGAATCCCAGACATAGCCTTGTCACTGAATTCTTTTGAAGCTGATACAACTTCTGATACTTCAGCCAATTCTGACACCAAAGGAGAACGTTTCATCTACAATTCAAAGACTAAATGGCAAGCTTTCTTAATACAGCACCTAACTAGAGAACGCAATATATCCCATCTCAAAACCAGGATTTCGATATTCCTTTTCCATCTCATGGGTACATTAAACTCAGAAAAATAATTCATTCTGTCACATTCATTCTGTCTTTGAAATGACTGTAAAGAGAAATACATATTTACACTTTTAATAGGCTAGGTTTCTTGCCTGATTTCTGTATCACTATTTTAAAAGAAACATTAACTATTGTCTATTTACCCTTACTTTATTTTGACTGGCAAAAAGATAAATGCAAACCCTGATGAGAACATTTAAAACCAAATTAAATCAACTTTAAGTACTAGTGATACTACTCCCTGTATAAGTGTCTGTTGATTTACTGGCAAATGTACCATTTGAGGATATCTCTGGCTGGCAGATACCAAAACTACATAGTACATGAAATGTACAGAAGCAAACAGACAGAATAAGGCCAGAAAGTGTTAGTGGTGAACAGAAATGTGAACTGAACTGCATTAGAAGACGAGAGCATATCAACAGGGAAATATCAACAAACATAGGAAACCAACTAGAGAGTAAAAGGAAACCAATCTGTAGGGGGGTTTCTTTCGCCTCAAAATCAAGGAAAATGAGACACATCATGGCTGAGAATTTTCTAAATTATGTCCTCCTGCACGAGTAGATGTACCCATCCCTGACAGGGTTAATAGGAAAGTGTAATATTCTTTTCAAAGCCCAGAGAATGTTTTCTAAAGATGTTATCATTCTTATTGCGCCATATCCCTTATTTTGCCAATTACCACCACATGCCATTTTCTCCAAGGGACTACAGTAGCTAGAGAAAAGTATGCACTGAATAAACCACCACTGAATATTTTTGGTGATAAACACTGAACATAAACCCTGAAGTTTCTGCCTTCTTAAAGCTCGTCAATAATCTTGTACTTTGGAATCAACTGCACTGGAAGTGAGGGATATTTTAATGTACCAGATGCTTAAAGCAGATTCTATATGTGGATTGGGGTATTTCAATGTTGTAAGTACTATTTCATCCCTAACTTCCACCCTCCCTTCCCCACAAATGTATTTCTATCCATTTTTTCCAACACCTTCTACACATCTAAACTAAACACATGTTTATCAGATTATCTGGTACTGTTTATAATAAGATAATTGACTAGAATGCTATTGAGTATGATACAAAGCACACATACTAAGCTGGTCTTCAAGAAAACACACTCTTTCCTTGCTTGCCCTGTTAGCACTGGGTACTAACTGCCAAACATTGCAACTTCACAGAGTGTAATTAAAGTCCCTGCCATCAGCCACACTCCCATGGAATCAACATAGATCAACAGATGTGAAATTAGGTAAGAAAAGCATCTGATGTGGCTTCTTAGAAATACAGACATACCCTACGCAGAGCCTTCCACCAACACTGACTTTTACCAGGAGGACAGTGAATCAGATTAATTTGATATAAACCTCCCCACAATCCTTAAATAATTCTTGCATTTGAGAGAACTGGTTTTGTTACAGGGGTTTAATAAAAGCTTGAATAGTCAAAAAAAGGGCAACTGTTGCTTTCAGTGCAATATTAATTACTGTAATTTTTAGGTGAACTTCTTTATAACTATTCAAAGATTGAAGTAGCACACTGATTTTTCAGAAGGGCTTCAAGAGACTACAAAACATAACACAATATTCCACTTCCTGATTAAAAAGGCACTACATCCAAATATTTAATCTTTAGCTTTAATACCAAAAAAATAACTTTTTTGCCCTTCTATGTTTGGGATTAGCAGCATTTTAAAAGCAGAAAATGTGAAGAGTTACTTGGTGACTTGCCCTCAAAAAAAAATCTCTCAGAATATTTTGTCTTTGAATTATAAAGCTAAATATGTATGAATATGAGAAGGCGGCTTTAAAGCTGTGCTAATGCACAGAAAATGTGATATCTGGGCACAAACTACTTTCTTCCAGAATGCTGTTAGAAGAGGTGATGTTACTCTCTCATCCCGTATTTTAGTGAAAACATCTGAGCAGTGGCTGTCTTCCTGCTAAACCTGTCCCAAAGACCTTTGTATCTTCAGAGGAACAAGGCGCTTCATCTCCTTGAAATGCTGTTGCTGACATGCTGGTTCCAGAGACCCACAAATTAGGATTAACAAAATCCAGATTCTTGGATGCAAAGTAACCTCAGGTTAGTGTGGTAGCTGTACAAGGAAAATTAATCAAAACACTAGATATTATAATGGGATGTTTAGATTGTTATATTCTACCATGAAAAAAAAAATCTGAAAAGACAGTTTGACGGTCCTAGGAACTTCTTCCTTCATTTGTGCTGTATTGCCTTCCTATTGGGAACAAAACTAAAGGATTTTGTCATACTCTAAACTTACCCACCACCAGTGCCTCCATTTTTGCTGAAATGCGTACGAGGCTCACTCGATGCCAGTTTAAGCAGTTCATTCCACTCCCGTTCCCATTCTTCTTCTGTATACACTAAACCTGACTATGGGAGAGAATGAAATACCTTTACCGTTATGCTAGTACAAAATGTAAGCAGAGTTATGCAGTAGTGTTTATGACTAACTTATTTTGAGCTGCATACATGATGCAGTTCAGTATCTTGGACCATTAACGGTTCAACATTTCTATTCAAGTGAAAGATTATTAACTTCTGAAAAAGTTCTAACCCACTGACTGCACACTGGATTTCATTTCTAGATGTGGGTCTGCTGCTGCCAGCACAGTGCTCCACTATTGCAGATACAGTTATTTATACCCATAAGAATTCTTTGCAAGCACGGTTAGCGTGCTTCAGTGCCCATGTCTGGAGGTTTGCTTTCTTCCCCAGTATCCTGAACTACTATGAATGCCCTCCTTAGCAGGCAAGTGATGCTTGATGCTTTCTTCCCCTGTTCAAGAGCAGCAAGGGTATGTAACACTTCTGTGCCCCTGTGTTTTCAGGTAGCCTGAAGTAGCCAAGTCAGTCACAGCTCAGCCATATTCTCACTGAATGCTGGCTACAAAGGAGTCACAAATCTTTAAGCATATTCACTTGACTGCTTTCAGGGTTACCCCTGGAACTGGCTTTTCTAGCCACTGTGTAGGCACAGACATCTTCAGAAAATAATATGTGCTGAAGTACAGCTTTCAGTTGACAATCAAACCAAATCTACAGATGATTTAAGTTAAGAAACATCCCCTCAATATTTGGTCACAGCTCTAACTATCCTAATTTTCCATTCTGGGGAATTTTTCCTAAATGGGATTTTCTTGGTTTTGTGGATTTCATCCATTCATTTTGTAATGTTTGTGATAGCTGTATTATACGTTCAGTTTTTTAGCCCAAATTTTTCTACAGGTTCCAAACTCATCTTAGACCTCTGTAAGCATAGAACTGTACATATTTATGTTCACAAAGCTACAAATACCTTTGCATTCCAATACAAAAATTCCAAATACAAGTATCTCTTTCCTCATGCAAAATGAAAGCACAAGACATTTAATAGCAATTAAAACTCACACCAAACTTCAGAGGAATGGTTTTGGCCCTAAATGATATTAACAAGATTATCTCCAGACCATACAGACCTCCTTATTCTGCTGTGTCTGTTGCCATCTCCATCTTCTTTTCAGTGCTTCCCTTTCAGCTCCGCTTCTCATCATCGTATAGAGTGCTTTACGTAGAACAAGGTCCCGGTCATGAAATCCCCACATCCCTAAAGAAGCACAAGATGACATTCAGCTTTCAAGAAGCTACAGTGTAATAGAAATATTAAGTACTAATACAATTAGTACTGCTCTATTAGCAAAAGAAGCATAGCTTATACATTATTTAAGATTCTCCTTGGCAAATAATTCACTCACTGTTTTTATGGCTTCCTAAAGAGTCAATATAGATAAGTTAATGAGTAACAAGAGGGAATGCTATCAAAGTTTAAACCTTGATTAAGGAATGACTAAGGGTTTGAGTTGTTTCAGTGTTTGCTTGCAGGCAGCTTCAACTTTGCTGCAAGCAATGGAATATTCAGTGCACAGGTTGGTCTTAGCTGTAGTTGCCAACAGATCTTGCAGACACAAGAATGCTAATGACAACTGCAGGCACTTCTGTGACTTGCAGATGATGCCAACACCCAAAGGCCTCTAACTCTTACAACAGCATGATGGTGCATTTCCTTTGGCTTCAACATCCAAATAAAGAAACAAGCATTCAAAATGATTGAAAGTCTAAAAATACAACCAGCCAGAGGCTTTAAGCTCATTTTAAAATAAGGAAACATCTTCATGTGATCACAAAGAGCAACCTATAACGAAAGTGAGCAGAGCTCTCCACAAGGCATGCACCCACAGCCAGCCACGGTTCAGTTCCCTTATGGGCAGCTGTTGATATTAAACACATTTAAGACTTTGAACAACAAAATACCCCAAGCATTTGCTGTAGCTAGTACACCATTCCCCCTAAATCAAAATGGACAAGGAAGGCTCCTTGGAAACAGCAAAAGCTCTTTTCTTATTACTGCTTTCAAAATGAAGAGTCTCTTCAAAATACTAAAAATCCCAGTGTTTTTTAGAAAGCCACCTTTTGGAGTCCCATTGGTGGAAGATTTTAGCAACTGCAACAAAACCAATAAGTTTCCTCATAGCAGGTTAGGATAGAGAAGGCGTATCAAAGACTTTCAACTTCACAGGTTTCTATTTGATTTGAAGAAGGGCTTCAAAGATCTTGTATTTATGATTAATTCACTGGAAATTTTTCTAACTCACCCTAAACTCTGTTTCCCATATGCTTCAGCTCTACAAGGAGCCAACAGAGGTAATAGCTAGATATTGCACGCTTGAAGACAGCAAGAGAACTGTTTAACACAAGTCAGAGCACAAATGCAATTCCTTGCCAACAAGGACAATCATGCAGAAGCACTGGGAATTTGCCTGCTCCAGAGCTATTAGGTTAGGCTCTGTAAGGACAATGCAAATCACTGGTGTTTATGATACATGGTTTTTGATACTGTTCCAATTACACTCTTTTACAACCTGATAAAACTTTTTTAATTTTCTCTTTCAAGCATGCCTAAAGCAAACAATTAAATGAAATTTGAAGACTATACTGCTCCAGAACCAGGCTTTTAAGGAAAGTCTTTGTATCTCAAGTGTTCCTGAGCTTTTTCTGGGGATAGAGAAAAGTGGTAAATATTTTTGCCAGGAAGTTTCATGTACAGCCTCACACTTACCTAAAGATGCAGCATGCAAGAGGCAGTTTCCATCACCGGTTGTAGCTAAGGGAAGAAGACGTTTGCAGCTTGTACACACTGTGGACCACCAATTCAATCGTCCTGAAAAGAAAGCCTCTATTAAACTGATGGATACTAGAACAGGATGTGTACTGTGTACAGGCATATAGCGATGCTGAGGTTGAAAGTTAATCATGAACATCCTTTCTGCCATGTAAACTTAAATGTAACATCAGAAATGAAAACTGAAAAGTTGGAAAGAAGAGCAGACAAACTGTTCTCTATATTAACTTGGAATAAACCGAAAACCCCTTTCATTAATTGGCATCTTCCATTCTCATCTGCTGCATTCAGGGGTGGATTTCCAAGGAGTTCATTACCTAAATACCATTATGAGTCTTGGTATCAGTTCCCAAACATAACTGACATTGGCCTCCCGCAGACAGATGACAGTTTATGTTACAGCAACAAAGTCTCAAGAGACATTATATTTATGTGTTAATCAAGATAATGAATGTTACCATTAAGTAAAGTACTATTGTTACAATCAGGTGGATTGTTTCAACAGCTGATTCTCTTCTCATTTACCATAGAGTAAATCATTATTAGACCTACTAAAATCAACAGCTATGCTACCAGGGAATTTAAATGAGGCCAAAGGCATAGCTCTGGTGTAGGATAGCATGTGGCTTTTCTCTCTGAGAACACTTATAGAACCACTTATCTACCACTGATATGTGACGCATGTTTTACAGATCATAAACCAGAGATGGACTGACAAGAGGACAGATACTTGGTGTACCCAGATGAAGCAAATGAAGCCATGAAGAATATCAGTGCCAAAGCCAGCACCGGAAATAGAGAATTCCTGGCACACAGGTTGCCATGTGGCACTTAACTGAAGCGCTAAGTCTTGATTAATGGGTCATGTAACATTTCTAATCTAATGTGACTAATTGTATATCATCTTGGGGGATAAGGACAAGCAGATGATTAACAATAAGGAGTAGAGCTTGTGTATTTCCCAAGACTTTTGGACAGTCTCTGGGTAATGCACAATTGAATAATTGAATGAATAATGCAATAGGCAGCTTGTGGTGACTCCTTTTTTTGTCCTCTTCTACAGACTTCTCTCCCCTCAATTCCTTTACTTACAAGCTGAAATAGTGCAGGCAGTCTTGTGTTAAAGGTAAAATCCCCAAAACAGAAACAGGTTCATGCATGGAAAGAACTTCTCCATTGATAAGCTTCCATTACAAAGTTATACTGGTTTACTTGTAATGACAGGTAATACATATTGTGCCAAAACCCAGTATAGTGATACTTTAACATGTGACCCCAACCCCTTGTTCTGGGTACAGAGAAATATGTAATTGCATTCCATCGGTGAATATGGGTTGAGAGGTTACCATGCTGTAAAGATGCACAACAGATAATAACTAAGCACATTTGGTAATCCTCATATGATTTTAGCAACCAGCTTGTAAATGCCCAACATCTCATACTAGGCTTAATGAGTTCTAAATTAAATATGCATTAAAGCTTTGTTTAAAGCACTATTGGACAGCCTTTGGGAAAGATAAATCTGAAATAACAAGTTAACATTTTTAGCAACTCCTGTGTCTGTGGGCTGTGAAATAACAACTTGCCACCTGCTTTTTGCAGAATGCTTCGGTGGTATCAGATTCAGTAATAAGTTATACCAAGGCACTGCTTAAAGAAGAGTTACAAGACCTAAAGCAGAAAGACCTTAGGGCTTAAGGGAATAATGAGTGGTATTGTTTTGCTGATGAACCAGCAGTTATTGGTAATAAAAGTCAAAGTCTGGTGTTTAGGAACCTTTGGAATAACAGGAGTTTTCTATAAAAGTGATCTGCTTTCAAACAGATTATGCAAAAATATGTTTGTGGGCTTGGTTAACATCACAAAGCTTATGGCTGACTACAAAGTTAGCAGAAATGCATTGGATTATAACAAAAAATGCAGTGCATTTTCATTTTTCAGATCTAGTGGTTATAGTGGATCCCTTTAGGGAAACAACAGGGAAGTGGAGCTTGAATGAAAACCAGAACAGTTCTTCCTCAGGCTGATTTCTGTCTGCTTTGGTAAGATGATATTTATGGACAAACTAGACCCATTTCTCACTCTTTGCTGGACTCCTGCTTGATCTTGATTCTTACTTGCTTACAAATCTATTGAATCTTAAAAAAAAAAATTAAAATTTCAAGAAATCAATCTGTTGTTTTTATAGCAAAAAAAAACCAAAACCCAGCCCTCTGAGAATTAACATAGCCACATTCCAGTAGATTAAAATTTGATCTTAATTTTAGATCAAGATTGAAAGTCCTATCCAGGTCTATGACTGA
Source organism: Psittacula echo (assembly GCF_963264785.1). NCBI lineage: Eukaryota > Metazoa > Chordata > Aves > Psittaciformes > Psittacidae > Psittacula > Psittacula echo. The sequence continues at coordinate 6,248,108 of NC_137741.1, read as the reverse complement.
ACAACATACAATCAGAGGCAGACACAAGCATACACAATATTGCTCTTTCTCTGCATGATACTGAAGATTTGAGGTGAAAACTCAAAAGTAATGTTAACAGAATCTAGTATCCTCCATGGCTAAAGACTGTGAACCATTGCTGTATTCTGATACTATCCTAGTTGTGCACTGCATAGTGTGCATCAGACTTCACATAATACAAAGCGAGTATTGGCTCCCCATCCTCATTTGCAGGGCCCAACAAGAGTCAGTCAGTCTGATACACAAACAGGTATGTATCTGGTATTCCATGCAGAGAAGGTAAGCTGAATCTCAGAGAGTTAATGTTCAAGTATAATTAATAGACATTAGAAAGTTTTGTTATTTTCATAAGCTTCCATATTGTATTACAAGCCGCAAGTGTATTGTTTCTTGATGCAAGATTTATAGGAGTAAATTTCCAGGGAGGATTCTAGATGGCTATTTGACCTGAATGGCTCAAAAAGAAGGCCACAGAGAACAGAGAATGCATTCAAATATTAACAAGAGCCAAGTTTGGCTTCTGATATCAGCCCCTGATGCCTCCTGCACTGGTACTAGTGAAGTTAAGAAAGCATTTAGCATCATGCCCTCTGTGTTTACTGAGGTCCACTATGAAGTATTCATTGCCCAAGCATGCACAAGGTTGGTGATACACAGACAAACCAACCAAATTCAAAACAAACAGGAGGTTACATGATGCTAAAGAACATAGCATCTTTGTAGAAACTCTGCATACATCCTTCGCTCCCTCTTAATTTTCTCCTGTCTATGTCTTCTTTTCTCTGACTTCGGCTTCTAAGAAACTAAGACTTATGATTTCTTCTGGTAGAATTAACCACTAAAAGGTTACACTTAAGCAAGCAGCAACTTAATATAACTCTCTCTTGACAGGGGAAAAGGAGATGCTACCAAGGTTGAGCCCCTCCTCAAGCTCCCTCTGAGTGTGGCTGAATTTTCACTGCAAAGCTAGATCACACACCATGGCCTCCAAGGCAAACAGACAGTTTTCCATGGGAAGTCTGTAGCATTTAATTAACAATATTCACATTGCAAGTTTTTCTTCTATGGAAATCTTACAAATGAGATGACTGCTTATTGCCATGAAATCTGTAAACGCTTGCTCACAAATAGGTTTGACACTGGCAGAGGTAAATATAAAAAAAAATCAGTGGTACAATCTTAAGAGACAGCTTGCTGACACAAGCTCAGCTTCCTTAGGAAACTAAGCTAAAACCTGCCTTCCTTTCATTTCCCCAGCACACTGTATTACCAGATATCCACTCTCATCCACCCCCCAAGATGAGCACGTCACCAAATAACATTTTCAGCTTCCAAAGTAAGTCTAATTCTGGACACCCCACATCTTCTCCAAAGCAGTGATTCACCCTGAACACTCAGTAATTCCCCCTTCCCCCCTGGAATCCAACAGCAATAGCTGCTCTGGGTGCACAGAGGACCAGCTGGTGAAGGCAGCCGAGGATTACTCAGCCCACTTGGAACAGTCAGACAATCAGCAACAGGGGCAGGAACCCCAAATCCAGATTTCAGTAGAGCTACTTCCTCACTTATGTGTTTCTGACATGACTATAGCTAAGAGGATTTTTTTAATTTTACTTTTAGTCCTTCCATACATTAAACATGTACTTGCAAGTATTGACATGAAGAAAATTACAAGAACAGATTTTCTGCATTGGGCTTATATTAATCTTTCCATGACTTTTTAAATAAGGGAAGAAATAAAGCATTTACCAATACATTTTCTGTACTTCAAAGAAAGCACCTTCTTGTAGGAGCTCTCTCTTTTATTCTAGGTGATGGAATCAGCTTTGCAGTAGCATCTGCAAAGCTATTCATATTTACTGGTGTCCTTGAAATGTAACGTAGAGCTGTGCACGTAGAAATAAGTGAAGCTGAGCAATCACGTAAATGCTTCTCTTTTAGCCTGATGCATAAGCAACACAGACTTTGTCGCAGGAGCAAATCAAAGACCATAAAATAAGATGGCACAGAAATACATGACTAGGCCTAACTGGCTGCAGATGACTGACACTGAATTCAGTGACCTGCAGGTCACACCAGATCCAGCATTACCGGTTTTGTTTGTGTCTTTCCTAACCTGAGGCAGACAGTTTTCTATGGCATTATTGCATTTCATCCTACTCTGAGATACAGTATTTGTCATTCATATTAGAACTGAATTACATAAGTATGCATTTCAGAGCTTGGATATCAGGAAATTAATACAGTTCTCTTGTAATTACAACAGTTGCTACCCCAGTACCCTGCATATACTATGTGAAAACCTGTTAAAAATCCTGGGATAAGAAAATATTTCTACAACCTGAAAAGGCATCAGTTTTTCTTTAATGAATCTTAATTTTTTACAGTTTAAAATCAAGCATTTTCAAAATTCTGGTGGATTTGGTGTTGTGAAACCCAGGCTTAACAATGTAGTAATTTTTATTTTGCCTGTATCTGTATAAAATGCTTCATAGAAGACACAAACCTGAGCACAGAAAGAAGAGTGAAGAAAAGCAATATTCTTGAATGTTCATATAGCTTCCTTTTAATTTTTGTATTGAATTGCATTCCATCACTGCAATAGAAACTTTTTTCTTTTCATTATAAACACTGTGTTAGACCAGCAATTCTTCTGCTGGGTTCTTTTGAACTCATCAGTACAACAGAAGTTTTTGTATTATCCCTTTGTCAGCCTAAAACTCAACATGTATATAATGAAAATGCAGCAAAATACTTAGAATTATAAAATCCCTTTCACACACGACTTCATTTGACATGATCAGTATCTGAGCCATTCTCCATCAAAACACCACACTGATGACTGTGAAAGTGCTCACAGATCAGTCTGCGCATTACTTTCATGCTGACCCCACTCCAGTTCAGGCAATAACGAGCACCTGAGTTCTAAGATGCACAAAACCCCCAAACATCTTTATGAATGTGGTAAATTCCATCCTCTAAGAGACATACTTAGAAAGCAGTCACACAGAGTGGAGTACACACTGGAGCAGCAGTAAATTCTACCTCCTCTATCTGGGCCTCTCTTTCCTTTATCATCTCACACAGCATTTCTGAGTAAATCAGGAAATCTGCCCTGAGTTTCTCTACAGATAAGATGTAACCTGATCATTCTTTCACGTGGAGATGTAATGGTAGAAAGTGCCTAAGCATATAAAACGTAAATATAAAAATCTTACAGGCTTTTATAGGCATACAGCCCCTTCAGACAACACACATGGCAGTCTGTTAATAATGACTACATTTTGGGAGTAGCAAACTGCTCGATGTTCCTAACAAAGTTCCTCCTCCTTTTGCCTAATCAGCTGGGGGTTTTTTTCCCCTTTCTCTTGAAATTCATGCCCATAAACTGAAGCACACACCTCTCTCTTTTCCTTTAATGATATCAAGAACCTCAGCTAAAGCAGCTGCTGTCCTTCATGGGGTTTGGTTTGGTTTGAGATAGATTTTAGGCCCTTTGCTTGGAATGCACCTTATCTGTTAATTATTTTAAGCTGTAGTCAAACTGGGCCCTGTTAGTAGAAGACAATAAAATGTCTAATGCTAAGTGACTTTCCTATTAATTCACTCTTTTAATTTCACACAACAATATGTCTAAAAGAGTCAGGAAATGAAAGGAACGGAGCATCTTTGTACCTAAAATAGAGACAAAAGGTCAGTTTACACCAAGTCTTACATTATTTCCTTAAACATCCACTGTTTGATCTGTTTAACTTACTTGAACTGAAGAACTGTTTCCCAGGAAGTTCCAGTTTATTTCAATGAGATGCTCACATGAGTAAACTAGGCCTATGGAGGCTACAACAATACCTGCAATAAAACCCCTGAGCACTTCAAATAGTCAAACACACTTCTTCCCAGGATGCAAGAGGCTCTAGGGAGGAAGGGAATTCTCCAGCCTGAGTCTAATTATTGCCTTAATTGAAGTAATGTGAAGAAAAGACTACCTGATGTATTCCAATTTTCAGAGAGATTTGAGGGAGGAATGCTGAGAGGCAGCAAATTAAGTAGTTTCTGCAGCCCTAATTCAAGTTCAAAGCTAGCCAGATCTGTATGAATTAGAAGATGTCAGCTCTAATTCAAATATTCCCTGATTTTAAGGTCAGAAAACCACCACGATTCTCTAGTTTTCAATCATGCATTAACTGACTGTAAAGGCTGTAATTCCACAGAAGTGGGTAGATCACCAATGGTACTGTACCAAGGTATTTTCTGATAGCCCATGGGAACTGGGAGTGTTTGGCAGAGGTGCCAGAGGAAGAGCCATCCTGGTTTCTCCCTGTCCTTTTTGTGTTAGATGGTTCCTAGAGAAACCAGATATATTTTCTTGATAGATGGAGTATAAAAACTTCATCTTTAAGTACGTAAGCATGAGTTTTCTCCTTTTTCCAGAAGAGGCCTTCAGGATTCTGTTTGTGTTTCTTGTTTGGTTTTGTGTTGTTATTTTCCCCTCAAATATTTACTATTTAATGCTATTATATCTGTCTTGCTTTTCAAATACCAAAGTCAAAAAATGAATACCTGACAATACATGGTAAGTAGTCGGTGTGACCCCAGATTAGCAGAGGTCCTGCCTTAACCCTGTGATGCAGTGCCCTGATCAAGAACAAGCACCATCTGAACGCACAGAGCACGATTACAGACTGATTTTCAAGGATGAGCTCTCAGATGAGCACTCAGCGTCACATGAGCCAGTAAGAGCAATCAACAGGAAAAGGCAACTGGCTGTTTGATATCCCACAGGCAGCCATGAAGTCTGATTTTGTAACTCCTTGTGTCTTCAGAATTGGGCATTTCACTATATATTCATTTCACAGTTCATTAATACACTTGCTGCTTCATAAGGCATAAATACTAATTTTAAATACATTTCTCCATATCCTTCAAAGCTGACTTAAAACCTCAAACTACTAATAAATCTGAATTAAAATTCATTTCAAATGTCTTCACTTTTTCCTCATGGCAACAATCAAGTATTACTTTTAAATTCTTTAGTTTCATATTACAAAAATAATAATTAATACATAACACACATATTTTAATCCTATTTTCTCAAGCTGCAACAGAACTTGAAGAAGTTTCTTTGTTAGTCATTGCAATGTAATTTCCTCAGGAGAACTGGAAGTATCAACCTCTCCCAACCACCCAGGCTCATGCCCTTCTCTACTATGGGACTTCCCCATCAGTCTGCCTTCCTCCCTCAATTTCTTTGCTTCATTAAATAAATGCGACAGTTTTCTCTAATACGGTTCTAAAGAAATAGAGGATCAGGGTATGTGTCATTGTGCAAAGAGCACAGTATTTGCTTTTACTCTCTGGCATTTATTTCCCATGCAGAATGTGCAAGCTCCAGAAATGAAGCATGATTAGAAATGTCAACCAAAATGTCAGATTACCCAGCTGCTGACACCTGAAGTTTTTACCCACCTGCTTGCTCCAAAGCAACCATCGTTGCCTGCTCAATTAAGTCACGCTCAATGAAGCTTCTGAAGTCTTCACTGTACACGCTAAGGTCTGGCAGTTGGAATGTGTAGATGGGCATCTCCAAAGGAAACTGTTCGTTGCTGCACTCATTTGCTACATGTGATCGAGCAAGGGAGACTATGGCTGAGCTGGCATGAGAAATACCTCTGGAAAGACGCTTTTCTGTAGAGAAAGCAAAGAGATAGTCTGGCCTGTAAGACTACATAAAAGACCAGTCAACACCAAGGCTGGCAAGTGCCTGCTCACTTGGTTGTGAACTACACTTCTTTGATACATGAGTATATTAAAAATAATGCATTCCAACAGTCTGAGATGGAGATCCGAAATAAAACCTACTAAAGGTCTGCAAACAAAAAAGCAAATGGTAACGTTTACCATCCTGTGCTAGAAATCAACTGTGAAAGGTACTGACTCATTTTTCTTAAGGTTTCAATTTCTGTTTGGCAGAGGACAGAAGCTGTCCTTTCTTCTGTGGAACCAAGAAAGGACAGAATTTTAAAGCTGAATGCTATTCATAGATTCACCCTAATCACACACTGAAGGAATGCAAAGACTGAAAAATTAATTTCATTTCTTTTTTAACCTTTTTTTGGTCTCAATAAGCACAGAAAACCACCTACAGCAGTGCTCTATAAGAGCCCCTCATTAATTCCTTTTATATGTACCATAGGACTGCTTGGGGACAAAGTATTTTTGTACTTTCATCACACATTAAAAATAACTTGCAGAACCAATGCAAAGCTCATGTCAAGTCAAACATGTGAAATACAGGCTCTAGCAGCAGCTTTGTGAATGCCATCACAGTGACACCATTCATAGGCTGCTGGCAAATGACTTCCAGCTCCCTGCAGACAAGCACAACTCGCAAGCAGACAAGCTAGAAAGCTGCTTGCCCATAGAAGTCCTGGAGCACTGCTCTTACCTTGAGCAATGTCATCCTGCCTTTGCAGGCAGGGCCGCTCTGTCTTTGTCACCTGGGGAGGCTGCTCTGGCTCCTGCTGCTTGTGGTATCTGCCCTCGTTGAATGCCTGTGGCAGGTTGGCCGTGTGTACCTGTCGGAGCTGCTCATAGTCATTCAACGCTGCTGTCAAGTCCCAGTTTTTGCCTGCCAAACAGCAAAAGGACATTCTGCTTACATCTGTATGTGATCACATTGATAACCTGGAAGCCATCTTTGTATGTGCTTAAAATATAAACCTAAATAGAGAAATCAATCTTAATTAAATCATCAGCAAGGAAACAGAGGCTCTTTGGATAAAAGATTTTACAACCACTCATCCTCCAACAGAAATGCAGACTTGACAAACACCTTGAAAGTACACAGCAAATGGACAGAGACAGAAATCCACTTACTTCTTTTTTTAATTCATAGTTTAGTTTTCTTTATACCATCATTGGAGAAGACCTCAGGGAAGCTCTTGTCTAACCTCCTGCTCAAAGCAGGGTTAGCTGACTACTAAGATCTCCAAGTCTTTTTCTGCGAAGCTGCCCTGCAGCCTGTATCATTGGAGAGCTCCAAGTGTTCATCCATGTTGAATTTTGTAAGGCTCCTGTTGCTCAATTCTCTCTCTCTGTCTAGGTTCCCCTAAATGGCAGCTCTGCCCTTAAAGATGTCAGCTGGTCCCCCATCTGCAAACTTGATGTTAGCTCACTGATAAAGACTTTAAACGAGTGTAGAGACTTGGAAGTACAGCATTTGTTACCAGCTATCCGTTAACCACTACCCTCTGAGCTTGACCATCACAACAGTTATTTACCCACCTAGTTGCCCAACTCTTCAGACTGTAACATTCTAACTCAAATATAGCAATACTGTGGGAAACAGTGTCAAAAGCTTGCTAACACTCAGGTAAAAGGTATCCGCTACTCTCCCCTCATTCAGAAACCCACATACTTTAACATACAAGGCAACAACTGTCAGGACATGCCTTGCTCAGATTCCGCTCAAATGGCTCCAGAAACTGACAATGGAAGATAAACACTAAATCCCACAGAATTTAACCTAAAGTAATGACAGGTAGAAATAATTCACATCTATACAGCTGTATTCATAGTAAATAATGGTTAGTGGCAACGATGGAAAGACGTGACTGTTAGTGTTACGGCACAGAAGAGTGAGAAGCTTCCTTATCTTTCTGTTTGCAGAGCAGCTGGAATGCAAATGTCAACCACTTTAGGAGCCTTTATCTTACACATCAGAGAGAACTTGCTCCCACAGAGATTTTAAAAGTCTTCTAGAAAGCACATAACACAGGACAGTGCAAACATGCAGTGAGAAGATTCCACATCTGCGTGAGCTGCTCATGGAACCTGCCAACATAGAATCCTCTAAAAAGATTTGCTTCCAAGCTCCCACTTCACCACATTGCTATGACCAGGGGTAAGAGAATGCAGGCAAATATCCAGAGATGGAGAGGTCTGCTCAGCCCAAGTGGGGAAGCGGTACTCTCCACTCCCAAAAAAATAATAATGAAAAACATTGAGATGTTTGTATGTTATATTCAAAACAATCTTGCTGCGTTAAAGTGCACACGTGTCCTAGCACCCTCCAAGTACTTGTTTTTAATTGGAAAACTGCAAATATTTAATAGCAAACGAAAAGATCTCACTAATTATATGAGACTTTCACAGCATTTCATGAAAACTTTTCCAGATTCATAAGTAACCTGATTCTGACTAATTCAAGATTTATTACACCATAAAAGCTTGTCACTTTATGTACTTTGAGAAGCTACATTATCTGAGTAGCAGTTAAATATAACTTATTTGCTTACACAAAGGAGAATAAGCCAAAAATAGTACAAACGGTTTTATACAGATTAAAAGGTCTTTCACTGTTACAGTCATCTCTGTGAAGAACAAAATCCTAACTGAGGTAGAGAAAAGCCAGCACAAAGCGCTGTTACCTAGAGGGTTGAACTGCACTACCTCTGGGTTTGAAGTACTAAATGCAATTGTGAAAGGAGAATTAATATCTCTGAGTAAGAATGTTATATACACCCTGAGCCATCCATGATACAAACCACCATGTCAGTGGTACAGAACCATTATATGTTACACTGTAATCTTCTATTAGAAAGCCTATGGGACAAATGTAAATCCAGTGAAAATTGTCAAGAGATCCCAGAACAAGCAATTGAGTTACTGCCAGCATTTCTTTCCTAAAAATCTCCTTCAGATTCAATGGCTACAATCCAGTCAGGGTTCTGCTCTAACTACATATCCCATCAGAATCAAGTTACCCAACCCAAACATCAAAGAATCATGAGTGTGTTCCCAAGACTGATGTGATCACACAGCAACGTTTGGAGTGGTCAGTGCTTTTCTTTGGTGCTGTTTTTTGGATGCTCTTACGTTATGGTTTAAAATCATCTCCTCAACCATGAGGGCAGAAAAATAAAACATTTTTAAAAATAGCAAAAGTGGCAATAGATATAATTCCTCAAAGTGCAAGTTTAAACAAAATGGTGTTCTCCAAGTACTGGCAATGCTGCAAGTCCAAGTGCTACCTGACTGCCAGCAGCAGCCTGTGTTTATTCAGTGCAGATCCTTGAGTAACATGTCTCTATTAATGGAACCTAGACAGCATTTCCTCTAGTGTCAGGGCATTCCTTACTGGTCATCTGCTTGAGATATTTTCATGTTTTATGTTCTAAAATCTAAGAAAAATCACTATGCATGCACTGTGAGTGACTGCAGTGAGACGAGGCTTTGATGTGTGTAATAGAAAAGGAGAAAATCAGTAGACTAAGGACAGCAGGATTTTGGTTAGTCTTAGGCCAAATATAATAATCTTATATAAAAGTTCTATCACAAAAATTATAGTCAGCCTTCAGAAACTTGCCTCACTGTCAGATTTAGAACTAAATTGCATTGTGACTGTCACACTATGCTCCATGGTACAACTTCATTACTGAACTTCTCATACAGACTTGAAACTATTCATAAAATTTCTATATGTAAAAGTACCTCAGAGAGAAATACTTTATTTTCAAATCTCTCATCTCCATGGAATTGTCCCCACCTCCTGAGCAAAAGCACCAGTTCAGCTTCAAAGCACTAAACTTTAGACAACCAACACAGGAAATGATTATCAGACTCACTTTCCCAATATTTGCTGGAACCTCCAAGTATCAGAATGCAAGAAAAGAATCCACCCAAATTAGAGAATACATTAAGCACCTTTCCACCTCTATGGGATATTGGTTTTGAATATTAGCCACCTTTACTGACTAGCATGAGTCTTTTCAGCTACCCTCTGTACTAGAAATATGTAAGCTTGCCCCCTTTGCCAAGGCTTCCTCTCATTTTGTTTTGTATTTTCACCAGTAAATACAAATCACAAACCTTTTGTTTTTCCCATTGTCCATAAGAACCAGAATTCATCAGCTTTGGAGGATTGAAGAAGAAAATTCTTCAGGCAAAGTAGAGGAAATCGGAGGCAGCAAAGAGAATTAGGGGAAAGGAAGAGAGGAAAAAGCCAGAGGCATTTATGAAAGACACTGTGAAGAAAAAAATAAGTACAAAAATGTAATGCTGTGTGAAATAAAGTAAACAGCTCTAATGAGAAGTGTGATGTGATTGGGACCACAGAAACAGGCTGCAGAAGCAACGGATAAGCTAGGAACAAATCAGAAAGGTTATTAAGTTCAGGGATGCCCAGAGCAGATGATCTGAACCAGGATTTCTGGCAGTGTGACACAGCAGATGGGAAAGTTTCAGCTGGAATTTACTGAAGAAATGAGTGGGGCTTACGACTGTGGAGACAACTAGAGCCAGCTCTGCCTAGTTCTCCTTTAAACTTCTCACACCAAAAGCTTCTGAGTTTCCAGATCTGTATCTGACCACTTTCCAAACTAAGTTTTGAAAGAATGAGGAAAAAAACCCCAACCAAAACCCCAGAGGCACGCTGGGATAGAAACAACAAAAATGAATTCACATAACATGCAAATCAAACAGATTCCCCCATGCCTCACAGAGCAGGTCTCTCCTTCCAGTCTCGCTATTTGTCCAACAAGTTCCAGCAGCCCTCTCATTCTGGACTCCGCTGGGGCCCTAGGAAAAATACTATTTTCTATTATTTCTGTCTGTGTGTCTGTTTCCTGTTTTTCTCCGAAACCTCCCATTCCCTGCTCGTCACACAAGTCCCTAATCTGCACATCTTTATTTTCTTTAATTGTCATCTCCTGCATGGACCCTCAACAGAAAGGAGCAATCTCTCCTACCACACAGAGGTTCCACCTGACACAGGCACTGACATGCCCTGCATCACAAGGCTGAAGAAGAAACAACAGCTAGTTCATCTACTTTACGTAGTTCCATCAACTAAATTAAATCAACTAAGACTCTTTGTTGCAATCTGAAGGACAAAAACAACACAAGACTATTTTTCACAGCATCTACTATTTTTTTTACTGTTAGCTGTCTAATGTACCCTACTGCTCACTAACTGCTGACTTCTTTGTTTGTATAATACACTATTGTCTTTAAAAAGTATTTTACAGGCATAAAAATGTTATTTCAGTACATTCAGTACAATCCCATCAGATGACAAGTCACTGGTAGCACTGTATCAGGAGCAACCGAACTGCTCCAAAGCAGTACTGACACAGCAGGTTTACATGAAAGGCTTTGAGTTTCTATTGGTCCAAGAACATCAGTCAGAAAAAGCTGGAGCAGCACAAGTCTGGCTAGAAAACACGGGTAGTGAATCACATTAATTCACAACTCAACACAAACAATTCTCTTACTGAACAACTATTTCCAGAACAGGTATATGTGCTATGTGAGTCAGCAGGTGTAAAATCCAACAGGACTGAGGGGTCTCTGCTTTGAAACCAAGTGTTTCCAGTGTGGAAGAAAAGCAACAAAACAAAGAGCGCAGCTGAGTAAGGACTGGAAGATGCACCCTGGGGAACTGGAACTGATGTTTAGTGGCACAGACAGCAGGCATCTACGTGAAAGGTAAATCAAAAAATAAGTAACACTACAGTGACAGTTTTCCGTCCTAAAAAATAGTTCCTTGAATAACAACAGGTTGCATTGCCAGCCTGAAGAAAAAGTAAAGACACAGATAAAACAATACATAATTTAAGAAGCCACTTACCCATTTTGGCCTGGACTAGTAAAGTGTTAAGAAAAAAAAAAGGATGCTAAAGAACACGAAGCACAGGAGTCACCTCTGAAGCATTTACAGAATCCCAGACTGGTTTGGGTTGGAAGGAACCTTAAACCTCATCTAGTTCCAAGCTCCTGTCATGGGCAGGGACAACTTTCACAGGCTTCAAGCCCTGTCCAACCAGGCCTTTAACACATCCAGGCATGGGGCAGCCACAGCTTCTCTGGCCAACCTATGCCAGTGTCTCACCACCCGCATAGTGAAGGATTTCTTCCTAATGTCTAATCTAAATCTCTCCTCTGGCAGGTTAAAACCATTCCCCCTTGTCCTGTCACTACAGGCCCTTGTAAAAAGTCCCTCTCCAGGTTTTCTGTCAGCCTCAAGCTGCATGTACGCTGCATCATCCACCACACTGGATCCAAACAATACAACTGGATAGAGCTCTCTATTGAAGCTCTCTTGGAAAAGTTCCAGAGTTACATTCTGACAAAGCCCTGATTTCTTTCAACAGATGTATTTCTAACTCATCCCACTTTTAATAAGCTGATCGGTTTGAAGGCTGAAATCTGAAAGCGAAAGAGCACAAGAAACTTTGGACTTTTGTCTTAAATCCTTTGCCCCGAGACAATCACATAATGTAATTGTTTAGAAAAGGAATACACTCTGCCACCATAAAGGTAGCAAAATTAGCATTACTCAGGTATTACAATAGTTTCCATAGTACTTAGTTGCATTCACCCTTGGTTTTCTGGAGAATAAGGGACCATCTTGGTTTTTAACACAGTCTTTCTCTAGTCTGGTCTTCAGCTTGATTGTGCTGTGTGAGGAAGTGGCTTCTTAATGTTCTGCAGCACATGAGCACTCGTTGCTTGCCCAATGTTAAGCACATGCTTTGTGAGACCACAGCTTGTACCCTCTGATAACAAAAATCAGACCCCCATGAAGCAACCTATGCTACTTCAGCTGTACTGGTTCTGGAGTCTACATTTTCCAGGCAGATAATACCTGAGCAGCGAGACCTGAACGATGTGCTACTATTTATTCTTTGGGTTTTTGCTTTTTACTGTTTTGACTAAACCAGCATAGCTTAGTGGGGTTGTAACAGTTAATAAATTGACTGTCTTTCATGTCTTAAAACAGATGTAATAAAACCAGAGGACATTTATCATTAATTAGCAGGAATAGCAAGCATGCAACTATAATGCACTCCACCCAGCCAAGCTTTCAAATACCCACCTACTCCAGTATGGTAAGAAGAACATTTGAAAGGTCACCAGCAATTCTTGATTTTATGCCTAACAAAATTCAGATTGGGAACTAGGAAAGATCTAAATAGAATGGACCACAATGAAGGGCAGCTTGCAGCAACAACATGTACACAGGACTTCAGCAAAGGAAATTTTACAAGGGGCAGGAAATGCTGTCTAAAGCTAAACACAATCAAGACCACGTAAGAAAAAGGATGCAGAAGGGGAAGGTTAGACAGAATTAAACCATTTGTGATGCAGCCTGCATCTACAGCTCAAGAACTGCTGGCACATACATCTAAGAAGCAAAACCAATAAAAATATCCAGTAAGAATTCATGCGAAAACTTTCACAAAACAGGAAAGGGAAAAATGCCACACAGAGCATGCAACTTGGACACGGTTACAGAATGATGTGTTTCAGTAAATAAAAATGAGGTCTACAGAAGCACAAAAGGATGGTGCAACTGAACAAGAAACTAAGTTGAAAGGAAGACAACATTATTATCAATTGGGACAAAGTAAGAAAGTAACAAAGGTGTTTTGGTGAGATGGCAGGAAAACTTAAATGGACACACCTTTTTTTAACCACTCTAATCGAGTACAATGTCTGTCCATCTACTTTACATTTGATGCCATTTTTATTGTTAATGCAACTCACTCTTGAATGCAATATGATTTAGAAAACACTTTTGTTAACAAGTGAGAGACTATTGAAGAACAAGTACCAGCAATGTAACTTTCAAGGGTTTTGCCACTATTTCGTAAATATTTTACTATCATTGTCCGTATTTTTACTAGCAAATTGGAAAACAATGACAATCCCACTAGTACTAAAACTAATGCCAAGCATCCACAGGAAAAAAACCCCTCCCTATTAAAATAGATAAATTCCATAGTGTCCCTGCCCACAGAACAGGAAAAGCCTTGCTGGCAGACAGAACTTTTGTTTTCAGTATCATCTAAGTCAGTACAACTCCTTCCAATCTACTGTAGAGAACATGCCTCTGTGACTCAAATACTCCATGCCAGCATACAGAAAGGTGTCCTTGGCATAGCAGCTGTCCCACAGACACAAAACATTAGCTGTTAAGTGGGAGGTACATCATCTCCCCTTCAGCCCATTTAACAGAACCAGCATTTTACATACAACTATACTGTGGAGAAGTTACAAATCAAATGAACAGGCACAGGAATTTTCAGCAGGAATGCTTGATTTGGGTAGTCCTTCCCCTTATGAGGGGGAAAGCTACCTGTAAGGATGCGCAATCTGAGATGTTTACAAATGACTAAACACAAATCCAGTATTTGGCAGGCTGTGTAACATAGAGGGCTCTTATTCCATTCATGTTCTTCTGTGCCATCTATCAGCTTAAATGCACGTTACAAAGTAAAACAATACGAATCTCCGCATCATGACATCTTCCTTCCAACAGGCACAAAATAAGAATAGGAACTGAAGACCAGCTTTATTTCTTCTGAAAACCTTACATGCAAATAAAGGCTAAAACTGGATCATAGATTTTAAATCAAGATTCTGGTCCTCGTTCTCAAAGGAAAATGATGTAGCAAGGACATGGTGTTGACGTGCCTCATTTTCTGCTAGAATACAGAGTCACTCAAAGCTGAATAGACAGCTGGAAATGACAATTTTGATCTCTATGTAACGAGACATTGGTAGCAGTTCAGCTTCCTCTTGCCTTTGCCAGGGCTTCCACAAGAGAACTAAAAAAGGAACTGTCTGAGGGAGGGCAGAATAAGAGACTATTTTGGGGAGCTAGCTTTGTACACTCAGTCACGTGACAGCACTGTCAATTTCTCTCCCCCTCTCCATTAATTACATGCTTCTCTTTGAATTCCACTTGGATACACTGTTCTTCGAGGAGATGTCTCTACCTCCTGCATATCTGTCATGTTCCATATGGTCAGTCTCCTTTACTGCATACATTTCATGACTGGAAAGCCAATCTTCTGATTTCTGAAGTCATGAGGAACTACCTTACAATTAAGTGCTATATAAAGCTGGAAATAGACAGCAATTGCTTTTATGTAAGGGTGAAATATACATCATTTATATAAATAAATTAAACCTTTTACACAAGGGCAGGTTTTCAGTTAAATATATTGAGTTTGATTCAGTTTTGATTATTATTTTTAAATTATTATTCCTTTATAAATTATTTATAAGCTCAGCGAAGTTTCAGAAAATGTAATACCTGCTCTCTAGAATCCCACATACAGAAGTATGCTTTCAGTTCTTGGGAGCATGCAAGCAAGGTAAAAACCGCAGAAATGCTGAACAACATCTCCAGAGATATGAAATGGAACAGATGGAAGAGCTGGGACAAGTCATCCAAAAATGAGAGTGAAGCTGGAAATACCATTTTAAAGAAACAAATGGTTTAGCAAATGTGCACAATCCCCTAACACATAATTGGCAGAGCTAATGCTACAGAGCTGAAATTTATGAATATTAACTTACAATTAATGTTACATAGTTGTAAGCATCTTAAGTATGGAAGTCCAATATTAAGAGTTTAGTACCAGATAGCCATGAAAATATTGTAGATTGCTTTTGTTTTCATACGGGAGCAGCATCAGGCGAAGGCAAGCTCTCGGCCTTTACTGGAAGAAAAAGATTTCAGATCACTGATTTCTATTCTTTTTAACTGGAATCAAGGGGAAAATAGGAAGTATGATGGAATTTTTCACATACTTTTCATTCTTACTTAATTTTTTGAGTCCATTCATACATCCACATTAAACTGCTCCATAAATTATTTCTGTGCTGCACCAAACATATCAAGAAAAAATGCCGGCTATTAAAATCAATATTGAACACAATTATTTTCGCTAGCAATTAAGAAGAATTATTGTCACTGCTATATTTATATATATGTTCCTCACACACTGATGTGAGATTAAAGGCTGAGTATATATTTTCAGCATTCAAGAGCTAAACAATTAACCACTGAAAAGTAAAATGGCAAAAGAAAACGAGTATCAGAGAGACCTGACACAGTGCTATCAGTGACCTGTGCAATAAAACAGCACCAGAAGCAGATCTCCCAGGCAGTGAAGAACAGATGACCTCATTCTGATCTGGAGTTTTGCTACAATCTGAAACATACCAGTGGACTCTTAACAGAATATTCTGCTTTTCTGGAGTTCCTATTTTCAAAGATGAGGATAACCCAATAAAAACACAGAATGCTTCTACTTAATAGTAAAATTCCTTTACAGTAATGTAGAATGAACTGTACCCTGCTACATCTGAAACTGTGTCCTTTTTTACAAGTATTAGATTGTCTTTCAACCATCTTTTTCCTATAGCTACTAAGTTCCTCATGAAACACATGACAATGTCTTGTATTTTTCAACTTAGGAAAACATAACAGAAGTTCACATTGTGCTCTTAGATACTTCTAATTCAAAATGAAGCCTTTGTCTCCAGGAATTATGTGTAAAGTTGTTGGAGTAAGATTTACAGTGACGAGAATGCTCATGTTCTCAGGAAGGTTAACTGAACAAATCTGTTGTGGGTTTTTCTGGGAAGAGACAAACTTCTAGTCTTCCTTCCTCCTGAATGAAAGTGCACAGAGACAAGATCTCAGCTCTGCAGCAGATGTTTTTGATACAAAGTGATCTGCTTCAAGCATAACTGATTCCTAAACCATCGCACTGTGTAATGTTAGATCCAATTTCCACGTCCCCCGAGTCAAATGCTGCTCTGAAAGCCAAGCAACTGTCACAGTCACTCTCCACTCTATAATTTGCTGACATATGTGGTGCTCATATATTCTCCCCAACCCATGATCTTATGTATCATCTGGTATAGTCAGCAAATAGCATTTGGTGTCCTTTTATTTGCATAGGCACATACTCCTTGTTCTTTGGTTGATTTTTAATTATTAAAATAAAAACATCAGGATTTATGATGTCTTGGAGACACCATGAGTTTGAGGACACTTATGTGTAGATGTGCAGGCTCTCAAAAGGAAATTCCTGCTGGGTGTTTACTTGAAAGACTCTGCAAGATTAGAGATGATACTGTAAACAGCTATCAACCAAGTGTCCTCCCTGAAGTCCTAAACAACAAGGATGAACACTGCAGTCTTGTGATTGTAACCAAGCTCAAAGAACTGTGCTTCTCATTTTAATAATTAGCTGTAGTAGTAACTAAGAAGTGTGGCAGGGCTGGTAGGAAGCTGTTCTTTCAACTGAAAAGAACGACGGAAGTAGCCTGGGTAGCCCAGGACAGCATGCAGACAGAGAATGTGAGGAGTGCTAAGCAGAGGAAGAAAAAGCCCTTCAGTATAAAAAAGTACAGAAAGGCACCAAGAAGAACATGCAACCCAAACCAAGCATGATGTGTTCTATGCACAAGACACTGCCAGGAACTAACAGAACAAAGAGCACTGCAGCTTCTGATGGAAGACACATTCTGATATGGAGACAGATCATCTGGAGAATTCAGCCCAGAAATTGTTCACTCAGCTATTGCTCAGGCAGGCAGGGAGACTGGGCACAAGTTAAAATCTATACTCATACCAAGAAGGGTACATGAGAGCCTCCTGAACTGAGAGGGATAAGATGCTGCTCGGGTTAGCTGTACATCATCTAGGTGAGAGGAATTTTCTCACGATCTTGGCTACCGTGGGTTCTCATCCTAGAAGCAGGCATGCAGCTACTGGGATGTTCAAAGCTAAAAAGTCATTCTAAGCTCTGATTAAACTGAATTACTAAGCATCCGTAGTACATCAGAGAGTGGAATAAATGTTGATTACTCATGTGATTGTATATCTTTAATAGACACATGAGTAATAAGGTAAATGATTCTGTGTTATTAAAACCTCTGCTAAAAACAACGCATAATCTATCCTTTGCAGTATGCCACTTACGTAACTCTACATGACTATAAATCTAAGATTGTTTGCTGTGCTTCATTAGTATTTAACACAAATGGTCAGCATTGATAAAATACATCCAGTCATAAATATCATCACTGTTATATTAAACAGTTGGGAAAAGGCCTTAGTTTTAAAATATTTATATGTGGCTTTATAATAAAAAGAATAAAAAATCACTGACTCAATCCTAACACATAGGTCTATGACATCTCAGACTAGAAACTCAAGTTTCTTTACAATACTCAAGAAAACTCAAGAAAACCTGAAGAAAACTCAGTCAAACAGATGACTTACTGAAGTATAGGTCTATGTGTTGTTAAGCCCCTTCTGCCTTCATACACCTTCCTTTGCACTTTGTCCAAGTCTGTACATGTAAGTTTCCATAGCTGTATCACATAAAGAGCAAATAGCAAGTAACCTATAGCTGGCCTTTCAGACTCAATTAGCAATAGGTATAAAACACAAACTGTGTATTGGACAAACAGAAACTAAGCAACTTTATCCAGCAACGAACAGCTGATCAGATAGACGGAACACTTTTCTCAACACAGACATAGCAATGCCACAAAAATAAAATCAATTTCTTAGGCAGAACTAAAAAAAAAATAATTTTTAATTTTGATGCAGCTTTAAAAGTCTGCATTCACATCCATTTTCAGATGTACAAAGTACTCATGCCATTGAAATAATGCTTTTAAGTCAATGAAATCTGACCTCCTTGACAGTTAAGCAGCTGCATAAAGTCTAGAATTGGTAAATTTGAAACCTCAAACTGAGCACCGACTTGACCACAAACTCTCTGTGCAATGCTAAAGTGAACTTGGCTAGAGATACAAACAGCAGCATATGCAATGTAATTGCAGAAAGGCAATCTTCTTGCTACAAAGATATATACCAAAATAGCCCAAACATTTCTGTATACATTCTTTTGAATGACAGAGGAAATACAGAGGCTTGGAGCTCAACATGCTTAGCTTATCGAAATTAGATAGAAAAGCTATTGGTTGATGGCATTATTTATTTTAGGATACTAATAGCAGGCAGGAAGACCAGACACAAATAAAATAGAACCAATACATGTGTGCATATGTATTTTTAAAAAACCTCTTCATATCTTCAATCAAACCAAAAATGAGCTCTTTCTGGAAAATACGCATGAAGCACAACAAGCAGAACATGTCAGTGAAACAAGTAGCTGTGCTAAATAAAAAGTTCAACAGAAACAAGACTGCAGGGATTTTACCAGCAGACAGGCAGAGTACAGAAACACCAACTGAGCAAATATTTAGGAGAGCTTCTGGCAATTTAGAAAATCTATATGCAATCCATATGCAATGCATAGAATTTTTAGCTATCTGTATAACAGTCACTGTGTATTTAACCCACCCACTTGCTGATGTATACTTTTTAAGTCTGCCGTAGCTGCTCAGTAGTTACTTTGATTTAACACACAATTCCTTAGAGCATATTAAGATTAAAAACAAAAGACAACTTTCAGGAAAAGGCCCAGTGTGCGTGTATCAAGCCCACAAAACCACTTTGCAATATGTATACCACATAGGTATCACGTACTCATTTCTAACTTCCCATCTTCACAACTGTTGTTAGCCCACATCAGAAGAAATTAACAAAACCAACTGACAAAATGCCTTCAAATATCAAAGGTGTCTTTTCACTTTTAAGCTAATAAACTTTACACAACTACAATAAAATGAATATAAAGACCCAGTTATTTTTCTGATATAGGTTCTCAGATGCTTTCTAACTGAGCCACTTTACTCCCATACCATGAAGTTCAGCTACACATATTAATCACAGGCCCCAGAAATATCTCTGGTTCCTCTATCACTTTATGGGAAGTCCATTTCAGACTAAACTTAGCTGCTTTGCATAGTGACCCAAAACATTTACAAGTACTTTCAGGCAGCTGAAAGTGACAAAATTCGGCTAAAGTTCCCTCCCTTCTCTCCCTAGCACAGATGCTTTTAAGGCATGATTGTTAATAACCTAGAACACAGCCATCTAACACCAAGAACTTTATTATGTTTTTGCTGCGAACACCTACCTTAGTACATACACTCTATGGTCAGCTTATCACAAGAGTTGATTTACCAGTCAAAATATCAGTGTCTCTCTTTTTATGACTGGCTCTTTCTCTAAGCAAGTGGTGAGCACAGGAAACACTAGTGTCTGGCAAGCTTACCTTCCAGTAAGTCTCTCGCCAGACCTGGTTCTGCCCCTGTGGACCGAACAAAGTCTGACAGGACTGCATCCATATCAAGAGTCATGTGATCATTCAGAGGTGCTGCCAGGCATGCAGCAGCAGGACTCACTGGTCGGCTAGAAGGCATCCATCTGCCAAGGAGAAAAAGAAACAGCATTTTAGGGTATACTCCAAGTGATGTAAATCACAGTTTTCATCCCTTCCCTAAACAGCACTATTAAAATGTTTAAACCATTAAAGTTAAAACAACCAGTGATGGTCTTCCACCCCTGCCTTTGCTTAAAAGCTGATGATCACTCACACTGGAAGGTTTTCCCTTTCCCAACATTTCATATTTTCATTGTTTTTTCTTATGTGCAGCCTGTAAATAATTCTGTAACTTGACGACTCCAATCCAGCTAAACACAGGCACTGTGCCACGGCCAACAGAAATACCTCTGCCATTCCGCATTCTGTACCTACTTTTTTGTTGCCTAGAAAGTAACATTCTCCACAAATACCAAATAAAAATTAAAGTAGGCGCTTCCCGAGTAGCTTGTCCTGGATAAGCTATGAAGAAAGCTGTCACTCAAAACACAGTTATGCTAAAGGTTGGTGTAGATGATCTCCAGAGGTCCCTTCCAACCCTAACAATTCTGTCAAGGTATCTGTACTTCTACCCTGCCTGCACCACTGCAGAAACAGTGCAAAGCAAAGGAAACAGGATGAAATGAAATGAAACATAACATAAGCAAACGCATGTGTTTTGCTTTTATGCTTGTTATTCATCATTGGACAAAGTCTACCTCTGAACATGAATTATTTTTTTCTGTTAATTCCTCTTCACAGGCTCAGCTGCAGCTTTACCGTGTGCCAAGGGTAAGTACTAGTTTGGAGATTTCCTACTGGCAGCAGATGATACTGGTTGGCTCTTGCTTGTACCACAGCTACAGAGAAATTAACTGTGAAAGAAATTTGAAACCAGTTGATTTCACTATTCCCCAAATGAAACACAGTCCTTTCCCACCCCATGAGCAATTACCTGGTCATATTTAACCTTAAAAATGGAGTGCCTTTGCTTTCTTAGAAATTGCCTTTTTCTGCAATACATATCCCAGGTAGGATACAAACATCATTTACCTTCTGCCCCAGCATGGGGGCCTTTTTGGCCTCATCCATGAGGACTGCCTGCAAAACCTGCCTTCTGACAATTTGAATTCATGTGGGATATGGTTACACAATGATGCACTTTTTGGTATCAAAGCATACTAGCCCTACCCACTTGACAGTCTTCTGACCCCTCCACTGTTTTATACTGCCTCTACGTTTATGCTTTTATACTGCTTATACAACCGTATCATTATGTTAGGGACAAATCAGGAAAGCAGAGGAGGTGAACCTTTCTCTTCTATTCAGCCCTGGTGAGACTCATTGGGAATTATGTCCATTTCTGGCTCTCAAGTACACGTAAGACATGGACATACTGGAGCAAATCCAATGAAGGACTGCAGACTGCACACCTGGATCACCACTGGACAAGGGAAACACTTCTGAAATGAAGATGGAGTAACAGAGGGAAAGATGGAAATATTGAGGAGGAGACTAGTTATAAAGGAATGCAGACACTTCAGGAAGAGAACTACCTTAGTGGATTATGACCAAATTTGGCATCTAAGCTTTGTACCAACTGAATCTGTTTCAATTCAATCACTACTTTTGTTAGAAAACAAACAAACAAAAAAAACAAACCCCAAAAAAACCCAAACACCCCTCCCCCCAAAAAGGAGCTCATAGATCTACTGTACTAAACATCCATATAGAGTCATAAGAAACTGAATACAATTAATTTCTTTAATGACTAAGAATGAAACAACCAGCTAAAGGAGCCTGCTGCAGGTGAACGACACAAAGGATCAGTGAACCTTACCTAACAGTCCAAAGTGGCTGCTAATTTTGAGTGCACCAGCTGGGCACTCAAGTCCAGTCACTAGGTGTGGGGCTGGACCGCTAAGTAATTTGGAAAACTGAAGTGCATATTTCTCTGGTAATGCAGAAAGTTCTCTGTCTATATAGACAGAACTGGTAGTATCTGGGCATTAACAGCTGTTGAAAATACAGCCCATTTGCAGCAGAGGCAGAGATGAGGCCAGCCATGGTTTTACTGAAAAACAGTAATTTAAAGTTCAATACTCTCTGGGTTCCATTATCTAGTGATAAATAGCTGTACAGGTAGAAACACCTGCCTTGCGCCAGGTGCCAAGGAAGCACACCCCATCCAGACTTTCCAAATGCACGACAGGGACATGATAACATTTTCTAGTCAAACGCTCCCTCTATATCTGTGCACTTTGCTGTGCAATTCTCCAGGCTCTGGGTCCTGCAACTGTGCTTAGAACACCTGCACAAAAATACTTATATTTAATTCTTCCTGTATTAATACCTATATTCTTCCTGTATATAATACCTATATTTAATTCTTCCTGTTACTCATCAGACCTAAATTAACAGCACAACATAGCTTAATAGTGTTTATTCAGACAGTTGGAAGAATCAATGATGAAACATGTTAATGAACGTTAAAAATGAAAGAAAACAGAACAAACCCATCACTGGTTACCTAAAGGAACACTCCCTCATCTGTGTTGGTTTACTTAGAAATGAAATCAGATCTGCAGGACTGTGCTGACTGGAGCTGGACTCCTGCCCAGCCTCCATGCAAACTCCAAATTTCAACTAAAATGCCTGCTACACATGCAGCTAAGTAGCAGTCTGCTGTGGAAACTCATTCCTCTTACACTGGTAAGACCTCACAAAGTCCCTGAAACATTATAAACTAATGTGGTGCTACCAAGCTCCCCAGTCCAGCACCTCCTGCCCCTCCAACCTCTCTCCCAAACTCAAACACTAGGTTTCCTACTGTAACAGTATTTTACTGTTAGTACTAACCGCGTATTAACTATTTTTCTTTTTGCATACAGCAAACAGCTCCCCTCTAACCCATCAGGGGTCTGGCTGTTAATTGTACTATCTCCCCCTGGAGAAAAACCTATTCCAGAACTCCGAACTACACATGCTCTTCACTCTGAAAGTGAGGAGCAGGGCTGGTAGGATCCTCCCTGCGTAGAGCTGAACTAGCACTATTTTTCGCCCCAGACAGAATTGTTTTCACAGCTCTCTAGAGCTTAGAGGAGGAAAAGACCCAACAAACCAAAACCCAGCTATAGAAAAAGCCTTTAAAAAAATATCCTCTTTGCCAGAAAATTGCTGTTAGCCATGAAAACCCACCCAGATGGAATAGTGACAACCACTAAGCAAAAGGAGAAAATAAATTGTAAAGAAGGAGGCAGTGACTCAGAAGCTTGATGGTTCCCAGACATAGTGCTCTCACCACATGAACACAGCCTCTCTTCACCTACAAAACCACCCCCACCACCTTTGCTCCATATGACTGGTCAAAGCATTAACACAACTCACACCTGAAATACACAAAGTTGAGGAGATCAAACACAATCACCCATATTATCCTCACCTGTCACTAAGCATCACTCCTGTGGTTAGCAGCACAGGCACACATTCACACTTGCAGTTCTCCTTTTCAATGTGTCACACATAACACACAAAAGGCACTTTGAACTGAATGTAAATGGAAACATCTTGACCCTCAAACACAAAGACCTTGGTTTTCACTCACTTTCTAGCCAGATTTCTTCCCTAAATAATTTATTTATATAAAGCAAATACAAGACGCAGAAGGATTTGTTGTATATTCCAAGAAAAAGCATTTTTTAAGTATTTAAAGAAGAGATACTGATAGCTTCTAAATGTTAAGGTGGGTTCAAAGGACTTGAAATCAATTTAATATAATCTCCATTATACTTGATCTTTTCTTCTTTAAGCAACCCTCTCAAAACTGAGCCATGCATGGAAGTAAACTATCTTCATCTGAATCTAAATTTGACTTCTTCAAAATCAAATAGCTTCTCCCAGTTAAACAATATGAAGATACTTTTTTCCAAACAAATGGGAAGAGATGCATAAGGGTAACTAATGAAGCAAACGCAAGTATGTTAAAACAAATCCCTATGTCCAGAAATACAATTAGCAAACAAAGCAGAAGTGAGGAACAGAAAGAAACCAGCACACAAAGTGTGCACAGTGGACAAAGCCTCAGGAAGACATAATGACTGAACCACAACTAGGATCTTTCATCATTTTCATAAAGAGGATGAAATAAGCACTATCATTAACGTGCCAAGGCTCAGTGCGCTGGGAAGCTGTTAGGGTTAGACAGACACTGACTGGATTCAATCAGTTTCTCCATGTGCTGTTTTTAATTTCCCTGCAGTGTGACAAGGCTAACTGCCCACTAACATTACTGGCATCTCTGATGTCACTGGCACTACAAACATTTCAGATGATTTGGCAATATATAGGCTAAATGCAGACCACTCTTCTGTTCAATATTCAAGCTGCTTGCATTCTTGGTTATAAAGGCAGAAAGACCCTGGTTGTGCACAGCTTCAGGCTTTGAAAGTAACTCTGACATATCATATTTGATGGACAATGTCATTATTCTACCGTCTTGACAGTAATACAAAATTCAGCCAATGCCTTCAATAAGACCATTTCTTCCTCCCTAGTTTCTGGTTTTCTAATAAGTAAATATGGGTAGCAGAAAAAAATACAGACTATATTGTAAATGTTCATCTTTGCATGTAAATATTGAGGATATAACCTAATGTATCCACAAAGACACAGGATTGCCTAACTCTAAAATTTGCTCACTCATCTGAAATTTTTATCTCAGATTCACAAGGAAAAGCCTACATCAATTCTTTTTCCTCCTAGATTATGCTCAGAGAATGACAGTTGAAGCTAAGAAGGACATTTTATTTTGATTGGTAAGGTGGCAGAAGGCCAGTCTACTCGTAATACCAATGCCCCATACAGAAATGCAAATAAAAATACTCCAAACACCCAGAAAAAGCCAAACCCAAAACCAAACCAAAAAACAGTCCACAGTCTTAATTTAGCACCTCGATAAACTGCACAGGCAAGTTCCAACACAGAAGCTACAGAAGTCTTCTAAAATTCCAGACTGACTGATGTGAATGGCATTGTGCAACTCTCAGAATTTAAAAGGAGAGCTTTTCTGGCAAATTCCTCAACAGCATCTCTGCTCCTGCCCTGCTGCTGTATGAAGAAAGGTGTGCAGAACTTGTAATTCAGTTGTATTTATTTACCATGATCCAGTAATCAGAGGGAGGAAAACAAACACATGGGATTCAGAGAAAACTTGTGTCAGAAGAGAAAGCAGAGATAAAGCACGACTGCAAAGTCTAATAAACTACATAGAAAATAATTCAGGCACATAAAGCTACATAGCTAGTGCTGTACTAGATAGCACATAGCACCTGCTGGGTTTCAGCCACTGCTTCAGAAGTATATGGGTCTACAAGTTCCATGAGGCTATGCCAGAGCACACAGAGCTCTCAAAGCAGCAATATACACACCTCTGTGTGAGGAAGGTGCCCAAATCACCTGTTTCTATGTATAATACTTATCAGGTGCATATTTAGGCACCTGAATCACACCTGAAATACTGACTACCTGAAATACACCTGGGGATCTTTCATTCTTTCTTTCTTTAAATGTTCACCTTAATTTGTCAAGCCTGCAGAAGATGTAACCAAATACACACAACTGTGCACAGGAACGCTGACATCCAGTTTTTCCAGAAAGGTTTTAAAGTTCTCGAAGTAGTTTTTTCCTAGACACAATTATTTCAGTTGGAAAGACAAACAGTGTCTCAATAAACACATTCAAATAGAAGCTTACCCTGTTTCCTAACAAAAACAGCTTTCAGGTGATTGAGTGACAAATAAAAAACTGGGTACAAAGAAATATTCCGCACCTTTCCTACACTCAGGACACCCTAGCTCCCTCTGCACCGATTTCAGTGTTCCTAGAGATTCCTGGCCTTCAACTTGCACAAAACCTCTCCAGTATTGCCCTGCCTTGCATGGCATTGATGCTGCCCATCAGCAGAATACTCCACTCCACCAGAAATTCAAATTTGACTGTAAATCACGGGATACAAGGCAGCTTTTTCACACAATGCCTAAGGCTGCTTAAGCCAAACACTCTCAGAGGAGATCTCTCAGATCATAGTGGACTTAAGAGTAGATACTTATGCTCAGATTCCTATATCACAGTATTTTAAAGGCCAATTAAAAGACAGCATCTCTTTTAAGCATTTTACTTGAATACTCTGTATTCATCCCATGCAAATCAGACATTACTTTGCCAGCTTCACACCAGTTTTGTTCTAAACACACTATCTTCAGATAGCTTGCAGATTTAGGTGCCAAAAATATAAAGATGAAAGCCAGTTTTTAACCTCACAGTCAGAAGAACGTCTCACATAGAGCTAAATATACATTATATACTTTAATTACAGATTAAGTGGCCTTAAGTTTTGCAATCTGTTTTGTATGACTAAGCCCATGCTGCTCACAGAACTCCCATGAAAGAAATACAATATTATTCAGGAAATATATCTGTACAAACTGTACTACTTAAGCTATTGTACACTTCACTAGCCTCTGCACTGAGCTAGGAAGTAGCACAAGCAGCTTTAATCTGACTGCATTCAAATTAGCTGCACTTGACTGAGTTCTCCATCAGAATGGCAAACCACTCCATTAAGAGGCATTGATAATTGCATTAGTGAAGGGATATGGGGTCACAAAATATATGCAATAATAATCACCCTGTTTTGCAAAACCTCTACAAAATGCTTTAAGCCACTGAGTGGATAAGATCTTGACAGCAGACGTAGTTACAGTGATGGATTACAAGGCATTAATTGAAGCAGCCAAAGTGATCATAACTACCTAAACATCAGGTAACACAGAATCATAGAATAGTTACGGTTGGAAAGGACCTTAATGGCAAAACGGGGTATTTATATGTTAATCATAAAATGTGGACTCTCATAACATGTAAGATAACAAGACAATATGCAGTCACTTGTACAATTATGGGCCATCTATCTTCTCAAGTATAAAACATCAGAATCAAAGGAAAGGTGAAGAACAAGAAAGAAGACAAATAAAAGCTCCTAGCAGGCATTATTACTAAGGTTTTGTCTGCACAATGGAATTCAGGAAAATTAACCCAAATTAATTTAACTGGATTTGTCCATGTCCCTTAGATTTATCTGCAAACACTTTCATTTGGCAGTAAAATGTGGTCTTGGTCTGGCTCATCTTGCCTTCAGAGTGAATTAAACCAAATTCACTGGAGGCCACTTTAATTATGAATAGGAAAGTGCCCATAGAGACTTGGTGGCATTTAAGCTGCCCTCTAAATTCCTCCATTTAGTTGATCTGCCACAATTTCCTCAGTATCTTGTGTAGACAAGTCCTGAACTGATGCATTAGACTCAGAAGTGAAAAAGCTATGCTGAAGAACCCTCAGTCAACACACTAAATCCCCGTGGGAACTGTTGAAGAAGAGCCATTACCCAAGAAAAGAGAATTGTTCAACTATTTTAAGGTCAGTTCTAGGAAGAACACTGCCCAAGTGCAAAGACCAATTAGGAAGTATTTTAAAAACACATCTACAGTTCAGTTTCCAGAAATGCTATTTAAAATGTCTACCATTTGAATTATTTGAAGCTAGAACTATCGATAAAGTACACCACTACATCATCTTTTGAAGCAATTTATTTAACACTTAGAGGTTATAACCTATTACTTGATGAAAGAAAGTGGAAAGGAGAAATTGGAAACACCATGCTGCCTTTTAAGAGCTACGGCACACTCCCACTGAAGGAACATTATGGAAAGCTATAGACTCTACTCAGTACATTAAAATATCCAGAATATGTTCCAAAACACCTACAGTCACTGCTACGAACTAAGTCCTTTACTTGCACTCCACCACTGAGGGCAGCCTAGCAAAAGGCACAGCACCAGTCCTACAGCAGGTGCACATGCAGGCGAATTCATTCACTGCTCAGATGTCCTGTTTACAACTGTGTTTTCATGGAGCTTCAGAGGGTTTTCATTACGCTATTGCTCCTACTCAGGAATGGCTACATTCTCAGAGAGAGAAAATGTCACAGGTAAATGAGAACTCCACAGAAATAAGGCTGAGAACTGCAATAAACAAAAAGCATGAAAAAGCCTTTCCAAGTAAGGGTCCTCTATATCCCTTCATCTGTATATGTTTCTCAGGATAAAACACCACCATTGCTGTAACAGTTTTGCTTTCATACAGGACAACAGATAAGGCAATTAACAGTGTTTCCTTTATTTAATTCACAAGGGCCCTTGTAGTGTGATAGAAATCTGCAGTGCAAGAACTAAACCTAACACCACTGATAAAATTGGAGTTTCCCTAAAACAAAGACCTCAATATTAAATCAAATTCAAGTACCAATTATTCTTTTATCTGGAAGAGTGATAAAGTAGGCAGTATTGTACTGTACTGGAAATATAACAATAAGGCTTTTGAATGTTAATCTAAGGCCTCTTAAATGCACAGTTTCATTAAGTAACATGCATCTCTTCCGCTAGAACATAACACAAGCAATATCAACAAGCTCAATTTTTGCCTCATTCAGAATTTTTTCCTTATTTTTCTCCTCATTTGTAAATTCTTCCTGACACTACAAGAAGATACTGTTTCCAGATACTGAACATACTCATCCAAATGGCAACCTTCATTCAAAACAAGAAAGTATGCTGGCCAAAACTCTAATCTTAACACAGTTTTCCCTCACAAAAACACATATCATATACTTTGCACACATAAAATTCAGTCCATAAAAAGCAAGATGTCTCAGTAACCATTTTTGGATGTATATAATGTGGAGTTTTGTTATTTTCTTCAAGTTTGTGTTGCATTAAAAATGAAACACTTGGTCACACAGGCACCAGGAAATGCATGCAGCTCAACAATCAACACAGTGAAGATAAGCTTAACCACTTGCTGTTTCTAACATTTTGAGTTATTTAGCCCCCTATTTCTACATTGTGAATTGTAAAATTAATTGTCATAGCAACAGGAGTCTAAGTCTTCATTTCCAATGCAGATAATCTTTTTGTTCATGTTATTCATGCAGAACCCCATAGCCTCTGATCTGCAATGTGTCACAGTCACCTTTTACCAAGGAATGTGGGAGAGGAACAGAACACACAGGTGTGACACACTGGCATGCAGTGGTCAGGAAGCACTTCAACCTCAACCCATGCTTTACAGCAAGTTACTTCCTCCTATATTATCGTTCAAGAACAAGCAGCTGCTGACAAGCCAGACTGCTAAGAGCAGTTCTGCTGTTAATGCTGCTTGGTTTTGAGTTGCAAATAGACACACAGCTGATTAAAGCTACATTTAAGCAAGTTTTTAATCCGACTTACTTACAACAGACTTTAAAGAAGAGTTCCTGGAGGCATGTGTCAGATGGGCATTATGCTGCTGGTTTTTGGTGAGAAAAATAATCTGGTTTTGCCACAGTAGAAGGTATGAATAAGCAAAATTTTGTCCCCTGAGAAATCTGGAAAAAAAAGAAGTAGTGTATTAATCACTGTACTTCCTCCATACTGTCCCAAGAACAACAATGAGCAAAAATCAACTTTCCCTTTGACCTTAGGATTCTAACGGATACTCTCAATGCAGATAAATTAACATGCACAATAGTTTGCATTTACAAGACTACTTGGGCACAACCCATACAATTAAAGGAAAAAAACAATAATTATGAATGTGCAAAAATATCCTTATGGCTATTCTACATGAGAATGGTCATTCACACTTTAAAACTCTTCTAACAGTTCTTTCTCAGGAGTCAGAGCTTTCAAAGTTTTTCTTCTCATAAGCTATCAAAATCCAAGGCAATTAACTAGTGAAGAGTTATCCAGAAGATTCAATCAGGATAGCCATTGTCTTTCATGGAAAAAAGGGACAAACACATGAAGAAAGGAGGAACACTATTTCTATGTATTTTGAAAAGAAAGAACATTTCCCTTTGCATAGCATGTCCTCCTATTTGTTAAGCATAAATCTTGCTCCTTGCAAATACATAATCCAATAACTGTAAGATTCACCTTTTCATTTTAACAGACACTTCCACTCAGTTTCTTTGTTTCTGGATTTTAATCCATTCACAAAACTCATACTCTTATAACTGAGCCCAGCTGTACCAAACTCAGGATTCAATAGGTCTCCGTCCAAACCCTTTCCTCATGGAAAACGTTCCTTTTAATAATGCTTTTAAAACAGGCAGAAATATAACAAAGTCCACAATTTTTATGAATTTGTGATAATTAGAATATGAAAACAGAACATTGTATTATTCCTCATTATTTCCTAGGATACATATGGGAATAACCAAATCTCAGTAGATAAGAGTCCTGATGCAAAAAATCACAGTTGTCTGTTTAGCAACTAAACTTAAACATGAAGCGTTTGCGAGCTAATACATAGCACTTACTAAGATTTTTAGCTGTTTTTTGCTTCACTGTGATATAATTTCATGAAAGAAATCATGAATTCATCTTACCAAAAAATTATTTTCAATTCTTTGTTGGAACTTCCTCATACATGTACTGCATCACAGATAACCTCATACAGAAATAAATTAAAGTTCAGACTAACATAAAAATAGCCATCTTGTACATTGCAGAGGAAATGTAAGTATCAGACAAACCAAATGTGCCTATGACCCTCATCTTTATCACCCTCATGGAACTTAACAAAATCCTAACAACTGGAAAACCCTCACCAAGTTACAGAGGTAACTTTTCATAGCTGTGACACCTTTAAAGATACTTCGACTGCAAAGGATAGAAATAACCATCAAGTGTGGATACCATGTTAACAAACTAAAATAGCTATACCATGAAAGTCCTATTAGCTGTGGGGAAATAACTAAAAACTATATGCAGCCTTCAAAATCAAATGATGATGTTAAGGAGAAGTTAACTTCTGCCACTGCCCCGGAGAAAATCAAGCAGTCAAGTATATTCCTTTGTTCAGCTACGTATTAGCAAACGATGATTAAAACATTTCCATAGTTTCGTTCAGTACATGAGCTGCACAGAAAAAATAAACTCTTTTCATCCAACATGTGACTTACTTCTTTCAGTTGAAAGAGGACTTAATGTTGGGGTTTTTTAGCCAGTCACAATGTCTAAACCTGGCCAGAAGGAGGGGTGGGGGAAGATGCTTTAAGATTTGTTTTTATTTCTCATTACCCTACTCTGATTTGATTGGTAGTAAATTACACTGATTTCCCCAAGTCAGGTCTGTTTTGCTAATAACAAGAACACCTGAAGGAAGAGGGACTTATGTTAAAAAATGGCAACTGTTAATACATAGGCCCTCTTAAAGAGAAACGACAAGCACCAAAGAAATTACTATTCCAGTGATGGGAAGCGGCTCTGCCAGGTCCTGCAAGTGTCCGTGTTGAAAACTGTGAGGGCAAAGTACAAAGTTCAACACACAGCATCTGTTTACAGCTCATCTACAAAACATCTATGGCTGGCTAATACTTCATGTTTTTGCAGACACCTCTGACAGTTATGTTACCCCCAGAGTAAAGCACTTTTGATAATCTGGCACTTCACATTAGCACAGCCTGAAGTGCTAGCACAAACAGATTTTCTTTCTGTACTGAACCTTCATCACTTGACATCTCTTTGTAACCACTGCATGAGAAACATCCACCACTTTATCTATGTCCCAAGTCTCTACAGCCTGTCACAAGTTCCTGATGATTTCTCCTCCAGCTAGGGGAAAAAAAATAAAGAAAAAGAGGAAAAGAAAAATTTCTTCTTTACTCTGACAAGAGGTTCTTCCATGTGAGAAATGGAATACATTTCTTCCCTCCTTAGCTTATGCTAGTTTGACTCTGAAATGTACGCAGTGGATGGAGCTGACAGGGATATGAAGGCAGAAGCTTAAAGGATATCTGAAGTGTTTGCATTGCGAGCTCTGTAGAAAGAGTCTTATTGATACAACTCTCCAAGCATCCTTTATCTCCTTG
Organism: Psittacula echo; assembly: GCF_963264785.1. Taxonomy (NCBI): domain Eukaryota; kingdom Metazoa; phylum Chordata; class Aves; order Psittaciformes; family Psittacidae; genus Psittacula; species Psittacula echo. The sequence continues at coordinate 6,216,032 of NC_137741.1, read as the reverse complement.
TACACAGAGATTAGAGAAAGGCTCAGATGCTTAATTGTATGTCAAATGCACAGTCAACACATGAAGAGTTCAGTATAGTCTTTTAAAATGGAGTCTTCAGCATACTCATGCCTTGATGTAGACAATTCAGCTGCTATTTTAAATACAAGGCTTGACTGTTACTCTTCACTTTGCATTGGTCCTAACATCAAGACAAAACATAATGTTGATTTTTCCACATTCCTCATTGTCCTGGGTTCACCTGTAACAGTCATTTTTCTCCTTCTCAGTAGGCTGGTGCAGAGCTTTGTTTTCAACTTTAGCCTGAGAACAGTGCTGATAACACTGAAGTTTTTAGTTGTTGCTAAGTAATGCTTACTCCAATCAAGGACTTTTCAGTCTCATGCTCTGCCAGTGAGGAGGGGCACGGGAAACCGGGAGGAAGCAGAGACAGGACACCTGACACAAACTAGCCAAAGGGGTATTCCATACCATAGCAGGTCATGCCCAGTATATAAACTGGGGGGAGTTACCCAGAAGGCTCTGATCACTGCTTGGATAGGGCTGGGTAGCAGTTGGCAGGTGGTGAGCAGTTGTATTGTGCATCACTACTTATTATTGTTTTCTTTTCCTTTTCCCCTTTTAGTTTTCTATTCTCTTCCCTTGTTATTTCCCTTACCATTATTATCATTGGTGGTAGCAGCAGTGATTTGTGTTATACCTTAGTTACTGGACTGTTCTTATCTCAGCCCGTGGGAGTTACATTCTTTCGATTCTCCTCCCTGTCCCTCCAGGAGCAGGGGGGGAGAAGAGGTGAGTGAGCGAGTAGCTGCATGGTTCTGACTTATCAGCTGGGCTTAAACCACAACACCCATAAAAATACTGATCCCACCAAGTGGTTCATCCCACAGGTTCAGTAACAGACTGATGGGAAAGTTCCCTCTCTTACAAAAACCCTAAAAACAGCAACAGAACTGAACTTCTGAGATTCACATTACGTACAGAAAGCAAGTCCTTGTAAGTCCTTAGGTGCATATAATGTAGAAAGAATAGCAAGCTGCTAGCTTGCCAGGTGTCGTGCTTTCACACAATGCGCTGAATTGCTGAATCAGCCCAGTGCACACAGTGACCAAACACACCATAGCAAGAAAGAGCTCACACAGACATATCATGCAGCAAACCAGAATCGGTAACTACCTTATGAAGTTGAACCATGCCAAGTGCAAGGTCCTATACTTGGGTCGGAGCAATCCCAGGCACAGCTACAGGTTGGGCAGAGAAGAGATTCAGAGCCGCCCTGCAGAGAAGGACTTGGGGGTGTTGGTCGATGAGAAAATGAACATGAGCCGGCTTCAGTGTGCGCTCGCAGCCCAGAAAGCCAACCGTATCCTGGGCTGCATCAAGAGGAGCGTGACCAGCAGATCGAAGGAGGTGATCCTGCCCCTCTACTCTGCTCTCGTGACACCTCACTTGGAGTATTGTGTGCAGTTCTGGTGTCCTCAACATAAAAAGGACATGGAACTGTTGGAACAAGTGCAGAGGAGGGCCACGAGGATGATCAGGGGACTGGAGCACCTCCCGTATGGAGACAGGCTGAGAAAGTTGGGGCTGTTCAGCCTGGAGAAGAGAAGGCTGCGTGGAGACCTCATAGCAGCTTTCCAGTATCTAAAGGGGGCCTACAAGGATGCTGGGGAGGGACTCTTCATTAGGGACTGTAGTGACAGGACAAGGGGTAACGGGTTCAAACTTAAACAGGGGAAGTTTAGATTGGATATAAGGAGGAAGTTCTTTACTGCTAGGGTGGTGAGGCACTGGAATGGGTTGCCCAAGGAAGGTATTCAAGGCCGGGTTGGACAGAGCCTTGGGTGGCATGGTTTAGTGTGAGGTGTCCTTGCCCATGGCCAGGAGATTGGAACTTGATGATCTTAAGGTCCTTTAAAACCCTAACTATTCTATGATTCTATGACTCCCATCCTCAATTTTGTGAAGCATCTAGTTCCTCACTTATTGCATTTTGTTTGGAAAACTAAGCTAAGATCCTACTAAGAGCTATGCTTTAATGCCATCTCCAAGATTTTTAGAACCACTACAGATACAAAGGAGAAAATAAAGATATGAGACATGGAATCAGGAATGATTCATATCACAACATTTTGAAGATGCATAATTTAAGTACAGCAACTGCATGTTTCACTTAAACTACATAAATAATTGACAGTCTGTGAAGAACCCATCCGGAAAACTGAAAACCATGCATCAGACAAATCCCAGGAAAGCACTCCTGCTCCCATTTGAATAGTGCAGAACAATACAACACAGATGCAGTATTAAAGGCCACTAAATAACTCAATAACTACACTAGTGACTGAGTGGTCACAGCCTGTCATGTAGCTGAACCCTTCCTCAGCTCGGAGTGTCAAGCTGTAGGAAAGCCATGCAGTGAAGGTCATGCATCACATTTTCTAGCCAGAAAGAACTGAAACATGACTATAATCAATTCTAGTGGCTACTAACCTGCTTTAAGTACACTGAAGACTGCTGTTCTGAAACTGACAGAAACTGACCCAAGTGGTGTTTGGCAGCCTCTGAGGATATTGGAAGTATTTGTCCAGTTCATATGAGGAGCATACATTAATTTCTATGTGTCTGTGAAGTATCAGGACAGAAAATATTAAAGACAAGATTTATGCTAAACATTTTTCACAACCTGTCAGTGACCTCTGGCACCCCAATTAGAGATTTCCTGGGGGCCAGTAGGAAGAGCTGAAAAGATTTGTCTTCAGTGAACTAACAGAACAGCAGGCTTGGTCATTTGGGCCTCTGTCCTGGTTTATTAAAGCTTTGGTTTGGTTCTTTGGGGTTGTTTGGGTTTATTTTTTGCCAAATGATAGCATACACCATGCAGATCTTTTTTTAAAAGATAATGGCTAAACCAGTACTGTGCTATTATAATTCTCTGCAGTTTTCTTGGAATCAGTTCCTTTTCTATGTTGCAACTCCTCTTCAGACTTGTGCTTATACATATTGGCAAGCTACAAACCTCACTTCATTTTCATCAAAACATCTAGTGTCTAGTGTGAATTTATGTAGGATTAAGAATGGCTGTTCATCAAAATGGAAAGAAAACAGAAGATGCCCTAAGGAGCAAGAAAACCCCTCTTTCATTTAGTCAGATCAATTTGGTAACATTCTGCAAGTTTGCTCTCCCCACAAATAAATATAGCTACCTCTGTGGTTACAAAAATGGATAATCTCTGTGCATTTATGGGTTTTCCCTGTAATTCAGGTAATATTCACAGAATAATAGCAAAAGGAAATACTGAGGTTCAATGAGGAAAACCAGAAGCTGATGAATCAAGGAGTGTCACAAGAAACACGTAGAACTGTACACAAAAAAAGCATTAACAATGAACAGATATTCAATGTTTGGTGTTAAAATAGCACAGGCTGATTATTGAGAGCTTCTGATCAGTTCTGACCAACTTCAGCATTATTCATGTATATTCAAAATCTCTTAAGAAGCAGACCATTAGTTCTAATTGCCACTGTCATCATAATCTATTACTACATTCTATGAAAAGCACGACATGGAGTTAAATATCAGTGTGGAACACGCCATTTAGAAAGCCAGGGAAAAGAAAAAATAAATTAAATTACCACTGACTGCAATACAAGCCTATTGGTGGGGGAACAAAACCCTGCACCACACTGAATATTAATGCCTAGAGACAACAGCTAAAGAAAATAATGACAGTGCCTGGTTTTTTTACTTTCTGTACCAAAGTCACACATGGAAACAACACCCGTGAACTAAATGAAGAACAATCTCTTCTGGAGCAAACTGCTCCTCACAGACTACTAGACAGAAAAAAAAGAGGGGAAAATACAGCAGAATTTGTATTCTCCTTGAGCATCAGTTGACAAACGTGATGACAACATCACTCTACAGAATTAGAACATGTTTTGCAGAGCTTACTGAAAGCTTCAGCACATAAATATCTTTCAGTTTTATCTACTGCAGGAGGAATTATTTATACAGATTTCTAAACATCTCTAACCCTGGGATTTCAGAAATACCTGCACTGTTCTCTGCTTTTTACGACAAAAAAGCCTTGGGAAGTAGACAGATTTATAAAACAAAATTTCCTTGAAGCTATCCAAAGTGACATCCTCTTTCACACATTTAATTTTTCTGTCTTTATTTTAAAGACACATTGAGCAAACTCCAGCTTCCCAGCTGATCTATGCAGAGCACAGATCTAGGCAGAGCAGAGCTGATTGGCAGATTTTGCTGATGATTATTTTTAGAAACAAAATATCATCACTCTGAACAATACACACTGCCAATTTGTTAGAAGTTTTTCCAAGCAGCATAGCAGAAAGTGGCTCTGCCTGACAGAAAAGGGCTCTGCTTGCTTGTTAGCCAGATAGCAAAGAAGAAAGAATCAATTCTGTTACTGTTGGTACAAAATAAAAGGATGTGGAGATGGAGCAGAAATGATTCCAGTGGTGATCTGTAATTTCAGTTAGGTGTTATCTGAAATACAAATGGCTGGGAGGAGGGAAAGAGAGAAAAATCTATTTCCATGGGGAGCTGGTCCCCAGACAGCCAATCAGTAGTGGCTGGCAACACAGACACTCAACAGACAGGCAAGATTTACACCACATAGAAGGAAAAAAACCACCAATCAACCAACCACTTTCATGTTCTTCCATCACCTGCAAAAAACCAACACAATGAGCTGATCAAAACAGTGGCTTATGGGTGACCAACCACAGTGAAGAAGCAGAAAAACAGGGTTTCTCTCACTTCCCTGTTGAGCTTTGCAGAAACCTATTTGAAAAATTATGATTTTATTGTTTGTATTAGTCACTTTCCACTAAATCAGTCAGTTTGCCAGACAGCGAATACGTGCAACATTCGCTTGTCTGAGTCAGCTTTCTCTTCCTTACAAATGTTTTGGAGAAACATCTTGCTTTTCAGTTTGTTGAACCACTCAATTAACCAGCAGTGTTCTTCATTTCATGACACACGGAATGAGCTCATTTCTTGAAGCTGCAGCCAGTAGACACTGACAAGCAAACCATTTCTGAGGAGTTCATAACACTTTAAAATGTAAAGAGGTACAAGCTGAACTTTATGTCATTGATAATAATTTGCTTTTTCAGGCACTAGCCTTAAACTAAAAGTGGAGGTGCCAGGACAAGAAGGTTACTACCAGAAGTTAGTCAAATATTTAAACTTGGACCTGAACTAATACTGTGGCACCAGTATTTGTGTTTAAATTAATACAGAAATTGACCTGGTTATGTGCAACATAATATATGTAACTCAGAAACTACACAGCAACTACTATTTTCTTACATATAACATTAATGTTTCTATTATGATGATCTCTAAAGACTAGAGGCTTGAACTAAAAAGGAAAACAAAAAATTAAAGCCACCACTTTCACAAACAGATTTAATCCAAAAGAGATTCAGCTGCAAAGAACTTCTTGGGCAACTTCAAACAGTCTTGAATCTGACCTGTGATTTTTTTAAAGAGCTTACATGACTGCATATACAAATCCACATCTGCTTGATTAAATTAGCCTGTCAGTCTCCTGAAGAAAAGCCATAGCCAAAAGGCTCAAAATTATGTAAACAACCTCCAGCAGGAGGTTGATACTCTGGCTCTGTGTTTCTCTATAATTCAAATGATAGAATTAAAAGCTCCGGGTAACATGCCCTCAACAGAAAGACATTCAGACCATTCACATTAGAATTGCCATTGCTACTTACGGATAAGCAGTAAACTTTCCCATAATATTTCACCTCTTGAAAGTCAGACTCTTTATAGAATATCATCACAGAAAGCTGACCTTGGGAGTCTTCCTGTCCACTTCCTCACCACTACAAGAATGCTCTCAGAATCAATGAAAAAATGTATTGCAATGATTTTTATATGTATTAAAATCTCTGTTAACAATCACTTAAAAGACTGCAAATCTTTCCTAACTTCTGCATAAAGATCATTCCCTCACAAAATAAAATACCTCACCATAAAAATCTATCCAATTACTTGTGCAATTGCTCAACTATTTTATCAAGACATCCTTTGAATCCCTGCTTGTTTAGTAAGACAAATAAGACATTTGTTAGTTTACTACACACCAGCACACAATTCATCTTTATGATAAAACATCAATAATAAACTTAAGAACACAAATGAAATTAACTTAAGAACACAATTCATCTTTATGATAAAACATCAATAATTAACTTAAGAACACAAATGAAACTGCCAAATCTCAAAGCCTTCAGCGAAACAATACAGACAACATAGAATCACAGACTGGTTTAGGTTGGAAGTGGCCTTAAAGCCCATCTAGTTCCAATGCCCTGCCATGGACAGAGACACCTTCCACTAGACCAGGCTGCCCAAAGCCCAATCCAACCTGGCCTTGAACACATCCATAATTACATGAAGTACACAAAGGATGTTGACTCAGTTCCAAATTTATCAAAATTTATCAAAATGTGACCAGGAAATAAGTGATGGAAGTAGCTCAAGAGGAACTGAGAGGGGGATAATTTACCTGAAAAGGAGTTACTCCCTGTCTTCTCTATCAATATATCAACTGTCTCCTTTTAGCTAAACAAACAGTACCAGCTTCTCCATCCACATGCTGTCTGCCCTTTTCACGCATTAATAAAGCAGAGAGCAAGCATGGATAGTTTTTGTCTAATTTTACTGAAATTCTTTTTTTCTTCACAAGAGGGGTAATTAGGAACATTAATTGTGACTCTGAATGGACTTAGATTAGGCTGTAGCTTGGTTCTGCAATGTAAGAATTTATTACAGAGCTGATGTAGCATGTAGAACAGATGACATTTATTTTGAATTGACCTTATTTTAAAGGTCTAGTACATTAGAAACATATCTAAAATAGTAATACTTCGAGAGAGGCAGAGCTCATATTTTCCTCATGTAGGCATTGTCAGCTAGCTTAGTTTGCAGACACTAGGCTAATATGAGCACATACAATTAACAGTAAAAACAATGGAGTCAAAATTCTGATGGGCTTCATGCTAAATAATGATGAAAGGAGTGTTTCAGTACTATAAAGCTCTTTCTACTGCATGAAATGTTTAAGCTGTATCCTTCTACTGCTCTATATTGATTATTTTCATGTCACACTGTATTAAGACCTCCTTAGATTCAGATATATTTCTTTAGAATGACAGGCTCTTGCTTTGAACTAAACCAGTATTTTTTTCTTAAAAACACATCGTCATGACTGGACTGTCCAATGAGAACACAGCATTTTTTATAAGTATTCACAGAATTCTTTTCAGGCAGGTGTAGAAGTCCCTGCCTTGGGAAAACAAAGCTTTACTGCCAACACTCCAAGAAATCTTCAAGACAAGCAAAAACTTCCTGGAATTCCCTAAGAACTTACCTCGGACAGAAATGATCAAGACATTAACTTTTTCCTTGGATATACTGGCCTGAAAAGCCATGTGAAGTTACTGTCTTACAGACATGGATTCTTTCAGTGGGGAAAACCATAATTTACACAGTTGTACAAAAGAGGATGAATCTCATTTCTCACTGTGGAACAGGGTTTAGAAGTATTTTACTTCTAGTAAAAGTATTTTGATTTCATGACTAAGCAAATGAGTATATTCACATAGACAAAATCGGTAATGAAACCTGTGAAGGCACATCCCAGAGGTAAAGAGCATAAACTAGAATGTTTGTTTTCTCCATTTGAAAAAGCAAAGCTACACCTCTGTGCTGACAATATGTACCTCATACAGTAAAACACTGTTATGTAGTAACAAAATTGTCTCATAATAGACAGTAATTTAAATAACCAATCCACCTAGCAATTAAATCTTAAAAAGATGGAGCATTGCCTGTAATTAAAGCACACTTCTGCTCCCACCCACATTAGGCAGAGCGGCCCAAGTACCAAATACAGCAGTTAGTCTTTATTAATTGTATCTTAATGAAAATTCCTAAGACAAATTTAATATTGAAATTCATACAGACTACAATCAAATGGTCTTAAATGAGCCTCAAATTAACAGTAACTGCCAAATGAGGAATTCAGGAGTAAGCTGCTGGTAGCGACAGGTAATATGTCCCAGCTATTTACAAAAGCAAATGCCACTGCTCTATAATAAGCCAACATACTTGTGTAAAAATACTACCACAGCAACAGCCAAGAGGACACTTGAACAGAATGGAATAACATTTCTGGCTTATCACTCTGACAAGTTATATTGACTGCATCAGAAAACCAAATGTGAGGTTTGTTTTCTATTGATAACCACCCCCTTAACTAGCAGGAAGTGCCGGGACACTGTTTACACTCCAAAGAAAGCCGTTTCTTACAAACTTGCAAGCAGTAGTTTGTTATGATTTGGTTGCTACCATCACCAGCCCTCAGGGACAGCAGACCTCTAGATCTCTGATGCAGATGTGGGATCTAGGATGCAGATTTAGGATGAGCCTAGAGCAGGCACTGGAAGGGAGGGTGGGAGACACTTGGGCTTATTTACAACCCTGAAAACTCCCCTGTCAAAGTAGACATTGAGCTTAGTAGGAACTGAAGGGTTTACACAGAACAGGCTACAGCTTCAAGACAGCAACCCAACAGCATTTACGACTTGGAAGTTTTAGCTATCCAAGAAAGAGTTTTCTTTTTCATCTTGTGCAGCTAACACAGAGAGAATTAAATTCTATAAAGCTGGTGAAAGGGATATCCAAGAAGGATTGATTCTTGCAACAAATGACTAAATGCTTAGAAGTGAATTTTGCCATCAGAGGGTTTTTAGATTAGCAATGTAAGGTGAAAAAATGGATCATTTCCTCCTTTTTCATCAGCTCTGCAGGCTCCCTGGTCTACTGAATTTCCTACTATTCTTGTCCTTGAAAAGCAAAATCTAGCAAAAATATACTGTAGAATTAAATACTTCAGATGCACAGATGAGACTTATGAGAAAAGATTTGTCTTAGATAAGGAACACACTTGAAATCAAGGTTAGGAAGTTAAACCATATGAGAGATAAAGTTATGACTCCTGAAAACCAAGTTCAGATTTTTTTTCCAGCTAAATCAAGCCCCAAATGTGGAAAGAGTCTAACTTGTCTTGACACAGGCACTACTTATCTCTGACCACTACCATGAGACTAGAACTGGCTGAAGTCACTGCCCCAAATAAAATAATCACTTTTGAAAGATGAAAGAAACCATTAACATGGATTGACCTTGTCCCAGCAGAACACAGCAATGCAATCTGCTCAGTGCTGGTGGTCTGGCAAGGGCAAATACAACTGGTCAGACACCCATAGAAAGATGGGGACTTGTGGGTGCTGAGGGCAATGTCCCCACTCACAAGGACTTCTGAAGTGACAATGGTTTCAGGGGAATTGTTCCATATGCAACACTTGAATACAGTTCTGAAAAAAATGGTGCCACAGCTATAGACAGAACTGATGAGCGCTGCAATAGCTCAGAAGCCTTAAGAGAGCTTGGCATGTGAAGTCCCACTTCACGTGGGAGACAGAGGGAGACAGAGAAAGAATCTGTATTCAAGACAAGACATTGATAGTCAGAGACAAAACAACCAACCAACCAACAACCCCAACAGAATCTAAGCACAGCTCAGGCTTAGAAGTAGGAAAGAGAGAGATTTGTGAATTCTAGCTTAGTACGAAGCTTTGCTTGTAAGCAAACATTCTTGTCATCTCTCTTTTTTCTACACTGTATGAAAATCTGATTACTCAGAATCCATGCGGACAGGAAGAATAATATGAAACTATTACCAGGCCTATATTTATGTTCTTACTCCATCCTTGGCATTATTAAAGAAAATTATTTTCTCTTAAAACTGGATAATTTTTTTTGGATAATTACAACTCAACAAGGAAAGAAAACAGAAGAACTGACAAAAATAATTGCAGGTCCCCAGATCAATACAGTATATTATCAAAGTTCACAACTGTCAGACACAGAAACCCAGCTCGTTCTGAAGGGCTGACTACTGACTTTATGAGACAGCACAGCAGAAAAACAAGACCATATATGCCAACGCACAAGAGAGTACAGCACCACCAGCAGAACGCACAAACTGCCTGTTCAGCTGGTGTACTTAGAACAGAAAAATGAAACAGTATTGGTCAGGGACACCTTTTTGAGCTCTTTTGCCATTTTTTTTTTCCTGTTTTTCTTAAGCTTTGCACTACCTGCGAGTTAATGACAATTTTTCCAATCATTTTA